>NC_090439.1:191352763-192692763 GCF_031143425.1 Pleurodeles waltl
AAGGTTTTCTTGATAGCTATTTTTCACTCTTTATATTTCAGCAAATGAATTGCTGTATACCCGGTATAGAATGAAAACCCACTGCAGGGTGCAGCTCAATTATTGGCTCTGGGTACCTAGGGTTCTTGATTAAACTACAAGCCCTATATATCCCCGCAACCAGAAGAGTCCAGCAGACGTACAGTGTATTGCTTTCAAAAATCTGTCATTGCAGGAAAAAGTTACAGAGTAAAACGTAGTGAAAAAGTGCTATTTTTTTAAACTCAATTTCAATAATTTTTCTTTTCAGTTGTTATTTTCTGTAGGAAACCCTTGTAGGATCTACACAAATTACCCCTTGCTGAATTCAGAATTTTGTCTACTTTTCAGAAATGTTTAGGTTTCTGGCATCCAGCATTGGTTTCACGCCCATTTCTGTCACTTACTGGAAGGAGGCTGAAAGCACAACAAATCGTAAAAATGGGGTATGTCCCAGTAAAATGCCAAAATTGTGTTGAAAAATTGGGTTTTCTGATTCAAGTCTGCCTGTTCCTGAAAGCTGGGAAGCTGGTGATTTTAGCACCGCAAACCCTTTGTTGATACCATTTTCAGGGAAAAAACCACAAGCCTTCTTCTGCAGCCCCTCTTTCCCATTTTTTTTTAAAATAAACGAAATTTTCACTGTATTTTGGATAATTTCTTGGCCTCCTTCAGGGTAACCCACAAAGTCTGGGTACCTCTAGAATCCCTAGGATGTTGAAAAAAAAGGACGCAAATTTGGCGTGAGTAGCTTATGTGGACAAAAAGGTATGAGGGCCCAAGCGAGAACTATTCCAAATAGGCAAAAAAAGGCACGGCACAGGAGGGGGAAAAGGCCTGTCAGCGAAGTGGTTAAGAAACAAAGGAACATGAGGTGACACCATGGGTAAAATGTTTTGGTTTGATTATGCCTAATATCTCTTGCACGTTATAGTGAACTTTGCACTAATTGAATAGTGGAGAGGTCACCGTTAGATAGAAACAATATTGCATCTGTTGGGGTATGAGGGAGATTTGAGAAAAGGTGTTTTAGCGTAATGTCTTTTTATCCCATTTTTGCACATTTTACCAAACTTTACCTTGACACACCTGCACTTTATATTTAGTTTTATGGAAAAGACAGTGTAAGACGATGGGAAACAATGTAGAACAAGAGAACATGGGGCAATACTGCTGTCCATGAATGAGTTTACTTTCTCTTTGTGTCTCTTTTTGTGGTACCCTTGCCTTTTTGCACACCTTGCACTATCACATTTGGCCATATATCGAGTTTCATGGAAGAGGTGGTGTACAATAGGATTGGAGACAATGTGAAAAAAAGAGAATACTGAGTGACACTGTTTCCCTGAAAAAGGTTACTGTTTTATATTACAGTGAATGTTTGTGCAGTTTTACGGTTTTAATTAATCAAAATAAACTTGTCAATATCATTGTAAATAGATATGAAATTGCGCCTTTGTAAGATGATAGTGGTCTTGTAGCTCCTGGAAGCTCAGTATGTGGGTCTCTGCCCTTAAATCCCCAAGGACCGTGATGCCTATAGTTTAAACTCCTTCTGACCTATCATGTATGTTGCCACCTCCCTTTCCAAAGGAGAGTTAGTCCTGTTAAACAACAGTTCGAGCCCAGAAGATAAAGGGAGGATCTCCAACTCAGGAAGACCACTCGGCTGATATCCAGGAGGTTCTGGGGTATCAGTGCACCGTATCAGATGTCCATAATATTGGCTAGGCCTTATAGGTAGAGTTCTCCTCATTCAGTTGGGACATCCCAGCCATCACTAAGCCAGTTATTGATAACAATGGATTGCGAAGCTCGGTAGTAACATTGTAGATCAGCCATACTCAGTCATCCCCAGACTGTCAGCTGTTGACCAAAGATATGTGAGCGCTGCACCCAGACCGCAGAAATGATGAAAAGTTGGAGTTGAGGGTTCAAAACCGCTGGCACATGAGTGGAAAATGCTGGAAGCCATACTGAAAATTAGGTAAGATCATCATCTTAAAAAGAGCTATGTGACTCATGAAGTAGAGTGGAAGTTGTGTTCATTTTTAGATGTGGTATTTCATATTCACCATTAGGGGGCCAGACTGAGATGTCTCGTAAATTCCGGTAGCAGAGAGCTGGGGACTCCCAGGTACTTAAAGGAGAGACGTCGCACAGATATATCATTATGCAAGGAGTAGGCACTATTGACAATATGGATTTGGACCTATTTGTATGGAGCAGGGTGAGACATCGAGCACTGAGGTTTGTGGGTCGGCCACAAAAGCAGAACTTCATCTGCATAGAGCACAATTCTCTCCTCTTGCTCATCATTCCAAGACCACCCACAAAATTGGACATCACAGCGAAAGGGCCCAGCACGTTCCAGGACATTATGCAAGAAGGTCCAGTCTCTGTCAAAGGCTTTCTCGAAATCTATGGAACAGCATGGTGGGATGGTAGGAGCGGGTTGTGTGAGAGAGTGCCACCTAGACCCTTCAGATGCAATGCCAAGTACTATGCCCTAGCATAAATCTGCACTGGTCAGGATGGATCAGGTGTGGAATGGTGAACTGCAAACGGTTGACTAGGATTTTGGCAAAGAGTTTGACCTCAGAGTAAATTAAGGAAATTGGCCTGTAAGGGGAGCAGCTGTGTTGCCCAGTTTAGACATGGTCATTATAGAGGCCAGATAACGCCCCAAGGGAAAGACCCCTTTCACTGCAACTTTGGTATAGAGCATAAGAAGGAATGGTATCAACTCAGGGCAGAACTTCTATTCAACTGGGAATTCATCGGGGCCAGTCATTTTGCCTGTCGACAAGTCAGACAGGGCGATCTCAATCTCGTCCACTGTAATAAATAGGCTCGGGTTTGGGGCCAGGGAGAGAGGAATCGAAGGCAGTGGTATGTCCGCTTGCAACTCTTGGGGGGCCATGGCCTGCAGGCATACAAGTCCCAGTGAAAGGTAGCAAATACTTGTAAAATCTCGGGATTGCTTGTCAGTTGCTTGCCCTGATATGATAATGATAATATATGATATTTATTTTGTAGAGCATGATGTATGTGCAAGGGCGTCTTGTCATTAACATCTGCATGACATCAACAAATTTGATTGGTTTCTAAGGTAGAGCAGCAGCTGATTCCAAAGTTTACTAATCAAAATTGTAAAACTTCTGCTGCTCCATGAGGTGGTTTGAATTCTGAGCACCTTGACAGATTTTGAGGTTGCTCATCAAAGGCTTCTTCCTGAGACATACCAGGAGAGCTTGTTCCTAAGATATTCAGGGCCTGTGTGGTGGAGTGCTTTGTGTGTTAAGCACAGGCCCTTAAAAGCCACTCCTTTTTTTATTGGAAGCCAGTGGAGCTCCTCTGGGGCTTTTGATACTGAGTCAAATTTCATGATCTTTTTAATCAGGCGTGCCGCTGCATTTTGTACTCTCTGCGATTTCTTGAAGGAGACCTGCTGCATGCTCAGGTAGAGAGCATTGCAGTAATCCAACCTCAATCAGATGAAAGAGATCATAACTGTTTTCTAGAGGTCTACAGGGAGAAAGGGCAATATTTTATTTTAGGATTTTTAACTGATAAAATAACATAGAAATTAGATTATTTATTTGATCAGAAAAGGTGAGTCTAAAATCAAATATTATCCCGCGATTCCTTACTTTCGGAACCAGGATAAGAAGAGAACTTACGTTCTGTGTCCACCAAGTAGCACTCCAAAAGGCGGTGTCCCTCCTGAAGAAGAGTACCTAGTTTTTTCAGAGTTCAACTTGAGACAGTGGTTTCCCATCCAAGTGACCACTGCTCGCATACAGCTGTTGAACCTCAATGCTACCTCCTCAATATCACTGCTAATCGATACCACAATTTGCATATTATCTGCAAAGGAAATGGTGGGAAAAGCAAAGGATTTTATGAGTTTCGCAAGAGGAGCCACATAGATATTACAAAGATGGGACTAAGTGACGACACCTTACAGCAGGGAGAAGGTAACTGGTTTCTCTGTTTCCAACAGGAAGGAGCAAAGAAGGTCATAGGCTGACCCACCTATCCCTATTTTTACAGTTCCTTTCATCAGGATGAAGTGGCTTATGGTGTCAAAAGCTCTTGATAGGTCCAATAGGACTACTGCAGCCTTGCCTACATTGTCCATGATTTTCCTTTTTTCCTCTGTGGGTACTAAAAGAGCCAACTCTGTACTATGGACCCTTCTTAAACCAAATTGGGCTCCATCCAAGATCTCGCTGTGGTTCAGGTATTCAGAAACCACAGTACTCATATGTTTGTAAGTGTTTGTAAGTGAAGCATGGTCTGAGGTCCCGTGTGGGAGGATAGTTACATGTCACATGACAGATATTAGTGAAAGTGGCCCTCCTCCCTTGGGCTGATTTTTGCCCCCGAAACCCATCCCTCAGGGCCAGGGCAACTAATAAAAAGGGATGGGGCCACACGCCCCCTCCCTGGGAAGATTTTGGGCCTGGGTCCCTCACCACCCAGCAGCTGGCCAATTAGTGAAAGGGGAGGGATACCACGTGGCCCTGGGGTCTGCATTCCCTGACCAACTATTTCAAGGTAAGTGGGGCCACGCAGCCTCTCTTCTCGAGCTGATTTTGACCCCATCTCCTGGGGCCCAGACACTTGTTGCTGGGTGCCCTGGCCCCACCTTGGGCACCCAGTGTGCAGTGTTGGGGACCACAGGGGAAGCCTTAATGCCTCCAATGGAAACAGGAATCACTCTTGCATGCTGGGAGCAGACTTACCATTTACTCTTACTTGGTGGGAGCTGTCAAAGCTCCTGCCAAGTGATAGTAAACAACTATATCCAGTGTTGCGCACCGTGGGACATAGGGAGCCAGCCCAGGGGGATGGCAATCCGTAGGGAACATTAATGACTTCAGGAGGGGGGCTAGGCAGCCCCCACCTTTTTTTATTGCAGGGCCTGCTACGGGGAGGTTGTGGTCCCTGTGGCTGAAAACAGCCCAGGGTGGGGTCTGCGTGGCACCCCTCCCCTTTTTAAAAAATCAGCCTGGCCAGGGGAGGCGGTAGCCCCTTGGTCTTTAAAGAGCCCTAGAGGCAGTCCACGTGGCCCCTCTCTCTTGCTTTTTAAATTATTGGACTTGCCCTGGGGAGGTGGTAGTCCCCAGGGCCATAAAAGGCCTGGAGAAGGGGGCTGCTTGCAACCTCGCTACAAACTCAATATTGAAACCAGCCCCGTGTAACTGGCCTTCTCGGGGGCAAACCATTGACGAATCACCCCAAAACATTCAAAGCAGCAGCTAAAGTAATTAGAAATATACATTCAAACACTCACTCACACAGTAATGCATGCACTCATAGAGTTACACACCCGCTCAAAGGCACACACAAACACTCATGCACCCACTCACAGAGTCACTCAAGGACTCACGTACCCACTCACAGACCCATTCAGCGACTCAAGTACCCACTCACAGACCCACTCAGACACTCACAAACCCACTCAGAGATCCACTCATACCATCTCACAGACCCATTCAGTGACTCACACACCCACTCACAGACCCATTCAGACATTCAGTCACAGACCCACTCAGAGAGTCATGCAGGGCGTTGGCTGCAAAGCCTGCCCAACAAAGGCAATAGGGGGTTGGCCGCAGGACTTTGCCACAGGCCAGTCCCTGCGGCCACCCACTGCTGGCCATGTGCGGAAGTAGTTGGATTAGGGTATAGTAATTAAACACAGAAATTCACTTAAAAAAGCCAAAGGTTATAGGGACGTTATAGTTACCTTCTGAATTTACTTGCACAAAGCCATAGAAATTCAGCAGTTAGAGTTATTTCAAGTAACTATATCTCACACTCTTAAGGTAACTATAACTCGAACCCTGGCCATTCCCTGCTAATTATCCCAGATATAACAGCACTCATGACAACTTTTATAATATCATTATTAAAAATATCAATGAAATATCAGCAGTCAAAGTATTGAAAATAAAACTGTGCATGTCAGGGGAGTGAGTTATAGTTAACTTAGGACACAAGTTATAGTTACTTGAAATAACTAACTATAACTGCTGAATTTCTATGATTTTATGCGAGTAAATTCAGAACCTAACTATAACATTCATGTAACCTTTGTTTTTTTAAGTGAATATATATGTCTATATATATATATAGAAATATATATTAGTGACAGGAAAAATCAGATTTAGCGAGAGGAAAAATCATTTTTTGAGAAATGAAGATTGATTCTGTGTAATGCCTTTTTGTATAGACGGGGTAGTCTTGAAGCATTTCAATATACCAAGATGGTGCACACAATGTCCCTGGAATGTAAATACTATGCTACACAGGTTAGGCTATGGGGGCTCTGAAAAAAATGATGGACAACATGCTTATATGATGATGCATTTTGGGTGGGGGAAAGTCTAGTGAAGGTGTTCTGCCAAAACTCGTTGAGATTCTGTTATGGGTGAAGCACTTTGGTGAATAAATGAAGAAATTCTCTCCTGTGCTGTTCGTCTGTTTCTCATAAAAAAAGTGGTGCTGTGAGCTTTTGTTTAGTGCAACTGTCTCTAGTGGGAAAAGGTTGTATATCTGTATTTTTCCTTGTTTGTCAAGAATTTGAAAATTCATGTTGTGAGGAAAATGCCTCTTCTTGCATGTTCACCCCTGTATTTTTGGACTGAATCTGCTGGGTTTTCGACTTGAGAGAGCAGAGGTCTGCTAACCAGACCTCAGTGCCAGTTTTTTAACCCCACACAAAATGCATATCGAATTGGATGTACCCAAATGGCAAGACTTGCTTACTTATAAGTCCCTAGTGTATGGTACCCAGGGCATGTAAGACAAGAGTGTCCACTCAAGGCTGCAGCACTGTTTTTGCCACCCTTCGTGTGAAAAGGTACAAGATGGCTCCCATCCTGCCACTGCAGACTGCAAGGGCAATGTTTTCACTGCCATTTCGGTTTTGCCGTTGAAACCAATGGCAAAGCCACCCTATCATTTAACATTATATGTAAGGCCCCCCTATTGAAGGCATATAGAGTCCTATGGCAGGGAGCGTTATTTTCTTAAGTAGGACATTTGTGTTATGGCGTATCTTAGCAGCAACACTTTCAAATTGTCTTTTTGCTGAGCTCAAGTTGGTAGCCCCATTGGCTAATGCAGAGTTACCGGGTGGCATCTCAACCAGGCTAACATTTGACTGTGACTACCAAACTGGGTCTTGTGAGGTATCAAAGTAATTGTGGTATAAAATGCGACCTGATGCCCTGGTCATTTTTTATTTTTGTGAACCAATTTTTAATAAGTTTCTTCAGTTATACACAAACAAGTACAAAATGGTAAACCGATCCCAAGTTCTACATATGTTTTGTAATACAGTTTATGCAGCAGGAGTCCTTGGTCTTCATCACAAACTTAAATACAAATAAGAACAGTAGTTCATAACCACTCTATTCACATGTAAGAGATGGATACTTTAGCAAATCTATAGTCTTCCCCTTTGGTGGACATTCTTCATAAATCTTTGGTATAATGTGCAGAGATGATGGGGTAGATTGTACAGCAAGGTTTTACCCTCTCTTACATTGGGTCCCTAGGTGGGGGAGGAAAGGGGAGAGAAGGGATTAAGGGGGAGGGTGGGCACTCTTGAAGCTGCACATATAGATAGTAATGTTCAAAGTTAGAGCCTCCAAGGCCCCCTTTGTCTACCAGTAGCTGCAAATTGTGCAGTGGGACTCAGCATCTGCTATTATTCGAGATGAAACTCCCTAGTGTGTAGCATGTAGAATGTGAAAAGTACTGTAGGGGATTTTCACAGGAAAATTGTGAAAGTAATATAATAAGTGGGGGAGCATCACCATTGTAGATAGGGACACACACTGTCCCTTGAAAGTGTACTCCAGAATGCCATCTGGGGGGACGGAGTGAGGCAATGGCTCAAGTGAGGATGCCGTCTACGAGGACTTTCTTGGCATAGTAGACATGTAGGTCTCCCAGCAAAACAATATGTGAATCTACCATCAGTTGCTGTGGTGGTGGGTAATCAGGGTGCAAGGGGAACAAGGAGGACTTGGCCCAGTTCACTTCTAGGCCTGGGACTGCTCTGAACTCTGATAGGATATCCCTGATCGCTGATATGCCGTTCAAGGCATCACAGATGTAGGTTAAGGGCCTGATTTAGAGTTTGGCAGAGGGGTTACTCAGTCACAAATGTGATGGATAGCCCATCCGCCATATTAGGATTCCCATAGGCTATAATGGAATTGTATTATAGCAGATGGGATGTCCATCATAACGCGTAATTGTTCGATCAGCTAGGCATGTTACACCGTGACCTCCATCAAAGCCTGCTGTTCCATGGGGTCTGCCGTGGCTACTATTTCTAAGGCCCCTAGTGATGCTTCAATGCAAACAAATTTCTATGCAGGTCTGCTAAAATTCCTACCACCGTGCAAATGCAATGACCTCTAATCACACCCTACAGCATTTCCCATTCTACCTGCCTGAAAGAAAACTTCTCCAGTTTTCTGTCAAATAATAAGCTATTGGCCAAAATTTAAGAAAAGCCTAACTCCAACTATCGCCACATTAGCATTTTTTTTTACACTAATGTGGTGATAGAACGCACTGCCATATTTATAAAGTGGTGCAATGGACGCATTGCGCCACTTTGTAAACCCTTGTGCCACATTATGCCTGTGCCAAGCATAATGTATGCGGGGGGGGCATTCCCTTGTTAGGGGGCCTGCAAAAATCTATGAGGTTCCACTGCACCATCTTTACAGTAATTTTTAACGCCTGCACAGAGCAGGTGTTTAAAGGAGGCACACCACTAATTTTAATGGGCATCTATATGCAGGATTAGCACCAACGTTTTTGGCGCTAATGCTGCAAAGTACAACAATAGCGTCAAAGATTGTCCATAACCTGCAGCATGGTACGCCATATGTTAAATACGACACACACATGGTGGCGTTAGGGGGGTGCAATGGGCCGCAAAAAAGGGGCACTTTATGACATGAAGCGCCACTTTTCTTAAATCTGGGCCACTGTCTGTTGTATCTCCTCCATGAAGAGCTGGTCCTCTAGCATGGCTGGTTGTAATCGGCACGTAGGAATTGGCGAACGTGGTGCTCTCTATTCTAGGTGTAGTTGGAGTGGCTTGTGGTCAGAGAGTGGTGGCTAACAAAGCATGCGGTCTAGTTTCACATGTAAGTCATGTGGAAGCGAGTAGTTGAAATATTCTCTAACTACTGGATTAAGAGCTCGCCAACTATCAAGCATGGACCAATGTGTAAACCATTGAGAATGGCAAATGGCAGCCGTCATGATGGGAGAAGTCGGCAAGGGAGGATCTGAACAATCTAGTTGTCAGACTAGAACATGGTTAAAGTCTCCCCAATGATCCAGGGGATGTTTCCCCATCTAATGAGAATGACTGAGGGGTGTATTAAAAAGGCTGATTGTGCCACATTTGGGGCATACACACTACCTAATAATATAGGACTGCCATCTGTTTGCCCCTCAGCCCTTCAGGGTCTACTTCTGTAGCTATGCATCTAAATGGGACCCCTGGTCATGCCTGTATAAGGACCCACTGTGCAAAGTCAGAATATGTGGTGCAGTAACACTGGCCTCTGCAGCTTTTCTGTAGTCGGTCATCCTCACCCACTGCAACATGGGTTTATTCACCTTCTGATGTATTGTTACACTACTTGCCACTTATGCGCTGTGCCAATGCCATGGACACTGCACGTTTGTATGCATAGCCTAGTCATTTTGACTTCCTGGTGGGTGCTGGAGGGAATGCGGCCTCATGATAATCCCTGCATACATGTGATGTATGACACTGTATAACCTTACTCATAATAGAAACAGAACCCTCAACCATGGGCTGTCGCATAAGCCACAACTGCCCAAACAGTTAACAAACAGCCCCATGGATGTGGTTCTCCTGATCGTGCATCGGTAGATAGGGCTGCTGCCCAGGAGGGAGGCGGGGGATTGGCAATGATGTCATGGCCAGGCGTGGCCTGACTACGAGTTGCGCTGATGGCATGTCAAGAGTAGGCTTGTCAACCTGTTGCATTGTTGTATGAGTCAGGAGTGATAAGGTTCTGAAGCTGAGTCCTCTGAGGTCAGGCACTCATCCTAGCCACTGGTGGGCGGCCCTTATCAGAATCTATTTCTGTGTTACCAGTTGATCTTTCACATCATGGTGTCATCAGTGTGAAGGATCAAGTCTAGGAGAACCACTGATGCTATACTTCTTGTCGATGTACTTGAGTCTTTCTCTGAGGGTATGTCATTGAGGGGTTGAGGGTGTGGGGAACTCCATTCTGCCCATAATGTGGTTGTGTTTGACAGTGTCTGAATCTGTTCCTCCTTAGCCTGTGCTGGAGTGGGGGCCCTGTGAACTTTGACAACTCCATTGTCCTGGTTCCTGCATTTGCCGCAGCGCTTGTTTCTGTCTGCTCGGGGTCAAGGCAACTTTGAGGGCAGAGTAAAGGATTCATACCAGCACTGCTCTACCCTGTCCCAGGAGTCTGCTGGTTCGGTGAAGAAGTAACTTGAGTTATTAGCCATGACTTTTAGTTTGGCCAGGAATAGCAGTAAGTAGCTCATACTGGCTTGTCGATGTCCTCTATTCACCCCCAGGAAGGATGCTCTGCGACATTGCACCAATAGGGTGTAATCTGGGAAGAGAAATAGTCATGTGGTTTTGTACAGTAGTGACTCTGCAGTCTGGGTTCCTCGCAGTATGGCTTCTTCGTCCATGTAGTTCATTATCCTGGCCACTACTGGCCTGGGGGTGTCCCTGCCGATGGCCATCTCGCTGGTACTCGGTGGGCATGCTCCACCAAAAAGTGAGGCAGCAGTTTTTTGGGGCTCTGTGCCAGCCATGTCTAAAAGAATTGCACTGAGTCTGAACCGTCCACCCCTCATGGAAGCCCACAACGTGAAGGTTTTCCATTAGGAACATCCTTCGTAGTCTTGTTTTCCAGCTTCTGCACCTGATCTGCCTTTCCAGGTCAGACATTGCTGGTCGAAGTTTGTTTAGTGTGTTTTCTGTGAGTGCAACATGGGCTGACAGTTTTCTCTTGTCATATTGCAGTACACTCACCTAAACCACCACTGCATTGACCCTATTACATAGGTCCAGTGGGGTGTCTGCAATAGCAGCAAGGATTTTATCCAGTTTGGTGTCGGTGAGGGCTGTGGACAAAGCACCTGACAGCGGCTCCTGGTCAACACAATCAGTAGTCTCTGTGGCCTTGCCCCCCCACCCCCACCACAGGCTGAGGGCCCTCACGTCCTTTCCGTCCCATAGTCAGGCCCATTCAATCAAATGTTGTCCTGGAAGCATTAGCACCACCAGGCAGTGGACCCACCAAGGGAAAGCAGCGTTCTATACCAGTTCGTGACCATCCATGAACCTGCCAGTCTCCCGGGTTCCCACTGTAAGATCATTAGTTGGGGCGGCACGTGTAGTCCCAGCAAAGGGAGGCCGTGGCAACAAAGTGTTTTTCTGTGGGCATCTTCTGTGTCAATGGCACTCGGACTCAGGAGAACTCAAGTGATTCTCGATAGAGGCTATTCCTCAGCCACAGCACAGCAGTGTGACAGGACCCGCCTCACTCCTCGGGTTGTAGCTGAGTGCTACCCAAGGGGGGCATGAGCAGTCCCTGCCTTTTGCCGGATCACAGGTACTGCAGTCCACTGGGAGAAAGGAGTGAACTCCTGGAAGTCCCCCACTCCCCTTCTATTCACAGATCCTTCTGGATAGTCTGAGCCAAGTCTTTCTGAGCTGGCAGAGTCTGAGCACTGTGCAGTGTCTCAGAATTGTGAGCAGGCTCCTATTGCATGGTGTAGGAGAGGCTCTGTCCATGGGAAATTGGCCGCTCCAGTGACTCCACTGCCGCTTTCTGTGTGGCTGTGTGAAATGTCCTGGTGTCATCGGGGAGAGTTGTAGCACCATGGGGATCCAGTGGTCCAAACGAGATCACCGCAGTAGGCCCCACTGAGCCCAAATAAGGAGTCAGGGTATGGCTCACTTTAGGCCCACTGCTGTCTTCATACAGTGGCTGCCCCCCTCTCGGTAAGGTAACCATGCAACTGTTTAAGTTGTGGGGGGATAAGGCCTGCATAGGGGTCAGTCATGACCCACTGAGGCCATTTGATGACTACATCACAAAGACCTCTGCTGTGGGCCCTTGTGTTTCTCTTGTCCTCCACCACACCCTGAGCCTGCTACCGAACAGCAGAATATAAGGCAGGTGCAGCCCCCCATGTTGTCCTTTAGGTCTGCAAACATAGTCGGAACACCAGTATTTAGGATGCCCACTTCGCAGTGGGTTCACAGGGTAGGCGTTCATGGAGGGCCCCCTTCAGATACATGTGTGTATCACTAGGGAGGGAATGGAGTTTCCAGACTGTGTGGGCCACTACCCTAAGTCTCTCAAGATATCGTAGGGGGCTTTGTACTTGCCGCAGTCCTCAATGCAGTTCAAGATCACTGCCCGGTGCCAGGTCTCTGCGGTGCTGCCAGTAACAGAATGGGCAGTCAATAGGTAAGAACAAGCGTCATCCGCACAGCAACCGCAGCCGTGCACAGTTAGTGTGTAAATTTAGGTGACTACAGTGGCCCCTGGATTGTACTGTCAGTGGTCTCACACTGGTGGCATCTGTTCTCCTTAGAGGGGCTGCCTGCTTCTCCCATTGGCCAGATCCGGGCAGGTGAAAGGACAGCCAACCCACCCCGTTGGAGCACCTCAAAATTATAAGAGTCTGTGGGAGTCGATTATCTCTGTCTTCTCATCTCCCGGATTGCCCAGCTGTGTTTTTGGGGCCGCTGGGAATCTCAGGCCCACTCTGCACTTGCCATGCCCCAATGCAGGCTGCATGGTCATGGGCAGACACTTGATACCAAGGCGTAATCTGGCGGTTTTGCTGCCCAAATAAACAGCTCAAATGGTGCAGTTCAAGCTCCGTGCTGCAGACCAGCTGAATTCCAACCCAGCAGAGTGTAGATCGCAGTTGGCGTTATGGTGGGTCTCCAAGTGGAGCGTCCTAAAAGCTGGCTGCTATCTTGCTGTAGCTGACCATGCCCATGTTGAAATTAATGTCACTATTAAAGGTCGGCAACTTTTAGAAATTTCCCACTCTCTGCTCTGCTCCTCCAGAGACTTCACAAATGCATGCCCCCAGAGACAGCTTGCTAACCGTCTGGGGAAATGTGTGAATGATTCCCAGGCCAAGGAACAAAGGTAGCACTGCAGCAGCGAGGTGCCACCTCCTCTGCCCATATGGCTGCTCAGGCGGGTAGGCCAGAGGTGCGCTTCAAAGGGGAAGCCGCCTGTGAACCCCTGAGCAAGATGCTTTTTATTCCTGTACTCAGCTTGGAGACAGATCCTGAGGGGGGAAACTTGCTCCCAAAACAGTTTTACCATGGGCGTGTTGTGCACAGGAAGCCACACCCCTAGGGTGAGCTGCCTTGCTTCTCAAGACCAAGGAAGGGTCGTGCCATCTTGAAGGGTACAAGAATGTGACATTCTGGGATAGCCAGATGCCACGCATCACATGACCTTAGCCACTTGGTAGGAGGGGACCCAGAAGCCCATTGGTTAGTGACCGTGTGGTCCTCTCAAGGTACTTTCCTGGGGTAAATATGACACCCCTGGCATGTTGACCTTCAGTACTCACTGGACGTGGAAGAAGCATGGGAAGAAGGCCACTTTGCGCCTCTTGGAAGCGCACAAAGAGAGGCTGGGTTTCCGGAGCGACTGCACCTACTGTACTTAGTGCTAGCAAAGTCTGGACACTGTTCTGCTTGCCTTGCTTGGGGAAAAGCTTGTTCCCAGCCCCAGTCTGAAGCAGAGACTCCAAGGGTCAGTTCGCTTGCCCCCAGAATGGTACTGGGGACATCAAAGCAGAAAGCACCCAGGAGGCACCTCTGGTAGCCACCCCAGAAGATTTGCTGCTACCAGATGCTGGGCACCTGAAAGGACAATTCGGAGATAGCCTAAAGGTACAACCATGTCTGCTGGACCTGTGAGTTTTGGTTGTGACTGGATTCATCACCCAAATAGAACACCAGCCTCCACTAAAGATTTGCACCAAGACCGCTGTGCTGCAAAAGCACGAAGACTGAGTACAGGTCAACAGGATTTCAACTGGGGGGAGAACATGGCGAGCTACGGAGGTCACGTAGCGCGCTAGGGCGCTTTCCTGTTCCGGTTCCTGGGGGCGTGGCAGGTCGTGGTGGCCGAGCGGGCGGCTGCGAGTACACGGATGTGCACGCCGCAGCTATTGAGACCTGAGGCAATTTGGAGGACAGAGGGGGCTGTCTGGTGGCACCGGGCCGCGCTGGAGCTGCGCCAGACCCGTAAAAGTGTGGCACGAATTCCCTTCCGGGGGAATAGCGGCAGCGGTAGCTGCAGCAGCAGAACGGGCGGAGCCGCTCCCGAAAAGTGGCGGCCGGGTGAGCAACCCAAAGAGAATCCGGAGAAGGATGCCAGGAAGAAGACGGTGAGGCAGCGTGGGGTGGGGGGCGTTTTTCCTGCCCCCCCGTTCCCCTTAACAAGTGTGGAGGGGACGGCTCAGTCGCCCCAGGACAACTCGGCTGTGACTACAGAGGAAAAAGGGGACAAGGGAGGATCAGCAAAAAAAAAAATCCAGAGACCTAAACCGGGGGAAGGAGGCAGGAGTGCGGGGAGGAAAGCGGGGGAGAGCAAGCTGAAGGGTAGAGACAAATTGACGCCCTCTCTAAGGTCTTTTTTTAAAGTGAGACCTGAGGTAGTTACACTTACCCTTGGGCAGCCTAGAGTTGCAATGGAGGTTGCCACCAGGCAGGTGGAAAACGCTACGGATGAGGGCAGAGAGGGGTCGAGGTCCCCCCCGCCACGGCCAGGAGAAGATCTGACGGCCCCAGTGCTAGTTCAGTCCCCAAACGATAACCCAGCAGAGGTTCAGGACTTCGCATCTAAGTCAGTAGTGCTGGAGCCTCCTCAGGCTGCCTCGGTGATCCCCCCCTTACTGAGTTCCTCGTTGGAGGCGTTAATCTTGTCCATTTCTGAGGATGTAAAAAAGGGCTTTGCGAATTCAGAAGTAAATCAAGGGGAGATAAGAGAGGTTTGTGCTAATTTAGAAAAGAAAATTGATGGCGTAATGGTAAGAACGCAGGCCCTGGAAGAAGCGATGGGGGGTATGAAGGAGGAGCTGATACAGCATAAGGGTGAGATCGATACATTGAAGAGGAGTGAACAGGCTCTAAAGAACAGGGTGGAGCAGATGGAAAACTATTCCAGAAGAAATAATCTAAAACTGCTGAAAGTGCCGGAAGGCACGGAAGGGAGCGATCTTAAAGCCTTCGTAGTATCATTAATTAAATCAGCGGTGGATCTAGAGGAGACCGAGGATGAAATTGGGAAGGATATTCAGAGAATTCATCGAGACCCCTTTAAGCTACGAACAAACAGTAGTAGACCTCGGAAAATTTTGATAAACTTTCTGTCGTACCAAATGAAGGAAAAGATTTTATCTAGAGCATTGAAACTGAAGTCCTTAAGAGTGAAGGATATTGTGTTTGAGATTAGATCAGACCTATCCAGGGAGACTATGGATAGGCAGTGGGAACTGGGAAAACGGTTGGAGACTTTCAAATCTTTGGGGGTCTCAGCCCAGCTGAAATTCCCAGCCTTCCTTAGGGTCATGTATAACAACAAAATGTATAATATCAGAGATATTAGTGAAGCGGATGAGTTATTGGTGGCGGTCAAAAAAGGGCAGGCTACTGAGTAAGGCTGCGTGCAATGGGTAATGGTGAAATTCTCCCAGGAACCGGGGGGCGCTCTAATATTTGGATCATTATGGTCCTTAGTTGGGGGGGGTTCTCCACGGGTGGGGGTGGGGGTGAAGGGGGCGGGGAGGGGGAGAGAGGTTTAGGGTGGGGAGGGGGAGTTGGAAGAAAGTAAAAAGCAGTGCCTCGTTCAGCCCAACCATTTGTTATTCAAGATTAATAGATGGCTAGTAGGGAGGGAAGCCAGAGGGTGCAGAATATACCACTACAAATTCTTTCATGGAATGTTAATGGCTTAAGGGTGCGGGGAAGGAGGGAACGAATATTACAGTATCTGCAGGATTCTACGGCACAAATTTTAGTCTTGCAGGAAACGCACCTCACAAAGGTGGAGTGTACTAACATAATACAAAAACTAAGATGGGTGCGAACATTTACATGTACAGAACACAACTATCATAATAAAGGGGTGGCTATTTTAGTTAAACATGCACAGTTGGGGGGTGTGGGAATCCTGGAGTCTAGATCAGACTTAGCTGGGCGATGGGTGATAGCTAAAATACAATTTGGGGGTCGTAATCTGGTTTTAGCAGGCTACTATGGGCCCAACTGCGACGATATAGAACCCTTAAAACAGCTTTTTTCTCAGCTTCTGGAATTCTTGGATACGGTCATTGTGATGGGTGACTTTAATGTGGTATTAGACAACGAGTTGGATAGGCAGAACTGTAAATCACGAGGTACACCTAAGTCACAACAGTTTTTAAGGAGAATGATGAAGGAATTTGGTTTGGGCGATATTTGGAGGCAAAGGGCAGGGAAGAGCAGGGATTTTTCTTTTTTTAATAAGAAATACAGACATGCGTCGCGAATTGACTATTTTCTATTAGATATGCGTTTGAGAGAGGAGGTGAAGAATATTGTGTATCTGCCCTCGCATTTATCAGATCATTCTGCGGTGGTGTTAAATATGTGCTTTCGTCAGATAAGTTGTAGTGCCCGGTGGACGATTGATTGGACATTATTATTAGATCAAGAGGTGTTGTTAAAGCTGCGCAAGGAAGCCGAATTCTTTTTTAGTGTAAACTTGGGCTCCGCCTCTTTATCTGTAGTATGGGACACGTTTAAAGCAGTCATCCGCGGGGAGCTAAGGAGTTGTGCCATTCAGAAACATAAACGTCAGAAAGAAGAGATTTCTGCGTTGGAGCAGGAAATGCAAAAATATAAAGCCAAAATAATTGAAGCAGGTGAGACGGAGGCTTTGAGGTCTAGCTGGGATGGGTTGAGAAGTCAGTTGGAAAATATACTACAGGGAAGAATTCAAAGTAAATGGGAAGCAAGTAAACTGGCCCATTTCGAATACGGGGAAAATGCGGGGAAGTTGTTAGCCTGGAAAGGTAAAGCTGACCGGGTTAGGAATTACATTAAGGAGGTTGAAGTGGAGCATACAGGTGAAAAAAGATCAGATGAGGCGGCAATAGAATCGGCCTTCCAAAACTTTTTTTCGCAATTGTATTCGGAAAGGTTAGTGGTTAACGGACTGGATAGGGGCTGATAGACTTTTAGGTTTATCATTGCAGGAAAAGGAAGCATTGAACGCCCCAATAACGGCTGAGGAAATTAGGAGAACTCTGACTAGTAGTAAGTCAGGAACGGCGCCTGGCCCGGATGGTATTCCAGTGGAAGTTTATAAGGTATTAGGAGATTCAGTTATCCCAGTATTGACAGAATTGTTTGGAGGGATCCTGGAGTTTGGCAATTATATTCCTCTTTCATGGAATGAAGCGGTGATCTCCTTAATTTTGAAACCGGATAAAAACCCAGCGAATTGTGCCTCATATAGGCCGATATCACTGCTGAACAGTGATTATAAACTGCTAGCTAAGCTTCTAGCGGATAGGATGACTAGGATAGCGAATAATCTAGTGCACTCCGACCAGAAAGGCTTTTCTAAAGGCAGATATTTGCATGAATTAACCTTCTAACTGATCGGGGCAATAGATATGGCTACAACGTTTGGTTCGCCTTTGGCAGTTATTATGTTAGACGCAATGAAGGCTTTCGACCAAGTTAATTGGAATTTTTTGAAATCGGTTTTGAGGCAGGCCAATTTAGGCTCCAAGTTTTGTGGTGTCATTGACCGGATTTATACATCCCCTTCTGCGAAGATTCTGGTGAACGGTAAACTTACGGGTCCTATTACTATTTCAAGAGGTACGAGGCAGGGCTGCCCCCTGTCGCCGGTATTGTTCAATCTATATATTGAGCCATTTGCTAGAAAAATCAGACAAAACCTTCTTATCGCACCCTTCTGCTGTAATGGTTGGGAAAAGAAAATTTCCTTATATGCAGACGAAGTACTAATATATACGAATAACCTGTCCCTGGCCTTTAACACAGTCAAAGATTTGGCTGATCAGTTTGGAAGGATATCAGGGTACCGGATTAATGTGGGGAAAACAGATATTATGCAGTGGAATATGGAAGGAGGGTCGATAATAAATAAGCAGAAAATACGGTACCTGGGCATTTTAGTGACTCAAAATTTGCAGGACCTAGCTGAGAGAAATGCTCGAAAGTTATTAGTGGAATGCAAAATTATGCTACAAAAATGGGCATGTCTCCCCTTGACGATTCTTGGGAGGATAAATCTAATTAAGATGTTTATCTTGCCCAAATGGAACTTTGTGTTTTCAGCTATACCCTTGGCAATGCATAAGGGGCATCTAGATAAAATGCAACAAGCGATAAGTAGTTTCATTTGGAACTCAAAGGGGCCGAGGATATCATGGAAAAAGCTACGCAGAAGGAGGGAAAAAGGTGGACTGTCTCTCCCTGATTTGACATATTATGCTTGGGCTTTTTTGTTTAAAAACTCAAGGATGCTGTTTATATCTCCAGACGGCTCAGCAGTAGGCAGAATGTACAAGGCTATGGTTTTGTCGGAAAAAGGGGGCCTACAGTCTTTTCTATTTAAATTTGGCGACCCTAAATTCTTCAAAAAAATTAAACTAAAAGTGCTGCAAGGAATGGCAAGGAGCTGGTACCAGTTGAGGAGGCGGTTAGGTGTACATTATTATAGCTATCAGGCCCCTATCTGGGATTCCCCGGGCACCCCAGAATGTTGCCAGGATATTCTCGCATTACCACTTAAAAGGGCAGGTGTAGAAAGGTGGGGGGAGATTGCGCGAGATGGCACCTTAGTTTCTTGGGAGGAACTGGTAAGAATAACGGACGGTTCTCTGTCCAGGTTAAAATATTTACAGATAAGACAGTGGGAAAAAGAAACTAAGGGGGGATTAGGAGTGATAAATGGCCTGGAGGACTCTTTTTTAGACCTGGCGGTCTCGGCTTCGGGGAAGAAGGTGGCGGTTTGGTATTGGGAAATATTAGAAACCCTGGATGAGAACTTTGACCTACCAAGCAAGCTATGGGGCAAGGTGATGTTAGGCGACAAAATTGGGTTATGGTGGAGGAAGTCGTGCATGACATTGTATGAAGTAGTGAAACCGGCGCCATTAAGGAAAAATCATCTTTATACTCTACATAGAGCATACATATCCCCGGCAAAATTGTCCAAATTTAAGAAGGGGGAGGTGATCAAGTGTCCGAAATGTGGTGGGCTGGGAGCAACGGATGTACACATGTTCTGGGACTGCCCCTCTGTTCGGTTGTTTTGGGAGGAGGTTTTTAGGGTATTATCATCGATGTTAGGTTGGAAAATTAACGTATCACTCCCATTAATTATATTCGGGCAGCTTCAGGACGAGGGGATATGGAAAAGGGTGAACAAAACTAATCCTTCATTTTTGTTCTATGTAATTGTGCTGGGACGAAATGAAATCTGCAAAAAATGGTTGAAGGAGCACTCGCCGAGCTATACAGACTGGTTGAACGCGGCTCGCTGTGCGGCAAATATGGACTTAAATGCGCAGGGCTCAAAGAAAAGCGTAGAAATATGGTCACCATTATTAAATTGGCAGGGAATTGACTAAATTTGCCCCCCTGCTAAAGTTTACTGCGGGGTACTTATGTGAAAGTGTCCTAATGAATTTCTCTCTGCTTTAGTCCAATGATTAAGCACTGTTTGATGCCTCGGCGGGTCTGTTCAGGCGGACCAGGAGCTACAAAGGTGCACCCCCTGACTTGAGTCTCTCTTCGTAGACAAGAGGGTGAAAAGGTTATAGAATCGAAGAGGGGTCTCGGTAAACGGGGCTGCGACCCTTGGAACCCTGCAAAGAGGAATTCTTGGGACCATGAGATCTGTGGACAGAGTCGCCGCTAACTCACATGTCGACCGAACTTTACCCTTGTCGACTGCACAGCATCAGGAGCATCCTTGAGTATCTTTGTGCCTGCATCCTTCAGCATCAGGACCACTCCATTGTCATCTATGGTGGGCATCCTGTAAAGTTTGGACAAAAAACGCTCTGGTAGCCAGGTAAATGTCCAAAGTATTCTTTCTGGTTCTCTAGACTTCTGTCCTGTTGGAATTAGTAATCCAAGTCGGGCTGTGATTGTCAAACTAAGTTTTACAATCTTTTCGAAAGTGTCCAAACTATTTGTTGGCTAACTCTTGTTTGAGGTTAATAAAAAAAGTATTTATTACTTCTATAATCTGTATCTCTGGAATCTTTAAAAATATATCTGCTGTATTTCCATAAATCAGTGTCTTGTTTCTGTCATGTCATGTGACTTGCTTATTCTATTGTTTGGTGCTGTTAAATGCTTTACACATTGTTTCTTTGGTAAGCCTTACTGCTTGTAGCCACAGCACAGCTACCCAGGGTTTAGCTTATGGTTAAGTAAGCGTAGCTGACTAGACCCAAGTCAGTATTTGTGAGTGTACTGCACAGTAGGGCTTCCCAGCCATACCATATAGTACACCCAAATCCATATATATATCTTAGGAAGTTATAGTTAGGATCTAGTTTCTGTATAAAACGTGTTTTTTTTTTACTTGCCAGTAACTTTGGTGCTGCTTGACGAATCTTAACAAAACTTTCCCAAAACATTTGCCAGTCACGTCAGCTGCTGTCTGGAATGTTTTGGAGTGATCCATTCAGGGCGGTCCGATAAAAAGGGGGGGGGTCACTAAACACTTATTCCCCATTTGTTTTTCCATCTGGATTTTAAACAGCAATAACGCCAAAACTACTGGACGGAATTAAACCAAATTTGGCGGAAAGGTAGGTCCTGGTCCAGAATGTGACCTTTTTTGTTTTGGTGTAAATCCGCTCATTAGTTTTTGAGAAATTAAGGAGAAAATAAAATTGTATATATAGGAATGCGAAGGATTCGCAACCCCTCTCGATCTCGTGCTGAGATGTGATTGGCTGTCGACACTTCAACCAGGAAGTATTTGCAGCAATCTTGGGATTCAGCAGCCGAATCCCAGATAAAAATATTAAAAAAAAAGAAAAGGGGCCAGGGTACAGATGCCCTGACCCCTTAACTATGGCTTGTGGAGTACCAGAGGGACCCCCCCCTGCACCCCCCCCCCCCCCCAGGGCTGAAAAGCCATTTTTAAAAAGTTTTTTGCCTGGATTCCCAGTGGAATCACTTTTTTAAGCCCCTGGGGGGGGGGGGGGGCGAAGTCCTAGAGGCATTTTTGTTTGGAGTTAATATTAAATGCCGGGGCCACCCAGGGTCCCCTGCATCCCTGGGGATCAAAACCTCCCTGGGGCTATGTGCACGATAGAGGGGGGCTGCGCGGCCCCCTTCAAGGAGCCACTGATGACCCTGGGGACCGCCACCCCCAGGGCTGGCTCCTACTATGTCCCAGGATGCCGACCCCTGGGACACAGCTTTCAAGGAGGTCCCACTGTCAGAAAGCAGAGCTTTCATCCCTGCATCCAGCTATGCGTGCAAGGAACAGAAATAAAAGGTTTGCTTCAGCAAGCAGCTGTTGTTGAAATAAGTAAGATGCTGTTAAAAGCACATTATAAAACAAGAAAATACTACTTTCCTGAATGTTTGAAGTTGATTTGTGACTTATTGTCTCTGTATTATGTGACAATACAAATGTTGGATGTACTGTGAAGTATTAATGGACATACAAATAGATTTAAATTATTATGATAGTAGAGATACATACATATTGAGTGCTCCGCTATTTTATACTTGTCTGTAAATTGCTGGCCTGGAAAGTTCCTGGGTTTCAGCTTTACACACCGTGGCAACAGGTGTGCTATAGTGTTAGAGCACCACTACTGAGTTCATATTAGAGTGCTCAAATTTAAGAGGGATGTGTAACCAAGCAAACATTCTTGCCCCTTATTTTAGATAAACCCCTTTTAAGCATTTCCAAAGGCCATGCACAACAAGGGCTGGCTAATAGCAGGGAATTAGGTGGTGGTTGAGCATTCATGCACATGAGTGTGGACTGCAGGAAAACACTGAATGAGCATAGAATCCATTCAGAGATGGCTGCACATTTGCATGAACATGCAGGGGTGAATATTTTTTATTAGTATTCAAACCTATTCAAAGATTGCCACACATGCTGAGTGTGCAACCAGAAGCAGCCATCTCTGAATGTTTCATGAAAACTTTATTACAGAAACATTCAAAAAATGGTTGGAGGGCTTTTTTAAAATGTTTTTGTAATAACGTTGTACAAAAACAATAAAGAATGGCTATTAGCAAAGCCAATAGGCTGACATTTAACTTCAGAACTATTGGCTTTGCCAATGCTTAATTTATAGTTGCAACTACCATTGCAACAGCAGCAACACTTCTAAATAATGTATGCACTGTCACTAACCTAAATCTGCAGTGGCCTCACTTGGAAAACCAAAACTAGGGTGTGTGTCGTGGGTCAAGCCAAACAAGTAAAGAACTTGTACTATACTAAAGGCTGCTTCCCACCAATGGGTCCATCTTATGTGGAGTGAGCATAACATGAACAGAGCTCTTTGTGTTTTTTTGCAGCACTCTGATTGC
Source organism: Pleurodeles waltl (assembly GCF_031143425.1). NCBI lineage: Eukaryota > Metazoa > Chordata > Amphibia > Caudata > Salamandridae > Pleurodeles > Pleurodeles waltl. Next base: position 191,375,502 of record NC_090439.1, read on the forward strand.
ACTCCTATACATCCATGCACTGCATCACTCACTTATTTACTAACCTTACCCTTCGCCCAACACAGTCATTGCCCCTTATTCACCTGTGTATCCATCTAACCATCCATCCATGCGCTGACTCGTGCCCCACTGCACTCCATCACTAACTCATCTTTCTATCTATTTGTTTATCCACTGAATCATCTCAAACACCCCCTCATTTTTCACCTTGCTCATCCATTCAACACAGACACAATCAGTGAAGAAGAACATTCAGTTATAAACCAGATGTATTGTTATTGCCGGTGTTCGTTAGAAATGTTGGGGCTCTCTGCATGTGTGTGAGATCTGGAGATTGATAATACATAAACACTTTTTTGTCCAAAAGTTACTTGATCTAGCATCATAAAGGTCCGTTTACTTTTCTGAAACACTGATGATGTTATCAACTCTAATTCTCTTTGCTTGCTTCTCTCCAGACTCCTCAGCAGTACGAAAAGGAATACAACGAAAAGCGGTCCGATGTGGAGTCAAGTAAATTCCATGGTTACGCATATGACGGAATATGGGTGATCGCCAAGACCTTGCAGCGGGCAATGGATAATCTCCGAGCTGGTAGCAGGCATCAAAGGATCCAGGATTTCAACTACACAGACCATAAGCTAGGGAAAATATTTTTAGATGCAATGAACGAAACCAACTTCTTTGGTGTGACAGTAAGTGCAAGCTACTTTTACTGAAGAAAATATTTGTTTTCAAGAATTATGTTTTTCCTACTAGAAAATATAAGGGTATTGTCTTTTGGATTAGAATATTTCCAGGTGGTCTAGTGCTTTTCTTTGGGAAAAGGTTGTTCATGCAATGCTAGCACACATTTCTACATTGTGCACCAAAGCAATAGTGTGCACGCATGCTGTAGATTCAGCGATCTGGTCCTTTCCCCAAAAGTGCATTTTTAGGTCAACTTTTATTTGTTTTAGGCTGGCCAGCATGTCTTTGGCCCGCCCTTGGAGCAGAGCTTGTTTACCACGTCTCTGACTTGCTGCTGGTATTCTCCACGGGTCCTTGCTTTCTGAGAACTCTCTTTTTGTGTGAGGCACTCCAGGATACTACATGTGTTTTCAGTTGTCTCATGTTTGCTAGTTCACAGCAGTAAATGTAATGTATTTCTTTGAAAAAGGTTTCCTGTTTTTTGTTTGACTGATTCTACTTATCTCTGCCAGTACATCAATTTCACATTGAACTTGTTTATTTTGGTCAATGGTTTTTACTAATACCATAATTTACACAATCCTGTCCCTCAATTTCAGGCCCATATTTCAGAATATATCAGAATTAGGAAAGCACAAATGAACCATATTTTATGTAACTCTGAAGTGAGATGGAAGCAAAATACTTTAATATAATCAAAACAAATCAGTAGACTAGGTGATGCTGATTGTAACACATTATTACATTATTATTTGTGCGCGCTATAGTTTTATCTGTAAAACTGTATGTCTGCAAATGTAATGGTCATTTCAGTTGAAAATGTGTTGTCTGTAATGGCAGTGTGCTCCCATACCATGTACACTCTACTCTGTGCCTCCCCAAATATGACACTCTACCCCACTCCTTACATGCCACTACTCTCTAACACTCTACTCCATGGTATGCCACTCCACTCTACAACACTCTATTGCCACTCTGCACCCCTCCCCTCTACAATACTCTATGCCACTCCACTCTACATTACTTCATTCTACACCACTCCACTCTACTCCACTCTGTGGCGCTCCACTGTATGCCTCTCGACTCCACTCTACGACATGCCACACCACTCTTCTCCACTCTACCCCACTCTAATCCACTATATTCCACTCAATGCCACTCCACTTTACAACACTTCACACTAATGCACTCTAAGCCACTCGACTCTATGCCACTCCACTCCACTCTGTGCCACTTTACTCCACTCTGCGATATCTACTCAACTCTATGCCACTCCACTCTGCAACACTCCATGCCACTTTACTCTCTACACCACTCCACACCCCTCTACTCCACTCTATGCCAATCTACTGCACTCTACGCCAGTCCACTCTACAACACTATTCCACTTTATGCCACTCCACTCTGCGATATCTACTCAACTCTATGCCACTCCACTCAAGGACACTCCACTCTGCAACACTCCATGCCACTTTACTCTCTACACCACTCCCCACCCCTCTACTCGACTCTATGCCAATCTACTGCACTCTACACCAGTCCACTCTACAACACTACTCCACTTTATGCCACTCCACTCTGCAACACTGCTGCATTCCACACCACTCCAATCCAATATATTCTACTCCACTCTATGCCACATCTCTCTATGACACTCCACATCACTTCACTCTGTCAATCTATGCCTGTCCACTCTATGGCGCTCTACTCCACTCCAGTCAACAACACTCTACTCCATTATACATCTCTCTACAACACTTCACTCTGTGCAACTCCATGCCAGTAAACTCCTATCCACTCTACTCCAGTCAACCCTATTCAACTCTATGCCACTCCACTCTACTGCACTCTATGCCATGTCATTCTACCCCACTCCATGAAACTGTACTCCACTCTGCGCACTCTGGCACTCTCTGACACTCCACACTACAACACTGTACTGCACTCCATGCTGTTTCACTATCTGCCACTCAATTCTACACCACTCCACAACACTATACTCCACTCTATGACACTCTATCTCACTCCATGGCACTCTGCTCCACTCCACAACACTCTACAACATGCCACACTACTCTACCTCACTCTTTGCCATTCCACTCTATGACACGCTACAACTCTGCACTCTACACCTTTCTACTTAACTCTACAATCTCCTACATGACTATACGCCACTCCACGACTCTTTCCACCACTTCATGCTGCGACGCTCTGCACCACTCCACACACTTTTCTCCACTCTACGCCACTCCACTCTAAGCTATAACACTCTACTCCACTCTACAACACTCAAGTCCACTCTTTGATGCTTTTTTCTACAACACACTATTTCACTCTACAACACTCTACTGCACTCTACTCTGTGACACTATGACACTCAAGTCTGCAGTGCTCTACTTTGCAATTCTACGATGATTTGCGCCAATCTACTCTACTTTGACACTCCACGACAATCAACTCTGTCACTCCACTCCCCCTATGTCACTCTACCCTCCACTACTCCACTTTATGCCACTCCACTCTTCGACACTCCATTCTACGACACTTTACTCCAATGTACAACCCTCTCCTCAACTGTACAACACTCTACTCTACTTTACAGCACTCTTTTGTACTCTGCGCCACTAACTTTTAGGCACGCTGAACAGCAGCCATGCTGGTGCATGGCATGGCTAAAACACATTGGCAAAGCCAGTAGCACTAACGCAGGCAAGAGCTATTGGCTTTGCAATAGCTTGTTTATTTATGGGCCTGGGTTTTAGAAAGTGAAAGGACACTGGGCTAGCAGTGTAACCCGGCAATGTTATGTGAGATTCTATTTCACAGTTGGAAATCGGAGGAAGTTTTTCTTATCCCTTAAAAAGAATGCATATTTGTTGTTTCCGACAAATTACTACAGTTACCAGCTGTGTTTCAGTGCATTGAAATTATTGCTGTTGCAGAATCTCAAATGATACAAAACACTCACTCGGATTTTGGTACAAAATCATATTTTTGTTTGTGTTATGTGTGGGTTTAATAGCGATAATGTAAAGTTTGCTCTGGACACCTGAAGAGTTTCTTGTGACTCAAACAATCCGAGGCAGTGAAATGCCTTTTCTCTACTGTGGCATGATTGTATTTGTTGTAAATTGAAAGGCACCGTACACACTTTAAATGGTACTGTGTGGATATTACTTAGGTGCTTTCGTTTTCAACTATCTGTGCAGCAGCTAAATCATTTCGATTATTTCTGCTATGTTTTAACATTCCGATTAAGTGTAACTCAGTGCTCATTATAGCACAGCTCATTTATTTTCCTATCTTTGACCTTAGTGTATCTATCTATATGTGCGCTGCATCTTGCAAATGTACACCTCCTTTTTCAGTGGCCATTAGGAGTTGAGATCGATGCCTGTGGTCGTGATGTTTTGAACAGTGCTGTTCAAGAAATGTCTAAATACAACAAGCACATGGACTCGCAATCAAAAAAGAAAAAAATAGAGTCACATGTTAGTGCAAGAATAAGGAAAGAATTTGAAACTGAAGAGCTACAGAACTCTTAAAAACGTGTGCTCAGAATGGAGACAGTGATAACAGATACTGCTATTTGAATTTGTTGGTCTGAGTTCTTGAGGATAAGCAAGGTAGGCTACACAACAAAATACACCTTTTTAGGTTTCAAGAAGGCTCTTAATATCTGTGGTAGCTGACACTCAAACTTTTGTGGAGCAGGTGGAGGTAGTAAGGGGGAGCGCGTTTTGAGCATACAGGGTGGAGGGCAGCAAGCAGGGGGCGGTTTCATTACAATAATGAATGAAAAACACCAGGTGCTGCCGCCGGCCTTGCGCTCCTCTGCTTTCTGGTCCCAAAGACTTCCTGCGCTGCTATCATGCTATGACCAAGCATGAGAGCAGTGCGGGGGTTGGCCTTTGCTGCTCACTCAGGCACAGGGAGTCTGTGCTGCTTCTCCAACCCAGCCATCAAATACAGCTGGGTTGGAGAAACCTAACTGCGCATGAACTGCCGGCCAAGCACACGTACGCAGTTAAGTGCACTCACTCCTTTATTCCTCCTCTCCCCTCCCATGGCCCAGCCCCGCCTTGCCTGCACAGGCTGGCTGAGCCAGCAGCAGAACAATACAACAATAGTTAAATATTGTTTTATTTTTGTATTGCTGGCTCTGAGCCAGTAGGGCGACTCTCCTCCGCCATTGCTGTCCCACACTGACCCATACTGTCCTACACAAAACACAAATACACCAGGGCCTCTTTATGTAAACGGCAGACTGTCCCTGTTTGAGCTGCAGCACACCTTTAACTAGGTGTGTCAAGGTGCAAACAGGGACAGTGTGTCATTTTACAGATAATGTGCCACTCGCAAGGGGCAGTACATTAGTACCAGCCCGGCTCTTCGAAGCATACACTGTCTTTCACAGTACAGTCAGCATAGGGCCTGCTGTTCAAAGGGGCCAAAAATGGATATGCAGGTGTGTGTTGTAATTGACTACAACGCCTTCAGTGGGATGTTTTTTTTGGGGGGGGGGGTCAAGAGACCTCATTTACGCCCTTTCAGAGGTACCCTCAAGAGGTGTACTGACTGTCCTTGTCCTCCTTGTGGTGCACAGTCAGTACACCTCCTGATGATCTCTTTGTCACTACGCATGCGTCCTTGATACTTTAGATAATACGCCCGAGCTGTGCAACCTTTAGATGGAATGCAGCTTTGTAAAATGATTAAATGTCAGGCTTTAAGGAATGTTAGTTAACAAAGCAGCACGGTAGCAGCCAGGATGCCACATAGAAGGCAGCAAAGTAACAGTATGAAAGAGTACAATCATTGGTTTATAAATCCGAGAGAGTGAAAATATTATGCACAATTTTAAGAGCTTGTAAGAAAATAGTGTTGACGCAAAGTGTAAAGTCAGCAAGGCTCTGCATGCAAATACATTAGTGGCTCTTTTGGAATGGTGGTTGTCAGAATATAACAAAAACAATTCAAAGATGGCTTCCTGGGCATTAGCACACATGCATATTCACGAGCACCCATCTTATGAAGATGGACACATATGCATCCTTAAGCATACACACACGTGCGTGCATGGGTAACCATTTGGTAGTGATCTTTGAAATTCCTTATCTTTAACAAGAAATGCCAAGGCCATTCTAAAATGGCCACTGTGTTTAAGGACAAGCATAGCACCCCACCTGCTGTGGTCTTTGTACACATTACAAAATGTTACCAAAAGTATTTGAAACTAAACTGTCCACTGTTAGCATTGCTCATGTGGGATGTGGTGCACTGCAGGTGGCGGTAAGAGTCTAGCATCCGCTTTTTCGGAGGTACCACGATCTCACAAAAGTAAAAATAAATAGCTTATAAAAGCTTAAAAGTAAAAATAAAAATAAAATAAAAAAATCAATTGAATCACACATAAAGCACCCCCAACCCTGGCACTGAAGTGGACTATTTTTCACAGCAGATATGCACATTGGCTGAAATGGGCTGACCCGTTGCTGTGGGAGGCAGAAGTAAAAAAATAAAAGACAGTTCAACAGACCAGTAGGTGAAGACCGCTTATAAAAACTCTGTATGCGTATTGGTGATCCATATTATTATTTTCTTTAAAAAAGATAAATGCCAGAGAGCTGCTGCTGAGATCTTTACTTAAGCATGATCTTTGGAGAAGAAGAAAGGATAAAGCACCAGGGCCTCCTGCATTTGCAATAGTTGACATTTCTAGCATGCTCCTTATATTTACTGTTTAAGGAATTGCATCTGTAGCATGCTGAGATTGAAAGCTGCAACATGTGTGTTTATGAATTTGTTTATTTTGTATGCTCTTCAAAGTCCTTCTTATATGTTTGCAATAATCCCCTTAACAGTTTTATACATATGCTTGGGTGCAGTGTTTTGATGAACTGCTGCTTTAAGCACCATAGGACTTCATTTTCCTGATGTTTCGCCAGCAGTATTAAAGGCTTATCGCTGGATTTAAATCCAAAGGTATTATTTTGGCTTCAGATGTAGAGACTGCAATTGGAAGATGGATTTCATATTCTAAACAAATATGTAGCAATTATTATGAAATGAAGGTCGATGAAGTATGTGAAGACAACTGTAACATGAATCCTTTCCAGTAGGCCGCATGTTTCTAATGCTAGAATATTCAGCACAATAGTCCTTTCTCGCCATCAGCACATACACATATCAGAAAGTTGTAATAAAATAAAGACTATTTGAAAATCAGTGTTTTATAATGTTGCAGTTCTACAGCTCAACAAAGCAACCTATTAGAATTGCAAAATACAATCACTGTGAAAAGTGGTCGTTCCTGAGGTGCCTATAGACTAACAATAGTTTATATTCTAACTGGTTCCATGAACTGCTTCTGCGACAAAAACAGAAACATTTAGTTACTGTATATGTTACAAAATTTGTGACGAGCGCAGACTTAAAAAGTGTTGGACTTAATCCGTTTAGCCTGGCAACTCATTCAAATGAACTTCATTCAGCAGCAAAAGTCCACGGGAGGGGGAAACAGTTAGAAAACGGTCAGTCAGTTCTGTCCCTCAGACTTCATTCAAGGCGGAGAGCTCAAGGGGACAATGTCCCGCAATCAAAAATAGCACAGCAGGAACGGCTGTTGTAAAATCATCTGGTTCATGCAGCCAGCTGTGAAGTAAAGCAATAGGGGCCAGATGTACGACCCAGAGTTTTGTGACTGACAATTTGCGACTCATTTGCAAGTTTCAAATTGTGAGCCGCAAATCCATATGCACAACAGTGTACTTTACACTGTTTGCGATTCCCAATGGGGTCGCAAATGACCTACCAGATTAAGGGCCACATGTACAAGACGTTTTTTCTAGTCGAAACAGGCCGATTCACAGAATCAGCCCTATTGCGACTAGAAAACTGCTTTTTGGGATGTACAAGGCCCAAACTACTGATTCGGTAACTTGTCACCAAATCGCAATTTGGGTTTTGCGATTCGGTATTAGTAAGGGGCGTGTTCAGGGCATCCCTTCTAATCCCGTATCTATATGGTATGTATGATTGTTTTGTGACCATGAATGCGGTCGCAAACAAATTGCAGTTAGCACCAATTTTAAATTGGTGCTAACCCATTTTCAAAGGGGAAGGGGGAATGCATGGGAAAACCTTTTTGAAGAGTAGGCAGTGGTCCCATGGACCACTGCCTACTCTTCAAAAATGAAACTGAAACAGTTCATTTTCTTTGTTTTTAAATGCAGCCTGTTTTCCTTTAAGGAAATCAGGCTGCGTTTTTTTAAAAAAAGATTGCTTTACTTAAAAGTAATCACAGACATGGTGGTCTGCTGACACCAGTAGGTCATCATCCCTGTGATTTTTGCAATTCCTGGTGGGTCGCAAATTGCGACCTATCCTCATTAATATTCGCAAACTAAATCGCAAAAGAAACTGAATGGAGTTTCTTACATTTGGCATTGGGGTTCCCTAATTGCGATTCGCATGGAATCCCAATTAGGGAATAGCAATTCCAATTACACGTATATGTGGCACTAATATTCATGAGGTAGGTCGCAATTTGTGACCCCATTGGGAATGGCGCACTCCCAGGCAGGGTGGCCTGCTGGAGACAGCAGACCACCATGTCTGTGGCTGCTTTTAAATAAAGCAGGTTTTTTTTTTAAATGCAGCCCGTTTTCCTTAAAGGAAAACGAGATGCATTTCAAAAACAAAAATGAAAAGTTTTCTTTTCATTTTTTCAGAGGGGGCAGTATTCTGAAAAACTAATTTTGCTACCATTCACAAAGGTGAAGGGGTCCCATGGGGACCCCTTCCCGTTTGCGAATGGGTTAGCACCAATTTGAAATTTGGTGCTAACTAGGATCGCTTTGAAACTGCATTCACGGTCACAAAACAATCCTACATCGCACTACGATGCACAATTAGGAAAGGAACGCCTCTTCCTAATTGCGACTTGCTAATAGATTACCAAATCACAAAAAAGGGTCTGTACATCGCAAAATGCTTTTTTCTCGTCGCAAACGACCAGAATCTACGAATCGGGCCTTTTGCGAGGAGAAAAAAGCTTTGTACATGTGGTCTTTTTGATGCAGCCAGTTAGAGGGTGCTGGATCAGCAGCTCCTTTATTTCGATGGGGAAACTTGGGGCCTCATTTACGATGTCCTATCGGCACATTGCACCACTGAAGCATCATTTATTTTGGCGCTCTGGTGGCGCAGTGTGCCATCCTATACTTACAAGGTCACGCAAAGCCACCTTGCGTGGCTTTTTATGACCTTGTAAATATGGGCCCCTTTCACACTTAAAAGTGTGTGAAAGGGGAGTTCCATGGGTGTTGCTGTGGGTGTTCCCAAACACCCATGAAGCGGTAAGGAATTTGACGCATTACTAGATTTATAAGTCTGGGAATGCATCATATTCGTACGCCACCTCAGTGATGGCGTGGAAGTGACACAACGGGGAGAAATATATTTATTTCTCCTCATTTGTTTCTCTTTTAATGTGTGCTGCATTCTGCAGCACACATAGAAAGAGGAAAACACCTCTTGTGATTGTTTTTGTGCAGGAAGGTGTCCCTTTGGTGCATGGGTGCCTGCATTGATGCTAGATAGCAATTTGTGCGCCAGCACTGGGGGGAAGGATAGAACTGCACCATATCGTGCAGATACAGCACATTTATGCCCTTTCCAGATGGGGCAGGGAAGTGCAGCAAGAAACTTGCTTTGCCACCCTGTGCCACAGAGCTTGTAAATAAGCCCCTAGGTAGGTAAGCACCTGGGGCTGTAACATGTATGTTGCACACTTTCCATGTTTGCGTCATGGTGCACCTTTCAAAAGGTGCGCTTGGTGCAGACAGGGACAGTGCAATGTATTAGAAAGAATGCCCTGCCCCAGGGCAGCCTCGAACTTTCGCTGCCCTAGGGGCAGTGCATTCCAGTGAAAAAGAGAGTGGCTGTTTTAAAGCCACTCAATGTGTCAATGTGAAGGCTGCATGTCACATGCACTTTGAAGATGGGAGGGGGATTGGCTTGCAGGCGGGTGTAATGAGTGACCGCACCCGCTTAAAAGGGGATGTCTGCGGGCCCATAACACCCCCTTCCTCCCCTGAGAGGGCTGACTTTAGGAGGCACACTGAAAGTGCACCATCTTTTTGCAGAGTACTTTCAATGCACCTCCTAAGGGCATGTTTGCCTCTGAACCCGTGTCCATAAGATGGCGCGTGCACAGATGCCAAGTGATTGCCTCATTTGTATGTGGCGACACCCCCATGCAAATCAGAGAACACCCTCTTATGATAGCACTGTTGCTACATGTACACCAGCACTATCAGTATTATTGAAGGGGTTGCACAAGCATCTGCGGCCCCTTCTGTAATACAATTGTGCACCAGGGCTGCACAAAGCAGACGCACATGTCCATTGCGCCCCAAGGGCACAACACATAATACTGCCCCTGTTGTAGTAGTTTTATCATCATTGTGTAGTGGATGGAAAATTATGATTCAATGGTGCACCAGTTGTTCTGTTGTGGAGTTCTTGCGCAGTACCTGCTTCTGTTTTTCAGAGTCAATTTGCAATTGCTTTACTCCTGGTGAACTTGAAATTGGTGTTAGACTACTGTTGCAGATGCTCTATTACAGAGGTGCATTGCAATACTGTCCCATTTCTATTCAGAAAGCTGTTAAAGGTGTAGTGAGTTATATAAATTTCAAGATAATATAATAGACTGACGCTTAAAGATAGGGAGTGCAGAAATGTAATGTGTCATGTTGCTTCTCGTAGTATAAATGTATGTCAATGTTTGATACTCAAAGATGCTCAGGGTAACATAAAGTCATTGTGTTCTAGAATGTAATGAAGGGATGGAAGGTAATGATGGTTGGAGAAGAGGTATAGAGACTGTTGGAGTACTGAAGGAACCCATCGGGGTGTTAAGAATTAAGGGCCATATTTATACTTTTTGACGCAAAACTGCGCTAACGCAGTTTTGCGTCAAAAAAATTAGCGCCGGCTAACGCCATTCTGCCTGGTGCGCTGCCTGGTGTGCGTGAAAAAAAACGACGTACACCAGGCAGCGCCGGCGTAGGGGGATATGGAGCTTGGGCGCCAAAAAATGGGGCAAGTCAGGCTGAGGCAATTTTTCGCCTCAACCCGAATTGCGCCATTTTTTTCGACTCCCAACCCCCATAGAAATGACTCCTGTCTTAGCAAAGACAGGAGTCATGCCCACTTGCCCAATGGCCATGCCCAGGGAACTTCTGTCCCCTGGGCATGGTCATTGGGCATAGTGGCATGTAGGGGGGCACAAATCAGGCCCCCCTATGCCACAAAAAAAAAAAAAAAAAAACACTTACCTGAACTTACCTTAATGTCCCTGGGATGGGTCTCTCCATCCTTAGGCGTCCTCCTGGGGTGGGCAAGGGTGACAGGGGGGGTCCCTGGGGGCATGGGAGGGCACCTCTGGGCTCCTTCCGAGCCCACAGGTCCCTTAACGCATGCCCTGACCAGGCGCTAAAAAACGGCGCAAAAGCGGCCGTATGTCATTTTTTTGGACCCGCCCACTCCCGGGCGTGAATTTTGCCCGGGAGTGTAAATACGGCGCACATGCCTCGGAGTCAATTTTTTAGACGGGAACGCCTACCTTGCATATCATTAACGCAAAGTAGGTGTCCACGCTAAAAAATGACGCAAACTCCATGGACTTTGGCGCTAGACGCGTCTAACGCCAAAGAATAAATATGGAGTTTGTTTTGCGTCGGAATTGCGTCAAAAAAAACGACGCAATTCCGGCGCAAACAGAGTATAAATATGCCCCTAAGTTACTTAATCCACTGTACACCTTGTTGGCGATGAGCTGAAGGTATATCAGCACCCCACCGGAGAAGAGTTACTTAAATGGTGTGAAGGCAATGGTGTGAAGGTGTATGTTTTCACTCGCGGAGAGGAAGAAATGGAAGGTTATACCTGCGAGTGGAGGTCTTAGGTGTTTGGAATTCCTCTGCAGAATTCCGTTATTTTTTTCTGGTGCTGGTATCGAAAAGTATTTTCACACTTATTGATGTCAAGGGAGAGTGGCAGTTTGGAAGTGCTGCTCTGAGGCTTTGTAAGCCCAAACCACCATTGAAAATACTGTAGGGTGACACTGAGGGACAAGCTTGGTGAGAAGGACATGTGATGGTGCAGTTTTTTCTCCTCTTTCAATCATATAAACCCAACTGTAGAGATGAATGTATCTCAGCGGCCATCCTGAGAGGAGGTATTTATTGAAATAATTCTCTGAATAAAGGATTTGGTTTATCACAAATTAGGAACCCTGCCAGTCAGTGATAGACACATCTTGAAAGAGGATCAACAGCCTTTCAAACATGATGGGCTCAAATTAAAAGTTGATAACTGCCTGTCAATCGGTTATGAGTTTACCTTAAGTACTGATGAAAAGTATGTTTTTGGGTGCGGTTTAAACAAGGACCATTAACCTATTAATCATGTATGCGTGCATTTTAAGGTCGGTAACAGGCACACTGAAATTAAACATTTTGTGTGATATAGCTGTAAGATTAATTATGATTTGCATATAGTGATAAATTATAACTGTTGCTGTATTTATTATAAAAGGGAGCAAAAAGTTGTACTACGTTTTTTTCCTTGTCTATGGCACTAATTGGTAAACACAGTGCAGAATGGTACACCATCTCAATTTTTCCTAAACAGTCCATGGGGAACTGGTCATAAAATGGAACAAAAGGAAATAAATATTTCTGAATTATGCAAGAGTTTGTGGAACTAATCTAAGTGTGGAGAGGAAGTAATCACTGCTTTTACACTGTTTGGGTGGTGAAGTGCAAGAAGTACTTGAGAACTTACCTGAACCTAGTCCTGAACAACACAGAGGTTACAATGAATGTGAGATCTGCATTTTAAAGTTAGATTGACATTATATACCACAAGTTAACACAGTAATGGAGAGATATCATTTTGGTCTGAGGGCCACAGTTCAAGAAGAAATGGTTGAGGATTATATAACTAGTTTATGGAAGCTTGCATCAAACTGCAAGTTTGGGGCAGGGGTGGAAGAAAGGATTCATAATCAATATGTATTAAAATGTTTCTTTGAGAAAATAAGAGAAGAACTCTGGCTTAAAGATGAACCCCCCTTGATGAAGTTATTTGCATTGCAAAAATAGTAGAACACATAGTGAAATATGTAAAAGAAGTTAAGGTATGTTAATAAGTTGATTACTAACGAGCAAAAAGGGGAGGAGACAGTGTGTGTGATTAAGAAGAAAAACTTGAAGGTTGGTGATGGACAATACACATTTGAAGGGGAGTGTTTTAGTTGTGGCAGTTTGGGTCACGGAGCTAATGATGATTCTGCCCTGCTTTGTTTTTACATTGCAACATATATGGCTGGAGAAGTAATTTTTTGGAAAATTTTGTAAAAAGAAAAGAGATAAATGATATTAAGCAAGACATTATTTACCAAGTAGATTTGATCAACAATGAACGCAAAAGTAACCATCCTAGTGAGGTAGTAGGAAGATTCAGTTCAAAGTGTTGATGATGGTTGATTTTTGCTCTCAGTTGAGAGTTATTCTGAAAGATACTTTTGAAGAGAAATTGTGTCTGTATGTGAGTTGGATGAAAGTCCTGGGGGTTATTTTGGATTCCAAACTGAAATGTTACATTATTTTATTGCAAGTCTTGAATTGAGAAGTTAGAGCTCTCTTGGAAAAGTTTCTATGTCAATCGAGAGTGATGGTCTGATTGGATGGCCACATCAGAAATTATTGGGTGTGAAACTCATTCCCAAAGCCAATCCTTCTGTACAAATTCAGGAAATTGCACATATAGGTGGTCATTACAACCCTGGCGACGGTGTTAAAGCTGCGGTGATACCGCAAACAGGCCGGCGGACAAAGAAAGGGAATTATGACCCTGGCGGAAACCGCCAACATAGACAGCCACTTTAAAACTCCGACCGCCACGGCGGTACAGACAAGCAGCGCAGCGGTCACCGCCAACAGACAGGCGGGAGACAATGTACCGCCCACAGTATCACAACCCGCCAATCCGCCACCTTTTCCGGGGCGGATTCACCGTGGATAAAAACACAGCGGAACCAGCTTTTGCAATGGGAAAAAGGTCACCTTAACACACTCCAGGAGGAAGGAGGCCACCATGGAGCCCGAACTACAAATACTCCCTGCACTTGTCTTCCTGCTCCTCTACGATCACCAGCAACGTAGGTGCCGAAGACAACGGTGAGTACTGCACCTACAACATAGGGGAGGGGGGAGGCAAAAGTCAGGGGGACACACACGCAACACCCCCACCCCCAACACAACCCTCACCCACTACAACACACACACCAATGCATTTCCAAACAGCACTGTAACAACCCCCCCGGAAGAATGCAAAGACAAAAGGAAATCAGTTCAAACATTGTAATGTATCAAAATACAATAACCAAATATATACAGATATAAATAAACATTCGAAAATCATAGATCACGAGTAGTACTGCAGGTATGCACATATCAATGTCCGTGGACCACTGGGCCCAAAATGCATGGGCGAGGCCCACACTAGATACCTGTCCACAAACGGAGAGAACACTGCAGGGGCATCAGATAGAAATATAACAGGCACCTCAGGGGGAAGCGAAGGGGGGGCACCTCAGCCGGATTACAGCACCACGCCAGATCCACGACGGGGCTCCATGCCCATTGATGTATCCTGGGGAGTGCAAAGCCACAGTCTCTCAAGTCTCTCCAGTGGGTTGTTTGCCCACTGCTTTATCCTGGGAAGTGCAAATCCACAGTCTCTCAAGTCTCTCCAGTGGGTGGTTTGCCCACTGTACCATCCTGGGGAGTGCAAAGCCACAGTCTCTCAAGTCTCTCCAGTGGGTGGTTCGCCCACTGTACCATCCTGGGGAGTGCAAAGCCACAGTCTCTCAAGTCTCTCCAGTGGGTGGTTTACCCACTGTACCATCCTGGGGAGTGCAAAGCCACAGTCTTTCAAGTCTTTCCATTGGGTGGGTTGCACACTGATTTATCCTGGGGAGTGCAAAGCCACAGTCTCTCAAGTGGATGCAGGTCTCCACTGGTTCTGGAGGGGGACTGGTGCCCAGAGTGCATCACGCTCCCTGTAACGGTCCCAGTTCCGTCACTGTCCCAGCTGCACATGGGTTAACGATGCTTGATTTGGCGGTCTTTGCCCTGTTCAGCGGTCTTCACCATGGCGGTCTTTGCCCTGTTCAGCGGTGCTTGCCTTGGCTGTCTCTGACCTGTTCAGCGGTGCTTTGCCATGGCGTTCTTTGGCCTGTTCAGCGGTGCTTTGCCATGGCGGTCTTTGGCCTGTTCAGCGGTGCTTTGCCCTGTTCCGCGGTCTTCACCATGGCGGTCTTTGCCCTGTTCAGCGGTGCTTGCCTTTGCTGTCTCTGACCTGTGCAGCGGTGCTTTGCCATGGCGGTCTTTGGCCTGTTCAGCGGTGCTTTGCCATGGCGGTCTTTGTCCTGTTCAGCGGTCTTCACCAATGGCGGTCTTTGCCCTGTTCAGCGGTGCTTGCCTTTGCTGTCTCTGACCTGTGCAGCAGTGTGTGGCATTACGGTCCCTTAGTGCCCAGCGGGGCTGTGGCTGCCGGGGCCCTCCAGGTCACTGACGCTGGCGGTGGTCTCCTGACCAGTGACGATACTGCTGCCCTCCAGGGCACTGACTCTGGTGGTGGTCCTCGGACCAGTGACGATACTGGTGCCCTCCAGGGCACTGACTCTGGCGGTGGTCTCCTGACCAGTGACGATACTGCTGCCCTCCAGGGCACTGACTCTGGCGGTGGTCTCCGGACCAGTGACAATACTGCTGCCCTCCAGGGCACTAACTCTGGCGGTGGTCTCCTGACCAGTGACGATAGTGCTGCCCTCCAGGGCACTGACTCTGGTGGTGGTCTCTGGACCAGTGACGATACTGCTGCCCTCCAGGGCACTGACTCTGGCGGTGGTCTCCTGACCAGTGACGACAGTGCTGGCGGTGGCGTCCCGGCCGGCAGGGAGGATGGCGCCCTTCTCCGCCATGCTGCTCTTACCAGACTTTGGAGACTTCTTCTGCCCCTTCACCACCTTGGGAGGAGTCACAGCTGACTCAGCACTCCCCCCGGGACCCTTGTGAGCTGTTTTGCTGGCAGGAGTCTTCACCCTTTCCCGTCGGCCACTTTCCAACTTAAGGTGCTTTACAGGGGGTGGACTGGCAGTGCTTTGGCTCCGTGTCACACTGGCTGCCCTGGTGGCCGGTGCACTCCACACACCTTTAACACGCACCACTGGTACCGAACTTTTTTTGGCTGAGGTGATACTACGGGACCTATGAATTGGAGAGGTGGGGGTGGTGGGAAAGAGGTCAACGTTGCTGAGGAAGAGTTTCTGACGAACACTGGGATGGGTAGCTGGAGGGGGTCTGGGAGTGCAGGAAGAGGAGGTGGTTGTAGGAGGTGTAACTTTAGGTGATTTGGGTGCAGGTGCAGGTACTGGACGCTGTCGTGAGGTGGATGGATGTTGGGTGTGTGGGTGCCAGCGTTTGTGTACTTTGGGAGGAGGCGTCATAGACACACTGGGAGTGGACACAGGGGACGTGTAAATGGTAGTGGGGGTGGTGAGTGCAGGTGAGCGGGGTGTGGTGCTGGGTGTTCTTGTGCGAGTCCTAGTGCCTGTAGATGTAGTGCATGCAGGTGAGAGTGTAGACGACACTGGGAGGGGGAGGGAGATGACAAGAAGGGAGACACAGTGGAGGCAGTGGATGTTGCTGTGTCTGTATGTGGGTAATGCTTGTGTGAGTGCCTGTGGGTTGTGTGGTGCTTATGTTTGTCTGAGCTACTTTTGTGTGTTGAGGTGTGTGCATGCTTGTCTGATGGTGTGCTTGGGATAGGCTGGGGTACAGGGGACTGGGTCTGGGTGGAGGAAGTTGGAGGGGGGAGGCTAGACACAGGGACAATGGCTGCCATCAGTGCTGAGGCCAGAGATTGCAGGGTTTGATGAAGGGCAGCCTGACCAGAATGAATGCCCTCCAGGAATGCATTACCGTGTTGCAACTCCCTTTCTACACCCTGGATGACATTCACAATGGTAGACTGCCCAACAGTGAGTGACCTGAGGAGGTCAATGGCCTCCTCACTGAGGGCAGCAGGGGTGACTGGGGCAGGGGCTGAGGTGCCTGGGGCGAAGGTGATGCCCACCCTCCTGGGTGAGCGGGCACGGAGCGAAGGCTGAGGGGATGCTGGGAGGGCAGTGCTGGTAGGGGGGGTGGCGGCTGTACCTGTAGAAGTGGGGGGCACAGATGGTGCCGCCACCACAAGGGAGCTCCCATCGGCGGACGAGTCTGTGTCGCTGTTTGGTGATCCGGTGACCGACGTGAAGCTCCCCTCGCCCTCTGTCCCACAGGTGTATTCAGAGTCTGTGGTGTGGCCCTCCATGGCCATGTGGGATGCAGCTCCCTCGTGCTCCGGTGCCACTGTACCTCCGCCTGATGATGCTGATGCACAAAAGAACAGGGAGAGCACAAAAAGGGGGGGGACGACAGAAGAAAGACAGGTTGAGTGCATGGCTTACCGCTACCGTTGGCGGACAATACAGACACAGCAGCCCCCTGCACTACGCCGTGCTCTTGGCCTCTACAGATGCCTACATGGCTATGGTGGACATCTGCACATATAGATGACACAGGGGCATGTCTACCTGTACTTGGCACTCTACAGAGGTGGGGTGGAGTGCCACATGGCCTGCATTCCGGAGGGGCCTAGCCTACGTAACTCGCCCTGGCCTAGTGAAACCCACAGCCCTCCTCCCCCACCCAGACCCCTCCACTGCACGCAAAGTCCACAGTATGAGAGTGTACTCACCCCCTTGTGTCTGCTGTGATGCCTCAATCGCCCATCCAACTACGGGTAGGCCACCGCCAGGATCCGGAACATCAGGGGGGTCATGGTGCGACGTGCACCCCTCCCACGTTGGGAGGCCATCGCTAGCTGAGCCTCCGCCGTCTTCTTGCTCCAGCGGCCAATGTCCTCCCATCTTTTACGGCAGTGGGTGACCCCAGGGTCCGGACGTCCTTGGCAATGGCACGCCAAATGTCCTTCTTCTGGTGGGCGCTGACCTACATGACATGTACAGGGGTAGAAGAGAAGTCATTACCAACTGCAACGTCGAAGTGAGTGGCCCCCATCCCTACCCTTGCCATGTGGCACATGCATTCACAGTCCTTCATGGTCGCTGAACTCTGTCCCCTTCCTACTAAAATCCAGCCCTCTCCACCCAGCATAGCCCATACAACGTGCTCCCTGTGTACTTAACTGTTGGTCTGGAGGACCATAGAGTAGCGGTACTGGGGGAGGACCCCATCCACGAGCTTCTCCAACTCCTCCGACGTGAAGGCAGGGACCCCTTCCCCAGACACTCGAGCCATTGTCTCTTCCAGACCGAGGTCACAGCAGCACTTGCAGTGTAGGTCCTCTCCTGTCGAAGATCAGGTATCGAGTGATTGAACAGATAGAAAATGGTGGTCACGTCCGCGGCGGTGCGTATCATCACCGCCGGCGCACTTCATCATTGGCTCCTAGGACCCATAGGGTCCAATGTTAACCAATGCCGCATTGCGCCGCGGTCTACGACCGCCTACCACGACGGTGTACAACGCCAGCGCAGATACCTCACATCCCATTGTCCCACTTTAGAGGTCAGGCAGCCGCCATTTCAGGGGCCCACATGGCTTCATTTACTACTGCGTCACACATACCTAGGCCTACACTCAACACACATACAGGAAGAGTTTTGTATTTGGTGTCGTGTTCTGTGTAGCTGTGGGTACACACCTGGGAATTTGTTGACTCTGTGGTCGCTGTTGTCCTTCTTAGGCACCGTCAGCTGGGACATTTGAGGAGATGGCGGAATCCTCCGGTGTACCGCCGCTGATGGACCTGTTAACAATGGAGGAGCGACATTTGATCATCACCTACAGGTTTGACAGTGCCACAATCCAGGAACTGTGTACCCAGTTGGAGCCAGACCTGATCTCACCAATCCGCCATCCCACAGGAATACCCCCTGAAGTGCAGGTGCTATCAGTGCTCCATTTCCTTGCAAGTGGATCATTTCAAACAACTGCGGCCATGGCATCAGGGATGTCCCAGCCTATGTTTTCAAACGTGTTGTCCAGAGTGTTGTCTGCCCTGCTGAAACACGTAAGGAGCTACATCATTTTCCCTCAGGTGGAGGATTTGGCTACAGTGAAAGGTGACTTCTATGCCCTGGGACATATCCCCAACATCATAGGTGCTATAGATGGCACCCATGTAGCTCTGGTCCCCCCACGCACGAGTGAACAGGTGTACAGGAACTGGAAGAGCTATCATTCCATGAATGTACAGATGGTATGTTTGGCAGACCAGTGCATCTCCCAGGTAAATGCTATGTTCCCTGGCTCAGTGCATGACACCTACATCCTGCAGAATAGCAGCATCCCGTATGTGATGGGTCAACTCCAGAGGCACCGGGTGTGGCTATTAGGGGACTCTGGTTACCCCAACCTGTGATGGCTATTGACCCCAGTGAGGAATCCCAGGACCAGGGCAGATGAACGCTACAATGAGGCCCATGGGTGGACTAGGAGGGTGATCGAACGCACCTTTGGTCTCCTATAGGCCAGGTTCAGGTGTCTCCATATGACAGGTGGTTCCCTATTCTACTCACCAAGGAAGGTGTGTCAGATCATCATCGCCTGCTCAATGCTTCACAATCTTGCTTTGCGACGCCAGGTGCCTTTTCTGCAGGAGGATGGTCCAGATGAAGGTGTTGTGGCAGCTGTGGAGCCTGTGGGCAGTGATGAGGAGGAAGCTGAGGAAGAAGACATAGACAACAGGGAGTCAGTCATACAGCAATATTTCCAGTGACACACAGGTGAGATTTTTTTTTTTACTATTACATTCATTTTCACACTTCTACCTCTATCCTGTCTGTCGATTTCAACCAGTATATGGTAACTGAGTTGTACATTTCCATTACGGTTTCACAGGTGTGGTTACCAACGTGTGTCATCAGCTTGCATCCTTCATGGACTTGTGATGTGTGACATAGGTATGTTGGCATTACATTTAAAAACGCATTTTGTCACTGTCATTGCTAACATCCATTTTCAAAATCACAGACTGACTCCAGTTTTGTTTTGTGGTTCAAGGGTGTTTATTGAAGTACTAATTATTGGAGGGGGTGGCAAAATGGTGATGGGTGATGTTGGAGGAATGTCCATGGCAGAATCCAGTGTATTAGTCACACAGGTGCACTGCCCATATGGGCATAGGAAGTGGAGCTGGGGCAGTTCCAATCTGGACAGGGTAACAAAGTGAGACAGTGGGAGGACAATCAAGGTGGTCTCATTTCCTGGCGGGGGTCTTGCCATCTTGCTCTGTCCTGTTCCTGGATCTCAGGGACTGCTTGCGGGGTGGTTGTCCGTCTGCAGAGGGTGGGGTGCTGGTGTGGTGGTCCTGTGGCGGGGCGTCCTGTCCACTAGCGCCGGCGGAGGTGGTAGGCAGTTCATCGTCCATGCTAGTGTCAGGGGCCCCTTGGAGTGCCACGGTGTCCCTCATGGTCTTTTGTATGTCCTTCAGCACCCCTACGATGGTGCCCAGGGCGGAGCTGATGGTTCTGAGCTCCTCCCTGAACCCCAAATACTGTTCGTCCTGCAGGCGCTGGGTCTCCTGAAACTTGGCCAGGACCGTAGCCATCGTCTCCTGGGAGTGGTGGTATGCTCCCATGATGGAGGAGAGGGCCTCGTGGAGGGTGGGTTCCCTTGGCCTGTCCGCCCCCTGTCGCACAGCAGCCCTCCCAGTTCCCCTGTGTTCCTGTTCCTCCGTCCCCTGGACCGTGTGCCCACTGCCACTGCCCCCAGGTCCCTGTTGTTGTTGGTGTGGTGGGTTACCCTGGGTTCCCTGTAGTGGTAGACACACCCCTGATTTACGTGTCCTGGGTACAGAGGTATGGGCCCGCTGGGTGGGTGCTGTGCTGGTGTTACCAGAGGGTGGAAGGTCAGTGTTGGGCTGTGCCTGTGCAAGGGGAACCAACTGCCCTGAGGCCCACGATGGTCCGGGCTGGTCATCTGGATCCGGTTGGCCAGAGCTGCTGTCGTCACTGTGGGCCTCTTCTGTGGGTGGAGTGGAGATGTCTGGACCCTCCTCTGTGGTGACGTTACGTAGTGGTCCTGCAGGGGCATAAGAGCATGATTATTGCATGTGTGTGTGTCATGGTGTGCAATGGGTGGGTGTGCGTGTACCCCAGTGCAAGCATTCCTGTGTGGGGGCTTGTATGATGATGGTTGGGGGGTTGTTATGGGTATGTGCAGTGAGCATGCTTTAGTGCTGGGTGTCCATGCTTAGTTGTGTCATGTAGGGCTTGGTGTTGGGATGTGTGGTTTGTGTTATTAGTACATTAGTGAGGAGTTGGAGTGATAGGGGAGGGGGTGGGGGTGTGTGATAGCATGCAGGTAGGGTGGGGGATCTGATAGTTAAGATTTGACTTACCAGTGTCCATTCCTCAACCGACTCCTCCGACGCCCTCTGGATGCATGATGATCAAGACCTGCTCCTCCCATGTTGTTAGTTGTGGGGGAGGAGGTGGGGGTCCGCCGCCAGTCCGCTGAATCGCGATGTTGTGCCTGGAGACCACTGAACGCACCTTCCCCCGTAGGTCGTTCCACCTCTTCCTGATGTCCTCCCGATTTCTTGGGTGCTGTCCCACAGCGTTGACCCTGTCGACGATTCTTCGCCATAGCTCCATCTTCCTGCCTATGGAGGTGTGCTGCACCTGTGCTCCAAATAGCTGTGGCTCTACCTGTAGGATTTCCTCCACCATGACCCTGAGCTCCTCCTCGGAAAACCTGGGGTGTCTTTGGCGTGACATGGCGTGGTGTAGGTGATGTGTGGGGTGGTGTATGTGTTGATGAGAGAGGTGATGTGTGGTGGTGTGGGGTGTTTTGTGCGTGGATGTTGTATGGGTGATGGTGTTGTGTGCCTCTGTGTGGTGGGGTTGTCTATTGCTGTGCTATCTCTCTGTCGCCTTCGTCTCTAATTTTTGGTCTTAGGGGTTTGTGGGTGATGTGGGTGTGTGTTTTATATTGTGTTGGGTGTGTGGGAGTGGTGTTTGTATGTTTCTCAGGTGTGTGTATTTTGAATTGTCCAATGTGGCTCTTTTCTGGAGATGTGTGTGTATTTTGAGCGCGGCGGTGTGTACCGCCAATGGAATACCGTGGTTGAAAGACCGCGGCGTGGATTCGTGGGTCATGATAGCATGGGCGTGTTTCTGTTGGCGTGACGGTGGAGGTTTTGTTTTCGCCAGTTTATTACTGACCTTTGGTGTGGCGGACTTGTGTGGGTGTCTGAATTTTGGCGGATTCGGAGATGTGGGTCATAATAGCTGTGGTGGAATTCCGCGGCCTGCGGCGGTGTATTGGCGGTCTTCTGCACGGCAGTAAGCGCCTTTTACCGCCAATGTTGTAATGACCCCCATAGTGTGTGACTATGAAAATGAGTTTGAAAAATGTTTGATCCTCATTTAGGATGTCTTAAAGTAATAAACATCACATTATATTAAAAGTAATGCTTTTCCTGTTGTAGCTAAAGTCAGACATATTCCTCTAAGCATACATGGAAAATTCGAAAAGGATTTAGGTGTTATTGAAGCTGCTGGCGCAACAGAGTGTTTAGCCTCCATTTTGATTGCAAAACAAACGTGTGGGAACATATGTTTATGTAATCAGTTAAGAGCTTTAAATGGTGATGTTGTGGTAGATCCCTTTCCTCTTCCTAACATTGGTAACATGGGCATAATGCTCAAATAGTGCAAAGGTTTTCATAACTCTTGCCTCTGCATATCGTCATAAAGAGTTAGATGACGAGTCACAGGAATTGGATGCTTTCTTCATGCCAGTGGGTGTATTCAAATTCAAAGGTATGCCCTTTGGAGTAGTATCGGCAGCTTCGCTTTTTGAGAGAGTCATTAAGAAGATTCTATAAGGTTTGCAGGGCATACGATGTTACCAAGATGATCTGCTTAGATTTGGTAACAAGAAAGGGGAACACAATTTTAGAGTTCGGTGCTAAAGAGGTTGATGGATACAGGTCTCATGTTGAGTAAAGACAAATGTAGGTTTGATGTTTCAGAGGTTAATTGCATTACACGTTTAGGAGTCTCACTGAAGAAGTAGTTGGTAGAAAACACTGTAATGTTGAAGGAACCCTGTAGTAAGGAAGAAATGGTTCCTTTTCTAGGGATGATTAACTTTATAATAAAATGTATCAAGAACAATGCCAAAAACATTTTATACGAGGAGCCTGTTGAAGAAACATAAGGCATTCCAATAGAGCAAAGAATACATGTAATAATTTATTACCATATAAGATTATTTTACGATTGCTCCAAATTTGCAGGTTCTTATACCCGGAGGTAAAACTTTACTTGTCATTGACACCAGTTGGAAAGGAGGGAGGGTGCTACTTTTGCAAGGGAGAAAGGGCTAGAGATGTTGATTGCGCATGCTACTTTCTGTTTAAGAGGTGCAGAAGCAGATTATTCTGTAAACGAGAGAGTGTATTTTGCGATTTTCTGGACATTATTTCCAGCCGCTAAGTATTGTGGTCTGCACAGCGATACTAAGGGCTGTACAATAGCAATTAGTCACCTTTGTCATAACACAAGCATACACAGTGCTCTGAACAGTTAGCACAAGTATGTGTGTAGTAACATCTGGAACACAGAGTGGTCTCCATATGAAAATAGTTTCTGTTCAATAACAGAGGTATGTGCAGTAATACCCATGTGTGCACAAACTGACCCAAATGCGGACGATTACACAATTATGTGTACTTGTTTTCACAGTAACACAAATGTGTGTACAGTTACAGAATATAATGGGTGACACAAGTGTCCCTACAGTCACAAGTGTGTATGGAGGTCTGCACAGTGCATGTGTGTAGATTAACACATCTGTTTAGGATTGGATAGTAATGATGGATGTCTGGGTGCATGAATAAACTGTAACACAAATATGCGTAGTTGTCTGAAGGGAAATACAAGTGGCCGTGCAGTAAGACAAGCATGCGCAGCGGTTGCACAGAAATACATGTATGCATATTGTAACTCTCACAGGAGCATACATTTGTGTCTAATAATTGGTAGTGGTTTGCAGAGAAACCCAAGTTCAACTGTGTACAGTGACCTATACATTAATCCAAGCCAGTGTACCATAACACGTGTGTGCAGTGATCTCCAAAGCAACATGACATCATATATTTGATTTTCACGACCCTAGTTTCGCACCATGGGAAGTGCCACAGTCACTGATGGGAGCACTACATTTCTGGCAGGTGTGTAAAGATCCTGCGTGCACCCTCTGCCATAAAGCAAAATAATAATATGCCCTGTGCCTGCCAACTGGACTCACGGAGACTTGTAACATTTCTGTCGAGTTTGCGCAGTTTAAAACTGCAAAAAAGTGAGTTGACACAGTGTTTCCATAATCTCTCTATTCCACAAAGTACCTTTCCCAGTATATTATGTATATTTTACTTACTAGCATTCATACCAAGTACATTATAGCTGAAATGTCAGGATCTCTCTGAGAAGCCCGAAATGCCTACAACTCGAGGGGCATTGGAGCTTTTTACATTACAAGGACACATTGATTTTGTTTTTGCTTTTAAGCCCGGGGATAAAGTGCTGCGCCTCGAATCACAGGATTTTGAGCCACGCCATGGACTCCAACAGAGTTTCCCAGTTCTAAAAAGGGCACATCCTCTTTTAGCATTCATGTTATTCCAAGACCATCAAAAAGAAAGGAATTAAACAATACATACTTGAGTGCGTGATTGAGTTCGGTCTGGTTGTTTAACACTTTTAACTATAGAGAGGAAGATGAAGTGGTAGCTAGGCGGTTTAAAGAATATTTCAAATAAACAGAATATAAAGCAGCCGTGTGCATGTAGGTAAATAAATTAGTCCAAGTGGGTGTCACATAGAGCGTGTGTGTGGGAAGGAGACACAGCGTGCCTGGGTGCCACGCGAACTAATAGTGTGCATTAGTGTGTGTGAAGATGCACGAGTCCGCTTGGGCGCCACATTGAAGAAGCCATGCTGTCCTCAACACGGGTAAGGGAAAGGAATAATATCAATTTAGGTGAATGAGTAACACCTGCTATTCATGACACTGAGTGACTGGAGGTCTGCTGCATGATGCGCTTTTGAAAAGCACCATATTATTTTACTTATGAGCATTGTTGCTCAGTCTATTTCAGTCTACCTCTTGGAATGCCAGCCTAGACGAACATGCCCAGGTGCCCACGATCCTAGAACAGCAAGCAACCTGCGATCCTAATTAGCCAGGGTAATGTTTGAAAACAGTTTAGTATCGTTGCTAAGAATATATATCCTTTGCACGTGCGAATCAGTGGGAGTGTATAGTGTCAGTCAGTCAAATAACTTTATTCGGCAATTGCCATAAAAGTACAAACCAAGACACATTTCCCAATCTATAAATAGTAAAATAAAACTTTAAAACCATTACTGGAAGCACCAGATGAACATCCAATCTGAAACCCCTTAACATACATAGATAAATATACTAGACATGATTAAAAATCACAAAGTCAGAAAAGTACAAATGTTAGCGTTAAAAAGATATACTATACGTGCATAACATATTTAAAAAGGAGTAGGCCTTTTCCTAATACGTAAAGAAGCTGTGACAAAGTCTAATACATGGTGACAAATTTGGATATTAGGCAATCTCTGAAGGTATAGCAGGGCTTCCTTATAATGAATAGGTCTAAAAAGACGTAACGTGGGTAAAATAAAGGCCCCTCTAGGTGCAGCATATAAAGGGCAAAAAATAAAAAAATGCAACGTGCTCTGGGTTGATTTGGAGTCACAGGGACAAAGTGGTAAATCCTTTTTCCAGAAACATGGTTCAGGGAAAGCTACCTTAAAATGAATTAAATTAAGTCTAAAAAGTGTTAAAAAGGAAATTATTCTAAAACTTGAAAACCAAGACAAATAGGGTTCAAGGCATGGAACAGTCACAATCCGAGAATAAGAATCAAAAGATTTCAATTTCAGGGAACTATAAAATCTCAGCTCTGATATGTGCTTGGAATAAGTAGACTTCAAAACAGACCTAGAGTTTGTGGTTAATAGA
The DNA here is from genome assembly GCF_031143425.1 of Pleurodeles waltl. Taxonomy (NCBI): domain Eukaryota; kingdom Metazoa; phylum Chordata; class Amphibia; order Caudata; family Salamandridae; genus Pleurodeles; species Pleurodeles waltl. The sequence continues at coordinate 191,401,406 of NC_090439.1, forward strand.
TGGGGATCATCAAACATATATCTAAGCCCTAGGTTCTCAAAGGAGTTTTGCAGAAACATAAGCCAGGGAATCCTATTTGAGTATTCCAATTGAAGACAATCAGAGATACAGTCTTGGACCAAACTTGCCATAGGGTTTGACCAACATTTGATCCACAGCAGTAGGGGGGCCATAAAGACCCTGTCCTCCAAAAAGCACTGACCCAGTTCTTCATGGCAGATTATGTTTGCGGTGCATTTTGGAACCAACAATAATCTGCGCAGGAATTTATTTTCTACACTCTGAAGAGACGGTATTTTATTATAGCCCCAGACGCCTGCCCCATAAAGGACTGATGCAGTGCATTTGGAATTATAAAGAGTTTTCAACTGAGCAGGGGGTCTGTGACCTAGTTTATTTGAAAAGCGAAAAATTGCTTCATTGTTCCTTATCAACTGTTGGAGCTTAAAATTAATGTGTGTCTTCCAGGACAAAGAAGAACTCATGTACATGCCTAGATAACAAAATTCTTTGACCTTATTAAGAGTGTGCCCTCCCATAGAAAATAGTTTAGACTTTGTATTGCGTGGGCCACAAGTCATAACAAAAGTCTTGGGGTAATTTACTTTCAGATCCAGATTCAGCATAAAATCGTAAAATACATCCAGTAGTCCCTGTAAACCGTTTGCAGTACGGGCAATTAAAACTGCATCGTCAGCGTATAATAAAACTGGAAGGTGTCTCTGACCCATCTTCGGTATGTCCTTTGCATGTTTTAAAAGTGAATCATAGAGCCCATTTATATAAATCAGAAAGAGAAAAGGGGCTAAGATACATCCCTGCCTTACGCCCCTAGTTGACGGAATGGGGGAGGTTCTCTGCCCATGTGAGCCGACCTGAACAGAAATTGTTAGGTCTGTGTGTAGGCGTTTAATAAGCTCCAATAGAGGCGGATCACAGCCTAAGGCTTACAAAATTTGCCATAACTTTGACCTATTAACCATATCAAAAGCACTAGTTAGATCAATGAAAGCCATGTGAATAGACTCTTTTTTGACTGTCACATATTTGCTGAGTATCAGCTGCAAGTTTAAAACTTGCTCAACTGTGCCTACACCAGGTCTAAAACCAAATTGAATAGGGGATAAAATCTGGGCCTCGGACACCCAGTCTTCTAACCGGGACAAGATCACACTACCTAAAATCTTTGCCGTCGAATCAATAAGAGAGATTGGTCTGTAACAGGAAAGATCTTGTCTATTACCTTTTTTAAAGATATGAACAATAATGGCCGATTTCCATGAAAGGGGCACGTTAGTGTTTACCACACTATTCAAAACATTTGTAACTAGCGGACCCCAAAGATCAATTTCTGATTTAAAAAGATCAGCGGGAACCCCATCGGGGCCGGGAGCTTTTCCCTGCCTTGATCTATTAATAGCATTTTTGACCTCGTGGAGGTCAAAAATAATGTTTGGGGCCTTAGTTTTGGAATCTAAATTGAAAAGTGCAGAAGGATTTACATGCGAATTCTCATAGGTTCCTGAACAGAAGACTTTCCTAAAATGGGTTAACCAGACATCCTCAGTAATAAGACAGTCATCGGCCAAAGAGTGGTGACCAGAAAAGTATGAGTGATTAATCACTTTCCAAAATTTAGAAGTGTCCTTCTGCTCAGATGCAGCCAAAAGATCGCCCCAGGCCCTGGACCTAATTTCTGATTTCCGTTTGTCAATGGCAGCCTTATAATCAACTCTGGCTATTTTAACTAATTGACGGGAGAGAGGAACTGCTTTAAGTGCATCTTTGAGTTTTTTGTGGGCAGATGAACACGCGGAGTCGAACCATCTGTGGGCCGCCGGCCCCTTCGCAGGCCTGTCCACCGCCAAGGCGCGTGAAATGTCAGTGCTTAAAAATTCAAATTCACGCACTATGCGGTCAGAATCTAACTGCTGGGAGAGACACATATGAATCGAGTCCGACCTACTTCTTACAATTTCCTGGTTAAAAAGTTTTGGATCTATTTTGTCCCATTTTAAACGTATGCCACAGTTTGGATTATAAACAGTAGCAGCGCTCAAGCTTTTATTATTGGGTGCCTGAATAATTTTTAGGTCCAATATAATACTAAGGGGGTTATGATCACTCGCACAGTGGGGCGTAATCTTGAATTCTTGAATTACGTAAAAATCAGAGGAGCTGATAAGTATGAAATCGATAATACTCCCCCTCAAATTCCCTGTAAAGGTTGGTATATTGCAGGCGTCAGGGGCCAATTTCTCGGTAACATGGACCAAGTCAAATTTACAAGTAAAAAGGTTTAAGGCATCTCCTTCAGATGTATGGTTAAAATGAAATACTGACTCTCTGCCCTCAGCAGGAAAGGCACACAGGTCCATGTGTTCTTTGCTGCACAGAGGAGTGTTGAAATCACCCACCCATATAATAATTAGGTCACTATTCTGCAAAGCATGTGAAGAATCTATAAAATCTGTTACCTCTTCCAAATGACCCATAAGGAGGCCCCGAGGGATATTGTTATAAAAGTTTAAAATAAGGATATCCTTTTGGCCACAAATAGAGACTAGGACAACCATAAAATAAAGGGAAGACCAGATTAAAGACACTTTTAAAAGCGGGAGATGTACGGAAACGAGAACTAAGAGGCCGCCACTAGCTCTCCCCATCTGGGAGGTTAATGCCGGCTGACACAAAGAGGTGAAACCGTTCAGGAGGAACGTATCTTTGGACCAGGTCTCCTGTAGACAGATTATATCGTAGGAGGAAATGAAGCTCTTCCAGTCCGAATTGTCAGATTTGGATCGCAGCCCTGCTATGTTCCAGCTAAGCAGAGTTAATGGTCTAGACACAGGACATGACATTAGAACTTTAGTATTTATAGGAGCTTTCAGGTCCAAATCAGGCTTTCCTGTGTCCCAGATACATTCAGCGTGGACATTCCCAGCCTTTGGTCTCTCCTTTTTAGAAGAACAGGGGTGGGTCACCGATAGTCAATCGTTCACGTCAAGGTGACTGAGAGTCGAGAACCGGTTGCTAGAGGGTACATTTACCTGTAAATGAAGCCTTTTAAAATCTGGTCTGCGAATACTAGAATTAGTGACAATGCGGTTTGGTAGGAGCACAGGGTCGTAAAAATGATACAGGGGATGTATTTGAATCCTGTTAGTTGACATTTTACAGTAGTCCAAATTGGTCAAAAAATTGTCTACTGAACGAGGATTAGCAAAATTTAAAACAACATAGTCTCCCTCCTCCGATACTTTGGAGTGTCCTACCCTCCTCACTCTTCGGGCCATGAGAATCTTATCATTGTGGAAACAATTGGATTTGAAATTGAAGTTCAACCAGTGACCAGCTTTTCTAATTAGGGAGTGGGTATCTTCTTGTTTGGAGCACTCCAGAGGAGGAACATTTGAGAGAACCAGAACGTACGGGTTGCAGGCAGGTGGTAAATGTAAAAAGTCTGCATGGTTAGTAAGTTTAGTAGGATCTTTGTCATGCGTTCTAGAGGAATAAACTTCGCTTATCGGCCCTGATGCAGGGTTGTCAGCGAAAGGTCCTTGACCAGAGACGGTTCGTGGATCAGGCAAAAAATTACTTACTCCTTGGGGTACCAAAGTAGGGGGAGGAGTAGACTGATGTGCTGGTTCGGGGCTATGAAGTATTCCCGTGCATAAAGGACCTGGTTTTAAAAAACTAGATAAAAACCTGGACACATCGTTACAAAAGCAATCGAGCTTCCTAGCGATTAAGGTGGAAATTTTTGCCTCAAGAGTTGCGCAAAAGGATTTGAGTGTCAAGTCAATAAAACTAGAAAGATCTTCAGGAGCATCCTTACTCGGAGGGCATTCGGGGAAGGAGACCAGGGGGATTGGGGGTTGGTCACTATGGGCCAGGGAGGTAGGTAGATTCTTATTGGAGCCCAGGGCCTTTTTTGTATTTTTAAGCTTTTTCCCGGCTCTCCTCTTCTTCAAAGGGGGAGAATCGGCCTGAGAGCAAGAGCTTTCAGGAGGAGGAATAGCTAAAAGGAGAGAAGAATTAATTTGGTCGGTAGTGGGGAGTATATCGGCGCCCAACTGGCTGGTATTGAGAGGCGAGATCAGTGATGAAGGACCAGTCCTTGGAAAAGTGGAAATATGTATGTTAGGTTCCAAGGGGGGGTGTTGAACAGTACTTTGGACAGCCCCAATCCTTTCTTCTACATGTTCAAGTTCGGATTCAATGGCCCCCATCACAGAAGATAAATAACTAGTAATGGAGGACTGAAGGGAGCTGGACCCGGCTTCCCCCTTCTGAACATTAGACTTTCTTTTCCCCATATTTGATAACAAACTCACACAGTATCTGAAACAGCACCCCGATGGAGATTCCACAGGCAGAAGAAGTAGACGTTAGGGGGGGGGCCCAGCCCGGCCTCTTCCGGTTGATGACGGGCGAAGAACGGGCCCGCCCTTGGCCCGGGCTTGGCCCGGGTGCCGCCCGCGCGCGTCCCGCGCAGCGGGAGCGCGACAGAAATATAAAGGGCTCCTGCCCCTGCTCCGCTCACGGCGCTTCCCGCGACGGCGGGAGCGCGACAGAAATATAAAGGGCTCCTGCCCCTCCTCCACTCACGGCGCTTCCCGCGACGGCGGGAGCGCGATTTCAAAATTAAAGGGCTCCTGCCCCTCCTTCACTCACAGCGCTTCCCGCGACAGCGGGAGCGCGACAGAAATATAAAGGGCTCCTGCCCCTCCTCCGCGCACGGCGCTTCCCGCGACGGCGGGAGCGCGATTTCAAAATTAAAGGGCTCCTGCCCCTCCTTCACTCACAGCGCTTCCCGCGACGGCGGGAGCGCGACAGAAATATAAAGGGCTCCTGCCCCTCCTCCGCTCACGGCGCTTCCCGCGACGGCGGGAGCGCGATTTCAAAATTAAAGGGCTCCTGCCCCTCCTTCACTCACAGCGCTTCCCCAGAAGAAGGCAATAGTGTAATACGTTGAAAAGCAGAGCAAGTCACAGGCTCTAGTATCATCTGCAGACACAATGATACAGAATGGTGCCCCGTACTTTATGATGCTTCGCCCTTATTATACTCCTGACACTGTCCTCAACATGAGTTATAAAATGCTAATGCCGATCTTATGACTCTTGATGCTTACTTTCTTCTTTTAATCCTCTAGCGAAGGAGGCAATACCATCTGCAACTATGCTGAAATTTCTCCATTTCCAATGTAGTTCAGTACTGTATCAATTTTACCCTGGTGTTTATCAACCTAGACAAGTGGCCCTGCTAGAGGAAGTAGAACCAGAGTCATTTGATCAAGGGACAAAATGTCTTTCTGAGTACTTTGCTTTTTCTGTTTTTATATTATTTACCTTCTTTTACCCTTCTTTTACTTCGCGTGTCTTGTACTATAGCATTCAATTTTGCCCTCTGTCCCTTTGGTGTACCCGCTGCCCGTTACCTGAGCTCGCTGCCGCTATGCCCCCATGTTGTTTAGGCTGTTGCGCTGCATGGAAGGAAAGGACCACTCCGACAGAGAAGTAAGTTCAATTTGGTGCCTCCTGACGGCTTGAGTGCGTGTCTCTGTATTGGCTTCAGTGCCACTGCTGCTGCTGTGATCGCTGGATTGTGTGCAGGCTGTTCCGCTTTCCACTTTGGCTTCCCGCGGTGCACTAGCGCTGCTCCCTGTTCGCCACCCTACGCTGCCAGGTTGCTCCGAGCCGGCCTGCTGCTTTTTAGAAAACCCCTTCACCAGAGCTTCACCAGAGCTCCGGGACTCCAGGACTCCAACACCCCAGCGCGTTCGTAGAAACCTTTGCCTCTTTGCTCGAACCCTTCCTCCTCATATTTCGTGCCTCGGCTCTCTGCTTCGTTCCGCTCGCCAATCCGTCATCCTGCCCTCCGACCCGGACACAAACTAGTGAGAAAGCCTAAGTATTATTACGTATAGTGTCTTGCTGCTTCAGCCTCTCACTGTACATGGGGCTGTACATTGTACATATATTCACTCCCTTCAACATTGGACCTGTGCACTGCCAGCATTACTGTGCCAGACACTCTTCCCTGCACAGTGGCACCTCCCTGTACCTGGGTCTGTATGTTGCTCTGGAACCACGTTACTGGTAGTCTGCAGTGGCTAAATGTTACAGTGCCACCTCACTGCTTGAATGAGTACGGTGTCGGCTAGTAACGCTGCAGGCACCTGTCGCTGTGCCATAAACCATGCAGTGTCTGGATATGCCCTCCCTCTGGCACTGCAGTGTCTGCACTGTGTCTGTCTCTACTACTTCCGCCTTGTTAAACACATAGCTGTGCCAGACTCTTGCAACTGTGTCCGAGCTCGCAGAATGTCTGCATTGTCTCACCAGCCCCTATTCCAAATATACTAGAATAGTGTTCAAATGAACTAGTATGAGCCCCAGTCCTTTGTAGTAGCACGAACATTCAAAAGGTGATACGAAGAAGGCAGGTACTTACTGTCTGCTCTTAAAGTCAGCATAATGGTCACACGCCACTCTGTTGTTTACAGAGCACCCCTATCGGGCATGCGTTTCCGGTCAGCAATTCAGAGGAAATATTTAACAAGCCTGGCCTCAGAACGCAAAGCGCAAGGCCAACATTTTAGGGAAGTTGACGTGTGAGACCAGGACCTGCGATCAGTGCTCTTCGTAGAAGAAAAAGTAACAAGCATTTGGAATGCAACGGGTCTCGCATTTCTCCGAGTTAGAGCTATTAGCAGTTGTAAACTCCCAACCGGACTTTTCTTGCCTCATTAAATGGAGAAAAAAAACGAGCGCGATCTCTCTGCTAAACAAGTGAGATCGTGCTGCGAAAAAAGAGAAAAAATGGTCCACAAGCTGGATGGAAAACAGCGAGCTTCGTATGTTTTCAGTACTTGGTCGTTGCACTCGAGGAGGGCTAATCACCGGAAACGGCATGACGTATGCATGCCTTCCACTAATGAAAGCAAGCAGATTTTAAAAGACAAGCCCACGAACCAATGAAAGACACTGACGTGACATGGGCGGGGCTCCGAGCCCTTTTCTAACTACTACATCGTCTCTCAAGTGATATGCATGCGCAAGCACATGCAACGCAGGCTTGACCCTAAAAAACAGGTTTTTATTTCCTTGTGGATTAGTTGTGGTAAGTATGTTAAGTAAGTGCTCATTGAGATCTCGTGCAGTTGCTGTTTTTTAAAAGGATGGATTAATGGAAGTGGATTAGTAAAGAGAAGATGTCAGTTGCTGCTGGAAGTGGTGGACGTGTGTGCCTGTTACTTAGATGAATTGGATAACGGAGGGAAGAGTTTGGAAAGGGTGTTCTGGGACTCCAAAGTAGTCTACTAGATTTGGGATGAGTCAGAGAATGGAGGTATGTGCAGCAGTTGAAAGGGAGCATTGCCACCCATTCCTTCGCCCCAGTAAGTAAGAATGAATATAAATGTAAAAAGACATACCCACACATCTAAATATACTGATATGTATACATACATACAAACATAAGCACATTATTCTTATGCATTAAAGAGTCATCGAATGGCTTGCCATAAGGAATGGATCCACTGGACAGCCAGCACCCAGGCACCAGCTTTCCTAAACCCCTGAAGCATGACAGGCCTTATAACCTTTTGAATGCTGCACAATCTTCCTAAACAAATGAAACGGTGCACCACATCTTTCCCTATTGTATTGGGTATAGGCATAACTGTTTACTTAGTTTCTCAATGGCAGAACTAAACCAAATTGTGGTGAATGGACACATTTTCCTTCATTCAGGACTCTTAATATGAATTGCCTGCTTTCTAAACTCATGGGCATTCAACAGAGGATAAATAAAGGGCTAGGGCCTTAGAGTCATTTTTTTGTCCAGGCACGCCTACTTTGCATCTCATTGATGCAAGGTAGTTTCCCACAGGCAAAAAATGACTTTAACTCCAAACCTTTGGTGCTAGACAGGTCTAGCGTCAAAATATAAATTTGGGGTTAGGTTTGCGCTGAATTTGTGTAAAAAAATGCTGCAAATTCGGTGCAAATGGGGTATAAATATGCCCCTTGGTCTACCTCTATAATGCTCACTGCACCCTAGGATAGCTCTCTGGGTCTTCTAGTCCTACCAGCCGCTTTGAAAGCTGGGAACAGGCACACAGATGTAACGTGTCATCACCTGAACAGGATTTAAAAGAGTGGGGCGCAGATTCCTTTGGTTCAGAGATTATCACTATGGAACGCCCTGAATGCCTATGACGAGCAGGACAATACTTAGAGACCTGCAGAGTGATAGTTCCCTTCCAGCTGCCCTTAACCTGGGTAGGCAGTAGTCAGCCTGATGCCTCCAAGAAGTACCGTCCACACACAGCGGTCTGTCAGCTGGTGCCCAACACTCTAAGCACCTCTTCTTACTGTGGCCTGTGGCATTTATGCATCCATTTCCAGTGTAAGTGATCTCCTTGCAAGGTCCTCTGGGGTGACTCTCAGAGCCGGGAGTGCTTAAAAAACAAAAAATACAAAAATGAATATCTACGTTCTCTAGATGATTATCGATGTTTTTGGTCAAACATACCTTCCTTCAAGAAGTTGTTAAGGCAGTACAGAATGCACATCAATCCCTCTATTTCAGCATAATAAACAATATCAATGTTTGTGGCACAGTTTCCATTAGGGAGCTTGAACTCAGGGGTAAAAAAGAGCGATTTATTTTTGTTTTAATTATTTGAGGGTTTTAGCTATTGTAAGCAGTGATACATAATTGGCTTTCAATTGTAAGCTATAAGAATTTTTATCATCCTGATTTAATTTGTATTTTACAAGTATGGGGCTTGCAAGTCTAAGCCAATGGGCCAACCCTGAGGATGGTAGTATGCCTACGGGTAGATCCTTCTGAGTAACTTGGTGTCTCTGCATTTTCCCAGATCCGCCCCCACCCCCCCAGCTGTTGGCACTAAAGGCAATTTTGTGAATTCATATCCATGGTTTGTCACCAACAATTGACATTCCACCTTGGTTTGTTAACATAAGGTTGGTTGAAGTTAAAAACACACTAGCTGGGCCAGCAGCCTGCTTCTTTGGTGTCTCTAAGTTCCTGTTGGTGAATTATTTTGTGTTGTAAGTATGTGGATTTGGGTATGGCATCGTGGTGCCCCGGGCATACTGGGAGTGAGTTTCGGCACGGTCCAGGGCTTTTCACACTCGCACATTTTATTTCTATAGGTGTCTTTGTGCCTGGTCTGTGGGCAATATTGTGTGCTATTCTTTGTTCTTGGAGGAGGCTTCTGTTAGTTTAGGGTAGGGTCCCATTGATGGGTATGAGTGAGCCAGCCACAGGTCTATATAATTTTATTGTGACATGCATTTGTATGATGGCAGAGCTCTCATGTTTCCCTGACGTCATGTGTGCGTAGCTCATGCAATCCAAATATTTGCCTTGCATTCTGGGACTTGTGGTCGGGTTTTATCATACTAGCACATCCATGTACGTAATGTAAAGAAAAACAACCTGGCTTGGTTGAGCTATGCTCACAGGGTCCTGTGAAAATTGAGAACTCTGAGGGTGAACCTGGCATAAAGCCCAGCAGGTACCAGACGCTTCTCTGCCCCTATCCTAGCACAATGCAAAGATTAAAGGGCGCTGCACTCCCCTTAAGAGTTCTTAAGGAATGTTCAAACAAGCCATTTTGAGAAGAGGTGGTTCCTTTAAAAAAGGTTTGTTTTTTCCTCGATGAGCAGAACTTTGCGCTTTCCAGGGTTGCCTGGGGCCCCGGTTGGCCATGCCGCTGAAGGTTGGGTGAGCCATCCCCCCACCTCCAGTGCATATTCCGCTGACATTCCTCTTCTGAATCCTGGCGGAGTGCTTCTTCGTCAGTCTGAGGATGCATACTTACAACTAGGGTCTCGCATTTGTCCGAGTTACAGCTATTACTAGTTGTAAACTCCCAACTGGATTTTTCTTGCCACGTTAAAAAAACAAACACCTATCGGCAAAAGTGCAATTATGTACGTAACCGGCAAAAGTGCAATTAACTGTGTAACAGGGTCGATATTATGCAAAGTGCTCGACTCCTGCCAAGCGAGATCTCACTGCGAAAATAGAGAAAAAGTAGTCCACAAACCTGACGGGAAACAGCGAGCCTCGCATGTTTTCTGTACTTGGTCGCTGTGCTCGAGGAGGGCTAACCACCGGAAAAGGGGACGTATGCGTGCCTTCCACTAATGAAAGCAAGCAGATTCTAACAGGCAAGCCCACGAACCAATGAAAGACACTGACGTGATGTGGACGGGCTCCGAGCCTTTTTCTAATCCCTAAAGCGTCTCGCTAACGATACGCATGCGCAAGCACATGCGACGCAGGCTCGGCCCTAAACAGGGATACAGCCCCTTTGAGTTTGGCTAAGGCTGAACAGTGGGGCCATCTTACAAAGGCACTGTTGTGAAGGCAGTGGACTAGAAAGCAAACATGCTGTATAATATCTACTTAAATTCTCATGAATATAGTCTTTAACAATGCAGTAGGTCTCGCATTTGTTCGACTTAGAGCTATTAGCGTTCCTAACTGGACTTTTCTTGCCACAGAAATTGAAAATGAAAAGTAATACAGTTTTAAATAGGCAAGCCGATTTAAAGCGCCACGCCATGATCATGGGTGTGAAGGATCACACAAAAGGAAACAGAAGTTTGCTCAAAGTCAAATATATCGGCAGTTATGTAATTATCTATGTAACAGGGTCGATATCATAAAAAGCGCTCAACTACTGCCCAGTGAGATCACACTGCATGGGAAATAAAAATAAAAAGTAGTCCAGAAAACATGGATCCTTGTATGTTTTCAGTAGTTTACCAGTGCTCTAAAGGAGGGCCAAACACTGGAAAAGGCATGAAGTATGCATGCCTTTCACAAATGAAATTAAGCTAATTTTAAAAGCCACGCCTACGAACCAACGAAACTGACGGGTGTGATATAGGCATGGCTAAAAGCCCACAAAGAGATTACAACAGGGGCCAGAGCGCTTGCGCACTCGACCCTAATGAGGGAAAATGTGACGCAGTGAAATCTTGTAGATTTTATTGGCCTCCCTGCATAATTTTTTTTGACCCCCCCACACCACCCCCTTGCATACATTATGCTGGCACAGGCATAATGTGGAGCAGGGTGTTACAAAGTTGTGCAATGCTAGCATTGCACAACTTTGTAAATATGGTGCATCAGAAATGCCTACTAAACACCACATGAGTGTAAAAAGAATGACGCTTATGTGGCGAAAGGAGGTGCAAGGTCCTTGTACATCTGACCCTTAGTTTGGGGCACAGCCTTCAAGGTTTTACTGACCACAACCTGTTGAGAGAGGTTTTCAAGAGGTAATGTCTAGATTCTATTTCTGCTATGATTAGGAGGTGAGTCTTCTTTTTACAGGATTTCAGTTTTGAACAGGAATATATTCCAGGAATAGGGAATCAGTCAGCAGACTGTCCTGTTTGGTAGAGTGGAAATGTGAAGAGAAAAGGAACAAGATGATTTTATTGAGGCGGATATAATTTAATGTGGAATAGCAAGTAGAGTGGTAACACAAGAGGAATGGAAGGCAGAAATGTGTAAAGATGATGTGTTATACAGAGTGGTTGAGGCAGTTGACACAGGACACATGCAGTCCCTAGATAAATCATCGTCCATGATAAAGGATGAGCTTGCATTTTGCAGTGGTTTATTGTTAGACTTATTCTACCTAAGTCACTAAGGTGTTAAGTTATTGCTTTAGCCCATGAAGGTAAATGGAAAGGATTAGAATTAATTTTTAGTGGCCTGCAATGGATATTGAGGTTGGGCATCTTGTATGAGTGCATTGATTACAACAACAGTGACAACATTTGGGTATGTTATGAAATAGGCACAGATATTGTAAGGCCTTTGAAACAAAAACGTCACACCCTTTTTCTTATTGTTTTGCTAGATCATTACTCTTGTTGGCACGAGTGAGTGCTATTTCATCTACATTGTGAAATTTCTTGAGGGAAACTTTAAGAGAGTTATCCCACTAATATACTGTCTGACAAACAACCACAGTTTTTCTCAAAAGAATTTGAACAGTTTGTGGGAGAGTGTGGAAATAAGCATATGACAAGTCCAATTTACCATCCACATACAAATGGAGCTGTTGAGAGATTAAATAAAACATTGAAAGAGAGTGTTCGACTGACTAGAACTAATGGTATATGTTGGAGACAAACATTGTAAGAGTGAATCACTGCATAGAGAAAGACTCCTCACACCTCAAATGGCAAAACACTTTTTGCATTATTCAAGGGAAGGAGTCCAAATACATTACTCTGTCTGGAGTAAACGGTTTGAGATAAAAGGGTGAAGTTTAGTGGTCTGGGTGATTGGAGGAGAAAAGAACTCAAACTTGAAATGAAACATAACTGTTTAAAAAGAAAATGTATTCAGGTTGGTGATTTTGTCAAAGTCGGAGCTCCTGTGGGATGCCCACAGTAGTCCATATTTACCAAAGTTCATGAAGTAAAAAAAGATATTTAAGAATGCTATTGTTAGACCTGATAGCCTTAAGGTGGGTTTCTCCCAATTTTGTGCCTGCTTCCCTCCATTTTTCTGATCTTGTTTTTGCTGGTTTTAGGACTCTGCACACTTTACCACTGCTGACCAGTGCTAAAGTGCTTGTGATCTCTTCCCTAAATATGGTAACATTTGCTCCTACCAAATTGGCATATTTAATTTACCTATATATCCCTAGTAAAATGCACTATATGTGCCCAGGGCCTATAAATTAAATACTACCAGCGGCCTGCAGCACCAATTGTGCCACCCACATAAGTAGCCCCTTGACCATTTCTCAGGCCTGCTATTGCAATGCATGTGTGTGCAGTTTCACTGCCACTTCGACTTGGAATTTAAAACTTTTTGTCGAGCATTAAACTCCCCTTTTATTACCTATGTCACCCCTAAGATAGGCTCTAGGTAACTCAAAGGGCAGGGTGCTATGTTGGTAAAAGGCAGGACATATATTTGTAAGTTTCACAGGTCCTGGCAGTGAAAAACTCTCAAAGTTGTTTTTCGCTATTGTGAAGCCTACTCTTCTCATATGCCAGCATTGGAAATTCCCTTATATACTTTTAAGTGGTAATATCTGATCTGAAAGGAGTGGCAGTATCTAGTTTGGTATGGTTGAAATGGTAGTGAGAAATCTTGCTTATTGGTGAAGTTGGATTTAATTACTATTTTGGAAAGGCCACCTTTATAAAGTAGGCCTTTCTCTGCATTTACTGCTCTCTGTGCCTTATAGCCTGTGCCCATTCCACGTATGGTCTGTGCTGATTATTGCTCCCATTGTGAATTCCACCCAGACAGCCATATACACAAGACACTCAGCTGCATCTACATTCATCTGCATACTGATAGGTCTTCCTTGGCAAGAATGGTGGAGGGGCTCTCACACTTCAAAGGCTAGTGGCCTGACCCTACTCAAAGGACTGATAACCTGGCACAGATCTAACAGCAGACAGGACTGAGTTGATAGGGGAGCTGGTACACTTCAAAACCACTGTTTGAACTCTCCTCCACCTCAAAGGCACATACGGGTATATATACTGAGTCTGTGACACCCTTAAATCAGACACTTCTGAAACCACACCTAGACTATGTCTGGAGGACTGCATTGCTGCCCAACTGACTCATCTGGCCTGCTTTTCTGGAAGGACTGCACTCCTGCACTCTGCTAGAAGGACTTTTCCTTCTCACCACAAGTGATCTTCAAGGGCTTGCCAGCTTGCCTCCTGTTAAGAAGTCTCATGGTTATCAAGGACTTCACCTAAATTAGAGAATCCATGCCCCAATGCACCAAATGCGAAAAATTGATGCAAACCCTGTCCCGCAGCCGAAAAATCAATGCAGCGCCTGCAAAATCGAAGCAGCGCCTGTTTGACCGTGGTTCCATCATCACAGCGCCTCTGGATTGTTTACCCGCATTGTCCCTGGGAGTCAGTTTGTCATTAAACCCAGCAAGAATCAATGCATCACCACCGCTGCAACGAAAAAAATTGATTCATCATCTCCACCACGGCAGAAAAATTGACACATTGCTTTGTTTTCCAGCACCTCGTCTCCTCCGCGGCCTGCATCATCTTTGTTTTTGACGCATTCCAGGTACTTTGGGCTAAAAAGATTCATCCATTGATTCCTATGGATTAAGACTTACTTAAACCTCTAAAAAGAGAGAGCTTGACCTGTGTATATAGGTCCTTTGCTGTTTTGGTCTTTTTTAATTCAAATAAATATTATTAATTTTTCTAAACAGATGTGGAGTAGTTTTGTGGTGTTTTCACTGTGTTACTGTATGAATTATTGCAGAAATACTTTACACATTGCCTTCTAAGTTCAGCATGCCTGCTCTGTGCCAAGCAACCAGAGGATGAGCACAGGAATATTTAGGTTGTGTTGTGACTTACCCTAACCAGGACTGTGGTCTGTACTTCAACAGGATGCATACCTCTGCCAACTAGAGACTCGATTTCTAACATTGGTGATCAGCGGTGAGGATAGGACCCACCCACAATTAAAGAGCATTTCAATTTTATTTCTTCTTCTGCAATTTTCCTTGCTTTGCATTTTTCATACATCCTATACATCATGTCTCTGTCTGGTTCTACAAATGGAGCCATGGAGTTTGAGTTGGCTAAGTTGGAGGAGTACACAGGTAATCAGTTGAAAAGCTTCTGCAAAGGGATGGGGGTACCTGCCTGCTGAGCCACCAAGAAGGTGGATTTTCAAATGGGTCTGAGGGCCTGGACATAGTGCCTCTCCCAAGAGGATGATGAGCTGGCGAAGCATGTGAATGGTTCGTCCGAGGAGCTACCTGCAGCAGTTGAGAGGGACACCCCTGAATTTGTGCTACCAGTGAGGGCAGGAAGCAGTATCTCTAGTTATGGTCCAACCCCAGATGAAAGGGGAGAGAGAATTCCAGCTGCAGTTGGCAAAATTAAAAATGGAGGCAGAAGGGAGAAAAGCTGAAAGAGATTCTGAAAGAGTCTTAGCACAAAGGAAACTACTTCTGGCTCATAAACTGAGTTTAAACGAGCTGGACCTCAAGACTAGGCAGTCTGAGACCAGCAGTGATGGTGGCAGCATACATATAGTACCCGATGGAGACAAGAAGGTTTTTATACCTAAGGATTTGGTGTGCAGTTATGTGGTGGGAGATGACACTGATAAGTGGTTTTCTGCTTATGAAGTTGCACTGAGGGTACATGGACTTCCTGAAGAGCACTGGGTGGGGGGGTGGGGATTGCGGAAACACATGTAAGGGTTCTATGTACAGAGTGCTCCAAGAATGTTCAATCTAAGGGTGGCTCCAAGCGTCCTAATAGGGCACAGACCCCCCTACTGGTGGGCAGATACCTGGGTTGGCCAGTGTAGCACTCGTGGAGGAGGTAGTCCCAGCTAGTTTTGGGAAACAGACAGCTGTAGCCCTAGTGTCCCTGGGGGATAAAGATATGGTGCCAAAAGCCCAGATGCCTGCCAATACTTTGAAGTATAGGCAGTGTGTCACCATTAATGGGCAACAGGTGAATGCTCTGCCTGACACAGGAGCCAGCATGTCAAATGTCAGCTGGTGTCAGCAGAACAGGTCCTACTGAACACATTCCACCAAGTCATAGCTGCAGACAATTGTGAGAGCCATCTACCAGTGGCTCTGTTAGTTGCTCTGAGCCCTGCCATACCTGTAGATTGTCTCTGAGGCAATGACCTGGAGCACACTACCTGGAGGGAGGTAGAGCTCAGGTCTCACTTGGAGATGATGGGATTGCCTGAGTGGGTCTGTATGACAACACGCCCAGGAAGGGAGCCAAGGGTGCCTAGAGCCTGGTACAGTGGCCCAGACAGCTGCCAAGGAAAGGGGTAAGGGGCGAAGGAAACCGGTCCCTGATAGTTCCTGCGGTGGAGGTTGACAGGGTCCCTGAGGAGGAGGCCACTGAGCCATCCCGGGAGGATATTGTCATCCCAGGAGACTTACCTGAGCTTGCTGGCTAGCATGTTGAGGGGGGACCTACCAAGGAGGAATTCTGTAAAGCACAGAAAGGGTGGGCATCAATGTCATTGGTCCATTGAGCCCCAAGACAGCCCTAGGCAACAGGTTCATCCTAGTCTTGGTGGACCATGCCACATACTACCCAGAGGCAATCCCACTGAAGACGGTGTCTGCACCTGTGGTGACCAGAACTTTGATGGGGATCTTTACTCATGTGGGGTTCCTCAAAGAGACAGTGTCTGACCGAGGCACTAACTTCATGTCTCCGAACATGAAGTACATGTAGGATGCATGTGGTGTAACTCATAAGTTCACCACACCCTATCACCCCCCCAAACTAATGGTCTAGTTGAGAGGTTCAACAAGACTTTGAAGGGCATGATTGCAGGCCTACCTGAGGCCATGAGGCGTAAGTGGTACGTCCTCTTGCTATGCATTCTCTTTGCCTATAGGGAGATGCCACAGAAAAGAGATGGATCCTCCTGTATGGCCACCTTGTCAGAGGACCTCTGAACATTGTCAAGGAGGGATGGGAGAAAGCTCCCAGGAAATCCGCCAGTATGTGGTCAGCTTCATGTTGGCCCTCTGGAACCAGGTGCATCTCTTCTGGAAAAAGGCCAAGAGCAACCTTTGAGGCCAGCCAAGAGGTAAAAAAAAACACTGGTATGACCAGAAGACCACTCTGGTAGAGTTTCAGCCTGGCCAGAAATTATGGGTCATGGAGCCAGTAGAACCTAGAGCTCTCCATGACCACTCGACTGGCCAATATGAAATCAAGGAGTGTAAGCGGGGAGCCACTTAGTGGATCTCCTGATCCCTAGGAACCCCTCGGGGTTCTCCATGTCAACAGACTCAAGCCTCACTTTGAGAGGTCCGAAGTAAACATGCTTCTTGTGACAGATGAGTGTGTGGAAGAAGAAAATGAACCTTTCCCTGACCTCCTCTGCACAGGCGCACAATAGGTCAGTGGAGGGTGTTAACCTCTCTGCCACCCTAATCCCAGAGCAGCAAGGGGACTGTTATCAATTACTGGGACAGTGTGCCTCACTGGTCTCATCCACCCCTGGACTTACACATCTATACTTCCATGACACTGACAGGGGAGACAGTCCCCGTGTAAAGGACAACATTTACAGGTTGTCAGACAGGGTGAGAGCCAGCATCCAGGAGGAGGTCTCCAAGATGCTAGCTTTAGGGGTGATTGAACCCTCTAGCGGTCGCTGGTCCAGCTCCGTTTTGTTGGTACCAAAGGCGGCCCCACCGAGCACCAAACCAGCACTTCAGTTCTGCGTGGACTACAGAGTGCTCAATTCTGTACAAAGACTGGTGCACACCCCATGTCCAGAGATGATAAGCTTGTTGACAGGCAAGGCGCTTCCAAATTCCTCATACCTTTGATTGAACATCAGGGTACTGGCAGATCGCCTTGACTGAGGAAGCAAAATAGAGGTCAGCATTCTCAACCGCTGAGGGCCATTACCAATTCTGGGTGCCCTTTGACTTGAAGAATGCTCCTGCTACCTTCCAGTGGTTGATTAACAGTGTCCTGGCTAGCAAGAAAGTTTTCTGTGCCACCTACTTAGACAACATTGTCGTTTACAGTGCCAACTGGGAGAAACACCTGTATCACCTCCAAAAGGAACTTCACACCCTGCAACAGACAGGCCTGACAACCAAGGCTAGCAGGTGCCTGAATGAGCAGGGTTATGTGGTGTATTTGGGATACCTCGTAGGTGGGGGTAAGGTGCAGCCCCTCCAGGCCAAGATTGAAACCATCACAGCCTGGCAACCACGTAAAACCCAAACGAAGTGACAGCCTTCCTAGCCTCATGGGCTACTACAGAAGATTAATTGAGGCCTATGGCACCATTGTTGTCCCCTTAACTGAGCTGACTTCTAAGAAGCAGCTCAGGTTGGTGATCTGGACAGATGGGTGTCAGAAAACCTTTAATTCTCTCACGAAAGCCATGTGGACGGCACCTGTGCTCAGGGTCCCTGATTACTCCAAGGAATTGTGTGGTAATAGTCAAACCAAAAAGAGTTAAAATCAACTTCGATAGTGAAAAAATGTGGATAATGATGTTTGGATTTCAAAAAGAGTCGACAAAAATGTTGGTCAAGAGCTTTAGAACTCATAAGCAGCCTAGATTTCTTAATGATTTTATCAGGAATTATTTATTCTTGAGGATACCAATAATCTGATGTGAATATTGTCATTCTGTCTTTATTATGTTGTTGTTTATTTTTATAGTAATAATATACATATTTCACTGCCTTGTGTTTTAGTTAAAACAAATTTATTTGGAGGGTTAATGATAATCTCTTAATTTATTGTTGCTAAAATGTTCTTTTTTATGGCGGGAGAAGTGTGGTGTCATTTCTCAAAGTATAAATGAACATGTCAATGTTTTATACTCGAAGGTGCTCGAGGCAACATGAAGTCACTGTGTTCTAGAATGTACAGATGGGGCGGAACGTAAGGACGGTTGGGGGAGAGGTGAAGAGACTGCTGTGGAACACCATTGAAGGAGCCGTTGGGGTGTTAAGAATAACGTTACTTAACCCACTGTACATCTTTCTGAGACGTCATTTCACCGTTTTACATAATGTATTTAGGAAAAGCAGCAATTAGCATTCGCTGAAATGTGTCTCAAGAACCCTAACTGCAAAATGAGAATTAATGCTGCAATTGTTGGTAGAAAAACCCCAAAGTGAATTAGCATCACAGTTGTTTAGATGCAAAATATGCTAAGTGGTGTCTTTTCCATCCTAATTAAACTAGCATACAGATGAATCTGTGGCATTTCATTTCATTCATATCATTCACATCTGAAACATGCCATTGGGACAAATTCCTTAAAACTTAGGCACAGAGATCACATGTGACGGTTTATATTTGACAGTATTTATATACACCATCCTGTGGTACTGAAAATGTGTGTGAATACGTGTGTTAGTAAATTGGATGATGACTATATAGCTGAATGAATTTCAGGCATCACAGGAAGTGACCTTGGAAACACGACAATTACAATTTCTAGAAGGTCCTTACGCATTGTGATTTAGAAACATATTGATAAGTACAGTGAAACTGTTTACCCAAGCTACTCTGCTTAGAGTGCTTGGTAACCATGCAAAGTGTGTTTGTTTCTAGATTCAAAATAGTACCACACAAAAGATTTAAACCTATTATGCTGAAGCTGGGCTGGCGCCTTGTGCCATTTAGCTTTTATCAAAGAAGGGTTGCCTCTTCTGTAATATGAATATGTGCACTGATGTTGCCCATCTCCTCAACTGTAACTGGAGAAAATTACTTTAATAGTTACAAACACAAATATATGTACGACCTGAAAAATAACCAAATATAGAGAAATGGGAAGATCTTTTAAGCAGATTGTAACCACAGAAAAATTGATTGACTGGATTATAATAAATTACAGACTAAATCATGGCATGTTAAGGAGAATGCATATTCATCAACATTATTGCACAAACGACTTTCAGAACAAGAATTCTTTGGTCTCACACATGTGTCTCAAGCTTAGTCATATTGACTTTGTTTTCTCCCATGCTGCCAGCAAAAAGACAGCGCTAAACACTTCTCACAATGGAGATTTTAATGGAATAGACAGTGGCATAATATACGCTGGCTATGTCTCCTGTAGGTTGCCTGAGAGTGCGTAGTGCGCACAGATGGCCTCCTAGTGTGGTTGCCAAGTGATAGTTTAAGGGGGGTGAAGCAGGGGGAAATGTAGTAAGGTGTGGGGGCATTTCTATATCTTAGATTGAAAGCAATTAGTGTGAGTCTCTCAGGGATGTGAAGTAGGATCTTTATCATTCTTTGACTGTTGTGTACTTCCTGTTCATCCCATCTGTCACAAGCCGAAAAAGAAAGAAAGGGAGAAAGAACCCTGTGATTCTCCTCCACAAACAGAGAAGAAAAAGTTAAATGGAGGCCTGTCAGCAAATCAGACTTCTAGAGACTTGACAGGCATCACTTTAAAATTAATCAATATTCTCTTGTATTTAATCAGTATCACACGGAAATTTCTGCGAGAAACGTTTAAAATGATGACTGGAACAAGGAAAAGCAAAAGATGTGAATGATTTGGTGATTTTCAGCAGCGCCTTGACAAAGCTCAATGGAAGAAGCTTCTTTGCAAGGAGTTTCAACATCCTTGGGATGCAGCAAAGCAGTATAGTTGATCAGGTTAGGAAACCAGGAAAGTAATGTGGTAAAACAAGTTGAAAACATTAAGGGTATTCTTAAGGGAACAGTGTCACGTGTTGTACAAAAAGCCAGCCTTGGTGTAGTTCTATCTAATGCAATAATAGGTGATATTTCTGATATTTAAAATGTGCTATTGTGCCATAGAATCAGTAGAAGTAGCGGAAAAGTTTATGACTGTTCTCAAATAAATTGGAAGAGTATTCTAAAATCATGAAACAAATATTCAGTGCAGCCAGTTTAAATGGAAAGCACAAGAACAATAAACCTTTACTTCCATGAAGAAAACCACAGACAGCCTTTTCAACTGTGTAAGATAACCATGGCTGAGAACTAAGAAAAAATTATAAAGACTATTATAGTAGTGGTAGGATAGATCTGAAAAAGCAGGACAGCACTAAATTTGTGTACACACCCCAGTCTCTTCATTGTGCTGACTACAGGCCCATATCTCTGATTAACAGTGAAGTGAAAATTTATGCCACGATCCTTGCCTCCCGCCTTAAGAAGGTGATGCCCCTACTGATACATCCAGACCAGTGTGGCTTCATCACTGACCGCAGGACGTGCCATTGTATACGACGGCTTCACGTGGCCCCTGCGAGGCGTCATCGGTTGCCCCAGAGTCTGGCCCTCCTATTTACAGACTTTGAGAAAGCCTTTGACTCCGTCGATTGGGGGTTTCTCTTCTTGGTATTCCAGCGGGCGGGCTTCAGGCCGAGGTTTCGCCAAATGGTCCAGGCCTTGTATGCTAACCCTACGGCACGTGAGCAGGTGAATGGGACCTTGTCTATTGTTATTTCCTGTCCATCAGGGAACGCACCAGGGTTGCCCCCTTTTCCCTCTCCTTTTTACCCTGGCCATCGAGCCTTTGGTGCAACCGATAAGGGGAGATCCAATATATCGCAGGTGGAAGTGGAGTCTTTCGTATGAAGACCGAGTGGCCTTATATGCAGATGATGTCCTGCTGTATATGGAAGATCCTAGTGTGACGGGTCCCCAAAGTTTTCATCTCGTCTTTTGTTTAGAGGAGGCCTCGGGGCTCAAAATGAACCCCGCCAAATCTGTGTTGGTCCCCCTGGTGATGTCAAGAGACTGCTTCGACTGGCAAGAGGTGGTGCCCCTACGCCGGTTGAGTTTTTAATATCTTGGAGTGTGGGTCGCACTGCTTCTGGAACTATCCTGGGCTCTGAACCTGACACCACTCGTGTCCCGCATCAGGGCGGATCTAAAATGGTGGCAAACATTGCCTCTAAATGTTTTGGGTCGTGTAGCCCTATATAAAATGATGGTATTGCTGCGACTCCTATATGTGCTCAAAAACTTACGGTTTGTGATCCCTCGCTCCTGGTTCCGGAAGCTAGAGGGAGCCACCGCCTTATTTCTGTGGGGCGGAGCGAGGCACCGGGTGGCATCGCAAAGCTGTCTTAGAGGGGTGTACGATGGGGGACTGGGTATGGCCGATCAATATCTGTATTACTTGGCGACTCAACTCCTGGTTGATCATGATTGGTTCAACGGGGGTTGGACGGACCCATCCTATCAGATAGAATTAGGATCAATGGGTTTTCCTCGTTTTCTGGACTTCCTCTACGGCATGCCAGTCCCCCGAGACTTAGAGCCAGTAACTAGAGCGGTCTTTCTTGCTTGGCGCGCGGCGCTGCGGCACCCCGGATGGAACAATATCATCACTTAACAAACCCCACTGTGGCAAGGTAAATGGATGAGTGAAACAGCCGCACTAGAGGGCTTGACGGGGTGGGACACACTGGGCATCTCCCTGGTGGGAGACATTTGGAGAGGGAACACACTGAAGTCCTTCCAGGAATTACAGAACGAGTTCCAGCTGTCTGCAACACAGTTCTTTAGATACCTTCAACTCCGGCATGCCCTGGCGCGCACTTGACTGGCGCTGACTCAATACCGGAATTCAGCCCACTTGAGGCTAAGTTGCTTATGGGTAGCTTGGGGAGGAAAGGTGTATCCCAAATTTATAGAATGTTAATAAACAATGCCCCCGGTGACCTGAGTCACCTTAGGAGCCGATGGGCGGCATGGCTAGGGCCTCTTGATGAAACCGAGTGGGCGGAGGCTTTGATGGCTCCTCGGGTGTTGGCGGTGTCGGCGAGGCTGAGGGCGATACAGTTTTATTTCCTACACAGAGCATACTTGTCTCCCGACAGACTGCGTAAGATGGGCCTCTGGATATCTGTCCAATGTCCGCGATGTGCCCGGGGCCTGGCCGATTTCATCCACATGGTGTGGTCTTGTCCTGTGATACAGGTTTATTGGGGAAAGATAACTCAAGAGCTGAACAAAGTGCCAAGAAAGGCACAACTGTTGTCCCCAAATCTGGTACTATTGTGTACGATGGAAGTGTTGTAGGGCTCTCGAGCAGATCGAATCTTTGTTGGAACGGCCTTGCTGGTGGCAAAGAGGGACATTGCGGCCGCCTGGAATTCCACCAGGGGTCCTTCCGTCTGGAAATGGAGGCAGGGAGTGGACTGGTGCACAGCACAAGAAAAAGTGGTGTATGAGTCTAGGGGGTGCCCCCACAAACATGGGAGGGTGTGGGGGAAATGGATGGGCTTACTCGATTGAAGTCTTACCGGTGGATGTGCGTTCCTGTGTTTTTGTTATGTTAAGTAGCACTATTAATTACCTATGTGTTCTATATCACTTGGATGCAAACCAGAACTGGTAGTATCTGTTTGTACCTGTGCAGGTTGTGTTGAGTTTTTCCTCTTTTCGTTATTTATGTTTCTTATGAAAAGCAATAAAAATGTGTTTATAAAAAATAAATTTGCGTACACGTTGGGCCAATGCATGTTTCTAGTAAAATCTGACTAGTTTCATGAATTGACACATCTAACAATAAGCCCTGATGCTTGATCCGTAGGTGGTGATAAATTTATATATTTCAACCAGTTTACTGTCATTGTTATCTTGTTGGTTTTATACATTGTTTAGTACGAATCTTGATCCAGAGAAAGGCAAAGTGTTTTCACAAGAGGAATTATATACCGATGGTTATGGCTGGATATTTATATATAAGCAAAGTAATTATGCGAATACAGGCCCGCACACACAGATCAGGGGTCAGCAGGCAGAGATGGAATAGGTGTAAGTGGAGTGTGAGCAGATAATGTGAAAGGAGGGAGTGGTTACAGTTCGATCCTGATGGTTAAGACTGTGTTGCCTATCTCTACATCCAGCAAGTAGATCTTTGTATCGAGAGACCAGAGACCTGTTGTGCTTTTCTGTGTCGTGCTCTGAGGCAAAGTTTGATGAGTTAAAATAATTGCCAGACCTTAAAAGTGCTAGTGGACTTCACCGGCAACCTCCGGCTGAAATTAAGCACTGGGAACTTGCTCTCCTCAGACCTGTGAAAGGAGCCTCTTTCAATGAGAGCTAAAACAAAGGAGTTGATAGAAAAGGAGACTGGAATATGTCTTTGGGAAAGAAAGATGCACTTTCCCTTCAGGGGTAGCCCACTAGATGGTGACTTTTAATCCTCATCGCAAACTGAGACCCTTCTTAACACGGCAATCATATTTGTTTTTTTAATGTAAACCACACCGAGACAAGCAACCTGCCTTTTGATACTATCATGTGTGAAACTAATTTTAAATATTTTAGCAAGTACCTTTACGTGACAGCCCAAAATGTTGCTATACTTTAATGTGAAGATAAGTTACGAGGCTTCCATCTACTTTGGTCACTCATGAAATGCGCATTTTTTCTGTAAGTTCTTTGTCCTTGGGCGAAAATCATTTGCCCTTTAAGAAACTGAGTGGATAGTGTGATCACAAATAGTTTTGCGATAGCCTTCTTCCTTGCTGAATTGTAAAACTCACAGCTATCAATCCCCTTGCCTTTTCGTCTTCATGGTAGCATTTGCAACATTGCCTGCTGCGTCACAGATATGTTACAGAAGATGTTATGAGTTTCATGCAGTTGAAGTTCCTCCACTAGCGATCTCTTAACCCATAACGTAAAATGAAGATGAGAGCACTGTAAGCCCTGGTGAAAGCATTGATTACGTCATAGTCACTTCGGCAGCTGACATGTTCAGCTTGGGAAGAAAGTCCTGAAACTCTATCTCATAAAAAGGTTTGGAAGTAAAAAAAAACTGGAAGGATTACCAGCAGTATTGAAGTGGGTGATTCAAAACATTAGAGGAAAAGTACAAAATGGTGGTTGTTTTATCTAAGTATCTATTGCATCATGGGATGCAGGAGGGAAAAACATAATGGAATAATAATTCAAACAAGAGGCCAACTCATTACTAACAAGAATAAAGCAATGCGCGCAGGGAGCATTGTACCACTTAAAGAAAGACAGTGTATTGTTCTATTTACAGCTCTCAGCAAGCAAAAATAAATGTTGGATAATGAAGCTGAAGTTTATTTTTTGCATAAAGCTTCAGAAAAAACTAAAACAAACGAGAAAAAACAGATAAATACGTTTACGCACTCTTTATGTATATAAACTCCCTTGTGATTCAATTATGGGGACTGTATATATTTACATGTTGTATGTTATGTTTCTAAATACAAAATCATTATACCCTTTCACATTACTATCTGTATTGTCATAAAGTATCTATATTTTCAAAAAATGCAGAAAATATTTATAAATATTCATAAAATAATTGGACCAGACCCCCTCTGTGGTTTGGCATGTGGTACTGAAATTAAACACATACAGAAAGCCCTTTTGCACTTGTTTCCGATTGTTGGCACCCCCACACACTCCTTTTGACTAAGTAAATTTCTGGGCCTCAGGGCTCCACCCAGGTACTAGTAGGTTGTATTAAGACATCAAAGGTTAAGAGAAACAGAGATTGGGCAACTGCAGGGTATACAAGGATACTGCTCCCTCCCTTGCACTCACATGCACTGTAATTGGGATTAATACTCAATGCTGCACATTTGCTAGCTGTACATGTCACTGGTTACAGTAGGGCGGTGTGTGATAATCATATAAGCTTTGTAATCCCTTTATTAACCTCAGCAGAATGCTAGGATCTGCCCCTCTCTTCTTATGCATGATCGGAGCACACTCACACCTTCAACAGAGGCCACTCAATGATTTCTCTTTTTTTCCAAATCTAAGAGATCAAACGTATTTCTCCTGTTACCCAAATATTTTGTTTTTATTTATAACAAGTCTATTCTTTGGCCCTTTGCATAGACAGTCAATGTGATATCATCTGCAAACTGAAATTCAGCTTAATGGCATAAGCATATGTAAGCTATCTGCAGCATGCCAAACACTTCAAATAAACTGCATTCAGACGGCCAGTGGCCACAAATCAGTACCACTTTTTAACCTTGGGATTAATTCGTAAAACTCGATTTTTACAGTTCATGCAAAAAGGTAAACTTAAGCCCTCAGACTCACGGTGGTCCGACCGATTTGGTGGTGGTCAGACTGCCATATTATGACAGTGGCGATTCGGCCATGGTAGGACTGCTAGCACAGCACTGCATGCAGCGCCGCCCTGAGGATTACGCCCCCCCTCTCTGCCAGCTTTTACATGGTGGTTGCACCACCATGTAAAAGCTGGCAGAGACGGGGTGCAGGGGCCCCCATGGACAGCTGCGTCGCTGTTTTCACTGTCTGCTTTGCTTTGCTTTGCAGACAGTGAAAAGCACAACAGGTGCTGTTGCACCCTACACATTGCAACACTGCCGCCAGCTCAATTACAAGCTCATATACGGGCTGCGGGAAGGTCACAGCACTGGCGGTGACCTGGCCACGAGACATTGGCGGATGGTCTTTTCTGTCTGCTGATGTCGAAATGAGGGCCTTTGTTTTTCAGTATGCTCTGTGCAGTCAGCCAGTGAGTATGCAAAGTCATCAAGTCTGTAAACGTTGAAATACAAGCTGGAGCACTCTACTGTGGCCTATTTTGAGCAACCAATTTAGTCTTTGTCTACCAGAAAGGAGCCTTTAGCAGTCCGCTGATCTTGCTCAACAAACATCCATAGATAGCAGCCCACCATCCCGAATGAAGTATATTCATCCCAAGTGGTTAAAATTATATTTGCATTAACTGGGAGGAGTGGGTGATAACAAAAGCGGCAGGAGAATATCCTCACAGGATTAACAACCAGTCAGTTATGGTAAACCCTTTTTGATTAATTAATTAACAGGCTTGGATATTAATTTAGCCTAATTGTCTGAGGCTATTTTTACCAGCTAAGTTGATGATTGTAGTGGCCTGCAAACAACACACATTACTTCTAAAATGTCTTATAGATGCCTCAGGTGGGGACCACAAAACTTAAATTATTTTGCAATAAGTCTATACTGCAGATTCCTTGTAAGGGCTCATAGCATTAGGAAAAATCTATATGATTCTTTCCAGATTAACTAGGTTAGTCCCTGTAGTCTGTCTTCCATTGTGCCAAGAGAAAGCACTAAGAGAATTTGTTTGCGTAATAAGCAATCCCTGGCTATTACGGAGCTTTTGCTGTAAGCTTTTCAACACCTAGCTTAGCTTGATCAGGAAAACAAGAGGGCACCAGGATGGTGCCAGGGGTCGTTGTTGCAAGTAATCTCCATTTACTTCCAATCGGAAGGAAAACGCTGGTCATGTATCCCATTGTAATAATTCAGTGGTGGATACAGCCAGAGATCTCGCTTTGGTGTCCTGGGAAGTCAAACAACACGAAAGCCTATAGTTAAACTAATTATTGACAGTTGTAAATGAATCATAAACCCTTCAAGTAACTCCCAATGTGTTTCTCAGTGGGCAACCAGTGGAGTCTTCTAACTTTTAGAAATAACGGATCTTTCAGTTCTTGTCCAGTCTTGCTAAAAGTCTCGCATTTCTAGCCATCTAAAGAAAGTGGCAGAAGCACAAATGAAATCCAAATGCAGATATGGTTATTCGCTGCTGCATAGACAGAATGGAAGTTAAGGTAACTCTCAAAAGTTCTTACCTGAGGTAAAGTTTGGAGTTTTACTTCATCCAGCGCAAAATGTTAGTATTCTAGGAAGAAACAGAAACCTTATTTTACTACCTGCAAGTAAGCGCCATGTCTTTTCTCCAGTCAGCCACAATCGTTTATTGTTCTATACTGTCCTCATATTGATTACTTAAATATTTCCTTCCAAACAGAAAGGAATCATGTGTAATCTATGTAGGTATAAATCCCTATACCTCTTGCTACCTGTCAGTGGTATAATGGTTCTAAGAGACATGAAAGTGGTGCAAATACAATTTGAACCCCCAGGGCGCCTCATTATGCAGACAGAGGAGCTTTGCATATTCCAGTTTTGACCTGCATGTGTGTATGCATTATAATTTTTATAGCTCGAACTTCGCTAGAGAGCAGCGGCGTGCTGTACATTACGTGGAGAGTTACGAGACAAGCCATATCATTTACATCAAATAGGAATTAAACAATTGGATTGCGTTTCACACACTTCCCTGCAAAATTGTTTTTGTTAAAAATTATATCAATCAAGCTGTTTCCTTTGATGCCCCGCCATGAGTTATCATGTCTCCAGTTGTGCCTCCATCCGACATTAAAGTGCAGAAATAGAGCATAAAAACGTCCCAACAGAAATCACATTTGTACGGGTGCGATCAGAGCTTTTGCATACAAATTCATGTTTTGCTCATGAAAGTCACATAAAGAGGGCAAACGGTATTTACACTCATTTTGCATCATGTAGTTTGGCCTTATTACAGTTTTATGTTGACACTTACCACAAGAATTAATCTGTTGTTTGTGTGAGTAGTATGTGGCAGTTTTTAAACTAATTGTCATTCATCAAAGCAGTCAATTCAATTGAAAAAAACGTTATTTGTTCTAATTAATAGACCTTATAAGTACAATAACGTACATTAAAGTACCATAATATCAAAGAAGGTTAAAACAAAATATATTGTCTATGAATAATTCAGATAAAAACAATGTAATTCTTTCAATCTCTCATATTCAACAGCCTACGTAACAGAAATACAAATTAAAAGTTAAGCCCCACCTGCACGGAAATACACTATGATCTAATGACCATAGCAAAAAAGCAAAAGAAAACCCTCTGTTAAAAGTGTCCGCCATGGGCACCTAATAGTGCAAGAGTCAAAAAGAACACCTCGACGTTGCACCACAAAGCAAGATAAATCCTGAGGTAACGACAAAAATCATAGGCGTGTATCTTCCTGGGCATGGTCATACATTGGGAACAAGAATAGGCTATTACAAATGTTTCGTCCGCTGCTGGACATTAATCGCTGAGGAGAAAAGTCTGTATGTAAAGTTCTGTGGAGTAATTGATCACTAGGACTATAATAGTATATGATAAGGGTCCTGATATGACAATAACTAATGTAAGAACACATATAATACTTTGGGTGGAGCCCCGACACTGAGGCACGAACCTGAATGCTGCTCCCAATTGCCTCACAGTAACAGGACAAATATCATTTAAAATAGATTAATTCGGGAGCAGCAAATAAATAAGGTGCTAATAGTGCTGTGCATTAAACAGCAAGATACGTTGGGAACATGCAGTCAATTTGGTGCCAACATGGTGTAATAGAATTAGTACAGTTAAAAGTCAATATAAAACTTTGGGAGCTTCAGGTTTCAGTAGTCTTTAGGTTTCATAGAAGATTAAATTATAATCTTCAAAAGTGCAGATTCAAAATTGGAAACAGATCCCTCCTGAATCGTGGACACGTTATTCTACCAACCAGTCCGAAATTTGTAGAGTCCAAGCCTCCTATAAAAGTGTATGCTGTGTACTGCTACTCGTTGCTGGGGTCACCACCAAGTGGCATCACAAGTCTAAAATAAACCCAAGAAATATTATCTTTGATCATGCTCAATGGTTTTCCTAATCTTTATAAGTCTACGTCAGTTGCTATTATTTCATCAGTTGCTAGTCTTTGAAGAAAATAAAATGGCTGCATGCAATCTCTTATGGAAAAATAGTTCAGAAGGGCTTTAATAGTGCAAGACCTAGGTTTACAGTAAAATCTACAAAAACATTGTGTACAGTGTGCTTTGTGAAGTGATCTGGTCACAGGGCATGAGGCCAGGTTGCACTCCCAATTAGTACAGTAGAGAAATATGACTAGCCTATTAAACTGGTTTAGTCTAAAACTCAATAGAAGGAAGTTCTGATGGGGCTGAGCTTTAAATAACAGAAATGGCTGGGGACTGTTGAAGGGGGGGGGGTAGCAAGATGTAGGAAATGACAGATAGGAAATTTTGAACTTTTTCCCACCTTTCAGTCCTGTACAGTAAATCACACGTCACTAAATGACCTTCTACTCAAAGAGGATTACATTGTGGTATTTTCGAGTAAATCAGGTCTAGGCAGAGCCAACACTGTGCCTCTGACTGCTCTAGGCCAAGGAATTTTATTGCTATGGTCCAGGGACAGGCAGTCATCAATTATCGCCCTATTTAGGGCCAGTGCTCGTTAGTCAAAGCTCTGTGCCACAGCATGAATGGGCGAGTCTGAATTTTAGCCTCCAGAGGAAATAACCCCAACTCTGTCAGGCAAATAAAGGTTACAGTACATTGGGGGATTCAGAGTATACAATGGACAAACCTATTTTCAGTGACCTGTAGCGCAGTTGCATTGCTGATTCCCCATATCCCAACCTCCTAGGCTGCCACACTTTGGCGTTTGGCCTGATAAATTGTTACTGTGTAGTGAAAAGATCTTTTGCCCAATTTTGTTGCAAAGCAGAAGAGGGTGTTAATACTCCTGGCAAAATCACTTGTTTATTTCCTACTTCAGGAACCAAGACCCTTTCTTGTTTAAAGCCACGCCAAGATAACTAAAATTAGTTGTGCCTCGAATGCGATGGGAATGCAAATAAAATGTATGTTTTTCAGTGTGTTTGTTGCTACTGGACATAACAAAAGTTTTACTTATTTGGAATTTCAGGTCTAAGCATTCCATAAAGGCTAAAAACTGGTCTAATAAGAGCTGTAATGCCCTGGATGTTCGGCCCATAAAAACAGCACCATCCACATACATCAAAGCTGGTATGGGGCGCAGTCCAATGTGGGGCATGTTCCTGCATTTTGAAACAAACTCCTTCTCCAACTGATTGAAAGGGTGAAGAGGAAGGGTGCAAGTAAACAGCTTTGCTTCACTTCCCTGTGTACACCAGACGACGCTGAGGATTCCACCCGAGCCCAGTCAAATCGGACTGAAGCACTGGAGTCATGATACATTTCCCTAACGGGATTAGTAATGATTATCCATGTAAAGATCTTTCATAATCTGCCACAGTTTGCTGTGAGACACATGGTCAAATGTACTGGACAGGTTCATAAACCCCAGGAATAAGGAGCCCTTTTTGGCAGTGGTGTACTTGTCCAACAGAAGGGAGAGGTTAAGACACTGATCCTCTGTCCCGAGCCCCCTCTTGAACCCATACTGGATGTCTGAGAGTATTCTAGTCATCCCAGCCCAAGCCTATAGATGTAACACCAGGACACAACTGAAGATTCTCACTGTTGAGTCCAGGAGAGGGATCAGGCGGTAACAACTCATATCCCCACGGCACCCTTTCTAAATATGCGAAAGATTACCTATTCTAGCTATGTGGGCAGTTTGCAGGAAAGACCCACCAGCCATAGGACATTTGCTACCAATGGGGCCCAAAGTTCAAGCTGGAATCACGAATATGAGGTACAGAAGGCAGACTTTGGTGGTGAAATGGATTTAAAACAGAAATGGTAACTTGCATGCATTCATAATTTCTTCTGTGCCATTCCAGTTTGTGGGACTCAAGGCTAAAGAGGTGGGATAATGCAAAGGGGGGCTGAAATAAAACCTCTATGTCCCAATCTGATAATTTATCCCTGAATTTCCAGATCTGGTTGGCTATTTCCAGGGTAGACCAGGAGGTCACCGTAATCTCCCTGCCCCGCAATGTAAGGTGGAGCTTAAATTCCACAAATTCAAGGTGGTCAGAGGTTATGTGTTCCTGACCCTTTTAGGTGCCAATCAAGTTGAGTATGGCACTTATGTTAGTAATATACTGTTTGCCTTTGGACACACATAGCTAGAAAGCAGCACAAGATTCTTTGATTGCAATCAAGGTCTGCTAATGACCTCAAGCCCTGCAGATGTTGTCAAGTCAGGTATTCGTTGTGACTCCTGGGTATTGTGCTCAGAGTCCCTAGGGATGATGTAATCCATATTCGGATAGTTATACTGTTGCCACAAATGTAAATACAAAGACACAAGGTTGCCTTTTCATTAGAAAGTTGAGCTGCATGTTGCTTTGACATGCTTTTGGGCCTTGAGGCCGTGACCAGCTTGCTAACAAATAGGAGGAACTTCATCCTTAGGAATAAGGGTATGATTGCTATTCTTGGGAGGAACTTGGATAGGCACTGCTGGCTTTGTGGAGACGAGAATCCCTGTGAGGGCCGGTGGATAGGAATGAGAGGATGGTTGACTCGGGTACAGGGCAAGTGAATTAGTAGATGGCTGTTGGTTGCTGTGGCCCATCCAGGCTTCTGACTGTCCCACCTTTAAAACAGCATTACTTTGAAGAATTGGATGGTTCAGCTTTCTGGCTAGTGACATGTTTGCTTTTTTGCAGGCATCTGAAAGTGTGGCTGTTCCAGCCTGGGTGGGAAACTTCTGGATTGCAAAGGAGATATATCCAGATCAGCCCTATCATGGCCTAGTCAATTACCATGGTTTTTCCTCGCCTTTCTCAGCCATTTGCTCTCTCTTTTTGAAAGTGACCCATGAGGTACAGGTGACAGGGATTTTGATGACTCCCCCAGCTGATTAATGTTGTTTGACTGCCCAATGCCAGATGATGATTCATAAAGTGAGGGGACTGTGTCGGTACTCGCTAGCTCTTTATGGTTTTCGTGCGCGACCATGGCTGGTGATGCACAGGGTTGCACCTCCTTTATTGTCTCACCCTTACTATTTGACTTTAAGGGGGAAATATCACATTGAAATTTAAGATCATTGCCTTCCTCCAATAAAGCAGCTAAAATAGATGGGATGGAAGTAAGCAAGTTAAGGGTGGACAAGCATGTATGATAACGGTGGCAGGGTCAGTATGGACTCTCAGAACCGTTTTGTTTAGCACCTTTAGTTTAGTATCTATTCTAATTACATGGACTGCCAATACGTTGAGCAGATCCACCTGAAGCTCTACTTCATCGGAGTGGAACTTAAGGGACAAATATATCACTTTCATGTTACATAAAAGAGTGTCCCAAAGTGGTGGCGTCGGCTAGGCCTGATTGATAATATTGCTGGAATTAACAAATGACCTATCCCTTTCACTTTCTGCCTCTACTATAGCAATTTCCTCTTCTGGAGGCAGGGACACAGCAGGAATGGGGCATGTATTCCATACATTATCTTTAAGCTGGTCAATAGAAGACAGATTTGGAAGAACTTGAGTCTGTAGATCAGGCAGAAAACGTGATTTTGCTAGAGACAGCTATGTAGGGCTGAGCAAATGATTGTAATCCATCATGGTCCCCCTCTTGTTAATCCTGCTCATACTCAGCTCATGTGGAAAGGAGGATCAATTCCATCTACTGTAAAACAAGGGAGTCTGCTGGCTTGTTCACGTCTACCTCTACCAGAACGGGGGCATCATTGGATATCGCCTTTTTATTGACATTGTTGCCACTGTTAATTCTAATAATGCTAGCGTAAGCCAAGTGGTTTCTCGAGCGAGTTTGCACATCTAAGTATACACCTCCTTCTGCTGACAGCTGCATTGAACCCCTCCCCCCACTAGATCCATCAATTGCACTTGATTTTCAGGGGTGGGCAAGAGGTGGGCCTGATGAACCGGTAGGATGTACAATGGGTTGCATTGTGATTACCTTCCCGTTGAGAAGACCGCCCTTTGAGAACTGATTGGGTTTCATGGACTGTTTATTAGCTTCTAATAAAAGGCTTGGAAGTTAGTATAAGGAGGTAACACCGATGTTAATAACAGGCTTCATAAATTCTGTAATTTTTACTCTCTTTACAACATGCGAAACAGCAATTTGTGTTTGCTGGATCTGGTCGTTCACTTGAAGCCCCCAACTCCCATGGTTCCACTTTGATATTATTAACTTTATTATTGCTTTAATTTTTATTTTATTTTTACCCCTAAAATTTTGTCTACAAGCTAGGTTGTCAAGCCCTCGAATATTGCCTAATCTCATGGTTCTCTTTGTCGCTTGTCACATTTCCAATTTTGATTGCTGAAGCCATGCCTGGTAATATGGCCACGCAGAAGTAAGAATGGCTGCTCCTGGCCACTGTCAGTCCCCTTTTCATTGCAGTATGAGACTAGGGGCCAGATGTAGCAAAAAAAAAATTTGCGACTTGCAAATTGCGAGTCATACCGACTCGCAAATTGCAACTCGCAAACTTGTATGCAGAAAGGTGTCTCAGACACCTTCTGCGACTCGCTATGGGGTCGCAAAGACCCACCTCATGAATATTAATGAGGTGGGTCGCAAATTGCGACCCCATAGCGAGTCCCTGCACTCACAGGAATGGTGGCCTGCTGGAGACAGCAGACGTCCAAGTCTGTGACTGCTTTTTTTAATAAAGCAGTTTTTTTTTTTTTTTAATTGCAGCCCGTTTTCCTTAAAGGAAAACGAGTTGCAATTCAATAAAATAATGAAACCATTTGGTTTAATTTTTTCAGAGGAGGCAGTGGTCCATTGGACCACTGCCTGCTCTGAAAAAATATTTTCAGCGACATTCACAAAGGGGAAGGGGTCCCACGTTGACCCCTTCCCGTTTGCGAATGCGTTACCACCCACTTCAAGTGGGTGGTAACTGCAAGTTGGTTTGCGACCGCATTCGCGGTCACAAAGCAACTCAGCATGGCGATGCGGTCGCAAATAGGAAGGGAACCCCCCTTCCTATTTGCGAGTCGCATCCTCAAATTGCGAGTCGGTACCGACTTGCAGTTTGAGGATGAGCATCGCGTTCGGCCTTTTGCATGCCGCAAACTGCGTTTTTCGCAGTTTGCAACATGCAAAAGGCTTCCTACATCTGGCCCTAGATGCTGCTTAGTACTAAGCGGACCAGTCTTTTTTTTAAATTGGAAGCTCGGCATACCGCCACAAAACTATAAAAAGAAAACCACAGTGGGACAGCAGATTCGTAGGTCAGTTGGACAATAGGTCTGCAAGTAAGGGTAGCAGCAACTGGGGCAACTAGAAGTGCCTAAGGGTTCTCAGGGCCTCTGAGAGCTGCTTTTCAGCTAACAGCAGCTATGATCCGGCTGTATCAGACTAGGTCAGCCAATACCAGGCTAAATCAATCATAAAATTTGCAGAGTCAAAATGAAATGGCATGGGCAGGCACGTGGTCTAGAAAGTGGCTGGGCAGCTTTCGACATGTTTGGCTGTGAAAAAGCCCACGGGGGTCTAGAAGTATGAATGTGGATAGACAGCATGCACGCCTCCCCTCCCCTCTCTCTGCAGATCCTAAAGTCTCAAGGACCAGTTAGATTCCTGTTCTCTTTCGCAATGCTCCTGAACCAACATCTAAACGCTGGTGGTTCTGGAAGCTAGTAAATGTAACAGAGACAACAGAGACTCCGAGGCCTCCAAGCGTCAGTGCAGTGACTTTTACTTGCTTCGGCCTAAAGCCGCACTGACTGCTGCCTTCTCCCTGCCACACTGTAACACCTAAGCAGGGGTCAGTGGACTCGGACACCACCCTCCGGCATGGCAAGGCCCACAAAACACCCAGCAGGGCTGTGATCCGGTCATAGAATGCTAGGTCACCAAGTGGCCAGCCATTTCTTCAGCTCTCCTCTCTTTAGGCTGCTGAGGGACTGTGAGGGACCTCTCCCCTGCCTCACCGCGCCTTTGGCCAGCCCCCTTCACAGACGATTCTACAGGCTGCGAGGGACTCGCCTCCGGCTGGGCCTCCTTCAAAGCCGCTAACCATGATCTGGCTCGCCAGTGAGGTGCTCATGTTCTTTGTGCAGCAGCTGCGGTGCTCTCACTGCTTCTCCCAGCACGTGACCACCGAGAGTTCGTAGCAGTCTCTGCCTGGCCTATACATGTTGTTTATATACGGGTATTTTTGAAGTCTGAACCTTACTAAAGAGCAGTGGAACCTTGTCAGGGCACAAAAGAGCACTAATGCACCTGTTTAAAAACAGGTTTTATGCGTATGTACCTACGTTTGCTTAGGTACAGCATACACCCAATCATCAGTTTGCGTATCATCCATCATCTGTTTTCCTGATTCCATTATTTAGCATGGCTCCTGGAAAAATCAGAACGTGCCAATTCAATGAGATAGAGGTACAAGTGGACGCAGAGGAGGCGGTGAAAGAGAAAGTACTCTTAATGGGGCATTTGGTGGCCAAGACAGATGCCAAAAACATGATCAAAAGTGTAGGGAAAAAAATCACAGAAAAAGTAAATCCTGGAACTCAACGTCCCGGGACTGTGGATGCGTGTAAAGACGCTTTCCAGACCTTAATCACTGAGTTTAGCACCTGTTTTCCAAACACAGACTGGAGACCATGGCACTGCTTGTGGACCTGTTCCTGAACCAGAATGAACATCTGGGGAAGTATTATAATTTGTGCCCTGGGGACCCAAATAGCATAAGCGCCGGGTTTGTGCGCCCCTGGGGCACAATAGTACAGCAGAGGGGGGCACAGGCGCTTCTGTGTCCATTTCTGTAATACTGATAGCATTAGAGCACATGTTCTGCCAGCGCTATTATAAGAGGGCATGTCCTCATTTACTTGGGGCATTGACCTATGCAAAGGAGGGAATCACTTTGCCTCTGCTCTTGCGCCATATTTGGCCCTGGCGCAGAGGCAAACATGACTTTAGAAGCCACCCTCTAAAGGCAGTCCGCTAGAGGTAAGAAAGCAGGTCCTGTGGACCATCCAGACATCTGCCTGCTGGTGAGTACAGTCACTCACTGCACCCGCCTGCAAGGGGATCTAGGAAGTGCATCAGGGTTGCTGCCTGCACCGTGAAACACTGAGCAAGTTTTAAACAGCTGCTCCATATTTCACTTGAACGCGGTGCCCTGGGAGCAATGCAAGTTCACAGCTGCCCTAGCTATTTAATTCTCTAATATGGGCCACTTTTATTTTTCACCTGTGCCTATTTTCTGTCCCAGTCCCATCTGAAGGAGGAACACAGCCTCTAGCTGTAGAGATTGGTGAAAGGCTTACAACACAATATCTTGAATGCATAAGTTTCAAAATAAAACATAGGCTTCGCTATTCTGTTGGGCTCTCATTATTACTATTTGCATGCCTTTTACATACATTTTAGACCAGATGTTATTAACAAATACATAGAATAGTGTGTTACAAAGTATAAGGGCATTAATATGATTTTGAGCTTTTCAACCAGAATGTTATGTCAGTTGTGTGCAGTCAACACAAAGAATTGGCCACACACAATAGGCCGAAAACAACTGCTTAAGATACAGTGGCTGTTGGCAACATCACAGGCTGCCCTATCCAAAACATCAAATGCTTTCTTGAAGGAACATTTAATGCTACCCCCGAATAGTTTCACATCCGCCATGAACTCGTGTCTACTCCCCCAAACTCAACATTCCATTCACACTGAACCTAAAGTATATATTTTGAAAATGTTGTAAAGTAACGCAGATAGTGAGTTTTGCATCAGGTAATCAAAAATATGTAATTGCAAATAACTGTATTGCTGGTACAAGGCAGTCATTTTAACATCCTGTCATTTTAAAAGTGATGAATAAAGACAGAATTTATAGTGACTTGACATGAGGTTTGCATAATGACAACGGTGATCTTGCTGCACAAAGGACCTATTGATGTGGCATCAACTGCGTGACATATGAAGTCAAACAATTCATACGCATGGTGGCAGAAGGACGTGTCACCAAGCTTTGCTCAACAGATGTGCATACTTGTGCCCTTCACGAGGGAGCATTGTGGCAATTAATAGGTAGGCAAACCGTCCACAAGTTTAAACAGCCATTCATTTTCATCATCTGCCTATTTAACACCTTCTCTATAAGTGTCCCTCATTGGGCCTTGTAGAAGGTCTGCATGTATGGACAACATACAAGGACAAGATACTTACTCCTGCAAAACAAGAATGCACCATAAGTGCACCATAAGAGGCTATGTCTACTTTTTTGAGTCTTGTGTTTCATATATTTTTATTACAAAGTTAATTGTTATCCTTAATAAGGCATATAGTGTGATATGAATGATACAAGATTGTACATTAAAAATAGTTTTCTTTAATTTTAAAAAATGGACAAATTTTATGGACAAAATGGACAAATTTTATGTGAAATCCATTTATAGTGGGCGTTCCCAGCCAATCCTGAGCAGCGTCAGGATTAGCCACAGGGCAGGCTGGGAGCCTGTGCCTGCAGCATCCGGCAACAAAGGAGAGGAGCAGCGGCGAGGGAAGGTAAATAAAAAAAAAAAATGATATTAAATAATTAAATAAATGTTTATCCCCTCTCCCCCCTCCCCTGTGCGCTGCCCTGCCCCTTCTGCACCCCATGAACCCTCTACTGGACTATATATATATATATATATATATATATATATATATATATATATATCACCACTAGGTAGTTATAGTTAGGACCTAGTTTCTATAGAAAAAGCATTTATGTTTTGCTAATAACTTTGATGCCATTGGGTGAATCTTCATGACATTTTCCAAGAAAATAAAACACTCAATTCAGCGTATGTCTGAAAAGGTTCGGGGTGATCCGTCAAGTGGGGGGCCAAGACAAACTAGGATAAAATGAATTTTTCCTATTCATTTTTCGATAGGGACTTTGAACAGTGATATCGCCTGAACCACTGGATGGAATTACACCAAATTTGGCGGAAAGGTAGCTCTTGGTCCAAAAAGTGCTCTTTTTGTTATTTGTGGTAAATGTGTTCAGTAGTTCTTGAGAAATTAAAGAAAATCTACATTTGTATATATAAATATGCGAAGGCTTCACAAACCTTCCCGATCTCGTGGTGAGATCTGATTGCCTGCCACCGCTTCAACAAGTAAGTGTTGGCAGCCATCTTGGGATCAGGCTTCAGTCGAGTCTCAGAAAAACACATGAAAAAAAAACGAAAGAGGCCAGAGTAGGGACACCCTGACACCTTAGATCTGGTGCTGAGGTCCAAAGGTAGCCCCACCAGAGCTAAAAAGCATTTTAAAAAAATGTTTTGTACGAGTTGTGCCGGATCCGTGGATCCAGAGAAAATAAAAAGTGCAGGCTAGCGCTTGATAATACTGAAACCCCTGGGTGGGCCAAGTACCAGGGGCACTGGCATTTTAATGCAGGGGTGCTTGCCCTCCTCCTCCCCCCCACAGTCCCAGGGACTGCCACCTGCCTGGGGCTTCAATCAAAAGTAATTTAGGGGAGTGGGCAGCCCCCTCCCAGCCTCCGGGCCGCTCCTTACCCAGGGCACTTTTCTAAAACTAATTCAAGAGGACGCCCAGCCCCCCACAGCCCTGGGAACTGCCACCATCCCCGGGCTAATAAATACAATGCGAGGGGGCCGCTCGCCCCCTCCACAGCCCCAGGGTCGCCGGCCACTTCCATGGGGCTAATAAATATAATGCAGGGGCCACCCAGCCCCCCCTCCACTCCCACCCTTCGCTGCCCCAGGGACAGCCACTGTGAGAAAAAAGGGCTGATTGAATAGGCCCTCTGACTTTTTGCCCACATTTTTCACTTTTTGCTGGTGTTTTTCTGACTCTGATGGTGCACTGGATACTGCTAACCAGTCACAAAGCCTGTGCTCTGTGTAAAATGAGTATGCAAATTAGGCTAATTATAATTGGCTATGTCAGCCTACCTATAAGTCCCTAGTATATGGTAGAGCATGTAGGTTTAGGGACCTCAGCATAGGTGGTGCACCCATAGGTGCACTGCTGAGGTGCCCAGTATCATTTTAAAGGCAGGCCTGCCCTGCTGGCTGCTTTTAAACTAAAGTTATAGGCAAATTCAACTTTGGCATTAAAAGTACTTCCAAAGTCTTAAACTACCTTATTTATACATATAAGTCACCCCTAAGGTGTGCCCTATGTGCCCCTAGGGTTGGGTGCCTTGTAACTATACGCAGGGATCTTATAACAATCGTTTTATAAGCTCTGGTGATGTAAAATAGCCAAATTAGTTTTTCCCTCACTGTAGTGAATGGCCTCCATAGGCTAAAATGGGGAGACTTTATTTTAATTAACAAAGTTCCTTTAAGTGTCAGATACCTTGAGTTTGGTATCAAATTAATTGTTATAATAAATCCCACAACTTACAATTGTTGGATTTAATATAACTAGTTCAGGTAAAGAGTTTTAAAACTCTACCTCAAAGTTGCCAGCTTCAGCTCTGTAGTGCCCTTCTCTGACTGACCAGCCTCTGAAAGCCTGGTCAGACTGCCTTGATGAGGTGTGAAGTGGCCTGGGCTGAACACAAAGGATGTGCCTGGGGGTGGAGGTCTGCTTCAGCAGATGGGGAAGCAGAAATGGGGGAGGACAGCCAAACTGGTCTTCAAAGGCAGGGAAGGACACTTGGAGCAGCACAGCATCCCCCTCACATCCTGCAACCCCAATTAGGTGCCTTCTTGATTAGATTAGGAGAGGGGTGTGTTTAGGATTTGTAGCCACAACAATGGGTGGGCTCAGCCAGATCTAACCTCCAAAAATCACTTTCAGCCATGTTGGATTTTTGAGGGATGTTACTCCCTAGGATTGATTTTTCCACACTTCCCAGGAAGTGGTCATAAAAGGAGGAAGGAGCCGGCTTGTGATTGGATACCCAGGACCTCCCTGTTTTTCACCCAGAAGCAAGGATAAATATAGCAGAGCTGCACCCACACCTCAGATCCCTACAATGAAGAACATCAGAAGAAGAAGGACTGCCCTGCCGGAACCCTGACCTGCACCTGGACACTGCACTCTGAAGGACTGCACGAGCTGCACGCCTGGGCTTCACCACAATAAGGACTTTGCCCGACTTCAACTGGTTTAAGAAGGGACCCCCTGCTTGCTACAAGTAAAACATAGCTAACTAGAGTCCCCTGCATCAAATCCTGAAGAAACTGACAAGCTGACCACTGTCCAGTGGCCATTTTGGAGTTTAAACCAGGTGCATTCTGGGAATTGTAGTCCGCACCCCTCAAGGAGCAACTCAGAACTTCTGTAACCTTGGGGTGCGCTGTAGACTCCTAAAGGACCCTCAAAGACCTTCTATAAGAAGATCCAGAAGTTTGGAGAAGATTGGTGAATTTTTTGAAAAAGCTCCATAGAGTGGCTGGCCCGCCGTGGGGAGTCTAGCCAGCTTGCTTCAACTGTGGCCCCGCCTGACTTACAGGTTCGTCCCCTTAAGAAAATCTCCCAAAAAGTGACTAAGTTCAAACGTAGAATGTTGACCGGGGCCTTCTACGCAGTGTATCTTAAGAGGACTCCAGGGACGTCAGATCAAGATTCAGGTTTGGCCCGATTGAAGGATTTTCATCTAAAAAAAATAATCTATGGCCAAATATAGAAATCTTCACCGAGGTCTCCTGCGACATGTATCCGAGGAGGGGCTCCAGGGAGGTCAGATTTGACTGGTGACTTCGTCCCGCTGAAGAAAATCTTCAAGAAAATGACTAAGTCCGAAAGTAAACTTTTGACCGAGGCCTCCTGCTTGCTGTGGCCGAGCAGGGCTCCTTTGCGGTCGGCCTTAAACGTTGACTTTACCCCGGTCGAGGTGCGACCAGATGACCAGATTGGCGCTATTTGTTTCTAAGTGCTGAAAAACATGAATTCTTTAAAAATGA
The DNA here is from genome assembly GCF_031143425.1 of Pleurodeles waltl. NCBI lineage: Eukaryota > Metazoa > Chordata > Amphibia > Caudata > Salamandridae > Pleurodeles > Pleurodeles waltl. The sequence continues at coordinate 191,442,449 of NC_090439.1, forward strand.
ATATCTCTGGTTCCCCTTATTCAATGTTATTCGTTTTGGTGTCAAATTAAAGATAAATATATTTCCTTTGTTTATAAATCGGTTTTGGATTTTTAAACTGTTTCCTGTGTTTTATTCAGTTACTGTTTTGTGGTACGTGAATGCTTTACACACTATGGGCCACATGTATTTAGCCTTTTGCAAGTTGCATACGGGAATCGGGACGTTCGCGATGTGCAAAATGCACTTTCCCATGTACCAAACCATTTTTGCGATTCGGTAAACTATTTACCGAATTGCAAAAAGGGATTGCGACTCGTATTAGGAAGGGGTGTTCCCTTCTTAATTGCGACTCGCAGTCCCATGTATGATTGTTTTGTGATCGCGAATGTTGTCGCAAAACTATTGCAGTTCGGGAGGGGGTCCAAATGTTGGTACATGTAGCCCTTTGTCTCCTAAGTTAAGCCTTGTCGCTCGTTGACAAGCTACCAGGGGTTGAGCTCGGTTTAATTTATTGAGACCTAACTGGACCTAAGTGGAAGTTAGTGGCCTATTGCTAAGTGTAGGTACTTACCTGTCCTTACCAATAATTTACTTTACAACATTTTGGTGCACAGTGGTGGGATCCAGTACTTGTGTTTATTATCACGCTACAGTTGTAAGTGAAATAAGTTAAAAATCCTCTAAGTGAACCTAGAGCAAAATAATTTTAGATTTTTCACCTTTGGACTAATTTTTTTTAATTACTTAATTTTTGATTTTTGTAAATTGTTCTGATCAATTGGTGCCAGAGTTTTTTCAAGTGACACAAAACTTAAGGGAGACTATGGAGCTTGATCTTGCTAGCCTACCCACACTCACTGCAGCTGAGCTTAGGGTGTTGTGCAGAAAGAGGGGATTACCTCCTGCTAACAACATTAGTAAGGCTGTGATGGTCAAGTCCCTTGAAGACTGGGTAGTGCAGATGGAGGCAGAGAAAGGTTCAGAGGTAGGAAGGGACAGGGAAGACGTCCTCTCCAACCTCCAGGATGAGTAGGATGATTGCCAAACTGTAATCTCAGCAGATAGGGCCCCATCCAAAGCTAGTGGGAGGAGAGGGTCTGTGGCATCAGACCAGGAAAAAGCAGACCTGGACCTCAGGGAAAGGGAACTTTTGGCTCAGGTAGCCCTCATAGCTTTTGAGGCAGAGAATTTGGCCCTAGAGAAGAAGTGGGCAAAGATGGAACAGAGAGATGGTGGCAGCGACAGAGAAGTTGAGGTGTCAGTGGGTGTAGGGGGTCTGCCCCAGGTTACCCAAGTCAGTTGCTCCTGCTTATGTAGAGGAGGATGACATAGACAAGTGGTTGGAGGCATTTGAGAGGGCACTCCAAATGAGAAGGGTTAAACCTCAATATTGGGCTTTACTCCTATGAGAGTTGGTCCCAATATCTGGGAGGTATAGGCTGCTGACCCTAGGGGAAGGAAGCAGACTCCTATCCCAGCACGAAGTGCTTAACCAAGGCGTTTGGTCTGATCCCAGAGTAGTACAGGATGAAGTTCAGGGACACCCAGAAGGTCAATACCTAGTCTTGGGTTGACTTTGTAGACATCTCACTTAAGGCACTAGAGGGCTGGATACATGGTAACAAAGTAAATACTTATCAGGGGGTATACAATTTGATCATGAGAGAGCACATCTTGACCAATTGTATCCAAGACAAGAGAAGTTACACAAGCATCTAGTGGACTCCAAACTGACCAACCCCAGAGAGCTTGGGAAGGCAGCTGATGAGTGTTACAGAACCAGGGTGGTTGTCAAGTCCCAAAGGGAGACTCCAAGAAAGGGGGGGTCAGGTCCCCAAAAACCTAAAGAGGGAGCTGGTAACCCCACCACAGAGACTCCCTCTGTAACCCGGAACCCTAAGAGGGAGGGGAGTAAATCTGACTCCCACTCTGACAAGCAAAGGCAGGGAGATCCAGGGTTAAAAAGACTCTTGGATAGTAAGGCTTGCTTTGACTGTCAGCAGATAGGTCATTTCAGGGGATATGCGGCCTGTCCCAAGAGGGTGGTTAGCACTAGGCTGTCCAGTGTAGCCATAGAGAAGAACTCCTCAGATGATGAGGTCCTCATACCATTGGGCTGGGAGACAGGCCCAGATGGTAAGCTGGTGACCTCTTAGAGTGGGAGTAGGTACTTTAACCCCATTCAGGTGATTGGCATCCCTACCGTTGGCGGAGACAGTCACACTATAGTAAGTGACCAGTTGGCGACCCCAGACATATATGTCCCAAGTGAGACCTGGAAAGTGAGGATAGCCACAGGTGAGGGCAATGGCCCCCTAACTTTTTGCCCCAATTTTTCACTTTTTGTGCTTGCTGGCTGCTTTTAAACTAAAGTTATATGCAAATTCGACTTTGGAATTAAAAGTACTTCCAAAGTCTTAAACTAACTTATTTCTACTTATAAGTCACCCCTAACATGTGCCTTATATGCCCCTAGGGTTAGGTGCCTCGTAACTATAAGCAGGGACCTTATAAAATTTGTTTTATATGCCCTGGTGAGGTAAAATAGCCAAATTAGTTTCCCCTCACTGTAGTGAATGGCCTCCATATGCTAAAATGGGGAGACTTTATTTTAATTAACAAAGTCCCCTTAAATGTCAGATACCTTGAGTTTGGTATCAAAATACTTGGTATAATAAATCCCACAACTTACAATTGTTGGATTTAATATAGCTAGTTCAGGTAAAGAGTTTTAAAACTTTACCTGAAAGTTGCCAACTTCAGCTCTGTAGTGCCCTTCTTTGATTGGCCAGCCTCTGGCAGCCTGGCCAGGCTGACTTGATGAGGTGTGAAGTGGCCTGGGCTAAACACAAAGGATGTGCCTGGAAGAGGAGATCTGCCTCAGCAGATGGGGAAGCCCAGAGAGATTATGTGATGTAGCCAGTGGACACGGCTATGATAAGCCGTAGAACAATCGTAACACGATGAGCAAAGTATTCAGGCTATCTTGTGACCTGACAATTACATGTCAAGACCTATGTTCTTTCTGGAACCTTTGAACCTCCAAAATAACTTTGGGGACATTAGGCCGTACTTACAATTGGGTCTTGAAAAAGTCTTGTTGACGAAACACGTGTTGGCTTTTGTAACTCTGGATTCATGATGACTGTTATTTCTCTGGATTTATTGGATGAATAAAAGTCTCTACCATATACTTACGTATAGTTTGAACTGTGATTGCTACAACAGAACAAAGATAGATTTTTATGACCACCGTGGTGTGCCTTGATACAACAATATTGAATCTTTACGTGTTGATTGATCCCTCAACTGACACAATTGCACCAAAGTGGTTGGGTACTTACCAGTTTGGCACCATCGGCAGTATTATCTGCAACATATGGACATTGTTTTCCCAATCATATTATACTCATATATAGAAGGTGCGAACCTGTTTGCATAGCCACTCTGTTTTGTATTTCATATATCTTTGGTAACGTCTGAGTAATCTTCACGAAAACTTCCAAAATGCCCTGGTGATTCTTGTTGCGCATGGAACGTTTTGGGGTGATCCGTCATGCGGGGGCAGAGAAAAAGGGGGTCAATAAAGTTGAGTTTCCCATGTTAATTCCCATAGGACCATTACACAGGACTACAGCTCAAACCACTCGACATAATTACACCAAATACCTTTCACTATGCAGATTATGCTTTGGCTTATTTGGTGTGAATCCGTTTAGTAGTTTTTGAGATATTAAAGGATATCCAAATTTGTATATGTGGGCTCGCGAATAATTCATGAATATTCACAAATTTTCACGAATGCGCGTACAAAAAGAAGTGCTGTAATTGGCTGACCGCAACCTTACTAAAAAGTTGCAGGCGCCATTTTATTTCACGGGACACAGTCCCCAGTGGTGAAAATCCTTAATGAAACTGGCATAAGGGGTCAGGGTAGGGGTACCCTGACCCCAAAGGTGAGATATAGGTGTGTAGTTAGGGGTAAATTATGCAATTAAAATAATTTTGGTCGCCATGTGCAATATTCATGATAAATAGTGAATATTCAAGAATTTTCATGAATTATTCACAAAATATTGGAGAACATAAAAAAATTAGGGAGAGAACCCACAGACTAATTCATACACTAATCCATTCACTTATACATGCACTCAGACCCTCATGCACCCACTCACACATCCACTCAGACACTGATGCACCCACTCACAGACCCAGCGAGGCACTGATGCACCCTCACACAGACCCACTGAGACACTCATACACCCACTCACAGACCATTCAAAGCCTCATGTACCCACACACAGACCCACTCAGACACTGACCGTTATATCTTCATCCTTGACGTGGTTTCCCCTGTTTTTTCCCCTCTGCATCCTGTATGTTTGGTACTCTAGGCACTTTACCACTGCTAACCATTGCTAAAGTGCAAGTGCTCCCTCTGTAAATTGTGTTCCTGATTGGCTATCCCTGATTGGCATATTTGATTTACTAGTAAGTCCCGGTGGGCAGGGCCTGTAAATCAAATGCTATTAGTGGGCCTGCAGCACTGATTATGTCACCCACATGAGTAGACTGTAAACTGTCTCAGACCTGTCACTGCAGTGTATATGTGTGTAGTTTTGCACTACCAGTTCGAACTGGCAAGTGTACCCACTTGCCCGGCCCAAACCTTGCCTTATACTACATGCAAGTCACCCCTAAGGTAGGCCCTAGGTAGCCCCGTGGGCAGGGTGCAGTGTATTTAAAAGGGAGGACATGTACTGGTGTGTTTTACGTGTCCTGATAGTGAAATACTGCCAAATTCATTTTTCACTATTGCAAGGCCTGTCTCTCCCATAGGTTAACATGGGGATTGCCTTTAAATATCTCTTAAGTGCAGTTTCCCTTTGGGAGCAGATGTTTGGGGTCTCTGAACTCACAATTTTAAAATACATCTTTTGGTAGAGTTGGTTTTTAGAAAGTGGGCATTTTCTTGCTTAATCATTCTGTGCCTCTGCCTGCCTGTGGAATCCACATCTGGGTCAGACTGACAGTGGGGCTGTTTGTGAATTCCCTCCAGACAGTTACACAAAGGGAGCTGCAGTGTGTCCTGCATATCCTCATGGGTCCTCCTGAGCTGGAGTGGGAGGGAGGAGCTGACTCCTGCACCTGAAATGGGCTGTGCCTTTCCTCACACAATGACATCTTCAAACTCCTGGTGTGTGTCTGGAGCCAGGCCTGTGCAAGGCAGGATCTTGTGAGCAAAAGAGACTTTCATTTGAAGTTTGCCTACTTCAAGGTAGGAATTGGTATAAGTAGTGGACCCAAAACCCCAGACTTTTAGAACACTTCTGGATCAAGAGGAACCACTGCCAAAGAGAAGAGCTGGAGGAGGAGTACTGCCCCTTTGCTGTGTGTGCTTTGCTGGGTTGGCCTGCAGTTGCTGTTTCTGCCTTAAAGACTGGAATTTGCTGCTTTGTATCCTGCTTGTGAAGTTTCTCCAAGGGCATGAATTGAGCTTGCCTCCTGTTAAGAAGCTTTAGGGACATCATAGACTTCACCTACCAGCCTCTGGGTTAATCTGCAGTGGACCTTAACTCTCCAGGTGATGCCTATTACAGTTTCTAGACCATTGAGCGGGAAGGTTGGCCTAAAAACAAGAAGAATCTGTTGCACCGACTCCCGACGATTCCAGGACCCACGCCACGGCCCGACTCCACAACGCCACCAGCAACTGAATCCGTGGTCCCCGCTGGAGTGCAACGACTGCGACTGACACCACAGCCCTGATGCTGCAGCAGCCCAGCTGACGTCCGAGTGCCGTGTCACTGACGTTCGTGACACCTGACTCTGCTATGGCACCTGTAGCTCCGTGTCTTGACCCACTGGATTGATCGACTCTGCCAGATCGTCAGGAACCAACGCCTTGCACCGAGACCGCATCACCTCCCCTGCTCTGCAATAAGGAACCAATGCTACACCGGATCCAGCAAAGGTTACAGGGACATTATAGTTAGGAAACAGAATTTAAAAAAAGACATAGAAATTCACTGAAAAAACAAAAGTTACAGGGACGTTAGAGTTAGGAAATAGAATTTTTTTTAAACATAGAAATTTACTAAAAAAACAACTGTTACTGAGACATTATAGTTGGGTCCTTAATTTACTTCCACAAAACTAGAGAAATTCAGCAGTTATAGTTATAGTTACCTGAGCTATTTATAACTTGCACCCCTGTAATTCACTGCTTATGACATTACATATTACGTCACTCATGACATAGTCAGTGAAATCACTGATGACATCTCAAATGACATCACTGATGACATCACTGATGATATCATTCACAAAACCACTCACACACCCAGTCATACTCTTACACAAACTCACATAGATCACTACACAGACAAACACTAAAACAATTACTCACTCACTCACACAACACTAAGATACCCACTCACTCATGCATACATAACTAACTATGCTATTATCACACTCATACAATGATTCACACACCCACTCACAGCCGAATACATCATTTACTCACCTATAAATGACTCATAAATCTACTATAAAGTACACATAACCACAGACACATCCACCCACTCACACACAACAAAAACGCACCCATGAACTCACCCATGCAGACAGATACACAACCACTCACCCACCAATACACAGACTTACACAACCACTCAGTCACCCATACAACAGCCCCTACTCCCAGTCACCAATACATACAGGCACCCACATACTCACCCATACAGCCCCTTATACTCCCACTTTTTTACAAATAGATTTACTCACACATCCACTTACTCTCACACTGACTCACTGATACATCAGTCACTTATGGGAACAGCAACTCAAAGATATAATCAGTCACAGATACACTCACTAAGTCACCCAATAACTGACCAATAAATACACTATTACGGCTACTCATTACACAAATAAACCTCTCACACACATACATAATTACCCATACAGCTACTGACAGATTCTCTTTCTTACGTGTTCACCCTCTCACACACACACTTGCTGTACCACACAAGAAGTAGCAGAACAACTTACCTGTGGATGCAGCCATTTATAAAGGCATTAATTCATCCATGTTCTCAATAACAGAGTTACACACTAACACAGTTGCTGAAACATACAGGTAGTACTCTACACAAACACTCACACACCTATTCTCCCAGCTATACATCTACTCAGACACCCACTCACTGTACCAATACAGACTATCACACAGCCACTTCCTCGATTCCCAGTATCTCAGTGTAGGAAAATGTGCACATTCTCAATACCTTATCATGTCTCTCTGCGCTACCACTAGTGCTATGTTGCAGAGAAAAAGTGTGTACCTGTCTAGGGTCACCTCCCCCAAGATACCCAGGCAGACCAGCTGAGAAGTGAGCTCCAGGAACTCCCCCAGCACCCTTTACAGCGCGTGTTGAACTCCCTTCTAGAAGGCCCATACTCTCTGCATTCCCAGAGCTTATGGAGCAGCGTTACCTGCTCTCCACAGCCCCTCAAGCAACGGTCCGAGTCACTCATCCCGTAGCGTGGAGCCTTTTGCGGGAAAGTATGCCTGGGGTATCGGTTTTCGCCCACCTCATGAAGTTCTATGAGTCATTCTGCATGGGTAGGCCACCAGTGGGTATGAGTACCCATGTCAGGGGCATAGGCAAAATCATGGAGAAGGGCCAGGTGGGCAGAGTGGAGTCCAATGTGTGGGTGCAACCTTCCTAGGTGTGCCCAAACCCAAGTCCTGTAGGATTTGATATACGTCTGCAGCTCCAAAGGTTGTGGTGTATGCTGCCATTTTCAACTTATCACCATCAACAGCGGCTATGGTGTAAAAGCTTCGCCTGCCAGAGTCTCCTCGGAATCGAATACCACTTGTGAAAGATCTTGAAATATAGGAATTTGTTACCAGGACTCTCCTAGAACCCTGACATGGGTCTGAAGCAGATCCACCCAGTCCTTCAACAAATAGGCTCTACCAGTGATTGTCTGACACTTAGTGCTGCCTGAGCAAGGGTATGGCCAGATTGAATACTCTTGAGGAGTTTTCCATAGAGGCCTGAGACCAACCCCTGATATTTGCCCCAAAGCCATAAATATTGTAGAATGGGGGAAACTGGAAGGTCTACAAGTTGGGGCCTAGCACCTAATGAAGACAATGAGACAGCCGATTGTGCTTCCAATAATTGGATTGGGAAAGTGTATATTCTGTCCTCAGTGCCAGGAACAGCTTGAATGCGCTTTTACTGATGAAGTGATCAATGTGGCACAGCCCCTTCCGTACCTGGAAATCCAAAAAACAGAGCACCTACAATGCCAAAGGCAGCGTTGTGCCACACTGGTGCTTGACTGTGGAGTCAGGGGTAGATACACAGGAGCCTGTGGACCTCCTCCCATGCTCACAAAGTGGCCACAAGAACTGGATTGACCCACACGGTAGGGTTTGTGGATCGCAAGCAGCATGGTAGTGAGAGACTGGTGGGTCTCTTGGGGTGTTGTGCAATCCACAACCACGATGGAGTCACCACTAAGATGTGCCAATAAGGAGCCAAATGTGATAGGGGAAAGGCCAGGCTGTGAAGGGGCAAGTGTGTGAGGGGCAGACCGCACTCCGTGGGGTCTGCCCACAGTGTGAATGCTTACAATTGTGGCTGGAAACCACTCCAGATTGTAGGACCACAGCTCAGCTTTAACTCCCAATTGTAGTACCCTAGGGATCGGGGCATCATGTTTAGGACATAATTATATCACAGGGCCATCATCTGTTTTGCAGTTTGCACTCTGCCCCACATGGACTGTTTCAAGTGCTGCCATTTCATAAAGTCCAGCCATGAGCATTCCCGCAAGGGGAGGAGGTTGTCCCCTCCAGGCGTCTATTCACCAATATGCCAAGATATCGGGTAGTCCCTCTAGTCAGCCGAAAGGCTTCATTCATAATTTTATAGCTAGAGAGGCCTGAGAAGTTGTCTGTGGTGGATACAACTGCCATCAGAAAGGAGTCAGGACAGGAGAGGAGAAGAATTTCATTGGCATTAAAAAATGCCTTCACCTCTGTTGTACCAATGGTGATCCCAGATACACCCACTGTGATAGACATGGCCATGGTGAAGGGTTCTAAGGCTATCAGGAACAGCAGAGGGGAGAGTGGGCAGCCCTGGCAGGTGTCCCTGTGTATCTGGAACATCTCCAACAGAAAGCCTCCCCAGGTAACCGCTGCTGTGGGGAAGTCATACAGGAGCCGGACCTTGATATGATATCAAAGGCCTTCTCGGCGTCAAGTGAGGTGCCAAGAAACAGCTAATTGCTTCTACTTTTAATCGTGGAAATGCCACAAAAGGTGGGTGTGGGTCAGCAGGTGGGTTTGGAGGTACAGCCTCGGACAAAACCGACTTGTGATTTATAGATCAATTGAGGGATGACCCTCCCCCGCCTAGTCACCAGGATTTTGGCAAAAATTTTGAGATCTATGTTAATCAACAAGATCGGACAGTAGCTGGTACAATCCAGGGGGTCTTTGCCTTCTTTGGGGATGATGTCAATGGAGGCCTAATTGGAGAGCAGTTCCCAGCGTACTATGGCCTGCAGCCTTCTAAAATACTTGTGTCAGTAGAGGGGAACAGTTCCATCTAAACCTGTCTTATATAATTCTGCAGGAAAGCCATCCTCACATGGGGATTTGCAGGTAAAGAAGGATGATATGGCCTCCGCCACCTCATCCTCGGTAATATCACCTGCCAAATACGCCCATCCTTCAGCCGTGAGAGAGGGTAGATGATCGATGCAAGGAAATCCTCTATCTCAGCTGCAGAGGTGGTGAAGCCCAAGTAGTACAGCAAGAAGTAAAAGTCTCTGAATTAGTTTACTATGTCCAGGGGATGAGTCAGAAGGGACCCAGATGTGGCTCTAAAGATGGGCACCACTACCTATGATTCACACTGATGCAACTGGGCAGAGAGCAGACAGCCAGCTTTTTCACCCTTATCGTATTTACTGACGTTTCATTGGCGCCTTCTCGGCAGTTCCGGTATAGAGGGCATTTAGCAAGACTTGGCCATTAGTTTCCTAGTATCACTTCTCCTTGTCACTGTCCCCATGTCAATGCTCTCATGTCGGCATTTGGGCTATTGTGGCACTGTGGCAGTATTGGTGCCCAACTGTCAATGTTGGTGCTCGTGTGTGTGTTTCCTAATGTCTGTGTGGAACACCTGTCTCAGTGTATTAACCTAAGTTTCTTCATGTGATATCACTGTCGACTTATGAACTAGTTCTACCTTCGCTTTGAAGCAGTAAGGGGATGAAAGAGAGCTACAGCTGAGGATAAAGATACGTGAGAGATCTGGTAATCTAAAAAATGGACTGGGATGATGAGTATTTTAAGAAGGTTTTAGAAAGAATAACTTGTAAAACGTTATGAAATAATGCTTTAGTTAGAGTGAGAGTTATCCCTTTCAAATAAGCATTGGCAAAGCCAAGAGGTAAAGAGCGAGCTGACAGCCTCTTTTCTTAGCTTATGCCTGTTTTTGTTGTTTTTGTAAATCTGTATTGCGAAGAAAATAAAAATGTATTGTGGTGCATGGAAATGCATGCATATGCACACATCTTTTCATGTTTATGGACATCTTTGAATGGAATTAAAACCCATTTTCACAAATACATGCTTCCAGCAGTATGTGTACAGGATGTGGCGCTTTGCAAGTGGCAACAAGAGCAAGATAGCAGTACTTGTGGAGCAGTTGTTCTCTCGTAAAATGTAAAAAAATAATTAAAAAAAATAAAAGACCACAATGCCCAAAAGTCCCTGGTACTACGTTCTGACAAAGTGATGACATTATGCTTAGGCAGAACGCCATAACTCACAGAAAAAGGAACCAGTGGCTGAAGTGCTCCGACCGATTTCCCCATTCTGTTTTGAGTCATGAACAGAAGCCAAAGATGAATTACAGCAGAGTAAATAAATGGATCTTTATCCATTAACTCACTGACAGCCTCTGCAGGTAGGCATATACCATATAATATTTTATTAAAATCAAAAGGTCTTGACTAAGTCCAAACCTAAACAAACATTTGTAATGCAGTGGGTCTCGCATTTGCTCGAGTTAGAGCTACTAGCGTTGTAAAGTCCTAACTGAACTTTTCTTTCAACTAAAATTGAAAATGAAAAGTAAAATTGTTGACTTAAGCGAGCCGATTCAAAAGGCCATGGCAGCCTTGAGCATGAGTGTGGAGAAGAGACACAAAAAGAAAAAGAAGTTCGCTCGCAGTCAAACGTATCAGCAATCGTGCAATTATCCATGTAACAGGGGCTGTCGGCAAGGTGGTCCCAATCAGGGACAAATGTTAAACATTTACCAATGACAACAAAGTATTTTTGTAAGGCAAGCCCAGGAACAAGTGAAAGTGACGGGCATGCGATGGGCATGGTTAAAAGCCCACAGTACTTACAACAGGTCAAAGTGCTTGTGCACTCAACCTAAAAAAACTAGGCATGTTCATCTGAGGATGGAAAAATCTCCATATCCCAGCTACGCTCCTGCCTGATGTTAGCTGGGGGAAGAGAAGGCGTGGCATGCTCTGGGACCTGCCATGGCTTTCTCGACAACAGTGAGCTAAAAGTGTATTCCTTACTACTCCTACTAAAACTTTACGGGGCACCTGTGACCAAGTGGCGGTTACCTAACACATGTATATCCCTGAACCTAGATTATTTATCCCAGCAGCCACACCCCTAACATTCCCTGAATGGGTGAAAGGCAAATGAAAGATATTATGCAACCTTTTTAAGGGAGAGTTTTTAAAGTATTTGTAAAATTGATAACAAGAGTTCCAGGCGTCTTAAAAAGTTGGCTTTCAATATTTCCAATTCGGACACTGAGTGCTCCATGCAGCTAACGCACTAGCAGCCCCTAGGACCATCACTTTGGTTGAAAATCAAATTTGTAAATATAAGGGTGTGAATGGTCTAATATCGAAAACTTACCACATTATTCAGGCTGGCAAACTAGCTGCTAAACATTTATTTCTGATGAAATGGGAACAGGATATCGGGAAAGCTATCCCAGATAAACAGTAGGAATGAATCCCCAAAATACGCTTCTGTCACTCAGAATGAGTCAGCCTACAAGGTGATGTATCAGTTATATCTGGCACCTGTTCACCTTGGACAAATGTTCTCTTCACCTTCTAACGGTTGCTTGCTGTGTTGACAATCTACTGATTCTTTTATACATATTTGGTGGTTCTGCATTGTGATGCAAACCTTCTGAAAAGAAATCCTGGGGTTATCCACTCCTGGCAGATCAGAGTACTCTTCTTTTAGGGTTGCAGCCAGCAAACGTAGAGGGTATGATATCAGTTGACTGGGCCCTCATTCTGTATATGCCAGGAGCTGCTAAGAAAGAGCGATAGATATGGTACAGAGGGGGTGAAACGGGGAAATGTAAAGGGGTGAGGGAACTGTTTAGGAGAGGGGGGTGGGTTAGTTTGTTATTGTTTAATTCACTTTTTAGGGCATTTTAGTTTGTACAGCAAGAAGCCGAAGGATGTTGTTGGCACGCCCAGCCTGGTCCCAATAAAGCAGCATTTTTACACCTAAAAAGCACTTGTGCTTACCTTCTCCTTCTCCTCCAATCACACAGGATTGGCAAAGGAGCCCTTGCTAGTGACATGCTTCTTAAAAAAGCATCCAACCTGAGCACTCCAGATGCAGACACATCTCCCTCTCAACCTACATCAGAGCTCATAAGGTGATGAAGATATTATGAAAAATGCTCCTAAACAAAGTCCTAGCAAGTTGCCGCTGAACCAGAAGACAGCCTATAGCTTTTAGAGAACTGCACTGGTAAACTTGAATTTACACCGTTCATGGTTAGGAGGGATGCGGTTGCTAAGGGACATACGTAATTTTACAAAAACTGAATGGGCTTGTTAACTTACATGTACATAAACACATTCCTATATGAAATCCACATGTATTGCACACCCACAACAAAAAGAAGTTAATTGTCATCTTTACAACAGCCCCCACGAGCAAAAAGAATGTGTGGAAACTAAGAAAAGACGACTTAAAATAAAATAATGTTAGCTTTAAAAAATAAAACTTTGCAATTTTCTATGTCTTGCTGGGCACGGTTTTGCCAGTCACAAGCCTTTTATTTGCGGGCACAAGAAGTTAGAACAATATAGAGCCTTGATCGCGTCGGGAGCAGTGGACGGGCACTAATTACATTGAAATCAATTAGTGCTTGATCCCTGCTCCACACAGAAGAACAGAAGTGATGCCAGTCAGGCTGTAAAGAAGAGTGCTATGCAAACCAACAAATTGTGAGCGACAGGCAGGCTCCAAGCCCTTTACTGACCACAACAGTGTCTCGCATATGAGACGCATGCAGGCTCGGCCCTAAAAAAGCAGAGTTGACAAGTAAAACATGCATTTCACTATAGCATACTTTTCAGTGACTCGTGTACTTTTATGGCTATCGCCCTCGTCATACTCATTTTTTGTAGAAGACCGTGTAGCAGTTGTTTCACTGACCAATTGTAAATAAAAGCAATACTTTGACGTTTGTTTCACAATGCAGCTTAGGGTTCATTGCAGTGGCTGAGTGAGAATAGGATTGTTACAGTAATGCGATGTCGACCATGTACTGTCTGCTTTCATTTTGAAACACCCTGAACAAGTTAACTGAAAATGAAAAACTATTTTCTCCTTTCATGTCTGGAACTTTAAAAAAGAGTACACTGAATGTCCTCAAACTCGAGTCCTGGGGTAAAGTTAGGAAAACATTAATTAAAGTCCTAAGAGTTGGCATCCATTTAACTACAGCAGCGGTAATTTGCATATCTCATGCTCTAGATATTTTACCACCCAAATGCCTCTTAAAGCTGCTAAACATGCTCATTACCCTCACTCCTACATAATAGTTGGTAATTGGAACAACTTCAATCTCAGTGATGATTATCCACAGTGGAGATTCAGTCAGGGCATATTTCACAGATCTATGTTTAAAAGTTAGACCTCTGAAGTAAACCATGCAAAATAAACATATTGGCGCTATTCACAAATGCATTGTGAGTTGCGTAAAGTAGTACTCTTCTACATACTCTTACATAACTTTGTGAAATTGACCCAAAATACGGAAATTTGGGAATCAAATGATGATATTCTGACAATATTCATGTACAATTAGTATAGAAAGAAAGGACTAGGGCCATTTTTGCACCTTTATTAATAAGAGCTAGACATTTCAGAGCCGATTTACAAAGCACGTAAACAGAAAGGTTTTAAGGCCTGGGCAAAGTGGACTCATGACTTTTAATAATTCTTAACCAGATTGTTTTAAATACCGTTTTCCATTGTTTTATTTCCAATGTTGGTGATGTGTGCGTATCTATTACAGACAATTTGCAAGGGAATGTTGTGTTTATGTTACATGCAACATCCATAAACAATTTTCTTTTAGATCAAAACAGGCCCTCACACATGAGAAATGGGAGGGTAACGCAGAGATTATTTGCAATATTAGAGAGCAGCTGCTGTGTTACAATTTTGAAAACACACATCACTATACCTGAATATTAGATGTAAATACATTTAGAATTTGGACGAGGGTGTCTGTTCACTTTCAGTGACTCGTCCAAAGAAGGCATGAAAGAGTTAAAATTGGTTCATAAATTCACATCATTTCTGATCAAGGTTCCCAAATTATGTTTAGCCCAGGGCCCCCAAAAATCCTTAAGATGTATCTGATTGTAAACACTTTCTTGAATCTGTCCGATTGGATCTAGTCTTTAATTTTGTTTTTGGCTAGCCTGTTTTCATTATCAGTATTTGTTGGTATAGGCTTATTTCAGTGTCTTATGGACTACCAATCAAATACATGTTTGTGCAACCACACTAGTGTACAATTACAGCAGTCAGTTTCTAATTTGTCTTCCATGTTCTCATGAAACAGTTTTCCTTCTGTTGTTTGCTTACCAGGATAACTCGATCCATTGTGATGTCAGGACTCATGATAAAGAAAAGCTTAGAGCCCCTTAGGCACAAATATGAGCAGTAACGGCTAAAAAGAGCCATGCCAACCACAGATGAGATGAGGGATTGGTTGCAATTTGATACGACCACAGGTCGTGGATTGTGAGAAAATTGTGCATAAACTTTCTTTTTATATTTCTTTGGTAGAGTTTCTTGATACTTAAGAAGACTTATACTCCACAACATTAAATAACTGGCACATAAAAAGCAATACAGATGAGAAGATGTACCGTCTGTTACGTGAGGCAAGATGGGGTTGCATGAGCTGTCCATTGGGTTAAGAACTTGCTCATTCACCCGAAGACAAAGTAGCTAGAAACTTTTTCTTGCATGGCGTTTGTGCCACAGCTCATAGGAAAAGGTTCTCTGAACTATGCAGAAGGAGTAACAATGTGTTTCACGTTGTGCTAAGACTGAAGCTGTTTTGACAACTATTTGCTTGATGTGTTGCTTTTATTGTGGTCTACTTGTTGACTATCATTCAATGATTCTGCAGATTTTTGTTAAGAAAAATATGTTTTTGCCCACTCTATGGAACCATCTAATGGACTGGCAAGAATCTATATTTGCTTGCAGCATGTGGTGAGATTTTCTCTAATAAAAGAAAGCAGTTTACATTATTTGCAGTTGGGTCTCAGAAGGTTTAAGAATGGGAGTCTACGTGGAAGGTGAGTCTGGAATAGGCTGCACAGAATCATATCTCTGGTCCCAGTTGAAGCCTTCCAAGACAGGAAGCACTTAGCCTTTGCTCACTGACTTATTAGTACAGCTGCCTTTGTGACACGAGAATAGCAGACCTTACTATTTCATTAAACAAAGTCTTCTAATGTAGAAAAAGTAATGGGTGTGTGTGCCATCTTTTAAACTGGAAATAGGCTTTATTTTCTGCTGTGCTTGAATTAGATTAGCACTTAGAAATAGCACAGTGAGGGTAGGATTGCTAGAGATTTATAACAGCAGTCATGTTCAAGTGGATCTTATTCATGCTTTTGTAGTGTAGCCATTTTTAATGTAGTTTTATGCGCGTTTGCTTAACTTATTAGGCCTCTGTGCACTTTGCCCTAGATGCATTTTATTTAGCTTCGCACTGTTATTTTACAATAACCAGTTTCACTGTCTTGTTTTATTTCCTTCTATCACACTGTTTAGCTTACTTCAGTGCTGTGTTCGCAAACAATACATTCTTGCTCACTCTGTGCTTCAGTCAAGGATACAGTCTGGTACATTGCCGATAGACGTGGTAGAAGTTTAGTCTTTATCGTTCGTAGATGGTACACATTCTCATGCAGGAACATCGGGGTGTTAGTTCACATCAATAGTATAAAAACACTTTCTAGTCCCTGTACGGGTAAGAGGGAGATTCCGACCAGGAACCCACAACTAGATGCTGACTGCCCTGTTGCAGATGCTGATCCAGATCACAGGCCTTTGCTCAGGTATGAGGGTTGATGTCCTCCTGGGGGAACCTGAAAGGCAGGCTTAGAGCTTAACATGCTGTGCTCAAAATATAACTTAGAGAGGGAACGTAACCTAGTTGCACTATGATAGCATTATTCTTATGTTTCACTCTCCTCATTACTATTTCAATCCTACTGTGTTGTATGGTTCTGGTTATTGCGGCTCACGCCTTGTTATCTAAAATGCAGTCGTTTTATTAAACCAATCTTTAAAACTCAAACTGCCTTTGTCATTTATTTATGAGACCGCACTGTGTATGAGAGAACTGGTTGTGACCTGAGTGACCACGACTTCCCTGGGAAGCACTAAGATGTCATGCGCTCGGCTGCCCAATTGTCTCTTCCCTTAGGGAAAGATAAGGCACTGCTAGTTAGCCGGAGCTTACCCAGGTTTGGGGTTACAAGGGTCCTTTGCCGGGGGTCAGACTTAGTCCTCCACTGTGAAGCTCAGAGGGGCAGGCAGTCTGATTTTTGCCTGAATTATGGATGCCTATCTATCGCTCAGTTGATACACACATATAGACAAAAGCTTGTGACCATGATAATGCATGGGTCAGTAGGAATAGTATAGGGAAACATTTTTGTCTAAAATGCATTGAAAGCTAAGGGCCTGATTTAGAGTTGTGCAGACGGGTATTTACTGCATCAGTGTGATGGAGTAAACCACTCTGTCAGCCCGAGGGAGTGCACGCGACCACATTTTGAGATGTCCACCATCATGGCAATTCCTGTAAATGCACTGAAAGTTTGACAGAGGACTCCCCCACATGATGTAGCAATGCGGCAAACTTTCAATGTTTTTGTATTTTCAGAAAGTAAATTCTAAAGTGAAATTTTCTTTTTAAAAATAAGAAATGCCCCCCTTGCCCTGGGGGTTTTATCCCAGGGAATGAGGGGTAATTTTACAGTTTTCATTGTAACTTAAAGTGAGGTTTTTCTTGATGATGATAGGCAGTAAAAACTGATCAGTTGTCTGCCCACTTAAAATAAGGTGGGCAGACAAAAGGACAACCCTCTGATGCCCCTCACTCAGTTTTGCCATCAGAGGTGTATGTCAGCAGCAGAGTCAGAGTAGTCTGCACCCTCAACATACTAAAGGTCTGCCTAATGCTATGCGAGGCATGCAGACCTTCAGTTTGGCAGAGAGAGCACTCCCTCCCCATTTTAATGGAATATCCTCTCTGCCAAACTCTAAATTGGGCCCTAAGTTTTAATGGCAAGCTCTGGTGCAGACCACTGCCTGCTCTGAAAAATGTTTTTACAAACTTGGGACCACTTCCCTCTTGCGAATGGGTTACCACCAACTTCAAGTTGGTGGTAAAATGCAAATGTTTTGCAACAGCATTTCACTTGCAAACATTCATACATACCACTGCGATCTGGTATTAGGAAGGGGTGCCCTTGTGACGCCCCTTCCTAACACCGAATCGCAAACCCAAATTGGGATTCAGTGACAGGTTACCCAATGCTATTTGGCCTTGGTACATATGAAAATGCCTATTTGCTTTTCCAAATGGGCCGATTCTGCGACCTCAAAAAGGCTTTGTGCATGTGGCCCTAAGAGAGGCATTTATCTCTGAATATTAGTAAGAGAACATTAAGAATGGGGTAAAGAGCTGATGATCTTTTGAAGATACTGAAATGAAAGCAGGTATTAAATATTGTTTAGCGTGTGCTTCAAGTGGTATATTGCTCAAGTATGCAGTTCTAAAAGTGACAGTCATGTAGGTGGTGAAGAACATGGCACTTTTCGTCACTTTGAGGAAATAAGCAAAGTATGCAATATATAATCTGTATATGCGGGTGTGCGCCTTGGTCAAGCAGCAGCAGCAATCCTTGTCAGGGTGAGGCAAAGGCCAGCCCTAAATAAACCTGTGCTCAGCTCTCTGGTAGCATGGCACAGAGTAGTCAGACCTAACTTAGAGGCAATGTGTAAAATATTAGGGCAATACTTCAAGCAGTAAGAAAGTGAAAAACACCACATAAAAAGTATCCCACACCAAGTTATAAAGATAGAAATGTTGTTAATAAACAAAACAAGAAAAACTCAAACAATAGAAATAGAAATATGCCAATGTAAAGATTTTAGTGAAAATAGTGTCTAAGAGCCAATGCACCAACTGTAGTTATCTGGCCGCGCTGAATTGGCACAAAATTACAAGTTCAGGCCAACCATGACGGAGATGAGGCTGGCTACAGAGGCTGAGTTAGGTCCACTGAACATAGTACCTTAAATCCTGGTTTGCAGAGCGTTGCAAGGATCCATGTTGAAGATGCATCACACAGTCAAAGCAGTGCATCAGTTCCAAGGTGCGACAAGGCTGCAATACATGGATATGTGTCATCATCGAGGATCCTGTCTACTAGTGCTGGCAGTGTGAAGTCTGGCATCAAGGATGTGTCGCACAGTTGGGGCGATGCATCACTTCCGAGGAGCTGCGAGGCTGCCAGTCGTAGTCCAAGGTCGTCATTGAGGCTGATGTTGATGAGGGATGCAAAGGCCTGTGCTGAGGATGCATCGCGCAGCAGCAGTTCCCACGATGATGCAAAGGCAATACAAGTCTTGGCGAAGGGTCCAATCCATGCAGCAGCGGTGATACAACAGTTCTGCTTGGAATTGTACTGCACAGCTAAGGAGAGGCACAGGTTCCGCTAGATCCACAGAAGCTGGCAGGACACTTCAGGTATACTTCCAAGGGTCTAGGACTGGGGTGGCACCATTGGGCAAGATAGACCCACAGATGGCAGTGTCAAAGTTTTGGTTTTAAGGTTATTGGAGCCTTATTATCTGAGGCTCAACTCAGGAGGCCAGCCAACTTGCCCTTGGAGTCACTCTGGTGGTCCTGGGTTCAACATATGCAGGTCTACTCCTTCTCACACAGGCAAGAGAAAAGAAGGTAGCGAGTCAGCAAGGCAGAACAGCAATCCTTCAGGGCAGCAGTCCAGCAGAGTGGCAGTCCATTCAGCAGCACAGCAGTCCTTCTTCCTGGCAGAGTATCCACAGGTCCCAAAGATTACTTAAGAGTTAGTGTCTGAGGTCCAGTAATTATACCCAGTTGTACCTTTGAAGTGGAGAGAAGCTTATAGGAGCATGCCCTGCATCCTTTCCCTGGTTCTAGACTAACTACAGGGGGTATGTAGTCCTTTTTGTGGAGGCAGGACACAGCCTATTCAAGGGTAAGTGGGGCTATTCCCAGCTTCTCCTTCCCATCCTGCCAGTGATGTTTCATCCAGGTACACCAAAGCTCCCTACTGTACGTGCCTGTCTAGTAGGAATACACAAAGTCCAAATATCAACTACACCCAGTCATGTGACCCAGAGGCAGGCGGCAAGCATCAAATGGATAAAGAATGAAAATGTTAACTCTCTAAAAGTGGCATTTTCCACATTGCAGAAGCCAAACATGAATGAGTTACTTGTTACCATTTGGAAGCTGCAGCTTATTAAATGTAATAATGGAACTCCAATGTTATCCTATGGGAGAGGTAGGCCTTGTAATAGTGAAAAACAAATTTAACAGTTTTTCATTATTAGGATCTGTAAAACTAAA
The DNA here is from genome assembly GCF_031143425.1 of Pleurodeles waltl. NCBI lineage: Eukaryota > Metazoa > Chordata > Amphibia > Caudata > Salamandridae > Pleurodeles > Pleurodeles waltl. The sequence goes on from NC_090439.1 coordinate 191,462,479, forward strand.
AAGTATATGCCCAACCTTTTAAATATACTGCACCCTGACCTCTTGGCTGTTAAAGGCCCTATCCTAGGGGCGACTTACATGTATTGACTAGGGCCAGGTAGTGCCACTGTAATAGGGACTTACATGTAAATTAAATGTGTTAATTGGGGATTCTCCAGTTATCCATGTTTTGAGGAGGAAACACAAGCACCTTAGCACTGGTTAGAAGCAGTAAAGTGTGCAGAGTCCCAAAGCCAGCAAAAACTGAGTCAGCAAGCAGGAGGTCTGAAGGTAAAACGTTAGGGGGAAAACCACGCCAAGGATGCCAGGTCTAACAATATAAATATGAATATTCACTGAAAAAAACAAGGGTTAAACTAAAGTTATTGTCAGTGAAACATTAACATTTGGACAAAAAAACACAGAAATTCACCAGTTATATTTAGCAGAGCAGAGCAGAGTCCCACCATGCACTGCTTATGACCTCACATATTACGTCACTCATAACATGGTCTGTGACATAATTTATGGTATCACTTATGACATCGCAAATTACATCACTGGTGACATCATCCAATGAGTGTGCTAGTTTTCTTTTATATTTATTTAATATCGTGGTGGTTAACTTCCATATTACTTCTTTACCTAATGCATCATAGGTGTGGAGAGGTAATGAACATGGTAAAATTCTTTGTATTGAAGAGTAACTGTGGGCAGATGACAACTGACGCCTTGTATACCAGTATGTGCTCCACACAAGTTTTTGGGTGTTGCAGAAAAAGTTTCCAAGAGGGCAAAGAATCTATGTAGTAGATGCTAAGTATTGTATGCAGACGTGTTATTAAACAGAATTGTCTTAGCATGACAATTTCTACCTAAGATAAAAGACTGTGTGCACCAGGTATTAACCTATGTACATGGGCTTCATTTGCTTTAGAAGATGGGCTATCTGTAAATTTTTGGCCACCCTATGAAGGCTGCAGGTATTGCAATCTTTAGCACCTTACGTCCTTGGTTATTTTAGATGACTAGTGTCTTTTTTTTAACTATTGTATACAGTTTACACTATTCTTAGCAGATATGTTTTAATAATCTGTGGTGTATTTCTCTTGAGAGTTTCACAGTCTGCAAACAGTGTAGTAGAGAGTAATCTCTCTCTCCTTAGAGTGATCACTGTTTACAGTACCCACTTTTCTACTCATACCAACTTGATTTGTCAATTAAGGTTTGGTGACTGTGAGGGGTTTGATGTAGGTAAAAGCTGTCCATAGTAGGGTACTCATTTTGGAACAGGCTTTGAGTATCTTGAGGACCTTGACTTTCACAGAACAGTGCAATACAGGTTGAAAACTTTGTGTATTGAGGGTTTCCTATATATCTGTGGGTGCCTCTTAATCTAGGCTACACATGAAGTGTATGGTATAGGGTAGTTAATGTTGCACACAACCCATGCTTGCTCCAATAAGGGAAGTTGTATCATTGATGCATTATTCTGAGATATTTTGTGCTTACTTTGAGGCCTCTAATGCCATACTAGTTTAAAGAGCAATGAAGCCTCTTGGATGATGCATCAGTGGTATCATAGAACATGTCATGAATGTTGTAATATGTAAGGTCATAAGCAGAGCATGGAGGGGGCACAAGTTATAGTTAGCTATGCTAAATATAAGTGGTGAATTTCTGTGTTTTCTTTTAGTTCAAAAGGTTAATATTGTCACTGACATATTCACCTAACTATAAAGTTACTTTAACCTTTGGTTTATTGAATTTCAAGAGTTATTTTTTTTAAACAAAAAAACAGATCTTTTTATCATACCTAATTATAATGTTCTTTATTTAACCTTTGCTTGTTCAGTGAATTTCTATATATATATATTTTTTTGTAAACTAATATTTTATTACCATCCGTAAAGCCAACCCCAGTTGCACATGGCATTTGGCACAGCAAGAGGTTGGAAAAAGGCCTGGCTTGTGGCCAACCCACTCACAGGCAGCCGACCCCACTACAGACAGCCAACCACAACCTTTTATTGCACATGGAGTGGGGTTGGCTGCAGGGCCTAGTTTGCAGCCAGCCATGCGTCGAACTCCCTGCAGCTAGCCAACCTGAGGCAGCCAAGCCCACGCCATGGACGGCCATGGCAGACAATGTGCAGAGAGCACACATTCCGACTGTTCTGACAGGGGGGGTCTCTGCACTGGGCATGGACAGTGCAGGGCCCCCTTGGTCTCATCTCTGCGTTTCCGACAGCCTTTTCATGATGGGGTCCCCGCCGTGAAAAGGCAGGAGGAAAGTCAAGTCATGATCAGCATGGCAGTGCCTTCCATGCTTGAACACGGCTTTCACCGCCACCAACACGTTGGGATCCACGATCTTGGTAATGGTGGCGGTCTTATGGCAGTTCAGACGCCGCAACCTTGGCTGTTCGACCAGCAGATTACGATGCTGGGAGTCAGACCGCCATACTCGTAATCAGGCCTTAAGTCCCCGGCTCCTGTAAAAGCATCATGCTTCAGGCAGCAAATCAGAGGTCCTGCAGGAGCATGTACCTCTTGGCACAAAACTGGTCCAAGGTGAGAAGTGTCCACTGGTCCCATGAGAACGCTTTGTTTTCCAAATTAGGTTCGATGGACTTTCCCAGAGTCCTTAGAACCCAACCTTCCAGACATACAAAAACTTTTATACCCCAATATTTTACAAACTACTGAATGGGTGTATACCAAATTACAAAAAGCACAATCTGCAGACTAAGATCACACTTTCTTCCAATCTGGTAAAATTCCATTAAGCAGTCTTTGCAATAGTGCTTCTAAAACAAAGTCTATGGAAAATGAATTGGGAAATTTGGTTTTACCCTCCCTCCACATTTTTCTCATCCTCTGTTTGGCAGATCACCCCAAAACCTTCCAAGAATGAGCTGAGGTGGACAAACGTATCTGGAAAATTTTGTGAAGATTAGTACATTAGTCAAGTGGTGCCAAAGTGACACTGAAAAAAACAAAGGTTACAGGTACGTTATAGTTAGGTTCTGCATTTACTCGTGCACGACCATAGAAATTCAACAATAGAGTTTCTTTAAGTATCTATAACTTGTGCCCTAAGGTAACTATAACTCACTGCCCTGGTGAATTAGGACTGCCACCATCTCCAGCTGGCGGAGCTGGCAGTTTCCTGGTGGTCCAACTGGCAGGGTTATAATGTGACGGTTGGACCTCCGCATTGGCGGCGGTCCAGACCACCACTGCGAGTGTTGCGGTCTACAGACCGTCTCACTCGTAATCACCCCATAAGTCTCTCCTCTTGCGCCAATCCTGCACAGAATCACACGCACTCCGAACAGAGTTGCAAAAAACACAGTTTATTTTACTTGTCACCATCAGGTGGTTTTCTTTTGCTACTGATGAATTTAGACAAGTTTGTAAAATAAACTGTGTTTTTGGTGGCAACTCTGTTTGGAGTGCGTGTGATTCTGCGCAGGATTGGCATAATGGAAGAGACTTGATGTATATAAATATATATATATATGTGTGTGTTTGTGTGTGTGTGTGTATATTTATATCTGTCTCTCTCTCTTCCTCATAAAAATATATATATATATAATCTGTATTACCTACTGGTGGTTGCAAGTAGGTAGTTGTAGTTAAGACCTAGTTTCCCTAGTAAAAGCGTTTTTTTCGTTTTGCCAGTAACTTTGACACTTTGACAAATCTTCACAACATTTTCAAAACTAGTTCACACCTTAGTTTAGCTCCTATTATGAAAGTTCAGGATGATTCCTCAAGCAGGGGCAGAGAAAAAGGGTTGGGTCCAAAAACGTGCTTCCCCCATGCAGTTTCCCATGTGGATTTTAGAAGCAACTACAGGTGAACTACTCAGCGGAATTACACCAAATTGTACAGAAAGATAGCTCTTAGTTCAGAAAGTGCCCCTTTTGTGATTTGGTGTGGATCTGTTCAGAAGTTTTAGACTAATGAAATAAAAACCAAAATTGTATATCTAGGGATGCATCTCATCCGCGGATCCAACAGCACCCATGTTGAGATCTGATTGTCTGCCAACACTTTAACCAGAAAGTGTTGGCAGCCATTTTGCAAATCAGATTGAGCCAAATCCCCAAAATATTTTAAAAAAGAAAAGGGGGAAGTGTAGGAATACCTGACTCCACCACGGCCCAAAAACATTTTTTTTAAATGTTTGCAATGAAAATTGCAGAGGATCCTGGCAAAATAAAAAAAAAGTAAAAAAACAATTGTGGTCTCCTGCCATTGTTTAAACATTGCCCCCCTTGGTGGGCCAGGTCCTGAGATAAAAAATTAGTAATTATATTGGGGGAGTGGGGCCCCATGGGTGATCTCAGCTCTGGGGACCACCCCCTCCTCGGGGCAGGCCAAATGTAAATTTTATGGATGGGTCATGCCCTGCTTAGCCCAATAGGGCCCTGGGGACCACCTCCATTCAGTAATCAGAGGGGGAGGGAGGGCTGCGTGGCCCCCGATCGGGGCTGTTTTTGGCCACAGGGTCCACCACCTCCCCAGGGCTGGCCCTAGAAATACATAAAAGGGGGGCCGTGCAGCACTCCTCCTGGAACCATTAATGGTCTCGGGGACTGCCATCCCCTAGGGTCAGCTCTCTATGTCCCAAAGTGCTCTCCCCTCTGGACATAGTTGTTTGCTGTTGCTTGGTTGGCAACAAGTGGCTGGGTCCAAGGAATGGGGTCCCTGGAGCCAACATTGGTCCAGGGATGGGGGGGCTTGTGGCCTCCCCCTCCTCTTAAACTAATTGGCAGGGCCCCAGCGGATGGAGTCCCCAGGGCCAACTCATTCTGTGGAGGGGCGGTGTGACCCCCATCATGGTTTATTAATTTGCCTGGCCCCTGACCATGGGGTCCCCAGGGCCGTAATTGGCCCTTTTTCGGATTGCCCAGGCCCTGGGGGATGGGGTCCCTGGCCCAAAATTTCTCTGGGGGGGGCTGCGGTTCTTCCTCCCAGATTGCCTAATGCAGGGTGTGGGCCAAAGGGGCAGGCCACAGGCCCAGCCCTGCAGCCAACCCCCAAGCTCGGCCAAAGGCCGTGCGATGTGTCGGGGTGGGTGCCTACAGGGGTTGGCTCCAGTGCTGCCAACCCCAGCTATGCATAGCCAAAGGCCATGCATGGCATGGGGTTGTGGGCCTGTGAGGGGTTAGCCAGGCCTGCGGTCAACCCCTGCCACAAGCAGCAGGAAGCCATGCAAGGTGTGGGGTTGTGTGATTACAGGGGGTGGCCGCAGGCCCGGCACTGTTGCAAACCCCTGTTGTGCACAGCCAAATGTCATGCGTGGTGTGGGGTTGTATGCCTACAGAGGGGACAGGCCACAGCCCTGTGTAACTTATAGTTAATTGAGATAGGTATAACTATAACTGCTGAATTTCTATGGATTTGTGCATGTAAAATGTAAACCTAGATATGACATTCCTGTAGCATTTGTTTTTTTCAGTGAATGTATATATATATATATATATATATATATATATATATATATGTGTGTGTATATTTATATATATGTATTTATATATATATATATGTGTGTATACTTATATAAATGTGTGTGTATGTATGTATGTATATATATATATATACATATATATATACATACATACATACATACATATATATATATATATATATATATATATATATATATATATTCATATTCACTTAAAAAAACAAAGGTTAGAGGGGCTTACATTGAACACAGATACAAAACCATAAAAATTCAGCAGTTATAGTAACTTGAGCTAACTATAACATGCACCCCCTTAATGCATTGCATATGAACTCACATATAATTTCATTTAGACCAGTGACATCACTGATGACAGCTCAAATGACATCATCCAGTGAGTGTAAGTGGTTGTATGCTTGTGTAAGTGGGTATGTGAATGGGTCTATAGGTGACTGAGTGGTTGAGTCAGTTGCGGTATGGGAGATTGATTGGATGTGTAAGTAGCTGTATGAGTGAGCAAGAGGCTGTGTGAGTGGCTCTACAGGTGAGTGAGTGAGTATGTTAGTGCTTGTATGGGTGAGTGACTGGGTGTGTTAGTGACTGTATGGGTGAGTGGGTGTATGAGTCGCTGTATGCATAAGTGAATGGCTGTGTCAGTGACTGTATGGGAGAGTGAGTGGATGTGTGAGTAGCTGTATCGGTGAGTGAGTGGCTACATGGGTGAGTGAGTGCGTGTGTGAGTGCCTGTAGTGGTGAGTGAGTGGGTGTGTGAGTGTTTGTATGGGTGAGTGACTGGGTGTGTAAGTGACTGTATCAGTGAGTGGCTGTGTCAGTGACTGTATTGCTGAGTGGGTGTGGGAGTGGGTCACCTGGCCTACCTACCTCAGCGGATCTCAGTCCTTGGGACCCCATCCCCCACAGTCCATTACAATTCAGTGGGGGCCCCAGCCTTCATTAAATGGAAGGCCCCGTCCCTGGGCCCAGCCATCTATGGTCCTGGGTGCCCCACAGAGAACCCAGTGTGAAATGGGACTGCAAGGGGAGACCGACATCCCCTGCAGTCCCAGCCGGCTCCCCACCTCTTGCGGAAGCCAACATTGCTGCTAAAGATGCATCTCCCTCTCTGTGAGGGCAATAGTTCCTCTGCTCGCAGCAAGTGAGAGCTGTTTGACAGCTTTCATTTGCTGCAAGCGGACTGTTTGCTCTGACTTGGCAGGAGCTATTTGCTCCTGCCAAGTCAGAGCAAACAGCCATGTCCTGGAAGGTGGGTACCCCGGGACATAACAGGAGCCGGCTCTGGGGCGGTAGCAGTACCCAGGGCCATCTATGGCTCCTCGAGGGGTCCACGCTGCCCCCTCCAGTGTTGTATTTATCCCGGGCAGGTGGTGGTCCCCTGGGCAGGGGGTCCACAACAGACCCCTTTCATTCTTTTTAGTTTAGCTCCGTAGAGGTGCCAGTCCCTAGGGATGCAGGCGGGGGGGGTGCACAACCCCGCATATAAATAAATATTTGCCCTGGGAGGTGTGGTCCCTAGAGCTCTGGGGGGGGCGCAAGGCCAACCCCTGCATGTAATTAAATATTTGCTACAGGAAAGTGGTGGTCCCCAGGGCTGCAGAGGTGCCACATTGCCCCCGCATGTAATTAAATGTTTGCCCCGGAGCGGTGCCGATCCTTGGGACTGCAGGGGGGGGGGGGGCTTGACACCCCCCAACATTCATTCTGTTTTTTTGGCCCGGGGAAGTGGCGGTCCCCAGGGCTGCGGGGGGCCCACATGACCTAGCATATAAACAAAACAACCCCGGGGAGTTGGCGACCCCAAGGGCACTTGAGTCCACAAGGAGGTGGTGGTGCCTGGGGCTTCAGTAAGCCCTAGGAGGTGGGCCCTGTGTGCCTCCTTTAATTTTAACATGCCCCTGGGTCCTGGCCCACCTGGGGGCTTTATAAAAACAAGCACGGGAGACCGAACTTGTTTTTTTTTATTTGTCATTTTTGCAAGGGGTTTGTGACCCAGTCATGAATTTGTAGCAGACTTTAAAAAAAAAAACTTTTTTGCATCAGGTGGAGCCTCTGGGATTCCATCATCAAAGCTAAGGGATCACAGTGTCCTTACCCTGGCCCCTTTTCTTAATGTTTTATCTTTTGTTCTGGGACTCAGCTGAAGTCGAGCCCCAAAATGGCTACCAGTTCTTCCTTGTTGAAGTGTTGGGAGTCAATCAGATCCCAGCACGAGGTTGGAAAGGTTAGCGGAGTCTTCCCATCCCCATATATACAAATTGTATTTTTCTTAAATATTTCAAAAACTACTTGATGGATTTACACTAAACAACAAAAATGGCGCTTTCTAGACAAGGACTACCTTTCTGCCAAATTTAATGTAAATCCGTCCAGTTGTTCGGCCGCTATTCCTGTTCAAAATCCCTAATGAAATTAACATGGAGAAAACACCTTTTGGGACCCACCCCCTTTTTCTCGGTCCCTGCTTGATGGATCACCCTAAAACTTTCCAGACAGCAGCTGACATGAGCATCGTATTTTTTTGAAGGTTTGTCAACCTGTGCCAGAGAAATAGTCAAGTGAAAAAAGCTTTTTCTGTAGGAACCAGGGGCCAGATATATGTTATTTTATTTTGCGGCTTAAAATTTGCGTCTGTTTGGGAATCTCAAATTGCGAGTTGCAAAAGAAAATGTACAACAGTGTCATGCACACTGTTTGCGATTTTCAATGGAGTCACAAATGATCTATTGTATCAATATTCATGAGGCAGGTCGCAATTTGTGGCCCTATTGGGAATGCATGCACTCACTGGAATGGTGGCCTGCTGAGGACAGTAGACCAACATGTCTGTGATTACTTTATGAATAAAGAAGTCTTTTTTGTTTTTAAATGCAGCCCATTTTCCTCACAGGAAAACGGGACACATTACAAAAAAAAAAAGAAAAGTTTTCTTTTCATTTATTCAGAGTAGGCTGTGGTCCATGGGACCGATGTCTGCTCTGAAAAATGTTGGCACCCCCATTCACAAAGGGGATGGTGTCCCTTGGGGACCGCTTCCCGTATGCAAATGGTTTACCACCAGCTTGAAGTTGACGATAACTGTGATTGGTTTGCAACCGCATTCCCGATCGCAAAACAGTCTTGCATACCACTGTGACTCGCTATTTGGAAGGAACGTCTTCAGCACACCCCTTCCAAATAGCGACTCGAAACCTATTTTGCGATTCGGTAAGTAGATTACCGAATAGCAAAATAGGTTTTGTACACACCGAAATGCTTTATTCTGTTTGTGACAAGAAAAAAGCTATGTACAACTGGCCCCTAGGTCCTAACTATTACTACCTAGTGGTGATTGCCAACTTATACAGAGTGGCTGTAGCCTTAGTTAGAGTGACCAGAAATAGGGATTTTGGGGATTTTTCTCCCTTATTAACTTCATAGCGAATGTGCGTCAAACTTTGCAGACTTACTGCACCTGTTTCATTTTAGGGGGACTGAAAGTTTTGTGGTGTTTGGTCAAAGGGGTATAAAGAAAAAAGATTGGCCCCAAAACCGTTCGCAAATCCAATTCATTTTCCCTTGTCTTTTGTATGTTCCATAGAGCAAAAACCATCAGCTGGATCTGAATGAAATTTGGCAGTATTAGGTAATAGGAGGCACAGATGAATCTGTGAGGTACTGCAGGCAAGTAGAGTAAAGGTTTTTCACCTTAGTGATATAGCACAGTCCTACCAAAAGTAGCAGGGAAGCTCAAAAACATATACTAGACTGCATATGTAAGGTTTTAGATTTGCAACATAAACAACTGAAAAAGACCCATTTATGGGCACATGCTAATAGAAACCTCCAAACAAAGGTATACCTAATAGAGCACACATCAATCTACATACGTTTTCTCTGCATGTTCTCTGGCTCACAAAATAAAACTGTGTCCAACAAGCCAAACAAAAACCTTCTTCCTTATGTACTCCTGTCCAACAAAATGGAAAAGGTACCTAGCAGTGAACTGCACAAACTCCAGATGAAGGAAATGATAATTTGCCAGTAAGACAAAAAATATTCATCATAATTTTTATAACAATGATTGGCTTTCATTCACTTTGGGCTTGATATATAGCACACTCCTACCAAAAGTTGCAAGGAAGCCAAAAAAATAAACTAAGACCGTATAGGTAAGGTTTCAGAATGACCACATAAACAGCTAAAAGACATATTTATGGTCACATGATATGTAAACCAATAAACAGATACATAACAAATACAATAGGTAAAAATAAAAAAAATCACATTAAATCTGATTGCCACTCTGTGGTTACAGTTTTTATTCCCAAATACAGGAATTCTTCAGATATTACCTCCTTAATAACGTTTCACCCATTGGATGAATTACCACAAAACTTTCCAAACCTATAGCATGTTATACATTTTGAAATGATATATATTTTTGGGGTGAATCGTAAAAGGGGTCAAAGAAAAAGGGGGTTCAAAATGCATTTTTGCCACCAATACATTTTCCTTAGACTATTGCATTTCATGCAGCGCAAAATCGTCTGAATTAGTTTACAAGAACCTTTGCAGGATTATACATTATGGTGCAGAGATGATGCTTTTAGGTACTGCAGTTAAGTAGATTAAGTATTTTTTAAATTACAAGGCATTTAAGCTTAGTGACTGACATCTGTCACTGTGGTACTTTCGCGGAATTTCACAAAGTTTTGTGAAACTACCTTGGTACATGTCCGTAAACTTATTTAAAATAAATAAAAAATAAATACGTTTTTCCAATTATTGCCACTTTAATAAAGTGGTAATATATAAGAAGCTACTGCTTACCTATATCTAAGGCCCTAACTGTGAACACAGCCAAAGTGTAGTAAAATCAATGTGGCTGTCTTTTCATTCTCAAAAAACAGCCATCACTCAATTATATACTGGCTTGTCATCGCCTTGTACCACGGTATACTGCAAAGTTATCACAGTATACCATGGCCCAAAATATAACTAAGTACTAGCTGTATTATTGGATTGTGAAACCCTTGCATCACTCATGGTGTTCCATGGGCAGTGCAATTCTTAAGAAAGATTTACAGAGGAACCCTGTGTTGACTAGTAAATCTGGAGAAATGCAAGGCAGCGCCATTAAATGTTTTGCATTACTCTGCACATCATAATCTACAATGCTGCTACATTTCACATACATAAGTATGCCACACCACTGTAGCCACTCCACTATTCGCTAATCCACCAGGGCTTGTAAAATCCACTGGACCACTCCCATTGGTGAGTTGTATTTGACCAGGTCGAGCTATTTTTACTCCTCCCTTCTGGCACTTTACACTTAACAGGTGTTCTGTTCAATTGAAAAGTGGAGGGGCAATACAAGATGTATTTAAATATTGTTCTTATGTCACATTTGCTCTGTGTTCACAGACAGATGTCAAAAGTCAGTTTTTCTGCAATTAATTTTCCTTCTGACTGCAGAGTTCCAGGACTTTGTAATGTGAACTTTGTAACCTGCTGCTTAGAATGTAAAATAAAAGGATAAAGGGTGTTAGGTTTTTCCTAACACACAACATTTAAATGACTAAGTCAACTGTCCAAACTTTTCGAAATATATTTCAGTAGTTGTGAAATCCCTTTTTTATATTTATGTGTGATGAAAAAATATTTTAATAGGATGAAAACAAATCAGAATATTTTGTGTTGATGTGCAAAGGATATGTTTTCTGAAACCCAATTTTCACAGACTGTTAATACACTATATATTTTTATCAGTAAAACTGCAGGTTAGTGGAGATGTTTTTGGACATTTCTAGGAAATTTACTGTGTGAAAATGACTATATGCTTCCACGTCATGGTTTACTAAAATATTTATTACATTTTGAGGGGTTTAAAAAAACTGAGAAACACTCCTGCCCTGATGGCAATGTTGTTACTAAACTAAACGAAGTCCTAGGTTAGGTGGGCTAGACCTCAAGGGTATGTGGGCTTGATTCTTGTGATGCACGCAGCAAACTTTAGTCTACTTAATCAAACAAAAGAAGTTTTTTTGTACTGCAGAACTGTTGAGTCCACATATTTGAAGGTGCAATCATATGTGAGAATTAAGAAAAAGGCAACACAGTAAACTATTTGCCTAGGATCACACAATTAGAGACCCATTTACAGGTCAAGTACATCACAGTTATGTTGATTATTTAAGGTACTCGACCTGCAAGTCTATTAAAATTTTTATAATTTTTTTAGCCCTGTCCACTCGACACCTCTCCACTGTAAGGGGCTCCACTCTACATGACTCCACTCTACGCAATTACATTATACACAATGCCCCTGTATACCACTACAATCTACATCACTTCAATGTACGCCACTCCACTGGATTCGACTCCACTATACGCCATTCCACTGTACACCATTATACTGTACACTCTTCCACTGTATGCCACTAAACTATACTCTACTCCACTCTACGCCACCCCAGAGGATGGCACTTCACTCCACCCAACTTTATTCTACACTATTCAATTTGACCCCACTCCAAAGTACTGCACTCCACTGTGTGCTATTACACTCCACACCATGCCTTTGTATGCCACTCCAGTCTACACCACTCCACTGTATGCTACTCTACTCTATGCCACTCCAGTGTACACCATTCCACTCTACACTTCTCAATTATGTGCTAGTCTGTTGGACGCCACTCCACTCTACCCCACTCAACTGTACATTACTTCAGTCTACATCACTTCACTGTACGCCACTCCACTCTACGTTATTCTAATCTACGCCACTCCACTGTACTTCACGCTAAGCTATTTCACAGAGCACTACTCCGTTCTATAGACTGTACAGAACTTCAATCTTTCCCCCTATACTCACTGGTATTCCACTGTATCCCATTCCATTGTACGCCACTCTACTGTACACTCATACACTATAACCTAATACACTTTATGCTTCTCCACTGTAGGCAACTACACAGTATGCTATTACAGTATATGGTATTACACTCTATGGCACTCCATTGTACACCAGTCTAGTCCTGCTGCTCCACTTTAGGGCCCTTCACTGAACGCTACTGTTCTCCACGCTACTCCAGTTTATTCCCCTCCACTCTACATACCTCCACTCTACAAAACTCTGCTACACTCTGTGCCACTCTACTAGACTCTACTCCACTCTATCCATGCACACTCCGCTGTCCAAATTTGCACTCATCTCTATGCCCTTACACTCTATTGTACAAAAGTCTACTCTGCTCTACGACAGTTTTCAACACTATTACGACACAGCACTCCAATCTACTGTATAAGCCCCCATTCCAGTTCATAAACGTTTTCTCGACTCTATGCAAAGCCACTTTAATATATGTAATTCCACTCTACGCTAATCAACTTTTACCCTACTCCACTCTTGGCCACTCCACTGTACACCAGTCAACTCTACACTATTCCATTCTATGCCACTCCATTCTTCTACACACCACTGTAAGCCAATCCACTGTACCACACTCAACAGCACTGTACAGTGCACTACTCCACTCTGCAAAAATAGCTGGACTATATGCCACTGTACTCTACTCAACATCACTTTCCAATATTGTACGACAGACCTCTACACTCTACTGTACAACACAGTATTCCAATTTATGACACTTTACTCTACTGTATGCTACGCCACTTCACTATATTGCACTCCATGCCACTATAGTCTATGACAGGAGCGGCTTGCGAGAAGGAAAAGCGCCGTGGCACGTGGAAGGGAGGGTGGGGCCCTAAAAATAAAAACAAGAATTAAAATAAAACTTACCTTTTTCCTGTGCCACTCCATCTACTCTGTCCTGTCCGAGACGGCCTCCATGTGCTCTGCTCTGCTCCGCTGCTCTGCTCCGCTGCAGGCACAGGCTCTCAGCCTGCCCTGCGCCCAATCCTGATACTGCTCAGAGCAGCATCAGGATTGGCGGAGAGCACCCATACAGGGCGCTCCCAGGTAGACTGGGAGCCTTTTTATGCTCTCTCCAGCCCGGCAACTGTGTTGCTGGGCTGGAGCGGGCCTACTGCGCATGTGTGTTTGACCGGCCCAGGACGGCCTGCCAAATATATATGCGCAGTGAGGGGGAGTGCTCGTAACAGCCTGTGGCCTGCCCCTTTTATTAAAAATGATAATAAACATAGTTTATTATAATTTTTAGTAAAAGGTTTTGCAGAAGCTGCTACTGGCGGGGGCGACGCTGCTCCGCCCTAGTGGAGGAGCCGCACCTGTCTGGAACCCAAGATTAGAGTTAGAGTTAGTTGATTGGTAATATGTCTTTTCCCTCCTTGTGGATTAGTTGTGTCATGCTGGTGCTCTCGCATTTTTGTCTGTTCAGTAGTGTTTTGAAGCAGGGATACAATAATGACAATGGATTAGAAAGAGGAAGTAGTAAGTCGTTACTGGGAGTAGTGAGCATGTGTGACATATATTTGATATTAAAAATGTATTATAATTACAAACACTTTGGGCCTGATTTAGAAGAAACTGGTGCATCAGAATCAGTGTGCCATTTTTCTTGCATCAGCCCTGGACCCCCTAAGGACGCCATGGTAGCACTCTATTTATGATACAGCGCTCCATGGCGCATGTTTCCACAGATGTGTCAGAAATTCGGATGCATCTGTGGCGTTACACTGACGCATTGTTAGACTAGCGTAAAAAAAGATGACACTCCTCCGTCCCCGTCACACCTGTGGCCCGCCCACTTTTATAGTAAAAACATAATAAAGTTTATTATGTTTTTACGATAAAAGTTTTGCAGCTCCTGCTGCTGGTGGAAGGGGGGGCAATGCTCCTCTGCCCTAGCGGAGGAGCTGCTCCTGGTCTACGACACATCTCCCCACTCCACTGTGACACTTTACTCCACTGTACACTATCCCACTCCAGTGTACTCCACTCCACTATACTGCACCTTACAACACTTAATCCACTCTATGCCACTGCACTATACTCTGCTGTATGCCGCTCCACTGTCCAACACTATACTCCACTGTACAGCAGTGTACTATACTCTGTGCCATTCTATTGCACTCTATTCCACTCTAAGCCACCCCACCATATGACATGGCACTCCACTATATGACTCTCCTCCACTCTATGCTATAACGCACCACTTGATGATACTGCACTCTACTACTTCACCCTACTCGACTCTAAAACACTCTATTCCACCCTGTGATAGTCTGCATCACTCTATTTTACTGTTGACACACCATCCCACTGTACAACTCACTGCTCCAGTCTACGATATTTGATTCCACTATATGAGACACCGTGCCACTACACTATATAACACTTTGCTACACTGTACAATATGTTAGTACACTCTACTCCACTCCGCTCCAATCTTCAATGCTCCAGTCTATGACAATAGACTTTGGGGGTCATTCCTACATTGGCGGGCGGCGGTCGCCGCCCGGCAAGCGGGAACCGCTGAATGACCGCACCGCAGTCAGAAGACCGCGGCGGCCATACTGGCTTTCCCGCTGGGCCGGCGGGCGACCGCCAGAAGGCCGCCCGCCGGCCCAGCGGGAAACCCCCTTCTACAAGGATGCCGGCTCCGAATGGAGCCGGCGGAGTCGAAGGGGTGCGACGGGTGCAGTGGCACCCGTCGCGATTTTCAGTGTCTGCTTTGCAGACACTGAAAATCTTAGTGGGGCCCTGTTAGGGGGCCCCACGACACCCGTTACCGCCATCCTTCACCGCCAGGAACAGGATGGCGGTAAGGGGGTCGGAATCCCCATGGCGGCGCTGCAAGCAGCGCCGCCATGGAGGATTCCCTGGTCCAGGGGTAAACCGTCGGGAAACTGCCAGTTGCCCTTTTCTGACCGCGGCTTTACCGCCGCGGTCAGAATGGCCAAGGAAGCACCACCAGCCTGTTGGCGGTGCTTCCGTCATTTTAGCCCTGGCGGTCGCCGACCGCCAGGGTTAGAATGACCCCCTTTATAATCCTGTCCTCCACTGTACAGTACGACACTCCACTTACCAACTCTCCACTTGCGATATTAGACTCTACGCTTCGAAACACCTTTTTATGAAAACTTTGTTGAAAACATCGAAATGGAATTTAAAAAACAAATCTTAAAGCTTAGTTATAGTTAGGAAAACAGATTTTCCATATATAAACCAAGTTTAAACTACTTGGTTAAAGTATAACCTAAAGCCAAAGTTTTAACTTTTATTTACAATTTATCCACAACCTTCAAATTACACATTCTTTCCAGCTTTCTAACTAGACAACACTAACTATATCACACACAAAGTGTTGTGACAATTTTTTATTTTAATTGAAAAAAAAAAAAATATATATATATAGATATATACATATATATATATGTATAGATAGATAGATAGATAGCTATATCTACTATCGATCTATAAATTTATCTATATATATATATATAAAAGTCACACAAAAAAAACCAAAGGTTACAGGGACGTTACAGTTACGTTTTGAATTTACTCATACAAAACCATAGAAATTCAGCAGTTATAGTTAGAGTTGTTTCAAGTAACTATAACTCGCGCCCTAAGGTAACTAAAACTTGCTCCCTTGCCATGCACACTTTTCTTATCAATAATTTGATTGCAAATGGTGCAGTGACAATATCAAAGATGCCATACAAGAAATCATCAATGATATGATTTGTGGAGTATTTAGCTGGGCATGGTGAAGGCGCGAGTTATAGTTACCTTAGGGCACAAGTTATAGTTACATAAAAGAACTCTTACTGTAACTGCAGAATTTCTGTGTGTTTGTATGAGTAGATTCAGAACCTATCTATAACGTCCCTGTAACCTTTGTGTTTTTTAGTGAACTTCTATGGTTTTATAACTTCAAGGAATTTTAATTACTATACGTTATCCCCCACTGCACAGGCCTTGCAACCAAGCCCTTATAACCACCTAACCCCACGCCACACACAGCCTTTGGCGGTGCGCAATGCAGTTTGGCCACACCTCCTGTCTCTCTCAGTGGATCTGTGAGTGTCTGAATGGGTCTGAAAGTGGGTCTGTGAGTCTATGAATGGGCTTGTGTGGGTGCCTCAGTGTCTGAGTGGGTGTGTGAGTGGGCGCATGAGTCTCTGAGTGCATGTATGAGTGAATTGATTAGTGTATGAATGAGTCTGTGGTTTATCTTTCACATTTGCAAGTATTTTGTGAATAATTTGCAAAAATGTGGGAATATTGTGTATGGTGATGCAAAATTAGTTTAAATCCATAATTTGTGCGTAAAACACACCTATATCACACCCCTGGGGTCTGGGTACCTTCACCCTGACCCCTTATGCCACTTTAAAGTAGGATTTTCACTTCTAGGGACCTTGTGCAGTGAAATAAAATGCCGGCTGCAATTTTCAAGTCAGGTTGCGGTCAGCCAATTACAGCGCTTCTTTTTGCACACGCATTTGTGAAAATTCACAAATTTCTGCTAAATATTAGTAAAATAATCATGAAGTCACCGCGGCAGAGATACACCCTTAGGGACCCCTCATGGGCAGAATATTGGCCATTTTTTTTTCCTGACAATCTGTGGATCCACCAAGGCAATCAGCACGTCCCCCTTTTGTAAAATTTTGAAGGATCCACAGATCCAAAGCACAATAAAAAAATACAACCGTTCCCCACCACACACAGCTGAAGGTGGTTCTATTAATGTACAGTAATTACATATTACTTTATGTGGAAAAAACACTTCTCTGAGAAAACCAAAGGTTACAGGAACGCTTTATTTACATTGACGTTTTACCCATACAAAACCATAGAAATTCAGCAGTTAGAGTTTTATTTTTTTTAGATATACTTATCTGAAGCAACTATAACTCGTGTGGTAAAGTAACTTTAGGCCAAGAGTTATAGTTTTTTAACGTAAATATATCTATAACTGCTGCATTTTTATTGTTTTGTATTGGTAAAACGTCTACCAAACTATAACGTTGATGTAACCTTTGTTTTCCTCAGATTTTATAGTTAGGACCTAGTTTCTATATAAAAAGCTGTTTTTTGCTTGCCTATGTCTTCAGCACTGCTTGACGAATCTTCACAAACTTTTTCACAAAAATTAGACAGTCATGTGAGCTGCTGTCTGGAAAGTTTTGGGGTGATCTGTCAAGCGGGGCGGAGTTTATGGGGGGTGAAATTTAGAGTGTTTCCAATGCTAATTCCCATAGAAATAATTGAACAGCCATAGTGCCAAAACCACTGGGCGAAATTACACCAAATGTGGCAGAAACCTAAATTTTTAGTCCAGAAAAAGCTCTTTTTGTTATTTGGTGTAAATCAACTCAATAGTTTTCAAGAAATTTAAGAAAATTAAATTTGGAATATCTAGGAACGAGAAGGATTCGCAATCCCTCTCATATTGTGCTGAGATCTGTTTGGCTGCCACCACTTCAAACCAGGATGTGTTGGCAGCCATTTTAGGACTCGGCTTGAGCCGAGTCCCTGAAAAAACAGAATGAAAAATTCAAAAGGAGCCAGGGAATGAACACCCTGAACCCTTATCTATGGTGCTGGAGTCCCAAAGGGACCCCCACCCAGGCCAAAAAAGCATTTGTTTTTTTATTTGTATCCACTGTAAACATTGAAAAAAAACAAGCCTGGGCTCTCTCTCCCAGATAGTCCATAAAGGGCAAAAAAAAAACAGATTAAAAATATCAAATTGAATAGTTCAGTATCAAGGTAACAGACCTGGACTGGACTCATTTACCTATTTTTAAGGCTCATACTAAAAGATGATCTTTTTAAATAACATACATATATTTTTCTTTTCAAATTGTGCAGAAATATCTCATTATATTCTATCTCATTCATATCTAAGTCTATCATATATCTCTCTTTCTCGCTTTCAATCTTTCTCCTACTCACACACCCACTCAGACACTTACACACCCACTCACAGACCCACTCACTCATGCACCCACTAGCAGACCCACTCAGACCTTCGTGCACTCACCCTCACACCTATTCTCACAGTGGCACAGCATGAGGTTGAGTGGTTAAGGGGGTTGGCTGCAGGGTCTAGCTGGGAGGGTCCGGGTCTGGCTGCAGGCCAAGTCTTGAGGGCAACCTTTGCTGCACATGAGTGAAGCCCGTGCACGGTGCAGGTTGGGTGCTTTTTAAGGGGTTCAACTCAGGGCCTGGCCTGTGGCCAACCGCCACTGCGCACAGCTTAAGGCTGGGGATGAATTCATGTATGGAAACAAAAATGACTATACGTTAAAAGAACATAGAAATTCACTGAAAAACAAAAAAAGGTTATAGTGACATTATAGTTAGGAAATAGAATTTAAAATAAAGCTTAGAAATTCAATTAAAAAACAAAGGTTACAGGGACATTATAGTTAGGCTCACATTTTAAACCTACAAAACCATAGAAATTCCTCATTTATAGTTAGAGTTATCTCAAGTAACTATAACTCGTGCCCCAAGGTAATTATGACTCGCACCCTTGCCATGCACTGCTAATAAACCCACAAATTACGGCAGTCATGACATCTTTGATAACATCATTGATAATATCAATGTAATATTTGCAGTAAAATCTTTGATGAAAACACTGTGCATGGTGGGGCGCAAGTTATAGTTACCTTAGGGCACAATTTATTGTTACTTCAAAAAATAAACCAGGCCTCCCTAAATCATTAAAGGTGGATTTTACATAGTAGAGTCAAGGTATAGGGTGTTCATAATCTAGAGACAAGCAATCCCTAAGAAATAGTCTATTTAAGTCTAGCTCCTTCTTATACCAAACTGAGCACCAAAGTAAAAGTGGGTGCAATCAAATAAAATCTATAATACAATTAATGCCCAGTTCTTCGTTTATGATTTGTGCTGGAGTGCCCTGTCCCACAGACAACAAATGTATTTTCTGTCACCTGAATGCTATCAAGAGTTAAGAAACCCCAGATCTTGCTACCAAATGTGGCCAAGGAAATATATTTGGCCTTTTCAACATTTATCATTAATTTTGAGGGCCTCTGCCCAAGATGGCTTGCAAAATCCTTCAAGCCAGAAATAGCCTTCTTTAACCTCCCTACATTTTTCTTATTAAGTGGTTGCCAACTAAAACTGGAGTTTAATAAAATTCCCAGATAGGAAAAGATATCCGCCCTGCTTGAATGTTGACTCTGGAATATATAAAACTGGCCATTTTTAGTATTCCTTGGGGCGACCACCATAAAATGTGATTTTTATAATTAGTGGTTAAATCCAGATCATTCATAAAAGTAATACATAAATCTAAAAGTCGGCGAATAATACCACATCATCAGCATATAAAAGCACAGGTATGTGTCTGCCATCTGTGGGACATCTAGGCCACTGCTAGTCAACGTCCCTTTCAGATGGTTTATGTACAGAATAAATAGAAAAGGGGCAAGGATGCAGCCCTGCTGCACACCTTTTCTTAAATAGAAGTGCAGGGTGTATTCCTTGTCAGTCCCAGATCTAACCATGCCAGTCAAGCAGGTATGAAGTAGCAGCCTGGTCAGAAAGCTTATCATCTTTAAAAAAAGAGCGTTTTAGAATCCTCCAGAACAAGGGGCTATCCTGAACATCACTTGCCATCACTAATTCCTCCCACATATTGTTCCTTATCTGAACCTATGGGTTTGCCTACACCTTCTGACCTCCTCCCTGTCCCGTGGAGGTTTTTTCAAAATCTCAAAAACTCCTTCCTGGTATTTGTGCATCTCTTATCAAACCATCTGTGGGTGATTGTCAATGTGAACGCTACCCGTGAAGTGTATGGAATAGGGTCATTGTGGCACATAACCCATGCTTTCTATACCTAAGAGAATTGTTTCTGTAATGGCATTAATGATGCTTCATATTCTTCTAAGCTATTTTTTACTTAAGTTCAGAGTTTACTGCTATACCTGTTTGGAGCACTGTGTACAAAAGAAGCTTGGATGATGTCATCAGTGATGTCATAAATTATGTCATAGAACATGCCATGAGTGATGTAATATATGAAGTTGTGAGAAGTGCATTGCAGGGGTGCAAGTTATAGTTAACTCTGCTAACTAAAACTCATGAATTTCTGTGTTTTTTTGTATTTGTCAGTGACAAATTTACCTAACTGTAACATTACTTCAACCTTTGGTTTTTTTAAGTGAATATATATCTGTATATGTATTTTTTTTGTTTACGCAGACAGGGTGATCCGTCAAGTGGTGGCTGGAAAAAAGCTTTTCTCATTTTATTTTTCCATAGTAAAATTAGACACAGCTGCAGCCAAAATGGATGACTAGTATAAAAGTATTAGACCAAACCTTTGGCAGAAAGCTAGATCTTGGTACAGAAAGCACACCTTTTAGGCTTTGGAGTACATCTATTCAGTAGGTATTGAAATATTAAGCCTCAAACACTTCACTCCTTGGAGCAGGGCTGGCAGATCTTGAGATAATATATGATTGGTTGCTCCCACATCAACAACATATTGCGGCCATCCTAGGACCCTTGTCCAGAAACGAATACTAAAGAATGATAAAAGGGCAGGGTAAGGATACCTTGCAAACCTAGACCTGGAAGGGGGAAGCTAGGGCGACCCCCACTCAGGCCAAAAAACAAATATTTTTGTTTAATTTTCAAACAAAATCATGGTGGGTCCCCAAAGCACTCCAAAATTTCAAATGGCATGTTTTTATTGACATTTTCATCTGTTTTAGAGCCTGTGTGTATGTGTGTGTGTGTGTGTGTGTGTGTGTGTGTGTATTGAAAAAAAATATATAGTTAAGTGAAAATTTCAGGGGCAACATAGCGTTTTAAACAAAAACAACACTGAAATTCACCAGTTATAGTTATCTCAAGTAACTATGACTAATGCCACTGCCGTGCACAGTTTTCTGTCAATGATTTTGTTGCAAATGTTGCAGTGATATTAGCAATGATGTCATAGAAGATGCCATGAGGGATGTAATATGTGGGGTAATTCCGGTGCCTGGCAAGGGTGTGAATATAGTTATCTTAGGGCATCAGGTATAGTTATTCTAACTGGTGAAATTTAGTGTTTTGTTTTTATTTTAAAAGATTACATTATCATTGACATTTTCACGTAGCAATAATGTTACATTAACCTTTGTGTCATTTCAGTGAATTAATGGCTTGTTTTAACAAGGAAGTAATATTCTATTACTATACGTAATGCCAGACCCACTATCATGCATGCCCTAATGCGGGCAGGGAAACTACTGTCCTGAGGTGGGCTTCCAAGCACACAGTATTTGAGAATGTCCTGGTTTGGGGTCCCAGAGGCCTTTACAGGCAGTCCCTTGAGGCCTGGCAGGTCAGGCTGGAATGTTTAGATTGAGGCAGGGTATATGCTGATTTGCATATGTTTAGGTCCAAACTGAAGTGGCATGGTGGGTGAAACAGATTGGACTGGGATGCGTCCCCTGAGCGTTTGCCAGTGGCTGAGATTAATTCAGGCATTCCATCCATCACCTGCTGTGGTTGCAGCTGCCATCCTAAGGTCGACGGGTATGCCCAGACATGGGTCCCGTGCTCACTGGCTAATGGAATCAAGTTATACCTTGCTGATGAGCCCATAGCCTGAGTTGCTTGTTGCCAGTTCAAGTAAGGCCTGGCCTGGCAGTTTGGACTGGGCTGTTATAACTGGAGACAGGTCAAGGCTGATGTGCATATGGCTGGGCCTAAACTGAGGTGGCAAGGTGGGTGAAGCACAGTGGCTTGGGGCCCAGGAGTTTGTCAGTGGCTGAGATTAGTTCAAGCATTCCATCCATCACCTTGTTGTTGGCGAAAGCCAATCACAGCAACACAGTGCATTACGCAACACAGTTTGTTTTGGCTCAAAATGAACCTAGACTATATAAGAATATAGATATTTATGAAATTCTGCAGATTGAAAGCCAACCACATGGGCACTTTGATTTATTAATAGTTTACGCAATTTATTTGAACAAAGTAAGTTGCAGCAGTGTGTCGCACAAACTGCACCATATTTTAAAAAGATATGGTACTGTTCAGCTCCCTTCCCTGCGCTGGTCTCTTGTGACTGCCTAGCACCAATACAGGGCAGAATAGTTTTTATGCAGGAAGGAGTACCTTCCTGCACAAAATAACATCCTTAGAGACATATTCTACTTTATATGTGTGCTATAGAATGCAGTGCACATGCAAAGAGGAAGTAACGAGGAGAAGGATAGTTCTCCTTGTTACTCCAGCCTAAGGTAGGTGCACCATTTTAATGCAAACCTGCTTTAGAGATTTTTGTAAATCTGGGTTTGTATCAAAATACATGGGAGGTGCACTGGAACAGCCATGCTCAACCTATGTAACGCCTCCCCAAGACAATGTCCTGCTTGATTATTTTTTTTTGCAAAGCCACGCAAATCCATGGAAATCAGGCTTTGCATGGCTTTCTAAATCCCCAAATATATTTCACCAAAATAGTGGCACACCCACAGTGCAAAATGTTAGTAAATTCGGACTTGAATTTGAAACATTTTAATACAAAAGGACTTCACTAGATTGTTGGGAATGATGTGCCATATGTTCACCACCAGGACAAAGTTTAAAGTGTACTGCATTGGATAATGGTTTGGATTGCCTCTTGGAGACATTTTGTAGCCCCCAGCTGCTTGATGCTCATCCTATGTAGAGATCAATGAATTGGGCGTTCTGAAGGACATTTGAAGATATGCTTGAGAAGGATAGCAGCAATTTGTGCACTATCGCAGGGGACAAGGATACGAATATGCCGTATCTTGTGGAGATGGTTAATTCCTGCTCTTTTCATTTGACACAGGGCAGAGCAGTAAAAATGCTTACGAGACAGCCCTGTGCCAAAACTTTGTAAATGAGGCCCTTGGTGTGAAACATGTTGATTTAGCTTCCCTAGAAATAAGAAACCTGATATTAGAAACCTGAGAGTTTAGAACACTATTATAGCGCAGGAGTTGACAAAGCAAGTTCTAAATTGATAGAAGCCCCACAGCAGCATAATGTGGTTGTAAAAAACAAATGCACTTTCTCTACTCTGAACGTTTGTGTCAGTAAGAGTGTCTGCATTTTGAAAAAGCCAACTGTCCAATCGATGTTTGTGCATTAGAGACCAAAAGAACCAGGAAAATGCATTTCGTCTGTGTATGAATTAGTTGAAAATTAATACAAATACGTTTGACGTTATTCAGAAATAGGTTTGCCAATGAAATAAAAGATGGTAAATAACACATATTTTGATTGCTGTATCGACAAGGAGGTCAAAAACTAAAGCGCCAGCAATTTCATTGTATTAATGATTTACATTTGACTTAATTTAAAGATTAACCTAGAGCCTGGATTATAAAAATATACCTAACTGTAGAAGAAACACTTCTGCCACTCAATAGCACGCTAGTGCCCTAGAAGCCTTTCTAAACTAACTTGGTATACAACTCAATTGTGTTTGGGTATTCCTACAGAATATCGTTTCAGAAAAATTGTGAGACACATATTGGGGGTCATTCGGACCCCTGCGGTCAAGGACCGCCGGGGCCGGGGTCGGCGGGAGCACCGCCAACAGGCTGGCGGTGCTCCGCAGGGCATTCTGACCGCAGCGGTATGGCCGCGGTCAGAACGGGAAAACTGGCGGTGTCCCACCGGTTTTCCACTGCCCTGAGGAATCCCCCATGGCGGCGCAGCTTGCTGCGCCGCCATGGGGGATTCCGACCCCCTCACCGCCATCCTGTTCCTGGCGGTTCCGACCGCCAGGAACAGGATGGCGGTGAGGGGTGTCGTGGGGCCCCTGGGGGCCCCTGCAGTGCCCATGCCAATGGCATGGGCACTGCAGGGGCCCCCGTAAGAGGGCCCCACTTTGAATTTCAGTGTCTGCTTAGCAGACACTGAAATTCGCGACGGGTGCTACTGCACCCATCGCACCCTTCCCACTCCGCCGGCTCCATTCGGAGCCAGCTTCCTCGTGGGAAGGGGTTTCCCGCTGGGCTGGCGGGCGGCCTTCTGGCGGTCGCCCGCCAGCCCAGCGGGAAAGCCAGAATGGCCTCCGCGGTCTTTCGACCGCGGAGCAGCCATATGGCGGTTCCCGCCAGGCGGGCGGCGACCGCCGCCCGCCGGCCTCAGAATGAGGCCCATTGTGTCTAAAATATTGTATCAAAAATATCATGGCACAGAATACAGAATGCCAGAACACAATGTTTTAAGTCTTTCATATTGCTTTGTCTTAAATATAATTGTACATAAAATTTTCGTATGCATTATTTAGGTAATTTTAATTAGTTATTGTGTCATAAGTTATTATTTTACTGGTAAGTATGTTTTATTATTTTTAGCATGGTTTTGTTTATTTTGATTCAGTATTAAATGTATATTTTGTGTTCAGTTGTTGAGTTTGTAGCGAATAAGATGGAAAGCTTTATAAGTATTTAGTTTTTAATTCATTATGACTTTTTTCAACATGTTTTAATTTAATTAGATAATTATGTAAATATTTTCATATATTTAGTAGTTCTTTTTAACTATAAGGGTTTTTTATGTTCACTTGGTTAATTAGATTATTGTGTTATTATTTTGTAATCATTTGGATATTAATTTATTATAATATTATCAAGGGCTTATGTATAATAGTTAAGGGCCAGATGTAGCAAAGCTTTAGCGACTCGCAAACGGCGAAAATCGCCGTTTGTGAGTCGCTAAAGACACTTTGCTATGTGAAATGCATTTTGAGAGTCGGAACCGACTCGCAAAATGCATTTCCGAGTCGCAAATAGGAAGGGTTGTTCCCTTCCTATTTGCGAGTCGCACTGGTATGCAATTTCATTTGCGACCGCGATTGCGGTCGCAAATGAAAGCGCAGTTACCATCCACTTGAAGTGGATGGTAACCCAGTCGCAAACGGGAAGGGGTCCCCATGGGACCCCTTCCCCTTTGTGTCTGGACCAAAAAATAATTTTTCAGAGCATGCAGTGGTCCAATGGACCACTGCCTGCCCTGAAAAATACTGAAACAAAAGGTTTCAGTTTATTTTTCAAAGTGCAGCTCGTTTTCCTTTAAGGAAAACGGGTTGCACTTTGAAAAAAAAAAAACTGCTTTATTTAAAAGCAGTCACGGACATGGAGGTCTGCTGACTACAGCAGGCCTCCATCCCCGTGAGTGACCTGAATCGCTATGGGGTCGCAAATTGCGACCCACCTCATTAATATTAATGAGGTGGGTCTTTGCGACCCCATAGTCTGAGACACCTTTCTGCATCCCAAATTGCGACTTGCAATTTGCGAGTCGCAGGGACTCGCAAATTGCAAGTCGCAATTTGGGAATTTGCTACATCTGGCCCTAAGTGTATAGTTTTATCATATTTTAAAATAAAGTGTATTGGTATGTTTTCTTATTATTATTTTAATTTGTTTTTGTGGCTATTAGAATTTAAGAGTATTAGTATGGGATGCATGTTAATTTATTATTTTTTAATTCTATTAAATGCCTATATTTTGTAGTAGAATTTTATGCATAATTCTATATATTTTTTCGTGTTTTAAGTTTTTAATAAGTTATATTAATTACAGAATGCTAAAAATGTATTTTAATTTGTTTATGGAAATATAGTTTAAATGTATTTATTTTGCATCTACGCAATTTATTTCTGTATTCAATTAGGACAGAGGCAATTAAATTTGAGCTATCTCAAGTTTCATATTTTCCCTAATGTTGCTTATACTGGAGTGGAAATAGTAGGTCTGACCCTTCAAAAAGCCAACAGTTCCCCCACTGGTGTTTATTTAAAGTGGGAATAGTAAATCTAACTGCTCTGAAGTCCCAAAACGTTCCCTACTGTTGCTCCTGTTGGAGTGGGAATAGTTAATATTACCCCTCCAAAGTACAACACTTTCCCTACTGTTGCTCAGGTTGAAGTTGGAAAAGTACCCCTCCAAAGACCAAAATGGTTGCTTACGTTTGAGTGGGAATAGTTAATCTGACCTCTCCACAGTCAAACACTTTCCTTACTGTTGGCTGTTTTGGAGTGGGAGTAGTAAACTTGACCCCTTCAGAGTCCAACACTTTTGCTGCTGTTGCTTAAGTTGGAGTGTGACTAGTAAATCTGACACATCTAGAGTCCAACACTTCCTTTACTGTTGCTTATGTTAGAGTGGGAATAATAAACCTAACCCTTCCAAATATTTGTATTTGGTACCATTTTTTATGTTGTTGTTATTTGTAATTTTTTTAAATGTTTAATACCAAGGGGCTTATTACAAGCCCCTTGCGTTGCCGTAGCAGCACTATTTTTTGACGCTACTGCGATGCAAGCAGTCCCCGACACTGTGCTACATTGACAAAATGGTATAGTAGGACCAGTGCAGCAGTTCGTAAAGCCTTGTGCCACGTTATATCTGTGTCAGGTATAATGTATGCAAGGTAGGCATTCCCCTGTTAAAAGCCACACAGAACTGGCGCAGTGAAATCTGCAAGATTTCACTGCGCCATTCTGCAGCTTCACAGCCTCAATTTGTTAACTCCTGCTTAGAGCAGGTGCTAAAGTGACGCTGGGCATTTTTACATTGGACCCGTCTCGCATTGCTGGAGTAGTGTCATCTTTTTTCACACTAGTCTAGCAATGTGTCAGTGTAACGTCACAGATGCATCAGAATTTCTGACGCATCTGTGGAAACATGCGCCATGGAGCGCTGTATCATAAATAGAGTGCTACCATAGTGTCGTTAGGGGGTCTAGAGCTGATGGAAGAAAACTGGCACATTTATTCCCATGCACCAGTTTCTTGTAAATCAGGCCTGAAGTGTTTGTAATTATAATCAATTTTTAATAGCAAATAAAATTCACACATGCTCACTACTCCTAATAACAACTTACTACTCCCTCTTTCTAATCCATTGTCATTATTGTATCCATGCTTCAAAACACTACTGAACAGACAAAAATGCAAGAGCACAAGCATGACAAAACTAATCCCCAGGGAGGGAAAAAGACATATTACTAATCAACTAACTCTAACTCCAATCTTGGGTTCCAGACAAGTGCGGCCCCTTCGCTAGGGCAGAGGAGCGTCATCCCCCGCCAGCAGCAGTTGCTGCAAAACCTTTTTACTAAAAAAGTAAAAGTGGCGGGCCACAGGCTGTTATGAGCACTGAGGGGGAGTGCACAACACTCCCCCTTACTGCGCATGTATGTTTGGCAGGCCGCCTCGGGACCGGCCAAACATACATGCGCAATAGGCTCTGGCCAGCCCAGCAACACAGGCTCCCAGTGTGCGTGGGAGTGCCCTGGCCGGGCACTACCAGTCTATCCTGATGCTGCTCTGAGCATCATCAGGATTGGCCGCAGGCCAGGCTGGGAGCGTGTGCCTGGAGGCTGTCAGCAAAGAAGAGGAGAGGAGCAGCGCAGTCATGACGGCAGCAGAGGTGACGATTAAGGTATGTTTTTTTTTAAATTAATTTCACACCGCCTGCCCCCTGTCGCCCCGCCCCCTGTTACCACTGCAAGCCACTCCTGGATTCCAGAGACGTGTGCTACTCCGGCAAAGTACTTCCATGCCTCGTCAGGGGTAAAAGCACAATAGAAATACAATTTACAATTACAATATGGGGTGTCTGTGGGTGTATGTAGGTTTGTTGTCTTTGTATTTAATAGTGGGTGGTATGTGTGTGGGTAGGTACGATACAAGATGCAAATGGGCTTTGTCAGTGCTTGGTTGAGCAGATGACATCAGACCTGCAAATTATATTGGAAAATAATTTAGTTTAGCACAATGGAATGTATCCTTTGTTTATTGAGAATTGTGTTATATTTCCTTGCAATAGGCATGGTATAGCTTTTAGGATTTCACCCTACCTCTGCAAAACAAAATGTAGAGAATAAGTGTGGTGCAAGTAGCCTTTCCATGTACATGGTAAGTGTGTAAAAACGTATGTGCACTACAGATTTGTTGTTCCAGTGAGTTATTTTCTTGTTTTTGGGGGACATTTGAAGCCTCACTGACATTTTATTTCCTGTGCCCTATTGGATAAACAATGTTTAGGTTGTGATTTTCTGATGTTAACACTATCTTCCTCGGCTTGCTTGTTTTTTTTAATAAACAAATATTTATTGTTTTTGTTTTTAATCAAACCAGATTCTCCAACATTTGGTACAGACAGCACAACAAGTTTCAATTCCATGCATCATTGACATTTGACCGTATGACATTTCAGGGGACATGCGTGTTTCTCCAGCTAAGTTTAACAATGAGGAAATTGTTTCCCACTCTGACCTATAACATCATCCCCAGCCATCCACCCCATATCTTTTCATGTTTCCGGAGACATCCTCTCGATTCATACACCCACCTCTCCTGGTTTGCACACCAGTCCATTCCTCTTCTCCATTTTTGTATGGACGGGCCGGAGGGCGAGTTCCAGGCCGCGGCAATATCCTTTTGGCAATCAGCAGGGCCGCACCAACAAGAGCGCGGCTCGCCCGGGATCTCACCACGTCCTCCATTACCCCTAATAGCACTAATCTAGCATAGAGCTGTATCTATGGCTCCAGTATCCTGTTTAATTAGTTTAACACCCTTTCCCAGTATATCTGCAGTACTGGACATCTCCAAACCATATGAAAAAAATCTGCGGATTCCTCCGCACATTGTGGACATTGACTATTGGGCCGCAATCTGGCGCGACTGAGCCTGACAGGTGTTAAATATGCTCTGTGTAGATAGTAGAATTGTACTGTGCGAAGCCTCGCCAATACAACCAGGGTCCTGGGGGCTCTCAGCGCTTCCAACCATTCTAAGTCGTCTAGGGTGCCCACCCATGCCTCCCACTTTGCTCTAGTCGAGTTCAGTCATCTGGTGTATTATTAATTAACATCTTGTAGATCTGCAAGACCCCTTTCCCATCTAGACTCCCCATAAGCAACCTGGCCTCAAGTGGGCTAAATTCCGGCAGAGGGCGCGTCCCGGGAAGGTGTGTTCCTAGGGCATGTCTAAGCTGAAGGTATCTGAAGAATTGTGTGTGGGATAACTGAAAGTCTGTCTGTAATTCCTGAAATGTCTTTAGTGTCTCTCCTTTCCACACATCTCCTACCAATGAAATGCCCAGCAAGTCCCACTCCACAAACCCCTCTAGCGCAGCTGTAGCGCTCATCCATTTCCCCCTCCACAGCGGAGTCTGGAGAGTAACCACAGCATTCCAATGAGTGTGCCGAAGTGCCGCCCGCCACGCCAAGAAAACTGCCCTGGTAATCGCTTCCATACTTTGGGGGAGGGGTGTACCATATAACATATCAAGGATACACGGGAATCCCAGGACATCCAATTCCACATGGTATGCCGGATCCGACCATCCTTCAGTGAACCAATCATGAATCACTAGCAACTGGGTTGCCAGGTAGTACAGGTACGGGTCAGAGGCACCCAGGTCCCTTTCATAAATTCCTTTCCGGCAGTACCGCGCCGCCACTCTGTGCCTGGCTCCTTTCCAGAGGAACAGCACCATGGCTACCTCCAAAGCCCAGAACCTTGAACGTGGGATCGGGAGGAGAAAGTTCTGGAAAACATACAACAGCCTAGGCAAAACCATCATCTTGTACAGGGCGACACAGCCCATTACATTCAGCGGCAGTGACTGCCATCTCTGTAAGTCTGTCTTGACACGCCCCAGAAGCGGATCTAGGTTCTTTGCCCATGTTAGTTCTGGTAGGAGAGTCACCCAAACGCGTAGATATTTAAAACTTAATCTATGGAGGGACCAAGGGAACCAGCATCGATTTTGTAGGGTTCATTTTTAAACCTGATGCCATTTCATAGCTTTTTAAAAGAAGAAGGCAGTGCGGGCCCGGCACACCTGGTGTGCCCATGTACAGCAGGACGTCGTCCGCATATAAGGCCCTCTGCTTGCTTCTTAGTCTTATTTCCTGCCACGTTCATACAAACGAACATTTCAATCCAGTGTATCTACGTTGAGTATAGTGATTTCATAGACCATCCACCTTCCTTTATCTCTAAGACATGCTACACATGCGTGGCTTCACTGGGACCAGCCTCTATTTCGTCTGTAATTAAAGTCATTGACGCCACTTTTGCTTTGCATAAGATTCTGATATAAAAAATGAAACCTTCTCCTAGCCGGGGCCACTAATTACCTCTTTCCTTCACAACCCCGCCTTCATTGCTCTACATGGGATCAGTATTATTCACTGTCTAACGTCATTGCGCAGACTAACAATTAAACTGTCACCTGTGCCCTCGGAGTTCTTGAGAGTCTTCCGGCATTGCAGTCGAAAGCCCTGCCAGGAAGTCAGGTGCGTATTGCTTGTTCTGGATACAGAGGCAAAACTGAATCGAAAACATACTCTTCCCGCTGTGATTGTGTGCAACGTTTATTTTTGGAACCATGGCTGGTACTCCGAACTATTAACGGCAATGATATTAAGAAAGGGCGCTATATATATTTGATTACTGCAAACAAAACATCTAAGCCTATTAAAAACGTCAACTCACAAAAATTAACAGGTAAAGAAATTAAAACTATCAGGAGGCTTCTAATTTCCACTGGGTTTGTACAACTAAGGTAACGTTATGTTTGTTCCTTAGGTAGTGATTTTTCAAGCAATTAACTTCTAAAGTGGTGTTTTACAGAAGAAGTTCACTGATGTGAAAACTAAAATGAATGAATGTGTGTTGGAAATTTACATGTTTTGCCTTCTGTAGCTGAACTCTTTCTTGGCCTTAGGGAGCACACCTTACTCCTGCTAATCAGTGGCAAAGCGCTTGTGCTCTCCCTTCCAAACATGTTAAAATTTGTACACAGCTGGTACATTTAATTTATTAATAGGTCCCTAGTAGATGGTGCTAGTGAGCCCAAGGCCTGTAAATTAAATGCTAAAAACATGTCTCAGGCCTGCATTGCAAGCTGTAGTGCAGTTTAAAACTGCCATCTCAGCCTGGCAAAATAAACCTCTTTCCAGGCCCAAACCTTTTTTTAACAGCTAGAAGTCATCCTTAAGGTTGGACCTAAATACACCTAGTTTAGGGTGCATGTTATTTAAAACGTAGGGCTGGTATATTTAAAGTTTTACATGAACTGACAGTGAAAATACCTCCAAACTCTTTTTCACTGTAGCAAGTCTAGCTCTCCTATAGAAAACACACTGGGTTCATTTTAACACCTTATATCCAATAATTACAATTTGGAGCTAGCTAAAAAATGATTCAAAGACTCATTGTAATAGTAATTCAAAATACAACCTCGTGGCCAAGGCGGATTTTAAATTGCTATTTTGAAAATGGCACTTTTAAAAAGTTGCTGTTTTCTTCCTAAGCCAAATGTTCCTTTAACAGAGTCACCTAACTGTAAATGACTTTTTGTATTTTTGATGTGTATTCCTCCAAGACAGTGGTCAATGGGTCCTGGGTGTTCAGAAGGATGTTCCTCACCTGAGCAGTCTGGCCTGGGGGTTTGTACCGAGCCTATCCTGACCTTTAAAGGGTAACCTCAAGGCAGTACTCAGCCTGTTACTGGTAGACGTAGCTCACACATGGGAATTCTTACCCTTTGCTTAACTAGATGCAGAGCTTTGAAAAACTGTGCCATTTAGATCCAACATCACAATCAGAAGTTAAAACCCTCATCTAGACAAACTTGTACCTGTATCCAGTCCACGCACCATTGCAGTCAGCCTGAATTTTTAACTTTGCCGTGGTCTAGCACAACCGGATGATCACAGTTGCAGCTTCACACCTCTAGGTGCTATTTTTACCGTAAACTTTAAAAACTCATAACTCTGGTGCTCTTGATTGGATTTTTGTCATTTGTTGTCATTTTATTTATTACAATATTCTCTGTTTGTCTAAATTAGTGTGGCAATCTCCTTGTGGTGTGTTTTCACCTTATTACTGTTGGAATGCTGCATAAATATTTTATACTTTTTAAATTAAGGCTAACTGATTTTGTGCCATACTACCAGAGGGTTAAGCACAGGTTTATTTAGTGACTTATATGATTCACCCTCACAAGAACTATGATTGTTATTTGAGGTGGGTTCTCTCCTCCTCAGCTAATGATCCAGTCTCCAACAATGTGCAATTAAGGTCCTGTTATGGATGTCTTAAGGAATATGATAGCTAATGAGCCTATTACAAAAGAGAAGGGATACATTAGATACAGATATAAGTTGGTCACTTTTTTATTACAAACTCAGGCCCAGATTTATTAAGGGTTTTATGTTGAGGCTGTATACCTTTTATGGCACAGCCTTGACACAAAATCCATTTTGGTATTTACTAACCCATGCAAAGTTGATTTGCGTGGCATTAGGTAGTTTTGTAAATACAAAGTAAATTGATGCAGCGCATAGTACTACCTTGAATTACTTTGCATCTGGATGGTGTTACATGGGTGTAGCCCAACAGTATTTGTGCCAGCATGGCACCCCTACTTGACAGAGACATAACGAGGATAGATATCTCTGTTTCTGATGGATACAACTACCTGTGGATTCCTCACCTATTGAATACTCCCATTGCGTCAGCATTCAACGGAAATCTTCTTCCTAGCTTCTGCACGTCGACGAGGACGTCACAATTGCCCACGCGACGCCGTCTGACGTCATACAGGCAATAAGAGGTCCTCGCCGACGTGCCGACGTCAATTCCCTTTTTTCCCGTGCCATTCGAAACGGTTATCTTCGAGGGAGCTACTGTTGCTGCTCGACGTGGTTACAGTGTTTTGTTTTTCGCTATTTTTGCTTTGGGACATTACAATGTCGCAAAGAAAGTCAGGATTCAAGCCCTGCCGAGAGTGCGGAGGCAAAATGTCGGTTACGGACCCACATTCTGACTGTTTGTGGTGTCTTAGTTCCGACCACGACGTTGACAAGTGCGATTCTTGTCACTGTATGAATCCTAAGGCCTTGAAAGAACGTGAGGCCAAACTTTTTCTTGCGAAGTCCAAGAAGAAGGAGAAGAAACATCACCAAAAGTCGTCTTCACCGAAGTCGCATCGGCGTCATCAGGACTCCTGGCGTCGTCGAGAATCTCGACGCCGGTCGAGTAAGGAGAGGTCTCGATCGAGGTCACCATCGACTCGATGTCGAAAGACTTGGGAAGTTAGTCCCACCGTCTCCCCCCAGCCGACGACGCCGTTGCCTTCTCCGACTTCACCGACTTCACCAATGTCATTGGTTAATCCTCCTTCGGTGTTCAAAGTTCCACAGCCTCAGGTGTTTTCTCCATCCATGCAGACGTCGGGACCGGCGTCGATGTCGCCTTCGAACCAGGCACCTCAGTACCCGGCTTTCCCGGCCCCTGGAGCTGATAGTACTGCATTCTTGAATGCGATGTTCTCCATCTTTCAACAGATGGCTCCAGGTGGTGGACCGGCTGGTCCGTCAGGCCCTTTGGCCTTCAACATTGGTGCTCCGGCTCCACTTCGACCGGCACCCTTCATGCCCTTTCTTCCCTTGGGAAACGTGGGCTCGGCGCCGGTATCGGCGCCTGTGGCTTCGGATCCTGTGGCTTCGGTGTCTCAGCCAGCGACGCCGACTAGGCCTCCACCGGCTCCGGAACACCCTTCAGTCCGTCCTGTTCCACGTTCGTCGCCGAAGAAAACCATGGCGCTGTTAGATCAGGCGTCTGACGGATCCGAGGATCGGCGTCAAGCTTCGACATCTGCTGACGCCATGTCGACGTCGAGGATAGAGGAGAGACTGCATTCGAGGAGGCTTGCTCTTCGCCTCCTGGAAGAGCAAGAATACCGGAGACAAGCATTGGAGGAAAGGGAGATTGAGGACTCTCGTGAAGATCTCCATGGCTTGGACACTGAGAGTGGTCTGGACACCTCTCCTGAATGGGACGTGTCATCACCTGGGGAGTACACAGAGGAGGCAGCGACTTTTCATTCAGTCATTAGAAAGGCGGCTGACTTTTTGGACCTCCCTTTGCCGATGTCTGAGACCAAGCCAAACATCTTGACAGAAGTGTTGCACCCTGCCTCTACATCTGCTGAGCCACTTTTGCCTTTTAATGAGGCACTACTGGACCCCATTATGGAAGTCTGGAAGAAGCCGGTGTCATCTCCGGCGGTGAATAGATCTGTGGCTCGGAGATATAGGGTTGCACCGGCTGACCCAGGCTTTCTTTCCAGGCATCCAACACCTGAAAGCCTGGTGGTTCAGGTTTCTTGCTCAGCTAGATCTGCTCCTGGGTCCTTTCCAACTGTGCCCTCGGATAGAGACTCAATAAAGGTGGACATGTCATTGAAGAAGGTTTTCTCGTCATGTAGCATGGCTTTGAAATCCACCAATGCTACGTGCATCTTAGGGAGATACATTTACGCCCTGATGGACGAGATTGAGTCAACGCACACTGAGGTTCCTCAGGAATTATTGAACCTGGTTTCTGATGCTCAGGCAGCGGCAACCCAGGTTATTCAATCTGGGTTGGACACATCTGACTCTGTTGCTAGAGCTATGGGTACTGCTGTGGCTACGAGGAGGCAGGCCTGGCTTCGTAGCTCTTGTTTTTCCTCGGATGTGCAATCGACCCTCTTGGACCTTCCTTTTGATGGCGACAAGCTTTTCGGCGTCAAGGCGCATTCGGCTTTAGAAAGGTTCAAGGAGAGTAGGGCCACTGCCAAGTCGTTGGGCTTGCAAGCCTCTTCTTCTGCTTCCTCCAGATTTTTTAGGAGGTTTCGAGGATTTGGTTGTGGTTCCTCCTCCTCCTCCTTTCGAGGAAAATTCCAGCAACCCTCCTCTGCTCTCTCCTATAGATCTAGAGGGAGGGGTAGGGTCCGCACCAGGGGAGCCACTCAGCAGCACTCTGCCTCTTCCTCTTCCTCTGGAGGGGTGCAGCATGGAAAGCAGCCTTAGGCTTCCGCCAATTCCTTCTCACTCCACTCCTGTAGGGGGGAGGTTACTGAATTTTCTCCACAAGTGGGAGGTCATAACATCAGACTCCTGGGTTACCAGCATTGTGGGGAAAGGCTATGCCCTACCCTTTCGGGAGTTTCCACCCCCCCATCCCGCCCCGCCCTTCCTACTGTTCAGAAGAGCATCTCCTGTTGTTAGAACAGGAGGTTCAAGTCCTCCTTTCAAAGGGTGTGGTGGAGTTGGTTCCAGAGCAGGAAAGGGGTCAGGGTTGTTACTCAAGGTACTTCCTGATCCCCAAGAAGGATGGTTGATTGAGGCCAATCTTGGACCTGAGGATCTTGAATTGGTTCCTCAAACAGGAGAAGTTCAAGATGCTGACCCTAGCTCAGGTGCTTTTGGCGCTGAACGATGGAGATTGGATGGTGTCTGTCGACTTGCAGGATGCTTACTTTTTATATCCCGATACTCAAGTCGCACAGGAGGTATCTCCAGTTTGTGGTGGGGTCGCAGCACTATCAGTTTGCGGTCCTCCTGTTTGGTCTTACTTCAGCACCTCGAGTCTTCACAAAGGTGATGTCAGTGGTTGTGGCAGAGCTCAGAAGGAAGGGGATAGCAGTATTTCCTTATCTGGACGACTGGTTGATCAAAGCCAAGTCTCCGGAGCTCGTGTTGCATCACCTACAGTCGACAACCCAGTTGTTGTTCGACCTGGGTTTTTCAGTGAATGTGCCCAAATCTCACCTTGAGCCCTCTCAGCGCCTCCCGTTTATAGGGGCAGTACTGGATACAACGTTGAATCGTGCCTTTCCTCCGCCTCAGCGGATTCAGGACATTCAGGCATTGGTTCCAATGTTTCGAAGTGGAGCGGTCGTTCCAGTCCTCAAGGTCCTACGTCTGCTCGGTCTGTTCGCTTCTTGCATTCTGTTGGTCACTCACGCTCGCTGGCACATGAGGGCTCTTCAGTGGTGCCTCCGGAAGCAGTGGTCTCAACACAAAGGGGATCTCGAAGGATCGGTAAAGATCTCCGGGGACGCTGCTGCGGATTTAAAATGGTGGATTGCGGACGGCAATCTTTCCCAAGGAAGGCCGTTCTCGCAGCCTCCGCCGGTGACCACAGTAATAATGGATGCTTCCACTCTAGGGTGGGGAGCTCATCTGGGGGACCTGGAGATCAAAGGTCTTTGGTCTCCAGTAGAACAGATGTTTCATATAAATCTGTTAGAGTTGCGGGCTGTACATCTTGCACTCAAGGCCTTCCTCCCATCCCTTTGCGGTCAGTCGGTTCAGGTCCTGACGGACAATACTACAGCGATGTGGTACATCAACAAGCAGGGAGGAGTAGGGTCGTATCTTCTCTGCAGAGAAGCTCTGCGGCTTTGGTCCTGGGCAAAGGACCATCAGATTTGTTTGATAGCAAATCATCTGGCCGGAGTCTTGAATGTGCGTGCGGATACTCTCAGTCGCCATTTTTGACCGATCACGAGCGGCGTCTCCATCCGGATCAAGTCTGTCTAATCTTCCAGATGTGGGGCTTTCCTCGGATAGATCTGTTTGCCACTCGGGAGAACTCGCACTGCCCGTTATTCTGCAGCCTCCAGTATCCGGTACAAGGAGTGTTGGGGGACGTGTTTCAGATGACCTGGTGCGACCAGTTGCTTTACGCGTTTCCACCCATACCCTTGATTCCTCGAGTTTTGAGGAAAATTCGCCAAGACCGGGCCCAAGTCATCTTAATAGCTCCGGATTGGCCAAGGAGGGTATGGTACTCGGACCTTCTCCAACTCTCACTGTGCCCTCCGCTCCGTCTCCCTCTCAGGGCAGACCTCCTCTCGCAGTCGCAGGGGCAGGTTTTACACCCCCACCTCCAGAGCCTGCACCTTCATGCCTGGAGATTGAACGGGGCAACCTGAGTTCCTTTTCTCTCCCGCCTGATGTAGTGGATGTTATCTTATCGGCCAGGCGACACTCCACTAAATCTATCTACGTTAATAGGTGGGCCAAATTTGTGATTTGGTGTGGAGAGAGGCAAATTGATCCCTTACGTTCTCACTTATCAGATATCTTGTCTTTTGCATTGTCTCTGGCACAGAGGGGTTGTGCAGTGGCTACGGTCAAGGGATATTTATCTGCCCTGTCAGCCTTCTCTATTCAAATAGATCGGGGGCCAGAAGCAAGGGGAAAAAGAGCATGAACGCCGGGGTGGAGAGTCGCACAGCGAACAACTAGCTCAGCGAAAGCACTAACCAAGAACACTTACCCCCGTCAGTGCCCTGACATAGTCAAACGCCCTCCACAACGAAACGCACACAAGGAGCCACATCAGGGAAACTAAAGCGTGAACCCTACCTCGCACGTACCCGCCTGCCAAGCTTCGCCAATCAACCAGGGGCAGGAAAGACGCAGCGTCCATCACCCCCGGACCACCGGAGACTCACACACAGAGGCCTTCCGCGAGCAAGAACCAAGTTAACGCGCAAG
Source organism: Pleurodeles waltl (assembly GCF_031143425.1). Classification (NCBI taxonomy): domain Eukaryota; kingdom Metazoa; phylum Chordata; class Amphibia; order Caudata; family Salamandridae; genus Pleurodeles; species Pleurodeles waltl. The sequence continues at coordinate 191,500,263 of NC_090439.1, forward strand.
CACCAACAATCAACTAGAGACTAGAGGAACTCAGCGACCATCGCCCACTGGACCACTGGAGACTCACGCGCAGAAAGCTATCCTCCACCAGAGGCCTGCGCTGTGCCTGAACACGGCAAAGATCACAGCGGCGAGGAACGGGATGCAGAGCGCTCCCCCCGCCATAGATTGAAATCATTGACCAATAGTCCCTGGCCTGAAACCGCACCACAACTGAATCACCTGGCAGCAGCACCCATTCACCTGGGTTCTGGACAGTCGCCTCGACCGGGGGCTTTTCCTTTTCTCTCTTCCCACACGCCATCCAACGATAAAAACAGCAAAATGGGCAAACCCAAAAAACGAGAGGGACAAGACCAAGAGGAACCAATGACCAATAAGATGCCCGGACAACCCCTTCATCCGGATCCCAAGACCGCACCAACTCAACAAGAAACAACCTTGGACACACTCCTGCAGGCCATAAGAGAATCTCGTGAAGTTCTTGAACAAAAAATAGATAATCTAACCGTGGACTTATCACTATTACGAGACGACCATCGCAAATTAACAGAAAGGGTAGGAACTGCAGAAAAAGCACTAAACTCAGTGACGTCAACTCAAAAAACATCAGCCATGGAGACGGCCGAGCTCACAGCAAGAATCAAAACACTGGAGACCAGAGCAGAGGATGCGGAAAACCGCTCCAGCAGGAACAACCTGAGGCTAATTGGAGTGCCGGAGGGATCGGAGTCTTCCACGGCAAACATGGAAATATTCTTAGAAAACTGGCTCAAAGACACCATCCCCTCCGAAGGCTTATCAGCCTTTTTTGCAGTCGAAAGAGCCAACAGGGTCCCAGGCAGACCCCCTCCACCAGGAACCAGACCTCGCCCAATCATAGCCAAAATACTGCACTTTAAAGACAGGGACTATATCCTCTCGCAAGCCCGCGCAATAGGGGAAATCACACTAAATAATCAGCGCATTATGATATTCCCCGACTTCACCAGGGAAACCCTATCCCTGAGGGCCTCATATAACGACTGTAAACGCACCCTGCGCGAAAAAGGCATTAAATATGCAATGCTATTCCCTGCCAAGCTGAGAGTCGAACATGAAGGCAAGACACACTTTTTCTCAACCCCCCAGCTAGTAGGAGACTGGATGGAAACTCTTAACTTCACACCATCAAGCACACAGAGTAAGCCCTCCCGCACAGCCGGCAAGAGACGAGGAAGGTCCTCCAATAGAGTATTGGTTACAACACCCCCAGACACCAATCCTTACAGGAAATGCGTGAGGCGATAGACATAGCAGCAACCCTGAGCAAAAAAAAACTACTTGACTCACAAGCATCAGGAGTCGCCTCAGACCACGATTCAAGCTGTGGGAGCTTCTCTGTCTCTTCACAAGACACCTGCACTAACCTCCCAAAAGTCACCCCCAGAACAGCAGAAGAAATCATCTAGTAACTCTTGAATTGGACACAGAACTTTTAAACTACCACTTGATCTTCAATAACAAACGGCCTTATCCGAGAAGAACTCGACACGCAACCATAAGTAAATAATAAACATTGAACAATCCACCAAGGGCTACAGATATACCTCTACCGGGCCCCGGGACCGACCTAGAGTGTAAGCTCTCGGCCCTGGCGCACCTCCCACCACCAATAGGTGATAAGACAAGTTAAATGGTTTGGACGGGGAAAGTTTTATTAACCGGTCCTGGGGAGAGGGAGTTGGGGAAAACTTTTGATAGTATTGGGGAGGGAATAACTCATGCACACACAACCACAATAGTTGGAGGAACTCAAACCAAACATAGGCCACTAAACATGACCTCACATTCTGCAGAGCACACATCTAACCCTGTCAAAGTAACACAGATCAATCTAGTCAATGACGACACAGTATAAAATAATAACCTGGAATGTAAGAGGCTTAAATAACATGTCCAAACGTTACAAAGTTCACAACTACCTCAAGCGTAGAGGAATCCACATAGCCCTACTACAAGAAACCCACCTCACCGAACAAGAAGTCAAAGCCCTTAACAAAAGATGGAGGGGCCAAATAATAGCCACTAACTATTCCGCTTACGCTAGGGGGGCACTGATATGGATCCACCCTGGAGTTCCCATTCAAATACTTGACAAGAGCATTGACAAAGAGGGAAGGTGATAAAGGGGAGACTAGGAGGAAGAGAAATAACTATAGGAAGTATATACGCGCCAAACTATGACCAAAGTAAATTTCTGGACAGACTGTCACTAGAAATAGGCCCTCTACTGGCTGGCAAAAATATAATAGGGGGGGACTTCAACTGCATAGCTAGCAACTCTCTAGACAGATCGCACCCTCCAATATCCCAATCCCAATCACTGAAAACTGCAAAGCATTTCGTAGAATGGCAGCAAAACTGGCAATTAATAGATAGCTGGAGAACAACTAACCCTCCGTCAAGGGATTACTCATACTACTCACCAGTACACGACCTACACGTTAGACTCGACACCATTCTGGTGTCTCCCGAAATACAGAGCGACATGACTGCAGCCGAATACCTTAGTAGAACGATATCAGATCACAACCCCCTGTTAACCACTCTATCCTGGGGCAGAGAAAAACCCACAATACCAACATGGCACCTTAGAGCAGAAATGCTGGAAGACGAAGCGTTCAAAAACACACTACATACAGCCATAGGAGAATTGTTTTAAATCAATGAAGGAACCGCATCTACTAGATCCATCGAATGGGAAACTTTTAAAATAGTGATCCGGGGCAAGTGCATTGCCGAAAACATAGGCGTCCGAAAATCAATAGAAACTGAACTTTTGCAATTGGAAGACTTTCTTAGAGACCTAGAAAGAAGGTACCCCACACAACCCGACCTACACCCCACGCTGGTGGCAACCAGGACAAAAATCTGCGCAGCAAGCACCAAACTTGCTCGATTTGATTACAAACAATACCTAACTAGACAACACGCAGAAGGGGACAAAGCTAGCGCTCTACTAGCCTGGCTTACGCAACCCCCCAAAAACCAAACCACCATAGTCGAAATTGAAAATTCGCAAGGCACACAGATATATACCCAAAAAGAGATAAATGCAGTCTTCCATGATTACTATGCCAATCTCTATGCACCCCCCTTAGAAACATTGACCACCACCCATTTACACAAATTGGAAGCCCTCCCTACCCCCAGCCTAACTCCAGAAATAAAATCTTCCCTAGCGCTACATATAACAATTACTGAAATAAAAACAGCCATCCAAAGCATGGCAAGGGGCAAAGTTCCAGGAGCAGATGGGCTTCCATTAGAATTTTACCGCTAGTATCAAGACCTGCTAGCCCCCCACCTCTGCACGCTATACGCAGAAGCATGAAATAGCAATACCCTACCTCAATCGACTAACGTAGCCATTATGATCCCATTGCTGAAACCGGACAGACCCGCCAATGACGTCTGCTCTTACCGCCCCTTATCCATGCTTAACATAGACTACAAAATACTTAGCCGTATCTTAGCAGACAGACTGCTCCCACACATGACCTCATTGATACATCAAGACCAATCGGGCTTTATACCCAAACGCAGCACATCACAAAATATTAGACGCCTAACATCAATACTTCACTCCTTGCCCCAAAACATACCTAAAGCAGCAATCATTTCGGTTGATATAGAGAAAGCATTCGATAGTCTGTGGTGGGACTACTTAGAACAAGTCATGCTGAAAATGGGACTAGGTGAAGGGTTTGTAAAATGGACCAAAATACTATATACTAATCCCACCGCAAGAGTAAGAACTGGCAACTACATATCCCCCCGGTACAGGTTGGAAGGGGTACTAGGCAAGGGTGCCCACTGTCCCCCCTTCTCTTTGCAATTGCAATAGAACCACTAGCCCAAATGGCCAGAACCGGCTCCTACTATAAGGGTATCCAAATTAACAACTGGACTCATTACATCGCTTTGTACGCAGATGACATGCTACTCTTCCTACAAAACTTAGAGACGGAACAACAAGGGGCCATGGGTATGCTAGATAATTACGGAGCTGCCTCCGGACTTCGGATTAACTGGAGGAAGTCAGCCATCTTTCCACTGCACGCTAACACCTCAGAACCCACCAACACAAGAGGTCTTCCATGGTCCCCCAACACCTTTAAATATCTAGGAGTAAGGATCTATCACTCAGTAAACGACCTACTAGAAGGGAACATACAGAGAGCTCTTAGAGGGATTAGATCTAGCATGCGCTTCTGGGAAACACTGCCTTTAACAGTCACGGGCAGAATTGCTCTCCTTAAAATGATAGTGTTGCCTAGATTACTATACTATTTCTCAACAATCCCATTTATAATCCCGAAATCAACATTCAAAGAAATAGAGACCATGTCAACCACCTTCATATGGGGCCAGAGCAGACATAGAATAGCAATACGAACTCTCCAAAGACCCACAGCCGAGGGAGGCTTAGCAGCCCCGGACATGGAAATGTACTACTGGGCAGGCCAACTACAATGGATTGCAAAACTACTATGCAACCCCCCAAACACTGCCGAACTGAGCATCCCCTTAAACTGCCCTATAGACAAAATAATGGGAATTCTATTGAACCCCTGGAAATCCAAATCCAAAGATAAACTACTGATGGAATGGGAGTCGTCCAAACACTGCTGGTCCCAATACCTAAAACACGCACACATCAAAACTCCATATACACCGGAAATCCCACTGTCCTGCTTGACTAATATTTCAGGGAAACAAGTCATCCCAGGTCTCAACAAATTGATGTCTAATAACATTACTAAATTGGGAGACCTATACAATGAAGGGAAAATGCTCACCTATGCTGAATTACAAAACCAATACAACCTTCCCCCGGCTTATTCATCACCCACAATGCCATCATTAAAATTGCCCAAAAAGCTTGGAGAACAGGGACCCTCGAACCCCCCGCCCATAACAGTTGCAAAATCATTAGTACAATAGGGCACCAAAAAGGAGTAGTATCAGGAATATATAAAACACTACAAGCTAGCACGCGCCTACCATTAGTAAAACTTAAATCCAAGTGGCAAACAGAAATAGGCACCACGTGGGATGAAACACAATGGAACCAGATCATAACACGCATCTACCCAGTATCCAGAAATGCCAGGTTCAAATTAATAAATCTGTACATCTTCCACAGAGCTTATTTAACCCCACAAATGATCTTTAAAATCTATGGTACAGATAACGCAAAATGCCCTAGATGCGCAGAACCAACAGCAGGCTTTCTACACATGCTCTGGAACTGCCCTCACCTCAACGCATTCTGGGAAGGGATCTGTGCAAAAATATCGACCTGCACTGAAAGATCACTGAATAACTCTCCAACTGCAGCCTTTTTGGAGGATTTCCCAAGGCCGTCAGCTCTTAAAATATCCAACAAGTTCATAGATCTAGCCCTAATCCTTGCCAGACGTGAAATCACCTCAAACTGGAAATCCCCCGCGGGTCCACAACTAACCAGATGGCAAAACACAGTCGAGAAATGGGCGGATACGGAAAGATCAGTTCTAATGCGCGAAGCAATTCGAGAACAAAGACCTAGGGACGACGCCACACAATGGGACTCAATTCTGGAGAAATTAAAATCACCAGAAACATCCACCATAGAAGCAACTGTATCTACCTCAGACGCTGACACAGACTCAAACGCAGAACCCGAACAATAAAGCTCTGCGAATGAAAAGAAAGGGAAAAAGAAAAAAAAAGAAAAAAACACAGCAGCTAAAACTACTGAGACTCGCCAACAGGGAACTATATTACAAAATTGGAAATGCATGAGGGGAGGGAGGGGGGTTTAGTTATATAAGTAGAGTAATCAATATATCAATTGTACTGTTATGTTGCAAACTTTAATAAAATATTATTTAAAAAAACAACAAAAAAAAGGTTATTGGTCCTAAAGACGGTATTCCTGGTTGCAATTACTTCTGCAAGGAGAGTGAGTGAGCTGCAGGCTCTATCTGTAAAACCCCCTTACACATCTTTTTATGGGGATAAGGTGGTGTTCAGGACCAAGGCTGCTTTCATACCGAAAGTTGTTTCACCCTTTCATATGACCCAAAAGATTACTCTTTCCACGTTTTAACCTCAGCCTCATCCTTCAAAGGAAGAAGAGAGACTACACCGCTTAGACCCAAGGAGAGCGCTAAGCTTTTATATGGACAGAACAAAGGATTTCAGGCTGGAGGATCAGCTCTTCATCGGGTACGTGGGAAAGAGGAGAGGAAAGGCAGTCTACAAGAGAACACTCTCCATGTGGGTCATTCTTTGCATTAAAATGTGTTACTCTTTAGCAAAGAAAGTACCCCCTGATGGTATAAGAGCTCATTCCACCAGAGCTAAGTCGGCCTCTTCAGCCTTGGCTAGACAAGTGGTTGACATCTGCAAGGCCGCAACCTGGTCATCCCTCCACACTTTTGCGAAGCATTGCTGCTTGGACTCTGAGGTTCGGAGGGATGGCGATTTTGCACGGTCAGTGCTGCAGGATTTCTTGGTTTGACCATTCAGGCACCCTCCACCGAGTGCGGTACTGCTTTGGGACTCTATTCAATAGGTGAGAAATCCACAGGTAGTTGTATCCATCAGAAGTACGAGTTACTTACCTTCGGTAACGACTTTTCTGGTGGATACATTAGCTACCTGTGGATTCCTCACGGTCCCACCCGCCTCCCCGTTGCCTGTCTGGTCTAACCAAGTTGTTCTTGGGTGTGCTCCTCTTGGTTTTTGAGGACTTGTACATATACTGTATATATGTATATATATATAATTATTCGTGTATTCATTTATTTATAAAAATAATAATAATAATAATAAGTTCTTGAAATGATGTATTTATTTTGGATGTCATTAAATATTGCTATTTGTTCATTTATCTCAATGGTCTATTATTCTCAGGCACGTAAAAAATTTTGGTACTGACGTCGGCACGTCAGCGAGGACCTCTTATTGCCTGTATGACGTCAGACGGCGTCGCGTGGGCAATTGTGACGTCCTCGTCGACGTGCAGAAGCTAGGAAGATTTCCGTTGAATGCTGGCGCAATGGGAGTATTCAGTAGGTGAGGAATCCACAGGTAGCTAATGTATCCACCAGAAAAGTCGTTACCGAAGTTAAGTAACTCGTTCTTCTCTTCATAACTTCCTCTTGCCTTGTCTGCTGCACTTTGTACCTCTAGTAGAAAGAGATATGTGCTTCTTAGGATGATTTTTGGGCAGGAAGGTAATCCTTCCTGCACGAAAACAATCCTGCATCTAACGTAGTTACCCTTGCAGCATGGCATAAGGGTTCCTACATTGGTGCTAAGCAGCACACAATGCGCCAGCCCTAGGAGAGGGTAGAAGTGCACCATATCTTAATAAGTATGGCGTATTTCTGCCCTCTCACTTTTTGTCAAAGCAACACAGCAAGTTGCCTTGCTTCATTGCAGTGCATGAACTATTAGTAAATCTGCCCCTGGGTTTCTTAGATTTCTCCATATAAACATATCCAACATACATTTATTATCATAAAACAGCTTGCAATATTAGATAATATTTTTATAAAAACAACTGAGACTACATTTAAAATTAAGTAATTTTAATTAAGGCAATATTTGATTTAGAAAAGCTGCTGCCATTGCAACTTTTTCTGGCTCAAAAGACAGTAAGGGCCATATTTATACTTTTTGACGCAAAACTGCGCTAACGCAGTTTTGCGTCAAAAAAATTTGCACCGGCTAACGCCATTCTGAAGCACCATGCGGGCGCCGTATTTATTCAATGACGTTAGCCGGCGTTAGCCGCCGGCACTGCCTGGTGTGCGTGAAAAAAAATGACGTACACCAGGCAGTGCCGGCGTAGGGGAATATGGAGCTTGGGCGCCAAAAAATGGGGCAAGTCAAGCTGAGGCAAAAATATCGCCTCAACCCGATTTGCACCATTTTTTTCGACTCCCAACCCCCATTGAAATGACTCCTGTCTTAGCAAAGACAGGAGTCATGCCCCCTTGCCCAATGGCCATGCCCAGGGGACTTCTGTCCCCTGGGCATGGTCATTGGGCATAGTGGCATGTAGGGGGGCACAAATCAGGCCCCCCTATGCCACAATTTTTTCTTTTTTTAAACTTACCTGAACTTACCTTAATGTCCCTGGGATGGGTCCCTCCATCCTTGGGTGTCCTCCTGGGGTGGGCAAGGGTGGCAGGGGGTGTCCCTGGGGCATGGGAGGGCACCTCTGGGCTCCTTCCGAGACCACAGGTCCCTTAACGCCTGCCTTGTCCAGGCGCTAAAAAACGGCACAAAAGCGGCTGGACGTCATTTTTTTTGACCCGCCCACTCCTGGGCGTGATTTTTGCCCGGGAGTGTAAATACGGCGCACATGCCTCGGAGTAAATTTTTTAGACGGGAACGCCTACCTTGCATATCATTAACGCAAAGTAGGTGTCCACGCTAAAAAGTGACGCAAACTCCATGGGCTTTGGCGCTAGACGCGTCTGACGCCAAAGTATAAATATGGAGTTAGTTTTGCGTCAGAATTGCGTTACAAAAAAAACGACGCAATTCCGGCGCAAACAGAGTATAAATATGCCCCTAAGTACTTAAATGCCTGTGCACCATCTGGGGGAGAGGGAGTTTGGGAAGCCTCTCTAATAACAAATTTAAGATGTGTCTTTAGATCCTCTGGAGATTAAGGGTTTATCATCATTAAATAAATCCCTTTTCTTTTGGGATAGGGCACTTGTCTACTCATGAGTTAGGGAATACACACATATGTAAATGTGTTACTCATCTGTGTAACTGCAAAGATACACATTTCAGGATCTAGAAAATAACGAATGATGTGCCCTGATAAATCAAAGAACATTATGATGAAATTAGAATGAATCCTCTTTACCCCTAAATTTACTGGATATGTTATTAGTAATGGAAAATTAGTACACTTGCCCAAACAGCTAACATAATTAGATATTATCGTCAAAATAGGTTGCATGATTTCTCTGCATCTGTGATTGGTACTTACCCATCAGTTGCACACTCTGGACCTCTCACTCATTATCTCTGGAAGAAAGTTAGGTAAAGCAACTAGTCCACCATAGAGGGTTTTACGGTCTACCATGACCTACAGCAGGAGTACAGTCATGCTGGTGTGTCATTTTAGGAGCACAACTGTAGTCTGTAAACAAAATGTTCATTACTGTTAGGCCAGCTGACAAAAAACTGAAGGTGGAAATAACAGACATGGGCCCTCATTACAACATTGGCAGTAAAAGCCGCTTACCGCCGTGCAGAAGACCGCCAACACACCGCTGCGGGCGCGGAATTCTGCCACAGCTATCATGACCCACATCTCAGATTCCGACGAAATTCAGACACCCACACAAGTCCGCCACACCAAAGGTCAGTGATAAACTGGCGAAAACAAAACCTCCACCGTCACGCCAACAGAAACACGCCCATGCTATCACGACCCACGAATCCACGCAGCGGTCTTTCAACCGCGGTATTCCATTGGCGGTACACACCTCTGCGCTCAAAATATACACACATCTCCAAAACACCGCCACATTGGACAATTCTAAATACACACACCTGATACACATACAAACACCACTCCCACACACCCAACACAATATAAAACACACACCCACAAACACCTACGACCAAAACTTATAGACGAAGGCGACAGACAGAGAGCACAGCAATAGGCAACCCCACCACACAGAGGCACACAACACCATCACCCATACAACATCCACGCACAAAACACCCCACACCACCACACATCACCACACTCATCAACACATACACCACCCCACACATCACCTACACCACCCCATGTCACGCCAAAGACACCCCAGGTTTTCCGAGGAGGAGCTCAGGGTTGTGGTGGAGGAAATCGTACGGGTAGAGCCACAGCTATTTGGAGCACAGGTGCAGCACACCTCCATAGCCAGGAAGATGGAGCTATGGCAAAGAATCGTCGACAGGGTCAACGCTGTGGGACAGCATCCAAGAAATCGTGAGGACATAAGGAAGAGGTGGAACGACCTACGGGGGAAGGTGCGTTCAGTGGTCTCCAGGCACAACATCACAATTCAGCGGACTGGTGGCGGACCCCCACCTCCTCCCCCACAACTAACAACATGGGAGGAGCAGGTCTTGACCATCATGCATCCAGAGGGACTCGGAGGAGTCGGTGGAGGAATGGACACTGTTAAGTCAAATCTTAACTATCACATACCCCACCCTACCTGCATGCTATCACACACCCCCACCCTCACCCCCTTCCCTATCACTCCAACGCCTCACTAACGTACTAATAACACAAAACACACATTCCAACATCAAGCCCTGCATGACACAACTAAGCATGGACACCCATCACTAAAGCATGCACACTGCACATACCCATAACACCCCCCAACCATCATCACACAAGCCCCCACAAAGGAATGCTTGCACTGGGGTACACGCACACCCACCCATTGTACACCATGACACACACACATGCAATACTCATGCTCTTATACCCCTGCAGGACCACTACGTAACGTCACCAGACAGGAGGGTCCAGACATTTCCACCCCACCCACAGAAGAGGCCCACAGTGACGACAGCAGCTCTGGCCAACTGGATCCAGATGACCAGCCCGGACCATCGTGGGCCTCTGGACAGTCGGTTCCCCTCACACAGGCACAGCCCAACACTGACCTTCCACCCTCTGGTAACACCAGCACAGCACCCACCCAGCTGGCCCATACCTCCGTCCCCAGGACACGTCAATCATCTGTGTGTCCACCACTACAGGGAACCCAGGATAACCCACCACCCCAACAACAGGGACCTCGGGGCAGTGGTAGTGGGCACACGGTCCAGGGGACGGAGGCACAGGAACACAGGGGAACTGGGAGGGCTGCTGTGCGACAGGGGGCGGACAGGCCAAGGGAACCCACTCTCCACGAGGCCCTCTCCTCCATCATGGGAGCATACCACCACACCCAGGAGACGATGGCTACGGTCCTGGCCAAGTTTCAGGAGACCCAGCGCCTGCAGGACAAACAGTATTTGGGCTTCAGGGAGGAGCTCAGAGCCATCAGCTCCGCCCTGGGCACCATCGTAGGGGTGCTGAAGGACATACAAAAGACCATGAGGGACACCGTGGCGCTCCAAGGGGCCCCTGACACTAGCCTGGACGATGAACTGCCCACCACCTCCTCCGGCGCTAGTGGACAGGACGCCCCGCCACAGGACCACCACACCAGCACCCCACACCCTGCAGACGGAAAACCACCCCGCAAGCAGTCCCTGAAATCCAGGAACAGGACAGAGCAAGATGGCAAGACCCCCGCCAGGAAATGAGACCACCCTGATTGTCATCCCACTGTCCCACTTTGTCACCCTGTCCATACTTAAACTGCCCCAGCTCCACTTCCTATGCCCATATGGGCAGTGCACCTGTGAGACTAATAGACTGGACTCTGCCATGGACATTTCTCCACCATCACCCATCACCATTTTGCCACCCTTCTCCAATAATTAGCACTTCAATAAACACCCTTGAACCACAAAACAATCTGGAGTCCGTCTGTGATTTTGAAAATGTGTATTAGCTATGACAGTGACAAAATGCGTTTTCAAATGTAATGCCAACATACCTATGTCACACATCACAAGTCCATGAAGGATGCACGCAGATGACACACGTTGGTAACCACAACTGTGAAACCGTAATGGAAATGTACAACTCAGTTACCAAATACTGCTTCAAATTGACAGACAGGATAGCGGTAGAAGTGTGAAAGTGAATGTAATAGTAAAAAAAAATTTCTCACCTGTGTGTCACTGGAAATATTGCTTTATGACTGACTCCCTGTTGTCTATGTCTTCTTCATCAGCTTCCTCCTCATCACTGTCCACAGGCTCCACAGCAGCCACAACACCGTCATCTGGACCATCCTCCTGCAGAAAAGGCATCTGGCGTCGCAAAGCAAAATTGTGAAGCATCGAGCAGGCGATGATGATCTGGCACACCTTCCTTGGTGAGTAGAATAGGGAACCACCTGTCATATGGAGACACCTGAACCTGGCCTTCAGGAGGCCGAAGGTGCGTTCGATCACCCTCCTAGTCCGCCCATGGGCCTCATTGTAGCGTTACTCTGCCCTGGTCCTGGGATTCCTCACTGGGGTCAATAGCCATGACAGGTTGGGGTAACCAGAGTCCCCTAATAGCCACACACGGTGCCTCTGGAGTTGACCCATCACATACGGGAAGCTGCTATTCCACAGGATGTAGGCGTCATGCACTGAGCCAGGGAACATAGCATTTACCTGGGAGATGTACTGGTCTGCCAAACATACCATCTGTACATTCATGGAATGATAACTCTTCCATTTCCTGTACACCTGTTCACTCCTGCGGGGGGGACCAGAGCTACATGGGTGCCATCAATAGCACCTATGATGTTGGGGATATGTCCCAGGGCATAGAAGTCACCTTTAACTGTAGCCAAATCCTCCACCTGAGGGAAAACGATGTAGCTCATCACGTGTTTCAGCAGGGCAGACAACACTCTGGACAACACATTGGAAAACATAGGCTGGGACATCCCTGATGCCATGGCCACTGTTGTTTGAAATGATCCACTTGCAAGGAAATGGAGCACTGATAGCACCTGCACTTCAGGGGTTATTCCTGTGGGATGGCGGATTGGTGAGATCAGGTCTGGCTCCAACTGGGTACACAGTTCCTGGATTGTGGCACGGTCAAACCTGTAGGTGATGATCAAATGTCGCTCCTCCATTGTTAACAGGTCCACCAGCGGTCGGTACACCGGAGGATTCCGCCATCTCCTCAAATGTCCCAGCTGACGGTGCCTAAGAAGGACAACAGCGACCACAGAGTCAACAAATTCTCAGGGATGTACCCACAGCTACACAGAACACGACACCAAATACAAAACTCTTCCTGTATGTGTGTTGAGTGTAGTCCTAGGTATGTGTGACGCAGTAGTAAATGAAGCCATGTGGGCCCCTGAAATGGCGGCTGCCTGACCTCTAAACTGGGACAATGGGATGTCGCTGTAGGCGGTCGTAGACTGCGGCGCAATGCTGCATTGGTTAACATTGGACCCTATGGGTCCCAGGAGCCAATGATGAATCGCGCCGGCGGTGATGATACGCACCACCGCGGACGTCACCGCGGCGGACGTGACCGCCATTTTCTATCTGTTCAATCACTCAATACCTGATCTTCGACAGGAGAGGACCTACACTGCAAGTGCTGCTGTGACCTCGGTCTGGAAGAGACAATGGCTGCTGCGTGTGGGGAAAGGGCCCCTGCCTTCACTGCTCAGGAGTTGGAGAAGCTCGTGGATGGGGTCCTCCCCAGTACACGCTACTCTACGGTCCTCCAGACCAACAGGGAGCACGTTGTATGGGCTATGCTGGGTGAAGAGGGCTGGATGTCAGTAGGAAGGGGGCAGAGTTATGCGACCATGAAGGACTGTGAATGCATGTGCCACATGGCAAGGGTAGGGATGTGGGCCACTCACTTTGACGGTGCAGTTGGTAATGACTTCTCTTCTTCCCCTGTACATGTCATGTAGGTCAGCGCCCACCAGAAGAAGGACATTTGGCGTGCCATCGCCAAGGACGTCCGGACCCTGGGGGTCCACCAGAGACGGGGCACCCACTGCTGTAAAAGATGGGAGGACATTCGCCGCTGGAGCAAGAAGACGGCGGAGGCTCAGCTGGGGATGGCCTCCCAACGTGGGAAGGGTGCCCGCCGCCCCATGACCCCCCTGATGTTCCGGATCCTGGCGGTGGCCTACCCTGAGTTGGATGGGCGCTTGAGGGCATCACAGCAGACACAAGGGGGTGAGTACACTCTCATTCTGCGGACTTAGCGCGCATGGAGGGGTCTGGGTGGGGGAGGAGGGCTGTGGGTTTCCCTAGGCCAGGGCGAGTTCCGTAGGCTAGGCCCCTTCGTAAGGCATGGCCCTGTGGCCCCCCACCTCTGTAGAGTGCCAAGTACAGGTATACATGCCCCTGTGTCATCTATGTGGACAGATGACACTTATAGCCATGTAGGCCATATCCCAGAAATTGCATCTGTAGAGGCCAAGAGCACGCCATAGTGCTGCTGTGTCTGTATTGTCCGCCAACGGTAGCGGTAAGCCATGCACTCAACCTGTCTTTCTTCTGTTTCCCCACCCCTTTTTGTGCTCTCCCTGTTCTGTTGTGCATCAGCATCATCAGGCGGAGGTACAGTGGCACCGAAGCACGAGGGAGCTGCATCCCACATGGCCATGGAGGGCCACACCACAGACTCTGAAAACACCAGTGGGACGGAGGGCGAGGGGAGCTTCACGTCGGTCACCGGATCAGCAACCAGCGACACGGACTTGTCCGCCGATGGGAGCTCCCTTGTGGTGGCGGCACCATCTGTGCCCCCCACTTCTACAGGTACAGCCGCCACCACCCCTACCAGCAACGCCCTCCCAGCAGCCCCTCAGCCTTCGCTCCGTGCCCGCTCACCCAGGAGGGTGGGCATCACCTTCGCCCCAGGCACCTCAGCCCCTGCCCCTGTCACCCCTGCTGCCCTCAGTGAGGAGGCCATTGACCTCCTCAGGTCACTCACTGTTGGGCAGTCTACCATTGTGAATGCCATCCAGGGTGTAGAAAGGGAGTTGCAACACACTAATGCATTCCTGGAGGGCATTCATTCTGGTCAGGCTGCCCATCATCGAACCCTGCAATCTCTGGCCTCAGTACTGATGGCAGCCATTGTCCCTGTGTCTAGCCTCCCCCCTCCAACTTCCTCCACCCAGACCCAATCCCTTGTACCCCAGCCTATCCCAACCACACCATCAGACAAGCATGCACACACCTCAACACACAAAAGTAGCTCAGGCAAACATAGGCACCACACATCCCACAGGCACTCACACAAGCATCACCCACATACAGACACAGCAACATCCACTGCCTCCACTGTGTCCCCCTCCTTGTCGTCTCCCTCCTCCCTCCCAGTGTCATCTACACTCTCACCTGCATGCACTACATCTACAGGCACTAGGACTCGCACCAGAACACACAGCACCACAACCTGCTCACCTGCACTCACCACCCCTACTACCATTTACACGTCCCCTGTGTCCACTCCCAGTGTGTCTGTGACCCCCCCCAAAGTACACAAACGCGGGCACCCACACACCCAACATCCATCCACCTCACGACAGCCTCCAGTACCTGCACCTGCACCCAAATCACCTAAAGATACACCTCCTACAACCACCTCCTCTTCCTCCACTCCCAGACCCCCTCCAGCTACCCATCCCAGTGTTCGTCAGAAACTCTTCCTGAGCAACGTTGACCTCTTTCCCACCACCCCCACCCCTCCAATTCATAGGTCCCGTAGTAGCACCTCAGCCAAAAAAAGTCCGGTACCAGTGGTGCGTGTTAAAGGTCTGTGGAGTGCACCGGCCACCAGGGCAGCCAGTGTGACACAGAGCCAAAGCACTGCCAGTCCACCCCCTGTAAAGCACCTTAAGTTGGAAAGTGCCCGACGGGAGAGGGTGAAGACTCCTGCCGGCAAAACGGCTCACAAGGGTCCCGGGGGGAGTTCCGAGTCAGCTGTGACTCCTCCCAAGGTGGTGAAGGGGCAGAAGAGGTCTTCAAGGTCTGGTAAGAGCAGCACGACGGAGAAGGCCGCCATCCTCCCCGCCGGCCGGGACGCCACCGCCAGCACTATCGTCACTGGTCCGGAGACCACCACCAGAGTCAATGCCCTGGAGGGCAGCAGTATCGTCACTGGTCCGGAGACCACCGCCAGAGTCAGTGTCCTGGAGGGCAGCAGTATCGTCACTGATCCGGAGACCACCGCCAGAGTCAGTGCCCTGGAGGGCAGCAGTATCGTCACTGGTCCGGAGACCACCGCCAGCGTCAGTGCCCTGGAGGGCCCCGGCAGCCACACACCGCTGCACAGGTCAGAGACAGCAAAGTCAAGCACCGCTGAATAGGGAAAAGACCACCATGGGGAAGACTGCTGAACAGGGCAAAGCACCGCTGAACAGGGCAAAGACCGCCATGGCAATGCACCACTGAACAGGTCAGAGACAGCAAAGGCAAGCACCGCTGAACAGGGCAAAGTCCGCCATGGTGAAGACCGCTGAACAGGGCAAAGACCGCCAAATCAAGCATCGTTAGCCCATGTGCAGCTGGGACAGTGACGGAAATGGGACCGTCACGGGGAGCTTGATGCACTCTGGGCACCAGTCCCCCTCCAGAACCAGTGGAGACCTGCATCCACTCCGTCTGTCCTGCACAGGATGAAGCACTCTGGGCACCTGTCCCCCTCCAGAACCAGTGGAGACCTGCATCCACTCCGTCTGTCCTGCACAGGATGAAGCACTCTGGGCACCAGTCCCCCTCCAGAACCAGTGGAGACCTGCATCCACTCCGTCTGTCCTGCACAGGATGAAGCACTCTGGGCACCAGTCCCCCTCCAGAACCAGTGGAGACTGTTATCCACTTGAGAGACTGTGGCTTTGCACTCCCCAGGATAAAGCAGTGGGCAAACCACCCACTGGAGAGACTTGAGAGACTGTGGCTTTGCACTCCCCAGGATAAAGCAGTGGGCAAACCACCCACTGTTATCCACTTGAGAGACTGTGGCTTTGCACTCCCCAGGATAAAGCAGTGGGCAAACCACCCACTGGAGAGACTTGAGAGACTGTGGCTTTGCACTCCCCAGGATAAAGCAGTGGGCAAACCACCCACTGGAGTGACTTGAGAGACTGTGGCTTTGCACTCCCCAGGATACATCAATGGGCATGGAGCCCCGTTGTGGATCTGGCGTGGTGCAGTCATCCGGCTGAGGTGCCCCCCCCTTCCCTTCCCCCTGAGGTGCCTGTTGTATTTCTATCTGATGCCCCTGCAGTGTTCTCTCCATTTTTGGACAGGTATCTAGTGTGGGCCTCGCCCATGCATTGTGGGCCCAGTGGTCCACGGACATTAATATGTGCATACCTGCAGTACTAATCGTGATGTATGATTTTTAGAGTGTTTATATATATCTGTATATCATTGGTTACTGTATTTTGATACATTACAAAGTTTGAACTGATTTCCTTTTGTCTTTGCGTTCATCCGGGGGGGTTGTGGGTCGTTACTGTGCTGTTTGGAAATGCATTGGTGTGTGTGTTGTAGTGGGTGAAGGTCGGGGTGGGGGTGTGTGTGTCCGTGACTTTTGCCTCCCCCCTCCCCTATGTCGTAGGTGCAGTACTCACCGTTGTCTTCGGCGCCTACGTTGCTGGTGTTCGTAGAGGAGCAGGAAGACAAGAGCAGGGAGTATTTGTAGTTCCGGCTCCATGGTGGCCTCCTTCCTCGTGGAGTGTGTAGAGGTGAGCGTTTTCCCTTTGAAATGGCTGTTTCCGCCGTGTTTTTATCCACGGTGAATCCGCCCCAGAAAAGGTGGCGGATTGGCGGGTTGTGATACTGTGGGCGGTACATTGTCTTCTGCCTGTCTGTTGGCGGTGACCGCCGCGCTGCTTGTCTGTACCGCCGTGGCGGTCGGAGTGTTAAAGTGGCTGTCTATGTTGGCGGTTTCCGCCACGGTCATAATTCCCTTTTTTTGTCCGCCGGCCTGTTTGCGGTATTACCGCAGCTTTAACACCGTCCGCCAGGGTTGTAATGACCCCCATGGTCCTTTATTTTATAGGGTCTATTGTCTAATGGGGACAGGAAAAACAAAATATTTTGCTACATCTCGAGGACACACATGAGGCTCTTCAGATTATATCTCTCTTGACAGATCTCTGATGTGAGAGTGCTTTTTGTGTCTCTGTGCCAAGAGTGTGTGCATCAAGAAACTCAATTCATATCTCCATCTGCAGAAAGTACTGGTAATGCCTCATTACCAATACTTAAATGTGTAAGTAATATACAAGAAGGGTATTTGGGAACTCCTGGTTTAATAATGTTGGGCCCGATCACAAAGGTAAATTTAGACCACAAGTCTAAGTTTAGACCTAAAGTCTAACTTGACTTTTAGTAAAGTTAGACTTTTAGTCTAACTTTAGACTTTTGGTCTAAACTTAGACCAAAATTCTAAACTTAGAGCAAAAGTATAACTTTACTCGTAGTAAAGTTAGATTTTTGGTCTAAGTTTAGACTTTTGGTCTAAATTTAGGCTTTTGGTCTCAGTTTACCTTTGTGAATCGGGCTCTTTACCTTTTATCACTCTTAGGACCAGATGTAGGTAGGAAAAAATTAGCGAGTCGGAAATTGTGTGTCGTTGCGACTCGCAATTTCCGACTCGCTAAATGGTATCCAAGAAGAAAAAGCGACTCCAATATGCGACTCGCAAATGAAGTTGCACCGCAGATTGCGAGTCCGCTGTTTGCGAGGTCGCTTTTTGCGACCGCGCTAAAAACGAACACGCAAATTGCGAGTGGGTGTCGCAAATTGCGACTGGGCTGCAAATTGAATGCAGGTGCAGCACAACACTCTGGAAAACACTTCCTGGCTCCTGATGATGACATCACAGCCAGGAAGTTTACTAATACACCTGGGAGGAGGGAGGACCACACCCATTTTAAACTGCTGAACTGCAAACAGGAGGAACAGCAGCTACCATGGCAGACACTCCTAGAAAGCGCAAATTTAAATTTGCAGAAAAAGAACTGGAGGTGCTGACTGAGGAATGCTGTCAGCACCATGAACAACTTTTTGGGAGGGCAGCCCTCAGTGTGTCAGAGGTGGAAAAGAAAAGGATTTGGGCTGAAATACAGGACAAGGTAAACTCCCTGGGTGTGAGCCACCTGAGCATAGAAGAATTGAAGAAACGGTGGTATGACCTGCGCTCCAGGACCAAGGAGAGGGTGGCAGAGCGGCTCCGGGAGATGAGGGGCACTGGAGGGGGACCATCCACTATACCACCACCCACACCCCTGGAGGAAAGAGTGGAGCCAGAGGCAGTGTGCGGGATGGGAGAGCTGGACACATCAGCAACAGGACCATCAACCGGTGAGTACCATGAGACATGCATGTACACCCATATATGCCATACCACCACCCACCTTGTACACAGCAGCATGCACAACCAAAATATCTCCATTTCAGAGTAGCAACCACCTGCATGGTGCATTATGGGCAATGTAGTCAAGTAGGCAGTTGATAGGCAACAGTTTATTAGGAAGTAGATAACAGATGGTAGATACTGACAGTGTGTTCCCTATGTCCCACAGGTCTCCCACATGACAACACCTCCAGCCACAGTGTCCAGGGGCCACAGGTCAGCCACCAGCCTGCCCAGGACTCAGGACCAGCCACCACAGGGACCTGCACCACCCAAACACTGTCCCCTCCTGATGCACCAGTTGCCATACTGGTGAGTGAGGCAGCACCCGGTCCGAGCCACAGTGCCGGTGCACAGGACACAGAGCCTCCACTGCGTCGCTGGCGACATCTACATGTCCCTCCAGTGCCGCAGTCTGAGTCAGGGGACGCATCCATGTCGGCCGCCGAGGCTGCGCTCCTACGTGGTCAGCGCCTGCAGACACAGGAGATAAGGAACATATCAGGGGCCATGCGGCGCATGGAACAGAATCAGAACACAGGGCTGCAACTGGTACACACAGAGCTGCAACAACTCAATACCCATGTTGGCGACCTTGCACTCTCAATGAGACAACTGGTGGCAGAACTCATCACTGAGAGAGAGGGTGCAAGGTGCCGTGACAGGCAGCTCATCCACCGGCTAGATCGCATGTCTGCCTCCATCGTCAGGCTGGCAGTGAACACCACTGGCCTGTCACGGCGCACGGTCAGCCTCCAGGTGGACATGGGCCACTTTGCCAGTGATGTGGCACGTGGACTGGGACATCTCAGCCACGCCGTAGATCTCATGGAGGCACGACAGGTGGCAAGGGGCGCGGCAGACACGCCACAGGACAGCGAGGAGGGCTCCACCGTTAGCAGTGTCTCCGCCAGTGACACCAGGGTGTTGCGCAGTGGTAGCGCAAGGCAGGGCACTGCTGACACACCAGGAACCAGCCATGCTGGGCGAGGCCGGCGTAGAGTGTGAGCTACGCACTGTCCTGGAGTAGAGGCACATGAGGTTAATGTGTCCTCATGCCAGGTGGACTTTTACAGCCCCTGAACTGTAGTTCATGTATATAGTTTTTTAGGTGCAGATTATTAAATTCCTTGTTTGTTCCACTTCACACCTGGACTCATTGTGTGTGACATTAGTGAGTGTGGTGAGAGTTAGCACGTTTCTTCCAAAGTATTGGTTTGCAATGTGGTCCAGTCTCAGTCTGCCTTGATTTGCAATGCTTCTATCCCCATGATGGCGATGTGGTAGCTCTTGCTCGTCATCCTCCGAATCTGGGTCTTCTGGGGTGAGAGGTAGCCCACGTCTGGTGGCAATGTTGTGCAGTATAGCGCATGCGCCAACTATCTTGAAAGCTGTTACTGGGTTATACTGGAGGGCACCTCCACTTCTGTGGAGACATCTGAATCTTGCCTTCAGCAGACCAAAGGTCCTCTCTATGATATTTCGGGTCCTCCTATGGGCATTGTTGTATCGCCTCTCTGTCTCATTGCTGGATGTTAAGTACGGGGTAAGTATCCATGGTCGTAGTGCATATGCACTGTCACCTGTTTGGCACAAAACGTACAATGTTAGCTGGGCATAGATGGGTTCCACATTGACCTGTGTGTATGTCTTCAAGGTGTATTCAGCTATACCTAGGAGGTATCCGTCTCCAAACTCCCCACATTCTAGCTGTTGGTGTATCCCACTCTGCCTGAAAATGTAGGAGTAATGTGTGCTCCCTGGAAATTTGGCAACCATGTCAGTGATAACATAATGGGCGTCACATACCACCTGGATGTTCAGTGAGTGGGTACACTTCCGGTTGCGGAACAGATATTCCAGATTTGCAGGGGGGCATATTTGTATATGTGTCCCGTCCACACACCCTATGACATGGGGGAAGTTGGCAATCCTGTAGAATTCCAACTTGGTGCTGTTTATTTCTGCCTCATTCCTGGGTAGGTATATGTATCTGGACATGTGTGTGAGTAAGGCATCTAGGAATGCTCTGAAGAACCGTGAGAGTGCACTTTGGGATACCCCACCTGCCACGGCAATGACCCCCTGATAGCTACCCGAGGCCAAGAGGTGCAGTGAGCATAGCACTTGCACATGTGTAGGGATGGCGCAGCCACGCACAGTCTGGCGTTGAAGCTGAGGATTGAGTAGCTCTATTAAATCTAGTATTGCTGCACTGCTAAGTCTGTATTTATCATATATCTCCTCCTCAGTTTGTTGGAAAAGTGTCTGCCTGGTTCTGTATATCTTCTCCTGTCTCTGGCTCCTCCTCCTCCTCTGCTGTGCAGCGAGGGCTCTCCTCCTCATTGCTATCACATATATCTCCGCCATCTTGAGTAACCCAGGTGCCTTCTGGGTCTCCTTTTATACTTTGGTTCTGGTTACCACCTGCTCTGAGTTAGTGGTAAATTGGAAGTGCAAAATGGGCTTTTTGCGACTAGTCGCAATTTGCGAGTGGCTATTGCATTTGGTTTGCGACTCGCAAATTGCGACTTCCTATTTGCGGGTCGCAAAATGGGGTCGCTATTTTTGCGAGTCGGTAATGGCTCGCGTCGCAATTTGCGAGTCGGAAATGGGATTTTTGCATCCCGTTTCTGATTTTGCGGGGTTGCAAATTGCGATTCGGGCCATTTGCGACTTGCAAAAGTTTGCTACATCTGGCCCTAAGTCTGCGTGCAACAATTTCAAGGCAAATTTGACTTTCTCCTATTTATCTGTACTGAAAAAGCAATATACATGCCCCTAAAGCCAATCAATCATGAAATTTGTCTTGAATCTTCATAAATAATGCTCCACTGACATCAATGTTATAGACTCATCTGTTGTAGCAGGGTATTCAAATGGAGAGAACTGTGAGGGTATGGGGACAAATAGGTAATCAATAGGAGCCATGTGACCAGACCAAACCCTACAATAAATAGAATGCTGGAAATTAAGTCAATGGTTACAGTATAGAAGGGGAATATACTGTACATGCAACATATGTAACCTCCCTTTGACATTTGACCTTAAAAGGCTATGTGTAAAGAATGATGTTGAGTTGTATCTTACATCAGCTACGACACAACTGAAAATCTGTCTTTTTATCATGAAGATTTAGACAACCTGGACCTCTTTCTCTTAGTCACAGTGGCGCGAGGGGGGGGGTTGCAAAATGATTTCTCACTGTCTGAAACAGATTGTAATGTTTAGAGAACAATACAAACTCACTAAGCAAATTTTCCTGTAACTTATACGCATTTACTACTGTAGGTTATAAGTCTGGGTTTTACTTTGTTAGTGGTTTTATGTTGACCTCAGACAGGGCATGTTATGACCCAAACATGTCTTATGTAATGGATTGTCAGTCGTGCAATACCATGTTGTTTATCAATTAGAATTGAAACATTAGGGGGTCATTGCGAGTTTGTCGCGCAGAAAAGGCCGTCCCACCAAACTCCTGCGGTCAGGTTGCCGCCAGTGCGGCCACCTTCCCACAGGCCACATCACAAGTTCCCCGCTGGCTCAGCAGGCGGAAACTGTGTTTCTGCATACTGGCCCAGCATGGAGCGGCCCACAACATTGAGACGGGCTCATAATTGAGCCGGCAGCAATGTTGAGGTGCGTAGGGTGCAATAGCACCCGTCGGGCTTTTCTGACAGTGAAAAGTGAGAGTGGGCTGTCCATGGGAGCCCCTGCACTGCCCATGCCAAGTGCGTGGGCAGTGCATGGGCCTCCATCAACCCCCCTGCGCCCTATCTCTGCCACCTTTTACATGGTGGTGCAACTGCCATGTAAAAGCTCACGGAGAGGGGGGGTCGTAATCCCTTAAGGTGCCGCTGCATGCAGCGATGCTCTAGAGGATTAGGACTGCCAGAATTGCTAGTCTCGCCAGTGGAGGGAAACTGGCAGTGCTGGCGGTCTGACCAAGGTGCAACCACCACGGTCATAATGTGACAGTCAGACCGCCACCCCAACAACGCCAGGGTCGTAATGAGGCCTAAATTTCACATTTGTCGAATGCTTGCAAAGTCTCACCTTACATCAAATTTGAATAAAACTGAAAATCTGTCCTTGATCATAAAGATTTAGACAAGCTGGAACTCTTCTGCTTAGTCATAGTGGAGGACGGCCCTGAGGGGAGGGGGAAACACAATGATTTCTCACTGTCTTACAGAGATTGTAATTTTCAGAGAACAATACATTCTCAATAAGCAAATTGTCCTGTAACTTATACACCTGTACTACTGTAGGTTATAAGTCTGGATTTTACGTCATTGGTGGCTTCATCTTGACCTCAGACAGGGCAGATTGCTGACCTAATGTTTTAAATAAGAATTTGGTTGTCATGCAGGATGTGTTGCTTTTAGTGAGGAAGTCTTCCTTCCAATATGGTGTCTATGTTAAGAAAATAGCCCCAACCATCTTCTCCTCCATGGAAACAATGTGCCTTGTGCATTGCAGTGAAGGCACACCCAATGAGAAAGGATAATACACACAATGGCCAATAGCATGATGGTGGGAAATAAATATTCCTCTGGTCTGTTTGAAGGTGTGATATATAAAGTCTCAAAGCAGAGGTATAGCACTTTCGAGGGCTTGCAGACATATATGCTGTCAAGCGTGACGTAAAAGTGAGACAAAAGAACAAAAAGAAATTACATTTTTTTTAACAGATTTTATTGCTTTTTAATCATACACACGAGGTACATGCTCGTCAGGGGCACCTTTTAGCTTGTATACATATAATTTCTGTAAGCAAGATATCAAAACACAGTTATCTGGATCATTGCCAACGTAGTGTGTGGATTAGCAGTGAATCATGCAGTAGGGCAATTTCAAAACTCTGGTCTAGCAAACAACTAACAAGCCCCAGAGCTCCCCCTCCCCCTGTGTGGCATGTCCTAACGCAGGCCTGCCCCCCAGTGCATTCCCAGTGGGAAGGGAAAGTCATATAGCATTGTGTAATAAAATATGGGCCTCGATGTGTACAAATTTAATATTTCTGCTCCGTGAGTTAAGCAATGTTACGTGTGATGCATTCCCTTATAGTTGTGATCCTAGCTACAAGGTCGTTGCTCGGGGGTACCCTGATGATCGTCTGGCATCTAATCCACTGGGGACTTCAAGGAATCCACTGGGGATGCCCATGACTGAGCAACCTCAATGGTGCCTCTTTGTATCTCACAGTTGGGCTGCAGCCTCGCAGCCCACCCATTTGATGAGCTCGCTCTTCCGTACTGATATGCTAGGTCCTCTTGGTTTTTTCCAGTTGCGTACAATCTCCTTTTTGCCTAGGGCAAAGACTAAGTCTTGAAATTGACTAGTGACTTTGGCCCTCATTACAACCCTGGTGGTTGGTGATAAAGTGGCGGCAATACCGCCAATAGGCTGGCGGTAACTACTGCCAAATTATGACCATGGCGGAAAGATCTCCGAAAGACAGCCAATGTACCACACCGACAGGATGGCTGTTGGGTGTCTGAGTGCTTGCGTTTGTGTACTTTAGGAGGGGGGGGACAGACACAGTGGGAGAGGACACAGGGGACGTCTGCATGGATGTTGTGGAGGTGTCTGCCAGTGAGGTGTGTGTTCTGCTTGGTGTGAAAATGATGCTGGTAGTGGATGATAATGTAGTGCATACAGGTGTGAGTGTGGACGTGGCTGGGAGGGAAGTGGAGGATGAGGAGGAGGGGGCCACAGTTTAGGCAGTGGATGTTGGTATGTCTGCATCTGGATGGTGTTTGTGTGAGTGCCTGTGGGATGACGTGTGGTGCTTGTATTTGCCTGTGACACCCTTGGGTGTTGCCTTGTGTGCATGCTTGTCTGTATGTGTGCTTGGGATAGGTTGGGGTTGAGGGGGATGGGACTGGGCAGTGGAAGTTGGAGGGGGCACTGTAGAAACAGGGACAATGGCTGCCATCAGAGAGGAGGCCAGAGCCTGAATCGATCTACCTTGGGCTGCCAATCCAGTGTGAATGCCCTCCAGGAATGCATTAGATTGTTGCATCTGGGCTGCTAGCCCCTGGATGGCATTCACAATGATTGACTGCCCTGCAGAGATGGACCTCAGGCGGTCAATAGCGTCCTCACTCAGGGCAGCAGGGCTCACTGGGGCAGGACCTGAGGTGCCTGGGGCTAAGGAGATGCCCACCCTCCTCGGTGAGTTGGCACCGGCAACTCGATGATGGGCTGCTGGGAGGACGGTGCTGGTACAGGGTACCTGTAGCTGCGGTGGTCACAAACGTGTCCACCACCACCATGGAACTTCCATTAGAGGAGGTATCTGTGTGTGAAGTGTCCTCTCCAGTCTCAGCCATCGTGCTCCCCTCGCCCTCCTTCCCACTGGTGCCCTCACCGTCGGTGGACTCTGCCTCCTGGGTCCTGTGGGATGCAGCTCTCTCTGTCGCTGGTGCCTCTGCTCCTCCGCCAGATGATGCTAATGCACATAAGGACAGGATGACTAAACAAGAAACGGGGGAAGAGACAAAGGACACACTGGGTCAATGGCTGAACCAACACCACCATTGGCATACACATCACACTTGCATACAGGGAACAGCCCTACGCACTATGCATTGCACTACCAGAGAAATAGCTTGTCCCTAAGGTATGGGGAGGGGCACACACTGCCAAATACAGCACACCTGGGACCCACGCAGCCCTGACCAGTTCTGGATGCCTACGAGCTGTGTAGCAGTATTATCCCTTCAGAACCCTAGTCACCAGGGAACCTATGCTGCAATGTCAGGCCTGGCCTACGGGCACCCACTGACACACATCCTCCACCCAGATTTCCACCCTACCATGCATAAGTTGTAATGATGGGCACTGTGCTCACCCCCTTGTGGCTGCTGTGATGCCCTCAAGCGCCCATCCGGCTCCCGATAGGCCACCACCAGTATGCGGGCCATCATGGGGGTCAGGGTTCCACGGGCACCCCTTCCTCGTTGGGAGGCCATCCCCAGCTGGGCCTCTGCCTTCTTCCATGCCCAGCGTCTCAGGTCCTCCCACCGTTTGCGACATTTGGTGCTCCGCCTGCCATAGACCCCCAGGGTCCGCACCTCCTTGGTGATGGCACGCCATATACCCTTCTTTTGATGGGCGCTGACCTGCAAAGGCAATACACACAGGAAAATACCATCAGACAAACAGTCCAGCCTGTTACACATATGGCCTTCCATACCCGTTTCCATCACCATTTCCACACACATGGCCCAGCACACAACCTGTATACCGCCAAGAGGACATCCACCCACCCCCCTTACACAAGGCCTTCACACACACCACTCCAAGTATCCATGCCACATACATTGTGTCCACAGTGTACTCACCTGTTGGTCTGGAGGCCCGTTCAGCAATCCGTACTAGGGTGGACCCCATCCACTAGTCTCTCCAATTCCTCCTAAGGGAAGGCTGGGGCCCTTTCCCGGTCACACGGCCCATGGTAGGTTCCAGACACAGGTCATAGCAGCACATGCAGTGTAGGTCCTCTCCTATGGAAGGTCAGGTAGCAAGTGAGGAGTATGATACAAAATGGCGGTAACGTCCGCGGCTGTGCATACCATCACCGCGAGCGTAGATCACCATTGGCCACTGTACCCCATAGGGCCCAATGTTATCCAGTGAGGAGTTGCATGGTGGTTCCCGACCGCCTCCCGCTACGGCGCACAATGTCAGTGGAATAACCTCACTTCCACCCGTCCCTCCACACAGGACAGTGGAGGCAGGCGCTGGACTAATGCTGCGTCACAAGTGATATTAGCACATACTGGACAAATCACACTGACCCATTACATGTTTACAAGATGCAAACTACTGTTGTAGCTCCATTGTTCAATTTGTGACCAGCTCCTCACTCTTTTGTCCCTTAGATTCCTACCGCTGCGGATGAATAGGAGATGGAGACATACCCACGTGTACAGACCCCTTGTGTACTTGGCAACACTGGAGGACATCCACAAAATCCTCACCCATAGACTTGACAGGGCCACAATCACAGAGCTGTGTGCCCAGTTGGAACCTGGCCTGATATCGGCTATCCGCCGACCCACTGGGGTCCCTTTTCTTGTGCAAGTGCTATTAATACTCGATTTACTGGCAACTGGTTCTTTCCAAGTGACAGTGTTACGTCACATTTCAATGACTTTGGTAGTAATTTTTGCTGCAATAGCATGCTGTTATTTTCCAATGCTATGCCCACTTACTGTTCCCTCTGGCAATTCATTTTGCAGATGTTGGTGCCCTGACATATACTACT
The DNA here is from genome assembly GCF_031143425.1 of Pleurodeles waltl. NCBI lineage: Eukaryota > Metazoa > Chordata > Amphibia > Caudata > Salamandridae > Pleurodeles > Pleurodeles waltl. Next base: position 191,527,649 of record NC_090439.1, read on the forward strand.
GGTGTGATCACCGCCGGCTACAGGTCATTAGTCAATGCACATTCTCTGTACAGTTGATTTGCAATGTTTGTACCTGTATCAATTAATACATATTTGAAATAGATGACATTCTCCAAATTGATTTTTTTCAAAGGGTGTTCATTGAAGTGCTATTATATAGAGGGGCAAGTGCAATGGGATGGGGTGATGATGGAGGAAAGTCCAGGGTGTTGTTCCAGTCTGTTTGTAGCACAGGTGCATTGTCCAAGGGTACATAGGAAGGGGAGAAACGGCAGTTCAAGGTGAACAGGGTGACTGAGTGGAATACAAGGGTGACAATCAGGAGAGTCTCATTTCCTGGCGGTGGTCTTGGCAAGTGTCTCTGGCTTCTGTCTGGATCACAGGGAATGTTTGCGGGGTGGTTCACCTTCTGCAGGGGGAGGGGTGCTGGTGGCCTGTGAGTCCTGTGGCTGGGCCTCCTTGCCACTAGCGGCAGCAGAGGTGGGTGGCTGTTCAGATGTCTGGCTAGTGGCAGGGGCCCGCTGATGTGAAACTGCCTCCCTCATAAGGTTGGCCATGTCTGCCAGCACCCCTGCTATGGAGACCAGGGTGTTGTTAATGGCCTGCAAATCCTCCCTGATCCCCTGGTACTGCCCCTCCTGCACATTGTCTAGGATCTGGCCCATTGTGTCCTGGGGATGTTGATATGCTCTCAGGATCTCTGCAAGTGCCTCCTGGAGAGTCGGTTCCCTGGGCCTGTCTTCCCCCTGGCGCACAGCACTCCTCCCAGTTTCCCTGTTGTCCTGTGCCTCTGTCCCCTGAACCAGGTGCCCACTGCCACTGACCCTAGCTCCCTGATTCTCTTGGGTATAAGGTGTGCCCTGGGGTCCCTGTAGAGGTGGACACACTGCTGATTGACGTGTCCTGGGGACAGATGTATGGGTACGCTGGGTAGGTGCTGTGGTGGTGTTTCCAGATGGGGGAGGCTCTGTGGTGGCGTGTGACTGGGCCTGGGTAACCGACTGTCCAGAAGTCCTTGATGGGCCAGGTTGGTCGTCCAGATCCAGGCGATTAGAGTTGCTTTCATCACTGTGGGCCTCTTCAGTTGGGGGACTGGATAGTGCTGGCACCTCTTCTCCGGTGACATTGGCTGGGATACCTGTGGGGATGTAAATGAAGTGTTATTGTTTCTGTGTGTGACATATTGTGCATCAGTGGGTTGCCCTATTTGTTTGTATTTGCCCTGTCAGGTTTCCATTGTGTAAGTTGGTATATGGTGGGCTAGCTGATTCTCTCTAGTGTGCATTCTTTGGTGATAGGTGTCCATGCAGGGCTGTGAGTGATATCCATGCATTGGTAGTGCATGCAGGGCTTGGCATTGTAATGAGTGGAATGTGATGTGGGGTGGTGGGAGGTCGTGGAGTGATGGGAGTGAGGGTGAGGGTATGTGCTAGCATGCAGGTAGTGGGGTAGTAGTAGTATAGAGTTGACTTACTAGAGTCCAGCCCTCCTCCTACTCCGGCCAGGCCCTCAGGATGCATGATTGCCAAGACTTCCTCCTCCCAAGTCGTCAGTTGTACGGGTCCACCGTCAGTCCTCTGTACAGCGAGTTGGTGTCTTGCTGCAATGAAACGTACCTTCCCCCGTAGGTTGTTCCACCTCTTCCTGATGTCATGCCTGGTTCTTGGGTGCTGTCCCACGGCGTTGACCCTGTCCACAATTCTCCGCCATAGCTCCATCTTCCTAGCTATAGATATCTGCTGCACCTGTGCTCCAAATAGCTGCGGCTCTACCCTGATGATTTCTTCCACCATGACCCTAAGCTCCTCCTCTGAGCATCTGGGGTGTCTTTGTGGTGCCATGGTTGTTGTGCAAGGTGTGTAGGTGAGGGTGTGTAGGGTAATGTGTTGGGGTGTGTGATGTGGGGTGCATGAGTGGTGTATAGGTGTGAGTGATATGTGGTTCTGGTTGTGTGAGTGGTCTCGCTGTCTCTCTCTGGTGGCAATTATTTGTAGTTGTAAAGGGTTGTGGGTAATGTGGGTGTGTGCTTTATAGTGTTGTGGGTGTGGTGTGTGTATGGGTGTCAGGTGTGTGTTATTTAAATTGCCAATGTAGCGTTGTTTTGTATGTGTCTGTGTATTTTGAGCGCAGCGGTATGTACCGCCAGTGGTTTATCGCGGTTGAATGTCCGCCGTGATGATTCGTGGGACATAATATTATGGGTGTTGTTCTGTTGGCGTAACGGTGTGGGTTTGGATACTGCCAGTTTATCACTGACCTTTTGTGTGGCGGACCTGTGTCTGTGGCTGAATAATGACGGATTGGTGTGTGAATGCCATAATATGGTGAACGGATATCCGCTGCGGCGGTGGTATGTTGGCGGCAGTCAGCATGGCGGTAAGTGGGATTTACCGCCAATGTCATAATGAGGGCCATAGTGTGCTAAAATGTGTTTTCCAAACCAGAGGTTGAATGTGGTAATCTCCATCAATGACTTGTTTCCATGAGTCATTTGCCAACATGAACCAAAACTGTTTACTGTCCTTAGTTTTAGCTGCAAATGATATCTCTCAATAGACGTTCTTCCCAGTTTCTTTTAGCCTCTTTTAACACCCTTTTGTATTGCGCCATTTTCAGGGCTACTACATTCCTGCAACCTAATTTTATGGCATCCATCAGGTTTTTTCTTGCTACCTTACAGTGCTTATCCAACCATTTATCTTTATTATTATTTGTAGCAATACACTTCACTGTTTTATAGAAAAAGTTTTTATCTTTCCCATCAAATTCGTGTGTTTCAAATTATTTGTGCCTCACCATCATATTTCCCAGAATCAATAAGTGACTGTACTACTGTCTCATATATCTGGGTAAGAATGACCTAATTTCCCTAAATCTTAGGCCATTTAATCCTCCTTCTGTTATTGTAGCAACCATTGGGAGGGCCTTTTCTTGAACATCCAAAGGGATACACTTATTATCCATTTCTTAAGCCAAGCCATTATGACCACTATCTTGCCTGTGAATTATCATCATCTCAATCATGTGACACCAGGATGATAAATCCAATTGGATATAGTTGATTCTAGTACAAGAATTAACCCTTTTAAACATATACTTGGGATCCTTTTCAGAGTTTGTATGCCCATTACAGGCTGTTAATCTATGACTCACAGTCAGGGAGGCTATTTGAAATGCAACTCTTGTGTTTCTGGAGGGGCTCATGTGTCTTAAACCGGGGATTCCCCACTCCTCATCCTCTTCCTCTATCACATCAGCCAACACTTCCAACGGTTTGTATGTGGTATTTAGGTCCCCTGCAAGTAATAAGTGGTCCATGTCCTCGACCTTGTCCAGAAAATTGGTGAGTACAGTTAAAGCGGGGGAATCCTTGTACTGAGTGGGACATTTGTTATAACTGTTGACTACCTAAATGGACTGGCCCCCATTCAGACTATGGAGGTGGATAGCTAGTAAATCTCTTGAGTCAGTTACCAGTTTTTTTTTATCTTGACATGTAGGTTAATATTGATATTAACTTAAATAGTAAGACCTCCTTTTGGTCAGCCCATAGGAGAGGGGACTGCTTCCGCACTACAAATTGTAACTTCCACCCTATGAACCACAGTAGTGGCCCAAGTCTCCTGCAAGAGGCAAATGTCATAGCTATCAATGACGTCCACCCAATCCTCACAGCTGAGCTTGGACTTTGCCCACTAGGTTCCAGGAGAGTAGCCTCATCTTTTTTTTATTTATTGAGTTTTTAGTGCATAATAACGATAACATACACATTACAAACAATCAGATAGCACTGAATAGTATACTTTGGCAGTGATCCCGTATCAGCTCTCCTTCGCGGCCATTCCCTCTCCATGACAGGGGACTACCCCTGTTGTATCTTTAAATAAATGATACGTCTAACATCTCTATTTTTGTCATCACCCTATACCCCACCCGTGCAGAGCAGTGCAAGCCATCCATCGTTATAGCTTGTGCGCAGCCAGTCTATAACCAATTACACCTTGCACATACAAATCCTGTCTTCCCCTCATGAAAACCCTTGTCTGTGGTGGGGGTGCAGCATGCCACCCAGTCGCAGCTAAGGGGCCCATTGCCCCATGGTCCACCTCCCCTACTTAACAAGTGCTCTTCTCGCTTCCCGTCCCTGCTCCTGTCTCTCAAAGTAAGTCTGAAACGGGACCCAAATGTCCCTTGGGCGACTGCAGCTAGGAAAGAGTTTGCCATATATGTCAGACTGCAGGCTGCAGTGGAGTGACGATTCATCAGCATAATTGTTGGAATAAAGCATCTTGTTTATTATCGAACAGTCAAGGTTCTACCAGTCATAACGGTGCTTCTATGAGGGAGTCCACCCAGGTCTTCATTGTCAAAGATGATAGAAATCCTAATGTAACTTTTAGGGAGTGCAACTTGCAGAACGGCTTAAAAAAGTCAAGGCATATAGATCATCTTGCACAGGGAAGTGACACAGATGGGAGGGACGGACTACTCCCTCAGCTAGAAGTGCAGCAGCAGAGCACACAAACTAGGCCCATTCTGAGGAGCCATTTCACTACCAATGGGTACTACCCAATAGCAGATAGAGATAAAACTTTCATGGTCAATGTCCCCAAAATACCATCCTCATCCCTAGAAAATGGCAAGCCTTTAATAAATAAGGTCACCTATTGGATACAGCAAGTTAGACAGTGCCGCTCCATTATTAGATCTGCTATAGTAGCCTCAGGACGGTCACACTTGAATGACAATTTTGATTATATCACTTTAGAGCTTATTGATGAAAAAGTAGGAAATTAACTGGTGAATCTGGACCAACACAAAATACCTGTCAATGACTCTAAAATTCAATTTAAGTATTCCCTACCCAGTAGTAGGGAACCATGGTCCCCCCCAAAACCAGATCTCTGAAGTCCCCAAGATCACAAGAGAGGGGCCACCAATATAGTGGAAGCTGGTCTTAGGGCCTGATGGGAGAAGTAGTTGCCAACCCAAAATAACTGGGCAGCATTGTCTAGAGAAAAGTTGTGCCCTGCTACTATAGTCATTAATCCCAGCACTAATCACAACAACTACTTTGAGGTGGGTAGGCAATCCCCACTTAACGAAGTGAATGGAGTGGGAAGCCAGCCTACTTAACGTGCACAGATTCAGCAGCATAAGGTTGTTAAAAGTTAAGGGTACTTTGGGGCAGAGCATGCCAGGTGCCAAAATGGCTGTATAGGCTGAGAGCCCCTCTGGCCGAGAAGACGATCCTGAACATTCCTGGCGTTAAGGGCGCCCAAATGTGAGAGTGTGTAGCTGAGCCCTTGTGAACAAGGGAAGCCATTCTTGTCCTGGCTTCGCGAGACAGGGGCAGAGAATGGTGACGCAGCCTGCTTGGGCCTGATGGCGGAACTGGGCGTGTTTTGCTTTCACTAATAACCAACCTGACAAAAATCTCTGGAATGCACTTCTCAGTTCAAAGAAGACATTTATTATTATTTCACCACGAGGTTCCTAAAATTGAAGGAGATTAGTTAGTCAAAAGCACACTTTAAAATTAGTCACAACAATGAAAGGAAAATATATCAAAATGATTCTCAACTGCAATGTACACAGCAAATATATGTCATTGTATTATAGCATAATTGCAAAGCAAAGAATAAAGTAAAAATTCATCACAGTAGGGCCTGCCAAGCTCTTCATCTTTCTCATGCCAGCAAGAAGATGACCCCGTTCAACTGCGAGAAAGAGATATCCACCCTCATGGGACAAGTGTCAGGCATTTGACGTCCAATCCTGACTGAGGTCTTGGAAATTCCCTCACTACTGAGCAGGACCACCCTTTTATATCTTTACAGAACAGAAAGGGCTTCTTGGAGAAAACCCTCCCATGAAAGAGAAATATTCAAACATGTTGGCTACTGTAGGTCAGAGTTGGAAGAAAAACTTTGAAAACTGGCCAGATTCTCAAGGCTCTCCTCCCACGGCTGCACCGTTCCCTGGACTGTACTTTCTTATCATGTTGACTGACTAACTGTTCAGTGAGAAAAAAATACGAAAAACAAGCTCAGTTTACCATGTGGAACAACACAGCTCAACTGCAATGCCTCAACTGCAGTGTCTAACACCACTATAAAGTCAATAGGCAGCTAAACTGAATACAAAATGTAATCTGCAACTAGTGAACACTGAATAACTAATATGCAAAGTGGTGAAACACAAAGTCAGTGGTCAAACATACCTATTATCATCACATTTCCACCCCTTGATCAATGACTTTGTGTACTTTTTTCTTATTTAAAAAAAAAAAAAACATCATAAGCAATTAGGTTTGCATTGTATACAGAAACATAATGCAATGATAAAAGCAATCACTCGAAAGCAATGGAGGTGGATTAACGTATTAATCTTATAAACCTTTAAATCAGACACACCTACAATGAAAAGACTAAAGCTTATATTCCCTGATTGGGATAATAACTGATTTAATAGTGTCTCTAGGATAGCGAGTTGGTGTAGAATTAGATGAAAACATCATGAGTTCTAATCATGTAAAGGTACACGGTCCACCTGAAAGGTTTGCTGGAATATTAGTGAAAGTCAGGTTTCCACACTCAAACAGCCAGCCAACTGGCAATTTTGCTTAGTTAGACTGGCAGCAGTCATCAGATGATAACAAGCCATGGGTCAGTTCCAGTGGAAATATGTAATCAAACAGGTTGACAGAACATCCATGGTACTCTGCATTGATCCCATGCAGAACTTTGATCTGTGAAGCACAATTTGTGCAAAATGGATCCATAGGTTTTGTACTTTAAAAGCAGCAGGAGCTTTGCACAAAGGTTATCAATCAGGTTCAGGTTGGGGGTGCGGTCTGTTGCCTGACCCCACACGCAAATGCCCAAAGGGAGACCACACAGCATACTCATGGTCAGTGGCAAGTCGTAGTAAGATCTGTAAAAGAAACAAGTATCACTTTTCTTTCAAATAACATCTGAAATGTGCTCTCCATTTTCCTTTCCGTGTTTTATAATCAGCAGGACGTTATTGGGGCTCTTTGCTATGATTTCTGCAGGTTCTGAATGGCCATTTGGGGATTCAACCCACACCCTAGCACTGAGATTTTTATCTGCTGAACTTCCCTTTCCTTGCACTGTCAGAAGGGCTGGGGCAGTCTCCTTCCTTACCAATCCTCCATGCACTGAACCCGTGACAATTTGGACAATTCTGTCTCCAATCTGTATGAATAAATCAACTTCTCTTCTATTTAACGGAATAGCTTTGATTTCTACCTGTCCTGGTAACTTTCCTCTCCGCAATTGATCTTTGAGTGTTTGTGGGACAGATCTCAGTTATGTGTGCTGACAAACAGGACATTGCAAAATCACGTTTTTTATCAAATCTAGGGGAATGTGCATCCCTCTAATTTCTGCCCAACTGTAAATGGCTTTTTCTCCCAGGTATCCACATTTCAGTGCGCCCACTTAGCCATCCCCACCAAGTCAGAATTCTGGGTTGACACTTCTGCCTCTGAACTTTTGTCTTTGACGTCTGCAAGGGAATTGAACCAGCGTTCTAATGAGTCAATAGGTCAATCAGCATCTATGACTTTACTCTGTTCTAACAATTCCCAAATTTCCTGCCACAACTCTTTGCTCCACATCTCCTTTGAATGAATGAACCAGTTATGTGCATGCCATGTGGAAAGCCAAACAGCGAATCCATTGGCAGTGAACCAAGAATCAGTGTAAAAATGACACGTCCCAGGGGCAGCTCTTGCTTTAGAGTTTGACCCACAGTGTACAATTCTGTATATTGGCTACTTTTTCCTTCTCCTGTGGAAGACAACATTATTTCAGTAACTGAATTGTATGACACCGCTTTCCAATGTCTTTTAGTTCCCCAGTATTTGAATAAACCATTAGTAAACCAAACATGCTTTCTGTCCTCAGGGGACAAGAATCCAAATAGTGCACTCCATTTCACTGGTGACTCTTTTACCTGTGGTACCTCCTGCACTCTCTCCTCATCCTGTACAGTGGCTTGTGACACATGTTCATGTAGGGCTGCAGTGCCTGCTGGTCCTACTCAAGCCCTGTGTTGTATGTACAAGATCCAGCGTATGATACTAGCCTCTTGTGCATGTCCTATACAGTGAGATTTAGGTGAACTCATCACCCACTGCATGACTGATATTTCAGGTTTCAGAATTACATTATGACTTAATGTAATTTGCTCAGTATCCACTCGAGCCCAATAACAAGCCAAAAGCAGTTTTTCAAAAGGAGTATAGCACTTCTAAGAATCAGACAGTTTTCTAGTCCAAATTCCTAGGGGCACCCTTGTCCTCCCCTGTTTCTGCCACATACTCCAGTTTGCATATTGTCCCTGAACAGTTACATGTAACACAATGTTTCCCTCTTGCACTGTACACAAGTCTAAAGTCTGTTGAATTATTTAATTTGCCAAATCAAAGGCACACAGCTGCTCCTCACTCCATTTAAACTCATGTTTCTTCCTGGTTACTTTGTGCCAAAGGGTTAAAATTTTACTTGGTTGATGGCTATACTGTTTTCCAAAAATCAAACAGTTTAATAAAACTCTGTGTCTCTTGCTTAGTGCTAATAGTAACAAATTCTAAAATCTGTTGTTTTACCTGTAACAACATCTCTTTATATTCTGGATTCCTCTGAATGCCTAGAAACTGCACATTTTACGACAGTACCTTTGTCTTGTCTGAATTAATTGTACACATCATACTCTGCAAAAGTGGTCTGAATATACAGGTAACATCGTTAACTTTTTGCTCAGTGTAATCTTTTAAAGAATGTATTTCAACTCCTGCCAAAAACTGTGGGCTACTCTGCCCACAAATTACGCTATGCTCATACAGCTCACACTAGCACCCACCTTTTTTAACCTCCTCATTACAGGAATGTGAAAAGTCAGATTCTCCTGTAACAGCTTGGTAGATTTCAGTTTTATCCTGCAATAATTTGTTCTGGCTAACTTGCTCCTGTAATTTCTTATTTTCATATTCTAACTGTTTACATCTCTCATGTAATGTTCGGTAAGCAGACAAAAGTATCCAAACCCTCCTGTCAAAAACAAAAGGGACATCATTCCTTTAAAAAAAACACCTTTTCTAATCATGAAAACACCTTTGTTTTATCCAAGAGCCCATCCCAATACTTAGAAAGTCCTGATAAACAAGAAAATACATTAACCAAAACATCATAAGGCATTTTAATTTCACATGCATGTTCAAACATGGTTTGCGGTGTTTCCTTTAATTCTCTGAACAAAAACATAGTTACACTTTTAAATTGTGTACTTCCAACCTCCAACCCCCTTTTTTTTATTTTATTATTGACGACTACGCCAAAATGTTTTGCTTTCACTAATGACTGAGCTGACAAAAATCTCTGGAATGCACTTCTCAGTTCAAAGAAGACATTTATTATTATTTCACATAATTGCAAAGCAAAGAATAAAGTAAAAATTCATCACTGCAGGGCCTGCCAAGCTCTTCATCTTTCTCATGCCAGCAAGAAGATGACCACGTTCAACTGTGAGAAAGCGATATCCACCCTCACAGGACACGTGTCAGGCATTTAACGGCCAATCCTGACCGAGGTCTTGGAAATTACCTCGCTACTGAGCAGGGACACCCTTTTATATCTTTAAAGAACTGAAAGGGCTTCCTGGAGAAAATTCCTCCCATGAAAGAGAAATATTTAAACACGCTGGCTTCTGTAGGTCAGAGTTGGAAGAAAAACATTTAAAACTGGCCAGATTCTCAAGGCTGTGGGGATGTAAGTGGTGTATTATGCTACATGTCTGTGACACATTCTGCATCACTAGCTTCCCCAATGTTATTGCTGTTGCTCTGCCACCTTTGGTTGTGTATGGTGGTGGATTGTGGGATTGTTAGTTCTCCATGCTGTGCATGCATTGGTGGTCGGTGTACATGCAGGGCTGGAAAGGATGCGCATACAGTGGGTATGGCATGCAGGGCTTGGCATTTCATTTTGGTAATTGTGGTGGTGCACTGTGTGGGATGGAGTGGAGTGTCGTTTGGAGCACAGGTCCAGTAGATTTCCATTGGCAGGACGATGGAGCTATAGTGGAGGATCGTGGATAGGGTGAACGCCGTGGGACTACATTCACACACAAGGGACAACATAAGGAAGAGGTGGAACAACCTGCGGGGGAAGGTGCGTTCCATTGAGGCAAGGCACCAGCTCCCCATCAGGAGGACTGGCAGTGGACCCCCAACTCCTCCCCCACAACTGAAAGCATGGGAGAAGTAAGTCTTGGCAATCCTGAGGTACTCACTAGAGTAGCCAGAGGACTGGACACTGGTGAGTCAACATTTACTACATATCAAGAATTGCAGGCTTTGAATACCACCATGGTCAATATTGTAGGGGTGCTGGTTGACATGGCCAACATCATGAGGGAGTACACAGCACACCAGCAGGCCCCTTCCACTAGCCAGTGTACTGACCAACCCTCCACATCTGCTGCAGCTAGTGGACAGGAAGCCCTGCCACAGGACCCACAGGCCACCAGCACATCCCCCCCTGCAGAAGATGAACCACTCCACAAATGTTCCCTGCGACCCAGCCAGACACCAGAGACAGTTACCAAGACCACCGAAAGGAAATGAGCCCCTTCTGAATGTCCCCCTTGTGTTCCACTGTTTCACCTTGTCCACTTTGAACTGCCATTGCTACCCTTACTATGGCCCCTTCTACACTGGACCTGTGCAACAAACAGACTGTCACACTACACTGGACTTTTCCCAACCATCACCCCACTCTATTGCACTTTGAATTGTATACCAATTTTTTAAATAAACATCCTTGGACACAATTTGAGTAATAGTGCTTAATCTGAAGTAAATTTACAATGTATTGAACTGTTCTGAACTGTATGGCTCTGTGCAAATGTCCAGTAATATGTTAATCCATCCTACATATGTGTCTCAACAGTCTGTGCACATCGCAGCATCACACTGTTGTAACCACACCAACATCTTCAATATGAGAAGCCATAGGTGACAGTTAGTTGGATGCAAAGGCAGTGACTGGCATAATGATACAGCCACCGAACACAACACTTAGATGGAAAAATGGTTAGTTTAACAGTCTTACCTGAGTGTCATTGGAAGAACTGCTGTATCATATGTGTCCTGTTGTCCACATTCTCCTCCTCCTTCTCCACTGTCCTCACTGTCCTCTGCTGCCCCAGGTGCATTGTCACCCCCTACTCCTGCAGATAGGGCACATGGCATCTGAGTGCCAAATTGTGCAGCATGCAACACACCACAACAATCCTGCAGACCTTCTCAGGGGAGTAGCATAGGGATCTGCCTGTCAGATGAAGGCACCTGAACCTGGCCTTCAGGAGACCAGAGGTCCTTTCAACAATACTCCTGGTACGCTCCTGAGCATCATTGTACCTATTCTCAGCACCTGTTCTCGGATTCCTAACAAGGGTCAGGAGCCAGGACAGGTTTGGGTAGCCGGAATTACCTGCAAGAAGTGAGGGACACACATTAACCTTGCATAATGGCAGGGGGTATGACTCCTGAAGGCATACACTGACATACATTGGGTGGGGACTCAGGCTTACCTATAAGCCACACTCTGTGCCTCTGTAGATGTGCCATCAGCTGTGGGATGCTGCTATTCCTCAGGACAAGGGTATCATGCACCGACCCAGGATACTTGGCAGTGACGTGGGAGATCTACTGGTCAGCAAGCCAAATCATCTGGACATTGAGTGAGCGGAAACTCTTCCTATTCCTGTACACTTGTTCATTGGCTCGGGGGGGGGGGCTAAGGCAATATGGTCCAATCAATGGCCCCAAGAAAGTGGAATATGTCCAGTTGCATAGAACCCAGCCTTCACAGTGGGCAATTCATCTACCTGGAGAAATGCGATGTAGCTGCACATGTGCTTGAACAAGGCTGCCAAAACCCTTGCAAGCACAATAGAGAACTTTGGTTATGACATTCCTGCAGCCGAGCCCACTGTCACCTGGAAAGAACCAGTTGCCAGGAAATTGAGCACTGATAGTACCTGCACAAGAGGGGGTATTACTGTGGTGCAATTGATAGCAGGAGGACAGGCTCCAGTTGAGCACACAGCTCTGTGATTGTGGCCCTGTCCAGACGATAGGTGAGTATGATGTGCCAGTCCTCCAGTGTAGCCTAGTCCACAAGGGGTCTGTATATAGGTGCTTGCTTCCTCCTCCTATTCCTCTGCAGTGGTTGGTACCTAAGGGACTTAAAAGTAATAAGGGAATGACAACAGGAACTATGGACACACTACATCAGTGTACACTTAGAGCATGTTTGTATGTTGGACACTGGAATTGTCTAGGTGTGTACATTCGACAACAGGGACGCACTTTTAAATCATCACAGGTGTACTAGCAGTAGAAAATGGCAACCGCCTGTCCTGTATGCAGGGACAGGTGGAAGTGACCTCACTTCGCCGGCGTTATGCGTCATGGCAGGAGGCGGTCTGCACCGCCGCGCAATTCCTCATAGGCTAACATGAGCCTCTTTAGAGTATAGGAACCAATGATGATCAATGCTAGGGGTGACGGTGTTCACAGCTGCGGCCATGACCACCATTCTCTTCCTACCAATTCACTTGATTCCTGACTCTCCACAGGACCACATCTCCACTGAGTGTGCTGCTGTGACCTGTGTCTGGAACCTGCCATGGCCTGTGCAACAGGGGAAAGGGCCCCAGCCTTCACGTTTGAGGAGTTGGAGGGGCTTGTGGATGGTATCCTACCCTGTATGGGCAGTTATACGAGCCTCCAGACCAACATGTGAGTACACCATGGGTACGTTCCATGTGACATGGCTCCATGAAGATGTGTGTGTGCTGGCAGTGTGCCATTTGAGAGGGTATGGCTGGTGGCAGTGTCTGTGCAGTGGTATTGGTCATGTGTGTGCTTGATGAGGAGCAAATGCAGTATGGTTAATGGGGTCTTTCTGTCTGTGTTTCCTCTGCAGGTCAGCGCCCATCAAAAGAAGGTGTTGTAGCGTGCCATCGCCAATGACGTGCGGACACTGGGGGTCCAAAGCCGGCAGAAGACACACTGCAGGAAACGGTGGGAGGATCTGAGACACTGGGCCCGGAAGACTGTGGACGCCCAGCTGGGGATGGCCTTCCAACAAGAGAGGGGTGTCCGTCGGAACCTGAACCCCCTGATGGCCTGCATACTGCCAGTGGCCTACCCAGAGCTGGATGGACACTTGAGGGCATCACTGCAGCCACAAGTGTGTGTTGCCTTGCATCGGATTTTGGTGCAGGGTTCTAGTCAGAAATCAGTGGATGCCCCAGTATGCCAGCTTAGACATTGCAATGTCGTCCAGCTTAGGTATTTTGGGCGTAATGCATATTTCAGATGGCTGGATAGCAAGCTTTCCATGTCAAACAGGGCTTAGTTTGTTCCAGTTGATGTGCAAATGGCTGTGTCTGACTCCGACCTGCTGTTGTACCTAGCCAGTAGTGTGCCCGTGTGTTCCATACTGCCCATTCTTAGTCCCTGTGTGTGATGGTGATGCGTATGCCATCTGTGCTGTCATAGCTGTGATTGACCCTGTGCCCCCCCTCCTTTTGTCATCCTGTCCATGTGTACATTTGTGAGAAAGTAGCTTCTTTCTAGCATGGTTAACCCCACTTTTGGCCTGTTTGTGAGTGTTTGTCAATGTGTTTTTACTGTCTCATTGGGATCCTGCTAGCCAGGACTCCTGTGCTCATAGTTAAAACCCTATTTGTCAGAGACGTTTGCCTGTCTCAGTGAGATCCTTCTAGCCAGGAACCCAGCGCTCATAGTTTGTGTCCTATGTGTGTGTTGTCAGTAAGCTTAACTGTGTCACTGAAGTTCTGCTAACCAGAACTCCAGGACGTATGCTCTCTCTACTTACCAAATTTGTCACTATAGCTTAGTGACTACATATTCCAATTCTAATTGGCACACTGGACCCCTCCCTTATAAGCCCCTAGTATATGGTACCTAGGTACCCAGGGCATTGGGGTTCCAGGAGATCCTTATGGGCTGCAGCATTTATTTTGCCACCCATAAGGAGCTCAGACAAACCTTTCTTCAGGACTGCCACTGCAGTCTGAGTGAAACAATGCACACACTATTTCACAGCCATTTTCACTGCACTCAAGTAACTTATAGGTCACCTCTATGTTTAACCTTCATTTACTGAAGGCTAGGTGCAAAGTTACTAAGTGTGAGGGCACCCTTGCACTAGCAAAGGTGCCCACACGCTGTCTAGGGCTAATTGCCCGGACTTCATGAGTGCGGGGATACCATTACACGTGTGCACAACAATACATATATGTAGCTTCACAATGGTGACTCCGAATATGGCCATGTGAGGTGTCTAAGATTATGGAATTGTCCCCCATTCTAAATCTGGTATTGGGGGCCAATCCCATGAATCCTGGGGGCTCCACCACGGACCCCAAGTACTGCCAAACCAGCTCTCTGAGGTTTCCACTGCAGCCCCAGCTGCTGCCACCACACAGACAGGTTTCTGCCCTCCTGGGGACAGAGCAGCTCAATCCCAGGAAGGCAGGACAATGCATTTCCTTTGGGAGGAGGGTGTTACACCCTCTCCCTTTGGAAATAGGTGGTACAGGCTTGGGAGGGGTAGTATCCCAGAGCCTATGGAAATGGCTTGAAGGGCACAGATGGTGCCCTCCTTGCATATGCCAGTCTACACCGGTTCAGGGACCCCCAGTCCCTGCTCTGCTACAAAATTGAACAAAGGAAAGGGGATTGACCTGGACACCTCTGAGTGGCCAGTGCCAGCAGGTGACGTCAGAGACTTCTCCTGATAGGTGCATACCTGGGAAGATAGCCAATTCCCCTCTCAGGGTTATTTAGGGTCTCTCCTATGGGTGTTTCCTCAGATTCAGATTGCAAGATTCCTCCAGGAATCCTCTGCATCCTCTGCTTCAGCTTCTGACCGTCGTATCAATCGCAGACTCTCCAGGAACCGCTGTAACTGCAACAAAGTATCCAGGACGACTACTGTGACCTGCAACTTCAGCTCAAGCTAGCATTTGCAACAGTTTCCTAGGTGTGCACGCTCTGAGGACTGCCTGTCTTCACCCTGCACCAGAAGAGCCAAAGGAATCCCTGTGGAGTGACGTAGTCACTTCCCTGCTTCTGCAGGCACCCTTTTGTGACGAGGACCGGTACTCTGGGACTCCTCTACTGACAACGAGCATGATCCCTGGAACACAGGTGGTGGATAGATGTGATCCAGATTATCCTAAGGTCCACCTGTCCAGATTTGGTGGAGGTAAGAGCCTGCCTCCCGGTGCTGCGACAGTACCCCTGTGCACGCGTCATCTCCAGCTCCTTGGGCTTCTGTGTACTTCTTCCAAGAATCCTTTCTGCAGAGTGTGGCCCAGGTCCCCAGCACTCCATCCTGTGACGCACAACTCGCTGAGTTGTTCTCCGGTGGCGTGGGACCTTCCTTTGTTGTGCTGCGATGACCGCACTCTGCATCTTCTTTGTCCACATGTCCTGGGACGACCGTGGGTGCTGCCTGGTCTTTTGTGGGCTCTCTACAGTGCTGAGAGCCCCCTCTGTCTCCTCAGTCCGAGCTGAGACCCCCAGGTCCC
Organism: Pleurodeles waltl; assembly: GCF_031143425.1. NCBI lineage: Eukaryota > Metazoa > Chordata > Amphibia > Caudata > Salamandridae > Pleurodeles > Pleurodeles waltl. Next base: position 191,543,309 of record NC_090439.1, read on the forward strand.
TCCTGGGTCAAGGCAGCTCAATTTTGACGCAAACCGCAAACTTGTGTGAACCAAGGCTTGTTGTCAGAATCCAGCGACACAAACAACCTGCATCCAACAACTTGACGTGGGATGTCTCCAGCACTATGCAGGAACCCGCAGCCATCTTCTTTGGTGCTCTTCTGTACTCTTCTTCTTACCGGATTTTAGAAATGGGGTCTCTAGTTAGCAGTCGGTTTGCACCCTGTCCAAGGAGGGACCCTCAGTTTAATCAGGATAAGGGAGTTACCTGCTCAGATAACCCCTGCTCACCCTCTTGGTAGCTTGGCACAAGCAGTCAGGCTTATCTCAGGGGCAATGTGTAAAGCATTTGCACATAACCCACAGTAATAAGTGAAAACACTACCAACGGACACCACACCAGTTTTAGAAAAATAACCAATATGTATCTATATAAAACAAGACCAAATATGATACAAATCCAACATACAGTAATTAAAATATGAATTCTACAAGATTTACTCACAAATACAGTTCCTTGAAGTCAATAGCTCCACCTGGGGCTATCGCGGCGTCATGATCAACAAAACCAACAGTTCAGGCTGGCCGCGGCGTTGTGGGCCAGCCACGGTGTCGGTAAGACCCACAAACAGTACCTTGGATTTGCAGGGCGTCGTGATGCTCACAGTGAGCTCTGGAAAGTGGCGTCGCTGACGTCACGGTGTCGGTTCTGGAGGCGGTGCAGGAGTCGTCGGGCCCTTGAGATCAAACGCGTTGCAGCTCGAACTCGAGGCTGATGAAGTCGAGTGCATTGATGGCGTCGGGGCTGCGGTGCGAAGCAGGATGATGTGACGCGCGGTCCCCACAGGTCACGGTGCAGGCAGCAGCTCGGTGAAGGCATCCAGCAGTGTCGGTCAGACCAGTGCTGCGGTGTGGAGCGGGGCGATCAGTTGTATGTTGTCCACAGGTCATGGTGCAGGCAGAGGCGTTGTCGTTGCTGAAGCGCTGTCGTCGCAAGGCCCAAGCCAGCGGTGCGGGATGGGACAGTGCTTCGTGACCCTCACGAGCGGTGTCCACAGGCCACGGTGCAGGCAGGATGCCTGGTGACAATACAGGAGTTGATGGTGCTGGCGTCGGTGAACCAGGGCTGCGGTGCGGGACGGTGCTTCATGTACCTCACGAGCGGTGTCCACAGGCCACGGTTCAGGCAGCAGCGCCGGTGTCAGCAGGAGCAGCATCGTCGGGAATGCCCAGGCTGTGGTATGAGCAGGCGATGCCGGAGTATGAGGCCAACAGGTCGTGGTGCGAGCAGCAGCTCATGAAGTTGTCCGATGATGGCCTCGGGGAGACCAGGGTCGCGGTGCAAAGCGGGGCAATGCAGCTCCGTGTGGCGTTGGCATGTCATGGTGCAGGCCAGTGGCGTCGTTGGCGGCGTCGCAGTGGTTTCTCCTCTTGAACAGCACAAAACACACAGTTCCCAGTGCTGCAGGTCGAGGAAACTAAAGTCTTTGGTGTCCCTGAGACTTCCAACTTGAGGCAAGATCTACTCCAAGTCCTTGGAGAATTTTCTCAAGCAGGACACACAGCAAAGTTCACCCTTTGAACTCTTTTCAGGCAGAAGCAGCAACTGCAGGCCAGCCCAGCAAAGCAGCACAACAAAGGGACAGTACTCCTCCTTCAGCTCTTCTCCTTGTAGAGGTTCCTCTTGATTCCAGAAAGATACTAAAAGTCAGGGGTTTTAGGTCTTTTTCTTATACCCAGTTCTGCCTTTGAAGTTGTCAAACTTCAAAGCAAAGTCTCAAGTGTTTGCAAGATCCTTCCTTTTCCAGGCCAGGCCCCAGACACTCACCAGGGGGTCGGAGACAGCATTGTGTGAGGGCAGGCACAGTCCTTTCAGGTGTGAGTGACCACTCCTTCCCTCCAGCACAGATGGCTAATCAAGATATGCAAGCTACACCCCAGCCCCATTTGTGTCACTGTCTAGAGGAGAGCTGTGAACAGCCCAACTGTCAAACTGACCCAGATGTGGAACCCACAAACAGGCAGAGTCACATAATGGATTAGGCAAGAAAATGCCTACTTTCTGAAAGCGGCATTTTCAAACAAACAATCTAAAAATCAGCTTCACTAAAAGATATATTTTTAAATTGTGAGCTCAGAGACCCTAAACTCCAAATTTTTATCTGCTCTCAAAGAGAATCTGTGCTCTAAGGATATTTAAACGCAGCCCCCATGTTAACCTATGAGAGGGATAGGCCTTGCACAGTGAAAACCGCATTTGGCAGTATTTCACTGTTAGGACATATAAAACACACTAGTGTATGTCCTACCTTAAACATACACTGCACCCTGCCCATGGGCTACCTAGGGCCTAACATAGGGGTGCCTTACATGTAGTAAAAGGGAAGGTTGATGCCTGGCATGTGGGTACACTTGCCACGTCGAATTGGCAGTTTAAAACTGCACACATAGACACTGCAGTAGCAGGTCTGAGCCATGTTTACAGGGCTACTAATGTGGGTGCACAATTAGTGCTGCAGGCCCACTAGTAGCATTTGATTTACATACCCTGGGCACCTCTAGTGCACTTTACTAGCGACTTACCAGTAAATCAAATATGCCAATCATGGATAAACCAATACGCAGCACACTTTGCACAGAGAGCATATGCAGTTTAGCACTGGTTAGCAGTGGTAAAGTGCCCAGAGTCCTAAAGCCAACAAAAACTGGTCAGAAAAAATAGGAGGGAGGCAATAAGGCTGGGGATGGCCCTGCAAAAAGGGCCATTTCCAACACCAGAGAATCCACTTTTACACCATCTTCTAGGTTTACAGGGGCTCCTGTCCTTCCAGGAATCTACTGTGACTTCTGTACTTGGTCTCCTCTCTTCACAGGTCTTCAGGTCCAGGAATCTACTGGTTGTTGATTGCAGTCCTGCTCGGTTCTTGCTAAATCTGTTATTATGACTTGTAGTGTGTCCTGAGGAAACTTGCAGTACTTTACTCCTACTTTCCTGGACTCTGGGGTGGGGTACATTACTTACCTTTGATATTTTCTTACACTCCTAGTCCCCCTCTACACACTACACTTGCCTAGGGGGGAATTTGTTATTTGAATTCCACTTTCTTAGTATATGTGTTACCCCTAGGTCTATTGCATTCTAATGTATTTTCTACTGTTTACTCTATTCTATGGCTGCTTACTTACCTGATTTTGGTTACTAGTGTATATATTTTATATTGTGTATAAAACTTACCTCCAGAAGGAGTATTGCCTCTAAGATATTTTTGGCCTTGTGTCACTAAAATAAAGTACCTTTATTTTTGGTAAACTGAGTATTGTCTTTTATTGTGTATAAGTACTGGGTAACTATAGGGGTATTTCAGGATCTTTGCATGTCTCCTAGTTCAGCCTAAGCTACTCTGCTGCAGCTACCGCTAGACAGCCTAAGCTGCTAGAACACTGCCTACATTTCACTAATAAGGGATAACTGGTCCTGGTATACGGTGTGCCTTAGGTACCTACTACAAACCAGGCCAGCCTCCTACGGCATTAGCATAATCAGGCGAAGGAGGAGGGGCACCAGCGAGTTAGGGATCTGCCAGCCCACGGGACCCAGGAGGCAGAGTCCACAGACGCTGAGGGGACTAGTGGGACAGAGGGTAAGGAGAGCACCACGGGGGGACAGAAGCTGATTCAACAGACTCTGATACCTCCTCCGAAGGGAGCTCACTGGTGGTGGCGGACATCTCTGGGACCACACAAGCTACAGGTTCAATCGCCACCCCCGTACCAGCACCGCCCTCCTAGTAGCACCCCACCGAGTTGCTTGTGACCGCTCACCCAGGAGTGTGGGCGTCCCCATCGCCTCAGGCACCTCAGCCCCTGACACAGTCAGCCCTGCCGCCCTTGGTGAGGAGGCTATTGACCTCCTGAGATCCATCTCTGTAGGGCAGTCAACCATAGTGAACGCCATCCAGGGGCTGGCATCCCAGATGCAGCAATGGAATGCCTTCCTGTAGGGCATTTACAGTGGCTTGGCGGCCCTACAGAGATCGTTTCAGGCTCTGGCCTCCTCCCTGACCGCAGCCAGTGTCCCTGTTTCTTCCGTCCAACCTCCAACTACCACTTCCCAGTCCCAGTCTCCTCACCCCAAACCCATTCCAAGCACACATTCTGACAAGCATGCACACAAAACAACAGACAAGACTTGCGCAGACAAACACAGGCAGCACACTTCAGTCGCACACCACCACCACCATTACCACCTCGTGCAGCACACCTCACCATGTCTGCCTCCCTCCAAAGACATACAAACGCTCACACTCAGACCCACAACAGCCATCCACCTCACACAAGCACACTGTCCATGCACCTGCACCCAGGTCCAGCACACCTCCTCCTCCTACAACCACTCCCACTCCCTCTACCTCCACACCCATCCCTCATCCCACAACCTGCCCGATTGGCCCTAAGAAGTTTTTCCTTTCCTGCCTTGACCACTTCCACCCGCGTCCTGCCCGTAGGAGAAAGGTTCCACCCAGCCCAGTACCTCCAGCACCCAGTCTGGCCCTGTTCCACCCACAAAGACTTCAGCTGTCACTAAGGAGCACCCCAATCCCACTCCTTCACCCCTAAACGGAAGGGTAAAGTGTCACCCCCTCCTAAACCAAAACTCAAAACCAAGCAGACACCTCTGAAAGCCAAACCAAAATCCAAGGAGCCCCCTCTCAAAAAGAGTCCCCTGCACCACTCCACCCCCCCTGAGGTGCCTGCCTATTTCCAACATGATTCCCCTGCACAGTGGAGTCCTGATGTTCTCAAGAGTCAAGTTGGGGTTGGACTTTGCCCTGTGGGCTTATTCAGACTTTGGACTGGCCACTAGACCTGCATGTGAATGTGCAAACTGTGAATTGTGATGTGCTTTTATGGTATTTATTTATTTTTACCTAAATAAAGCTAATGAATGAACGAACGAACGAATATGCATTGATGTATATATTTTGGATTTGGGCTCTATATCCAAGGGGATTACAGTGGTTGGAACAGAGGTATTTGTCCTGGCTTCCTTTGCCCCTGGGTTCTGCTACTGTCGTTTAACTCTGCAAATGGCTCTGGGTGTGTGGTGTGTGTGTATGGTGTGTGTTGTGCATGTGTGTCACTCTCCCCTCCCTCCCTCCCTTGTGTGCTAGGCGGCTGTACTCACCATCGTCGTCATTGGCAGCGTTGGTACTCCAGGACAGCCATGGCGTGGTGCAGCATTGGGAAGACTTGCAGTTCATGTTCCATGGCAGCCACTGACTCCTCTTTGTCCCTGGAGGTGAGTGTCTCCTTTTATATGATATGTTTCCGCCAGGCTTTTGGTGGTACTGCTACCGCCCCGGAAATTCTTGTGGTGTGCTATGTCGTAATATGGTGGGAGGATCCTTGTCTTCCACCTGCCTGGAGATTGCTACCAGCGTCTTCAGTGTTCGTACCGCACTGGCGGTTAGTGTGGTACATAGGCTGTCTATGGGAGGGATCACAGCCATTGTCATTATTTGGTGGACATTACCACCAGCCTGGCAATGGTACTACTGCCACGGGCCACATAGCGGTCAACTGACCACCAAGGTCATAATGAAGACCTGCAGCCGCTGGTTCTCCTGCATGATGTTAAACACCTGAACCATTTTGTCCTGGGATTGTTGCTATGCCCCTGGGACATTAGTGAGCGCCTCCTGGGCAGTCGGCTCCCTGGGCCTCTCCCACCCTGGTGCACAGCTGTCCTTTGACCGTCCCTGGCCCCTGTGCCTGTGTTCCTTGAATGGTGTACCCACTCCCACTGACCCCAGGACCCTCACTGTCTTGCCTATGAGGTGTGGACCTGGGTCCCTGTACAGATGGGCACACTATTGATTGATGTGTCCTGGGGGCAGCGGTCTGGGGACGTTGGGTGACTGCTGTGGTGTTGGATTCTGAGGGGGAAGGTTCTGTAGTAGACTGGCTCTGGGATGGGGTAGCCGACTGATCAGTGGTCCCAGATGGTCCAGGGAGTTCATCCAGATCTAGAGCTCCTGAGTTTCTGTCATCACTGGGGGCATCTTCTGGTGGGGAACTGGGTAGCTGTGGCAGCTCCTCACCACTGACATTAGCTGGGGCACCTGTGGGGATGTAAGTGGTGTATATTTTGCTACATGTCTGTGACAGATTCTGCATCACTAGCTTTCCCAATGTGATTGCTGTTGCCCTGCCACCTTTGGTTGCGTATGGTGATGTATAGTGGGATTGTTAGTTCTCCATGCTGTGCATGCATTGGTGGTGGGTGTACATGAAGGGCTGGAAGGGATGTGCAGGCAATGGGTATGGCATGCAGGGCTTGGCATTTCATTTTGGTAATTGTGGTGGTGCACTGTGTGGGATGGAGTGGAGTGATGGGTGTCAAGGTGAGGGGTTGTGGTGGCATGCAGGTATGGGGTGATAGGTAGTAAAAGCTGACACACTAGTGTCCACTCCGCTGGCTAATCCAGTGAGTCCCTTGGGATGCAGAATTGCCAAGACTTGCTCCTCCCATGCTGACAGCTGTGGGGGAGGTGGAGGGGGTTCACCCCCAGTACCCATGATGGCGAGCTCGTGCCTTGCTGCAGTGGAACGTACCTTCCCACATAGGTTGTTCCACCTTTTCTTTATGTCGTCCCTTGTGCGTGGATGTAGTCCCTCAGTGGTCACCCTGTCCACTATCCTCCACCATAGCTCCATCTTCCTGGCAATGGAAATCTGCTGGACCTGTGCACCAAACAGCTGTGGCTCTACCCTGACTATGTCCTCAACCATAACCCGCACCTCCTTATCGGTGAAATCGGGGTGCTTTTGTGGGGACATGGGTGTTGTGTGAAGTGGTGGGGTGTGTGGTGCGTGTCAGATGGATAGGTAGTTGTGATATGTGTGTGCAGTTCTCTTTAGGATTGGCGTAGCAAATTGTAGCCGTCTTCTTGTGTTTGCAAATGATAGTGGGTGATGTGAGGGGGTGTTTTATAGTGCTGTTGGTGGGTGTGTGGGGTGTGTGTATTTGTGTCTGATGTTGTTTTTTTTGTTCTGGCTAATGTTGTCTTGTTTTGTATGGGTGGTGGTACTGACAGTTTATCACGTTCAGTGGGTCTGGCGGATTTGTGGTGGTGGCTATTTTCTGTTGGTTTGTATGTATGTGTCATAATCTGGCAGACGGATGTCTACCTCCTCAGCGGTAAGCTGGCAGCAGTGAGCACGGCTGAGTTTGCTAAATCTGCATCCTCCAGTGATTCCACAGTTGAGAGCCCCACGTCATTCTCAATAGTGAGTACTTGGCATTTATTATCACTGTCTAGGTGAGCAGGTGACCTAGATGGATGCTGTTGGACCTGCCCCTTTTTTCAGGGCCATCCCCAAACTTTTTGCCTCCTTCCTCCTATTTTGTCTGACCACTTTTTTGTGGGCCTTAGGACTCTGGGCACTTTACCTCTGCTAGCCAGTGCTAAACTGCATATGCTCTCTGTGTAAATTGGGTGTGTTTAATTGGCATTTCCATGATTGGCATATTTGATTTACTAGTAAGTCCCTAGTAAAGTGCACTAGAGGTGCCCAGGGCTTGTAAATCAAATGCTAGTAGAGGGCCTGCAGCAGTAGTTGTGCCACCCACATGAGTAGCCCTGTAAACATGGCTCAGACCTGTCACTGCTGTTTCTGTGTGTGCAGTTTTAAACTGACAATTCAGCCTGTCAAGTGTACCCACTTGCCAGGCCCAAACCTTCCCTTTTTATACATGTAAGACACCCCTAAGGAAGGCCCTAGGTAGCCCCAAGGCTAGGGTGCAGCGTGTGTTGGATGGGACATGTACTGAAGTGTTTTACATGTCCTGATAGCAAAATACTGTTAGTTTTTAATTCGTTTTTCACTGTTGCAAGGCCTCATAGGTTAACATGGGGGCTATTTTTAAATAACTTTTAAGTGCAGTTTCCCTTTGGGAGCAGGTGGAGATTTGGAGTTTGGGGTCTCTGAGCTCACAATTTAAAAATACCTATTTTGGTAAATTTGTTTTTTAAATTGTCTCTTTGAAAATGCCACTTTAAGAAAGTGGGGATTTTTTTTGCTTAAACCATTCTGTGGCTCTGCCTGCTTGTGTATTCCCTCTCTGGGTCAGACTGACAGTTGGACTCTTTGTGAATCTCTACTAGACAGTGACATAAAGGGAGCTGGGGTGTAGCCTGCATATCCTGATTGGTCATCTGGGCTAGAGTGGAGGGAGGAGTGATCACATACACTTGAAATGGCTGTTCCTCACACAAAGCAGTCTCAAAACCCCTGGTGTGGGTCTGGAGCCAGGCCTGGGCAAGGCAGGATCCTGTAACCAACAGTGATTTTCCTTTGAAGTTGAGCAACTTCAAAGGCAGAAAGGGATATAAGTATTGGACCCAAAACCTCAGACTTTAGATTGCTTCAAGGATACAAGAGCAACCTCTGCCAGGAGAAGAGCTGAGGAGAAGTGCTGCTCCTGCCTGTGACTGTACTTTGTTTGGCTGTCCTACAGTCGCTTCTTCTGCCGGTCAAAGGGGACAAAGACTGGAGTTTGAGGTGCATTCCTTCTTGAGAGGTGTCCCCAAGGGCTTGGACTGAGCTTGCCTCCTGTTTTTGAGGTCTCAGCAAAGGCTTCACCAACCAGTTTCTGAGTCTGCATGCTGTGGACTCTAGCTTGCCAGAGGGTGCCATTTCAGTTCCTGGGCCCCTGTAAGTGAATTTCTGGGAAAATCCTGTGAAACTACGCTGGACGACTCTGCCCGAAGCCTGCGACGCCACCTACACCTGGTTCCGTGGACCTCACTGAGATGCAACGACCCCACCATCAAAGTAGGCATGACATCGCTGCAGCTGCTGACATCCGCACAAACTCATGAGTTGGAGTGTCGTACACCCGATGTTTGTAACACCCGCCTCCTTCGTAGCACCTGTGACGTGATCACGACCCCATGAGGTCGCCCGCAGCATTGTGACTTTGTTAGAGGTGTCACGGGACCGACTACTCGCAACCAACACCGCCTCACCTCCGCCGCTCCGCAGCAAGGACCCAATGCCACTTTGTGACGCCTCTGCTCCTTCGCCCCGCAGCACTAGAACCAACGCTGCATGGGATCTAGCGATGCCTCGCTCCCTGAATCCGTGCACCGGCCCGTTTTCCACACGTTTTGCTAAGATATTGTACCAGGGGGGTCGTGTGGCTCTTTAAATGGCACCGGTGGTGTTCCATTGTGGGAAACGACTCTGTCACAATCCCATTTTAACATCAGATTGCAGCATTTGTGCCTTTTAGGCACTATTTCCGTGTTGCTAAAGTCATATTTTTATTTGTGTATGATTGATTTTTATTGTATCTGGTCTTGTTTTATTTAGATAAATAATTACTATTTTTCTAAACTGGTGTGGTGCTCATTTTGTAGTTTTTTCATTGTATTACTGTGAGTGCTGGTACAAATACTTTACACATTGCCTCTAGGTTAAACTTTTCTGCTTGTGCCAAGCTACCAAGGGGGAAAGAAGGGGTTAACTGGGAGTGTTTCTTCTTTGCCTGGCTAGAGTGACGGACCTAGCTTGGACAGGGGACAACCTGACTGCCAACCAAAGACCCCATTTCTAACAGATGCTGTGAGGCTTTCTTGTCCGTTTTAAAACTATCTGAAATTTTCTGCTGCAAAACACTCAGTTTGGAGGGACTCCTATGGGTAAGGAGAGACTTCACCTCTTCAATTAAATTGTCGATGGCATCCACTAATGCAGTTTCTGGCTGCACTGGATTCACCCATTTTGTCCATGTTTAGGGTTCCGTATGGGCTCCCCTTGGATTTCCTCTTTACCACAATGGAGGGAAGTATCTCCACCCTAAGGGGTACTTCTGAGACTAATATTCAAAGAGACAGCATCCCACCTCTATGTAATAGTAAAAAGTAAAGGGGAGCCCCTGCCAACCTAGAAGAAGGTGCAAAAGTAGATTCTCTGGTCAGAAGAAAAGTAAAGAAGATGGCTGCAGGTTCCGGCGTGGTGCAGGAGATGTCCCACGTCGAGTTGTTGGATGCAGCCTGTTTGCGTCGCTGGATTCCGCCAACAAGCCTTGGTTCAAGCACGTACGCGGTTTGCGTAAAAAATGAGCTGCCTGGACCCAGGAGGGACCTGGGGGTCTCAACTCAGACTGAGGAGACAGAGGGGGCTCTCAGCACATCAGAGAGCCCTCAGAAGTCCAGGCAGCACCCACAGGAGTCCCAGAACACGGGGACAAAGAAGATGCCGGGCGTCGCAGCACCACACAGGAAGGTCCCATGCTGCCGGTGAACAACTCAGAGAGCTGTGCATTGCAGGATGGAGTGTTGGGAACCTGGGCTACCTTGTGCACAAAGAACTTTTGGAATAAGTGTACAGAAGCCCAAGGAGCTGCAGAAATGCGGTGCACAGGGGTACTGTCGCAGCAGGGGGAGGCAAGCTATTACCTCCACCAAATTTGGACAGCCGGACCTTTGGACAGTCTGGGTCACGTCGGTCCACCACCTATGTTCCAGGGAGCACGCTCATCATCAGGAGAGGAGTCCCAGAGTACCAGTTGTCATCGCAGAAGGGTGCCTGCTGAAACAGGGAAGTGACTCCGTCACTCTACAGGTGAATCCCTCGTTTCTGCTGGTGCAGGTTGAAGACAGGCATCCTCAGAGCGTGCACACATTGGAAACTGTTGCAAATGCTGGCTGGAGCTTAAGTTGCAGCCACAGGAGTCTTCCTGGATACTTTGTTGCAGTTACATCGGTTCCTGGAGCAGTCTGCAGTTGATCCGACGGTCAGAAGCTGAAGCAGAGAATGCAGAGGAGTCCTGGAGGAATCTTGCAAACCGAATCTGAGGAAACACCCAGAGGAGAGACCATAAATAGCCCTGAGAGGGGTATTGGCTACCTGCCCAGGCATGCACCTATCAGGAGGGGTCTCTGACGTCACCTGCTGGCACTGGCCACTCAGAGGTCTCCAGAGTGTCCCCACAACTTGGGATCCAAAATGGCTAACGCCAAGGACACACTGGAGGAGCTCTGGGCACCACCCCTGGGTTGGTGATCGACAGGGGAGTGGTCACTCCCCTTTCCTTTCTCCAGTTTTGCGTCACAGCAGGGACTGGGAGTCCCTGTACCGGTGTAGACTGGCTTATGCAAGGAGGGCACTATCTATGCCCTTCAAAGCATTTCTAGTGTCGCGTGGACTCTCATTATCTTAAATGAGACTACTGGATTTCTAGGTAGCAGGATTGTTCACGGTGTGAGGGACTGAGTCCGACCCACTTGGAAGGACCTCTGTCACCCTAAATCCGGTTTTGCTCCGGCTAACTAGCAGTGCCTCATTTCTCCCAGGGGGAAGAGATGATTGGGCAGCCGAGCGCATGACATCTTTGTAACTTCTCAGGGAAGTCGTGGTCACTCAGATCCAAACCAGCTCTCTCATTTACAATATGATCTCATATACAAATGACAAAGGCAGTTTAAGTTTTATATAATGTTTTAATAAAACGAATGCATTTTAGATATTAAGGCGTGAGCCGCAATAACCAGAACCATACAACACAGTAGGATTGAAATAGTCACGAGGAGAGTGAAACATAAGAATAACGCTATCATGGTGTTAACAATTTCTACTCTCTCTCAGCTAGTTCTATTTCGAGCACAGCATGTTAAGCTTCTAACTTGCATTTCAGGTTCCCTGGGAAGACATCAACCCTCATACCTGAGCAAAGGCCTGTGATCTGGTTCAGCATCTGCAACGAGGCAGTCAGCGTCTAGTTGTGGTTCCCTGGTCGGAATCTCCCTCTTGCATGTATTGGGACAAGGAAGTGTTTTTATAACTAACATGTCAGCGTGATCACAAAAAGTCCCTACGCAGGAATGCCAAAGACTAAACTCCTACCACGTCTATCGGCAATGTACTAGACTGTATCCTTGACTGAAGCACAGAGTGAACAGGAATGTGTTATTGAGAACTCCAGTGCTGAAGTAGGCTAAACAGTGTGATATAAAATATAAAGCAAGACCGTAGAACTGGCTATTTGAAAAATAAGAGTACGAAGCTGAATAACAAGCATGTAGAGCAAAGTGCACAGAGGCTCTATGCTGCGAGCAAAGGAATAAAAGACATCCAGGGCAAAGTGCACAAAGGCCTAATGCCTGAAGCTAACGCGCAAAGGATACCTAAAACTGACCACACTACACCCTCCCCTTGTCGGTAGCAAGTGGTTCTAATCAAGCCGAAAAATAAAAATATGCCCTAGTTATAAAAACATACAAAATATATTTCGACAAGTCCAGAGGACACCAAAGCATAAAACCAAATCTTAAATTTGCAAGCATGTGATGGAAGGCCAAATCGTCATAATGTCAATTTTGTTTTTAACTGCCGTAAAAAAAATCGAATTTTTAACGGAAGCCACGGAAAGCAGGAGATCCTCCACTTCGACAGATGTCAACACTGGAAAATCCACGCCAAATACTATCATGGAGCAGGTGGGTTCCAAAGCCCCAGAACCATCCAAGGCGGCACCCAGTGCAGGGCCTATGAATGAGACAATACCATCTTCCTCCAGGAAGGGAATCTCATAAACTGCCTCACGAAGTAAACGCAACAGCAGTGCACAAGTCTGAGAATGAGCCCTAATCGGGAACATCAACAGATCAGCATCAACCACTGGGGGGCGCTGCAGTGAGAGACAGAGAGTCAGTGCATGTTCAGACGAGCACCAAAGGCACCGAAACACGGGTTGCACACAATCCAAAACTGGTCGGAATGACAGAGACCAGTCACACTCCAAATGTCCCAGGAGTGCTGCTCCAAAATGCTGTATCATGCGTTCACGACACAGCTGCACCGACGGGAGCGCCAATATTGGATCTCATTGCGGTGGGACAGCCATTGCGGAAAAACAACAGCAACAGCAAAACACCAGGCAACAAAGCCAAAGTAATCGGGAATCCCCCAAAAATGCTTCCGAAAATAGAATGAATAGCTGAAGGTATCAAACCGAATATAGAAGAGAAGGTATGAGCAAAACCAATACCAACGGCTTTGAAAAAATGTGCAATTCCAGCAGTGCTGGACGCATTAAATATACGTCCCACGAGCTCACCAAAGTGACTCGGAAAGTTAGTATTCAAAAGGGACTGTATTTCTGCCGATGACCTTGCCACCTGAAGTGCGTAGGTCTCGCTAGCAGATGTAAGGGGCACATGCTTTTGAAACAATAGAGCCTTTAGTCGACTCAACTTGTCGAAATTCACCTTGGAAGTAGCAATATGAGGCCAGATGTCCGCTACCTCCCTAATTTGAGTGGGGGGAAACAACACATTCCCGCAGCACGTAACGGCCTTGGTGACAACGACTACGTAAACTATTCCGGCACGCATGCCACAACAGGGTTCACTGTTAAGAACGAAGTAACTGCCGTTTGAAAGCACCTGGAAAGTGTTTTTAATTACTGGGACTGGAACTCCCTTAAGATAACAAGCTAAATTAGCAATCGAGGCATTACACGCCCCGTGCAAGGACAGCTGTTTACAAACCATGGAATGGCTGACAGAAGTTTCGCAGTCGCTACCGCTAAGAAAAACCTCCCTCAAACCATTAATACATCTGTATAGAAAGGGAAGCTCCCACACCTCATGTATGTAACTGTCTCCCAACCGCTCATATCTTCCCACCGGGATGTGCTTTAAACATGAAGTAAAATGCAGAGTGGAGATAGGCAAATTAATAACCCCGTGAATCAACCACTCAGCAGATGGAATCTCAGCAACAGTAAAAGGCAATTTCTCCAACTTTTCAATATTTAACATACCATATGTCGCTTCCTTCTTAGCCATCAGCTGTTGTTGACGAGTCAAATTAAAGGAAATAAATATCTCCCTGGCACGAATGTGCTGCCACGGAACGCGACCTGCCTTCAAGGTCTGTAGAGTCCAACCCAACTGCATGACGGACCGCGTTTGACTCTGCCCATGATATAAAGAAGACATATCAGATTTAATAATGTCTATAGCAGAGGAAACAATGTTGTCAATTGTATATACACGGTCTGATAGGGTATGCATCCCATTATCCACAACAGACAAAGGGGGTCATTCTGACCGCGGCGGGCGGCGGGAGCCGCCCGCCTGGAGGGAACCGGCAGAATACCGCTGCGGGGTCAATAGACCGCCGCGGGTATTCTGGGTTTCCCACTGGGCTGGCGGGCGACCGCCAAAAGGCCGCCCGCCAGCCCAGTGGGAAACACCCCTTCATGAGGATGCCGGCTCCGAATGGAGCCGGCGGAGTGGAGGATGTGCGACGGGTGCAGTAGCACCCGTCGCGAATTTCAGTGTCTGCTAAGCAGACACTGAAATTCAGGGTGGCGCCCTCTTACGGGGGCCCCTGCAGTGCCCATGCCATTGGCATGGGCACTGCAGGGGCCCCCAGAGGCCCCACGACACCCCATACCGCCATCCTGTTCCTGGCGGCCGAAGCCGCCAGGAACAGGATGGCGGTATGGGGGTCAGAATCCCCATGGCGGCGCAGCAAGCTGCGCCGCCATGGAGGATTCTACAGGGCAGCGGAAAACCGGCGGGAGACCGCCGGTTTTCCCTTTCTGGCCGCGGCTGAACCGCCACGGTCAGAATACCCTGGGGAGCACCGCCAGCCTGTTGGCGGTGCTCCCGCCGACCCCGGCCCCGGCGGTCCTTGACCGCTGGGGTCGGAATCAGGCCCAAAGCTTGTATCAAATTTTCCTGATCAATTTGCCTCAACCGGGCAGCTGCTTCCTGTTGTGACAACTTCCAAATCTCATTATATACTTCATATAGAAAGCGTTTCTTCCGCGGCATTCTTGGTCCTGACAAAAAATCTTGCAAGTCAGTATTGTTAGACAGTAACGTGAGATGTGTCTTAACTGCATCCAGCGTGGATGACTTCAACCATTGCTGACAAAGCTTCCCCACGCTGTATGTAGTAATGATATCAGCATGTTCTGGTGATATGTAGCGAGGGTATGCCCTACTAGTCCTGAACCCCCCCGAAGAGGTGACAAAATGCTGATGACACCCATTAGTGTCTATGGGCCATAATAACCACCCGCCCGGATGTATCAATGAAGTGTTAAGCGTACCATTCTGGACCCAGTCAGTAAACTCACTAAACGTGGCATTAATATATCGCTGCCAATTTTTCAATTTGGAAGGGAAAGGTATACCAGGCAAATTCAAATTTCCAATCGTTGCTAAGCCCAAACAACTAGTCTGTTGCACAAGACTTAGCATTCATTTGATTATGCCCAGAAAAATATGCAAATTTATCATAATATGTTTTAGAGCTCCCTTGTGGAGGATTCGGGCAATGTTCCCATTGCATATATTCAAATATCGACGTAGGGCTACTAGCTTTATGAATAAAGTGGTGTCCATAATAACTGTAGCAAAACATGTCACCATGATTATCTCTAAATAGGTAAGCATCTTCATCGTCATAGACAGTATAATATTGCAATTCCGTCAACATAGAATCCACTGTCTTCACATCCCAATCATCAGATACAATGCCTGGTATAAAGATATCATTCATTGATAACTTGAGTACATACGTACATACGGTATTTGAATCAACTCAGTGGGACCATATATATCAAACATCACTCTATCCCACACAATCCCATCCGGAATCGGTACTGCAGAAATGTTCACAAAGGACAAGTCTCTTCGAACCATATGAGACGAAAAATGTGGTTTCAACACCGTCTCCACGTGCTCAATGTCCGATCGTTCAGGAAGAAAATGACCATGTATCACCAAAAAAAAAGTAACCACAAATCCCAGCCACAAGAAAAGAGTCATTACAGTCATAAGAAGCCACAGATAGTTCCAGGGAACAACAAAATACTTGTATTTAAGCCAACACAGCAGCTTACGTGGACCATGGGCTGATGGTAAAGAGGACGAGGAGTCCGACACGGTATCATCAGTGGTGTTGAAGCAGCCAGAGGCAGTTCTCGCAAAAGGTGCAACCGTAAACAAAGAAGCAGATGGTGGCTCTCGCCTTGGCACGCTATAAACCACATGTTCAGTAATATCATTAGAACGTACAGCAACTTGTTCAAAAGATTCCAAAACATTCACCGTCTGCGGAACAATCGCAAGATCAGCTTCCACCCTCCCCAAGCTCGGAGAGGAAATAGCGTTGGTGCAAATCACCTGCAGCGGGACTTCTTCCACAGTAGCGAGAGGGATTCCGGAACTACTGGGTGTCCCTCTTGGTCTGCTGTGCAGAATCGGCCACATGTTGTAACTTGGCATTATCAATGGAAACAAAGCGATTTCCTTTGGCACCTTGCAACGGCGGTAAAATTACAGTTCTTGTGCCGCTGATACCTATCACTGGGACAGGCACTCGATAAGAAGGACCAAATTCTTTTTTCACTGCAACCTTTTCACGCACAAGATCCCCAATCCTGGGAATCCAACCAGTAGGCGTTACTGGTTCATCCTTAATTCCTGTGGAGGCAGCACTTGCAGAAGAATTATCCTCACAGAATTGTTGTAAATCCTGCAAAACAGTGACACGATCATTGATGTCAAAGGGTGGATCTGACATCTCCACACCAGGACCATATAGATCAGGAACATACATTTGTGTTCCAAGGCACTCATATGAAGTACGACCCCCCAGGGATCTTCTAGGCAAGTTATTAAGTTCTCTGTACTCCATACAGGTGGGCTAGTCAACTACGACCCGTACCTATAACTCTGGCCGTTAAGGATTGCTTTAAATCGCGATTTAAACGCTCCACAACAGAATTTCTCTCGGGATGAAATGGAGACGAGAACTGGAGCTGGACCCCCAACGAAGCCATGGTGTCCCTGAATGCCTTAGAGGCAAAAGCAGGGCCCTGGTCCGAATGAAAAGCCTCAGCTGCAAATGTATCGACAAAGATGCGCAAATCTTTAATAACAGTTCGAGCGTCAGCCGAGCGCTGTGGCCAGACCCACACAAATCTGGAGCACGAATCTACAGCAACCAATATATATTTGTATGCACTATCTGGCGTCAGCGGACCACAATGATCCAAGTACACACACTGTAAAGGTTTATTTGATTTGAGAAGGGGCGTCTGCTGCGGGCGTCTAGCCGTGGAAACTTTAATTTGTTGACAGACGTCACAACAAAGGACATACTGCTTTGTCTCCTTCTAGAGACCAGTCCACCAGTAACGAGCCTGTAAGAGTAAAATCGTGGCAGCCACACCTGCTTGCGCAGATGCCGCCCCCTCATGTGCTGCAGTAATTAATCGAGGTCGCTCAATTTTATTGGGCATTTCACGTACACCAACGCCTGGAATTTTAACTACAGCGTTTAGCATACCACCCATACAGTAACTATATTTAGAAGGAAATCCTTTAGGAAATGGCGTGCCATCAGCCGTAGCTTTTATGGCAGCCAAAATCTCAGTGTCTGGTTTGGAACTCGAATGAGTTACTGCGGCTACAGTGGCAACTGCCACTGCCAATTTTGCAGCTTCATCAGCCAAAGTATTCCCAGCAACGTGTATTCCAACGTGCTGGTGTCCAAATGTATGCACAACATGGACCTTAGGAAGCGTTTCTTTTAGATCCGCAACCTTCCCCCACAGCAATTTGTATTTAATGGTGTTACCTTTGGAATCTCTGAACCCATTCAACCTCCAGTAGTGCAAATATTCATTGAAAGACTGAACACAGTAGTAGGAGTCACAGACCAGCAATGTAAATATCGCCGGATCAGCGTGTTCCAATGCTAACAAGAGAGCTTTCAGCTCAGCCAACTGTGCCGTACAATCTCCCAAGGTTTGTGTATAAGTATGTCGGGGGCAGAACACTTCCCCCTCCATATAGCCGCTCACCACCGCACATGCAGCAGAATACTGTTGTTTAGTCCCAATCGCTGGTTGCGCAGAGCCATCGGTATACATGACCACCTGATATTGGTCAATAGGCAATGTGCCAGTGGGAACTGGGTACTGCATTTCATATTGAAGAAATTCTTGAGTCTGCAGTTTAGGGTCAAATATGTAATCTACATCAGTGGCCGTCAAAGACGTTGCCCATTGTATCCATCGCGGGTGTAAAGCTTTCGAATTAGGAACACTCGCTTTTGTAACAGCCTCTAAGGCTGGAATCGGGTAAACAACAATAATGCGTTGGCCCTGGGCAAGAGGTCGTTCTTTAATAACAGCCATGTACAGCAGTGAGAATTTTCTCCGTTTGTGCAAAACGTTGTTCTGCAGCCGAATACAAGTGAGATTTGTATGCTATCGGGAATGTCTCACCCTCATTAAAGGTGACATATGTAAATCCAACGGCACCAGGTATAACCCTGATGACCAGATGTGTTTTATTGTCCCGTGTGTGTAAATGCTTTACTGCTAAGAGATCAGTTTGCAAATCTCGAAGAATATGTGTAGGCTCAATCGTCCAAAATCTACTCGAAAAATTCAGGCGAATCAACTCGTATAATGGTTTTATACGTGTAGCATAATCAGGAATGTAAGTTCTGCCAAAATTTGGAAACCCCAATAATGACTGGAGTTTCCGAACTGTATTAGGAGGTTGCAAGTGAGCACATTTCTCCAAAAAGTGAGGCGCTAAGCTCTTGCCCTCATTCGACAACTCATATCCCAGGAAAATGACGCTGAGGAAGGCAATCTTCGATTTTTTTTAATTTGTAGCCAATTTCAGCAAATCCCACAACAATGCGTGCTACCCGCCTTAGATGTTGCAGTAACTCATCATTCGTCAGATATATATCATCAACATATGATAAAGCTTCAGGGTCCAACTCGTGCAAAATTTCAGATACACGAGCCGAAAATAGTCCTGGGCTATTCTTATACCCCTGAGGCAGACGACAAAACTTTTTCTGAGAGCTAAACGCACTAAAGCTCGTATAGTCCCTACTTTCGGGCGCTATATTTTGGCAGAAGAATCCATTCGAGATATCTAATGTTGTTTTGTATTTCTTACGCACTATATTATTCATGAGCGCTGCGCTGTGTGAATTCTGTATTGCATATGTGCATGTATGTCCATTTAAATGTCTGTAATCCACCACTATCCTATAAGAATGGTCCGGTTTAGCTACCGGAAATAAGGGATTATTCATCGGCGAGACACAGGGTTCAAGTACTTCCTGGTACTCCAATTGTGTTAGAATTTTCCTGACCGATGCCCTTGCTTCAAATTTTATAGGATACTGCGGCTGCGGCTGAGGTTCGCCTTTTATTGGAATTACATGATAAGGTGAATGTCTATCCCACCCCACATGATTTCTATATAGGGCGGGGGCCTGTGCTAGAGCCCAGGATTTACTATAGGACTCTGCTAGTTCTCCCGGAACAAGTGGTGAGAATGAAGGTGTAATAACCTCCTCCCCAACTGGACAGTCGCGAACAAAGTCAGGTGGCCAATCTTGTTCGGCCAGCAGAACGTCATACAATTTGACCACACGGTCCCAAAAGATGGTGTTTACAGTGCGGTCAATGTCCCCTTCTAATTGTAAAGTCACTGTATATACTCTATCGGGATCAGAGACACGCATATCTGCTGTTTCGACTTGGATGAAGTCATCAGTTGCTTTCACCTCCAGATGCTCTAGAAGATTCCGGCGAACTATTGTGACCTCTGCCGCGCTGTCTAACAGTGCTAACGCCCATGTCTTGTTCTTTAAGAGAACTCTCTTCTTGAGTGGCATGTCTAACTGAGACCGCCGCCACTTTCTTCTTCTTAAATTGGTGCTTTTGTTGGAGCGGTTTCTCTTCTTGTTTGACAGAAACCTCCGTTGAGTGTTGTGACTCCTGTCTTGGTTTCACGTACTCTGTTCTCCGCTCTGACCGCCCACCACTCTCACTTCTCTTTTCCGAGGAGTCCTGAAAGGAACGAGATTGGCGTGTATCAGTATATTGATATCTATCAGGCGTCTTCAAATTATCCCTATTCCTGAGATTATACCTATTCTGCGGGGTCTCCGGTTGCGGAGATTGTCCCCTATCTTTTTTAGGTGTCTGTTGTTTTTTCTCCCAGCGCTTTTTAGTACCCTCAGGTTGCTGTTGTTTAGTAGTATCTTTACTATTCTTACCCTGTAACTGGGTTTTTTGCGGTCAAGCCCCAAGGCTATCACGACTGATACTTGAATATGTTTCTGCTATTATTTTCGGCAGCTCCCGCTCTTGATTAAGTAGCGGGACGTCTCAAAGACGCATACGCACTGCTAGCGCCACTGCCTCTCCCTTGAGATTACTCAAAATAATAGAAGAAACCGCTGCAAAATTGCCCATCAGCTGCATCCCTAAATCTAAGACTGGGGCAGCCCCATATTCATCTTGAATTTGTTTTAGCACTTCCGGTAGATTAGCCAAAGTTGGTGTACCGTGTGCTGTAGTGTAGAGCGCGGCAAACACCGTGCCCCAAGTATTACAATGGTTCACAGGAGGAACCATTCCATACGGTAAACACATCGTCAATATTCTATGTTTATCCTGAGGTCCCGTATGGGAAAATACTGCTTCCAGCGTATTAATTTTTTGCGCCAGCCAAAATGGAGTTTCCTCGCGTTTAGCCGGTACTTTACCCATAACTGAGTGTACAGTGGCCGGATTGATACCCGGAACCACCGCATGTGGGTGTGCCGGAGCAGCACGCGCTGCATTAGTATTTAAAGTCTGCATTACAAACTGAACCAGTCTTCTATATGTAGTAGCTAAGTCTATATATAAACGACGAACGTCAGCCACTGCCAAGTTAGCAACCGCAGAATATGGTGTGTATGTAGCCAATAAACGCCAGGTAGGACCATCATTACTCAGTGGACCTAACCAAACTTGTGCTACTGTGTGTGGGAGGGCGCCATCAAGCCAATTATGGTGTTCTTGATAAGATAAAGGTATCTCTAAGTATGCATATGCCCTGTATTGTCCAGGGACATTCGCAATAGTGTAATCATGAAAAGTGTGTGTACCCCCATCAACTGCTGGAAACACGACTCGAGAATAAAAAAGCTCTGTTCTATAAGCTGCATGGGCGTCCACCACAAACGAGACCGGATCCCCCTGGTTCGTCAGACCATGTGCTATCAGATGTCCCGTGAGCGGTTGGCGCATATTAAGCGCTATGCTCACTACTTGAGGATTTGCAATTATAAAAATAGCACTAGGACAGAGAAGGCACACCAATATCGGGGTTTTCCTTTCAGAGTTCAAGCTTGAACAACCGACCACTAAGTAATAGGATGCACCTATCCTGTGGTGGCGGAAATCCTCAGCCCCACGGACGTCTCCGTTTACGGAACCGAGGAGTCAATATATATATGAGACCGAGAGAGTCAGCCGGACCCGAAAATTAGAGCCAAACCAATCGTTGGCGGCGCCATGTCGCGTGGGCTCTCATTATCCTAAATGAGACTACTGGATTTCTAGGTAGCAGGATCGTTCACGGTGTGGGGGACTGAGTCTGACCCACTTGGAAGGACCTCTGTCACCCTAAATCCGGTTTTGCTCCGGCTAACTAGCAGTGCCTCATTTCTCCCAGGGGGAAGAGATGATTGGGCAGCCAAGCGCATGACACCTTTGGAACTTCTCAGGGAAGTCGTGGTCACTCAGATCCAAACCAGCTCTCTCATTTACAATATGATCTCATATACAAATGACAAAGGCAGTTTAAGTTTTATATAATGTTTTAATAAAACGACTGCATTTTAGATATTAAGGCGTGAGCCGCAATAACCAGAACCATACAACACAGTAGGATTGAAATAGTCACGAGGAGAGTGAAACATAAGAATAACGCTATCATGGTTTTAACAATTTCTACTCTCTCTCAGCTAGTTCTATTTCGAGCACAGCATGTTAAGCTTCTAACTTGCATTTCAGGTTCCCTGGGAAGACATCAACCCTCATACCTGACCAAAGGCCTGTGATCTGGTTCAGCATCTGCAATGAGGCAGTCAGCGTCTAGTTGTGGTTCCCTGGTCGGAATCTCCCTCTTGCATGTACTGTATTGGGACAAGGAAGTGTTTTTATAACTAACATGTCAGCGTGATCACAAAATGTCCCTACGCAGGAATGCCAAAGATTAAACTCCTACCACGTCTATCAGCAATGTACCAGACTGTATCCTTGACTGAAGCACAGAGTGAACAGGAATGTGTTATTGAGAACTCCAGTGCTGAAGTAGGCTAAACAGTGTGATATAAAATATAAAACAAGACCGTAGAACTGGCTATTTGAAAAATAAAAGTACAAAGCTGAATAACAAGCATGTAGAGCAAAGTGCACAGAGGCTCTATGCTGTGAGCAAAGGAATAAAAGACATCCAGGGCAAAGTGCACAAAGGGCTAACACCTGAAGCTCAAAGGATACCTAAAACTGACCACACTACACTAGAGGCTCTGGGAGGCTACCCCTCCCAAGCCTGTTACACCTATTTCCAAAGGGAGAGGGTGTAACACCCTCCTCCCACAGGATATGCATTGTTCTGCCTTCCTGGGATTGAGCTGCCCCATCCCAAGGAGGGAAGAAACCTGTCTGTGAGGTGGCAGCAGCTGGGGCTGCAGTGGAAACCTCAGAGAGCTGGTTTGGCAGTACTGGGGGGTCCATGGTGGAGCCCCCAGGGTTCATTGGATTCACGCCCCAATACCAGATTTGGATTGGGGGAACAATTCCATGATCTTAGACACCTCACATGGCCATATTCGGAGTTACCATTATGAAGCTACATATATGTTTTGGCATATAGGTAGTGCATGGTTATGTTAGTATCCCCATACTCACGAAGTCCGGGCAAATGGCCCTGGACAACGTGGGGGCACCTTTGCTAGTGCAGAGGTGCCCTCTCACACAGTAACTTTGCACCTAGCCTTCAGTAAATGAAGGTTAGACATATAGGGGGTCATTCTGACCTTGGCGGTCCATGACCGCCATGGCGGAGTGCGGCGGAAGTACCGCCAACAGGCTGGCGGTGCTTCCTGGGCTATTCTGACCGCGGCGGTAAAGCCGCGGTCGGAAAAGGGGAGCCGGCGGTTTCCCGCCGGTTTCCCGCTGGCCCAGGGAACCCGCCATGGCGGCGCTGCTTGCAGCACCGCCATGGGGATTCCGACCCCCTTACCGCCAGCCTGTTTCTGGCGGTGTCCACCGCCAGAACCAGGATGGTGGGAACGGGTGCCGTGGGGCCTCTGCACTGCCCATGCCACTGGCATGGGCAGTGCAGGGGCCACCTAACAGGGCCCCACAAAGATTTTCACTGTCTGCTTAGCAGACAGTGAAAATCGCGACGGGTGCCATTGCACCCGTCGCACCCCTTCAACTCCGCCGGCTCCATTCCGAGCCGGGTTCATTGTCGAAGGGGCTGTCCCGCTGGGCCGGCCGGCGGTCTTCTGGCGGTCGCCCGCCGGCCCAGCGGGAAAGCCGGAATGGCCGCCGCGGTCTTTTGACCGCGGTGCGGTCTTTCGGCGGGAACCGCTTGGCGGGCGACGACCACCGACCGCCGCGGTCAGAATGACCACCATAGTTGACTTATAAGTTACCTTAGTTCAGTGAAAATGTCTGTGAAATAGTGTGTGCACTATTTCACTCAGGCTGCAGTGGCAGTCCTGATGAAAGATTTGTATGAGCTCCTTATGGGTGGCAAAAGAAATGCTGCAGCCCATAAGGATCTCCTGGAACCCCAATGCCCAGGGTACCTAGGTACCATATACTAGGGACTTATAAGGGGGTCCAGTGTGCCAATTGGAATTGGAATATGAAGGCACTAAACTATAGTGACTAATTTGGAAGCATAGAGAGCATAAGCACTGGAGTTCTGGTTAGTAGAACTTCAGTGGCACAGTCAAGCATACTGAAAAAACACATAGGCCACAAACTATGAGCACTGGGGTCCTGGCTAGCAGGATCCCAGTGAGACTGGCAAACACTCACAAACAGGCAGACATAGGCAGTAACATGCCAGGAAAGATGGTACTTTCCTACACCCACTCGCTCACTGCAGCTGCTGGAACCCCAGTGGAGAGTAAAAAAAGATGCTTAGGATAGTATTTCAGTGGGGAAAGTAAATTACAACAAATTATTGATTAGAGAACTAATTGTAATATACCTTTGAATTTAAAGATTGATGAGATGATGTTTTTGAATTTGGAAACATTAAAGCAAACTTGTTGTGAATATGAGAAACTGGACAGTGTGGCTAGAGAACTGGGTGTGAATTGGAACAAAAAAGGAGTATTTACAAGTGTTATGGAATGGGGATGGCAGAAGCTAAAATGAGACAAAAAAAACAAATATACAGTTAAAAGCAGATTTGAGAAAGATTGTGGAGTTAATCAGGTATTTGGGCGAATGCAGACAGACACAAGAAAAATAGCTTTCAAAGCCACTGAAGCATGAAATAAGGAGAGATAAAAGTGATTGAGTGTGATGTTTTTGACATAGAATTTCCATTGTGAGAATTGCCAAGAGCCAGATATTCACGTACCATGAGGCAAACATGATTTATGGGCTTCTGTGAAAGATTTTACAAAGCTTAGAGAGGAGCTTGAGAAATGGTGCGCAGAGGTGTACAGAATTTTTACTGTGTCAAAGGTATTATGGGAACATTTGGATGCATTGTTTTCCATCCTAGTGCCAAAGGATTTATGATTTAAATGCAAGATGATGATGCAGTGGCCAGGTAAATAGTCGTTTAGAGGTCTGCCGAGCTATAAGCCGTCTTCAGTGGTTATGGATAAATATGCTCAGATTATGAAATATTTATAGTAAAAGTTTCCAGTGAAACAGTTTAATTGGTCAAAAGTTATGAAGACCACACAAAATGCAGAGGAGTCAGTTTGTGCATGCAATGAGCAATTAATGCAAATTTACAGACAATACGGTGGAATGGAAGACCAAACTAAAGCGAGTACATAGGGTTTTGTGTTGGGGTCGCGTATGGAGTTAAGTACTCAGATTCAGCTGAGAGTGAAGTGCTGGCAGCAAAGTGGCTTGAGGAGATTTGGACCCGTGCAACATATTTTAGTTATTATTGGATGAAAAATTGTAGATTTAATGTACAGTCGTATGCTAATGGGGCACATGGTGCCTCAAAATAATGCTATACAACAGAATATATTGAATGAGTCATCAACACCTGTACAGAATACAAAGCAGTTTTACAGAACTATCGCATTAAATTTGGCTCATCCACCACAGATACAGTAGGATTTCCATAGCATTTTCATCTTAAAATTCTGTTCAAACTCAAGTGAACAGGAAAGAGAGACATTGGATGAAAAATTGTAGATTTAGGGGGTCATTCTGACTCCCGCCGGCGGCGGTAACCGCATGCCCGGCGGGAGCCGCCGAATGACCGCACCGCGGTCAAATGACCGCGGCGGCCATTCTGGCTTTCCCGCTGGGCTGGCGGGCGACCGCCAGAAGGCCGCCCGCCGGCCCAGCGGGAAAGCGCCTTCAACGAGGAAGCCGGCTCCGAATGGAGCCGGCGGAGTTGAAGGCGTGCGACGGGTGCAGTGGCACCCGTCGCGATTTTCAGTGTCTGCTTGGCAGACACTGAAAATCAATGTGGGGCCCTGTTAGGGGGCCCCTGCAGTGCCCATGCCATTGACATGGGCACTGCAGGGGCCCCCAGGGGCCCCACGACACCCGTTACCGCCATCCTGTTCCCGGCGGTGAAAACCGCCAGGAACAGGATGGCGGTAAGGGGGTCGGAATCCCCATGGCGGCGCTGCAAGCAGCGCCGCCGTGGAGGATTCCCTGGGGCAGCGGGAAACCGGCGGGACACCGCCGGTTTCCCGTTTCTGACCGCGGCGGTACGCCCATGGAAGCACCGCCAGCCTGTTGGCAGTGCTTCCGCGGTCGTTGGCCCTGGCGGTCGGTGACCGCCAGGGTCAGAATGACCCCCTTAATGTACAGTCGTATGCTAATAGGGCACATGGTGCCTCAAAAGAATGCTATACAACAGAATATATTGATTGAGTCACCCACCCCTGTGCAGGATACAAAGCAGTTTTACAAAACTATCCCATTAAATTTGTCTCATCCACCACAGATACAATAGGATTTCTATAGCATTTTAAACTTAAAATTATGTTCAAACTCAAGTGAGCCACTGAGTGATTATTGATTTATTTCCACAGTTTCCCAGCTACTTTCCGAGTTCTGCAAAGGACCAAGTCAGGCACAATGACTGTGACTGAGAGGGGAGTAGGACTTGATGCTTATAATAGTCCTGGAGGTAGACCAGATTGGCCCATTTGTAGGAGTATTAATTAGCCTCCTGTGTTATTTGTGATCAATACTGGTGCTGCCCGGTCCACAGTTAGACCGGTGGAAGTTCCAAACCTACCTTTATTTGGAAAAAAATTCGAAGTAAGTAGCCATTTCAAATAAACTAGTGATTAACACGTTGCTAGCAAATGCTCCAGTAAAAATAGTTCCAGCTGTAAATAAATGAACATCAATTCTTGATCAGTGAAAGCTATCCAGTAAATCTGTTGGGTCAAGACTTGTTATGCATGTTAAATTACATAATTTATTGCACACCGAACAGTGTTTACATTCAAATGAAAGACCTATATATAGCGTTCAAGCTAAAAACAGAGGGGTCAAAAATAATATATTTCCATTCATTACAAAAGAGAACATACCTCCAGATTTAACGCAGGCAATGAAGTAAGAGGCTTGGCATTTTAGTGGGAAAGAGGTTGGACTCATTAAAATTCAAAAGCAAGTGCAGATTACTGTGAAGCCAGATGCAGCGTATCCATTAATTCCCCAAATAATTCTCATGAAGCTGAAGAATGGATTACACTTGTGACTAAAGAAATGGTGCAGCAAAGCATGTTGAAGCTTTGGGAAGTCCATGTATTTCATCTACAATGGGCTTGCAAAAATCAATTGGAAGTGGAGTATACTTCAAGATCTTAAAAAGATTAATGAGATAGTAGACCCATATTGTCCTGTGGTCCTGAATCCAGCAGTAATTTTGTTTCAAATTCCAGCAGATGTAGTGATGGTTTTATGTTTCACATTCTTTTCTATTCCCCTACATGAGGATAACCAGTATCTTTATGCATTCAGATTTGAAAATAAGATATTTGTTTGGGTAAGAATCCTGCAAGGGTATACAGAATGCTCTTCTATCTTCTCCCAAGTTCTTAACACGATTTGGAATCTTTGGGGCTACAATGTGCGTCAGTTTGGTACAATACGTTGATGAGTAACAAGAAAAGAGGGATGTAAGTTGGGTATCACTGCATTGTTAACTCATTTAGCTGTTAATGGGCATTAAGACTCACCTACAATGTTACAGTTTTCTTAGACAATAATTACATGTCTAGGACATCAGATTCAAAAGGAGCTAGGAAGGTGCCCAAAGATCATGTTTCTGTGATTCTTATAATTAATCTGACCACTATATAGAGAAGTGAGAGTGTTTCTAGGGATGGTTGGCTACTGTCATACCTAGATTCCCAACTTTTCTTTAATTGTGAAACCATTACAGGGATTGAATCTTGATGTAGTTGATCCTGTACCTCGGGATGAATAATGTATGCAAACCTTCCTGGAGCTGAGATATCCTTTGTGTATGCACCTGCTCTAGAAATTCCTAATTAGGGAAAAGAGTTCTATGTATTCTGTCATGAACAAGAAGAGTGCTTACTTTCTGTTCTTTCACAATAGTATGCCAATGGAAAAAAGCCTGTGGCATATGTTTCTGGAACTCTACACACAATTGCCACTGCTTTGCCTGGGTACTTGAGGGGTGCTTGAGGTCAGTAGCAGCAATTTCTATTGCTATTACTCAGAGTGATTCAATTGTCATGGGTCACACATTAATTGTGCTAGTGTGTCATTCAGTGGAGAAACATTTGACCAGAACTCAGCACTTAACTAATGCTCGGTTGTCTAAATATGATCTGGCTATTCCAGCTAAACCAGTTGTGTCAATAAAAAGATGTGATTTCTTAAGTACTGCAACTTTATTGCCCCTTCCAAAAGATGACAGTCATGAGGATCCAATAGAAATTGACCATGATTCCACTGATGTAATAGAACTGTGCACTAAGCCAAGAGCCAAGATGTATCACTCTATGTATCTGCTCTATTTGGCTAATTTGGTTTTATTTGTGGATGGCTCATATTTGAGAGATGTCCAATGATTGTTATGGCCAGCATTTGCAGACTGCACATTCACATGCATTATGGAAGCATAGTACATTTGTACTGTAACTTCTGCACAAGTGGCTGATGTGGTTGCCAATACTAGAGCTTGCTGCATACCCAGTACATTCAATGTTACAATCTACACTGATATTTAGTATTGCTTTGAAGTAGTTCATACGTTTGCCCAGTTGTGGTTATAGCATAGTTTCATGACTTCACTGGGACATTAATTCACCTTAGACCACACATTCTTTGTTTGTTGTGTGCTTTGAAATTGCTATCAAAGATAGCAGTAGAGAAATGTGCAGCCTATAGACTTGAAAGCTGTGTCATCACTTAATGTAATAACTATGTGGAAGGAGTTGCAAAATATTATGCCACAATGAATACCGAATTACACATGAAAACAGTTGAAAAATCAGAACAGGTTGAGAATTATTTTACTTGAGTATCAGTACAAATATTTTCTGTATTGAGAGACATATCAAATGAGATGTCAGATACAGAGAAGAAAAAGTGGGGAAATGCAAGTTATAAACAGGATGAGGATGATTTTCGAAAAATACTGATGTTGGCAATGGCCCACTCTACTTGGTTGTTGGGCTTAGGACTCTGTGCCTTTTACCATGGCTAACCAGTGCTAAAGTGCTTGTGCTCACTCCATTAAACATGGTTTGTTTGGTATATAACCAATTAGCATATTTAATTTACATGTAAGTCCCTTGTAGATTGGTATACCATATACCCAGGGTACATACATTGAAATGCTACCAGTGGGCCTGCAGTACTTATTGTGCCACCCACTTAAGTAGCACTTTACAATATGTTCCAGGCCTGACATTGCAGCCTGAAGACAGTGTCCCACTGCCATCTAGACTTGGCATTTAAAACCCCTTGCCAAGTCTTAGACTCCCCTTTTATTGCCTATACGTCACCCCTAAGATATGCCCTAGGTAGTCTATAGGACAGGGTGCTGTGTAATTAAAAAGGTAGGACATGTCCTAGCAGTGAAAAACACCCAAATTATTTTTTCCCTACTGTGAGGCCTACCCCTCCCACAGGACAACATTGTTGTTTCCTTATTAAATTTAATAAGTTGTAATTCCTACAGCAGAGGTGGTAATATCTCATGTTAGGTATCTATGAACTTGTAATGACAAACCCCCTTTCATGGCAAAGTCGAATTTATAATTACAAGTCTGAAAATGACACTTTAAGAAGCTGGTATTTTCCTGCCCTTAGCCCTCTGTGCCTGCAGCCTGCCTTAGGTCACATTAATGGGTGTAACTAACAGTTGTGACTTTGTGAATTCACCCCAGACAGTCACACAATAGTGGGATTAGCAGAGCCTGAATGAGCCATTAACTGACTTGATGGGGGGGGGGGGGGTGTTAAGCCCATTCCCATTTGCAACTGAATAGGCTGGCCTGTGCTACCACACAATAAGCTTAAAAACACTGTGGCCCATATTTATACTTTTTGACGCAAAACTGCACCAACGCAGTTTTGCGTCAAAAAAATTAGCGCTGGCTAACGCCATTCTGAAGCGCCATGCGGGCGCCGTATTTATTGAATGACGTTAGCCGGCGTTAGCCGCCGGCGCTGTCTGGTGTGCGTTAAAAAAAACGACGTACACCAGGCAGCGCCGGCGTAGGGGGAAAATGGCGTATGGGCGTCCACAAATGGTGCAAGTCAGGCTGAGGCAAAAAAATCGCCACAACCCGATTTGCGCCATTTGTTTACGATGCCCATCCCCCATTGAAATGACTCCTGTCTTAGCAAAGACAGGAGTCATGCCCCCTTGCCCAATGGCCATGCCCAGGGGACTTCTGTCCCCTGGGCATGGTCATTGGGCATAGTGGCATGTAGGGGGGCACAAATCAGGCCCCCCTATGCCACAAAAAAAAATACTTACCTGGACTTACCTTAATGTCCCTGGGGTGGGTCCCTCCATCCTTGGGTGTCCTCCTGGGGTGGGTAAGGGTGGCAGGGGGTGTCCCTGGGGGCAGGGGAGGGCACCTCTGGGCTCATTCTGAGCCCACAGGTCCCTTAACGCCTGCCCTGACCCAGGCGCTAAAATCCGGCGCTAATGCTGGTTTTTTAGACCCGCCCACTCCCGGGCGTCATTTTTGCCCGGGAGTATAAATCCGACGCATATGCATCGGAGTCATTTTTTAAGACGGGAACGCCTACCTTGCATATCATTAACGCAAGGAAGGTGTTCACGCAAAAAAATGACGCTAACTCCATGAACTTTGGCGCTAGACACGTCTAACGCCAAAGTATAAATATGGAGTTAGTTTTGCGTCGAATTTGCGTCGAAAAAAACGACGCAAATTCGGCGCAAACGGAGTATAAATATGCCCCTGTATTGTCAGTGAAAGCCAGCTAGGAGCCAGGCTACGGGAGGCAGGAAACTCCTGGAACTTCAAAGAACCCTTCTGTAAATTTCTCCCAGCTTCTTGGAGCAGGACACCAGTGTATATAAAATGAATCTCTCAGACCCACTCTTCAGTTTACTACTTTGCCTGCAGAAGGACTCTCAGAAGACTACCTGCTGCTGTGACCTGTTTTGCACTCTACCAGACTGCTGCTGAACCGGGAAGGAATGCTTTGCTGCCTGGAGCCTGCCTTGAACCTTCAGAGGCCAGCCCTGCTCTGGAGCCCTGCATCTTGACCTGCACCCAGGGTGTCAGAAGAGATTCGATGAGCTAGTTTAGGTGACCTCCTGTTCAGAGCCACCGGGGCATAACATGCTCTCACCACCTTGGACCCACACCTGGACTGAGTCTGACCGAGTCTTGAACCTCCAAGCGGTATCTATCCGCTTCTGGACCTTTTGTTGTGGTGTTAAATCTGCTCAGGTAGCAATTTTCCAAAACTAAGGTCTTACAATTTGGACCCCTAAACTTTTAAAATTCATAACTGTTTTTAACAATTGGAATTTGATGGTTTTGGTGTACAAAATGTATTAACGTCTTCTCTAGTTTTCTAAGTTGTTCTGCGATTTCAATTGGTTGTGTTTTCACTGTGTTGCTGTTTTTGAACTGCATAAATACTTAACATAGTGCTTCTAAGTTTAGCCTGACTGACTTTTGTGCCAAGCTACCCAGGATTAAGCACAGGTTAATTAAGTGAATTTTTGTGGTTCACCCTGCAAGGGATTGTGGTTGTTGCTTGACCAGGGCTCCCCCCCAGTCAACCAACATCCCAATTTCCCACAACTGATTAGAGGGTTGTCTTTTTCACTGACCTACACTTGTGGCACAAAATAGAATGGTGAGTGTAGGACCTAGCCCGCTCTGCAGAATCACCAGAAACGTTTTGCCTTTTCCCCTCTACTTTTTGCTGAAGGCGTTTTTGTTGGCCTTAGGACTGCTAACCCAGTGCTTAATTTGTGCTTGTTGTTTCCGGTGCGGAGCACCGGCACTTATTTTTGCGGGCCGGGGCTTATTCTTCTGCCTCAAGCATTTGCTGCGAGGAAAAGACACATATGGGAAAGACTGAGGAAGGGAAAAACGAAAAAGCGACACACTGGGAGAAAGCAGGAAGCTGCCAGAATGAGCTGAAGAGGCAGGATGTGGCTTTACATGGACTGGAGAGGCCCGAGATGTTTTAAGGAATATGCTGCCTCCGTATTCTGTGTTTCCACATTTAATTGCAGCATCCGCATGTTTAAGAGGAGGGCTTTGGGCACCAGCACGTTTTTATTTACAAATTAAGCACTGTGCTAACCAGTGCTAAAGTGATTATGCCCAGTCCTTTAAAACATGGGTAAATCAATTTATACCCAACTGGCATATTTCCTTTACTTATAGGTCCCTTGTAGAGTAGTATACCATATACTCAGGGCATGTAAATTAAATTCTACCAGTCTGTCCGCAGCACGTATCATGTCATTCACTTAAATAGCACCTCAAAACATGACCTAGGCCTGCTTCTGCTGCCTGAATGCAGTTTTAAACAGCCATGTTGACTTGGCCCTAAAACTCCCCTTTTATTACACATAGGTCACCCTTAAGGTAGGTCCCAGGTAGATCCTATAGGGTAGGGGCTTTGTAATTAAAAGCTTGGACATGTACTTTCAAGTTTTACATGTCCTTGTTGTGAAAAACTCCCAAATTTATTTTTCATTACTGTGAGGCCTACCCTTTTCACAAGATAACATTAGAGATTCCATATTACATTTAATAAGCTGTTGGGAGCCGGTAGCTATGTTACATTTGGTGTCTTTGGACTTATAATGCAAAAAAATATTTAATAGTAAAGTTGGGGTTTTGATTGCAATTTTGAAAATGCCACTTTTAGAAAGTTGGCATTTTCTGTCCTCAGCGCTTTTCTGCCTGCAGACTGTCTCGGGTCACATGACTGGGTGTATGTGGTAGTTAGACTTTGTGATTTCCTTCCAGAGAGTCATGTGAAAGAGGGATTTGGTGTGCCTGAATGCCTCATCTGCTGAGACGTTGGGGTGTTGGCGGGGTGGAGCTGAGCACAGACCCACTTGCACTGCCTTCACACAAAGGACCTCTCAGCTTCACATTGCCACTGCAGCCAGCTTTGAGTTCTCTGCCTTCACACAAAGGACCT
Organism: Pleurodeles waltl; assembly: GCF_031143425.1. Classification (NCBI taxonomy): domain Eukaryota; kingdom Metazoa; phylum Chordata; class Amphibia; order Caudata; family Salamandridae; genus Pleurodeles; species Pleurodeles waltl. The sequence goes on from NC_090439.1 coordinate 191,576,097, forward strand.
ATCAGCTCCACATTGACACTGCAGCCAGCTTGGAGCCAGGGCAGGGATATCAGGAAATATAATGCGCTTCAAAGCCACTGTCCACAAACTTCTCCCACCATCCAGAAGGAGGACACCGGGGTATAAAAATAGGGCCTCTGACACCAACACTTCATTACACTTTTGGGCCAGTGGATGCTCTTCCAGGAACAAGGACTGCTGTGTTGCAGAACGGGCTTCCACTGTGCTGGGCTTCTGACATGTTGCTGCCTTGCTGAACTGTTGCTTTCTGTTTGATGCCCTTTTGCCTGGGGAAGGACTGGACTTGCAACTTAAAACCAGGACCACCAGACTGACTCCAAAAGGCTATTTTGTTGGCCTCCTGACCAGAGCCTCAGGGACACAAAAGGCTCCCTTCACTGGGACCCACACCCACCCATAGCCTGAGTGATTCCCGACCCTCTAAGTGGTATCCTGCCAGTCCCGGACCTTGGAAAGTGGTGCTGAAGGTGACCAGATAGGCAAAATCCAAAAGTAGGCACTTAAGAAATTTTGGCTAAAAACTGCTTGGAGAACCAGTTGGAGACCTCGACCAACCTGCTCTCCTATTCGACTGAGGTGCATCACTGGTCAGATTGATTTCGCATCTTCTCCCCCTACGTTCTTCTCTGCAGCAGAAAATTCTGTTTGGTGTGCTTTTGCCAAAGTGTATCTGGGCTCATGGAACTGTCATTGGTTACAGCTCAGTGCCTCGTCCTGCTAGAGATTTTCGACTTTCATTTCAGAGATCAATTCTGAAGGTAGAAATCTTCACCAGAGCTTTGAGCCAAGGCTGATCAATGGCTCTGCTCCCAACTTGAACACCACCTGCAGCCTTGCCCTGTTGAACTTTAACTTCTCAGAGTATTTTTCTCAAAATTTCATCCATGTCCCAAGGTAAGCACTGACTGGGACCAATCTACTTTGTGTATCCGAACCACGCTCCATCGTGGTCAGCCTTACTTTCCAACCTTGACCTGGTCTCGTGCAACTAGATGTCCGTGGTTGGCTCGTTGTTCTTTTAGGTGCCAGTTTTTCCTGAAAAGTTTAACAATTCATAACTCCAGTTCTACTTTTTAGATAATTGTCATTGTGTTTTGTGTTTGCTTCATTACTGTTTGTGTACTGCATAAATGCTTTAAATATTGCCCCTAAGTTATGCCTGACTGCTTTCTGTGCCAATCTTTCCAGGGTTTAAGCACAGGTTAATTTAGTAACTTAGGTGGTCATTACGAGTTTGGGGGTCCCTGGACCACCATGTTGGCGGCAGCGGTAACACCACTGACGGCCTGGCAATGAAGACCGCCAAATTATGATCATAGTGGTGTTCCCAACAGAGCACAGCCAAACGACCGCCACTGCAGTGGACGGCAGTAGACACCTTCAGGCCGGCAGAGACCATGTTTCTGCCGGACACATTATGAGGCTGCACACCGCCAAGGTTTCCGTCGCGGTCGCACCACCACCAAAACCCTGGCGGAAACTAACTCAATAAAAGGAGACACTCACCTTCATGAACACAGACACGACTGGAGCCTCCATGGAACCAGAACTCGAAGTCCTCCCACTGCTCCTGCTTGCACTACGACTCCGTACCCAGCGATGGCAAAGATGAAGACAACGACTGTCAGTACATACACTTAGCCATTAAAACACACGCTCACACAACACACAGAGCTGGGACGTGCCAGCGACGGCCACACACATGCAACCACACACCTATACCAACATACCCACAGCTACATACATACATGCACACACAAACCACACACACACCAAAATGATACACGCCACAGCCAGCACACACGTGCCAACCACACACCACCCGCATACACACACATCACCGCCTCTGGCTAACATACACAAACACAACACCACAGAGTCACACAACTACAACACAACTGCACAAACGCATTGTAAAGCCATTGCACTGCACACCTACACATGACAACATTGAACAACTCACAACCAATCAACACCATCACACACTCATACAATGTACCAAATGTCACACCATTTCCACACAACACACAATGCATATTACATAGCCATCATCAAACACACGAACACACACACAACAACCACACAATGGCACACAACACCACCACAACACATCACACCACAAACAATACACAATATAGCTACACACATCCATGTAACTACATAATCATATCCCACATACAATACACACCCATCACAGTGGGACTGATGGCAGTGCCTCACAACAGATGCAGGCCATGCACAACTGCATGCACAACCAACACACACACATGTCACACACACACAAATTAAGGACCACAAACACAAATCCGACACGGAGAGAGAAAGGTAGGACAAGCAGTGTTCAAAGGATGCCAACATCTTGTTGGCCCAGATGTATTAAATTGTGAATATAAATAAATAAATATCAACTATGTACAATAATAGGCCATGGGCCAGTCCAATGTCAGAGGTGCCGAAGGCATACTAGGCACCTCACCGTGCCCAGACGTGACTCCCTGCTGCAAAATGACCTCCACAGGGTAGGGGCATCAAGGGGACAGTCAGACATCTCAGAGGCAAGGGTGGATTAGAGGGGTTTAAGCTTGGGAGGTGGGGTCCTTGGGTTTGGGTTTGGGTGGGGGGGGTCCTTGGGTCTGGGGTTGGGAGGGGGAGCCTTGCCCTTGGGGGGTTGCACACCCACATTCAAACATACAAGCACACATCCATACAGACATACCCACAGACATACACGCACTCATTCCCATACACAGAACACCCCCGCAAGCATCCATGCACTCACACACCCCCTCTACATACACAGACGCACACCCCCATGCACCCACACAACACACAACATCCCCCCACCCCACTCCCCTCACAGACGATCGACTTACCTGGTCCGACGATCCTCCGGGAGGGGACGGGAGCCATGGGGGCTGCTCCGCCGACACCACACCGCCAACAGAACACCGCCACGCCGAATCACAGGACGTGATTCGGTGGGCGGTGTTCTGTTGGCGTGGCAGTGAAGGTGGAGCAACCTCCACTTCCCCCGCTGCCCGCCAGTATGGCCTTTGGCGGCTCTCCGTCGGAAAAAGGACGGAGAGCAGCCAAAATCATAATACACCGAGCGACAAACCGCCACTACTGGTGGTCTTCTGCACGGCGGTCCCTCGGCGGTCTTGTAAAAAGACCGCCGAGGTTGTAATGACCCCCTATGTCATTACATGTCACTACTACCTACACCTGTGTGCTAACACTCACACCTACAACAATACCTGAGTAGAACTGTACTACTAGAGTCATCTCCTTGATGCCAACCAAAGGCATTTTATCTGGCACATCATGCCCTGAATGCTGTATCTATAGCATGGCTGAATACAGATCTCATCTGTCCATTCACCTTCACCCATTGGATGGACTGCTGACAGAACACAACACTTCAGGCCGCTACAGTTACAATACCTGACTACTCCATGTCCACTGTCACATGTCAATTATACTGTATAAAACCCCACTGATAGACCACACAGCATCTAGCTATTATATTACCTGCCTGCCCACTCAGTACATTGATGGCAAGATGGAGTACTACTTGGATCCTGCCAATACAAGTCACACACACAAGCAGTTCACATCTGAGGTGCACCATGTGAATCTGTGGAATACCCATTTCACCAGTCAGACCCAATGCAATAGTCAGAGCAGCTGACCCCCAAAACATACATCACTACTCAGCATACTGCTCACTGCATCAGCCATGGGCAGTGTACCACATATCACACATCCACTGAGTGGAGTATGACAACATATGTACCCCTGGAAGCAGGGGCAGGGGCAGAGGAGCATTGCCCCTCTGACCACAGCGGCAGCCGCAAACCTCTTACCAAAAAACAATAATAAACTGTGTTTATTATCCTTTTTGGTAAAAGGGGCGGGGTCACAGGCTGTGACGAGCACTGAGCAGCGCTCATGTATGTTTGGCCGGCCGTCTAAGGGTGGCCAAACACACATGCGCAGTAGGCTCTCTCCAGCCCAGCAACATAGTTGCCAGGCTGGAGAGAGCATGCACAATCTCCCAGTCTGCCTGGGAGTGCCATGGCAGGGAGCTTCCAGCCAATCCTGATGCTGCTCTGAGCAACCTCAGGATTGACCGCAGGACAGGTTGGGAGCCTGTGTCCGCAGCAGAGGAGCGGATGGAGCATTGCGGCAGAGGCGATGAAGGAGTTAAAAAAAACCACACATTTTTATTCCCCCCCTCGCATGCTGCCCCGCCCCTTCTCCGCAGCGCGTGTCGTGACTGCCTGGAACACACATACCACATCATGGACCAATTCCAGTGCCACCACACATGCAGGAACAGTAGTTGGACTACGCACCATGACAACTACAGCCACACACAAACACCATTCGACAAATGGCAAACCCTGTCACTGAGCCCAGACAGCATACATTTTAGATGGGAATAATGTGCTTTTATGTTGCACACATGGACGGATACCACAGCTTGTACTACAACTACACATCCCACTACCACATAAGCCAGCCTGAGGAGCCTGGATTGGAAATGATCATCACATGAACACTCAATGTGTCATGCCATACCAATACCACTCCAATTCTGACATTACCTATAGCCCAAGGCAAGCTGTAATAGTCATAGGACATCAGATGTACACCCAGTTTAACATATTGACATGATAAAGGCATTTACTCTGCATTGCAGCATAGGAATTTCCAAAGACTGCATTATCTGTGCAATCTTCCCTCATTAAATATAATTTATCAGTATACCGTGGTTGTTTCCGTATACATACCTTACACTCTGTAGATTACCTGTATATGCACAGTCAGCTATCAGGGCAATAACCATGTCCCATTAAGGGCCCTTCATGTGGTGGAAATGTAATGCCAGCCCCACAAGCAGTCTATGCCAGCTACAGCAAACATCACTTCCAACGCGGTGAATGCAACAAAATGCATTTACCACAATGCATTTACAACGTATATGCGTTTGCCAAGTATGGCTTTACCACACATGCCTTTACCATGAATATACCTTTACCACGCATGCCTTTACAACGAATTTTGTTGTAAAGGCATGAATGGTAAAGGTGTATGCATGGTAAAGATTTTAAAGGTAAGTACAGGTACGTATGAAGTGGGTTGAGTTATATATATATATATATATATATATATATATATATATATATATATATATATAGTGTTTAGGGTAGGTAACAGTTATTTGTGGTAATTACACTTTTACATTTTATGGTAAGGGCATTTTTAGGTTTTAGGCTGGGTATGGGTTTTGGGGTGGTAAGGGTATTTTCTGTATTTACGGTGGGTATGGGTTTTGTTGTGGTAAGGGCATTTTTAGGGTGGGTATGGGTTTTTGGGTGGTAAGGGCATTTTTAGGGTGGGTATGGGTTTTTGGGTGGGAAGGGCATTTTTAGGTTTTAGCGTGGGTATGGGTTTTTGGGTGGTAAGGGCATATTTAGGTATTAGGGTGAGTATGGGTTTTTGGGTGGTAAGGGCATTTTTAGGTTTTAGGGTGGGGATAGGTTTTGGGACGGTAAGGGTATTTTTAGGTTTTAGGGTGGGTATAGGGTTTTGGGGTGGTAAGGGCATTTTTAGGTTTTAGGGTGGGTATGGGGTTTTGGGGTGGTAAAGGCATTTTTAGATTCTAGGTTGGGTATGGGGTTTGGGGTGGCACCTCTGTTTCCAAGATGGCAGAGGTCTGGAGCACACTGGAGGAGCTCTGGGCACCTCCCAGGGGAGGTGCAGGTCAGGGGAGTGGTCACTCCCCTTTCCTTTGTCTAGTTTCGCGCCAGAGCAGGGCTGAGGGGACCCTGAACCGGTGTAGACTGGCTTATGCAGAAATGGGCACCATGTGTCCCCATGAAAGCATTTCCAGAGGCTGGGGGAGGCTACTCCTCCCCTGCCTTCACACCATTTTCCAAAGGGAGAGGGTGTAACACCCTCTCTCTGAGGAAGTCCTTTGTTCTGCCTTCCTGGGCCAAGCCTGGCTGGACCCCAGGAGGGCAGAAACCTGTCTGATGGGTTGGCAGCAGCAGCAGCTGCAGTAAAACCCCGGGAAAGGTAGTTTGGCAGGACCCGGGTCTGTGCTACAGACCCGTGGGATCATGGGATTGTACCAACAATGCCAGGATGGCATAGAGGGGGCAATTCCATGATCTTAGACATGTTACATGGCCATATTCGGAGTTACCATTGTGAAGCTACACATAGGTAGTGACCTATATGTAGTGCACGCGTGTAACGGTGTCCCCGCACTCACAAAGTCCGGGGAATTGGCCCTGAACAATGTGGGGGCACCTTGGCTAGTGCCAGGGTGCCCACACACTAAGTAACTTAGCACCCAACCTTTACCAGGTAAAGGTTAGACATATAGGTGACTTATAAGTTACTTAAGTGCAGTGTAAAATGGCTGTGAAATAACGTGGACGTTATTTCACTCAGGCTGCAGTGGCAGGCCTGTGTAAGAATTGTCAGAGCTCCCTATGGGTGGCAAAAGAAATGCTGCAGCCCATAGGGATCTCCTGGAACCCCAATACCCTGGGTATCTCAGTACCATATAATAGGGAATTATAAGGGTATTCCAGTATGCCAATGTAAATTGGTAAAATTGGTCACTAGCCTGTTAGTGACAATTTGAAAGAAATGAGAGAGCATAACCACTGAGGTTCTGATTAGCAGAGCCTCAGTGAGACAGTTAGTCATCACACAGGTAACACATACAGGGCACACTTATGAGCACTGGGGCCCTGGCTGGCAGGGTCCCAGTGACACATACAACTACAACAACATATATACAGTGAAATATGGGGGTAACATGCCAGGCAAGATGGTACTTTCCTACACAACCCCCCCCCCCCAAACGAAGGACAATAAGACTAGCCATGACCTGATGAGTCTTCATTGTCTAAGTGGAAATATCTGGAGAGTCCATCTGCATTGGAGTGGGTACTCCCAGGTCTATGTTCCACTGTATAGTCCATTCCCTGTAGGGATATAGACCACCTCAACAATTTAGGATTTTCACCTTTCATTTGTTTTAGCCAAAGTAGAGGTTTGTGGTCTGTCTGAACAATGAAGTGAGTGCCAAACAGGTATGGCCTCAACTTCTTCAGTGCCCAGACCACAGCAAAGGCCTCCCTCTCTATGGCAGACCAACGCTTTTCTCTAGGGGTCAACCTCCTGCTGATAAAAGCAACAGGTTGATCCTGGCCCTCAGAATTAAGTTGTAAAAGGACTGCCCCTACTCCTAATTCAGATGCATCAGTTTGGACAATGAAGTTTTTGGAGTAACAGGGGCTTTTCAGGACAGGTGCAGAGCACATGGCCTGCTTCAGCTCCTCAAAAGCTTTCTGACAGCTAGCTGTCCACAATACCTTTTTAGGCATTTTCTTGGAGGTGAGGTCATTAAGAGGGGCTGCAATGGAGCCATAGTTCTTAATGAACCTCCTGTAATACCCAGTGAGGCCTAAGAAGGCTCTCACCTGGGTCTGAGTTGTAGGGGGAACCCAATCTATAATAGTTTGGATTTTCCCCTGAAGTGGTGCAATCTGTTCTCCACCTACCAGGTGTCCCAGATAAACCACCTTCCCCTGCCCTATCTGGCACTTTGAAGCCTTGATAGTGAGGCCTGCCTTTTGCAGGGCCTCTAAAACTTTCCATAGGTGGACCAGGTGATCATCCCAACTGGAGCTAAAGACAGCTATATCGTCCAGATATGCTGCACTAAAAGCTTCCAGCCCTTGCAGGACTGTATTCACCAACCTCTGAAAAGTGGCAGGTGCATTTTTCAATCCAAAAGGCATTACTGTGAATTGGTAATGGCCTCCAATGGTTGAAAATGCAGTTTTTGCTTTTGCATCTTCTGATAATTTGATCTGCCAATACCCTGCAGTCAAGTCAAAAGTGCTTAGATACTTGGCAGATGCCAGTGTATCTATTAGCTCATCTGCCCTGGGTATAGGGTGAGCATCAGTTTTGGTTACCTGGTTGAGACCTCTGTAGTCTACACAAAACCGCATTTCCTTCTTTCCATCCTTGGAATGAGGTTTTGGTACAAGTACCACAGGAGAGGCCCATGGACTTTCAGAGTGCTCAACCACTCCCAGTTCAAGCATTTTCTGCACCTCTTGCTTCATGCAGTCTCTGACATGGTCAGGCTGCCTATAGATCTTACTTTTGACAGGCAAGCTGTCTCCAGTATCTATAGTGTGCTCACACAAAGAAGTGGTGCTTGGCACAGTAGAGAAGAGTTCAGAAAACTGACCCAGGAGATTTATGCAGTGGTCTTTCTGCTCAGCAGTCAGACAATCTGCCAGTACTACCCCTTCCACCAGAGCATCTTGTTCTGTGGAAGAGAAGAGATCAGGGAGAGGGTCACTCTCTTCTTCCTGTCCCTCATCTGTTGCCATGAGCAGGGTGAGATCAGCCCTGTCATAGTAGGGTTTAAGGCGATTGACATGGAGCACCCTAAGGGGACTCCTGGCAGTGCCTAAGTCAACTAAGTAGGTGACTTTACCCTTTTTCTCAACAATTGTGTGGGGTCCACTCCATTTATCTTGGAGTGCTCTTGGGGCCACAGGCTCCAAGACCCACACTTTCTGCCCTGGTTGGTACTGAACCAAAACAGCCTTCTGGTCATGCCATTGCTTTTGGAGCTCTTGGCTGGCCTGAAGGTTTTTACTGGCCTTTTTCATGTACTCAGCCATCCTTGATCTGAGGCCAAGTACATAGTCCACTATGTCTTGCTTTGGAGCTTTTAAAGGTTGTTCCCAACCCTCCTTAACAAGTGTTAGAGGACCTCTCACAGGGTGCCGAAATAGGAGTTCAAAGGGGCTGACGCCCACTCCTTTTTGGGGTACCTCCCTGTAAGCAAAAAGGAGGCAAGGTAATAGGATATCCCATCTCCTGCTGAGTTTTTCAGGGAGTCCCATAATCATGCCTTTGAGAGTTTTGTTAAATCTCTCCACCAGTCCATTTGTTTGTGGATGATAGGGTGTGGTGAACTTGTATGTAACACCACTCTCCTTCCACATGGCCTTTAAGTAAGCAGACATGAAATTGCTTCCCCTGTCTGATACCACCTCTTTTGGGAAGCCCACCCTGGAAAAGATTCCCAGGAGGGCCTTTGCCACTGCAGGAGCTGTAGTGGTCCTTAGAGGAATTGCTTCAGGATATCTGGTGGCATGGTCCACTACCACCAAGATAAACCTATTGCCTGAAGCAGTAGGAGGGTCAAGGGGGCCAACTATGTCAACCTCTACCCTTTCAAAGGGAACCCCAACCACAGGCAGTAGGATAAGGGGTGCCTTTGGAGTGCCACCTGTCTTGCCACTGGCTTGACAGGTTTCACAGGACTTACAAAATTCCTTTGTGTCCTCTGACATTCTAGGCCAATGAAACAAGGGAACAAGCCTGTCCCAAGTTTTCATTTGCCCCAAATGTCCAGCTAGGGGAATGTCGTGGGCTAGAGTTAGGAGGAACTTTCTGTACTCCTGAGGAATCACCAATCTCCTGGCAGCTCCAGGTTTTGGATCCCTTGCTTCAGTGTACAAGAGGTTGTCCTCCCAGTAAACTCTGTGAGAGTCACTGACATCCCCATTAGCTTGTTTGACAGCTTGCTGCCTTAGACCCTCTAGTATGGGACAGGTCTGCTGTGCCACACTCAGCTCCTCCCTGGCAGGCCCCCCTTCACCCAAAAGCTCAGCAGTGTCTGCTTCCAGCTCCTCTGGTGTAGGTTCTGCACAGGGTAGAAATTCTTCTTCCTCAGAAGAAGAATCCACTGTAGAGGGAGGGATAGTAGGTAGTGCTTTACTTCTACTAGCCCTAGCTTTAGGGAGCACTTGGTCCATTCTTCCAGGATCCAAGTCACCCTGTCCTTTTTGCTTTTTGGCCTGAGCCCTTGTCAAAGCAAAAATATGCCCTGGAATGCCCAGCATTGCTGCATGGGCCTCCAACTCCACATCTGACCAAGCTGATGTCTCTAAATAATTTCCAAGTAGACAGTCTACAGGTAAATCTGAGGCAACCACAACTTTCTTTGGACCAGTAAACCCCCCCCCCCCAGTTGAGATTTACAACAGCCATGGGGTGGCTAAGTGTGTTGTTGTGAGCATCGGTTACTTGGTACTGGTGACCAAGTAGGTGTTGTTCAGGGTGGACCAGTTTCTCTATTACCATTGTAACACTGACACCTGTGTCCCTGTAGGCCTGAACCTCAACACCATTTATTAGGGGTAGTTGCTTGTACTTATCCATGTTAAGGGGACAAGCAACTAAGGTGGCTAAATCAATAGCCCCCTCAGAGACTAACACAGCCTCTGTGGTCTCCCTAACAAGACCAACCCCAACTAAGTTACCAAAAGTGAGCCCAGCTACTCCCTTGGATTGGCTATTAGTAGGTTTGCTCCCACCACCACTGCTATTAGTAGGGACACTAGGTGTAGCAGTAGGGGTTGTAGTGGTAGGAGGCTTGGTGCTTTTCTTTGGACAACTGGGATCTGTTGTCCAATGGCCTTTTATTTAACATAAATAGCACCATGGTTTCTTTTCTTTGTTTTGATTTGAAGAGGATTTGGACCCACCACCCCCACCAGAGTGTTTTGTGGGCCTGATGAAGACTCATTTTTAGATTTGTCCCCACCCTTGTCAGAAGACTTACCATCCTTCTTCTTGCCATCTTTGTCACCCCCTGTATGAACTTTTCTGTTCACCCTTGTTCTGACCCATTTGACTGCCTTCTTTCCCAATTCTTGGGGAGAGGTCAGATCAGAGTCCACCAGGTACTGGTGCAACAAATCAGACACACAGTTATTAAGTATATGCTCTCTCAGGATTAAGTTATACAGGCTTTCATAATCAGTAACTTTACTGCCATGTAACCACCCCTCCAAGGCCTTCGCTGAATGGTCAACAAAGTCTACCCAGTCTTGTGAAGACTCTTTTTTGGTTTCTCTGAACTTCATCCTGTACTGTTCAGTGGTTAAGCCATAACCATCTAGGAGTGCATTCTTAAGAACTGCAAAATTATTGGCATCACTTTCTTTCACAGTAAGGAGCCTATCCCTACCCTTTCCACTAAATGATAGCCATAGGATAGCAGCCCACTGCCTTGGAGGGACATCCTGTACAACACAGGCCCTCTCAAGTGCAGCAAACCACTTGTTAATGTCATCCCCCTCCTTATAAGGGGTAACTATCTTGTGCAGATTCCTAGAATCATGCTCTTTTGCAGGATGACTATGGGGAATACTGCTGCTGCCACCATGGGTTTCTAAACGCAATTTCTGTCTTTCTCTTTCCACTTCTAAGGACTGTCTATCCAAATCCAGCTGTTGCTTCTTGAGCTTCAGTCTGGTTTGTTCCACTCTCAATCTATTGAGCTCCCTTTCTAACACTCTGTCATCAGGGTGGGTGGGTGGGACATTTCTTGAAACAGAAGTATGGTGAGAATGAACAGAAGGAGACCTGTTCCTAACAGAGGGCACCTTAACAACTTGGCTAACAGAAACAGCACTTCTACTATGATGAGAAGGGATACTCTTACTGTGATGTGAGACAACACTATTAGTATGGTGTGACTCTACATCAGTACCAGCTATGCTAGGTGGCTTGCTAGGGGGCAGGCTAGAAATCTTCCCTCCCACATCTTTTGCTAGGGGTGCCCCAGAATCAGAGTGGGAACCATCAGCTAATTTTTCACCAGAAGTGCCACCTCTGGCTTTATCTTGTTCAACAAGCATGTTAACCAACAGTTCTCTAGAGGGATTCTTCCTTACACTTAAACCTCTTTCTATGCAGAGACTCCTAGCTCCTTTCCAGCTAAGGTGATCATAAGCTTGTTTGGACAGATCAACAGTTTGGCCTGTGCCAGACATTTCAGAAAGTGTTTAAGTGATAGAGAAAGGAAGAAAACGTTTTTTAGAACTTTTATAAAGACAGAAAAAAACTTTTAAAACTTTTTAAGAACTTTTTAGAAAGTTAGAGGTACTTTTCAGCACTTTAGAAAAGAAGTGAGAAAAGAAATGCAAAACTTTTTGGTTAGGTGTACATACACTGAACTTGTTTTGTATATTTTTCTCTTATGAAAAGTACAATGACAAAAGTGGTAAGTAGTTACAAAGTACTTATCCCACTGCTGCACAACCAATGTAGGAGGCTGGACTGGCTTGTAGTGAGTACCAAGGGGTACTTACACCTTGGACCAGGCCCAGGTATCCCTTATTAGTGTATAGGGTGTCTAGCAGCTTAGGCTGATAGATAATGGTAGCTTAGCAGAGCAGCTTAGGCTGAACTAGGAGACGAGTGAAGCTCCTACAGTACCACTAGTGTCATATGCACAATATCATAAGAAAACACAATACACAGATATACTAAAAATAAAGGTACTTTATTTTTATGACAATATGCCAAAAGTATCTCAGTGAGTACCCTCAGTATGAGGATAGCAAATATACGCAAGATATATGTACACAATACCAAAGATATGCAGTATAGTATTAGAAAACAGTGCAAACAATGTATAGTTACAATAGGATGCAATGGGGACACATAGGGATAGGGGCAACACAAACCATATACTCCAAAAGTGGAATGCGAACCACGAATGGACCCCAAACCTATGTGACCTTATAGAGGGTCGCTGGGACTGTAAGAAAACAGTGAGGGTTAGAAAAATAGCCCACCCCAAGACCGTGAAAAGTGAGTGCAAAGTGCACTAAAGTTCCCCAAAGAGCACAGAAGTCGTGATAGGGGAATTCTGCAGGAAAGACACAAACCAGCAATGCAACAACGATGGATTTCCAAACGAGGGTACCTGTGGAACAAGGGGACCAAGTCCAAAAGTCACAAGCAAGTCGGAGATGGGCAGATGCCCAGGAAATGCCAGCTGTGGGTGCAAAGAAGCTGCTACTGGACAGTAGAAGCTGAGGATTCTGCAGGAACGACAAGGGCTAGAAACTTCCCCTTTGGAGGATGGATGCCCCACACCGTGGACAGTTGTGCAGAAGTGTTTTCCTGAAAAAAGACTGCAAACAAGCCTTGCTAGCTGCAAGTCGTGCGGTTAGGGTTTTTGGATGCTGCTTTGGCCCAGGAGGGACCAGGATGTCGCCAATTGCGCCAGGGGACAGAGGGGGCGCCCAGCAGGACGAGGAGCCCTCTCAGAAGCAGGCAGCACCTGCAGAAGTGCCGGAACAGGCACTACGAAGAGGAGTGACATGGTGCTCACCCAAAGTTACACAAAGGAGTCCCACGTCGCCGGAGGACAACTCAGGAGGTCGTGCAATGCAGGTTAGAGTGCCGTGGACCCAGGCTTGGCTGTGCACAAAGGATTTTTGCCGGAAGTGCACAGAGGCTGGAGTAGCTGCAAAAGTCGCGGTTCCCAGCAATGCAGTCTGGCGTGGGGAGGCAAGGACTTACCTCCACCAAACTTGGACTGAAGAGTCACTGGACTGTGGTAGTCACTTGGACAGAGTTGCTGGATTCAAGGGACCTCGCTCGTCGTGCTGAGAGGAGACCCAGGGGACCGGTGATGCAGTTCTTTGGTGCCTGCGGTTGCAGGGGGACGATTCCGTCGACCCACACGAGATTTCTTCGGAGCTTCTAGTGCAGAGAGGAGGCAGACTACCCCCACAGCATGCACCACCAGGAAAACAGTTGAGAAGGCGGCAGGATCAGCGTTACAGATTTGCAGTAGTCGTCTTCGCTACTTTGTTGCAGTTTTGCAGGCTTCCAGCGCGGTCAGCAGTCGATTCCTTGGCAGAAGGTGAAGAGAGAGATGCAGAGGAACTCTGATGAGCTCTTGCATTCGTTATCTAAGGAATTCCCCAAAGCAGAGACCCTAAATAGCCAGAAAAGAGGGTTTGGCTACTTAGGAGAGAAGATAGGCTAGCAACACCTGAAGGAGCCTATCAGAAGGAGTCTCTGACGTCACCTGCTGGCCCTGGCCACTCAGAGCAGTCCAGTGTGCCAGCAGCACCTCTGTTTCCAAGATGGCAGAGGTCTGGAGCACACTGGAGGAGCTCTGGGCACCTCCCAGGGGAGGTGCAGGTCAGGGGAGTGGTCACTCCCCTTTCCTTTGTCCAGTTTCGTGCCAGAGCAGGGCTGAGGGGTCCCTGAACCGGTGTAGACTGGCTTATGCAGAAATGGGCACCATGTGTGCCCATGAAAGCATTTCCAGAGGCTGGGGGAGGCTACTCCTCCCCTGCCTTCACACCATTTTCCAAAGGAAGTCCTTTGTTCTGCCTTCCTGGGCCAAGCCTGACTGGACCCCAGGAGGGCAGAAACCTGTCTGAGGGGTTGGCAGCAGCAGCAGCTGCAGTGAAACCCCGGGAAAGGTAGTTTGGCAGTACCCGGGTCTGTGCTACAGACCCGTGGGATCATGGGATTGTACTAACAATGCCAGGATGGCATAGAGGGGGCAATTCCATGATCTTAGACATGTTACATGGCCATATTCGGAGTTACCATTGTGAAGCTACACATAGGTAGTGAACTATATGTAGTGCACGCGTGTAATGGTGTCCCCGCACTCACAAAGTCTGGGGAATTGGCCCTGAACAATGTGGGGGCACCTTGGCTAGTGCCAGGGTGCCCACACACTAAGTAACGTAGCACCCAACCTTTACCAGGTAAAGGTTAGACATATAGGTGACTTATAAGTTACTTAAGTGCAGTGTAAAATGGCTGTGAAATAACGTGGACGTTATTTCACTCAGGCTGCAGTGGCAGGCCTGTGTAAGAATTGTCAGAGCTCCCTATGGGTGGCAAAAGAAATGCTGCAGCCCATAGGGATCTCCTGGAACCCCAATATCCTGGGTACCTCAGTACCATATACTAGGGAATTATAAGGGTGTTCCAGTATGCCAATGTAAATTGGTAAAATTGGTCACTAGCCTGTTAGTGACAATTTGAAAGAAATGAGAGAGCATAACCACTGAGGTTCTGATTAGCAGAGCCTCAGTGAGACAGTTAGTCATCACACAGGTAACACATACAGGGCACACTTATGAGCACTGGGGCCCTGGCTAGCAGGGTCCCAGTGACACATACACTAAAACAACATATATACAGTGAAATATGGGGGTAACATGCCAGGCAAGATGGTACTTTCCTACACATGCGTTGTTCCATAATACATCTGCCAGCTACAGTAGAAGATGTATATTGTCTCAGTAATTATAGGAGAGTAACACAGTAGCACATACAGATTGGCTACACAGATGGGATTGGACTTACACGTCAGATATACTAATGCAGATGGATGGAGCTGGTCATACACAATGCCTAGGGTGATCCAAACACTCACAACCATTGTATGGCCAGGATGGACTCACACATGTGCCCATGTCCTTGGTGCATCTACACATTACAGACGTGGAGAGAAATGGAAATGGGAAAAGTACATCCACTGACAGCATAGTATGGTCACACATCTACAAAAGATACTCTGACAGGGTGACTGATACCCATTTCGCATTGCTGATGTGCATATAGTATTGACCACAATCACATTTACCCAGCAGTAAGCCACCCAAACCCATTTAAGGGTTGAAACAACGCACTTGCTTGGTGATGGCATGCTAAATCCCATTCTTCTGATGGGCGCTGACCTGGATGGGTGACACAGTCAGAAGGAGAAACTAATAAAGACTGGCACCACATCAACAGCAGTGGACTATACACATCAGACACACCAACTGCCCACAAAAACCCATCATAACGGTTCACACGCCTTAACTCCAAGACCCCTGTATGCCTGTACTTTCTGGACGGTATGCCTACGCCATTCACCCTGAAACACACCCCTATCACACAGGGCAATGGCATTGGGCTCACCTGCTCCTGTGGTGCCCCATAGAGATGTCCATACAGGGGTAGGACCCCTTCCACCAGCTTCTCAAGCTCTTCTTGGGTGAAGGCTGGGGCCCTATCACATGCAGGATGTGGCATGATGGCTCAAAGAGACAGTACACAGCAGCTCACATCTTGGAGGTCTTGCTTGCAGGAGTGTTAGGAGTCAAGTGAGCTAGGCGTCAGTAAATGTCAGTCACAGCTGCTGCGTACATGACCGTCACTGCCGGCAGTGATCAGCATTGGCCCTAGTCCCCCGTTGGCAGGAATATAGACCCATGAGAAGTTGCATGGCGGTTGGGACCAGGTGTTAATACGGCGGGCGGGATACAGCCATTACTGGCGTTCTTTTGGCGGTGCCACCGCAACTCACTTGCCAAAAGACCGCCAAACTCTTAATGAGGGCCTTTGTGTGGTTCACCCTGCAAGGGATTCTGACTGTTGCTTGACCAGGGTTAACACCCCAGTCAACTCACAGTAAGCTTGTTCACTACTTACTGGATCAGTGATCCTCAATTCAGAAAGTGTACTAGACAAACAATGTTGGAATGAAAACTTGTTTTACAATGAGCCAAGTAGGGAAGAAAGTTAGTCCTTTCATAACACTGCAGAGAGAGTTTGTAGAGGTGTCACAAAGTAATGGTTTGAAGTGCATATTGGTTATTTGTCTGTTTTGAAAGAGGTGGTGCATATCCAACAAAGAGAAGTGATGCACTTACAGCTTTCAATGTATTATTGAGGAACTTGAGCCCTTAGGTTTGGAATGCCAACTTCATTTGTCAGGCCAGGGGACACACTTCAAAAATGTAATCATTAGAGTTCATGACCAACACTGAGTATTGATCAGAAGTTTCATTGGAGTTATCATTTAGAAGAAGAAGAAGAAGAAGACTTTATTCGGTATGAAAAAATTCATCCATTAAAACAAATAATCACCAATACATTTGTTAATATAACATTAAAACCATATACAATAAAATCACCCTTCAAGAATATAAACATATAAAACCTCATTCATAAAAACAATAAACTAAAAGAATTCATTCTAAAAACTCTACATTATCACGCCAAGTAATAGCTCCCTTCAGGAATGATCACAGGCCCTTCCACACCAATACATCTGATGCCATTTGCAACCACATAAAAGCAGGACGATATTGCACGAAACCCTTAGGCCTTAGGAGAGGTAATAGAAATTGAGTTCTAAACGGTGCATAAAAAACACAAAACAATGTAAAATAGGACAAGGTCTGTTGGGACACCCCATCACAAGGGCAGGGTCTGATAGATTTTTCCCCATGCTGACCTAACGGGAAACACAGATTGCTTCTAATGATCCCCAAACGGAATCGAGTTATAAGAGACCTTTCCCTCACGTCCTTTATCTCTAAGAGATAGCGCTCAGGACCCACCCACATCTTTATAAAATCCCTGATCGATTTTTTACCTAAAGCCTCCCCCTCCCTCTTGGTCTCCTGGATTCTCAGAAAATTATCCTTAACCCATTTCTTATCACTACTGGTCAGGCCCTCAGGATAATCAAACAAATCCGTCCGCCCCAGATCATGGCCCATCTTCCTGAACACGAGAGAGAGAGTAAAATAGAGCAGTCAAGAAGACCCTGAATAAAGTGGTGTACAATTAGCAAAAACAATCAAAAGATGTGTTGACAAGGAGACTAAAGTAAAAACTGGAGAATTATCAGAGGGGGGCACAGCAACAAGCGATGCAACAAGAAAATCAACTTGAAAGAGAATTCTGAACAAAACGTGCACAACTCCTGAATGGATGTATATGACAAAGATTGGACTGAATGAAAGAGACGTTGATTCAAAAGTTGTTTGGTTTTTGTTTGGAGATACACTCACGTGAACCCCCATGAAATAGTAAATGGATTGAGAAATGATCGATGCTGAATAAATTCCCTGATGAATAAGTGACTTGTTGTCCTGAATTTTGGAAAGACTATTTTCTTTTGAGAATGCTTGTTTTTGATGTTTGAGTTTTAAAACACTGACTATTAATTACATGCATTACTGATTACTCTTTAAAACTTAGAAGATTCTATGCTGAAAGGACTATTTATGCAAATGATGAAAATCTCTTCTAGAAAAGAGAAGATTAGCATGGCTTTCCAAAAGATTTTAAGAGTTCTTATTTAGACTGCACTTATTATTGTGTTAAAGTATGAATATTCTCCTACTGAATTCTTGTATAATTTTGTTGAAGAATTATGGAGGCATAATGAATTTGTCTGATTGTTACATTTCTACCCACTTACCAACTTCTGTTTCAGAAGTTGTTAGTTACATACAGTTACCCTTAATATAAGGATTGCCAATGTGCAGCTTATGATTCCATTATAATGCACCAGAATTATTTAGAAGAGGCTAATGTAGATTATAATTTTCCAATAGCTTGCTAACTTGCTATTAAGTGACTGGAATCATCTGAAAAGCCTATACGCCCTTCAAAGTATTAATGCTGTGCTAAAATACAGAATGTGTGTAAGTAATCTGAAGTACAGAACAACATTATTAAAGAATATAACAAGAAAATATATCATATGTTCACAAAAATGAGGTTGGATTGGAGAGAAGCGCTGTGTGATGCTTTTGTATTAGGACCTGTTATTAATTTGCATATTGCTTTCTGTGCAATGGTTACTTCATTTCTTAAAGGCATATTGCATTTTTGCATTTATTAATGAATTTGGCTTCTGATTATAACTAGCTATTTACTTTTTGATACTGTTAGTTTGAGCTTTACATAAATCTACAAACTGAAAACTTAGTAGTCTTGGCTGATTATTTGAGCACACAACTCCATTTTCTACGAGTTGATCTTCCTTAATGTTAATTGAGTTGGAGCTCCTACAGTGTTGAGACATAATCGGCCCTTTAACTAGGAGGAAACCAACCATTTCCAATGAGCCGGTATCAGTTCTCTTTCAGCTCTCTTGTCTAGCAGAGTCACACTCCATCTTCTCCATAGTTCCAAGCTACACCATAGGTCTACTCTTTGGGAAAGGTGAAAATATTTAAAATGCAAAAATTAGATTGCTGTGAGGCAGATATAGATCCACTGTAACAATGATGGGCATTTTTCCTTACAGCATGGCAAATTCCAAGCAGGTTGGGGGGTCCTAATACACTGTGGGGGCTGCAGCAGTGCTTTCACATGAGCATCACTGTACGATTTGGTGTGGCCAGATGATATCTTCAGTCAGCTGGCCAAAAGCACAAGGGAGCTGGCCCAAGGTAAGAAGAAAGTTTCTGTCAGACTGCCCCCAGCTGTCAAGTCGGACTGCCACAGCTGTCAAGTCCTCAGTTTGTGAGACATGTCAGGGGTACATCTGTACCACTATAAATGTCCCTATGCATCTTCTAGAATCCCCAGTGGTTTTCCTAGGGTGGCAGCTGCAGTCAGGCACTGAGGCAAGTCGTGTGGTTCCTCCAGTTGAGGCCTGTCTTAAATGTTTTTTTCACTCATATCACTACTGGTTATTTCACATTTCATGTTGTATCAATTCTAACTAGTTGGACTACAGCATACATGTGTCATATATAGCAAATTAACACCTAAGAATCAATAATATATTCTTGAGTACACTTATTTTAATAATCAGGTCTTTTTCTCGCTCTCAGAAGACATTAGGATCCTGTGTGAACAAACATTGAAATGAGCTAGATGAAGTGAAATGTTATAATTTGTTAATGCTTGACCCCCGATGATTGACTCTAATTTAAAAGCTTCAGTATCAAACATAAATTCAAGGATTAATACCTCACTCCACACTCTAATCAGCAGATAAAGGTGTAAAGTCCTTGAACGTGTATGGCATAGGTTAAATGGTCCTATGACAAAAAAGGTTCTACTCAGCAAGCGTCAGAAATTATCATAAGGTATTTAAAGAGGCTTGTGTAAAGTACTGTGCTAAGAAAATGAAAGCTAGTCATAACTCCATGAAGGACATTTTTGACATTGTTCACTCTCTACTTTATGTCTCAGACAAGTCTTCTCTAATCAATGTATTAAATAACAAATGTAATTTATTAGCAGAGTACTTTGTACAAAAGGTGAGGGATATTTATAGCAATCTGAAAGGGAATGACATCAACCACAACACAAGGCAGGACCCTCCATCAATGTTTGACTCGCATCTGAGTCCTATCTTAGAGTTATTCGAGCTTATGAGTATGGACTGCTTCCAAACTATTTTCTCTAGCGTTAAATCTGGCTTACCTCTTGGCCCTCTACAACAGGACATACTAGGAAAGCCAGAAGGTGTTCTTTTTCTGATTTTGTTTAGATAGTTAAATCTTTCCATCTTGTTGGCAGTGGTTCTGCTCAGCAACAAACATGTGATGGTTAACCCAGTAATGAAAAAGCCTTAATTAGATCCTAAGCTACATGAAATTTATTGCCCTATCTCTCTTTCGCCAGTCCTGAGGAAACTATTAAAGAAATTCATCAACATGAAATTGGAAAATTATATTGAGGAACATCGCTTACTGCATCCCTCTCAACTAGGCTTGCGGGCAGCTCATAGCACAGAGACCGCCTTGCTCAAAGTTATTGAAAAGCTTTGTGATATTGTGGAAAAGGGAGGGTAAGCTGCTTTGTGTCAGCTGGATCTTAGTGCCACCTTTGGTGTGGCTTCCCACAAGGCCCTGAAAAACAGACTGATGACTGTGGTGTTGGCGGCAAGACACTTGCTTGGTTTACATCATTCCTGGAGGGACGTTTGTTTGAAGTAATCCCCTCTGTTTATTTCCAGGAATTTGCAGCTTGAGCGAGGGGTCGCTCGTGGTTTTGCTCTGCGCTCCATACTCTTTAATTGTTATGTCCTTCTATTGCAAGACTTTGTCAAATCATTTGGTTTGTCAGTAGTGTTGTGTGCTGACAACATTCTGCTGATTCTATCACTGTCTGTTAATGAAGATGGCAGCCCCATTCGTTTTAGAAATCGGATGGCATCTGTGGACAATTGGGCAACTGTTTAAAACTTAATGCCAATAAAATTGAGGTGTTCATGATTTTTAACAAGTCCTCGAACTGGGGCCCTCACATGGTGCTGGAAACATTAGGGCTGCTCCCTGACCCCACCCCCCTCCCTCCCTCCCACCCCTCCTCAACCCCTTTCCCTCCCTCCCACCCCTCCTCAACCCCTTTCCCCCCCTCCCACCCCTCCTCAACCCCTCTCCCCCCTCCCACCCCTCCTCAACCCCTCTCCCCCCCCTCCCACCCCTCCTCAACCCCTCTCCCCCCTCCCACCCCTCCTCAACCCCTCTCCCCCCAAGCCCTAAGCCTGCTATAAAGGGTTTGGGAGTCTGGATCGATAACTTGTTATCATTTGAACACCAAATCAAAGCTGTTACTTCCTGCTGCTTTGGTCTATTGGGGAATTTGAAGACATTTCTTTGGGAATTTCATCTATCGATCCAAAATACTATTGTGCAGGCCATGATCATCTCTCGTCTGGATTACTGCAATATCCTTTATTTGGATATTGCTAAGTACATCAGGAATAAATTGCAAATCATCCAAAGTGCAGTGGGGAGGTTGCTCTTCCATGTGCCTAAATCCATCTTGGTCTCTAAAAAGCTTTTCTCTCTACATTGGCTTCCTGTGGAAACACGTATTCAGTTCAATACCTTGTGTGTCACTCATCTTGGAAGGCTTAAAACTGGTCCACCCATTCTTAATTCCTTCATTGTGATCTCTTGTCCCTCTAGATGACTGAGACAGTGGTAGCTGCCACTCAACGGGGGTGGCAGGGCGGGTGAAAAAAAATGCTTAGCTGTGGGGGAGACGCGTTAGTCTCCCCTCTGTCCTCGTCCTCTTCTTCCAGCTGCACAGGCTCCCAGCCAATCACGGCGATGCTGTCACCAGCATGAAAGCAGTGTCGTGATTGGTCTGAGTGGCCTGCTTCTCCGCTCAGGCTGGGATTGGGAGCCTGGGTATATTCTCTACTCTGCTGTGCAATGCAGCCGGGTAGAAAACATGCAATGTGGGCATGTCTGTTTGGCCAGTCCAACACGGCCGGCCAAGCAGATATGCGCACTTTGGGGGTCATTCCGACCCCGGCGGGCGGCGGGCGCCGCCCGCCGGGCGGAAACCGCCCAAACACCGCACCGCGGTCAAATGACCGCGGCGGTGATTCCAACTTTCCCGCTGGGCCGGCGGGCGATCTCAAGAAGATCGCCCGACGGCCCAGCGGGAAAGCCCCTGCAAAGAGGAAGCCGGCTCCGAATGGAGCCAGCAGATTTGCAGGGGTGCGACGGGTGCAGTGGCACCCGTCGCGATTTTCAGTGTCTGCAAAGCAGACACTGAAAATAATTATGGGGCCCTGTTAGGGGGCCCCTGCACTGCCCATGCCAGTGGCATGGGCAGTGCAGGGGCCCCCAGGGGCCCCACGACACCCGTTACCCGCCATCCTGTTCCTGGCGGTAAAAACCGCCAGGAACAGGATGGCGGGAAGGGGTCGGAATCCCCATGGCGGCGCTGCAAGCAGCGCCGCCATGGAGGATTCCCTGGGCCAGGGGTAAACCGGCAGGAAACCGCTGGTTCCCCTTTTCTGACCGCGGCTTTACCGCCGCGGTCAGAATGGCCCAGGAAGCACCGCCAGCCTGTTGGCGGTGCTTCCGTGGTCAATGACCCTGGCGGTCGGTGACCGCCATGTGTGCACATAGCCTTCCTCCAGCCCCCTCCCTCTAGCCCAGCGCTGCCCCTCCCCTTCTCCCAGGAAAAATAAAATGATAATAACAGCATTATTATAATTTTATTTTTCCTTTCAACACAATTCAGTGGGGCGATGCTCCTCTGCCTTAGTGGAGGAGCCGCCCCTGGACTGACAACATCTGAACTCAATTTGACAACTTTTCTGCGCTTCAAATTAGTCAAGCAGGGAGGAAGAACTTTTTGCTTTTGTGGAACAGTTTGCCAGTCAGGATCTGGAAGCCTCCTCTGCAGTTGCCTCCTGTCACATTTCGGGAGCACTGGAAAGCCCTAGTATAGGGCAGTCATGCATGATATATATGTTCTTTTAACATCACATCACGCCATGTCCTACAAGCTGTTCTAAAGCACTAATATTTTTCAGTGGACTTATTTCACTAGCAGAAACTTTTCCATAACTGACATTATTTCTATGTACCATACCTGTATACCGAATTGAGTCTAAGATATACTAATAAACAGATCTAAATTGAATGATTTGTATTAGTAGAATAAATAACAACCTCGTACCTGATTTTTCCAGCCATTTTATATGTTGTGTATTATATTGTGATCTGTGGATAATTATTTTGTTCATCTGCACATTGCAGAATGTTGCATGACATTTAACATGCATTTCTATTTTAGGGGCAAGTTATGTTCAGAAATGGAGAACGTATGGGAACCATCAAATTTACGCAGTTCCAAGGTAGGGTACTGACACACCTTTACTAATTTTATAAAATGCTTTCTGTATGATGAGCTCGCTGTGTATTTTTGATTTGCAAGTAGCTGAGCTACTGCTGCGACTTTGATAGAGTCATCTTTAAATCAAAATGTTCTTTAAGACTTTCATATGTGAATTTGTCTGCTGTTGGAGAGTCAATAACACGTCAACCGTAAAGCCAGCCCTACTGACCCTCATCCTGAGAGGTGAAACTTTTCTAACTGAACAATCAAAACTTCCAAATAACATCTTTTACACAGAGGTCCTTTAGATAGCTTCTCCAGCCATATTTTTCTTTGCCTACTGTTGTTCCACTCATCAGACATGCTTGCCCTGCAGCATACTTTACAGTGCTCGGTGGTTTGAAGTTATGATATGTTATTACGAGTAAATAATTTTAGTCTCTGTCTCCTCTGCTTCTAGTCCGACTGGTGCAAGTCACTTCCCAAGTTTAAGCTAGAGCTGCAGTTCAGTTTCCTTGGGTGAAGCCTGGAACAGATGAAATATTATAAAGGGGTTGTACTGCTAAATGCTTCTTTTTTGCAGAGTGCTGCTAAACAGCCTCCTGTTCTGCAGCGTTAGGTGACCCTGCACTCCAAGAGCCAGAGACCATGCTATTGTCTTCTTGAATACCTTGTTCTTCTCCCTCAAAGCTTAAACAAAGGCATAACAAAACTGGTACCCGTAAAAGTAAGAACAATAGATACCTTTACAGCTACATTCTTGAGTTATGCTTTTTACATACCATTCAGCGTTGATGTGATGGAGACTAAGGGGCTGATTTAGAGTTTGGTACACAGAGGACTCCGTCTGCGAAACGCTCGGTCCACTCACCCTATTAAGAATTTGTCAGTCTGTCAGCTTTCCATTAGCTGTACTCTTCATTGGCTTCCGTCAACAGAAAGCTTACTCTGATGCCCTGATAGAATGATGGCTATCAGAGTAGGGGCATCACACATCCCGCCATTTTTAACGCTGATAGCCCAATGTCTTTTTATTCTGTCTGCCTCTGCTAGGGCCTGTAAATTAAATGGTTCTAGTGGACCTGCAGCACTGATTGTGCCACCCACTCAAGTAGCCCTTTAAACATGTCTCAGGCCTGCCACTACAGAGCATGTATGTGCAGTTCCACTGCCATGTCGTCTTGCCATTTAAAAACCCTTGCCTAGTCTTAAACTCCCCTTTTATTACATAAAAGACATCTCTAAGGTAGGCCCTAGGTAGCCCAAAGGCACTGTACTGTATGAGTAAAATGAAGGACATAAACTTTTTGTTTTACATGTCCTGGTAGTGAAAAGCTCCCAAATATGTTTTTAATTACTGTGAGACCTACCCCTCTCATAGCATAACATTGGGGATTCCTTAATATATTGATTAAGTGTAATTTCTGATTGGAAGGAGGTAGAGATATGTTTAGTACCCATGGAATTATAATGATAAATCATATTTAATAATAAAGTCACATTTATCATTACAGTGTTAAAAATGCCACTGGGTGGTAAACTCTGCTCCACTGGTGGTGTTCTTGGAGGTTTGCTCACTCTGCTTGGAGGGCAGAGTTTGGAAAAAGCTCTACGAACCGATGCGTGGCGAAGTTTACCGGCTCCCACCAACTTAACCTGTGTAAGAAGTGCGAGAGGCATACAGGGAATGGGAATACCTAATGAAAACAAGCGTTCACCCAGCAAGTACAATGTTACACATGTGCTCACTAGTAGGAGGTAACTGGAACGACAGACCAGCAACCTGTAAGTGTAGTTTTAAACAGCCAAATAACCTTTTTGCCAGGGCTTAATTTTCCTTTTTAAAAATGTATGTAAGTCACCTTTAGAGCAGGCCCTAAATATCCCATAGAGCAGGGTGGATTGCATTTACAGTTTTGTGCATGTACCTTTAACCTTTCATGTCCTGGTAGTGAGAAACTCTCAAATTAGTTTTTCACTACTGTAAACCCTACATCTCCCACAGGATACCATTGGTTTACCTTATTACATTTAATGAGAAATAACATTCAGTCAGTAGCAGGTAAGAATCTTGAGTTTGAAGTCTAAAGAATTGTAATTTAAAGTCCTCTTTAATGGTAAAGTTAGATTTTAAGTCACAAGTTTTGATTTGTATGTAGGTGATTTAAATGTTTATTGTTGTGCAAGTGCAAATTATGTTTTTGAGTTTGTTCAAAAAATAGCTTATTCATTGTTTGTCTTTTGTGTTAGGCATCATTGTTGAATATAATAATATAATTCCAATGACATTGTTCAATTAAACAGTGAGAGCGTTAATTCAGTTACATTTCCCTACTTGAAAAGAGCAGATTGATGAGACAGTGTTGGCATTTTTTCTTGTTTTAGTTATATTGGCCTAGCCTCGCTGTCGTATTGCCCAGACCCCTTTTCTTTTGCAATACTTTTAGAAAGTTTACATTTTCTTGTCCTAACCATATGGTGTCTGCAGCCTGTATCCTAGGTCAAGAAGTAGCAGGTGGTTGCTCTTTGAGCATTACTTCCAGATAATGAGACAAAGGGGAACTAGATGTTGGCAGGACGGGCTATCTCTAACTTGATGAGTGGGAGGAGCTGTCACTTACCATCCTTGCACATCACAAAAACTGTGCCCCAGCACACTCATAAAGGATTTCAAACTAGTATTTTCTGCCCCCAGACAAGCTGGGACAAGGGCAGGGAGGCAGGAAATTCCAAAGACCGCTGGAGGTAGAAAACCTCAGAGCCTTCTCCTACTTTAAAGCTGGCACCAAGTATAAATATTGGACCCTCAGACCCAACTCTACAGTACACCTCTAGACCTGTGAAAGACTGCTGTGCAGTTCTGCTGCAAGAAGGACTGCTATGTTGCTGCCCTGCTTCTCTGTTGCCCTGCTGCCCTTCTGCCTGAGTGAAAAGGAGTGGTCCTGCATCTTGAACCCAGGACCATCAGAGTGACTCCTCAACGCAGGACCTTGCATCGCAGCCTCACAACTTCTCTGAACCACCTCTTATTGACTTATCCTTGACGTTGACGTAGGACTTCGCACCACAGCTCTCCAGAATCGCAGCTGCAAAACGCATCCTTGACACAATACCTTGCATCGCAGCCCATCGGAACTGCTGCGTGACACATCTTCCATGAGGGATCTCACATTGCTCCGCAACCCAGATTAAAGGTTTTTTGGGCCAGATTTACAAGGCCCTAGTGCCTCCTTGCGCCACACTAGCGTCATCTTTTTTACGCTAATGTGGCTCACGAAGGCAGTTTTCAACGCACCATATTTACAAAGTGGCGCAATGGATGCATTGCGCCACTTTGCGACCCTTGATCCACATTATACCTGCATCAGGCATAATGTATGCAAGGGGGGCGTTACAGCATTAGGAGGCCCACAAAAATGGCACCGTGAAAGCTACAAGATTTCACTGCACCATTTTTTACATCATTTTTAACGCCTACTCAAAGCAGGCGCTAAAGTGATGCACCCATTTTAATTAATAGGCCTCCTTGCACTTTGCTGCACTAGTGTCAAAATTGTTCACGCTAGTGCAGCAAAGCACCACAATAACATCAACATTTTTGATGGTATTGGCCTAACATGCACCCTGGTGTGCCATATTATAAATACAGTGCACCTATGGTGTCGTTAGGTGGGGCAGGGTGTAGGAGGCTGGCCTGGCTTGTAGTGGGTACCAGAGGTGCTTACACCTTGTGCCAGGCCCAGTTATCCCTTATTAGTGTAGAAGAGGTGTTTCTAGCAGCTTAGGCTGATAGAAGGTAGCTATGGCAAAGCAGCTTAGGCTGAACTAGAAGACATGTAAAGCTCCTACTATACCACTGGTGTCACATGCACAATATCATAAGAAAACACAATACACAGAAGTACTAAAAATAAAGGTACTTTATTTTTATGACTATATGCCAAAAGTATCTCAGTGAGTACCCTCAGTATAAGGATAAGTTATATACACAAGATATATGTACACAAACCAAAATTATGCAGGTAATAGCAAGAAAAGTAATGCAAGCAGGGCAAAGTTACAATAGATTGCAATAGGAGCACATAGGTATAGGGGCAACACAAACCATATACTCCAAAAGTGGAATGCGAATCACGAATGGACCCCAAACCTATGTGAGCTTGTAGAGGGTCGCTGGGACTGTAGGAAAACAGTGAGGGTTAGAAAAATAGCCCACCCCAAGACCCTGAAAGGTAGGTGTAAAGTGAACCTACTACCCCCAGTGAGCACAGAAGTCGTGATAGGGGGATTCTACAGGAAGAACAAACACCAGCAATGCAACAACAGTGGATTTCCGGACCTGAGTACCTGTAAGACAAGGGGACCAAGTCCAATAGTCGCGACAGTGTCGAGAATGGGCAGGAGCCCAGGAAATGCCAGCTGAGGGTGCAAGGAAGCTGCTACCTGTTAGAAGAAGCTTGGAGTTCTGCAAGAAAGAAGAGAGCTAGGAACTTCTCCTTTGGAGGATGGATGTCCCACGTCGCGATAAAGCTTGCAGATGTGTTCCCACACAGAAAGCCCGCAAACAAGCCTTGCTAGCTGCAAGGGTCGCGGTAGAGGTTTTTGGGTGCTGCTGTGGCCCAGGAGGGACCAGGATGTCGCCACTTGGAGGAGGAGACAGAGGGGGCGCCCAGCAAGTCAGGGAGCCCTCACAGAAGCAGGCAGCACCCAGAAGAAGAGTGAACCGGAGTCCACGCGAAGTCACAAAAGGGAGCCCCACGATGCCAGAGGACAACTCAGAAGGTTGTGCACTGCAGGTTAGAGTGTCGGGGACCCAGGCTTGGCTGTGCATGAAGTAAATCCTGCAAGAGTGCACAGGAGCCGGAGCAGCTGCAAATCACGCGGTACCCAGCAATGCAGTCTAGCGTGGGGAGGCAAGGACTTACCACCACCAAACTTGGACTGAAGAGTCACTGGACTGTGGGAGTCACTTAGACAGAGTTGCTGAGTTCCAGGGACCACGCTCGTCGTGCTGAGAGGGGACCCAGAGGACCAGTGATGCAGTCTTTTGGTGCCTGTGGTTTCAGGGGAAAGATTCCGTCGACCCACGAAGATTTCTTCAGAGCTCCTGGTGCAGAGAGGAGGCAAGCTACCCCTAGAGCATGCACCACCTGGAAACAGTCGAGAAAGCTGGCAGGATGAAGCGATACAAGGTTGCTAGTAGTCGTCTTGCTAATTTTTTGTGGTTTTGCAGGCGTACTGAGCAGTCAGCGGTCGATCCTTTGGCAGAAGGTGAAGAGGGAGATGCAGAGGAACTCTGATGAGCTCTTGCATTCGTTATCTGGTGAGATTCCCAAAGCAGAGACCCTAATAGCCAGAAAAGGAGGTTTGGCTACCTAGGAAGGAGGATTGGCTACCAAGAGAGGTAAGAGCCTATCAGAAGAAGCCTCTGAGGTCACCTGCTGGCACTGGCCACTCAGAGCAGTCCAGTGTGCCACAGACACCTCTGTTTCGAAGATGGCAGAGGTCTGGGACACACTGAAGGAGCTCTGGGCACCTTCCCTGGGAGGTGCAGGTCAGGGGAATGGTCACTCCCCTTTCCTTTGTCTAGTTTCGTGTCAGAGCAGGGCTGGGGGATCCCTGAACCTGTGTAGACTGGTTTATGCAGAGATGGGCACCATCTGTGCCTATCAAAGCATTTTCAGAGGCTGGGGAAGGCTACTCCTCCCCAGCCTTCACACCTATTTCCAAAGGGAGAGGGTGTTACACCCTCTCTCAGAGGAAGTCCTTTGTTCTGCCTTCCTGGGCTAGGGCTGGCTGGACCCCAGGAGGGCAGAAACCTGTCTGAGGGGTTGGCAGCAGCAGCAGCTGCAGTTGAGATCCCGGGAAGGCAGTTTGGCAATACTCGGGGGATCATGGAATTGTCCCATCAATGCCAGAATGGCATTGGGGTGACAGTTCCATGATCTTAGACATGTTACATGGCCATGTTCGGAGTTACCATTGTGACGCTGTACATAGGTAGTGACCTATGTACAGTGCACGCGTGTAATGGTGTCCCCACATTCACAAAGTCTTGGGAATTTGCCCTGAACGAGTTGGGGGCACCTTGGCTAGTGCCAGGGTGCCCACACACTAAGTAACTTTGCACCTAACCTTCACCAGGTGAAGGTTAGACATATAGGTGACTTATAAGTTACTTAAGTGCAGTGGTAAATGGCTGTGAAATAACGTGGATGTTATTTCACTCAGGCTGCACTGGCAGGCCTGTGTAAGAATTGTCAGAGCTCCCTTTGGGTGGCAAAAGAAATGCTGCAGCCCATAGGGATCTCCTGGAACCCCAATACCCTGGGTACCTCAGTACCATATACTAGGGAATTATATGGGTGTACCAGTATGCCAATGTGAATTGGTAAGTTTAGTCACTAGTCTGCAGTGACAAATTTGGAAAGCAGAGAGAGCATAACCACTGAGGTTCTGGTTAGCAGAACCTCAGTGAGACAGTTAGGCATCACACAGGGAACACATACAGGGCACATACTTATGAGCACTGGGGCCCTGCCTGGCAGGGTCCCAGTGACACATAGACTAAAACAACATATATACAGTGAAATATGGGGGTAACATGCCAGGCAAGATGGTACTTTCCTACACAGGGGCAATGCAAGAAAACTGGCGCCTCAGCACTGATGCACCAGTTTCTTGTAAATATGAACCCTTTGTTTGGTTGCCTAACTTGGTCCCTGTATTTTGACTTTATTGTGGTCTGGTGCAATGGGATAAGCACATTTGGCACTTTGTGCTTTAAGGCATGATTTTCACTTGAATCTTTAAAATTGCATTGATCGTTCAAGGGCAACAAGTTTTTATGTTTACTTTGTCCTTGGGACAAGTAGGACCAACCCTCTGCAGGACAAACCCTTTGGCTGCCTGTTTACAGAGAGTGGAACTCTCTGCAGTTGAGGTAATGTGTTTCCAAAAGATAATGTTGTTCGAACTTGTATTTATGGTTCATTATTTGAAAGCCTTCATTATTAGGGTGAGTGCTGTAAATAATGTTTTAAGGTCACACTTAACTACTGACGTTGGTTCCAGTACCAAAAAAAAAAGGTGTATACACATGTTTGAAAAGTTTAGGTTATGAGGCTAAGTATAATGCTCCCAGAATGCTCTCTGATTAGATGCAAATGAAGTGTCATTTAGTAAAATGTGTTGATGCATGCTAGTATTTCCCAAAAATATTTCTAATGGAAAATCAGTGTAAGCATTTTCAGCACGAATATGGGAAGCATGAAAATAAACAAACATTGACAAAGCCAACTGGTCTGACATATTTTTATAAGTCTTTTAGTTTCATCAATGCGTGTCTTGTTTTGACATGGCTTTTGTAACACTTTATTGTTGTGGGAGATACCAGGCCCTCAACAATGTAACAAACACTGGCAAAAAAAAAAAAAAACTTTTTGAACTCTAAAAGCACACGTTGCCACCAGTGGCATAACAAAGGTCCAGCAGCCGCCCTCTAGGGGGCCCCTTCAGCACAGCACCTGCCCTGAGTGAGTCTGGAGAGGGGGCTCCTCCATGTTCTTTGCAAAGGGGCATCCTCCAGTTTTGTTACGTCACTGATTGCCACTGTAGTTCCTGACACTGAACAAAACTACTTTGTGTGCAAATATGCTCCTTGTGGAACAGTAAAGCCAGCCGAAAGAGAGAGAGAAATAGAAGTTTAATAAAAACAAAATGTCTTTGTTAACACCAGACCTAATTAGGGACCAAGACCCACATGTAGGTAGCTTTTTGCATGTCGAAAACAGTGACTTTCGCTGTTTGCAACGTGCAAAAAGCACATTGCGATGCACAAACCTAGTTTTGCGATTCAGTAACCTGGTTAACGAATCGCAAAACGGGTCTGCGACTCGCAATTAGGAAGGGGTGTTCCCTTCTTAATTGTGACTCGCAGTGCAATGTAGGATTGTTTTGTGACCGCGGGCGCAAACCAATCACAGTTTGCACCCATTTCAAATGGGTGCTAACACTTTTGCAAAAGGGAAGGGGTGCCATTGGACCCCTTCCCCATTGTGAATGTCACTGTAAACATTTTTTCAGAGCAGGCAGCGGTCCTGTGGACCACTGCCTGCTCTGAAAAAATGAAACGAAAACGTTTTATTTTTCGTTTTTGTAATGCATCTCATTTTCCTTTAAGGAAGCAGTCACAGACATGGTGGTCTGCTGTCTCCAGCAGGCCACCATCCCTGTGAGGGCCGCTATTCGCAAGGGGGTTGCAAATTGCAACCCACCTCATGATTATTCACTAGGTAGGCATTTGCGAAGCCCTTGCGAAGCCCTTGCGAATCACAGATGGTGTCAGGGACACCATCCTACATTCGGATTTGCGACTTGCAAATTGCGAGTCGCTCTGACTCGCAATTTGCGGGTCGCAAATCTGAACCTACCTACATGTGGCCCCAAATTCTTAAAGAAAGTCACAAAAGTGCATCCATGGTATATGTCGTACCCCTATAAAATATTTGTGAACTGTATTTTAGCATGGGTAAATACGCATGTGTAGATTTGCTCATGTGAAAATCTATTGAGCATTTGCAAGTTCATTTTCCCTCCAGCCACTTTCTTCCCAACCCTGGAAGAAGTTCTGATTCTGCTATTGTCAGGAGTAAATGTCCAACCTTTCTTATTATGGGAAAATATTAGAGAGAAGCTGGTGAAAATCTTTAAAACATGCAGGTTAGTAGGTTTGCAGACTCAAAGGCATTCCAGCCCTGGAACTATTGCTTACTGCCTCCTCCAGCCCCAGTATGCAGATCTGCAGAAAGGTGGCAAAATAAGGAAATTGCTACAGTAGGGATTGAAACTGCAAGTATTCAAGCCCTACTATGGTAGTAGCCCTGGCATAATCAGAGAGGCTATTATCAGAGCTCTTACATAATGAGATTGCTGCCATAATTTGTCACCACACTACATGGCACCAAAGGGACAAGTAGATCTTTTTACAGGACAAGTAGATTTGAGAAGCAACCTGTCCCCTGGACAAGTAGATATTTTAATAAATTCCACACCCCTGTTTTTGTTATGTTCTGTTTTCACTTTATTACTGTTTGAAGTGCTGCGTAACTACTTTACACAATGCCTTTAAGTTAAGTCAGACTGCTTTTGTACCAAGCTATCGGAGAGGTAAGCCCAAATTTATTTTGAGTTTGCTTGTGTTTTTACTCTGACAGGAATTGTCATTTTGCTTGAGTAGGGTTTACTCCCCTAACCAGTAACCCAATTTCCTACACAGACCAAGAGCTAGATTCACAAAAGAAGACATTTTTTAATCAAGCATCTGTCATGCAGTAAACTGAAAAGTCCAGATAAGAGCTAAATATATTTGCAAATGCACATCACAAAAAGCATATATGCAAATATATTAATTCAAGAACTTGGCTTGCTTGAGTAAATATTAACTGGATGTAGGTGCAGGATTCTGCCCAGTATCAATGAATCGCTTATTAATTTAAAAATACTCCTTGATTGCTCATCCCCTAATTGCATCTCACTTACATGAATTGAGGTTTGGTGTGAGTGACTGTATGAATCATATGGTGCCAGTCCTTAACTCTCTGCTTCATGATACACACCCAAAGCGGACAGTCATTAAAAGTATGTCACTGGAGATCTGAAGCATATTTGTCAGGGGCTAGCAGTTCAAGCAATGCGTTGCTCATCTTGAATAAAGCACACAAGTCCCTTCCTGTGATCAGAGATGAGTGTGGTTTGTGAGATCTGTGTGGGTTTATACAATACTCACATTATCACACATCCCAATATATCGTTAGGTATCTCTTTAACAACACAAATCCTTTTTATTATGTATACTGATTTCTCCTGAAAGTTGTTTAGGCACAAAAATGTCCCATAAATCGTTTTGTAAAGTTCACTTACGATAGACGGTGGATAAAAGCTAAGCTGGACACATTTCGCATTTGCACACCTTAGCGAGTTGGTGTATATCACTGGTTCTGAGTTATATCTGGATCTTGCTGGGTTAAATTCTTCCAGTAATGGAAATGGAAATTTGTATCAAAGCTTCGCACAGATTATTCATGCCATGGTATCTCCACTGCCGGTGAATGTGGCATAATTGGAGTCATGCAGTGCATTTCTGAATTGCAAAAATATCACGGCTGCAGGCTTGTTTTGGACTTGGGACAGTTTAGAACGGGTTGGAAAAGTGTGTTTGTAGCCAGAGGAACCATTTGGGATTAAAGCTGGCTTCCAGTGCACAATGTGCTCATTTGCAATGCAGTATCTTTGAATTTGGTATGGAAGATGGTCATCCTTCCATTCTTGTAGTTCTCATCCTATTCATTTATATTACAGTCCAACGTGCTCCGTCTTTCCAAAAATAAACAATGCCACAGTGATTGCAGTGATGCTGAAAGCATTACATCCTGACATTCAATAACCAACATTATAATAGCACTTAGAAGCAATCTGAACCACCATAAACACGTAAAGATCAAAAGAGTGGTTTCGTGGTCCTGGTGTTGTGATATTGCCTTGTGCGCCCTAAGTGGCTAGGGTTTGCTCAGACGTGGTTCCCTTGCTTGCTGTGCCACTGGATTCAAGCTAGCCTGGCTGATGTAGGGTGATACCCTGAAACCGGTCCCAGGATGCTTGAATCCTGTCCAGGGAGGCAGTTCAGGCTGGACTGCTCCCGTTGGGAACAGGGTCAAGACTGATTTTCATATAGCTGGATCTGAAAAGGGTTGACGTGGCAAGCAAAATAATGATGGATTAAACCCAGATCTGTGACTGGGGGTGATTGTTTGAAAAGTTTCAAAACTCTGTCCATTATTTTATTTTGTGATAGTGCTTGCTGCGCCACTGAATTCAAGCTAGCCAGGCTGATTAAAGGTGATACCCTGAAATCGGCCCCAGGATGCTTGAATCCTGTCCAGGGAGGACCTGGCTTGGCAGTTTGGGCTCGACTGCTCCTAATGGGAGCAGGGTCAAGACTGATTTGCATATAGCTGGGTCTGAACTGGGGTCACGTGGCAAACAAGATAACAATGGATTAAACCTATATCTGTGACTGGGAGTGAGTGTTTGAAAAGTTTCAAAACTCCGCCCATCATTTTATTTTGTGATATAGCCTTACAATGTCAGACATAATTGATTTTGGTATTTTCACTCTAGACTTGTCTGCATTGGTAATTTTGTTGAGTTTTCTCTTCGACTTATAATCGAGTCTATCTAATCACGCCAAAGCAATTCTAAATCTATAACTGCACAGCACTTTGCTCTGGAGAACGTAAACCATTTCTTTTATGTATGAAGTTGTGTTCTCATTGTCAACCCTTGAGTTATCAAGATTTGTCTCTGCACGTTTTCTGATAGCTGGCCTCCCACGGGGTGCTTCTTCCTCCTGCAGCTAAAGCCATTTCTAGTGAGCGTGTGTCTTATTCACTCTCAAAAAAATTGCATTGCTTCACACTTCAGATGCGTCGTTTTTCCAAATTCACATCTTTGGCATTTTAGGTATCTGTAGATGTACTCCAAAAAATTTAACACACAATTTGTGATTCCTGAGACAACTCAGCATCGCATTTTCCAAGAGCAAAGACTGAGTGTAAAATTAAAAATGGTGGATGCCATGGTTCAGCATTCCTCATGGCTGTTAGTTGTGATCTGCAATCATTTGCAGTCTGACTTTTATTAAATGATTAGTTCAACTTTTTTGAACCTCACCTGGCAAGAAATTAAGGGCCATATGTACGAAAGCTTTTTCCCATAGACACAGAATGGGTAAAATCCTTTGGTACATCTGGCCCTAAATTATTTACAATGATGTCCCCGGGCGTTCAATATTTCGACAAATGAGACTACCTATTTTTTCATTTGTAATGTTTATTTGTTTGTATGTATCATTTGCATACCACTGTTATCTTTTGTGTAGATTTGTGTAAACTAACAGGGTCTTTGTATCTTTAGAAACCCGAATCATAAAATACATGATTCGTCTGCCCATAATATCGTATGAACGTTTAAAAAAAAGAAAAGATAAGAAAAAAGAAACTGGACATTCTATTAGAATAACTCTTGTTATTAGGTAAAGTGTAGAACTGAGAACTTGTTTGGAGCAAAAATTGGGGTTTATGATCGGTGGACCATACCGGTGGACCATACCGGTGGGCAGGTTATGCCACAAGACAGCACTAATTGGCAGTGAGGTGCTATTTAGCATCACATTAGGGGCCATATTTATACTTTTCGACGCACAACTGCGCCAACGCAGTTGTGCGTCAAAAAATCTAACGCCGGCTAACGCCATTCTGAAGCGCCATGCGGGCGCCGTATTTATTCAATGACGTTAGCCGGCGTTAGCCGGCGGCGCA
The DNA here is from genome assembly GCF_031143425.1 of Pleurodeles waltl. Taxonomy (NCBI): domain Eukaryota; kingdom Metazoa; phylum Chordata; class Amphibia; order Caudata; family Salamandridae; genus Pleurodeles; species Pleurodeles waltl. The sequence continues at coordinate 191,611,775 of NC_090439.1, forward strand.
GCCTGGTGTGCGTCAAAAAAAATGACGTACACCAGGCAGCGCCGGCGTAGGGGAATATGGAGCTTGGGCGCCAAAAAATGGGGCAAGTCAGGCTGAGGCAAAATTATCGCCTCAACCCGATTTGCGCCATTTTTTTCGACTCCCGACCCCCATTGAAATGACTCCTGTCTTAGCAAAGACAGGAGTCATGCCCCCTTGCCCAATGGCCATGCCCAGGGGACTTCTGTCCCCTGGGCATGGTCATTGGTCATAGTGGCATGTAGGGGGGCACAAATCAGGGCCCCCTATGCCACAAAAAAAAAAATAATACTTACCTGAACTTACCTTATGTTCCCTGGGATGGGTCCCTCCATCCTTAGGCGTCCTCCTGGGGTGGGCAAGGGTGACAGGGGGGGTCCCTGGGGGCATGAGAGGGCACCTCTGGGCTCCTTCCGAGCCCACAGGTCCCTTAACGCCTGCCCTGACCAGGCGCTAAAAAACAACGCAAAAGCGGCTGGACATCATTTTTTTTGACCCGCCCACTCCCGGGCGTGATTTTTGCCCGGGAGTGTAAATACGGCGCACATGCCTCAGAGTCACTTTTTTAGACGGGAACGCCTACCTTGCATATCATTAACGCAAAGTAGGTGTCCACGCTAAAAAATGACGCAAACTCCATGGACTTTGGCGCTAGACGCGTCTAACGCCAAAGTATAAATATGGAGTTAGTTTTGCGTCAGAATTGCGTCAAAAAAAACTATGCAATTCCGGCGCAAACAGAGTATAAATATGCCCATAGATATTTTAAATGTGTGCTATTTTGCTCCAGGCAGTGATGCTTTTACTGTAGTAAAAAACAATGTTCACTCTTTCTATAGTAGAGAAAACAAGTAAAGTGATTTAAGACTTCACTGCACAGTTTGTTTGCTATCGACTTTAATTGTTATAAAATTTGCATTAACTCCAATGTAGGCTACATGAAGGTCGTCAGCACTTGGATACATGGAAAAGGAAGCTCTCTGTCTTCGCTCATCTTCCCAACAGAATGCTTGCTTGCAACCAAGTGGGGTTATTTAGCTGTTTATTTTCACGGCCCCTTCTGTAATTAGGGTGACCACCCGTTGTAAATGTCACGGATTTCGCCCCGCTGTCCTTTGTCCGTGATGATAGCCTTTATGGATGGCATTTGTCCGTTATTTTAGCCTTTCACCTAAAGGGCAACGGAGGCAGGGCAAAATTACCAGCAGATCAGTTTCCCCAGCTGGACTGAAAGGCTGGGAGTCTCCTGTGCTCTGAGGGAGGGAGGGGCAGACAGATAAGAATCAGACCTTCTTGGCAGGGGGTCTCCTTCCCTAAAGACATGCAAATGTGCCCAACTGGTAAATCTGCAAATACAAAAGGGCTTGAAAACCTGCATTGACTTTACTGAAAGGAGTCACTTGAAGTTTTCTGGTAGCAAAGATATTTATTTTAGAGAGGTATTGTAATGGTGTTCCAAGGTGAGCTGTGGAGTGTGTGGTTATAAAGGAGTGTTATACATTTTTTTAGTACTAAGTATAAACTGTATATTATTCAAATCTGTATTTGAGAAGCACTTTTTTTTATCTAACCGAAATGTATTTGCGCATTTTGTAGCAGCCTTTATTATGATGTAATTGTATTTTTCACAGTTCTTTCAGGTACCTCAGTACCTCATAGTACTAACAAACATTGGCAAAGCCAATAGGTCTCATCTACGAAAGAGTTATTGGCTTTGCTAATGTGTTTTAGCCATTAGCCATGTTATACACCAGAGTAGCTGCTGTTCAGCATGGCTTAAAGTTAGTGGCATAATTGTGTGGAGTGGAGTAGAGTGGCATAGGAGCAGTGGCGTAGAGCCCAGTGGTGCAAAGTACAGTGCAGTGGGGTACAGTGCAGTTGTTTAGAGTGCGTTAGCGTAGAGTGCAGTCGTTTAGAGTGCAGTGGCATGGAGTGGCGAGGGACAGAGTAGAGTGGCATAGAGTGCAGTGGAGTAGAGTGGCATACAATGGAGTAGCAGAGAGAGCAGTAGTGTAGAGTGGTGCAGTGGCATAGATTGCAGAGTAGACTCATGTTGCAGGGAGTGCAGTGGCGTAGTGTAGAGTGGTGCAGAGTAGAGCAAAGTGCTGTAGAGTGGAGTGATGCAGAGTAGAGTGGCATAGAGTGCAGTAGTACACAGTACATTGGTGTATAGTACAGTGGTGGAGAGTGCAACGCTGCAGAGTAGAGTGTCAGTGCAGTGACGTTGAGTGGAGTAGAGTGGCACAGAGAGCAGTGGCGTAGAGTACAGTGGTACAGAGTAGAGGGCAGTGGCGTACAGTGCAGTTGTTTAGAGTGCATTGGTGCAGAGTGCAGTGGCATAGAGTGGCACAGGGTAGAGTTACATAGAGTGCATTGGAGTAGTGTGGCATACAATAGAGTGACATAGTGCAGTAATGCAGAGTGGTGCAGTGTTATAGAGTGTAGAGTAGACTCATGTGGCATAGAGTGCAGTGGTGTAGAGTGGTGCAGAGTGGTTGTTGTAGAGTGGTTTAGAGTAGAGTATAGTGCCTAGAGTGCAGTGGCATAGACTAGAGTGGTGTAGAGTGCAGAGTTGCAGAGTAGAGTGTCAGTGCAGTGGTGTAGAGCAGTACAGAGAACAGTGGCATAGAGTACAGTGGTGCAGAGTAAAGGGCAGTGGCATACAGTGCAGCTGTTTAGAGTGCACTGGTGTAGAGTGCAGTTGCATAGAGTGGCATTGAGCAGAGTAGAGTGGCATAGAATGCAGTGGATTAGAGTATATTGGTGCAGAGTGCAGTAGTACAGAGCAGAGTGGTGTAGAGTATAGTGGCGGCCAGTGCAGTGTTGCAGAGTGTCAGCTTGCAGTGGTGTAGAGTGCATTGAACTAGAGTGCAGTGGTCAGAGTGGTATAGAGTACAGTGGCATAGAATATATTGTTTCACAGTAGAGTGCAGTGGCATAGAGTAGAGAGGTGCTGGGTAGAGTGCAGTGGCATAGAATGCAGTGGCATAAAGTATATAATTTCACAGTAGAGTGATGTGGCCTAGAGTGGAGAGGTACAGGGTAGAGTGGAGTTGCATAAAGTGGCATAGAGTGTGATGGCATAGAGTAAAGTAGTGTAGAGTGCCGTGGCATAGAGTTCAGAGGTGCAGAGTAGATTATAGTGATGTACAGTGTATTGATGTAGAGTGCAGGGGCATAGAGTTGAGTGTTACAGAGTAAAGTGCATCAGCATAGAGTGTATTAGCTTAGAGTGCAGTGTTGCAGAGTGGCAGAGAGTGGAGTTGTGAGGATTAGATTGGTGTTGCCTAGACTGGAGTGGTATGGCATGCAGACGAGCAGGGCGCAGTGGTGTAGAGAGGCGTAAAGTGCAGTGGCATAGAGTAGAGTGGTACAGAGTAGAGAGGCATAGTGTGAAGTAGCATAGAGTGCAGTGGCATAATGTGGAGTGGTTCCGAATGGAGAAGAGTGCAGTGGCATGGAGTGGAGTAAAGTAGAGTGATACAGAGTAGGGTGCAGTGGCGTGTAGTGGTGCAGAGCAGAGTGGAGTGCAGTATGGATGGTATGCCAACACACTGCCATTACAGACAACACACTTTTGATTGAAATGACCATTACATTTGCACAGATATACAGTTTTTCAAATCAAACTATACTGTGCACAGACGATGATGTGTGGAAATTGCATCACCTAATGCAATGATTTGTTTTAATCATGTAAAGGTATTTCTTTCCAGCACAGTTCAGAATTAACAAAAATGTGCTTGATTTGTACTTCTAATTCTGATATATTCTGAGGTTTATTTAAATGTTGTCATGTGATAGAAAAAACTCTTTCCTAACCCCAGTATCCAGCAAGATTGTTGCATAAATCCTCTCACTTTGAAGTCAGAAAAAGGAAAGTAAACACTAAGTTCCCACCGAAGACAGAGCCTGACATTTGACTTTGTTCTTTGAATGCACAGCAAATATGACAAGATAAGAACAAGATTTACAGGCCTGTTTACAGAAAGGGAGCACTCTGCAGGATACTGTAAATAAGGTTTTGGCAAGGGAAGGGACGAATTCAAGCTGCATAGCCTAAAACAAATAAAGCCAGCAAATTGAAAGCAACAAATTGTGAGTTACAAACCACAAGGCCAGTGGCAAGCAACGGGCAGAATGCATTCACAAGGAAGCATTATGAATTTACTTAAAGTGACAGCTGTGGGATACTTTGTGGGGAAAGTCCGGTATTTTAGTCCATATCTTGCAGAGGTTTGGCCACATCAATCACCCAGGTAGTTTGATGAGAAGATCTGGAGTGGTTTCCATGTTGCAGGATAGGTCTGTACACCCATTCTATCAGTTTGCCACCATTTCCTATGATACAGAGCTTCTGGCACACCTCTTGTAGGGATAGTGCTAGGTGGCAGACATGAAATAGGGCATTTAATGATTATTTAAGGTGGTTGCAAGTAAGGAGTTGACCGGGGTGAAGATGGTAGTCTGCCACAAGGGTTTGGAAATTTAGTGGCTCACTGTTCAGAAAAAAGTCCCCAATTTTAAGACACCTGCAACATGCCACTGATGGAGTTGCTCTGAGCACAGCCATCCTGTGCGAGTGGGAAGGCTTAGCAAAGGTAGTGCAGGAGCATAGGGTTTCTTCGTGTCTGTGAGTTTACAGGTTCTGGCAAGGCAAGAGAAAGCTGTGCATGGTAATCCTGCATGGTGATCCGTAGAATGGTCAGTAGGAAACAATGAGCAGTACATTAAGCCTATCTTAAAAGTCTTTATTGGTAAACCCCATCTCATGCAGGGAGGTGGGCAGAAAGCCAGCGAGACACCCATTGGACCTGTGCAGTTGAATAATAGCATTCTAAGTCCAGAAGACCTAATCCACCCGCAGTCACAGTTAGCTTTAGAGTGGAAAGAGCTCCCGATGGCGCCGCAGTGACCAAATCAGATGTGTGGCCTGTCTGAACAAGGATGACCAGGGGAAGGTTTGCAAAAGAATACTATCATTGGGGTAGCACACCATCTTCACTAGTGCCACATGGCCTCTACAGAAAGCAGAAGAGAAGACCAAAAAGCAACTGGGCTTGGAAGGACCGTTCGCTCTGCCGAGATTTTCATCCTGGAAATCAGTGTAAGAATGGTAGATAGTAATCATTAGGTATCAAAAGGTAACTGGTTCCCAGTTCAATCTGAGATCCAATTGTATATAAAGGCAAAAACAGTGCCATATGTTAAAGAAACACTAATACAATTTTAAAATGTGTAAATTTTGTTTGTGCAATTTACATACCAAATATTTTGAAGATTCTATGTGTACTTGACACTTAGGGATAACCCAGATCTCTAGTTTGGCTTTTGCTCAATTTCAAAACCATATAAAGCCATGGACAAAGCGGGCAATTGCCTTGCACAACCTTGCAAGGGGTCTGGCCCCTGCTCACCCTTCAAAAGCACTAACAGCGGACCATTGCACCAGAAGAGTTTGCCAAGGTGGATGGGTGTTGTTTGTTCAACCACTTGACAGTGCCCCTTCTGTTTCGCTCCTGTGTGCAGAGACAACTCCCCAGGTAGCCAATACCTTCCAATAGTCTTGGTGGACCCATCTTGTCTAATTTTAGGAATTGTCCCACCTTGTTCTTCTCTTCTTTATTTATCCAGTTTTTAGCAACAACCCTTTGAATTACTTGCAGTGGATCTCCCATTTGCTATCGATTTCATCCTCCTCTTTTATTATCTTTGATTGGTAGTCCGGGCTCCCTTTTCTGAGATAAATGATGTAGAGTCCCAGGCATACACTCTAGTGCAGTGAGACTACAGACAAGTTATGGGTACATCACATCATGACATTAGGTGTGAGATTGTCGCCAACACCATCTGCCCTGCCTCTTTTAAAAAAAATAAGGTTGAAAGTCCATGGGCGGTTGGGGTAAGCCAGATGTTTTTGTTCAATTTGTTTAAACTAGCATAAGGTTAATTACCTTAATGTTTCCCAAACTGTTTGCCAGGGGTTTTTAAATGTTCAGAAACATAATCAAAATGTTGCTGTTACTTTCTCTTCAGGAAAGATCGGGTAGATTTGGGTAGGGGTGATGGCCTTGCTGCAGTACTGAAGGGCGTTAATTTACTACTGAACAAGGACGTAATGTGACACCTGAATGTAGCATACCAGGAGGCAATCACAAAAAGACCACAGTGAATAAATAGTGCTATGTTAAAAAAGAGTGAATAAATGCACTGACAACATAGTGAGGCATGGCCTCTCTTGCATGTGTCTGTAAAACTGACGTTTGTTCTTGAATTTTTGTCCTGAATTTTGACCCTTTGTCCTGAATTTTTGTCCTGAATTTTGACCCTTTGTCCTGAATTTTTTACAGTCCTGTCCAGAATTTGCCTCAATGCCAGGTGGTCACCCTATCTGTAATTGATGTTAACACTTGAATCAATATCCTGAGTTTATAAGCTGTGGTGAACTGCGTAACTGTTTATAGTCAGGCAGTTTTCAGTTTGCTTGAATCGAATCACATCTGCCAGTTTACACCCATATTATGCTGAGATCGTTGTGTCTACAGTAAAATCCCACCCAGAACAAAGGAGGCTGTGAAATATATTCCAGAGAACCGTGCTTGATGTAGATGAATGAGCAAGGGGAAACAAAACAAACCATAAGGGAAACTCAGAAACCCAGCACAGTGTGGTTGTCTAGCACCGTCCAAGGCTAATGTGGTTCGGTTCTGAGTTTGTTTTGCATGCTTCACTGTTCCCTACTTTTGAGCTGCATCAGCTGTCGGGAACAAGATGGCCATATAAATTCACCTTAGAGAGAGGTACAAATACCCAACCAGGCTGTGGTCTGCTCCTCGTGGCTGATACCACTGACCATGTTTGAATTTCCTCCAGGTGGTTGCATGTGGCACATTGCTTGCAGTATTGTAGTTCACATGATTTCAGCACAATTACATGGTACTGCATTATCAGATTAGTTTGATGTATGAGGAGGCCACTGAAAACTCGATTACTTTTGCCATTATGAAGATAACAACACTGCGCTTGTGCCACTTGGGCATGAAGAGTAACTCCATGAATGTTCCTGACACATTTAGGAGGCCCACGATTGTCCATTCACTGGTCCTTGGACACCACAGTAACTGTCGGAGTTTCGCCCTATAAACAGATTTACAATATGTGCATTCTAGCACACTATGAAAATCCCTAGATACATACTAGCATGAGACGAATTCAGTAACGCACCTCTGTAATAATATCTCTTTAATGCACGCCTCCCTGAGTGATAGTGCTAGGAACCTGCAAAGTGAAGTGTGGGAGCGCTAAATTTAGAAGGCAGGAAATGAAGGAGGCATGTGATGTAAATGATATAAGTATGATTCACTTTGGAAAAGAGATACAGTACATTAATTCACTTGGTCTCCTGGGTGCCACTACCTTTAAATCCATTAGCCTCTGGTAATTGAATTAGCGCCTCCATTTCTTGCATAACTGGATGTTTAAGTTTCCTACCAAGTCATTTGCAGTCCTTCAAGCAACATAACATCCAACTACTGAATCAGAAATTTATGGCACTCTCTTCTGATGCTTCTGTACGTTAAAAAGTAGATCAAGTGATTTAGCGCAGGAAGTTTACATTGTGTAAAAAAGATTTGTCCACAGTTAGAAAACAGAGGCATAAGTGCACAAGAAAGTGCTAGGCAATGGCAATAAATGCGTGTTGTGCTGCCAAAAACCTACGTTGCACTGCCATATGCCAATGCAGACATTTTCAATCTGTCCTGGCCCGTTGTGATGGCATAAGAAATTCAGTAAGTTTTCAGATATAACAGATATGTATCTGGTTCTCTTCCCGTTAATGGCTCCCTTGGACTTCATAAAGGAGCTGCCACTCTCGGTAAAAAGTCTTTGTTCCATGGCGCTTCATTTGACAAGGAGGCTTGTGGCTATGTGCAGGGAAAGGGGACGTGGGCACACAACCAAGACTTAGGCTTTAGACTGCACATTTTGCAACGATGCATGTGACACGAGCATTGCTTCTATCCTAGTCCTCCCATCCCACGGATTTATTGAACCTCTACTCAGATACTTATTGAAGGAGGATGTCACTCTGACATATGTGTAATGGTTGCGCCTTTGATGTTTATATGCGTTACTGTGGATTGTTTGGTGCGATCCTTCGAGGCTGAAGTGAGTACACGTCCATCCCTCTCCCCCCTCCCTCTTCCACAGTCGAAGTTGGCACTGTCGTGGTCATGCTCAGGGAGTGGCAATTGAGCCGCGCATGATGTAAAGGAATGGTGTAGACAGTGCTGGATGCTATAGATAATTGCATGGGGTGCAAGGGAGATACTTGTTATAACTTGCGTGAGCCCACTAAATGAACAGCTGAATTAACTACTTGACTGTATTTGTCACTCAGTTGTAACACTTATTCTATATTATTGATTGTTTTTCTTCTTTCTTCTTATGTTTTGCCACGCTGTACTGCCGAGTTATATGAATAAATAATACGATTTTACAAAAACAAATATCTTGGTACAACACCTGCACCGTGCGACTATTAAAATACGTACTCTTCATTTGTTTTGGTTCAGTGTATAGCAAGAGACACATATAGTGTCAGCCTGTTCTGGATGTGACATACAAGCACAGACAGCAGACTTCCAGGAAACAACGTAAACACAACTAAAATGGAACTCTGGGATTCATCCAGCATTATGCCCATTGCTGACATGCACGGCAACCACTAGATGCGTGGGTGTAACATATGGCTTATCGAACCAAGTCTGTACACGTGTGCCTTCTATCAGTTTGTGGCTTACGCCATCACCAACAAGTGGGTGCAGAGAATTAAACTATTAAGCATTATGAAGATTGTGTGTATTATATGGTAAGGTTGTGCGACCATACATAGCAATACACTCGTAAAAACTGTCTTGGGTCCATTCAGGCTTGTTTGTAAAGTCTTAAGCTCAACCATGGGTAGCTATGGCTTTGAACAGCAAAGATAAATTATAGGAACCAGTGTAATGCATTTAACAGCACAAACCAACGAAATAGGAAAGCCACAAATACAAAAGAAACCCAACACCAACGTATAAAAATAGATTATATTTTTATGAACTTCTAGAGTCCAAGGTAAGCAAAATCCACTAGCGGGTTCCAGAGATACAGATTTTCACAGAAAACGTAAATCTCAGTTTAACCACAAACCAGCATTGGTAACCATAAACTTTTGAAAAGTTTGTAAGAGTTGTGGTTGACTACACCAGCTTGTCTTTGGTGAACAAATCTCACTGGGAGATGGTCTGGGGGTCAATAAGGAGTATTTGGATTGTTACCTGGCCACCAAAGCATTTTTCAGTCTAGCTCCAAACTTTACATTATGACCACCATGGACTTTAATGGAGTGGTCTAGATGGTGTGGATGCAGGGGATGGAAGTTGTGGTTATTCCTCAGTCCACAGGTAAGGTGGTGCAACTTTTGCCACAGAGGTCAGGCTCCCTCAAAGTCCTCTTTGAGCCAATAGAAGGTCAGTTGCGGCTGGGCTACAAGTCACTGTCCACAGGGTCCCAGCAATATCCTTTGGAGGTTCGTGCCTTTCTTGGGTGGCCAATCTGGACTCAGACGACACTCCTGGGTCTGGCAGACTTAGGTGTAACTTTTGGCCTTCAAGGATTAGTCTCTTGGGTCACCAAGCAGTAGTCACTGGTGATTTTCAAGAACAGGGCTACTGTCAGTCAGTCAAAAGACTATGTTCAATTTTACAATGTAAAATCATAGAAGCAAACATGGATAAGAACATGCATCATATAATATAAAGATAAAGACTCATTAATAGAAAAACACCATCATAAAGGAAAAAAAAAACAATTCAATAATAGACATCTGCATGTTGCCAACTCCCTATGAGGGATAAAATCAGCTGTGTAACCAGAGAATTACCGATTAGCGCTAAGATCCCAGACAAAAATCGTGACACATGCAAACAACTTTTGGGTGTGATGAAAAGCTGTAGGTACAAGAGAGCGGGTCTGACCTGTCTGAATTCCAAAGCTTAAAAAGTAGTCTTAAAGAATTATGATGCAAAGTGTTAAAAATAGAACAGTGTGCAAGGTATCGCAACGGCAAGCCTGGTCACAAAAACAAGGTGGTAAAACAGAATTCATAAACCAAGAGCCATTGGGAAAAAGCAGCTGATGGAATATACCCAGCCTAAAGTAGATCAATAAACACCACTGAGGACCAGTCATTTTGAAAAAGGAGTTAAGGTTCAATCTCTGGGACAGTTTTAGCCAACACAAAATGATGGTATAACTGTTTGGCCAAAGCGGTAACCTCCTTCTTGGCTGCCATCCTATGAGGGAAGGCCTGCCATAACCCCACTACATCCAATTTTCTAATACCCTCAGGGTTTGGAAAAAGCTCAGGCCTCCCAAGAGTGCTAAAGTTTTCTTTCACACAGCACAACCAAGGTATATTGGATAGGTTGTCTAATTTCAGGCAATGCTGTATGACTAGCCTATTAAGGCTAACTTCCTTTTTCAGCCATATTACACTCCAGAGTAAGATAGGCTGTAGATGGATAAAATCAGCAATATAACGCAGCCCAATCTCTTTATGTAAAATCTCAGAGGACGTACGCTAACCAAGGTGCAGGTCCCCTTAAAAAATGTTTCTCCTCCACCATTATCGGAGCTATAGTCAAATAGCCCCAGATCTCTCAACCAAATGTAGAGATGAGGATACATTTGGGTTTGTAAACATCTAGCCTAATTTTTAATGGCTTCTGGCCCAGCCTGGTGGAAAAATCCATAAGCCTAGCGCATGCCCTGTTGAGGCTGCTAGCATTTTTTTTATTAGAGTTTACCAGCGAAGACCTGAGTCAATTAAAGTCTGCAAATAGGTAAACGTGTCTACCTTCCCTAAAATCAGGCCCTGCGCCATGAAACTAGAACTTTTAGTGTTTTTCGGATGGACAACCATACTATGAGTTCTTGAAATTGGTAAGTAGGCACAGAGAGCCCATAAAATCAATAAAAATATCTAGCATCTGGTGAAGGCTTGTAGCAGTACTGGCGATCAGGACTGTATCATCTGCATATAGAAGGTCAAGGAGGGGTCTCCCATCTTCTCTTGGCACATCTAATGCCTTGTCTGTAAACACCCTCTCTAGATGGTTCATACACATGACAAAAGGCAATGGTGCCAGCATACAACCCTTCCGTACACCTGTTTTCAGTTCAAGTTCTTGGTGCATTCACCATTGCTACCGTATCTAATGGAGCTGTCAGGCCATGTTGTAGGTCCTTTAAAAGAATGATCAAGCAATGGTCCTCCCCCATGGACCCCATCTCAGCCCAAAGCTTATCCCTATAGATCGCATTAAAGGGTGCACTGAGGTCCATAAAGGCAAAATGTAGGGATCCCCTTGTAACCCTGACATATTTGTGAACAATTACATTTAAATTTAGATTCTGCTTCACCGTGCCTCCTACCAGGCCTGAACACATATTCTAGATCAAAGAGAATATTGTGATCATCAGCCCACTGGGTTAATCTCTTCAAAATGAGCCACTCAATGATTTTCACTTCTATGTCAATTAGCGAGATAGTCCTGTAGCAAGCGGGGTCACTCCTATTACCCTTTTTGAATAACAGCACAATCACGGAATGTCACCACGCCTGAGGCAAGGAGATGCTCAGGGCAGCATTAATAGGGGGAGTAAGTAGGGTGGCAGAAGTTCACCTTGGACTAGAACCCCGTTGGCATCCAGAGCCTTGCCCGTAGGCAGAAACATAACTTCATCCCTTATCTCAGTCCAGCCTTATGTTAATTTATCACCATGTGTCAACAAGGCTACCTGCAGTACTGAGTCCTGTCCTTGATACAGGGCAGAAAAATGTTCCACCCAGGCCTGGGCCGGAACTAGTGCAACTTGATCAGACACCTGATCCTCTCCTAAGAAGGAATGATTGACTACCTTCCAAAACAAAGTGCAATCTTTCAAGGAGCTAGCTTTAAAAAGATCATCCCACAAATCATTTTGTAATTCAAATTTCCTGTGTTTTAAAGCTGCTTTATATTTTGCTCTACTGTCTTTCACTTTCCCCTGATCTTGAGGTTTTTACTGTAGTATAGCTAAAAGTACTTTATGTGCCATCGTACAATTCCTGTCAACCAGCGACTCGGGACCACAGGCCTTACCTGCCTAGGCTCCAATAGGGCAGAATTAACTTGGGTACAAATCATGTCAAACTTCCTTAAATCTTCTCACTAGGGACCTCTTCATCCAAGCAGATCTGATATTCAGACTGACAACCCTTAACCAAATCAATAAAGAATTGTTCTGGTGTGATTTTTTCCCATTTTAGCCTGCACCCTCGGTCTTTATGAAGACACATGGTTGTAACTTGAAATCTCCGGTAATTAGCAAAATAGTGGCTCCGCAAGAGTGCAAAGAGAAAAAAATTAGAAAGGCACCAAGCAATAACACTCAGACTCTTTTCCATGGATAACATTATACATATTAACACATAGTATTTTAGGGTAATTATTGAAGGAAAAGAGGATCCCATGTAAATGTGGAGAAACACCCAGTATCAATTCCATTTCATGAGTCAGACCCAAATTTACAAAGGTCGCTAAACCCCTACTTGCTCTCCCACTAGGAGAAGGTGTAGTGTTGATAGAAAAGAAGGCATAACCATTGAGGCGGAAACCCCCTTATGCATCCCATGTCTCTTGGAGACAAATAATGTCATAGGAAATTATGGTCTTAATCAACTCTGGATCGTTAAATTTAGGGGCATATTTGCCAGCCTCTAGCACCATGTTTATAAAACGGCGTTAAGCCACTTTTTGTGATTTACAGCTTCTTAGTAAATATGGGCCCCCTGTCGCAGTTTTCTGTGGCAGAGGGGTGTGCAATGGGTGTTGCTGTGAGCATACCCACGCAACACCCATTGATTTTTGACACTGCCCCAGATTTACAAGGAAACATAAATCTGAGGCAGCGCCAAAAACTAACACCACCCCACTGGTGGCGTTAGCATGGCGCAACAAGGAGAAATACCTTTATTTCTCCTTGTTTTTTCTATGTGTGATACATTCTGCAGCACACAAAGAAAGAGCAAAAAGCCATTAATGAATGTCTATGTGTAAGAAGGTGTCTCTTCCTGCACATAAACAATCATTAAATAATGATGATTTCCTACTTCTATGTTTGCTGCATTCGCCATTATTGATTGTTTACGGGAGGGGACAATCATTCCCATCATAAACAATAATTCCCTGCAACACAGGCACCATTGCTGTATGGTGCAAGGGCGCCTGCGTTGGTGCTAGGCAAATAAGTTTAGCACCAGTGCTAGGGAAAACACAGGGGTGCTCAGGATTTTTGTAAATATGGTTTATCCCTCCGTTTCTGAAGTGACCCTACGTGACCAATTTCGGCACAGCACGGCGTTGCGCCACTTTCTTGTGCATATGCCCTTTAATGAGGATACCAGCTTAAAACCTTTAGAGAATACGGGGTAAGACATCCAGTATTGCTTTCACTCTTCTGTTGTTCTCTCTCCAGTCAGTTCTGCTTATTCAGCCTACTCAAGGGCTCGTATTGATTAGACAAAGTGGAACAAAAACCCTGTCTTGAAATAAGAGTAGGAGCTTTCATGACAACACCTTGAATAGAGCCTCCTAGGGTAGTCAGTTCCATATGAGATGGCTTATAGAAGTAGCCAAGAGGCAGTGCACATACACCATTAGGGGGATGGACCCTGCCTGAAGAGTGGATAAGATGAACCCCACCCTATAGGAATTGCAAAAATTAATGACAACACAATCCCTTCCAAAAGATTTGGGAGCAGTACCTAGTCACCCCGTTCAACATACCATTATTATTTCTTGACACAATAACTGTCTAGCGGCAAAAGGGATCTTCCCTGCAAGCCAGTGAATAACTTTAGTTTTTAGTTGCTGATAATCCTTCAGGGCAAGATGCGGAAAAGGCGGAACATTAGCCAGCACCAAGATATAGGGAGTGCAGGCGGGAGGAAATTGGAGAGGAGCCACAATGGATGAGGGACTCCTTGAGGACACAGACAAATTATGTGTACACACAGGATCCCCCTGCTCATTAGTCCTATTTAGTTTTATTGGAAATCAGGAGTTTAGCTTAGCCTTTGGCTTGCATGAATGTGCCCCCGTCACCTAGTGACTTTTATCCTACTGAGCTTGCTCTGTTTTAGCACATTTATTTGATTATTTCTTCCAAGATGGCTGCCATATTTGTAATTAGGAAGATGTTTTAGTTTCATGTTATAAGTGCTACTCTGTAAAGGTGTCACTGTCAGCGTCAAAGATAAATGAGATACGTAGGTATTTACATCATGTACTTTCCCACTTTCGTGTGACAGTGACAAAATGTACCTTTTCAGGGAATTATTTATATAATTGCCCCCCAAGCATGACTTCTTATCTATTGTTTGGGAACATACCTGCATCAGGGGTCCTACCAGATCTGTATAAATACATCTCACATGAAAAGATAATCAGAGGGATTCCTACCAGATGCCATTAACGCTATCTATGCCTTGGTGCTGACTCAGTCTTCGTGTCCCCAGGGAGACTGATCTAGAGACCTCATTCCAAGGTAACAAGGGTTGGGGTCTCTTCTCATGGACATGGTACTGGCAGATTAGGTTTAACACACCTAGCTGTCTTTAGGTTAAAGATTAGGTACATCATGCCAGGGTATTAGATCCTATTTCACATCTATTTCATATTTCATATTATTGCAAGATGGTGGGGGTCTTTGTATTCATGACTCTCGTTTTTACTATTCTGTTTCTTGCATTGTTCACTATCCTAATCATTGCAGCCCATGCAACTTATTGTAGATTGCAGTCTTGTTAATAGAACCTATTGAAACTTTACTGCATCTCCTTCATTGCCAGTGTTTGACTGAGACATGTTGCTCATGTGAGAAAAGGGTAATCTCTGTTTAACCACGACCTCTCTGAGATATCGCACTATTGAGTCCATGCGTAAAGGCTGCCACAATTTACCTTCTACTGCTTTTTTTTTTTTTTTTGGGTGAGGTACTGCTTGTGAGCCAGGAGGGTTGGTACGACAATTGCGACTTGTTGTGGGATTGGCCTAGTCACCTACAAACATAAGTACTGTCACCCTTAAACCAGCAGTCTTGCCTAAAGTAAGAGTCAAACTACGACAATTCACCCCACAAGAAGAAACACTAAGTCTGTACAAAGGCCCACTGCTGACAGCTCTCCTTGGTGCAGGTAACTGTGCTGCTGAATTAGGATCAATGTCATATCCTGGGGTCGGAAAAAAGTTATTAATAACAGCCGGCACTTGGTACAATGATCATTCAAGCTGTTAGTGCCCCCACTTTCTAGATGGAGTGAAAGGCGATCATCCACTACACCAGCCATAAGTGTGTGCTGAGGGGAAGCAAGAGTACAGTTCAATTTAAGTATCTCCACATACATGAGTCTGGCAACTTTAGAGTGCAAGGCCGATCTTACTAGAGCCAGAGCAGGAAATCAAGCAGGCATACATTTAGTGTCACCTGCTAGCAGTCTTGAGGTTTTTAGGTTGTTCTTAGCCCTAGACACTAAGGGAGGTACCTTACATTTGTTTAATGCAGTATCCACCACTGAATTATTACTTTTGGAGGCATTAGAACAAGGCCCGGAGTCTTTAGTCATTATGAGGGAGGTTGACAACCCAGGTAAGTGGGGAACAGCTAGGAGATGTAGTCTGCACACCGCATTGCAACACATCAGTTGCAGCCAATACCGAGGAATTTATAAGGGCATCCTGCATGAGATCATCTGATGGAGATTCAGTAAGACCCTGGTTACACACTGAAAGTCTTGTTTTAATATTGGAGATTCTTTTATCAGTATCTCCCACGGCTCCCGTAAGAAAAGTAATTAACCAGGAGTCTTAGATTTAGATTTGTTGCAGAATGATGCTTGTTCTTTTCCATATTTTGTAGAAAATGTTAGTAAGCCACAAAATGAAGAATAAGAACACTCAAAATAGTCCAGAGCTTATAACTTATAATTAGCCACCTAGGGCGTAGGGCAAATGAGGCCAGGGCAATAAGAGGTACAATGCAAGTACGATATATGCCTACCAGACCCAGCCGTCCTAACAAACCAACGCTGATAAATCCAACTACAATGAAGCAGAGTCAAAAAAAGGTAGCAATATCTACTCACAGGCCTCTTTCAATCCTGGGTGCATAATTATTTCACATGCAGAATCCCCCCAAGGTGAAGGATAGAGGAGTGGCCCACCTCCTACGGACTCTCACAGGTGCATGACAGGCCCCATCTTCGCCATGGCATGCGCCCTTGCGCGTCCTGCTGGAAAATCCAGGGAACTTTATAACACAATAATAGGTGAAGCAGGATTAGCCCTTCCTACGGTGGGCAAGAAGATTATGGGACAGCGAGTCCCTCACAATGCATATGAAGTCCCAAACACACACTTGCGCTGCTGGGAAATCATCCGAGGCTCTTTATAATGTGATAGCAGGCAAAGCAGGATTAGCCCCTTGTTAGAATTTGGGTCTCTAGTTGGCAGAGGTATGCCCCCTGTCCAAGTAGGGCCACAGTCCTGCTCAGGGTAATTCACAACATAACCTGAATTATCCTGTGCTCACCCTCCAGTAGCTTGGTACAGAGCAGGAGGGCTTAACTTAGAAAGCCATGTGTAAAGTATTTGTGCAAAAACTCATACAGTAACACAGTGAAAATACCACGAAAAGTACTCTGCACCAGTTAAGAAAATAGAAAATGTTTATCTGAATAAAACAAGACCAAAACGACAAAGATCCAATATATACAGGTCAAGATATAATTTGTTAGAGGTTTAAGAAAGTCTTCATCCATTGGAATCAATGGAAGTATTTCTTTAGCACAAAGTAACCGGACTGCATAAAAAACAAAGCACTGCGTCAATTCCCTACTGCGCAGGGGAAGTGATGCATCGATTTTTCCCATGCAGATGAGAAGATAAATCATTTTCTTACTGGCAGGGGAGGCGATGAATCAGTTCTTTCCTCGCAGAAAAGGTAATGTGTTGATTTCCGGCCACGCGGCCTCGGTTACACACTGCGGTTCGGAGTCGATGAATAATTGATACCCAAGGATGATGCGTATCAAATCCAAACTGCAGTGTTGTTGGGACCGCAGTGAAACAGGTGCTATGTTGATTCTGTAGCCGCAAGACAGATGCCTCATGTTTTCTTCTGGCGCTGCATCGATTCTCCACCCGCGAGGCAGGTGTTGCATCAATTTTTCCAGGAAGGCACGTTGAGGTGCAGACTTTCTCTTTTAGGTGAAGTCTTTGATGGCCCTGAGACTGCTTAACAGGTAAGCTGACCAGCCCTTGGTGGTCAATTGTGATGAAGGCTCAGTCTTTCTAGCAGAGTCAGGGACCAGCAGGCAGCATGGCAACAAGCAGGAGAGCAGTCCTTCCAGAAAAGCAGTCCAGATGAGTCCTTTGGGCAGCACTGCAGAATTCACTTGTAGGTCTAGAACTGTCTGATTTTTAACGGAGGAGTCTTTAAAGAGTGGGTTTGAAGTGCACCAGTTTCCTGTTCAACCCAGTCCTGTCTGCCAGGAGATCTGTGGGGGGTTATCAGTTCTTTGTGTGGGGTCAGGCCACTTGACTTTGAAGTGTAAGTGAGAGCCCTTCCACCTTTTCTGCCCAGGAAGACCCATCAGAATGCAGATAAATGCATATGCAGCTGAGTGTCCTTTGTTTATGGCTGTCTGGGTGGAATCAACAAGGGGAGCTGTCAACAAGCACATATCAGATGTGGATTTGGGACAGACTCTAAGGTACAGAGAGCAGTAAGTGCGGAGAAATGCATACTTTCTAAAAGTAGCATTTCTAAAATAGTAATGTTAAATTCAACTTCACCAGTAAGTATGATTTCTCACTACCAATAAACCCACCCCAAACATAACAATGCCACTCCTTTAAGATCAGACATTACCACTTAAAAATATTTAAGGGAATGCTGGCCTGTGAGAGGAGCAGGCTTCACAGTAGTGAAAAAAGTATTTGGGAGTTTTTCACTAACAGGGCATGTAAAGCTTACAAGCACATGCCCTGCCTTTTACTTACATAGCACCCAGCGCTATGGGTTACTTAGGGTTTACCTTGGGGGTGACATATATGTAATAAAAGGGGACGTTATGCCTTGGAAAGTAGTTGTAAATGCCAAGTCGAAGTGGCAGTGAAACTGTACACCCAGGCCTTGTAATGGCAGGCCTGGGACATGGTTAAGGGGTTACTTATGTGGGTGGCACAATCAGTGCTGCAGGCCCACTAGTGGTATTTAATTTACAGGCCCTGGGCACATATAGTGCACTTTACTTGGGACTTATAGGTAAATTAAATGTCTATTGAGTTGGAGCCAAGTTTACAATGTTTAGGAGAGACAGCACGTTAGCACTGGTCAGAAGTGGTATAGTGTGCAGAGTCCTAAAACCAGCAAAAAGAGATCAGAAAAATGGAGGGAGATAGGCAAAAATTTGAGGGAAGATCACCCTAAAACAGTCAGGTATAATACCCCTTCTCCACAGGGTAAAAGGATTATGGGACAGCAAGACCCCCACTATACAAATGGAGTCCCAAACACTCAAGGAGCATCCCACACTGCGGGGAAATCCGAGGTGCTTTATACCATGATAGCAGATGAAGCGGGATTAGCCCCTACTCTGGAGGGCATGATGATTATGGGACAGTGAGCCCCTCACAATGCGAATGAAGTCCCAAACACTTGAGGAGGATCCCCAGACGTGGCTACTGACTTGCAGAGTTGGGATGCTTCAGCTTTGATGATGCTGGTGTTGCTTCCAGGGGGTCAACCGACAGACCCCTAGAGTCACTTCTTTGGTCTGGGGTTTGGGAGTGACTTTTCCACAAGCCAGGTGCCACAGACACAGTCCTCTTTTGGCTGGCCCCAGGTACGGTAGGTGCAGTCTAGAAGATGGTGCAGCCATCTCCAGGAGTCAGTAGGGTAGTCATTTCTTCATTTTAAGCGTGATTTGAGGATCAGAGTGCCGGGGTGCCATATTTATGCCCAGAAATTGCCCTGAGAGGATGATGAGTCAAAAGGCTACGAGGTTCCCTCCCTCTCTGTGATGACTTTCTGACTATGTGTGGCATCTAGCAGTCTCAAAGTGCAGTATTCTGCCTACCCACTAGATGTTTGAACCCTTCCTAAGATTTTAGGAGCTTGGTAGCCCACCCTAGAGGTGTGGCTACCTTTGGACCACACACCCATGAGAAAACTGGTTTGGGCACTGGTCACCCCTCCCTGTCCCCACCACCAGCCTCTCTACCTAAACAAAGGGCAGCTCCTCAGAAGTGTGATTGTCATTTGCCAACAAAAAGTGGCTTTGCCTTTAAAACTCACTTTATGGGCTAACACCCTGAGTGGCTTCCTGCGAAGTGGAGGTAACATTTTGCCTTGTAGCAGGATGCCATAGTTCTGAAATCTGGGAGTCATTCATAGCTCTCCAGGAGGGCAGAAAGCTGCCTGGTGGCCAGTGACCATGTGAGCCCACTGGACAAATAGGGTCACAGATTGGCGGCTATCTAAAAGTTGCATTTCAGTGATAGTGACATTAAATTCGACTTGGGCATCAAGTTGGGTTTAATGCCAGGATTCATTTGATACCTTACAGTATCCATCTCCAAAGTCCCATTCAGAAATGAGCTGAGTGGTCAGCCAGTAACTCTGTGTTAGCCAATGGGTCTAGTAACTCTCCCACAATTTGAAACGTTGCTGTCAGGACATATATATATAAAATACATGTCCTATGTAATAATATACAGCCCACTCCCATAGGGCTTAATAGCCCTTCCTTAGGGAAGACTTACAAATATTGTGAAGGGAAGTGGGGGCTTTGCGTTTGGTTTTAATGGCAAAGTCGAACTACCAGTTTTAACACTGCCCTTCCAGTCTGTAGTGGCAGGCTGGAAGCCATTTTGTACTTTGTCACACACACTGTGGCAGAATCAGTACTGCAGCCCTGGATGAATACTCTACCTTACATGCACTGGGTACCATATACTGGGGACTTATAAGTTAGTCAGTCTCTACCAATTAACAGCCAATTCGTCATGCACTTTAGAATAGGTTAGAACAATAGCACTGAGGTCTGGTGAGCTGGCCTCAGTGCACTGGCAGAGTCAGAAA
This sequence comes from Pleurodeles waltl, assembly GCF_031143425.1. Taxonomy (NCBI): domain Eukaryota; kingdom Metazoa; phylum Chordata; class Amphibia; order Caudata; family Salamandridae; genus Pleurodeles; species Pleurodeles waltl. Next base: position 191,632,028 of record NC_090439.1, read on the forward strand.
ACAGTAGCATTAGTCCAAAAATGTGGGGGTGAACATGTAAAAAGAGGCATTTCCTAGCAAGCATGAATTATAACTTGATGGAAAAAATGCATAGCGAAAAAGAGCATGCATGTAAAGATTATTAGGTGAATGTGGAAAAAACATCATCACTGAGTAGGGTAGAATCAAACTGGAGAAAAACAATAATCTAATCAGTGGAATTAAAGTTATTCAATTTTAAAGTTTTGTTTAAGTATAGCACCTAAAGCACAAAGCGACACAGACATCTGGACGTGCTAGACTGGGTAAAAGTCACATGTTCAGGCCAACTGTAATGAAGCGTGGGCCAACTACAGGGAATAGGTTAGTTTCCTTTTCAAAGTCCAGTGGGAAGAGTTTGGTTTGCCGTGGAGAGGGCCGCAAGCTGTAGGGCGAGCATTGCAGGTGGTCGTCACTGTAGTGCAAAGAGGAGGGCTGGAGTTGTTGCTGGAGCTTTACATTGGTGGGCACCGTGGGCTGTCGTTGGTGTAACACAAGGGAAAATCTTGCAATGCAGGCAGTCACAGTAGCACAAAGAATCAGGTTCCCCAGAGTTTTATGTTGGCAGTTGTTGCAGACGGCATAGTCTTGACATGAACAACAGAACTGTTCACAGTCTCAAGGAGCCCAAACAACAGGATCTCACCTTTCTTTACAGAGGAGTGCCTTCTGATGCTAGCCTAGGGCCCAGGATGGCGAGAGCCAACTCTTGGGTAGCAGGGACTCAATCTAGCAGAGGTCTGCAGGGCTCAGGCTAGTCCAATTGCAGGCCTGGGAAGGTGCATTGCAGCAGGTCAGATAGGCAATTTCAGGGAGGCCTTTGAAGCTTGTTGCGTCCCTGTAGCTCAGATAAGGTCAGATAACTGACCCTTGGAGTCACTCAGGTAGCCTGGAATGAAGGGAGCAGATCCAGACTTCCTTCCCAGACATCAGGACAAGCCTGAAGCAGCAGGACAGACTTTGGGGGTCAAGGCAGACCTCAGTCAGAATGCCAGTTCTCCGGGGAACATGGCAGGTCTCAAGCAACCTGGCAATTTTCTGGGGAACAAGGCAGTCCTCACTTATGTAGTGTTCACAGGTCCATGAGTGTGCTGGAGAGTGGCTCTAGAGATCCAGTATTTATACTTGGTACCAGCCTTTGAAGTGGAGGGATTCCATATACTACCCCCACATCTAGTTCTGGAAAGTGCTTCCCTTCCCGTATCATGGCTTCAAGAAATCTGGGCAGACAAAATACTTCTGTCAGGTTCCTTTGTGTATGCAGGAGGCAAAGTCTTTAGGAATGTATGTGGGGCAGGGTACAGCAGTACCCCCAACCATCCTGGAAGGATGGCCCATCTTGCCTACACTCATTCCACTTTGTCTCACTGTCTGACAGGAATACACAAACCCTAACAGTAGAGCCAATAACAGTCATGTGACCCAGGACACTGGCAGAACTCACAAATGTTTAGGACATAACAATGCCAATTTTCTAAAAGTAAACAAAATGTATGGATGGAATGCTTGCATTAATCTCTGCCATTGGTAATTACTCAGGTCCTCATCCCAGTTCATTGTTATTCAGCACACTGTGCAGCCTCAGTTTGGACCCAGCCACAAGCAAATCAGACCTGACATGCTCCAGTGGGAGCAATTCAGTCCGAGCTGCCAGGCAAGGTCCTACCTGAACAGGAACACAAACAGCCCAGGACTGGTTATGCCTAGTTAGGGCTCATCAGCCAGGTATAGCTTGGTTTCAGTGACAGTGTGCACATGACCCACATCTGGCCATACTCATCTCACTTAGAGCGACTCAGTAAAGTATGCAAAAATGTGATGGATGGAATACTTGAACTAATCTCATCCACTGGTAACTACTCAGGGCTGCATCCCGGTCCATTGTTATTCTGCACACCATGCCACCTTAATTTGGACCCAGCCATATGCAAACAAGGTTATCTCTCCTCCACAGGAGCAGTCCAGGCCAAATAATAACTGAACTGGACCAGTAGCAACTAAGAACCTGATTTGCCCCAGTTCGGTCTCATCAGCCAGCTATAGCTTTATTCCAGTCATACACTGTTCATGCGATCCATGTCTGGGCATACCTGTCCAACTTAGGGTGATACACTAAAGTATATTAAAAAGTGATTTCTGGAATGCTTGAATTAATCGCAGCCAGTGGTAATTGCTCATGCTGCATCCCAGTCCATTGTTCTTCTGCACAACATGTCACCTCAGTGTGGACCCAGCCACATGTAAATCAGCCTTGACCCTGCTCTAGTGGGAACAGTCCAGCCCGAACTGCCAGGCCTGAGACACATTTTAAAAGGTTTCTTCAGTGGGTGGCACAATAAGTGCATCAGGCTCACTAGTAGCCTTTAATTTACAGGTCTTTGGTATATGTATTACCATTTACTAGGGACTTCTAAGTCAGTTAAATGTGCCAATTACATGTAAACCAGTTTACCATGTTTTAGCGAGAGTGCAAAAGCACTTTAGCATTGACTATCAGTGGTAAAGTGTGCAGAGTCCTAAAGAAAACATAATGAATTCAACAAACAGGAGGTGCGAAGCCAAAAGGTTTGCGGGACCACCACGCCAAGGATAGTAGGTCTAACAACAGCTAATAGTGCTTATAGCTTATTATAATCTGAGTAAATTATAAACTGATTAGAAACTGAATGCAATTAACTGCTCCTACCCATGCAGCAATCATGTAAACAGGTGCAATTCTTGGTTTGGCAAACAGTGCAGATCAATAGAAAGAGTGAGGTATGTAGAAAATAACCTGATCAGTAGAGCCTTTATACGAAATTCCAACACTACAGCTGGAATGTAAATAAAGAAAGGAATGTTTTTCATCATAAAATTTGGGCAAAAATGTTTTACATCATTCAATGAGACCGCCTGCGAATGTTGTGGGGCAAGATAAATATGGAAGTGAAATCATTCTGTCAATTATTTGGAGTTTTACATTTCTGAGTTCACATGGTCAGTCTATATTTTATCAGTTTATATGAATTTTCAACCTTTAAAGTGTAAAGATAATATTTCTGTTGACGATGTACTGTTGCAGTCGTTTTTTCTCGGGATGAGCTCTAAAGAAATTTAGTCTAAGAACCTCTCCAGAACTGCCAATCTCAACTGTATTCCTCCTCATGTATATGGGATAGATTCTGAGTGTTGGTCGCAATGGCTATACATTTTTCATAACTGGATCATCCTGAGTGGAACAATTGTGCATTCTTGCAAGACAGCTATTAATAAAACCTTTTGATTAAAACAGATTTGCAGAAATAACCCTTCAAATTATTGATTAATTTTCGTAACGGAAGTGGTCCAAGAGGTTTTTCTCCAAGTTTGTTTGAAGCACCTAATGGTTGGTGCACTGAAAAATGTTTAATCTCATTGGAGGAAGCAGGTTTCCAATGTGGCCAGTCTACTGTGGACTTTTGTTTTGTACTTTGGAAAGTGGCTCCAAGACCATTGGCAGCTGAAAAGTCTTAATTTTATTTTTGTGTTATTTTGTTGTATTTATTGTTTGGCTAGATTCAACATTACCAATTGTTAATTGATTGGTTGAAAATTTGTAAAGCACATATTGCGACCTCAGGAAAAGGGAAAAGAAAAATAGAATACTAAAAGAAGGCAGCAAGCCCAAAAGCATGAAGCTATGAGTCAAATAACCTATGGAAGACAATCAGATGGAGAAAACAGTTGCCAATGTTTAGAAAACATAATTCAGCAATATCCTCCAAATAAGGACGTTTAATGTGGCCTGAAAAGTTTCATAAATTTCACGTGGTTGGCCTCATATTCTTATACCAATTGGCTTACGATTCCAGAGTATTGCAGCACGCAAAGGGAACCATTTTCCACTGGTCATGGACTTTCTGACCTTAGTCACTTTTAATGGGCATGCCATTTGTGACCTAAACATGTGAGAGGGGATATATTTTACAAATGTGGTTAATAAATATAGATGCCCTTGCTCAAAGTAAAGTTCATGCACCAGGCAAAGCCACTTCCACTTTGTGTGCTTCATTACAACAAGTTAGTGGTGCAAGTTAGTATAGCACTGTGTAACTGAGTCTTTTCTACCTAATATCAGAACTAATCTTGCAACAATATTCGGAACTGTCTGAAATCTGTTGATTAAGTAGTTAGGAAGTCTAGTGTAAAGCAAGTTCACTAGGTCCAAACAAGAAGTAATGGCTGTCTGAAGCACTGTCTTTAACATCTATACATATATTAAACTTTAAAAATCAATGTCAAATCACCAATTATACAATATCCCAAACCAAAAAAAACAGTGTAGACACTATGGCGCCGCCCGCCACGCGATTACCGACATATGGCCGCTCCGCGGTCAAATGACCGCGGCGGCCATTCTGGCTTTCCCGCTGGCCCGGCGGGCGACCGCCAAAAGAGCGCCCGCCGGCCCAGCGGGAAAGGCCCTGCAACAAGGAAGCCGGCTTCGAATGGAGCCGGCGGAGTTGCAGGGGTGCGACGGGTGCAGTTGCACCTGGCGCGATGTTCACTGTCTGCTAAGCAGACAGTGAAAATCTTTATGGGGCCCTGTTAGGGGGCCCCTGCACTGCCCATGCCAGTGGCATGGGCAGTGCAGGGACCCCCAGTGGCCCCACGACACAGGTTCCCGCCATCCTGTTCATGGCGGTAAAAACCGCCAGAAACAGGGTGGCGGGAAGGGGGTTGGAATCCCCATGGCGGCGCTGCTTGCAGCGCCGCCATGGAGATTCAGCCCCTGCAGGGGAAATCCGGCGGGAAACCGCCGGACCCCTTTTTCTGACCGCGGCTTTACCGCCGCGGTCAGAATGGGCTGGGAAGCACCGCCAGCCTGTTGGCTGTGCTTCCGTGGTCCCCGGCCCTGGCGGTCTTGGACCGCCAGGGTCGGAATGACCCCCTATGTTTCAGTAGGTTCACAGGTTTACGCTACCTTTTTTCAGGAAATACTGATCTTAAATTGCTTGTGTAAGAGTTCATTCCATTTAGATGTTCTCAGCTTACATTTAAAGTCTTTGCACATTCATCGAATAATTGTATAGATTTTATAGATTTGTTTTCAAATTTTGATGGAGCAGAGTAAAAGTAAACACCAATTGGAAAGACTGGAGTAGAGGGATGGGCAAATAATATTCCATGAATGGGAGAATCTATTTGAGGTAACACAATGTCAAAATTGCTTAGATCAATGTACAGAGCCCTTATAGGTACGTTGAGAACATCTAAGTGGAATGAGCTCTTAAACAAGCAATTTAAGATTGATATGCTCTGAAGAGATTGTATCTTTATTTTGACTAGATGGATTAATCTGTGTGAAAACAGTTTACGGATTAGGAAGAATTCAATGGACAGTTTAATATATGAAGACATAATGTAATGTTCTGAATGTTGATGCAATATTTGATTGAATGTGTTGTGAGTTATAAAAAATCTTTTAAAATATTAAAAACGGGATGCAATATTTTATAAAGCAACAACAGAGGTGTTTTGTGTAGTATACATCAATTATGTTTTTAAGTAATGAATGCTGAGTGGGGTATATTAGACTATCAAATAAATACCATATATATATATATATATATATATATATATATATATATATATATGTGCACAGTGGGTAAATGGTTTGTGTTAGTTGTTTGTAAATCTTGTCCCCTTTGGCAGTGAGAGTTTACTTGCTTCCTTTGGTTAATACTTTTGTTACATTTGGGGAATTGGGTAGGTTGGTACTATTCCTTAATGGTAGATTGATGAAATTCTGATTAAAAATAGTCTGAAGCAAAATTGCTTGAGGGCCTCAATATTATGTTCTATATTTTTGGTTAATCTTCTATTTACGTTTGCTGAATTCCACTCTTTTTCATATAAACTTATGAAACTTCATGTTGGATCCCCCCTTTTTAATTGAATCAAACACTGATAGGTCTGCAGAGTAAAGTCAATGCTTTAAACTCCTATTGAAAGGCTAATAAATTAAGAACAATGTTAATGGAACCAAAACATTTCTTTCAAACATAAATTTATTGTATGTTGATGGTGGATTGCCAGAAGCAAATTAGGGGTGATTAAGGAGTATCTAAACTTGGGTATGAATTTCACCTACATTCTATCTTGAATCTCTCAGTCAAAGAAAACAAAGGCAGGGGTTCAAACAACATAATCACACCCTTGCTTTGTTTAAACAAAATGTAGGAGGGTTTGTCAGTTAGCTATTGTTTGAAAGCAATTGAAGGGAAAGCCTTACACATGATCTTATATGGTAGTGAAATGTTAAAGATGGAAGGTGGTTTACAGGTTTCTGAAGTTGCAGGCATGGTAATGAACAATGCTCTTTCACTCCGGGTTCTGCTTTCCTCTGCCAGCGGGACAGCCTTGCTCCTGTAGTGTCCACAGGTGCAGGAGTATAGTGAGGGTCCAATAATTATACCTGGTGCCTGCTTTGAAGTGGGAGAAACTTCTAGACTTCCTCCTACATCTTGTTCTGGAATTTCCTTCCTTCTCCTGCTAAGGCACCTAGGAGTCTGGGTTTTCAATAGGCTGGTTGGTATCAAGTTCTTTATGGGTGTGCTGGCAGCACATTGAAAGGTAATTTGGGCAGGGACTAGCTCTGCCCCTCCAGAGCGTGGCCCATCCTGCCAACACTTAGCCCCCCATTGTCTCACTGTCTGGAAGGAATACAGAAAGGCTAACTGCTAACTACAACCTATCATGTAATCCAGGATTCAGGCTGTAGGCACTAAATGGTTAGGACAAGAAAATGCCATCATTCTAAAAGTGTCATTTTTAAAAGTATGACTTGAAATCTGACTTTACCATTAAGGAAGTTTTTACATATTTGCAATTCATTTGAGTGTAAACATGACTTTTCTACCTGCTCCCAATCCAATGTCATCACTTATTAAATGTAATATGGTAACCCAATGGTATCCTATTTGAGGGGTAGTTCTTACAGAAGTGAAAAACTAATTGAGGGGTTTTCACTACTAGTACATGTAGAACTCAAAAGTACCTGTTCAACTTTATAGATACACTGATGTTAGCCCTATGGGCTGTTTAAGGGTTAACTTATGGATAAGTTATGTGTATTAAAAAGGACGGTTTAGGTCTGGCAACAGGTTTATTTTGACAGTTTGAAATGGCAGCTTAAAAGTTCACACAGGCTGCAATGTCAAGCCAGAGGCATGTTTTAAAAGGCTTCGTAAGTGGATAGCACTAGTACAATGTCATTTACAGTCCTTGGGTACATGCAGTACCACTTTACTGGGGAAGTTCAAGTAAACTAAATGTGCCAATTGGTTATAAGCCAGTGTTACCATATTTTAAGGAGTGAGCCCAAGCACTTAAGTAATGGTTAGGAGTGGTAAAGTGCACAGATTCCAACAAAAATGAATGTAATCAAACAGGAAGGGAGAAGGCCAACAGTTTAGAGAAGACAGCGCCAAAGGCTGTCAGGTCTAACAGTTACCAAGGCTATTGATGGGAGATGCATGTGTTTTTTAAATTTTTGTTTCAATCGGTCTCATCTTGTTTTTAGTGTGCAATTGCTTATCCTATTTATCAGCTTTGAAATTAGTGGGAGAAATTAAGTATATTGATGTAGCCTACACTGTAGGAAATTTTATTTGTGCAGTCAAAAATATTTTATGTAGTTTTAAAGTTGTTTTTATTTTAGGTGTTTGCTGAGTGAAATAAATAAATGGTAGCATACGTTATCCATGTGTGTGTGCACCCAAAGGGCTGCAAACCTAGTTAAGTGCACCAATAGGAAACTGCAATATCAAATTACCTTTTTGTTAAAATGAGTTAGCAGGGAATGTGCAGTGCACACAAGGTATGGCCTCAGCAAAAACACTGCTATCAGTAATCTGTGACTTTTCACAGCCACATACTTGCATTTATGCAAATTAGATAGAAATCTAGTAACCATTTATAATGTATGATATCATTGGCATGGACATCACATAGCCAGCTTCATATCGAACATGAACCTTTCAACGTGTGGCAATGTTGTCAGATACCCACCATTCGCAGCCGCCACAGCAGTATGGTATCTTGATCCCTTGGTGCGTTGCCACTGATATTACCTGGACAATCTTAATTTTCTGTGCAGTGCATTATTAGAAGCATGACATTAAAAAGCAGAATTACATTATTTGGTGTTCATTGCATGTTTGGACTAAATCCCAGTTCAGTCAGGAACAGGATCTGCAGGCGGAATAGTGATTAAACGTTATGGAGGATCATGTTATGCAGGAATTTTGTAGCATTTATCACAAGAAACATAACAAAAAATAGATGAAAAAATTAAGTCATCAATGTGCAAACATCAATTTTTGATGTAATTCCACTTTCAAGGGGTAAAAACCTATAATCTTTAATTCTGGGTATGGTATTACCACATGGGCTTAAACAAAACTTGTAATGAGCACCTTTGTGTTCGCTCCTTATACATTATACCACCTCACTGTCTGGTTGCTCCTCTGAGGATAGTAATCATGTGTCTTGGAACGCCATATGGCCAGTCATATATACCCGTAAATCATATGCTGGAGGAGGATAATTGTTTTACCAACATGGAGACGATGCACTCGTTCCTATGGGCTGCGAGGCTGTGATGCAGAATTCGGCATTGTCATTGAGGCCGTCATTGACAAGAGATGTGAAGGCCTGCACCAAGGATGTGTCATGCACCTACAGTTCTGAAGGTGATATGAGCTGCAGAGACGATGCAAATCTTTGCATCTGGTACAATCCACGCAGCAGTGGAGATGCATTGGTTCTGCTTGTGGTTGCCCTGCACAGCAGAGTAGATGCATCAGTTCCACTGTATACACAGAGGCCCACTTCCAAGGGTTCAAGATTGGGGTGGCGCCACTTGGCAAGGTGGACACACAGATGGCAGAGTCCAGGTGCAGGAAACCTGTTATGTCTCTGAGGCTTCAGATCAGCAGGAGCTCTTGGAGCCACTCAGTGTTCTGGGTTCAAGAAATGCAGGTCCAGTCCTTCTCACCCAGGCAAGAAGGCAGCAGGCAGTAGGTCAACACAGCAAAGCAGGATTCCAGCAGAGCGCAGATTGGAGTCCAGCAGAGTGACAGTCCTTCAGCAGCACTGCAGTCCTTCTTCCTGACAGAGTGTCCGCAGATCCTGCAGTGTACATAAGAGTTGGTGTCTGAGGTCCCGTATTTATACCTGGTTGTGCCTTTGAAGTGGGGGAGAAGCTTCAAGAGGTTTCTCTTTGAAGTCCTCAGTCATCCTGCCTTCCTGCCCTGGATCCAGGTTAACTACGGGGAGTATGCAGCCTTTTGTGTGGGGGTAGAGCACAGCCTGTTCAGGTTTCAGTGGGGCTGAACCTAGCTACTCCCTCCCATCCTGCCAGTTATGGTCTATCCAGGTACACTTAGGTTCCCGATTGTGTGTGGCTGTCTAAGAGGAATACACAAAGCTCAAGTCTCAGCTAAACCTAGTCATGTGACCAGAGAGTCTGGCCATGTGGCAGACACTAAAGGGCTTAGCCAAGAAAATGCCAACTTGCTAAAAGTGACATTTTCAGAATTGAAATATAAAATCTGACTTCACTATAAGTTATGTAGGAAGCTGGCCTGGTGTGTGGTGGGTACCTGAGGTATTTACACCTCATACCAGGTCCAGGTATCCCCTATTAGTGTAGTGTAGACAGTGTCTAGAAGCCAGGCTCTCTAGAGGTAGCTGTGGATGAGCAGCCAAAGCTTATCTAGGAGACATGCAAAGCTCATGCAATACCACTGTAGTCACATAGAACCTGCACACATGAAAGAAAACACTCAGTGTTACTAAAATAAAGGTACTTTATTTTAGTGACACAAATACCAAAAAGTACTAGAGAGGCAACCCTCCAACAGACAGGAGGTAAGTAACACAATAGATATGTACACTAGTAATCAACAATAGGCATAGAAAGTGTTAGAAGACAGTGCAAATAGCAATAGACAATAGTGACCCTAGGGGGAGCCCAAACCATATTTTTTTATAAATGGAATGCGAACACAGGGCCCCTACCTAGGTAAGTGGAATGTGGAGAGGGGAGCTGGGGGTACTAGGAAACCCCAAAAGTAAGTAGCACAGTGGTCCCTAGCAACCAAGAAGAAAGGAATAAATTACTAGATTTTCCCCATACCACCCAAAAGGATGAAAATATAGATAATGCAGCACCCAGACAAGACTGCAAGAAAACAGTGGTGGATTCGTGAAGAGGAAGACCTGTGGAAGAAAGGGTCAAGTCCAGAAGTCACAGAAGAGCCCGGGGGAGCAGGAACTACTCCCCACCCAGCTGTGGATGCAGGAGTTGGTCGACCGTAGGACAAAGACGGTCAGGAATGCAGCCCTGGAGCAGGTGAAGAGTTCCTGGGGGGTGCAGTTGACGTCCCAGGAAGGATGGATGATTTCAGTCGGTCAGTGGCGTGGAAGAGCCACCAACAAGCCTTGGCCCAGGCAGAAGTCGCTGTGAAGTAAAGTGGAGCTGCCAGGGACCAGAAAGGTCCAGGAGGTCTCAACCTATGGAGGGAGTCCTAGGGGGAGCCTCGGCAAGGCAGAATTCCCAAAGAAGAGGCAGACCCCACAGGAGACCCACTGGACGAGGAACCAGGAGTCACAGAAGAGCCCATGCAGCACAACTGGAGAAGGACCCCAAGTGCGTTGGAGGAAGGAGTGCTGGCGGTTGGGAGTGGAGCCTGAAGATCGCTTGAAGGAGATGCAATCAAGCCTTTGTAGATGCAAGAGATGCGGTGCACGGGGGTACTGTCCTGCTTGGGAAGGCAAGGGCTTACCTCCACCAAAGTTCGACAGCTTGCAGAGAGGATCAAGAGGACGACTCCGGACCACTACCCGTGATTCAGGATTCACGCAGCTAAGGATGAGAGGCAATCCATGCAGCCAGTCATTGTTGCAGTTGGTGCCTGCAGATGCAGGGGAGTGACTCGTTCACTCTAAAGGAGATTCCTTCTTTCTTCTTGTACAGAATGAAGACTTGCCACCCTCAGCCGGGGAAATGTTGCAGAAGCTGGAAGGACCCATGGAAACAATGTTGCAATCAGAGTCTTCATCGTGGATGCAGATTGTCGGATCTTGGAGGGTCCAGTCGTGGGTCCAGTGGCTAGAAGTCAAAGTAGGGGTTGCAGAGGAGTCCGACTGGAATCTTGCAAGCCGAATCTGAGGACCAGCCCAAAAGAGAGACCCGAAATAGCCCTGAAAGGGTGATTGGTCACCTAGCCAGCTGACCACCTATCAGGAGGGGGCTCTGACGTCACCTGCCTGACCTTGCCACTCAGATGCTCCAAGGAACCCCTTGAGTGCATGGAATCACACTTCCAATACTGGCAACAGTATTGGGGTATGAGTCCAACATGTTTGATACCAAACATGCCTAGGTTCGGAGTTACAATTATGTAGCCTGACATAGGTAGTGGCCTATGTCCAGTACATGCATAAAAAGGCATCCCAGCCCTTGTGAAATCCAGGAAAATGGAACTGGAGTTCGTAGGTGCACCTCTGCTAGTGCAGAGGTGCACTCACACACAGGTACTTGCACCCTGCCCTTTGGGTTAGGAGGGCCTGCCATAGGGGTGTCTTACAGTGACCTGGTGCAGTGACCTGTAGTGAAAATGGTGCATGCACCCTTTTATGCAGGCTGCAATGGCAGGACTGCAGATACACTTTGCATGGGCTTCCTATGAGTGGCATAATACATGCTGCAGCTCATGGGTATCCCATGGTACCCCAATGCCCTGGGTACCATATACTAGGGACTTATATGGGGCACCAGTATGCCAAATGTGGGGGGACTAAGTTACCAAGTTAGAAGGGAGAGAGCATAATCACTGAAGTCCTGGTTAGCAGGATCCCAGTGAACAAAGTCAAACACACGGACAACAGGCAGAAAATGGGGGTTACCAGGCCAAGAAAGAGGGTACTTTCCTACAGGTAGGATTTTGAATTGTGATTACAGAGGCACCAAACCTGAATCTCTTATCCCTTCCCATTAGGAAATTACACTTATAAAATGTAGTAAGGCAACTTCTAAGTTTTCCTATGGGAGAGATGAGCCCTCAGTAGTGAAAAGTGAGTTTAAGAGTTATTTACTATCAGGACATGTACAATTTTAAAGTACCTGTCCTACTTTTTCACTACATTGCACCCTGCCCTCTGGGTTGGTCGGGCATACCCTAGGGGTGACTTACATCTATTAACAAGCATTTGCAATGCAATAGGTCTCGCATTTGGGAGAGTTAGAGCTATTGGCATTGTAATTTCTTTTTTTTTACCTTTGTAGTGTAATGGATATATGTGGTGTGTAGTGGAATTATGTGTGTTGTATTGGAATTGTTAGTTGTTTATTTGTGTGGAATGGAATTGTGTGTTGTGTAGTGTATTTGTGTAGTAGAGTTATGTGGCATGGTGAATATTGTGCTGAGAGCTGCAGAGAATAGACAGAAAGAAAAAATAAGAGGGCTAGGTAATTTGCGCAGGTAGTGGTCATTGACATTGAGACGGAGGAGCAGAAATAGTGAGTGAGAAAGAGAGAAAGAAGGGATGAGCAGGCCACAGATGCCTAAAGATGGAGCATTTATGTATACTGAAGACACTCTAAGAAGAGGAGGAGAGCGTGTGTTTGAGGGAAAGAAACTTTACAAAGGCATGGGAAAGAAACTGTGTGTGAAGATCTCATGTTAGCTATATTAGTGATGCGGGGATAGAGTGTGAGAAAACGAGATAGATGGGTATGGCATTGGTAAATGCAATAGGTTTCGCCTATGTGATTAAAAATAAGCTGGATTTTGTTGTAAGTTGTAGCATGGTGAACGGTTGTGCAATTTAAGCAAAAAGCTTAAAAAAGCATTGGCAAAGCCAATATGTCTTTCCTATGTGAAATTTATTGGCTTTGCTAATGTTTTTTATCTGTCTTGCAAATGGCTGAAAATATTGTAAAAAAGCTGTATGACACAGCCAGCAATGTCTGCGTTATAGTGCTTTTTTTTTGTTTTCAGTTATGCTGCACTGAAGCTAGCGCTACTGTATTAATTGGCTGACAAAACATTGACAAAGCCAACAGATCTTGTATAGGCAAGACCTCTTGGCTTTGCTAATGCTTAGTATGGAATGCCATGCGGTAAGTTATAAGTATTTATATAGTGTTCACAAGGGAAGAAATGCTAATTTTGTAGAATGGAGAATGCCCTTGCCAGGGTGTTAGCGTGTCCAGATACAGAAGCATTTTAGGTCCGTACAAAAACTGTGAAAATGTATGATATAAATGTGCTTAATGTAACATAAGATGTAGGCAGACTGAAAAGTCCAGTAGTTGCAGCTTTTACTATACTAATACTTTGGGCTATCTGTTACTTAAGGTGCAATAGTTAACAAAATAACCAAAAAAGCACTCTTGACTGCTAGCTAGTAGTAAAATACAGCAATAATCAGTTAATTTCATAGAGCATTTGGCCCCTGTACCACTGCACCTGCTGCCCCATTCAGGTCATGGCCCCGGTACCTGCAAGGTACCTATGCTTGTGACTGCTTGTTTAGAAGCAACATATAGCAATAATCAGTGTTCAGTGGGTTTCCTGGAGCTGGAGCTTTTGGCCCCTGTGCCACTGCACCTGCTGCACCATTCAAATTATGGCCCTGGTGCCTGCAAGGTAACTGTGCTTGTGACTGCTTGCTTAGTTGCAACATGTAGCTATAATTGGTGTTCAGTGGGTTTCCTGGAGCTTTTGGCCCCTGTGCCATTGCACCCGCTGCACCATACAACAGGGTCCTCCAGGGGATTTCCTTGGTGACTGTTCATGGAGATGAAACCATGACCAGTGTCCCATAGCACAGTTCCCGGGTCCTGCTCCTCTGGCTGGCTGTACCTCCTCCGAGGAGAACAAGACACTTCCAGCAGCTATAGACTGAGAGGGGGGCCGCATTGAGGGGGGTTTGCAAGGAGCAGCGGTAAAGTGATCCATTTGCGATTGCCAGGGGAAGGGTGGCTCCACTGAGGGAGGTTTCTACAGTGCGCCTGGGTGTACTGTCTCAGAGGAGAATGAGACATGATGAGCTTCAATATTTATTTGTATATATATTTATTAAACAATTTTGTGTGGCACTCAAGCAAAAATTAAGATATAAGAGAGCTTTAGACCTCAACGTAAGATACAATAGGGTTTATCTGTAACAACATTGGCGGATTCGAGGGGGCAGTCAACATGAGCTACAGACTGAGAGTGGGGCCACTTTGACAGGGGTTTGCGAGGATCAACGGCACAGAGACCCAGCCACAATTGCTGAAGAAAGGGGGGCCCACTGAGGGAGGTTTCTGCAGTATGGCTGGCTGTACCTCCTCTGAGGAGAACAAGACATGATGAGCTTGAATATTTATATATGCTTATATTTATTTAACAATTTTGTGTGGCACTCAACAAAAATTAAGGTATAAGAGAGTTTTCGACTGCAAAAAAGATACAATAGGGTTTATCTGTAATAACAGCAGCGGATGTGATGGGGCAGTCAGAACACAAGCGTAGACTGAGAAGGGGGCCACATTGAGGGGGGTTTGCTCTGTTGCAAAGTGACCCATCTGCGTATGCTAAACAAGAGTACTGAAAATAGAATAGAAGGGGCAGGACAGATGATGTGGCGTAATGGCCAGAACTGCCGACCTTGAGCTGGGGGGCTGGTTTTGAGACTCAGTATGGTAAAAGTATGGTCTTTTGGAACAAAATGCAGTAAAAGGCTGTTCGTCAAATGAAGTTCATAACACTACCACTAAACAGCATCGCCATTTCAGGGTGCCAGATAAAACAACAACAAAAAGCAGTGCAGGGCTGTTTTTCAGACAGAGTTCCAAACACAACCAGTAAAAAAGCAGACAAGAAACCAATGAAAAATTGTGCATGAAAACAACAGATAAGAACGACAGTGGAACAATGCATGTAGTTAATCCCTGCTCCAATGGAGGAAACAAATAAGCACAAGGTGGGACTAAAAAGATAAATTACCCAATAGCAATAGAGCCTTTTTCAAGGACACACCAAATAACAAATAAAAAGCTACTCGGTGGGATGAAAACCAATGAACTGATTACAGCATGTCTCAAAGAGATCCTAGGCTTGACCTAAAAAGGAACGATTGGGCCTGGCCCAAGGTTTATTTTGCCAAGTCGAAATGGTAGATTTGGGACTGCACACACAGGCTCTTCACATACAGGCCTGATACATGTTTAAAGGGCTACTATAGTGAATGGAACAATCAGTGCTGCAGGCCCATTAGTAGCATTTAATTTACAGGCTGTGGGTATATGTAGTACCAATTTACTAGGTACTTATAAGTAAATTAAATATGCCAGTTGGTGATAAGTCAATGTACCAGGTTTAGAGAAGAGAGCTGTCACAGACTAATTGTCGTCTATGTCTGTGGCCCACAGGAACTGCAGAGAGGTCTTTATTTTTGTAGGTTCTGCCTTGACCCAGGTAGGGGCGGCCCCTTCTGGTAGCCAAGGTGCTGCCAACGGAGGGAACGCCAAAAGCAGTCCATGTCCTCCAGAAGGAGTCCCAGAGGGAAAAAAACAAAAAGGGAAAAACCTCTAAGCAGGAACTGCCTGGAACAAGAACAAAAGTAAAAAGGTAAGTCTTTTCAACAGGACAGAAAAATAGTACTGAAAAAAGCTGGAACAGACTAGGAAAAAATATAACTGGTGAATAAGAAGCAGGAGCGAAGATCACCACCAAAGGGAGTGTTGCAGCGCAAGGAGAACAGGAATCACTCACCTTATATACCCAAAAACAGGAAGTGACCAATAGGAAGTAAAAAAGGCACCATATTGGATTGAGAATAGATAATAGAAACATATAGAGAAAGACACCATGTTAAAAAGGATCCTAAGGCATGCAGGGAAAAAGAAGGCATGCTGGGAAGAAGAAAGAACATAGCAGCTGGAAAAGAGCATTAATACAGGAGAAAATTAAGAAAGAAGAAAAGGAAAAAAGAATGGACTATGTGGTAAG
Organism: Pleurodeles waltl; assembly: GCF_031143425.1. NCBI lineage: Eukaryota > Metazoa > Chordata > Amphibia > Caudata > Salamandridae > Pleurodeles > Pleurodeles waltl. Next base: position 191,648,074 of record NC_090439.1, read on the forward strand.
TGAGGTTGTGTGTGGGGGGGAGTGTTCAGGAAACTAGTGAGGACGTGCCGTGCCCGCAACTCGTCGAGGCCCCATGCCCAATTTGGGGCCTCGAGAAAAATAAAGAATGGCAGGGGTGCGGCACGCCCGGCCGCCACGGACCACGGCTGCGCCCTGCTAGCGCACCTGGTCTTTAATAAGTAGACTTACAAGGGGACGAGTATAGGTTGATGAACCTTTTGGATCGCATGGAATGTCCTAGTCATGTAGTGACTACTTAAATCAGCAGTCAACATAACCAGCCATCAATATTTTATTGACAACCTTCTAAAACCATCTATTCATGAATAACCACCCCTCTGTAAAGAGTTAAACAATTTTATTTTCCTATTGGTTACGATACTAAATCATCGAGTTAGACCAGACTTTATTCAGTCAGCTCAGAATTAATTCATTAATGGACATCAGTAACATGATCTAATCAAAACTTAGGAAATCATATTCTCGAATGCTTTAACATAAGCCATTAAATGAATATGCAACATCAATTGCAGAATTCAGCAATTAGTTTGTCAGTCAATTGTCACTGTCAACGTCACCCCTAGGAAAGCCTACCTAACCAAGATTAGCATTAGCATGTGGGGCTTCATGCAAAACAATTTAGGAAAACATAAATTTGGAAAACATCTTTCTAAGTGAAAATCTATGAACAGCGCAGTTGGTACCTAGAAGAAAAGGCACAAGTTAGTGGGTCACATTTTCATAGCTATCTATCCACAGAATGGATCAGCAACAAAACCAGTCTTCGTCTTCAGGTCAACGATCGATCAGCTACCCATCAGGCTCTCCAAAGTAGGAGCCCAATTACAGAATCTCGAACAGCGTCTCCTGACGTCATCAATTCTCCCCTTGCATCCGAAGTTTTAGCCCCTTGTCATGACTTTTTATTAGGGTCTCCCAGTCCATCCCCCTAATTCCAAATTGGTCAGTCAGTCAGCAAATATGACTCTAACCTATAGTATTTGTTTACTAAATCTATACATTTTAACATTAGTTTTTTCACAAGACGCGGATTGGTCCACTATACGATGTCCTCATCATCCGGCTCTTCAGATATTTAAATAGTTGCATGTTCCTCTTCAGTCAGTGCCTCCATTGTTCAAGTCCAGGGAAAGTAGGTTTAGCCTACTCTACACATAATTGTATCAAATTGTCTTCATCATCTCCTGTCTGACGGTCCATTGCAGAAAATTCTAACTAAGCAACTTTTAACATTGGGTGGCTCAAGGACAGGTCATGCATTCAGCTTCTTGCAGCATGCTTAGCATTTCAGCTTTTCGTGTGTGAGGCCTAGGAAGACTGGGCCTTAATTTCGGCTAAGTTAGCACTACAATTTAATGCAAAACATAGGTTATACATTTCGATATGACATATTACTACATTATTCTTATAAATTTTTCATTATTTCACACAGTTTCAGTTATTTTAGTACAATCTTGTATAAATGGCTGACATGCCCCAAGGGCTCATTTTCAAATGTGCACATTATTTTCTCTACAATTAGTTTCTCTACAAACTTTTCATTATTCAAAACACATAAACCTCATTAATATTTTTCTAATTAGCATATGTGCTTCAGCAGTCCCTCCTCTGATGACTAAATATGTCATCATATCTTTCTTTACCAACATTTTACAGTTCAGTCTCGGCGGTAGTTTGCCTTCTTCTCAAATTTCCCCTATAGGTTCTTCCCCTGGGTCGTTCTTCCCTCCTCTGATTATTTTTAGATCTCCTCAATTTTATTTTGCCGCTGTGCGACATTAGCACTGATTAGCAGTGGTAGAGTGCAGAGTGTCCTAATGCCAGCAAAAATACGATCAGAAAAAATGCAGGAGGACAGCAAAAGGTTAGGGGAAGATCACCCTAAGGTTGACAGGTTGTGACAATTGTGAAGCTTGTTATTGGCTGCTAGTAAGGGGATGTGTGCAGGTATTGTCCTCTGGTCTTTTTCCATTGTCAGCATCTAAATGGCAGCAGAGACCCAAGGAAAAAAGTTTATGTTGATTGAGGCTGAGACCTGATCGCCAAATGTAAGTCCATGCTAAAATGACATAAATGATACCATGTACAAAAGTGTTGGGTGGTTTCAGGAGTGTGTTATGAGATTACTCCTAAAGACCTCAGTCCTTCAATTAAGCTTAGACTATTCATAGTTACTATAGCATAAGAAGTTCTATATCATCTTCGTAAATATAACATGCATGGTTTAAGTCCTCTCTCCCTTCTCTCCATACGTGTATTGTGTGACACAGCAGTGGCTCCCCCTCTAAGGCGGAGGAGCATCGCCCCACTGCTTTATGCAGTGGATGAAAAGGAAAACTAAAATTATAATAATAACGTTACATTATGGGCTGGGCTGGAGGAGGGCTATGTGCACATAAGTGCTTATGACGCTTTGGACGGCCGTGTTGGGCCGAATAAACAGTCATGCACACTTTGCATTTCTCCACCGGGCTGTATTGAACAGCCACAAGGAGAAAGTGCACAGGGCCCATCTCTCTCTCTGAGCGCCGAAGCAGGGCGCTCAGACAAATCACGATGCAGTTCTCAAGCTGTTGAGAGCAGCGTCGTGATTGGAGGGGAGTTTGGAAGCATTGTGCTTACGGGAGTCCAAGGAGGAAGGAGAGACGCAACCGAATCTCCCAACATAAAGGTACGTTTTAAAAAATTGTATTTTTTTTTTTTTTTAACAAACACCCCTCTCCCACCCTTGTTGACAAGTGGCCGCTACTGGTGAGCTAGCCACATCCCATCCCATTTCTCCCCTGTGCTTCATACACAGCAGCCTTTTGCTTAGTTAGATTATGCATATTTGTAGGCAGCCCAGGCACTTGCGCTTGTAACTATTGGTTTTATTAAAGAAGCGCTATGAGGTCTTTATTTCTGGAACTCTCCTTTGCTTTCTGAATTTAAACACTGCAGATTAGGAAATACATTAAATATATCCTCCTAAATTAATACCGAGCTATTTTTATCTTTTTCGTTGTATGGCTCAAAATATGGATTTGGATGTGGTACCCCTACCAATCCGCATTTGCCTTCCTTGCCACTACCCCTTTTGCCCTTCTCATGCACCCTCCTTGTCCTACAAAGCAGTGGTTCCCAACCTGTGGTCCTGAGACCCCTGGGGGTCCACGAAGCCTTCTCAGGGGGTCCGTGACTGCTTAGAAAATTAAAAAATATTAACAAATATTGACAAATTAGCTCACCAGCTTCCAGTAATGACTCAGGCGGGGGTCCCTGGATTCCAATGATGATTCAATGGGGGTCCCTGGGTTCCATTAATGTTAAAGTGGGAGTCCACAGAAATCAAAAGGTTGGGAACCACTGCTATAAAGTATTTTAACATTACCTGCCAGAGTGATTGTTGGAAAACCTGAAGATCTCTCTGTCCCCAACCCCGAAACCACTCCCCCATCCTCCCCCAAAACGTGCTGACCCATTCACGCCCCTGGTGCACAGCAACAGTCTGAACTGGAGAGTGCTGGATCACATGTATAACAACCCTCATCTAACCATCTTCATCCATAAGGCCCCTATTTGTCCTGAAAAAGCAGGCGTTTATCCAGCTTTCATAACCGAATGTCAACACTGCATGGATTCACAAGCCAGCAAGCTAATGCACCGACAGTTCATCCGTCTGTGCTTCTAGATTTCGCCCACAGAATACATCAGTGTACGATATACAATTGAATGCTAGCCTTATAAAGCTTCAGAAATACAAAGGTCGGTGAATATTGTTTTTAACTGGTGGCTGCGGCGTCTTAACACCAGAACAAAAACGAGTTTTGGTCCTTGCCTACGTGTGACACAGTTGCACGTCAGACTACTCTTAATACTGGCAACAGCGCTCGCTCAATAAACTGCAGACATTAACGCTGTGAAAGAGGTTGCTGCTAAAACTGAAAAGAGAGATAGTAAAATGATTAATGAGGGCCATTATGTGGAAGTAAAATGTGTTTGCTGTAATGTCTCTTAGGTGGAGTGGCTAAATTATTCATCCCTAAACAATTGTCCTCCGAAGTTTACACATGAGTGCCTGATTTCTGTAACAATGTGTGGGCTGACACCCCGTCAGTCTGTTTACATTGTCGAAATGAAATATGACATTTGGTTTCAAAGTGCACTTCCTGTTTCTGTAATCTGTGTTCCTTTATTCTGAAAGGTTTAGCACTCTTCGTACTTTTGATGTCATGCAGACATGGTTTAAATTATATAACCCAGAGCGTTTCACTTTTCTGTAAAATGTGTGAAAACTAGAAGACTATTTGGGCATTATTCGTAGGCCTCACAGTTAATATGTTACCTACGCTGGCACGGCTGGTTCTTCTGTAAATAGGACTGGAAGCACAAATTAGAATTTTGATCAGAGACTAGGCGTCTTTTTAATTCTCCTTTCCTGTAGTAGATATTGCCCATTTTCTATCCGCTCACCTTTGCCATTCCTACATTTACGCATAAAACATAGAATTATGTGAGTGCAGTTCTAGGCACTCACAGTGTAGAGCTCTGCACACAAGGAACAAAATTAGTTTAGGCCTAGATCTACGCCCTTCCCTTATGAATTACAATAAAGAGTATGCGCCATAGTACTACAGGTATTTCTTTGACCGTGCACGGAAGTGTAATTAATTATCAATCTTGCAAGTTATTGTCTGGCGAATCATTCCACACCAATGCTGCCTATACTGCTTAACCTCCGATGGCGAAATTAGGAACATGGAAGAATTTTTTGATGCATAAATCTCGCGACGCATTTTGGCCGATATGGTAAGAATTATTATTTGTGTGAAGAATAGTTCCCCGAGACCTATTTTGGCCGCTGAGTGGTCTCTAAAACGCGTATGCAGGGATTGGGAAGGGTAGTCCAGTCAGTGCTTGAAATGGAAAAATTAAAGTGCAGGTACTCTGTCCCAGAGTACCTGCTTGTTACTGAGAAGTGCCGGTACTCTCCAATTAAAAGTATTGCGTTTTTCTTGAGATGCGCCGGTACTCTCCCTATCAAAATAAAAAGTGCCGGTACTCAGTACCAGACAGTACCGGCCCATTTAAAGCACTGAGTCCAGTGAAATGACAGGATCTATACTTGTTGCAAGGGGACAGGGTAAGTGTTAAACACCTATGTCTTTTCTTGATATTGATTGACATTGAAATTATGCCTTTGTATTCACCCTCTAATTGCCTCATTGTTCTTGGGTCGCGCTTACTTAATGTTTTTAATGTTTTTCCATCAAGCACCAAGCTGAAGACAGCTCTATGCACTAGATAGCTCTCCTTGTAGTTCCCCTTAAATGCCCTCTCTCTTGCCCTGTTATCCGTGGGCAGAAAAAATCATTTATGTTCACAAAAGTAGCCACCACACATTAACATCTCCCATTTAATATTGTTCAAACAAATCAGAAGTACTATCCGCTGCCTTTAAAACTATAAACAGTCATGGTAAGGTGGTAAGTAAGGTAGGTGTAAAAATTAAGCAATATAATGAAGCTCGAGTATGTAGGACAGATGTGAATTGATGTATTTCTCATTTTCTGGAGTCCACCTAAACCAGTGGGACATCAATGTGCTGTACAAAAGAACAGTGGATTAGATCAACCTTTTATGTTAAACTAGTGATACCCCATAGAAAACAAAATATTAATAAGATAACAGCATCAGAAACAGATCGGTATAAGTGAGGTGGAGAAAGGAAAGAGAACAGTGTATAAGACAACGAAATAGGAAACAAAATGCGTTGGAAAATGAAAGGAAGACTGGAGAAGGACACGATGAGGTTGTTTGATCTTGGTGAAGAGAAAAAAAACCGCTTTCATGTCGTGTAAAAAGCAAGGTGGGGCAAGGCACAGGAGAGGAGACAAAAAGGGGAGAGTGTTGAGCTAAAAAATGATTAGGAAAGTGAGAACTTAGAGAGATATGGTAGAGTCCTGGCTTGATTACAGCAATTCTGTTTATCTGGCTCTTCCTAAATCTGCTTTGCATAAACTTCAGATCGTCAAAATATGGCCATGAGAGTTATGCTCAATCCACCACGTGGGATATTGATGGCAGAGTATTTCGATAAATTAGAGTAACCAGCTGAAAAAAGGATTAGTTTAAAGTACTCACAATGGCCCTTATTATGACCCTGACAGTGAGTGATAAAGTGGTGGTAATATCGACAACAGGCTGGCGGTAAGTACTGCCAAATTATGATCATGGAAGTGATAATTCCCATAGACAGCCAATGTACCACACCAACCGCCACGGCGGAAACAACATTCACCCCGGCGGTAGCTGCCAACAGCCAGATGGGAGACAAAGTACTGCCTACCATATTAAGACACAGGAAACCGCCACCTTTTCCGGGGCAGTACCAAAGCCAACAAAAGCCTGGCAGAAACAGAGCTCAGAAGTGAAAGGGCACCATTGAAGACACAGGGAAGAACCACGCCGCCATGGAATCCGAACTGCAAGTTTTCCCGATGATCTTCTACATTATGCTCCACCTGGAACACCAATGCCGACAAAGACGGTGAGTACAGCCGCCTAGCACACAAGGGAGTGTGGGAGGAAAACAAGAGTGACACACACACGCACAACACACACCATTTTCACACACAACATACACACAACCAGCTGCACACGTAAACCAAAGGCACACGACACACACCATAATAAAACAGGAACCACAATGCTGGAGTACCGACAACGTATTAGCATAGCAAAACCCACCACACAAACCAAATATATACAAATGTTCATAAAGGGCCAATGCCCAGTCCAAAGTCATAAGGGCACACAAGGCCACACAGCACAGTCCAAGTCCCAACCTGTATCCTGACACATCCGGAGAGAACACTGCAGGGGCATAATTTTGCAAGTGGGAAGGCACCTCAGTGGGTTTGGGGGGGTCATCTCAGCCAAATACGGACACGTCCCCACTGGTTATGGATGGGGCTTCATGCCCATTGCTTTGTCTTGGGGAGTGCATGCCTATTGCTATGTCCTGGGGAGTGCAAGGCCACAGTCTCTGAAGTGGGTGACTTGCCCACTGGTTCTGGAGGGGGCAACATGCCCATTGCTCTGTCTTGGAGAGTGCAAGGCCACAGTCTTTGAAATGGGTGACTTGCCCACTGGTTCTGGAGGGGGCAACATGCCCATTGCTCTGTCCTGGGGAGTGTAAGGCCACAGTCTCTGAAGTGTATGACTTGCCCACTGGTTCTGGAGAGGGCAACATGCCCATTGCTCTGTCCTGGGGAGTGCAAGGCCAAAGTCTCTGAAGTGGGTGACTTGCCCACTGGTTCTGGAGGGGCAACATGCCCATTGCTCTGTCCTGTGGAGCACATGCAACAGTCCCTCAAGTGGATGACTTGCCCACTGGTTCTGGAGGGGGCAACATGTCCATTGCTCTGTCCTGGGGAGTACATGCCTATTGCTATGTCCTGGGGAGTGCAAGGCCACAGTCTCTCAAGTGAGTGACTTGCCCACTGGTTCTGGAGGGGGCAACTCCCACAGCAGCCCCAGGAGGGTGGCCTACATGGAGTCCGCTGTCAGTGACGGCTGCACTGTGGTGGTGGATGGAGGAGCCTCCTGGGCAGCCTCTGCACTTACTGATGGCTGCACTGTGGTGGTGGATGGAGGAGCCTCCTGGGCAGCCTCTGCACTGTCCGATGGCTGCACTGTGGTGGTGGATGGAGGAGCCTCCTTGGCAGCTTCTGCACTCACGGATGGCTGCACTTCCACAGCTGGTGGTGGTGGCAGTGTCAGCCTGACAGATTCCGCTGGCGTAGAGTGCCTTGTCTCCTCCTGTACATGGGTAGTGGATCCCTTACCCTTCCTGGCAGGGGTGGATGGGCTCTTCCCCTCTCTAACTGGTGGTGCTATCTCCTTCCCCTTCTTCACAGGTGGTGCAGGCTCCTTCTTCTTCTTCACAGGTGGTGCAGGCCCCTTCCCCTTCTTCACAGGTGGTGCAGGCCCTTTCCCCTTCTTCCCTGGTCGTGTTGGCTCCTTCCCCTTCTTCCCTGGTAGTGCTGGCTCCTTCCCCTTCTGTGATGGAGGTTTGGTATCCTTACCATCACGAGTGGGTGGTGCTACCACTGTCCCCGTGGACTGTTTGGCTGAGGTGCTGGGCTGTGTCCTTGGTACCTTGCCCATACGTGCAGGACAGGGGGGCGGTGGGGTAGAGAAGAGGTCAAATTGGGAAAGGAAAAGCTTTTTAGGGACGGTGGGGTGGGAGGAGGGAGGAGTAATGGGAGTGGAGGATGAGTGAGTGGTTGTTGGAGGTGTATGTCTGCTGGACTTGAGTGAAGTGCATGGGCAGTATGCTGATGTGAGGTGGGTGGCTGTTGGGTGTGTGAGTGCTTGCGTTTGTGTCCCTTAGAAGAGGGGGGACAGAAAGGGTGGGAGAGGACAGAGGGGACGCATGCATGCCTGTCGTGGAGGTGTCTGCTATTGAGGTGTGTGTTCTGCTTAGTGTGGTGATGCTGGTTGTGGATGTACATATAATGCATGCAGGTGTGAGTGTGGACGTGACGGGAGAAAGGTGGAGGAGGAGCAGGAGGGGGAGACAGTGGCGGCAGTGGATGTTGTCATGTCTGCAACTCTATGGTGTTTGCGTGAGTGCCTGTGGGATGAAATGTGGTGCTTGTGTTTGCCTGTGCCACTCTTGTGTGTCGCTTTGTGTGCGTGCTCGTCTGTATGTGTTCCTGGGATGGGTTGAGGTTGAGGGGAGTGGGACTGGGACGTGGTAGTTGGAGGGGGGATGGTAGAAACAGGGACAATAGTTGCCATCAGAGAGGAGGCCAGAGCCTGAATCGATCTCTGTTGGGCCGCCAATCCACTGTGAATGCCCTCCAGGAATGCATTGCATTGCTGCATCTGGGATGCCAGCCCCTGGATGGCATTCACAATGGTTGATTGCCCTACAGATAGGGATCTCAGGAGGTCAATAGCCTCCTCACTCAGGGCTGCATTGCTCACTGGGCAGGGCCTGAGGTGCCTGGGGCGAAGTAGATGCCCACCCTACTGGGTGAGCGGGCAGAGGCAATTCGCTGAGGGGCTACTGGGAGGACGGTGCTGGTACAGGGGGGGTGTTGGCTCTACTTGTAGCTGGGGTGGTCACAGAGGTGTCCGCCATCACCAGGGAGCTCCCATCAGAGGAGGTATCAGAGTCTGTGTCTCTCCCCCTGTCTCTGCCGTGGTGCTCCCGTTCGTCCTCCGTCCCACTGGTTCCCTCGGTGTCGGTGGACTCTGCCTCCAGGGTCCTGTGGGATGCAGCTCCCTCTGAAGATGATGCTAATGCACACAAGGACAGGATGACAGAACAAAAAAGGGGAGGGGAGAGAGAGAAAGGAAACACTGGGTCAATTACTGCACAAACACCACCGTTGGCATATACAGCACCCTCACACACAGGGAACAGGCCTAAGCAATATGCCTTGCACTACCAGTAATATGGATAGTCACCAAGGCAAGATGAGGAGCACACACCGCCAACTGAAGCACACCTGGGACCCACAATGCCCTGCCTGAAAGTGACCACTAGCAAGCTAGGTTACCTGTATTTGACATGCAACCATTACCCTAGAGATGACCAATGCTGCAATGTATGGCCTGGTCTTAGGGGTACCCACTAACACACAACCACCACCAGGATACCACCCCACCAGCCAAAATATGTAACGATACCTACTGTACTCACCCCCTTGTGGCTGCTGTGATTCCCTCAAGTGCCCATCCAGCTCAGGGTAGGCCACCTTCAGTATGTGGGCCATCAGAGGGGTCAGGGTTCAACATGCACCTCTTCCTCATTGGGAGGCCATACCCAGCTGGGCCTTCGCGGTCTTCCGTGCCCAGCATCTCAGGTTCTCCCACCGTTTCGACAGTGGGTGCTCTGCCTGCCATAGAACCCCAGGGTCTGCACCTCCTTGGCGATGGCACGCCATTACCCCTTCTTTTGATGAGCGCTGACCTGCAGAGGTGATACATACAGGCGAACTCCATTGAACTAACAGTCACACACGTGGCCCACCATACCTGTTGCCATCACCATTGGCACACACATAGCCCAGCGCACAACATGTACAACAGATAATCCCCCCTTTACACAGTGCCTTCACACACATCTCGATGCATCCATGCCACATGCCCGTGCCCAGAGTGTACTCACCTGTTGGTCTGGATGCCCATACAGCAGTCCGTACCGGGTAGGAACCCATTCACAAGTCGCTCCAACTCCTCCGAAATGAAGGCTGGGGCCCTTTCCCCAGTCACACTGGCCATGGTTGGTTCCAGACACAGGTCACAGCAGCACATGCAGTGTAGGTCTTCTCATGTTGAAGGTCAGGAAACAAGTGAGGATTGAGTTAGAAAATGGTGGTTACGTCCGCGGCGGTGTACACCATCATCGCCAGCGTACATCCCCATTGGCCATTGTACTCCATAGGGCCAATATTATCCAATGAGGAATTGCATAGCGGTGCACGACCGCCTACCCCCACGAAGCTCAACGTCAGCGGAATTACCTCACTTACATCTGTCCCTCCACACAGGACAGGCGGTCCTCATTTGAGGGGGGAGGGGGTGAACAGGCCTATTGAGAATTGCTGCGTCACAGGATAAATAGGCACATACTTCGAAATTTACACTGTCCCAATACATAAGTGCACAATGTGGACTGCTGCTGTGGTTTAGTTGTTCAAATTGTGACAGGTTCACTCTTGTGTCCCTTAGATGCCAACCGGTGCGGATGAATAGGAGATGGAAACATACCCCTGTGTACAGACCACTGGTGGAGTTAGCTACACTGGAGGACAGTCACAATATCCTCAGCTATAGACTGGACAGAGCCACAATCACAGAGCTGTGTGCTCAGTTGGAGCCAGCACACCTGAGCCTCCTCCTCTCTTCTTCAGTTCCGCAAGAAGCTGAAGACATGGCTTTTCAATTAACTTACATATCCTAGACAGGGCTTGCATATATATTGTCTCAGTGCCAGGATAACCTCACAAATTACAGTGCACTTTACAAATACACATAACATGTACCGTGGGGGAGAATAGCACTCAACAAATGCCCATTTCATGTTGGCAAATATATTGGGAGGTTCATTGCAATTGGTGTGTATATTGACATACTGATCCGTTTGAAGCAAAAATATGTTTTGTTAAAATGTAAATTATATGCATATGGTTGTGGATTATGTGGCACACATGACAAATTCATAATTATGTGGGAAACCTCTAGAACTGAGACTGAGCTGTGTCAATTGTTGATATAGCTGTTGTGCGTACTCACTTTTTTTTTAAATATATCTTTTATTGCGTTTATCAAAGGATTACAGCATATAACAAATGAAATTACTAAAGTAGTCCCCAACGGTGTGCTCAAACCCCCCTCCCCCATCTTGCACTTAGTGCATCAAATAACAATCTTATCACAACAGTTCTCTGCGGTCAGGAGGAAAATCAGAGTTCCATAATATTTTTATGTGGTGGTTGTGATTATCTGCTCGGAATCTGAGTCTGTGGTGGAAGTGTTATCCTCTGATGTGGGAGCATCCATTGTCTTTAGGTTTTCCAGCACTGAGTCCCATTGGGTGGCATTGTCTCTGGGCCTTTGTCCCTGTAGCGCTTCTTTCAGCAACACCGTGCCCTTAGTTTCAGCCCATTTCTCTAGTGCATCTTGCCATCTATTCACTTGGGGACCTCCTGGGTCCTTCCAATGCGAGGTTATCTCTCTCTTTCCTAGTATCAGCGCCAGGTCAGTGAACCTGTTGGATATTTTTTTAGCTGAAGGGTGAGGGAAGTCCCCCAGGATTGCTACTACAGGGGTTGGTGAGAGTGATCTTTCTGTGCTGGTGGATATTTTCCTGAATACTTCTGTCCAATACAGACTGATTTTCGGGCAGTTCCACAGCATGTGCATTAGGTCTGCTGCTAGTTCAGCGCATCGGGTGCAACTAGAGTTTAGTTATCAATTGTGGGGTTAAATAGGCTCTATGATAAATATATAGGTTTATCAGTTTGAACCTTGCGTTTCTAGATACTGAGTAAATGTGGGAGGTGATTCTAGCCCATTGAGTGTCCTCTATTATGGTATCTAGGTCAGTCTGCCATTTGGATCTGAGTTTATTCATTGGGAAGCAAGTGCTGTTCTGTAGGGATCTGTATATTCCAGAGATCACCCCCTTTTGGTCCCCTATTGAACAGAGGAGGTTGCAGCCTCCATGTGTAGCTGGTTCGCATGATTTTGTGCCCCATATTTTTGGGATAGTTTTGATTAAGGCATTGTGGGTGAGGAACAAGCCAGACGGGAGGTTGAACCGCTCTTGCAGTTCTGCATAAGAGCAAAGTTTTCCGTTGCTGAACAAATCTCCTAATTTCGTGATTTTGTATGTTGTCAATTTGTTAGTGTGCGCAGAGATGTGTCCCTTTGAGATGAGGTTTAAGGATATTAGGGGAACCTCAGGCGCATAAGGGGCCTTTGTGCAGGTGCGTTTTAGAAATTGTTCCCAGCAGTGTCTCGTCGCTTCCCATTCTAATGGAAGCTGTTGGTTTTTTTTTTTTGGGGTTCAATAGAATACTTAAGATTTTTTCTAGTGGGCAGTTTAGAGAGATCTGCAAATGCTTTGTGCTTGGGGGTTCGCTAATTAATTTTGCTATCCATTGTAGTAGCCCCGCCCAGTAATAGATCTCTAGATCTGGGGCGGTTATGCCACCTTCTGAGGTGGGCCTTTGGAGAGTGTGGAGTGCGATTCTGTGCCTATTCGGCCCCCATATAAAATTCGCGGCCAGGGAATCTATATTTTTTAACACTGTTTTCGGGATTATGAGTGGGATAGTGGAGAAGTAATATAGCAGCCTAGATAGTGCTATCATTTTAAGTTGGGCAACTCTCCCAAAGACTGTTAGGGGTAGTATGTTCTGTTCCAGAAGTGCATTGCTTTGATTCCCCTAATTGATTCCTGTATATTTCCCTCTAGTAGGTCTTCTACCTTGTGGTATATATTGACCCCCAAGTATTTAAATGTATTCGGGGACCAGGGTAGACCTTTGGTGTCTGTGGATTCCAAAGTGCCTTTGGTTAGTGGAAAGATGGAGGATTTTCTCCAGTTGATTCGGAGTCCAGAAGCTCTTCTGTAATTTTCTAACATATCTATTGCCCCTGGTAAGTCTGCTCCCAGATTCTTAAGAAATAGTAGCATGTCGTCTGCGTAAAGGGCAATATAGTGTGTCCAGCTGTTGATTGGGATACCCTCAAAGCACTTTCTGGATCTTGCTGTTTGGGCAAGGGGCTCCACTGCTATAGCAAATAGAAGGGGAGATAATGGGCAGCCTTGTCTGGTCCCTCTACCCACCCGGAAAGAGTCGGAAATAGTGCTGCCTGTAAGCACTCTCGCTGTGGGATTGGTGTATAGTAGCTTTGTCCAGCGTGTGAATCCTTCTCCTAATCCAAATTTTAGCATGACCTGTTCTAGGTAGTCCCACTTTAGGCTGTCAAAGGCTTTTTCTATGTCCACTGAGATTATCGCTGCTTGAGGCATTGTTGGGGGCATGGAATGTAGTATTGAGACTAAGGGGGTGATTTTAACCTTCCGCCATCCGCCAAGGTACCGCCGTGAAATGACAGCACCGCGGTCAAAAGACCGCGGCGGCCATTTAAACATTTCCGCTGGGCCGGCGGGCGCTCTCCGAAAGAGCGCCCGCCGGCCCAGCAGAAATGCCCCTGCAACGAGGACGCCGGCTCAGAATTGAGCCGGCGTAGTTGCAGGGGTGCGACGGGTGCAGTTGCACCCGTTGCGTATTTCAGTGTCTGCAAAGCAGACACTGAAATACTTTGCGGGGCCCTCTTACGGGGGCCCCTGCAGTGCCCATGCCATTGGCATGGGCACTGCAGGGGCCCCCAGGGGCCCCGCGACACCCCCTACCGCCATCCTGTTCATGGCGGGTTTCCCGCCATGAACAGGATGGCGGTAGGGGGTGTCAGAATCCCCATGGCGGCGGAGCGCGCTCCGCCGCCATGGAGGATTCCCCCGAGCAGCGGAAAGTCGGCGGGAGACCGCCGACTTTCCGCTTTTGACCGCGGCTGAACCGCCGCGGTCAGAATGCTCGTGGGAGCACCGCCAGCCTGTTGCCGGTGCTCCCGTGGTCGGTGGCCCTGGCGGCCACCGGCCGCCAGGGTCAGAATGACCCCCTAAGCGTCTGATATTTTGCGCTGTACTGCATTGTGGAATAAATCCCGACTGGTCTTGGTGAATCAGTGTGGTCATTAGAGGTAAGAGTCTGTTTGCCAGTACCCGACTTAATATTTTGTAATCTAGGTTTAACATGGATAGTGGGCGGTAGGAGCGGACGTCCGTGGGTGGTTTATCAGGCTTTAGTAGGGGGATCATTATGGCCTTGTTGGTTGATTGAGGTAGTCTATTGTTGTGCCACGCTTCTGTGTATATTGTGTAGAGTCTTGGAGCTAGTAGGTCCTGGTATAGTAGATAAAACTCCATTGGGAGTCCGTCTGCTCCCGGGATTTTACCCCTTGCCATGCCCTGTATTGCTATTTTAATTTATGAAATTGATATAGGAGCAGCTAGGGACACACTTTCTTCTGCTCCTAATTTAGGGAGGGTGAGAGCTTCCAACTCCAAGATCTGGATGTTTCTGATAGTATCGATGGGGACTGCATATAAGGTTGAGTAGTATTCAAAGAAACAAGTATTGATCTCCCCTTGACCATGTGCTCTACCACCTGAGTGTTTCTCAATCTCGACTATGATAGTTTGTGGTTTAGGGGGCTTAGCAAGCCATGCTAACATGGCGCCTGCTTTGTCTCCTTCCGCGTGCCGTTTGTTTAAATACTGCTTATAGTCAAAGCGAGATAATCTAGTGTTTGCCTCAGTTATTTTAGTTTTAGTTTCGATCAGAAGGGGGGGTCAATTCAGGGTGTGTTTGGTGCCTACGCTCAATGTCTTTAAGGGAGGCTTCAAGACTTTTTAGTTCAGCTTCAATTGATTTTCGAACTCCGATACTCTCACCGATACAGTTGCCCCTGGTTACTATTTTGAAGGTTTCCCATTCGAGGGATCTGGAGGATGCTGTCCCTGTGTTTTGCTTGAAAAATTCCTCAATGCTTTTGCGTAGGAGGTGTTTGAATGCTTCATCTTCGAGTGCATCTGTCCTCAGCCGCCAAGTGGGGATCAATGGTCTCTCCCCACTCCACGCTAGTGAAACCAACAAGGGGTTATGATCTGATATAGTGCGGCTCAGGTATTCGGATGTTACTACGACATTTTGCAGCTCAGGGGATATTAGAAAGGTGTCTAGTTTAACGTGTAGGTCATGTACTATCGAATAATAAGAGTACTCTCTGCAGTGTGGGTTAAGTTGTCTCCAGCAGTCTCCTAATTGCCAGTGTTGTTGCCATTCTGTGAAAGATTTGGCAGTTTTTTAGAGTTTGTGAATGCAGTAGGGGTGGGTGCGATCTATCCATGTGGATATCAGCTATACAGTTAAAGTCCCCACCAAGTATTTTCAGGCCTGTGAGTGTTGGACCTATTTCCCGCGATAGCTTGTTGAGAAATGTTTTTTGATCTAAGTTCGGTGCATATAGGCTGCCAATGGTCACCTCCCTCCCATCCAGCCTTCCATTGACCAAAACATACCTCCCCTCTTTATCTGTGGTTGTGTGTAGTGCTTGGAATGGTACCCCAGATCGGACCCACATTAGTACTCCCCTTGCAAACGCTGAGTAATTAGTGGCAAATGTTTGACCTCTCCATCTTTTCTTAAGTGCTGCAACTTCCTGCTCTAGTAGATGTGTTTCCTGCAGTAGGGCTATATGTATCACCCTGCGTTTGAGGTAGTTATATACTTTATACCGCTTGGACATATTATTTAGACCTCTAACGTTCCATGTTATCATTTTGTATTTTGTAGTCATAGTCTGTGGTTTTTTAATTGTTGATTGCTGGCAGGTGTGGACCAATGGTTAATTCTGCTATTGTGTTTAATTGTTGAGGATCCGGGTTGAGAATTGTCTGTCGCATTAAGAACTAGTGCACTGATTACCCCTATAACTATGTGAACAAACTTAATTCCCAGCTCCCACTCCCAGGACCGGTAACCAAAACTTTCCCCGTCCAAACCTTTAACATTCTTAATTTAAAGTCCTATAGGTGGGTGGCGCGTCAAAGGCCGAGAGGCCGAGAGCCCCCGCTCTGAGCTGCTCCCGGGGCCCGGATGCATTGTGCTTAGGTCCCATTAAGATCTACTTAAGGTGCAAGTCTGTCAGCTGGTTCAAAGGGATCTTTGCTTGTTATTCTGTGTGCGTCAACTAAGTTCGTGCAAGTACTCACAGACAGTTTGGTCTTCACAGAGAGGGGTCAGATAATTTCTTCTGCAGTTCCTGGTGTTATTTTAGGCAGACTAGTGATGGTGTCCCACGAGGATATCGAGGAGCTCCCGCAGTCTGAGTCGAGGTCTGAGATACTGCCTGCCCCCGCTCAGTGCTGCCTCCGCGTCTACAGTATCCCGCATCTCTTGAAGGGATTGGTGCCTTGGGGGGGCTGCCTCCGTGATCCGTTTGGAAGATCTACTGCGTTTCCTGCCAGGTTTGTGGGGGGTTCTAGTAGGAGGGGCCAGGTTGGTTATGCTCAGAGTTTCCAGCCATTCCCTCACTAGCTGAGGCGATAGAAAGAAGTGTGTTTTGCCATCATATTCCTCTCTGAGCTTGGCGGGGAAAAGCATTGCATATTTTATACCGTTCTTGCGTAGTGTATGCTTAGACTCGCTAAAAGAGACCCTTTGTGCTTGTGTTTCTCTGGTGAAGGCTGGGAAGATCATGACCCGCTGGTTGTTGCACATGATTTCTCCAAGTTGTCGTGATTGTGAGAATATATAGTCTCTATCTTTATAATGCAACAATTTTGCTACAATTGGTCGCGGTCTAGCTCCTGGGAGCGGCACTCTGCTGGGTACCCTATGGGCTCTTTCTATCGCAAAAAAAGCTGATAGGCCCTCCGTGGCTACTGTGGTCCTGATCCAGGTTTCCAGAAAAGATTCCATATTGTCTGCTGAGGATTCTGATCTTTCTGGTACCCCGACCAGTCTAAGCTTACTCCTGCGTGCGTGATTTTCAGCATCTTCCGGTCTGGTTTCCAGGGTTTTAATTCGGGTAGTGAGTTCCGCAAGCTCTGTAGATGCCGATTTTTGTGTTAAAGTCACTGCTGCGAGAGATTTTTCGTTCGTTCCTACTCTTTCCTTTAGTTTGCGATGGTCATCACGCAGTAATGTGAGGTCAGTTGATAAATTGTCTATTTTCTGCTCCAGTGCTTCACGGGATTCTCTAATGGCTAGGAGGACCGTGTCCAGTGTTGTTTCCTGTTGTGTCGGACTGTCTAGGGAGGCTGATTTTGTGGGGTGACTAGGGGGTTTTGCGATTGTAGTCTCATCTTGGTTCTGTTCTTCTTGTTTTTAGGTTTCCCCATACTTGAAACAGTTGTTTGATTAGATGAAAGGATGCTTCACTTGTTATGTTGGAGGGCCCTCCGTCCTGTGTTTTCCGTCTGGGGAATCCTTCCAGTGCCCTCAGGGTTCGTCACTCATCTCTGGGGAGTGAGCGCGGGGGGGAGCGGAAGTCCTCCGCTCTCTATCTTCTTACACCTTCGGTTCTTGGGTTGTTGGCAGGGGCCCCGTTGTCTTAGAAAGGTGGAGAGGGGGTCAGGGTCAAAGGTGCTTTCAGTTGCCTGTCCCGTTCAGGGCTGGAGGGATGCGGGGGCCAGACTCCCTTCCTGGCCATGGAGCTTCCCAATCCGTTTGGTTCTGTGCTGGGGAGCTCTCCCGGTCAGTGTCTCACCAGTGGTTTACATGTGTTCCCTCCAGTATTCTTTTTGTTATTGGGAACCTCCTGAGCTTTCCGTGGTTCTTCAATGACTTCTGGGGGAATATCCATGAGCTCCCAAGTGCGGCCGGTCGGTCATTCCAAGCCCCCTTTTTTCGCTCGCTCTCTTGTTCACCGGCCCTCCCTGAGTCTAGCAGGGGGTCCGCCAGAGCTGGAGGACCTCCTCCTGCAATGGGGGTCGATCGGATGTCGTTGTGGGGGGCCCTGTACTCCTGTTTCTCTGTTTCACGTTCGCTCGCCCGAGGTGTGGATATGGGGGGGAGGCAGGAGTCTTTCGCCCCTTATCCCTCCTCACTCTTGGCTTTGGAGTTGTAGGCGGGGGCCCCGCTGATCAAATCGGGTGGGGGGGGTTTACCGTCCAAGCTGCCCACAATTTCCCATTCCGCTCAGAGTGGTGGTTAGCCCGCGGGGAGCCCGCCTCTCCCGCATGGTCGTGGTGCTCCTCAGTTCGGGTGCTCTTGGTTTGTTTTCTGCCGGGGAGCGCACTCATCTGGCAGTGGCAGAGGGGACCCCTGTGCTCCCTCCAGTGTTTCTCTTATCACTGGGAGTCTCACTGTCCAATTGCGGCCCCACAGAGATCTCCGGGCGATCAAGCGCTAGTTCCAGCCTGCGTTCGGGCAGGGGTCCCAGGCTCCTTCCGCCCGTCCGTTCTCCCACTCACCGGCTCTCCTTGTGCCTGGCAAGGGGTTCGCTCACGTCGGGGGGCCTCCTCAGTCGGTGGGGGTCATTTGAACTCTGCCGCGGGAGCTCCGTCTTCTCGTCACTTCGCTGTGTCTCCGTTGGGGAAACGCCCGATCACGCCCGCCATTTTACTTCGCGGCGGCTGCTGATGAAATTTTTTATTTTTAGCTAGTATCTCTGGTGGAATTGTATTGGAGAGGGCTCCTTTTCAGGCCAGCTGCTTTCCGATGACGCTTCTGCTAGTTGGTGTCTGTTTTGGGTGCAGTTCAGAGATATAAAGCTGGCTGGGCCCCGTTTGCCGCCCCGGAACTATGCGCTAAGCGTGCAGCTTCATCTGCTGCAGGCCACGCCCCCGTGCGTACTCACTTGCATTGCACTGCAGCACATTTGGTTGGTCCTGTACAAAAGGGTCACTTTTCATTTAAACAATATCTTGCAAAAATATGGGTGAATCCTGCTTACAACTTTCAAGCTTAGAATGTTGATGTAATTTTGTGGTTGTCTGGAGAATAATTGCATGAAAGAAATGGAAAAAATATAAAAATGCGTCATACATATTAGCCAAGGTTGTACTCAGATCTAACCATTCACAAAAAAGTGATCAAGGTGAAGGGTTAATGTAGTGTCAATGGGCATTGGTTCATCAAACACTTTTTATTATTCTCCAAATGTTCCATTCTGCATGCATCATTTCCCTACACTCTTGTCAAATAACTCGGTTTTTGTTTGCTTTTCAGATCCAGTTTGTACAGTTATAACAGCCTTTTTTTGCAGTTAGTGTTGGTGTGCAGATTGCTTGCACCCTGCCCAACTCTTGAAGACACATGTGTTTCTTCTCCTGCCCCTAAGATTAATTCTGCGAACAGTAGGCCACACCAGCAAATCTTCCATGATAATAAGTTTGAAATCCATGTGTAAATGGCTACCTATTATGTGACTCGTGATCTGCTATTTGCACATGCTAAAGGCTGCTAAAAAATGTAGTGAATCAGTTTCAGAGAAATTAAATAAGTTTCCGGTTATCAGTGGCTTCTCTAGAAGTGACAAGATTATTTTAAATTTGGAACACACTAGGAGCTACAGATGACACACACACACACACACACTGTTACTTGAGATAACTAGAAGGGTTGGATCTCAGATAACGTCCCTTTAACAATTGTTTTTCATCTTTAAAGTTATGAAGTTTTTTTAATGTAAAGCTAGGTATTGTTACAATTCCTAACTGTAGTGCCACCCTTTAACACACACACACACACACACACACACACATATTTTGTTCTCACTAAAAATAAAAAAAACTGTGGTTACAGGAACGTTATGGTTAGTGTTGGAAAGTGGATTATTGGTAAGGGCAGGTAAGCACCTACACTTAGCAATAGCCCACTAACCCCTACTAGGTCCAGTTAGGTCTCAATAAATTAATCCCAGCTCAACCCTTGTCAGCTTGGCATCGAGCGATAAGGCTTAACTTAGGAGATAAGTGTGTAAAGCATTAAAAAAGCACAAAACAGTGAATAGGTAAAACACAAACCACATTAAAAAATCAACATAGATTATATTATTATCTTCAAAATGACACCAAAACAATTAAAATCAGATAAGGTCAACCGGAGATATGAATTTTTAAAGAATTAATGTTTTCTAGCGCATAGAAACTAAAAGCGTTAATCTGGTCATCAGTCAAAGTCAAAGTTTGAGGCCGACCACTATGGAGCCCTGCTCGTCTACAGCAAGTGGGAGGCCTCGGTCAAAAGTTTACCTTCGGACTTAGGCCCTCAGTATGACATTGGCGGTCAGTCCCACTTACCGGCATGCTGACTGCCGCCAACATACCGCCACCGCAGTGGATATCCATTCACCATATTATGACACACACACACCAATCCGACACAAGTCCACCACACCAAAGGTCAGTGATAAACTGACGGTATCCAAACCCACACTTTTACACCAACAGAAGTACACCCACCACGTTATGACCCACGAATCACCTTCCACCTCTGCTGCTGTTAGTGGACAGGAGGCCCCGCCACAGGACCAACAGGCCACCAGCACCCCTCCCCTACAGAAGGAAAACCACCCCGCAAATTTTCCCTGTGATCCAGGTAGAAGCCAGAGACTATTGCCAAGACCCCCACGAGGAGATAAGCCTCTCCTGATTGTCACCCTTGTGTCCCACTCTGTCACCCTGTCCACCTTGAACTGCCATTGCTCCCCTTCCTATGTCCCCTTGGACAATGCACCTGTGCTAAAAATAGACTGGAACTATACCCTGGACTTTCATCCATCATCACCCCAGCTCATTGCACTTCCCCCTTTTCTTCGTAGCACTACAATAAACACACTTTGAAAAAATACAAGTATGGAGTATGTCAAATGATTTAAGTATGTATTCGTTTAACAAGGTTCAAACATTCCAATTCAACTGTACAGTAATGTGCACATAGGATAGACCTGTTTTTGGCTGCAGTGAACACACCAGGAGTTATAGTTGGGCACCAACATCTGCAAAAAGAGTACCAAATGGTACAGTGAGTGGGTCTAGAAGTGGGAAATCACAGCCTGCCAGTGACAATCACAAACAATCAAATCACAATGAAATTTGAGTTACCACTGTCTTACCTGTGTGTCATTGGAAATATTGGCGAATCACTGCAGTTCTGTTGTCCTCATCCTCTGCCTCCTCATCTTCACTGTCCACAGGATCCACTGCTGCCACATGGCCCTCTCCAGCCTCCTCCTCCTGCAGAAAAGGCACACTGCGTTTCAAGGCAAGGTTATGCAACATGCAGCATGCAACGATTATCTGGCAGACCTTCTTGGGTGAGTAGCACAGGGATCCACCTGTTAGATGGAGGCACCGAAACCTGGCCTTCAGGAGGCCAAAGGTCCTTTCAATGATCCTTCTGGTTCACTCATTGTAACATTCCCCTTCCCTTGTCCTGGGATTCCTCACAGGGGTCAGGAGCCATGATAGGTTGGGGTAACCAGAGTCACCTGCAAATATCGAGGGACATCATTTAGCCACACACTATCCCTTATGGCCCTCATCATACCCATACACCAACATCCACTGGGTGGGAACCAGGGCTCACCTATTAGCCACACAGTGCCTCTGTAGTTGGACCATCACATTTGGGATGCTGCTATTCCTCAGGATAAAGGCATCATGCACAGACCCTCAATACTTCGCATTGACGTGGGAGATGTACTGGTCCGCCAGGCACACCATCTGCACATTCACTGAATGAAAACTTTTTCGATTTCTGTAGACCTGTTCATTATGCCGGGGAGGGGCATCAGTCGCCCCAATTATGTTGTGGATATGTCCCATTACATAGAAGTCAGTCTTCACTGTTTCCAAAACATCCACTTGGGGGAAAACAGTATAGCTGCATATGTGTTTAATCAGGGCAGACAACACTCCGGTCAGCACAATTGAGAACATTGGCTGTGACATTCCTGCTTCCAACCCCACTGTCACTTGGAAAGAACCAGTTGCCAGGAAATGGAACACTGATAGGACTTGCACAAGAGGGGGAATCCCAGTGGGGTGACGGATAGCAAATATCAGGTCAGGCTCCAGTTGGGCACACAGCTCTGTGATTGTGGCCCTGTCAAGTCTGCTGGTGAGGATAATGTGCCTGCCCTCCATTGTTGCCAAGTCCACCAGGGGTCTGTACACGGGGGTATGTCTCCATCTCCTGTTCATCCACAGCAGTTGCAATCTAGGGGGCAAAAGAGTTAGGAGCCGGTCACAAACTGTACATTGGAGCCACAACAGTACAATGCATTATGTAATTTTGAAATGTACTTGTTTGCCTTTCTCCAGATTGTACAATTGTGAACTGTGACGCAATTGTAATCCAGGGCCTGCCCCCATCCCAGAAATGGCATCTGCCTGTCCTGTGTGGATGACAGGTGGAACTAAGGTAATTCCGCTGATGTTGTGCGCCAGCTGCCACCCCGTACCAGCACCGCCCTCCCAGCAGCCCCTCAGAGAGTTGCCTGTGCCCGCTCACCCAGGAGGGAGGGCATCTCCTTCGCCCCAGGCACCCCAGGCTCTGCCCCAGTTAGCCCTGCTGCCCTGAGTGAGGAGGCTATTAACCTCCTGAGATCCATCGCTGTTGGGCAGTCAACCATTGTGAATGCCATCCAGGGACTGGCATCTCAGATGCAGCAATGCAATGCATTTCTGGAGGGCATTCACAGTGGATTGGTGGCCCAACAGAGATCGATTCAGGCTTTGGCCTCCTCTCTGATGGCATCCATCGTCCCTGTTCCTACCGTCCCCCCTCCAACTACCACTTCCCAGTCCCAGTCTCCTCAACCCCAACCCATGCACACATACAGACAAGCATGCACACAAGACAACACCCAAGAGTGGCACAGTCAAACACAGGCACCACACTTCATCCCACAAGCACTCACGCAAACACCAGACAGTTGCAGACACAACCACATCCACTGCTTCCACTGTCTCCCCCTCCTCCGTCTCTTCCTCCACCTCCCTCACAATCTCGTCCACACTCCCACCTGCATGCACTGCATCAACATCCACCACCAGCATCACCACACCAAGCAGCACACACACCTCACTAGCAGATACCTCCACAAAATCCATGCATGTGTCCCCTGTGTCCTCTCCCACCCTGTCTATCCCCACCTCCTAAAGGACACAAACGCAAGCACTCAGACACCCAGCAGCCATCCACCTCACAACAGTATCCAGCCCATGCACCTGCACCCAAAATCAGCAGACAAACATCTCCCACAACCACTCCCTCCTACTCCACTCCCAAACCTTCTCCCTCTTCCCGCCCCAGTGTCCCTGAGAGGTTTTTCTTCTCCACCATTGACCTCTTCCCTACCCCCCGTCTTCCACATATGGCCAGGGTGTGTAAAACACAGGCAAGCACCTCAGCCACCCAGTCCAAGGGCCCAGTAGTGTCCACAGCAACTCGTGGTGGTATAGGATCCAGGTCACCAGCCAGCCTCACGGAAAGGGTGCCTGCCCCAAGTGCTGCCAGGAAGGGCAAGGAGCCATTCCCCGCTGCTGCAAGGTAGGGTAAGGAGCTATCCCCAGCTGCTGCAAGGAAGGGCAACCAGCCATCCCCAGCTGCTGCCAGAAAGGGCAAGCGGCCTGCACCGGCTGCTGCCCTGAAGCACAAGGAACCTTCCCCAGCTGCTGCCAGGAAGGGCGAGGAGCCTTCCCCAGCTGCTACCAGGAAGGGCGAGGAGCCTTCGCCAGCTGCTGCCAGGAAGGGCAAGGAGCCTTCCCCAGCTGCTGCCAGGAAGGGCAAGGGGCCTGCACCAGCCCGCAGGAAGGAGAAGGGGCCTGGTGCAGGGCCTCAGTTGGAGCCCCCACCACCAACCATGGTTGTGCAGCTGTCCGAGGCTGCAGGGGATGGGCTGGAGCTTCCCCCCACTAGAGCCACCTCCAGCATCACCAGAAGCACCGCCACCAGCAGTGGGCAGCCGTCCGATGCTGCAGGGGATGGGCTGGAGCTTCCCCCCAAAACCGCCACCACCAGCAGCAGCAGCACCACCACTGCCACCACTGAGCAGCTGTCACTGGCTGTGGACATTCATTAGACTTGGAGCCATGGGCTGTTCTGTGGCCTGCCCCCTGCAAATCCTGGGGGTATGACACCCAGCTGAGAGACTGTGACCTTGCACTCCCCAGGATCAGAAGCACAGGGCACGATGCCCCCTCCAGAACGAGTGGGTAGGGCACCCACTCACCCCATCCTCTCCAGGATGAAGATCACAGGGCACGAATCTCCCTCCATAACCAGTGGGCCAGTTTCCCACTTGAGAGACTGTGGCCTTGCACTCCCTAGGACCAAGCACAGGGCATGTTGACCCCTCCAGAGCATGTGGGCAAGTCACCCACTTGAGAGACTGTGGCCTTGCACTCCCCAGGACAAAGAGCAATGGGCATGTTGTCCCCTCCAGGAACAGTGGTGTTGTTCCATCTGCAGGCTGTGGTACCCCCCCCGTTCCCCATCCTCCTGAGGTGCGTGCCTATTTTCGAAATGATGCCCTTGCAGGGTTCTCTCCGTTTTGTTGCAAGAGGCAACTGGGGCCTTGGACTTTGCGATGTGGCCCTGTGGCCTACGCATGTTGAGGACTAGGCTGTGCCCCTTGATTTGTACATACGTATATAAATTTAGATTTGATGTTTGTATTTTTGATGTATTTATATTATTACACTCACTTTCATCTATTGGTGTTGTCATTGCATTATTCCTGAGGGGTACGGGTTAAATATGTTTTCTTGTGCATCTGATTGTGTGTATGGTGTTGGGGTGGGGGTGTGTATGGTGTGTGTGTGTGTGTGTCACTCTCTTTTTCCTCCTCCCCTCTGTTCTAGGTGGCTGTACTCACCGTGGTCGTCTTCGCCGTCGTTGGTGTTCGTGGTGGAGGATGACATAGATCATTGGGAAGATCTGCAGCTCGGACTTCATGGTGGTGTGGTTCTTCCCTGTGTCTCCAAAGGTGAGTCGTTTCCCTTCTGAGGTCTGTTTCCGCCAGGCTTTTGATGTCATTGGTACAGCCCCGGAAAAGGTGGCGGATTGCAGGGTTTTTTAATACAGTGGGCGGAACATTGACTTCTGCCTGGCTGTAGGCGGCTACCACCATGGTGCCTGTTGTTTCTGCCCTGGCGGTTGGTGTGGTAAAGTGGCTGTCTATCTGAGCTCTTTCAGCCATGGTCATAATTTGGCGGTAATTACCACTGGCCTGTTGCCGGTATTACCGCCAATGTATCACCGACCGCCAAGGTTGTAATGAGGGCCTTAGTCTTTTTCTAGAAGATTTTTCTCACGGAGACAAAGGGGGTGATTCTGACAGGGTCGGCGGGAGCACCGCCGACAGGCCGGCGGTGCCCCGCAGGGCATTCTGACCGCGGCGGTTCGGCCGCGGTCAGATGCGGAAAACCGGCGGTCTCCCGCCGGTTTTCTGCTGCCCATGTGAATCCTCCATGGCGGCGGAGCGCGCTCCGCCGCCATGGGGATTCTGACACCCCCTACTGCCATCCTGTTCCTGGCGGGTCTCCCGCCAGGAACAGGATGGCGGTAGGGGGTGCCGCGGGGGCCCTGGGGGCCCCTGCAGTGCCCATGCCAATGGCATGGGCACTGCAGGGGCCCCCGTAAGAGGGCCCCACTTAGTATTTCAGTGTCTGCTATGCAGACACTGAAATACGCGACGGGTGCCACTGCACCCGTCGCACCTTCCCACTCCGCCGGCTCAATTCTGAGCCGGCGTCCTCGTGGGAAGGATGATTTGCCCTGGGCTGGCGGGCGGCCTTTTGGCGGTCGCCCGCCAGCCCAGGGCAAATCCCAAAATACCCTCAGCGGTCTTTCGACCGCGGAGCGGTATTTTGGTGGGGGAAGTCTGGCGGGCGGCCTCCGCCGCCCGCCAGACTTAGAATGACCCCCAAAGTCCCTAATCCGATCTGACCACCCCGAAGCCATCTTCGAATACGCATCACAGTAGACCTCGGTGAAGAATTCTACCTTCGGAATTAGACAATTTTTCAGGACAGAAATCTTTGTCTAGGCCGAAGTTGAATTTGAATCCGATATCTCTGGAGCCCTCCTCGGATACGGTGCGTGGGAAGTCTCGGGCAACTTTTTACTTTGAACTTTGTCACTGTTTTGGAGCTTTTGCTTTCTGACGTCGGGCGACCCTCCACAGTGAGCCGATTTTGAGTCATTGTCGTCGGATTGCCTTTCCAAGACCCCCCGGTGAAATCCTGGAACTCTGGGGCTCTGGAGCTTTTCAGTGGGACGAACCTGCAAGTTAGGCCCGGTCACGGTTGAGGTAAGCCAGCTTGACTCACGATGTCAGGTCGGCCCCTTTATGGAGCTTTTTACGAAAAGTTCTTTAGCCTTCATTAAAACTTCTGGATCTGCTTTCAGAAGGTATTTGAAGGTCCTTTAGGAGTCCACAGCTCACCTCAAGGTTCCAAAAACTCTGAGTTGCTCCATGAGGGTTAGGACTCCAACTCCCAGAGTGCCCCTGGCTCAAACTTCAAAATGACCACTGGACAGTGGTCAGCTTGTAAGTTTCTTCAGGATTTGATGCAGGGGACTTTGGTAGCAAACAGAAACAGGGAGCTCCTTCTTGAACCATTTGAAGCCAGGCAAAGTCCTCTTAGTGGTGAAGCCCAAGTGTGCAGCTGGTGCAGTCCTTCAGAGTGCAGTGTCCAGGTGCAGGTCAAGGGTCCAGCAGGGCAGTCCATCTTCTTCCGCCATTGTTCCTTGTAGGGGTCTGAGGTTTGAGTGCAGCTATAGCTATATTTATCCTTGCTCCTGGGGTGGAAAGCAGGGGAGGCCAACTGTCCAATCACAGGCAGGCCACCACCCTCTTCCTGGGAAGTGTAGCAAAAAACAGTCCCAGGGAGCAACATTCTTTAAAAATCCAAAATGTCAGAATCTGAATTTTGGAGGTTAGATCTGGCTGAGCCCACCCACTTGCGTGGCTAAAATTCCTTAACACACACCTTTCCTGCCCTCCTCTGATCTAATCAAGGGGTTACCTGGTTATCTGGGTTTGCAGGAAATAAGGGAGGTCTTGAGCAACTCCAAATGTCCTTCCCTCCTTTGAAGACCAATGTGGCTGCTCTCCTTCCATCCTGTTTCACCATCTGCTACCCCAGGCACTTCCTTTGTCTTCAGCCCAGGCCACTTCATATCTCATCAAGGCAGGATGCCAGATCCTGGCCAATCAGAGAAGGACACTACAGAGCTGAAGTTGCCAACTTTCAGGTAGAGTTTTAAAACGCTTTCCCTGAACTAGTTATATTAAATTCAGTTTCATTATAACAATCAGTTTGATACTAAACCTGAAATAGTTAGCTCCTTTTGGGACTTTATTAATTTAAAATAAAGTCTCCTCATTTCAGCCTATGGGGCCTACTCACTATAATGAGGGAAAAAATGAATTGGGCCATTTTTCCTCATCAAGGCTTATAAAACATCTTTTATAAGGTCCCTGCTTAGAGTTACACTGCACACAACCCGGGGAGCACATAGGCCACACCTTAGGAGTGACTTATATGCAAACGTAATGTAGTTTAGGACTTTGGAAGTACTTTTAATTCCAAAGTCGAATTTGGAGGTAACTTTAATTTAAAAGCAGTCAGCAAGGCAGGCCTTCCTTTAAAATGACACAGGGCACCTCAGTAGTGCACCAATGGGTGCACCACCTATGCTGGGGTCCCTCAACCTACATGCTCTACCCTATACTAGGGACTTATAGGTAAGGTTGATACTGCCAATTATAATTACCCTAATTTCCATAAATATTTTAATCAGAGCACGGCCCTGGGATTGATTAGCAGTGCCCAGGGCACCATCAGATTCAGCAAAACACCAGCAAAAAGTGAAAATGGGTGCAAAAAGTTGGTGGGCTTCTACAGTTCAGATTTAACACGCACAAAGCCTTGCACAGTGTTCTCATCAATAATTTTACTGCAAATGTTACAGTGATATTATTAATGATGTCATGAGTGATGTAATATCTGGGGTAATTAGAAATGCATGGCAACGGTGTGAGTTATAGTTGCATTATGGCACGAGTTATAGTTACTTGAAATAGCCCTAACTATAACTGATTAATTTCTAAAGTTTTGTGCGCGTAAAATCTACACCCAACTATAACATCCTTGTAACCTTTGTTTTTTTTGTGAATTTCTAAGGTTTTTTTATTCTATTTCCTAACTATAATGTTGTTTTTTTATCGCAACACACGGTGGGGGGGAGGGGGTTGGATGGAGGGCCTAGCCTGGCATTGTGCTGCCATACCCAAGCTTGCTGCTTCTTCCCACCTCCTCCTTGTCGTCCTTATTCCACGTCCATGCCCCTGCTCCCTCATAACAGCCCTGTGTGGCTGTTGTTCTGCCTGCCCTGAACAGTTAGCTTGCTGCCCCATCCACCACCTCCCTACCCTCTGATGGCAAAG
Source organism: Pleurodeles waltl (assembly GCF_031143425.1). Classification (NCBI taxonomy): domain Eukaryota; kingdom Metazoa; phylum Chordata; class Amphibia; order Caudata; family Salamandridae; genus Pleurodeles; species Pleurodeles waltl. The sequence goes on from NC_090439.1 coordinate 191,676,637, forward strand.
TCCATGCACCAGCCCCCTCCCTACTGCCCTGCATGGTCTGATGTGCTGTCACTGCCCTCCGTTTATCTTGATGTCCCTGCCCTCTTCACCGGCCTTCGTGACTCAATTCTATGCCGCATTATTGCTCTCCTGCTTAGCCTCTGTGCTTAGCTTGCTGCTGCTACCCTTCTCCCTATGCCCTCCGATGCCTGTTTGCATGCCCCTTCCCCCCACCTTTTTGCCCACCATGTTCCATGTACCCGCCACTGCCTCTCCTATAGTGTTTTTGGTTGAGCTGCCACTACCTCTCATACCTGCCTAGCATGCCATTGCCCCTCACACCTGCCCAGTATGGTCAGATGTCTGCCGCCTGCCCTGTCACCTCCACCCTGCCTGTGTGAGTTTCATGCCCCTATCCACTCCCTTCTGTCCTCCATGGTCCATTTTGCTGCCACTCCCTTGTGCCCTCAATGCTCTGTTGTGCTGCAACTGCCCCTCGTTAATCTGTTGAGAAGCCCCTTTCCCTGCCCTCTCTTGTCTGTGTCCAGCGCCTAATCCTCGCTTCTGTCCTCCATGGTCCTTTGTGCATGCCCCTGCCCCTTCCTCTTGCCAACCATGGGCGTTGTACTGCCACTAACCCTCCTGCTTGCCATGCTTGGTCTTCTGTGCTGCCACAGCCCCCCTCAGCTGCCCTATGTGGTGAGCATGCTGCCCTTGACCTCCTCCCATTGTTGTTTGCCTGTATGCCATTATAGTCTCACTGTTACCCTCCATGGTGTACTGTGCTTTCAGTCCCCATCCCACCTGCCCTCCTTGTTGAGCTTACTGCTCCTGCCCTGCCACCTTGACCTCTGTTTTCCATGTGCAGGCCCCTATCCCATCTGCCCTGACTTGTCTGGTCATACTGTCGTGCCCCTGCCCCCTCCCTCCTGAACTTCATAGTCCGTTAAGCTGCAACTTTCCCTCCTGTCTGTCTGGTATGGTCAGCTTGCTGCCCTTGCTTATTTTACCTCTGCTCTGTTGTCCATGTGCAGGGCCCTGTCCCCCCATATTGCTTGCCACAGTTCATTGTGCTGCTCTGCCATCCCGCTTGCCCTGTATGGTGTAGTGTGCTGATGTAACCCCTGACGTCTGTCTGGTAAGTTCAGTTTGGTGCCCCTGCCCATCTCCCTCCTGCCCTGTGTTATTTGAGTCCATGTCTCTACCTCATTCCTTGTGCCCTCCTTGATCCAATGTTCCATATTTGCCAACATTTTGAACTTGGTAAGAGGGAGATTTTGAAAAATAAGCCTGGGGAATTGATTGACTTTTTAAAAAGAGGAGATATTAGGCTGGAGACAGATAAAATAAAGCCCTTTTGGACTTAAAAACATCAGGAGTCTCCTTCCTGAAGTGGGTCTGTTGTCATGTATGGTTGTACTGCCACTTCCTCTTCCTTCTGCCCCTCTCTTCCTCTAACGTCCATGGCCCGTTTTGCTATCACTGCACCTTCCGCTTGGCCAGTGTGGTAAACTTGTTATCTCTGCACCCTCCTCCATGCCCTCAATTATTCAAGACTGTACCCCTGGCCTCTGCCTCCCCACAGCATTCTAATGAACAACTAGATTTCTAAAATTCTATATTTATTACAAAAGTGTGGCATGCCTGATGTCATCTTGATATAATCAAAATTGTAATACCTAAAGCATTTCCTTTTGAAATTATAAAAACAAGAGGGTGTTATTCCCATAATAGTTATACTTAGTGATCTAAAAAACAAAAATGAGATCATATTTTCTAAGTTCTTCAATAGTGATAAAACACTTTTAAATTATTTGCCATATTTATGTTTTTTTATCCAGTTGATCACTTGATTATATGTTACACTTAGGGGAGAGGATGTGGCGTTACAGCCAGAGCTGTAGTCTTTTCAACTGGGGAACCAGATTCCATTTTTGGTGTCAGCTGGACATCCTGTGATTCTGGGAAAATCACTTAGGGTCTGATTTAGATATTGGCGGACGGGTTACTGTATGACACAGTGACGGATATCCCATCTGCCGAAATCTAAATCCCATAGGAATTATCAGGATTTAGATTTTGGCAGGCGAGGTATTCGTCACCGTTGTGACGGAGTAACCTGTCTGTTATAATCTAAATCAGGCCCTATATGTCCCCATTCCTAAAACCAAAATGAATGTGTCCTTGTGCAATGTAACTGGTGCTCATATTAAGCACTCCAATACCTTTGGGTCAAGTCTGCAATATATAAAACCGCAAAAAACACTATAGGCTATACTTGCTGATATTTGTGCTACAGTTGGCCTCTTTTTTCTCTGGTGGCCATCTTGGGAGACATGTTATGAAACTCCCCGATTTCCTAATTTATTGCAGTGTCCTCAGTCGAAAATACTTTCAGTTTTCCTCTTCAATTCCATCAAGATGGCGTTCAGATTTGCTACAGTTTTGGCATAGATTCAGAATGTTAGCACTCTAGTTGCTTATTAGGACACTGTAGAAAAGCTGCTGATCACCAGGAAGTTAACTGGCAGTCTGCCGGTGGTATTGAAAGTGCTTGTTTTATTCTGCGTGTCAGAAGGTTCTATTGAAATAGAAGGGGAAGATATTTGAGAACTCACTTAAAGCATGCCCTTATTTTTCATTCTACAACACTCACCATAATTTCTATGTCAAATGAACCATCTCGTTTTCTTCCTTTCTAAATTAAATTTTTTAAGTTTTACCAATTTTAATCAAGCAAGATGGCTTCAGGTGTTCCATACTTTTTGTCATAAGTAAGATTGTTAGCACTCTAGTTGTTCTTTAAAACACTGTGGGAGGCTGCAGTAGAACACAATGGGAATCAATTGACAGGCTGCTGCTGTTGGAAGCACGTTTCGCTGAGAATGGTAAACTTCATCCTCATATGGCTGAGAAAAATAGTTTGACTTTACAGAAAATATGGTCTCTTTTTAGCTTATAGAGCTCTTTCCATAACCACCACGGGAAAATCATGAGAAAACAGTTTTCTCTCAAATATGATTCATGAAATCCCAGCAGAAGGCTTTTTCACAGGATAAAATCACTTTTGAACACACCAAAATTCCTAAAATTAGTATGGCACCATCAACAAATGATTTATATTGGAACTAAAATATCTCATCAACTTTTATAGGTTCTTCTTTTAGTGACCCTCTAAACCTGCAATTCACTACCATGCACTTCAGTGGGATACTATCATGTATATTGATCCGAAGATGGCTGCCAGCTCTTCCAGGTTGAAGTGCTGACAGCCAATCAGATCTCATTATGAGATCTGTACTTAGGCATCGCCCAGATATACAAATGTATTTTTCCTTTAATATCTCAAAAACTATTGAACAGAGTAACACCAAATAACAGAAAGGCACATATACTAGACCAAAAGCTACCTTTCTGCCAAATTTGGCATAAATCCGTCCAGCGGTTCGGGTTGTAGTCATGTCTAAAAAATCATATGGAATTTGCATGGGAAAAAAGCATTTTTGGACACACACCCCTGTTTTTTCTCTGCCTCCGCTTGATGAATCACCCAGAAAATTTCAAGACAGCAGCTGAAGTGAGTGACAAACTAGTTTTGAAAATTTCATAAAGGTTTGTCAAATGGGGCCCAAAACATATAACACTTTTCCTAAAAAGTGTCAAAACCTTTTGACGATCAAGCCTTGTTCATGACACTGGCCAACATCTTTACTTTGCAATTATAAACTCAAAAGAAACACTGCCCATAACATAACTGCAGGCACCATTTTTAAAGTACTACATATTCAAAACAACATCTGAATCACATTCAAATTCATTATATAATCTCAGCCAATTGATCGTTAATCACTTCTCCTGACTGTCAATCAATTCTCTGAAATATTTACAAATACATACATTTTAAAGGAAGTATATATTCATTATATTACAAATCATCGCATTGCATTCTCTATAAGGCTCAAGTCAATTCTCCCCAAGTGGGCTAATGTCCATAGCCAAATCAGATTGTTTCTCCTCATGTTCAATTACATTAGCAGACATCCTTGGGATTCCCATGGTGTCACCCACCCTGGCAGTGTCTGTAAAAACAGTATTAAAACACACATGCTCAGAATTGGCAAGCACTTTAAAGATTAAAAGTAAATTCCTTTTAGATACGCATATATATTTCTTCACCCACGTTCAATACTTGCAGTTCCTTTGAATTAATTTGTTAACTACAGTGTATAAGTTCACCTACATCAGTTTCTTACTGGAAAGGTTTGGGGTGATTCGTTGTGGAGGGGCCGAGAAGGGGGGTACCCAAAACATGCTTTCTCTATTGATTTTTTTAAAGGAATAATGAACAGCGATACAGCAAAAACTGCTGAACGGAATTACATCAAAATTGCCAGTAAGCTATATATTTCTCTACAAAGCATGCTTTTCATGATTTGAAGTAAATCTGTTCAGAAGTGCTACTTTAATAACTCCAAAACTACTGAACAAATTTACATTAAATTACAAAAAGGGCTTTTTCTGGACCAACAGCTACCTTTCTTCCTAATTTGATATAATTACATCCAGGTTCAAGCTGTAGTCGTGTCTAAAATCCCTATGGGAAATTGCACGGGGAAAACATGTTTTGAGGCCACACTTTTTCTCTGCCCCTGCTTGACAAACCCCAAAACTTTCTAGACAGCTGAAGAGAATGGCAAACTAGTTTTGAAAATTTCATGAAGATTCATCAAACAGCACCAATGTATTTAGTAACACAAAAAATGCTTTGTCTATGGAAACTAGGTCCTCACTATAACTACCTACTGACGACTGCAAATAGGTAATATATATACATATACATGTGTGTGTGTGTGTATATATATATATATGTGTATATGAGTATTTATATATATGTATATATATATATATATATATATATCTATACACACACACAAACACAAGGTACGCACAATATATGAATAATATGTAGGGAATTTAAGAGAGAGTAAAACATGAAATGTGAATATGAACAACTTCTCTTCTAGAAAAGACAGGTTGCGAAGTAAGAGGGTCAGAGATGATCTTGCATGTCTCCACTTGTTGTGTAGATATTTCTTTAATCACTTTTGCAGTTTACAAAATTAACTCAAGCCAACATGTGTTTCACAACTTCATAAATACAGTGTTGCTTCATCGGGGCTGTCAAGGTTATGTTGGTAAATATATTAAACTAATGCTTTTCTGGACACTAGATCAATAGCGATAATTTGAAACCCATTTAATAATGCAGTTCACACATTTAAAGCATTATCGATTGGAAAATGAATTATAATTATTTGTTTGTAAAACACAGCTGTGTCTGGGTGAACTTGTTGCCTGAAGTAAATAGGCTTGAATATTCAAAACAAGGCTTGATAACTGGCAGAGTAAATGCCACCTCGTGCAATTGAAGTTCATCCACTCGGTTCCCAGGCTGAGATTGCAGTTTTTGCTGAGTGCAGTTGTCACCAGTGGTGTGGGACAGGATAATTACGGATGGGGCACGGCACCACTATACCCTCCCCCCTCCCCCCCCCCCCTCAGCGCCCACCCAACCCCAACGATGTGACTACTAGTTTACATTGAGTTGAGCAGTGATCTGACCTGTATAATTCCTTCCATCATTCTGTGAGGGATAATGCTGTATGAGTGGCTGCTTTGTAAGGGCTTTGCAAAGACTTTCTAGTATACCTGAGGGGTATGAGATACTGAGAGAGTGTTGGTGCCTATGATATTTGCTATCAGCAATATGAGCGAGGCAGGTGTAAGTCCTCAGCTGTTCTGTTTTCAGCCTAGGAGCCAAGGGCCATAGCTGCTCCTTTCATGTTCGGTCATCTAGTGTATATTTACCACCTAGATCTTATTGGCAGTTCCAGTATGCTTTGCTGCAGTATTTGAATTTGTTGCCTTGGAATTTCCACCCATTTGTTCTTGCCATGAGTGTTGATTTTAAGCAAAACAGCAGGGTTTACCCAGCCCTGCCAAGTTTCCCAGGTCCACGTGTGATGTGCTGCTCCAGTCTGGGATTTGTCTTTGAGTTCTGTGACTTATATTTTTTATATATTCTATTATAAAACAGAACTACAAGCCCCAGAGTTTAGATGAAAATACCTGGACTGGAGCAGCACATCACCCATAGACCTGGGTAACTTGATCAATATGTTTACCACGTTTCAGCTACGCAGTAGTCAAAGAGAAGCTGCTGACAGTAGAATCCATTGTGATACCATTTCACCCTCTTTAAGGTCAGGATCTGTAGCTCGCTGGAAACTGCAGTGCATGGATAGGCAGACACAACACCGCAGGCTGTTTTCTCTCTGACCTGGTGGTGGAACCCTCTGAAAGTTGTTAGCAGTGTCACAGGCTGAGGAGTTCACTTGTAACATACTCTATGGTTTCCGATATTGAGTACTGGTACATAGCTACAAGCAAATCAGATATATGAAAACAGTAAAATGCAGCGTATCGCCTACTGGGTGGAGTAGACTGTAACTAGTCCACAGTAAGGCATGTCTATCAGTCAAGAAACATAAATGGGAGTCTGATAAAACCTGTAAGAAAAGAGAGACACAGAAGGGAAAGACCACAAGCCACAATCAATATAATACTACAGAAATGCATGGAAAACCCCTGACCTAAAGGGACCAGAGATGAGAAAAACAGAATAAAGTTTTGAACCAGGAAGTAGCACCGATAGTCCCTACAAAGACTAAGATTGTCAGATGCCATACCATATGTGGCATTGTAACTTTTTCGTGACTCTTCTCCTAGTGACCTAGAAGTGCAAGGGTGACATGTAAGTGTCAACTGTGTAAACTGTACCATAACCTGTGCCCCAGCCACCACTGTACAGTCTGCCACTTTCTCCAGCTTTGCCTTGTTTGGTGTTGTGTAATGCTCCTGTTTTTTTGTCCTCAATTGTTTGTCATGCCTTATCCCTGTTAATTGCATTTGTTTAAATGCTCCTGAGGATAATGCACAGAATAAAAATCATATTGAGCCTGAGGCACAAACCATGTTTGTTTTCCGATGCTAAGAGAGCTACTTTACGTGAACAGTTGTTCTCCTTTATAAAGATTGGAAGCCTTTCTTGACATACTTATTTGATTTGTGGTGATATTGCAGAGCTTTTCAACTGAGGGCAAAATGAAATACCTTGTAATTATTTCTTTCCAATTAAATTGCTTCATGTGGTAACGTTCACAGATTGCTACAGTCAGATGTATTCATTGCAAAGTGCAATTCTTGCTTCCTTCTTTTCAGACCAATTTATTTTTTTACAGCGTTCAATAGTCGAAGTCTGTGGCTCTCTTTGCGCACTTTGAATCCCGGGGAGGAACAAAAGCATGTTTAGAGCGATGGGACCCTTTGTTACTCGTTGATCCACTATGCAAACGAAGTAATAATTATACAGCTTAACTCATGTTCTTCTTTGTTGTGACATGATTCTCTCTTTGGTCTCCAAAACCTCGATATGCAATGACATTAAGCACGATACAATGACTTTAACTAGCAATATATTCACAGTTTCGGCTCCTAGTCATTGAAGCTACAATGTGGGCGTTCCCCGCCCTTTCTTAAGTGAAGATGTGCATCCCCATACCTTCCGCCTGTGTATTGATTCAAGGTGATAATTTCTTGATAAATGGCGAGAGCTTTGTGCTGTGCAGTTGTGATTGAGTGTGTCTTTACAAGTGCCTTTTGCAGAGTAAGGGCCCAGTTCACCCTTATGCGCACAGCACGTTGCAAAGGCAAATCTAAACGTGTATTCGAAACCACAAGGCACATCTATGAACGCTTCGTAGAAGGTTGGAAACACTGCACAGTTGTATATTGGGGTTATGACTAACACCTCTGTGGTATGCACGGAAGTGGCAGGTGCAGCGTGTGCAGGGTAGCAGAGGTATGGAACTGGGAATCACATCACCTGTCTTAATCGGAGATGTGTGGAGCATATCCCCTCGGCTACTCCGAACTTGTAGCAACGTTTTACTATTCTGGAGTTACATTTACAGCCTACTATTAAGAACACCACAGTTTGTAAAGCATACACAAGAACAGAAGACAAAATCTAGAAGCCTGGCGCCAAGAGGTGTTTTAGTGATTTGTTAATAGATTGAAAGCGACAGTGCGATTAACTTTTAAAGATGTGGATGGAAACTTCTGTGATGCCACCTTAATAAAGAGGACAAATGGATGCCTAGATCATGCGATGTATAGATAGAATACTTTTTGTGTACGTTCGATTCAATTTTGTGGGATATAAGAGGACATTTATAGTTTGTTATGAGAAAATGCTTTTGCTGAGTTTAGGGGTGCAGCGGTCACTATGACACAGATACATAGGTATGCATAACATAGATTTAATAAAAACTGTTATTACGTTTTTAAAATCAATTAAAGATGTCTATCAAGCAAAGCAAAATGGGGATACACAACATCTGAAAGCATTGTTATCCACCATCATGCCCTGCAAGATGTTGGTGACTTTTAAACCTTTAAAATTTTCCACTTCTTTTTTCCCCCATTCTGTTTCATCTCATGTTTTATTCTCATCATTTATACAACCAGAACAACATAGAAGAAAATAAGGAAGAGACACAAGTGTGCAACACTCAGCTCATTTGCTGAAACATTCACTACTCATGTTTCATGCATACGCAAAAACTGGCCCTGTTAGGACTATGGACCCTACTTACGCCTCGGAGACCCTTTGGAACCTTAGACCATCCATTCCTGAAGCCTGTCAGGTGTGTCCTGACTTGAGGAATGGTACGTGGTCTTGCCCTGCTTGTAAGTGGACCCCTCAGTATAAATGATTAATTGTGCCCTTGGATACTAACTTGCATACAACTCTTTTGCTAGCAAATTGCTACTCCCTGTCAGCACATAAATTAGACAATAATCTTTTGTTAAGCGACACCGCTCCTGCGTCCCTGTTTCTCACTGAGACATGGCTGCACAAGGAGGCCTGACATAGCTCTGGCACTAACCCCAGGATACTTGATAGCAAGGATGGAAAGAACCACCTCAAGAGGGGGAGGAGTCGCCATCATATATAAGCAAGAATTCAAGCTTAATTCTCGCCCCCCTCAGTTAACAGACTGCGAAAGTATGTTTTTTTCTTTGACCCTTAATCCTAATTTCACCCTTGTAGGAGTTTTGCTCTATTGGCCTCCGAGACCATCAGATAATTTCTTCAATTCTCTTTCCGACCAACTTGCTGATCTAAAAGGTAATAAACCCAATCTAACCATCTAAGGTGACTTCAATATTCAAATAGATAATTCGGATCTGACAGCGGCCAGATGCCTTTTGGTGGACATGGAAGCTCTTGGTTTAAGACAATTGGTTAAAGGCCCGACACACGATAAGGGGCACACCATTGACCTAGTCTTTAGCAACCTAGCAGTGCTTTGCTCCATGCCCCCTCTCCCACTGGTATGGTCTGACCACTTACTAATTCCGCTAATGTTAACCATCTCCACCGCTAAGGTTCCCCCTCAGCCCACAGTCCGGTCTTGCAGCTGCTGGCATAATCTCAATACAGGTGAATGGATCAGGCTGCTAGATAGCCGAAAATCTACCTTTCTCAAAGTTAATGAGATAGAAATTCATCCATTCAATGATTGGATTACCGACTGTCTTAATACTCTCCTCCCCCATAAGATAATAACCGGGAATCGTCAGAAAGCTGACGCTCAGTGGTTCACCCCACATCTGTCATCTCTTAAAAGAAAGTGTAGAAGCCTGTAGAGGAAGTGGAGGAAATCCTTAGACCTGTCTGCAAGGGAGGAATATAGGCAGTCTATCAGGCTCTACCATGCAGAAATAAGATCAGAACAAGGCTCCTACTATTCTGGTAGAATTGAACAGGCCTCGGGCTCCTCTAAAGAGGTTTTTCAGGTGCTCAAACAAATTCTTCACTCCCCCATAGATGGAGACCCAACTGTAGCCTCAGAAGAACACAGTAATAATCTAGCTAGGTTCTTTCAACACAAAATGAGTGTCATTTATTCAGACTTCTAAAGGGATAAGGCCAAGTTGGTAGTTCAAGCTAAAATCCCCCAAAAAGATATAGCCACCTTGTCACATTTCTCCCCCCTGTCTCAGGAACAGATTTTTTCTTTCCTCACTACTTTAAAGTCAGGTTCACCTCTGGATCCGGCTCCTCCTTCTGTACTAGCTCTTGTGGCTCCGGCCATTGCCCCTGCTCTTACTGAATTGCTGAACTCCTCTCTCACCAGAGGCTTTGTCCCTGAACAGTGGAAACATGCGATAGTTAAGCCCCTGTTGAAAAAACCAAACTTAGATGCCAAGGATCTCAAAAATTATAGGCCCATATCATTACTTCCTGCAGTGTTTAAAATACTGGATAAATACATTAACTCCCATTTATCCATATTCTCAGAAGATAATAATATTCCCCATCCCTCTCAGATGGGGTTCAGGCCTCTTTACAGTACCGAATCTGCACCGATAACGGTCATGGAAGAGGCGAGAAAGCGAATGGATCAGGGCCACATGACAGTTATTATACTTCTTGATTTGAGTGCTGCCTTTGATACAGTAGATCATCATCTGCTTATCCAAAGGATAGAGGAGATTGAAATCAAAGGTTTAGCACTCAGCTGGCTCACCTTGTTTCTCACGTTTAGATCATTTCAGGTTCTGCACCGTTCCTATTTTTCCGATAGGTTGAACTTGAGCTGTCGGGTCCCACAGGGCTCCTCGCTTAGCACTACATTATTCAACATATATATGCCCCCCGCTGGCAGAGCTGGCGGAGTCTTTTGGACTGTCATTGGTCTCCTATGCAGATGATACCCAGCCAGTGGTTTAATTTTCTACGAATGAAGGGTCAGAAGGATCCGCATTGCCTTTATATCTTAAGACAATATCTAGTTGGATGACAAACAGTATGCTCCAACTCAATGGGGACAAAACAGAAATAATGATCCTCGGCCACCACCCGGACCCTGGCAACAATCCCCTACCTATCTCCCCACAGGAGTATTTGCTTCCTCCCAAGAAGTATATTAAAAGCCTGGGAATCTGGTAAGTCCCTCATTTCACTCTGGCACATCATGCCAAGAAAACCTCTGCTGCCTGCTTTGGGTCACTAAGACTTTTGAGAAAGGTACTTGTAATACTTCCTTCTCTTGCAAAAAGACTCATTGTTCAGGTTATTATTCTGTCCTGACTCGACTATGGCAATAGTCTATTTCTTGGCTCCCCTAAATATGTGGTTAGGAAATTGCAAGTGGTCCAGAATGCCGCAGCACGTCTTCTACTAGACATCCCAAGGCATACTTCAGTTCAACCGGCCTTGTCCTTTCTCCACTGGCTTCCAGTGGAACAGCGTATAAAATTTAAAACCCTGTGCATCATCCACAGATCACTACATAATAGAGAACCCCATTTGCTAAAAACCCTAGCCATCTTCTACAAACCCGCCAGAGCACTTAGATCAGCATCTACTGCACTGGCTATACTACCTAAAATCAAAGAAGCCAGATTGGGTGGTGCTACGATGGAATATCGGGGAGCCAAATTGTGGAACTCCCTCCCCCTCAGTATTCGATTAACTAGTCATGAACTTAATTTTGGAAAGGCTATTAAAACCTGGATTTTTAAAATCTAGTCTTTCCGTCCTTTTGCTCTTGTTGTTGTCCTTTTAGCGCTGCGAGGCCTTAGGGTAGTCAGGCGCTTTATAAGTGCAAATAACATAACATAAAAGTAAAATAACCTTTCTTTTTTCACAGACAACTGAAAAGCAGAGCAGACCACATCCCAAAATCACAATTTCAGAAATCCAGGAATGTACCAGGATTGACAAAATTTTTAAACCCGAGATCCCTTAAGAAACCTACCTTCACTATTAACTTTTATGATCTAGGTTAAGGACAGAAATGTACCTGCATTCGAACAGACCTTGAACAGTAAGATTTGACTGCCAGGATGAACACGCATCTGAAGAAAGCATGCAGTTAGTGTGAGAAAGAGGCGTCTTTCTAGCATGGTTACCCCCATTTTTGGCTTGTTTGTGAGTGTTTGTCAGTGTGTTTTTACTGTCTCACTGGGATCCTGCTAACCAGGACCCCAGTGTTCATAGTTTGTAACCCTATTTGCCAGTGTGTTTTGCCTGTCTCACTGGGATCCTGCTAGCCAGGACCCCAGTGCTCATAGTTTCTGGCCTATGTGTGTGTGTCAGTGTGCTTAACTATGTCACTGAAGTTCTGCTAACCAGAACTCCAGTGCTTATGCTCGCTCTACTTACCAAATTTGTCACTACACTTTAGTGACTCAATATTCCAATTCTGATTGGCACACTGGACCCCCCCTTATAAAGTGCTAGTATATAGTACCTAGGTATCCAGGGCATTGGATATGATTGGAGATCCCTATGGGCTGCAGCATTTCTTTTGCCACCCATAAGGAGCTCATACAAACCTTTCAACAGGACTGCCACTGCAGCCTGAGTGAAATAGTGCACACACTATTTCACAACCATTTTCATTGCCCTAATTTAACTTATAAGTCACCTGTGTGTCTAACCCTCATTTACTGAAGGCTAGGTGCAAACGTACTGTGTGTGAGGGCACCCTTGCACTAGCAAATGTGCCCCAATGTTGTCCAGGGCCAATTCCCCGGACTTCGTGAGTGCGGGAACACCATTATAATCGTGCACTACATATATGTCAATACATATATGTAGCTTCACAATGGTAACTTTGAATATGGCTAAGTGAGGTGTCTAAGATCAAGGAATTGTCCCCCTAATCCAAATCTGGTATTGGGGGGCCAATCCCATGCACCCTGGGGGCTCCATCATGGACCCCGAGTATTTCCAAATCGGCTCTCTGAGGTCTCCACTGCAGCCCCAGTTGCTGCCACCTCACAGACAGGTTTCTGCCCTCCTGGGAACGGAGCAGCTCAATCCCAGGAAGGCAGCACAATGCATATCCTTTGGTATGAGGGTGTTACACCCTCTCCCTTTGGAAATAGGTGTTACAGGCTTGAGAGGGGTAGCCTCCCAGAGCCTCTGGAAATGCTTTGAAGGGCAGAAACGGTGCCCTCCTTGCATAAACCAATCTACACCGGTCCAGGGACCCCCAGTCCCTGCTCTGGCGCGAAATTGGACAAAGGGAAGGAGAGTGACCACTCCCCTGTCCATCACCACCCCGAGGAGTGGTGCCCAGAACTCCTCCAGAATGTCCTTGGCGTTAGCCATCTTGGAACCTAAGGTGTGGGGACCCTCTGGAGACCTCTGAGTGGCCAGTGCCAGCAGGTGATGTCAGAGACCCCTCCTGATAGGTGCATTCCTGGGTAGGTAGCCAATCCCCCTCTCAGGACTATTTAGGGTCTCTCCCCTGGGTGTTTCCTCATATTCGGTTTGCAAGATTCCTCCAGGACTCCTTTGCATCCTCTGCTTCAGCTTCTGACCGTCTGATTAACTCAGACTGCTCCAGGAACTTCTGTAACTGCAACAAAGTATCCAGGACAACACCTGTGACCTGCGACTTCAGCTCCAGCCAGCTTTTGCAACAGTTTCCAAGGTCTGCACGCTCTGAGGACTGCCTGTCTCCACCCTGCACCAGAAGAACCGAAGGAATCTCCAGTGGAGTGACGGAGTCACTTCCCTGCTTCTTCAGGCACCCTTCTGTGACGACAACATGTTCTCGGGGACTCCTCTCCTGATGACGAGTGTGCTCCCTGGAACACAGGTGGTGGACCGAAGTGACCCAGGTTGTTCATATGTCCAGCTGTCCAAATTTGGTGGAGGTAAGAGTTTGCCTTACCGTGCTGCGACAGTACTCCTGTGCACCGCGTCTTCTGCAACTCCTTGGGCTTCTGTGCACTTCTTTCAAGAATCCTTCATGCACAGCATAGCCCAGGTCCCCAGAACTACCAAATAAATATAAGAGTACACTGTCCCAAAGAGAAAGAAAAAGGGGGCCTAATCCTACAGGAGCAAGAACCCTCATGCATCACATTGGATGGCTAGCATCATCATCGGGAAAGCTCCTCGTCAGGCCGGCGCTGCAATGCCTAACGGGCTCCCCGAAGGGGGCTCTTAACCTTATTGCTCTGAGAATAGCAAAAAAAACAGGTCGTGTTGGTGAACTACCTTCGTCAATGTACCTGAGCAATATGGAGAGAAATAGGATTAATATTGGTTATCCATCTTGGACACACATCATAAATGTAATTAGTAATCATAAGATGGAGACCAAGGTTAAAATCAAGGGGAGAGTGAATGGGTGAGTAGTAATGCTCACTTACTCTCTACAGGAATGCGAGGGGACCAAAACCTTTTATGGTGCCTCAAGTGGGTCTACATGTTTCACTTCTAGTTGTCCAGCCGGATCCGTTGACGCTTCATCAGGACCAGTGCAAAAACTTCTCCAAACAATAAATAAATGTCAACCCTACTAGGGGAGAGATTAGAAAACAAAAAGAGCGGTCCCTTACTTTTAGTCAACCTGCTACGTCAAAAAAGGTCGCCCTAGGAAAAGACAAACACACATAAAATTGATAGCCAAAAGTGCCCTTGTGAATTTTGTGATTAGTGCGTAGTCACATAACTGTGTAAATCAATTGAGCTTACCATCCCCAGTCTCAAGATAGAGCTCCATGGGTAACACATGTCAGGAACCGGAACAAACAATCTTTGTATACCGCAGTCATGAGAGGGAGAATATTATCAACAGTGTACCTCCACAGTAGTATCAAACATCCAACAAAAGTTGTCATATCGCATACAGTCACTATATTGGTTAAAGAAGAACAGCTTCCAAACAATGGCAGCTCTAACAAAGTAAAATAGTTGAGATGTCCAAAAGTTTAATTAATATATGTCACAGATCAATTATCATCATGTATGGGGGAAAGGGACTAAGGAACTACCAAGATTTAATATACTCCGGCTATTGCGGGGACAAGTACCACTTAGCAAGCATTTATGAGATTGTTAGTCAAGAGGGTTTTTTGTTAAAACAGGTACCAAATGAGAAAGATCGAGATTACACGCAATTCGGTATCAGTTCTGTAAGAAATACATTTACTGGTGCATGTGCGCCTTTAGTTGTAGAAAAAGGCGCAGTAGGATCGCCGGCCTAAATGGAGTTAGTAGTACAAGGATACTTACAATTTTGTCATATTCATAGGTTGATTCACCTACCCTCCTGACAGCGTCCCGAAGTAACTGGACGCTTGTCAGAGATGTGTTAAATGCGGTGAGACCCAGAAATGAATTCCGACTTGCGCGCGTACTGTTGATCATAGACATAGAAAATGGACTCAGTCCTGTTTAAAGGGGCCAATGTCGCTATTTAGTCATAGAGTTTCCTAACTCTCGTCGATGTTGCAAGTGAAGTCCACAGTATGCATTAAAGCAAAGAAAAGTCAATAGAACTCATCATGAAGTTGTGTAATTTGTTGTTTTAAAACATCTTCATCAACAAGAATACAATTAAAGTAGTAAATGTATCAGAACTCATCATAAAAGTCAAGTGATTTATACATTTTGATCAGAAAGGATAACAATCAAAGTGAGAAGAGGGAATCTACTCTAACTTGATTATATTGAGACAGCAAAGTGAATATAAATTATTGCACCGAACCTTGCTGAGTTCCTGATCATGATCGGACACCCGTATGATTGGGCAAAATCTTTATAAAAAAAATAATTTTTCAAAAAGAGATTATTTTGATGAAAAGTGTCAGTTAACATGACAGCGTAGTCCACGGGATTTCGTCATTTAACCCCCGTATAGAGGTCCCTAATTTGAAGACCCACCGCTGTTCAGTTCTGAAAAGGAAGTCTGGGTCATTAGGTCGAACTTGGGGGGCTTCTAAAATCACCCACCAAAGATCATCCGGAGTATGTGAAGTCTCTATAAAAAGCGCACTGAGTTTGGAAGTGGCCCTGCGGCATCTAATATTGCTCCAGTGTTCGTTAATGCAAATCTTGACTGGTCGTGTAGTCATCCCTATATAGCGTAATTCACAGGGGCAAGTAATCATATATATGCAATTCTTAGAGTTGCAGTTAGTGTGTTTTTTTAAATGCCACCTACCAATAGGGTCTAGGTTAAGTGACGTGGTTCGTCTTGTAAATGTACAGACATTACAATTACCACATGGATGATGACCTTCAACTGGAGGGAGGTCCCACAGTGTTTTCTGAATTGGAGTGTCATGGGAAACCCGTGGACGCGTATGGACTACCATGTCTTTGATACTGGCGGTCCGTTTAAAGGCAAATAGTGGTTTTGGGAGATCAATTCCACCACTCTCCAATATTAGCAGCGTTTGTCAATTAATTTTTTAATGTTATTGGACAAGGGGGTGAATGTGGAAACACAGGTTATTCGTGTTTGAGGGACCTTTTCTTTAGAGGCCAGTAACCATTCTCGTTGATTATTTTTGGCTCTCTTACGAGCCACATTTACAATCTTAGTAGGGTAGTGTTGTTCAAAAAGTTTCACTTGGAAAGTACTGGCTTGACGTTCAAATTCTATTGGAGAACTACAGTTCCGTCTGAGTCGTACGAACTGTCCTACAGGTAAATTATCTCTTAAAGCTTTTGGGTGATGACTCTCATATAGCAAAAGGCTATTCCGATCTGTTGGTTTATGGTATGTACTGGTTGTCAGTTTACCATTGGCGATCGAGATCATCAAGTCCAAGAAAGGTAAATGAGTGGAAGATATATTGGCTGTGAATCTCAGGTAAGGATCAAGAGTATTGATCCAAGTCGTGAATTTCCCAGAACTACCATCCTGCGATGCACAGCTCTCTGAGTTGTTCTCTGGCAGCATGGGACCTTCCTGTGTAGTGCTGCGACAACCGCACTTTGCATCTTCTTTGTCCCCGTGTTCTGGGACTCCCCTGGACACTGCCTTGTCTTCTGAGGGCTTTCTGAAGTGCTTAGAGCCCCCTCTGTCTCCTCTGTCTGAGTTGAGACCCCAGGTCCCTCCTGGGTCCAGGCTGCTCCTTTTTGACACAAACTGCGTACTTGCTTGAACCAAGGCTTGTTGGCGGAATCCAACAACGCAAATAACCTGCATCCAACAACTCAACCTGGGACATCACCTGCACCAAGCAGGAACCAGCAGCCATCTTCTTTGGTGCTCTTCTGTACTATTCTTCTGACCGGAGAATCCACTTTTGCATCTTCTTCTAGGTTGGCATGGTTTACTGTCCTTCCTGGACTCTTCTTTGACTTTTGGACTTGGTCTCCTCTCTCCACAGGTCTTCAGGTCCAGGAATCCATCATGTGTTGCTTTTAGTCTAGCTTGGTTCTTGCAAAATCCTTTATCATGACTTGTAGTGTGTCCTAAGGAAACTTGCTGTACTTTACTCATGCTTTCCTGGGCTCTGTGGGTGGGGTACTTTACTTACCTTTGGTGTTTTCCTACCCCCCTCTACCGCCCCTCTAAACACTACACTTGCCTACGGGGGAATTTGACATTCACATTCCACTATTTTAGTATATGGTTTGTGTTGCCCCTAGGCCCATTGCAATCTATTGTATTCTTTACTGTTGGCACTACTCTACGACTGTTGAATTACCTGATTTTGGTTACTAGTGTACATATTGTGTATAATACCTCCAGAAGAAGTATTGCCTCTAAGATATTTCTGATGGATACAACTACCTGTGGATTCCTCACCTTATGCATTCGTCCTTGCGTCAGCATCCGACGGAAAGTCTTCTTCCTAGCTGTTCACGTCGACGAGGACGTCATAATGGCACGGCTCCATGTGACTCCGTCTGACGTCAACGTGCCAATAAGAGGTCCTCGTCGGCGTACTGACGTCAGTTTTCCTTTTTTCCGTGCCTTCGACACCAACGGTTTTTCTTCCTGGCTCGTTGATAACTGTAGCGCTTTTTGGTGGTTACAATGTCGCCTCCAAAAAAGTCCGGTTTCAAGCCGTGTAGAGAATGCGGGGTCGGATGTCAGTGACCGACCCCCATTCGGATTGTATTTGGTGCCTTAGCTCGGAGCATGATGTAGAAGGATGCTCTTCGTGCCAGAGCATGAATCCGAAAGCTCTGAAGGAGCGTAAGGTGAAGCTCTTCTTGGCAAAAGCGAAGAAGAAGGGCCATAAGAAGGATTCCTCCCATGCTTCTCCCAAAAGGCATAAGAAGCGGCGTCATCATGACTCTCGGCACCGTCATGACTCTCGGCGCCGTTCGGAGCGGAGCCAATCGAGGTCGAGGTCTCGATCTTCTCGACGTCAGAAGACATGGGAGATGAGCCCTACTGTCACGCCTCAACCCGAGAGTCCGGAGTTATCGCCGGCACCATCTGTATTTGAAGTCGCTCAGGGTAGCCCTCAGTTTTCGCCGGCGTCGAGGGAGCCTGATTTACAGCCGACACTCGGCTCAACAGTACCCGGCTTTCCCGGCTCCAGGGACGGATCCGGATGCATTTCTGAATGCGATGCATGCTGTGTTCCAATCCATGGCCCCTGCTGGTGCACCGGCTGGTCCCACGGGGCCATTGGCGTTTAATTTGGGTTCTCAGGCGCCATACAAGGCTGCTCCATTCATGCCCTTCTGCCCTTCAGAGACTGGCGGTTCGGCGCCAAGGGTATCCCCTGGCAGGAGTCCTCCTCTGATGACGGTGGATCCTTCTTCACGTCAGCCGACTCCTTCACTGCGTCATCCGACATCGTTGATGTCCCCATCCAGGGTGGCTCCATCACCTTCCTGCCAACCGACTCCGAGAAGGTCATCGGTCGACTCCGTGCCGGCTCCGGCGTCGGGTGAGTCTAGGAGTCGTCCATCTCTTCCTGGGCACTTTCGGGATTCGAAGTCGTCGGCGTCAATGGATTCTTTGTCGACGCCGGCCTTAGAGACGCATCTTCGATCTCGGATGAAGGCTTTGAGACTTTTGGAGGAAGAAGAATATAAACAGTTGGAGGAAGGCGAGATTGAGCCTTCTGATGAGTTTCAAGGTCTTGCCACTGCAAGTGGTCTGGATACTTCCCCGGAGTGGGACATTGCGTCTCCGGGGGAGTTTACTGAAGAGGCCGCTTCCTTCCATTCAGTGGTGAAGAAGGCAGAGGAGTACCTGTATTTACCTTTGTCTGTGGCAGAGGTAAAAACTAACCTGCTCACAGAGGTACTAGATCCCTCCTCGTCTAGTGCTGACCCTTTGTTGCCTTTCAATGAGGCTTTAACTGAGCCTATTCTAGACTTGTGGAAGAAGCCAGTAACAACTCCGGCCGTGAACAGGGCAGTGGCGAGGAGACATAGGGGCGCACCAGGAGATCCGTTTTTTCTATCACGACATCCAACTCCAGAAAGTTTAGTGGTACAAGCGTCATGTTCTGCAAGGTCTGCTCCTGGGACTTTCCCCGGAGTCCCTACTGATAGGGAGTCCAAAAGGATGGAGCAGTCTTCAAAAAAGATCTTTTCATCTTGTAGTATGGCGCTTAAGGCTACTAATTCTACCTGTGTGCTGGGCAGATACGTCCACGCCCTTATGGACTCCGCTAAAGAGATGGCGAAAGAACTGCCACAAGAGATGCAGAAATCGTTTGGGTCCCTTTTTATGGATGCGCAGGCAGCTGCTCAGGAAATAATACAATCTGGCCTGGACACTTCAGATTCCATAGCCAGGGCCATGGGAACATCTGTGGCTACTAGAAGGCATACATGGTTAAGGTCCTCTGGTTTTTCTTCAGATGTTCAATCCACCCTAATGGATCTGCCATTCGATGGATAGAAGTTGTTTGGGGACAAGGCGGACTCTGCCCTTGAACGGTTTAAGGACTGTCGGGTGACAGCTGAGTCCTTGGGCTTACAGACCTCGGCTGCAATGCCTTATAGACCTTTTCGTAGGTTTCGGGGGTTCACTCGAGGCTCTGTCTTTCGGAGGTCGCAGTCCTACGCCCAGCAACCTGCCAATCTGCCCTATCGTGCCTTTAGAGGGCAGGGTAGGGGTAGAGCTAGAGGTCCAGCCCAGCAGCTGTCATCTTCTTCATCCTCCTCTGGTGGGCAACAGCAGAAGCAGCCCTAGTTTTCCCCACTTTATCAACCATTCTTCTCCTGTAGGGGGAAGATTAAGGGGGTCATTCTGACCCTGGCGGTCATGGACCGCCAGGGCCAACAACCACGGAAGCACCGCCAACAGGCTGGCGGGGCTCCCGGGGGCATTCTGACCGCAGCGGTAAAGCCGCGGTCAGAAAAGGGAAGCCGGCGGTTTCCCGTCGGCTTCCCGCTGCCCCAAGGAATCCTCCACGGCGGCGCTGCAAGCAGCTCCGCCATGGGGATTCCGACCCCCTTCCCGCCAGCCTGGTTCTGGCGGTTTTCACCGCCAGAACCTGGCTGGCGGGAACGGGTGTCGTGGGGCCTCTGGGGACCCCTGCAGTGCCCATGCCACTGGCATGGGCAGTGCAGGGGCCCCCTAACAGGGCCCCACATGGATTTTCAGTGTCTGCGTGGCAGACACTGAAAATCGCGACGGGTGCAACTGCACCCGTCGCACCCCTTCCACTCCGCCGGCTCCATTCGGAGCCGGCATCCCCGTGGAAGGGGGTTTCCCGCTGGACGGGCGGACGGCCTTCTGGCGGTCGCCCGCCAGCCCAGCGGGAAACTCAGAATGACCGCCGCGGTCTTTTGACCGTGGTACGGTCTTCTGGTGGTTCCCGCCAGGCCGGCGGCATCCGCCGCCGGCGGGGGTCAGAATGACCCCCTAAGTCTTTTTCTGCAGAAATGGAAGTCGATTACAACAGACTCATGGGTGCTAGGTATTGTGGAAAAGGGCTATGCTCTCCCCTTTCAGGAGTTCCCTCCTTACTTCCCCCCCATTCTTCCTTTTGTTCAAAAGACCATCTTCTGTTGTTACAACAGGAGGTTGTCACCATGTTGGCAAAGGGTGCTATAGAGTTGGTACCGTTGCAGGAAAGGGGTCAGGGGTGTTATTCAAGATATTTCCTGATTCCCAAAGTGGACGGTCGTTTACGGCCGATCCTGGACTTGAGGATTTTGAATTTATTCCTCAAACAGGAAAAATTCAAAATGCTGACCCTAGCGCAGGTTCTTTTGGCGTTGAACGAAGGAGACTGGATGGTGTCTGTCGACTTGCAGGACGCGTACTTTCATGTCCCGATAATCAAGTCGCACAGGAAGTATCTCCGATTTGTGGTCGGGACGCAACACTACCAGTTTGCGGTCCTTTCTTTTGGACTTACTTCAGCACCTTGGGTTTTCACAAAGGTGATGGCAGTTGTTGCAGCACATCTCAGAAAGAGGGAAGTAGCGGTTTTTCCCTACCTGGACAATTGGTTGATCAAAGCCAAGACTCCAGAGCTTGTGTTGTCTCATCTGTGAATGACAACCCAGTTGTTGTTCGATCTGGGCTTTTCAGTAAATGTACCCAAATCTCACCTGGAGCCCTCTCAACGCCTCCTGTTCATAGGGGCAGTACTGGACACAACAATGTTTCGGGCCTACCCCCCGCCTCAGCGGGTTCGGGACATTCAGGCGCTGATTCCATTGTTTCAGGTTGGAGCGGCAGTTCCAGTCCTCAAGGTCTTACGCCTGCTAGGTCTGTTTGCTTCTTGCATTCTGTTGGTCACTCACGCTCGCTGGCATATGAGGGCTCTTCAGTAGTGCCTCCGCAGGCAGTGCTTCCAGCACAAAGGGGATCTCCGGGATTCAATAAAGATCTCCAAGGACGCTGTAGCGGATCTTCATTGGTGGACAGTGGACGGCAACCTTTCCCAAGGAAAACCTCCTGTGGCCACAGTAATATCGGATGCCTCCACTTTAGGGTGGGGAGCTCATCTGGGGGACCTGGAGATCAAGGGTCTTTGGTCTCCAGCGGAACAGATGTTGCATATCAATCTGTTGGAATTGCGGGCAGTACGTTTGGCGCTCAAGGCCTTCCTCCCTACCCTTCGCGGTCAGTCAGTTCAGATTTTGACGGACAATACTACCGCAATGTGGTATATAAACAAGCAGGGAGGAGTGGGGTCGTACCTTCTTTGCAGAGAATCCCTGCGACTCTGGTCCTGGGCTCAGGACCATCAGATTTGCTTAGTAGCGAATCATTTGGCCGGAGTTCTGAATGTACGTTCAGACGGTCTCAGTCGTCACTTCTCGATAGATCACGAGTGGCGTCTCCATCCAGACCTGGTCCTCCACATCTTCGAGATGTGGGGCACTCCTCAGGTGGATTTATTCGCCACTCAAGAGAACGCACATTGCCCGTTGTTCTGCAGCCTCCAGTATCCGTTGCAAGGAGCATTGGGAGATGCGTTTCAGATGTCCTGGAGCGGCCAGTTGCTTTACGCATTTTCCCCCATACCCTTGATTCCTTGGGTTTTGAGGAAGGTTCGTCAAGATCGGGCCCAAGTTATCTTGGTGGCTACCGGACTGGCCGAGAAGGGTATGGTATACAGACCTGCTTCAACTCTTGCAGTGCCCTCCGCTCCGTCTCCCGCTCAGGGCAGACCTCCTCTCACAGTCGTAGGGGCAGGTTCTACACCCCCACCTCCAGAGCCTGCACCTTCATGCCTGGAGATTGAACGGGGCAACCTGAGTTCGTTTTCTCTCCCACCGGATGTAGTGGATGTTATTCTATCATCCAGGCGACACTCCACTAAATCCATTTATGCCGGCAGGTGAGCAAAAGTTGTGGCTTGGTGTGGGGAGAATCAAAAAGATCCCTTGAAGGCCCACCTTTCTGATGTTCTTTTATCTGCTCTTAGTTTGGCAAAGAAAGGCTGTACGGTGACTATGGTTAAGGGCTATTTGGCAGCTCTGTCGGCATTTCTTTGCCTTCCGGACCAGCCTTCTGTGTTTAAGTCTCCAATTGTAAATAGGTTTCTTAAAGGTTTAGTGAATACATTTCCTCCTGTGCCTTTTCACGTGCCTCATTGGGACTTGAATTTGGTTTTGACGTTCTTGATGGGTTCGCCTTTCGAGCCCATGCACTCATGTCCGTTGAGATATTTGGCCTTAAAGACTGTTTTCTTAATTGAAATCACATCTGCTAGGAGAATTGGGGAGCTTCAAGCCCTTTCAGTTAAACCTCCTTTTACCATGTTTTTCCCTGATAAAGTGGTACTGAAAACCAGAGCTGCTTTTCTGCCAAAAGTTGTCACTCCTTTTCATATAGGGCCATCTATTACCCTATCCTGGTTCTACCCTCCTCCCCACCCTTCTAAGGAGGAAGAGAGGTTACATAGGCTGGATCCTAAGAGGGCACTGAGCTTCTACCTGGAGAGGACTAAAGACTTTCGCCTGGATGGTCAGCTGTTTGTTGGGTATGTTGGACAGCGAAAGGGCAGAGCGGTCCAGAAGCGTACACTCTCCAGGTGGGTAATCTTGTGTATTAATATTTGTTACTCTCTGGCGAAAAAAGTTCCTCCTGAAGGTATCAGGGCCCATTCTACTAGGGCTAAGTCTGCATCCTCGGCCCTAGCGAGAGGAGTTCCGTTAGTAGATATATGCAAAGCGGCAACTTGGGCGTCCCTCCATACCTTCGTAAAACATTATTGTCTAGACTCTGAGGTGAGGAGGGACGGTCATTTTGCTCGTTCGGTATTGCAAGATTTCTTGGTGTAGTCAGGCAGGCACCCACCTCCGAGTGCAGTACTGCTTGGGACTCTATTCATAAGGTGAGGAATCCACAGGTAGTTGTATCCATCAGAAGAACAAGTTACTTACCTTCGGTAACGCTTTTTCTGGTCGATACACTAACTACCTGTGGATTCCTCACGGTCCCTCCCGCCTCCCCGTTGCCTGCCTGATTTCACAGTTATCTTGCAGTAATTGGAAATGTGTTTCTTTATATATTTGTATATACATGTATTTTAAGGTGACTATGTAAATATATGATTTTAACGGATAATGTTATTGTGTCTGCATATATATATATATATTTTATGGTTTTTGATGGGTCGGTATTCACCTGTTCGCCTCAAAGGCGCTAAAAAAATGAGGTGAAACTGACGTCAGTACGCCGACGAGGACCTCTTATTGGCACGTTGACGTCAGACGGAGTCACGTGGAGCCATGCCATTATGACGTCCTCGTCGACGTGAACAGCTAGGAAGAAGACTTTCCGTCGGATGCTGACGCATAGACGAATTCATAAGATGAGGAAGCCACAGGTAGTTAGTGTATCCACCAGAAAAAGCGTTACCGAAGGTAAGTAACTTGTTCTTTTGGTCTTGTGTCACTAAAATAAAGTACCTTTATTTTTGGTAACACTGCGTATTGTCTTTTATTGTGTCTAAGTACTGTGTAATTATAGTGGTATTGCAGGAGCTTTACATGTGTCCTAGTTCAGCCTAAGCTGCTCGGCTACAGCTACCTCTAGACAACCTAAGCTGCCAGAACACTGCCTACATTTCACTAATAAGGGATAACTGGACCTGGTATAAGGTGTAAAAAGGGCATTGTTTAGTTTTATATTTCTTTGGTATACCGTAGTAAATGTGCAGGCATTCTGATGTTTGCGTTCGACAGCTTTTTGAAATATGATGTTAAATTGTGATAAAGGTTCACATTTTTATGATACTCATTTCTTCAACATTTTCTTATGTGTTTATCCATATTCGTTTTTTCTCATTTTATCAGTAGTTCTGTGCAAAAAAAAACAAAGGTGTGAATGTGTCCTTCTGTAACGTAACTGGTGCTAATGTAAAGCGCTCCAGTACCTTCGGGTCAATTTCACGCTATATAAAATGGCAAAAAAAAGGTACAATTAACATTTTTTTCACATCAAATTATACATAAAATACGGACTTGTGCTTTAATAAGTGTAGTGTGTCGTGCTGTATTAAATCCCCATTTACATTGCAAATATGCCTACTTTTACTACTGTTTGCTAAATAGAAAATATTATGCGTATTGAATTTTAGTTGAAATTAAACCAAAAGGTTGTGAGTGGTAGTACTTGTGTAAAAAATATTACATTCAATGATTAGGAACTAAAGTTCTAAAGTCACAGAAATTCACCTAGAAAAATTAGCAGTAACACAAGGAGTTAATCAAAACATCTGTTTCTGAGTTTAATGAATACAAAAGGGACCACCTATCTGGAACATAATCACTTGCTGTACAACTCCCAATCTGGATTTCGCAACAACCACATCACCAAGATAGCCTTGATTGCAGCCACAGACGACATCTGAGGCCTCCTCAATAAAGGAGAGACAGGAGCCCTTAACCTCCTTGATCTGTCAGCAGCCTTCAACTCCGCTCCCACCACACACTCATTGGTAGACTTCACAACTTAGGCATCCAAGGAGCCACCCTCAGATGGATTGCCTCCTTCTGCACCGACAGAACACAAGTCCACCTTCCACCCATCACCTGTGAACCCAAACTAATCAACTGTGGAGTCTCTCAAGGCTCATCAGTCAGCTCCACCCTCATCAACATCTACATAGCCCCCCTTACAAAAATAGTCAGATCTCATGGATTCAACATTATATCCTTTGCTGATGACACGCAAATCATCCTCTCCCTCTTTGAAAACTCTATCGCCGCCAGAACCAACGTCCACCAATGCATGATCAGAGTTGCCAATTGGATGAGGAGTAACTTCCTCAAGTGCAACACAGACAAGACAGAAGTCTTGATCTTCGGCAGTGACAGCTCCAACTAGGGTGCCTCATGCTGGCCCAGACAACTAGGGCCCACTTCAACCCCAACTGAGCACCACAGGTACCTAAGTATCATTCTGGACAACTAACTCACCACGAGGTCCCAAGTCAATGCAGTGTCAGCCTGCATTTTCATATTGTGCATATTACATATGATTATCAAGTGGCTTCCACAAAACATGAGACACAGCATCACCCAAGCCCTCGTCAGCAGTCAACTGGACTATAGAAACACCCTGTCCATGGGAATCGAAGCCTACCTAGTTCAAAGACTACAGACCACCGAGAATGCCAGAGCAAGACTTGTCCTTGATCTCCGTTATCACACCCACATCCCGACAACCGCAAAGAACTCTACTGGCTCCAAGTTGTTCAGAAGAAAAGCCAGTTCAAGCTCCTCACTTATGCATTCAAGGCCCTGCATGTCTTCAGACCTGCTTACATCAACCACTGTCTGAGATGTCACAAACCTTCCAGACACCTCTACTCTGCCTCCCTTTAGCTGGTCCATAACCCCCGCAAACAACACAGCATAGGAGGAGGTTGGTCCTTCTCCTTCCTTGGAGCCGAAGCCTGCAACAGCCTCCTCCTACACCTCAGGACCGTCCCTACTCTACAAGAGTTCTGTCGGATGCCGAAAACCTGGCTCTTTGACTGAGACCCTGGACCTTTCCAGTGGCTGGATACCGTCACAGGTGACAAGTCGCGCTCTACAAGTTGACTGATTGAAATTAGACTGCTTAATGTCAGCGTTCATGTGTTACAATTAGTTCAAAAGGAGTATGGAGAACTTATAATTTATTTTTAATCTGCACTGTTAAAGAGTAGTGATGCAGATGAATAGGACTGATTTGGGCTCCTGTTCCTTTGGGCAATATTATATTAGCACGTTTTATATGAAAGCAAAGGAGTGTCACTTTGTAACTATTTAGTTCAGTCTGATTTGTAGGGTGTTTTATGTAGATGTTGTCTGTTGACAGGGCTGTGGTTTTCTATATAGAATCGTAAGCCAACCAGTATTGTCATCCTTCAAGGAACATTATGGCAAGTATCAAATAGGATTAGGGAAGCGCCTACCAACTAAGCCACATAAAGCAGCAAAAAAAGATCAAGCAGATGTATACTAACACCACTCCCCTAATTGTAATTTAATTTAGTTTCTCCTCATGGTGAAGTAGAGAGAAAAATATGTTTATGTTAAATATTGTTGTAAGTTAATTTTATTTGTTTACTTTAAATGTAGAACAAAACATGCTGGAACTTTATTAAATTTAATTTTGAATTAAAACTGTAATTAATGGAAATATAATTAAATACATGAATCAAACATTTCCGAAGTTTAAATTAATGAATTAATTCCCACCTAAAGAAAAATAAATATTTTTAATGTGTATTACTAAATATTAAAAGTGATGTATAGAATTAGTTACAGTTAATTTAATCCGTTTTAAAAAAAAATAACATTGTTGCATTTTAAAAAAAAATCAAAATAGGTCAGTAAATGTTTTATAATTAAACACTAATTCTGTACGTTTAAAACATTTTATAACATTCATGTATAGTTATTTCAATTTTGACTGTTTTAGTCGAAAACTAATCCTCCTTCTAAAAATGTTTTGATACAGTTATCACTCTGTGGGTACTCGTTATCCCTAATGATTAAATTAATACTCTTCTCAAAACTGATTTTGCTTAATGTTTCCTACGTGTAAAGACTTCCCCAGGTCGAATGTGTCATTTCTGAGAATAATGATGGTGCGAAACCTGTACCCTTTCACCTCTTTTTCCTGCGCAGGCAAGTATTTCTGTAATCTCTCGTGTGATTTATGCCTCTCACAGAAGTGTTGCTTTGGAGACATGACAAATAACTTGTTTTATGTCATTCTGTGGTGTCTCCCTGTGCGACACGGAGAGACCTTTTGGTACCTTGTTTCTAGTTACAAAGCCACCTCGAGTGGTCCAGTGGCGTGTAAGCTTCGCTAGTCACCTGGCTCCATACCAGTTCAAGCCCATGGGATCCTCAGACGCCCCTGTGCACAGCAGCAGTCCGAGGCGAGGGAGAGCCGGTGTCATCCCATTCGGAGTAGCATGGAATCACGCCGCTCTCTTTGGGCATTCGTAAGGTGCCAGTTTGTGAATGGTCGCGGTGGCAATGCAGCAGTTCAGTACTGCATTTAACCGTAGGTGCACATTCATAACCATGGTGGAACCTTGTGCCTTGACACAACTCTGCAGAAAGCAACAGACGCCTTCAAATGAATGTTTTTTATTGCACTTTGTACAGTATTTCGCGAATCTGCAACAATCAAATCTCGTACCAAGAGTGTACATTTTGGGTTTTCTAGGATAGCAAGCAACGCCTCCTGCCATCCCCAAACCTCTGAACAGTAACCATTGCACACGCAACGGCGCGGCCACACCTCCAGTATACAGTATTAAAAGTCAATATATCAATTGATATAGATAATAAAATATATGCATTGGCATTGCCTGTAAGACCCTCGCTCATACTTTTGAAAGGATATGAATCCATTTAATAGTGCCAGTGTAATTTAAGAGGTCAGTACAGAGAAGAAATGCTAGAAGATCAATTTACAGTATAACAATGTAATTTTGCTAAGTTGCCATGGGACACCCATTTTCCAAGTCTCCTGTTATCTCCCCATTATGCATACAGAGTACAACGCTTCCTTTCTCAAGGGTTAGCTCAGTTTATTTCTTAAAATACACAACACCCTGCCTTTGGTCTCCATGTGTGACCTCTGCTGTAATACTGCAGTACTGTGAGTCACTCATGCCAGAGCCGGGTTTCTGCAGACACCATGAGTATCCGAGCTCTAATTCCAGCATAAGAGGGACAAATATCTTCGAAACTAACCCAACACCAGGATTTTAGGAGTAATCCGCTAGCTTGCCCAGCGTAGTGCTCCTGACAAATGAAGCAAGAGTTACTGCTCTGGTACAGTGCACCCTATAGCCCAAGGTAGTCTGCCGGCTGGAACCAGAGGTTTCATCTCTTGGCAAGAGATGATACTATTGCATTTGCAGACAGGGGGCTGCATGTTTAGCAGCTCCCTGTGTGCAACAGCAATGCCTGCTCCGGCAGGAGGAAGGGAGCTGGCTGGGACAGTGCGGGCCTTCAGTCTTCCCCTTTGGCCCCGTTGTGCACACTGGGTGCACAGGGCACCCAGGTGACATAGCTGGGCTCCATGGGATGGGGTCCTCGGCGCTGAAATCAGCCTGGGGAGGGGGGCAGCGCAGCCCTCCTCCCCATTGAATAGTAGTGGGCCCTGGGGGATGGGGTTCCGGGGGCCTACAGTACATGGTTCTTCCTTTAAATTACTAAGAGTATTCAGATATGAAAATCACATGGAAGCTCCACCCTCTTGGCCCCAGTTATCCATCTTAGTTGTATGCAAAGTTCTTCCTCCTTTTGTCAGGGTGATGTACAGCTTCCCAAAGGAGTGTGTTTCCCGCTGATTCTGCTTATTCCCTCCTTGTGTTTAAAAGGCTTCCTTGAGCCAACAGGCTGACAAGCTCACCTGGGATACACCTGTGTGCCTGTGGAGTGGTTCTGTGACCTTTGAAGACTTGGGCATCATTCGAGCAACCCCAGATGATTTTACTCTGCTCTCTGCTACTTCTGCTCTCTGTTGATGAAGGGGTAAACCCAGAAACCTATGTCTAGCGATGACAGCATTACCTGCACCAACTTTGGTGAAAAACTACATCAACTTTGAAGTAAACATACTGCATTTAGCAGGGTCCAATAGGGTGAACTGTGCTGGGATCAGAGGCAGTGTGTTCCCTCCCCCTTTCTGTTTAGAAATGTTCTCTTGAGCTAATGAGCTGACAAGCTCCCCTGGGATGCACCTGTGTGCATGTGGAGTGGTACTGTGACCTGTGAAGGCTTGGGCAGCATACCAGCACCCCCAGATGACTTTTCTCTGCTCTCTACTGATGAATGGCTAAGCCCAGAAACACATGTCTAGAGATAACAGCACTACCTGCACCAACTTTGGTGAAAAACTATAGCAACATTAAAGTAAGTGTATTGCATTTACCAGGATGCAATGAGGTGAACTGTCCTGGGATGAGAGGCAGTATGCTCCCTCCCCATTGTGTCTTCCCATTTTTGCCAGGAGATGTACGGCTTCTCAAAGGAGCGCGTTTCCCTCCGGTTTTGATGGTGCATCTTTGATGCAGACGCATATGAGGACATAGATAAATAAGAGAAAGGACCCTTGTTTGGTGGAGATTTACGTCTTTGTAGTCTTATTGGCCTCTATATAGGAGGATTCATGTTTTCACAAATTTCAAGAGAAACAATCATGTTGCCCAAACGCACACAAAGTCACTGGTGACATTTGAATATGAGGACATAGATAAATAAGAGGAAAGACCCTTGTTTGGTCGAGGTATACGTCTTTGTAGTCTTGTTGGCCTCTCTATAGGAGGATTCATGTTATCACAAAGTTTAGAGAAAAGAGCAACAGGAACAATCATGTTGTCAGACCGCACACAAGGTCATTGGTAACATTTCCTTGTACTCCATTGCACAGCTGTAGTGTAGAATACATACTGGACATTTACCCAAGGTGGCAGACAGAACTCCACTTGGGTGAATATTTCATGCCAAGCTGTGGACTCTTGTTGGATAAAAGGGCATTTGAGGTTCCTTTTTTATAGTCACTCACACAGCTGCTGACACAGCCACACAGACACTCACACATCCACTCACATCTGCACTCAGGCACTCACTCAGACACACATGCACCCACTCACTTGAACAGACCCCCTCAGAGACATGTGCACCCACTCACAGACCCACTCAGAAACTCACGCACCTCTCACAGAACCACTCAGATACTCACACACACACTCAGACTCACACACTCACTCACAGATTCACTTAGCAGACACTCATGCACCACTCACAGACCCACACAGACATTCCCACACACTCACAGACCCACACAGACACTTATACACCCACTCACACACTCACACCCACTGTCACACCCAGAGACACCCACTTACCTTACTCTCATACCGAGACAGACACTCTCACACCCTCTCTCAAATCCACATAGACAGACACTCTCACACCCAGACAGGCACTTTCATACCCACTATCACACCCAGAGACACCATCTCACACCTATCCTCACACCCAGAGAGACAGGCCCTGTGACCAAGAGCCGTAGCAGCCGGTAAAAGGTTATGCACAGCACGAGGTTGGGTGGTTAGGTTAGGTGGGTTGACCGCAGGGACTGGTCACAGGCCAGGCTCTGCGATCACCTCCCGCCACACGCGGCCGAAGGCCATGTGGGGCGCAGGGTTGGATTAACGTATAGTAACTGAATATCAGAGAAATTCAGCAGTTATAATTTGAGTTATTTCAAGTAACTATAACTTGTGGCCTAACGTTACTTGTCAACTGAATTCTTTGAGTTGGTCATTTATATTTCATGCAAGTGTTATTTACTCAAATCTTTGTACAGATCTTTTCTCCCTTGATTATGTTCAATTTTTGATTTTCTGCATTCCAAAATACAAATAGTCTCGAATCGTCATTTCACCAAGAACCAGCTCAAGCGCTCCCTGGTTTCGACTTTTCCATTCGTGATTCTCAATGTGTTATTTCAGTGGCCTTGCTAAAAAATGACAATGGGAGTTTGTGAACAGTACATGTTGTGAAAGAAAAAGCTGAACGTTAACATCTTCCTCCATTTTGTGTCTCCTTAGATGGCAAGGAGGTAAAGGTTGGCGAATATAATGCTGTAGCTGATAGTTTGGAACTGATCAACGATACGATCAGATTTCAAGGTAAGAAGGAAAAAACTGCTGTCATCGCAATTATGAAAAGGCATCAAGGCCTCTTGAAAGGGATTACATATTTAAGCTTTATTTGGCAACGAATGCCATACAAGTTAGATACAGTACAGTAAAGATACATTTAAGAGTATAACATCGTTCTACTATCAAGTACCTAAGTTACAATATAATGTACAAATAAAACGTTAAGAATTAACACAAGATTTCCTTTTCAGATGTACAGTATGATTGTCCAGAGATTCAGTACATAATAAACGTATTTGGAATCTATCCCTACTCCCATAAACCTGCTAAAATAAGGTAAAAAAGCAGGGCCAGGAGGTTCGTCTGTGGAGATAATCAAATCTAACAGGGTACCAATTTAAGATAAAATAGACACAGCAGTGCAACCCTTTGTCTGTAGTGTAATGTGCAATCTCTACCTGCAAGTGGAAAGTGCAATAGTACAAACATACAAAGCCTCTGCTCGGTCGCATTGCATACCTAAATGCTCAAAATCACAGTTATAATCCAGGGTACATTGTCAAACACCCAATCTTCATTTCAATTGCACTATCCCCTCAAGCAAACGTTTTAACTGCTCCATACATTTTTATACAATCCTGTACACCAAAAGACTTATGGTTCACAAGTCCTAGTCATCAAAGAGCATTCTCATGTTAAACTCGCTATGCAATGAGAAAAATCATCCAATGGCAAATCAACAGCAGGGTTGCAGTTAAATTATAATAATCCTTCCCCTGCAAGGAACAGAGGACAACTTAGAATGTTAGCTTTACATTCGAATTGGCAAGGCTTTAAACTTATAGTCCACATTTTACCTAAGAATTTAGCAACAGGGCAGGTATAGAGAGGTCTAGGATCTGATCTTACTATTCTTAAGGCTACTAGGTAATTCCATGTGCCTATCTGCAGGCAGACTGGCTTTATTCACATTAGTCTTGGGCGTATGTAAACCATGCAGGCGGATAAAACATGGCCTACATTCTCATTATGTGTTTTGCAAGCTGAGCATTTCATTGATGACCTGGATGTACCTGACCACTTAACAGTAAACGCCTTCAGGGGTAAGGATGGTATCCTAAACTGTATGTATAATTTCCTATGAACTGGGGTGGTGATGCAATGCAAATACTGTCTATATATACACTAAGGCCCTCATTCTGACCTTGGCGGTCTTTTCGCAAGACCGCCGAGTTACCGCCGCGGTAAAGACCGCCGACCGCGGCGGTATGCCGCTGCGCGTATTCCGACCGCTGGGAGCGTTCCGCCGGAATACCGCCAGCAGCCACACTGGCGGTCGGCGGGAAAGTGGAGACTGGTCAACCTCCACCGCCACGCCAGCAGAACACCGCCCACAGAATTACGACCCACATTTCTGTGTGGCGGTCTTCTGTTGGCGGTCTTCTGTTGGCGGTCACGTCCCTATGGCTCCCGTCGCCTCCCGGAGGACCAACGCACAAGGTAAGTTGATCGTCCTCGAGGGGAGGGGGTGGGGGGGTGTTGTGTGATGTGTGCGTGCATGGGGGTGTGCGTGTGAGTGTGTAGAGGGGGGGTGTGAGTGCGTGCATGCGGGCGGGGAGTGCTGCTGTGCCTATGGGCGATGTGTGTAGTTCGGCGGGTGCGCATGTCGGCATGTATGTGTGCGGGTATGTGTCCCCGTTGTGTATGTGTGTGTAGGGGGTGTGTATATGTGCATGTTGGGGGTGTGTGCATGTCGGGGTGCGTGTATGTGCATGTCGGGGTGGGGGTGGGGAGGGGGTTCGTACCACCTCTGGGGGGTGGCAGGGGGGTGGAGGGTGTGGGGGGAGGACTCGGGGGGGCAGTGGGGGGTGGGGGAGACCCCTATCAGTGCCAGGGAAGGAATTCCCTGGCCCCGATAGTGCCTACCGCCATGGTTCGCATGGCGGTTCCCGAACGCCAGAAACCGCGGCGGTAAGCAGGGTCATGATACCGTTGGCGGTCTTGGGTCGACCGCCGGACCGGAGTGCGCAGACTCCAGCCCGTCGGTCATGACCGCCGTGGCTGTCGGAGTGGGGAAGTGGCGGTCGGTCGCGGCGGTGACCGCCGCGGTCAGAATGCCATTTTTAACACCGCCGGTCTGTTCGCGGTCTGACCGCCGCCTCTCCGCCGACCGCCAAGGTCAGAATGAGGGCCTAAGGCTTGAATTCAGCAAATTCGTTTGACAATGAGCTCCTATTAGTGTAATGAGCATCTGTCTGTGCCACCCATTACAAATATATTTTCTTTAGCTGCTCTTTAGAGTGAAGGTGCTCTTTCCCAGTGGGCTCCCAGATGTCTTGCGGGCCCAGGGAATTCAGCAACTGTTTAATGCTGGTAAACCAGTCAATTTTGCAAAATCCGTCCTGCTTTACTACATCTTGTAGAACTTCTGCAGAAGCAGTTAATTCTGGGCCGGTTCTCAGTCTCGTCCAGAAAAGATTGGTCTAGTCCTTGCTGTATCTCTGAACACCTTTCTCCCAATATCAAGTTTTAACTGATGTGTAAGAGATCTGGAGGGGAGGGAACTCAGCTTCTCAAGAACTTGTGCTCAGATATTGTCATAGCTGTTAGATTGTAAAAACACCAGAGGTACGCTCCAAACAGAGCAGTACCCACGGCTATCGAATCATAGACCTGCAGTGCTGGAGCTACAGGTTTGCTGTAAGATGCGGGGATTACATACGTTATTTATTGGTGTTTCTTATATGTAGGGGGAAACTGTGTGAGGTCAGTGTATTGAAATGTCCTCCCCACTAGCCAAGCAGTGCATTTGATTAGACCACAAGGCAGTTCATGTCGCTCAGATACATTTGTCTTATAACTGGAGAACACTCCTGAGTATTGTAGACATATACTCCAAGTTTTACTGTATTGTTTATCAACTATATTTAAGCTGATCTGGCTCACTGAACCAAAGTTTAACCTAATGAAAATTATTGAACTAGTAACCAATATGTTGTGCTTCTAAAATGACTTTATGAAGCTTTAAAGTGAGGCTTAGTATAAATTAAATATAGGTATCAGATACTTAACATTAAATACTGTGATCAACATTAGTAACCAAAAAAGAATGCGTATGCTAAATGCTTCATGTTTATTTTTGACCCGTGCAGAGCAACTGGCATGATTAGAGGTGTTAATGTAAATACCTGCTGTGAAGTAACATTCTGCCATGAACATAGACAAAAATCTTGTCAAACTATTTTGAAAAACACAACTTGGGTCATCTTAGGCATTAATAACATTTGTGCAAAAGTAGGCAATCACAAGCCTCTTGATTGTGAATCTGGCATTTAGCAATATCTGACTGTGGTTAAAACAATAGCTGTTCTTGGGAATCTTCTGTCATCACACTTTTGCGACGTCATTCACAGGAGGCGGCGGTTTTTGAGGATATCAGACTCAGAATTACTTTCAGTGGTCGTAGAGTGAATGAATAGGATTTTTTCACCATGTGATGATATTTTATTGTACAATTTCTAAATAAAAGCAGCATTTTGATATGGCACTCCAAGACTGGTTGCACAGAAATTAATTGTCAAAAATGCTGCTTTTTTACTCACGAGAGGCTCCAGGACCTAAAATAAAATTGGCAAACACATGTGTTGGGCATTTTTCACGATTGACACATCTGATACTGTTTACAGCGAAACTATGGCCCTCATTACAACCCTGGCGGTCGGTGATAAAGTGGCGGTAATGCCGGCAACAGGCCAGCGGTAAAAAAAATTGAATCACGACCATGGCAGAAACTGCCAACACAGACAGCCACTTTAACATTCCGACCGCCATGGCGGTAGGAACAAACACCGCAGCGGTAACCGCCAACAGCCAGGCGGAAGACAATGTACCACCCACACTATTACAAAGGCACCAATCCGCCAGATTTTCCTGGGCGGTACCAACGCCATCAAAAGCACAACGGAAACAGTCTACGGAACGGACACCACTCACCTCTTGACACCCAACGAGGAACCAGGACGTCATGGAGCTGAGTTACAGGTGTTAACAATGTTGGTTTACCTCCTCATCTACCAGGAACATCAAAGACGGCGGCGACGACCACGGTGAGTACTGCACCTAGCACACAGGGGAGGGTTGGAGGGAAAAGAGAGTGACACACACAATCAATACGCAACACTCCCACTCCCACCCTCACCTACAACACCTTACACACAAACACATCCAAATACATCACAGATACACCCCGTCACCCCTGGAAGAAAGCAAGGACCAGATGAAATGATTGTAACAAGTGTAATCATCGAAAATCCAGATAGGCCAAGATAACTTTAAAAGATCAGTATATACAAATATTTACAGCAAGTACACAAGTCTGTATACTATTCCATTAAATGTCCGTGGACCAGTGATCCAAAAAAGCATGGGCGAAGCCCACACATGACACCTACCTCAAAATGGAGAGAACACTGCAGGGGCATCAAGTCGAAAAAAACACAGGCACCTCAGGGGGAAGGAGAGCACCTCAGCCGGATGATGGGACGACGCCACTGCTCCTCGAGGGGGCTCCATGCCCACTGCTTGGTCCTGGGGAGTGCAAAGCCACAGTCTCTCAAGTGGGTGTTTTGTCCACTGCTTGGTCCTGGGGAGTGCAAAGCCACAGTCTCTCAAGTCTCTCAAGTGGGTGGTTTGCCCACTGCTGGGTCCTGGGGAGTGCAAAGCCACAGTCTCTCAAGTCTCTCACGTGGGTGGTTTGCCCACTGCTTGGTCCGGGGTAGTGCAAAGCCACAGTCTCTCTAGCGGATGCTTTTCTCCACTGGTTCTGGAGGGGGCTTTGTGCCCAGAATGCTTCATCCTGCCAAGGACTGGGGTAGTGGATGCTTTTCTCCACTGGTTCTGGAGGGGGCATTGTGCCCAGAGTGCTTCATCCTGCCAAGGCCCGGGTAGTGGATGCTTTGTTCCACTGGTTTCGGAGGGGGCTTTGTGCCCAGTGATGCTGCACCTGGGGTGTGGCAGTTCCCATTCCCTCACCTTGGTGTGTGAGCCACGAGATTTTCAGGGAACGGGTAGCATGATACTCCATGGAGGCAAAGACACACTCCACCCTGTGGCGTCTTAGCCTGCCAACTGCTGGCAGTGCCAGTGCTGGTTGTGGTGCCTCATGTAGTGTGTGCAGGGTCCAGGACGTCTCCTGCAGCCTCGGACGGCTGCCCACTGGGAATGCTGCTGATGTCCGCTGTGGTGGCACTGGCTGGGCACGTCACGGGGCAGGTGGTGGTGGCTGCGGCGGTGTCTGCGGGGGACATGCTTCTGGTGGTGCAGGTGTCTGCACCTGTGGAGGGAGACACCAGGCTGTCTCCTGCAGTCTCCGAAGGGTGCCCACTGGGGCTGATGCTGGGGACTGTAGTAGAGGCAGCAGACGTGCAGGTGGCGCTGCAGGTGGTGGTCATTGCAGCGGTGGCCACCGCTGTACAGGTTGCTGTTCTGTCTTGCAGAAGGGGTGACACCAGTCCCTCACCCGGAGGCTCCGTGCCCTGAGCTGACTTCCCTTTGCCCTTGTGTCCCTTCCCCATCTTGGAAGTCGCTTCTGGGACCTTGGCACTGTCCTCTTTGGTTCTGGAAGGGGCCTTGCTGGGTGGTTGGTGCAGCTTTTCCCATTTTGGCATGTGGGCCCCTTCTTTACCTTGGCAGGTGGCGGAATAGGGTGGTCCTTGGCCTCACTAGGTGGCACTCTGGCAGCGCTGATGGGTGCCGCCTTCGCTTTTCCCAGACTTGCAGGGACCACAGTGGTCGAGGATTTTGAGGGTGAGGTGCTGTGCTGGGATCTGGACATCCTGGCCCTAGGGGAAGGACGGGGGGAGGTGTAGGGAAGAGGTCAATGGAAGCTAGGAAATGTTTGTTAGACACACTGGGATGGGAATATGAATGGGGTTTGGGAGTGGTGGAAGAGGTAGTGGTTGTAGGAGGTGTACGTCTGCTGAGTTTAGGTGAAGGTGCATGGACTGGAGGCTGTTGTGAGGTGGATGGCTGTTGAGTGGGTGTGTGCCTGCGTTTGTGTAATTTGTGAGGAGGGCTCACAGACACTCTGGAAGAGGACACAGGGGACGTGTGCATGGTAGTGGGGGTGGTGATTGCACTTGAGCGGTGTGTGGTGATGGGTGTGTTGGTGATGGAGGTAGTGGCTGAGGATGTAGTGCATGCAGGTGTGTGTGGAGACGAGACAGGGTGGGAGGTGGAGGACATGGAGGAGGGGGACTGTAGGAGGCTGGCCTGGCTTGTAGTGGGTACCAGAAGTACTTACACCTTGTGCCAGGTCCAGTTATCCCTTATTAGTGTAGAAGAGGTGTTTCTAGCAGCTTAGGCTGATAGAAGGTAGCTTTGGCAAAGCAGCTTAGGATGGACTAAGAGACATGTAAAGCTCCTACTATACCACTGGTGTCATATGCACAATACCATAAGAAAACACAATACACAGGAGTACTAAAAATAAAGGTACTTTATTTTTATGACAATATGCCAAAAGTATCTCAGTGAGTACCCTCAGTATGAGGATAAGATATATACACAAGATATATGTACACAAATCAAAATTAGGTAAGTAATAGCAAGGAAAGTAATGCAAGCAGTGTAGAATTACAATAGATTGCAATAGGAGCACATAGGTATAT
This sequence comes from Pleurodeles waltl, assembly GCF_031143425.1. Taxonomy (NCBI): domain Eukaryota; kingdom Metazoa; phylum Chordata; class Amphibia; order Caudata; family Salamandridae; genus Pleurodeles; species Pleurodeles waltl. The sequence continues at coordinate 191,714,745 of NC_090439.1, forward strand.
CGGCAACACAAACCATATACTCCAAAAGTGGAATGTGAACCACGAATGGACCCCAAACCTATGTGAGCTTGTAGAGGGTCGCTGGGACTGTAAGAAAACAGTGAGGGTTAGAAAAATAGCCCACCCCAAGACCCTGAAAGGTAGGTGTAAAGTGCACCTACTACCCCCAGAGAGCACAGAAGTCGTGATAGGGGGATTCTGCAGGAAGAACAAACACCAGCAATGCAACAGCAGTGGATTTCCGGACCTGAGTACCTGTAAGACAAGGGTACCAAGTCCAATAGCCGTGACAGTGTTGAGAGTGGGCAGGAGCCCTGGAAATGCCAGCTGAGGTTGCAAGGAAGCTGCCACCGGTTGGAAGAAGCTTGGAGGTCTGCAAGAAAGAAGAGGACTAGGAACTTTCCCTTTGGAGGATAGATGTCCCACGTCGCGATGAAGCTTGCAGAGGTGTTCCCACGCAGAAAGACCGCAAAAAAGCCTTGATAGCTACAAGGGTCGCTGTAGAGGTTTTTGGGTGCTGCTGTGGCCCAGGAGGGACCAGGATGTCGCCACTTGGAGGAGGAGCCAGAGGGGGTGCCCAGCCACTCAGGGAGCCCTCACAGAAGCAGGCAGCACCCGCAAAAGTACCTGAACAGGCACTTGGAAGGAAGTTCAGAGCTCCTGGTGCAGGGTGAAGGCAGGCTACCCCCAGAGCATGCACCACCTGAAAACAGTTGAGAATGCCGGCAGGATGAGGCGATACAAAGTTGCTAGTAGTCATCTTGCTACTTTGTTGCGGTTTTGCAGGCGTCCTGAGCAGTCAGAGGTCGATCCTTTGGTAGAAGGTAAAGAGGGAGATGCAGAGGAACTCTGTTGAGCTCTTGCATTCGTTATCTAAAGAATTCCCCAAAGCAGAGACCCTAAATAGCCAGAAAAGGAGGTTTGGCTACCAAGGGAGGAGGATTGGCTACCAAGAGAGGTAATAGCCTATCAGAAGGAGCCTCTGACGTCACCTGCTGGCACTGGCCACTCAGAGCAGTCCAGTGTGCCCCCAGCACCTCTAAATCCAAGATGGCAGTGGTCTGGGACACACTGGAGGAGCTCTGGGCACCTCTCCTGGGAGGTGCAGGTCAGGGGAATGGTCACTCCCCTTTCCATTGTCCAGTTTCGCGCCAGAGTAGGGCTGGGGGATCCCTGAACCGGTGTAGACTGGTTTATGCAGAGATGGGCACCATCTGTGCCCATCAAAGCATTTCCAGAGGCTGGGGGAGGCTACTCCTCCCCAGCCCTTCACACCTATTTCCAAAGGGAGAGGGTGTAACACCCTCTCTCAGAGGAAATCCTTTGTTCTGCCTTCCTGGGCCAGGGCTGCCTGGACCCCAGGGGGGCAGAAACCTGTCTGAGGGGTGGGCAGCAGCTGCAGTGGAAACCCCAAAAAGGCAGTTTGGCAGTACCCGGGTTCTGTGCTAGGGATCCGGGGGATCATGGAATTGTCCCCCCAATACCAGAATGGTATTGGGGTGACAATTCCATGATCTTAGACATGTTACATGGCCATGTTCGGAGTTACCATTGTGACGCTATACATAAGTAGTGACCTATGTATAGTGCACATGTGTAATGGTGTCCCAGCACTCACAAAGTCTGGGGAATTTGCCCTGAACGATGTGGGGTCACCTTGGCTAGTGCCAGGGTGCCCACACACTAAGTAACTTTGCACCCAACCTTCACCAGGTGAAGGTTAGACATATAGGTGACTTATAAGTTACTTATGTGCAGTGCTAAATGGCTGTGAAATAACGTGGATGTTATTTCACTCAAGCTGAAGTGGCAGGCCTTTGTAAGAATTGCCAGAGCTCCAAATGGGTGGCAAGAGAAATGCTGCAGCCCATAGGGATCTCCTGGAACCCCAATACCTTGGGTACCTCAGTACCATATACTAGGGAATTATATGGGTGTACCAGTATGCCAATGTGAATTGGTAAATTTAGTCAGTAGCCTGTTAGTGACAAATTTGGAAAGCAGAGAGAGCATAACCACTGAGGTTCTGGTTAGCAGAGCCTCTGTGAGACAGTTAGGCACCACACAGGGAACATATATAGGCCACAAACTTATGAACACTGGGATCCTAGCTAGCAGGATCCCAGTGACACATAACAAACACACTTACAAAATAGGGTTTTCACCATGAGCACTGGGACCTGGCTAGCAGTATCCCAGTGAGACAGTGAAAACATCCTGACATATACTCACAAACAGGCCAAAAGTGGGGGTAACAAGGCTAGAAAGAGGCTACTTTCCTGCAGGGACACAGTGGAGGTAGTGGATGTTGGTGTGTCTGCATGTGTATGGTGCTTGTGTGAGTGCCTGTGGGATGTGTGATGCTTATGTTTGCCTGAGCCACTTTTGTGTGTTGATGTGTGTGCATGCTAGTCTGATGGTGTGCTTGGGATAGGCTGAGGTAGAGGGGATTGGTTCTGGGTAGTGGAAGTTGGAGGGGGAGGCTGGACACAGGGACAATGGCTGCCATCACTGCCGAGGCCAGAGCCTGAAATGCTCTCTGTTGGGCCGCCAAGCCAGAATGAATGTCCTCCAGGTGTGCATTTGTTTGCTGCAAATGCCTCTCGACACCCTGGATGGCATTCAAAATGGTTGACTTCCCAACAGTGGTAAATAGCCTCCTCACTGAGGGCAGCAAGGCTGACTGGGGCAGGGGCTGAGGTGCCTGGGGCGGAGGAGATGACCACCCTCCTGGGTGAGAGGGCACGGGAAACACACTGAGGGGCTGCTGGGAGGGCGGTGCTGGTAAGGGGGGTGGCGGCTGTACCTTTTGTTGCGGTGGGCACAAAGGTGCCCGCCACCACAAGGGAGCTCCCATCAGAAGAGGAGTTGCTGTCGCTGGTGTCTACTCCTGTCCCGGACGTGGAACTCTCCTCGCCCTCCGTCCCACTGGTGCCTTCAGACTCCGTACATTCACCCTCCTGGGCCATGTGGGTTGCAGCTCCCTCCTGCTCCGGTGCCACTGCTCCTCCGCCAGATGATGCTAATGCACACAAGTACAGGGTGACAAAACAAAAAGGGGGGGAAGACAGAGGAGACACATGGTCAATGCCAGCAACAACACCACCGTTGACGGACACAACACATAGGTCTATGCACTAGGCCATGCACTAACAGTTCTTAGGAAAATCACCTGGCCATGGGGGACTGTGCCTAAGCCCATTTGCTGCACACCTGGAACCCACAGGTGTAGATGGCCACTATCACTATTGGGGTTGGAGTGCCACAGAGCCTGCCTAACAAGGGACCTTCCCTACCAAGTTCGCCCTGGCCTAGTGGATCCCACAGCCCACTTCCCCCACCCAGACACCTCGTAAAGTGCGCAGAGTCAGCTGAATGAGACTGTACTCACCCCCTTGTGGCTGCTGTGATGCCGTCAAGTGCCCATCCAACTCCGGATATGCCACCGTCAGGATCCGGTACATCAGCGGGGTCATGGTGCGACGGGCACCCTTCCACGTTGGGAGGCCCCCCAGCTGGGCCTCCGCCGTCTTCTTGCTCCAGCGGCGTAGGTCCTCCCATCTTTTGCAGCAGTGGGTGCTCCGTCTATGGTAGACACCAAGGGTCCGCACTTCCTTGGCGATGGCACGCCAAATACCCTTCTTCTGGTGGGCGCTGACCTAGAGGAAAGGTAAAGTAAGAATGGATTTTACTCCCCCATCCGGTTATTCTTACTCATTGGCCAGAACTTCCCAACCATGCCCTGAAACACATACACTGACCATCCTCACATGCTGGCTACAGCCCCCCCCCCACATGTATATTCCATCCACGCCACTCCATACATTCATGTCTCATCCATCATGCTCACAGTGTACTCACCTGTTTGTCTGGAGGACCGTAGAGTAGCGTGTACTGGGAGAGGACCCCAGCCACCAGGTTGTCCAACTCCTCCGTGGAGAAGGCAGGGGCTCTTTCCCCAGACACTGTAGCCATTGTCGCTTCCAGACTCAGGTCACAGCAGCACTTGCAGTATATGTCCTCTCCTGTTGAAGGTCAGGTATCAAGTGAGTGAACAGGCAGAAAATGGCGGTCACCTCCGCGGCGATGCGCACCGTCACCACTGGCATACATCGTCATTGGCTCCTGGAACCCATAGGGCCCAATGATAACCAATGCTGAATTGCACAGCGGTCTGCGTCCGCCTAACGCCGCGCTGCACAACACCAGCACAGTTACCTCATTTCTCCTTGTCCCTCCTTACAGGTCAGGCAGCCGCCTTTTCAGGGGGCCACATGTTAGGGCGCCTAACTGCGTCACAGCACTTTTGGGCAGGAATACGGACAGACAGCGCCTGTAGGAAGTTCGTCTGTATATACTATTTCAAAGTAAGAAATAGTGTGCACAGAGTCCAAGGGTTCCCCTTAGAGGTACGATAGTGACAAAAAGAGATAATTCTAATGCTCTATTTTGTGGTAGTGTGGTCGAGCAGTAGGCTTATCAGATGGTAGTGTTAAGCATTTGTTGTACACACACAGGCAATAAATGAGGAACACACACTCAAAGACCTACTCCAGGCCAATAGGTTTTTATATTGAAAAATATATTTTCTTAGTTTATTTTAAGAACCACAGGTTCAAGATTACAAGTAATACTTTAAATGTAAGGTACTTCACTTAGATACTTTAGGAACTTTGAATAAAAGCAATATCACATACAGTCTTTGTAAAAATGGCAATAAGCTATTTTCAAAGTGGACACAGAGCAAAAATCAACAGTTCCTGGGGGAGTTAAGTAAAGGTTAGGTTTGCAAGTAAGTAAAACACTTACAAGTTTCAAAGTTGGGTCCAAGGTAGCCCCCCGTTGGGGGTTCAAGGCAACCCCAAAGTTACCACACCAGCAGCTCAGGGCCGGTCAGGTGCAGAGGTCAAAGAGGTGCCCAAAACACATAGGCTTCAATGGAGAACAGGTGTGCCCCGGTTCCAGTCTGCCAGCAGGTAAGTACCCGCGTCTTCGGGGGGCAGACCAGGGGGGTTTTGTAGGGCACCGGGGGGGACACAAGCAGGCAGAGAAAGTACACCCTCAGCGGCACAGGAGCGGCGGGGGCAGTGTGCAAACAGGCGTCAGGTTTTAGATACAAAGTAATGGAGGGACCCAGGGGTCACTTCAACGATGCAGGCAGGCACAGAGGGGGGGGCTCCTTGGGGCAGCCACCACCTGGGCTAGGCAGAGGGTCGCCTGGGGGTCGCTCCTGCACTGGAGTTCAGTTCCTTTAGGTCCTGGGGGCTGCGGGTGCAGTGTTGGTTCCAGGTTACAGGCAGTTGCGGTCAGGGGGAGCCTCTGGATTATCTCTGCAGGCATCGCTGTGGGGGCACAGGGGGGTCGTCTCTGGTTACTCATAGGCTCGCAGTCACCGGGGAGTCCTCCCTGAGGTGTTGGTTTTCTGCAGGTCGAGCCGGGGGTCGTCGGGTGCAGAATGGGAAGTCTCACACTTCCGGCGGAAAACGTGAAGTCTTTAAAGTTGCTTCTTTGATGGCTACTGTCCTTGAGGGTGCCTACACCATCTTTGTGCCTCCTCCCTGTGGGGAGGGGGGCATATCCCTAATCTTATTGGGGGAATCCTCCAAACTCAAGATGAAGGATTTCTCAAGGCAGGGGTCATCTCAGCTCAGGACACCTTAGGGGCTGTCCTGACTGGTGGGTGACTCCACCTTGTTTTTCTCATTATCTCCTCCAGCCTTGCCACCAAAAGTGGGGGCAGTATCCGGAGGGGCGGGCTTCTCCACTAGCTGGGATGCCCTGGGGCGCTGTAAGAAAAGGGGTGAGGCTTTGAGGCTCCCTGCCAGGTGTTACAGTTCCTGCAGGGGGAGGTGAGAAGCACCTCCACCCAGTACAGGCTTTGTTCCTGGCCACAGAGTGACAAAGGCACTCTCCCCATGTGGCCAGCAACCTGTCTGGTGTGTGTCAGGCTGGCAGGAACTGGTCAGCCTACACTGGAACTCGGGTATGTTTTCAGGGGGCATCTCTAAGATGCCCCCTGGGTGTATTTTATAATAAATTGTACACTGGCATCATTGTGCATTTATTGTGCTGAGAAGTTTGATACCAAACTTCCCAGTTTTCAGTGTAGCCATTATGGAACTGTGGAGTTTGTGTTTGACAAACTCCCAGACCATATACTCTTATTGCCACCCTGCACCTACAATGTCTAAGGTTTTGCTTAGACACTGTAGGGGCATAGTGCACATGCACATATGCCCTCACCTGTGGTAAAGTGCACCCTGCCTTAGGGCTGTAAGGCCAGCTAGAGAGGTGAGTTACCTATGCCACAGGCAGTGTGAGGTTGGCATGGCACTCTGAGGGGAGTGCCATGTCGACTTAGACATTTTCTCCCCAAAAGCACACACAAGCTGTGAAGCAGTGTGCATTTACTGAGTGATGGGTTCCTAGGGTGACATAAGACATGCTGCAGCCCATCAGGGCCCTTGGTATCAGGGGTACCAGTTACAAGGGACTTACCTGAGTGCCAGGGTTGTGCCAATTGTGGAGACAAAGGTACATTTTAGGGAAAGAACACTGGTGCTGGGGCCTGGTTAGCAGGGTCCCAGCACACTTTCAAATCATAACTTAGCATCAGCAAAAAGCCAGGGGGTAACCATGCCAAGGAGGCTTTTCCTTACAGCGCCACACACCGATTACATCACAATAGTGCAAAACACCCTTGTGCAACCTATGTGGTATATGACCCTCTGCTCACCCTTCTCCTCAATAGGGCTCTTCCGCTGGGGCAGATGATGAGATGGCGTTATCCTCTGGTATACAGACCCCTGGTGGACCTGTTGACAATGGACGACAGACACATAATTATTACCTACAGACTTGATCGTGCCACAATCCATGAACTGTGTGTCCTGTTGGAGCCAGACCTGTTGTCAGCTATCCGCCATCCCACAGGAATCCCCCCTCTAGTGCAGGTCCTGTCAGTGCTCCATTTCCTGGCCAGTGGTTCCTTTCAAACAACAGTAGCCATGGCATCAGGGATGTCACAGCCAAGGTTCTCTAACGTGTTGTCCAGAGTGTTGTCTGCTCTGCTGAAACACATGTGCAGCTACATCGTTTTCCCCCAGGTGGGGGATTTGCCCACAGTGAAAGGTGACTTCTATGCCCTGGGACACATCCCCAACATAATTGATGCCATTGATGGTACACATGTGGCATTTGTCCCACCTGCAGGAATGCACAGGTGTACAGAAACCGCAAAAGCTACCATTCCATGAATGTGCAGATGGCGTGTTTGACAGACAAGTACATCTCGCATGTGAATGCCAAGTATCCTGGCTCAGTGCATGACGCTTACATTTTGAGGAATAGCAGCATCCGTGATGTGATGGGCCAACTCCAGAGGCACCGTGTGTGGCTAAAGGTGAGCCCAAGGTCCCCACACAGTTTGAATAGGTGTCTGGGTATGGGAGAGTCCCTAAGGGTTGGTGTGTGTCTAACAGATACCCCTCGATATTTGCAGGTGACTCTGGTTACCTCAACCTGTCATGGCTACTGACCCCGGTGAGTAAACCCAGGACAAGGGCAGAGGAACGCTACAATGAGGCACATGTGCGAACTAGGAGGATTATAGCGTGGACTTTTGGGCCTCCTGAAGGCCAGGTTCCGGTGCCTCGTGGAGAGTGGGTTCCCTGGGCCTCTCCTCCCCCTGTTGCACAGCAGTCCTCCCAGCTTCCCTATTGTCCTGTGCCTCTGTCCCCTGAACTGGGTGCCCACTGCCACTGACCCCAGGTCCCTGATTGTCTTGGGTTAGTGGGTTTGCCTGGGGTCCCTGTAATGGTGGACACACTGCTGATTGACGTGTCCTGGGTACAGTGGCATGGGCCCGCTGGGTGTGTGCTGTGGTGGTGTTTCCTGAGGGGGGAGGTTCAGTGGTGGTTTGTGACTGTGGCAGTGGAACCGACTGTCCAGAGGTCCCTGATGGGCCGGGCTGGTCATCTTGATCCAGGCGTGCAGAGCTGCTGTCGTCACTATGGGCCTCTTCTGTGGGGGACTGGATATGGCTGGCACCTCCTGTCCGGTAACGTTGGGTAGGGGTCCTGTTGGGGTGTAAATGCATAGTTATTGTCTCTGTGTGTGCCATATTTTGCAGTGGGTGAGTTTTCCTCTACTCCTGTGCATGGATTATTGCCTTGGCCCTTGTGTGAGTGGTGATTTTGCGGCCTGGGTGAGTCTCTCTACTGGACATGCTTTGGTGATGGGTGTCCATGCATTGGTGTTACATGCAGGGCTTGGTATTGGGATGTGTGGTTGTGATAGTGGGGTATCTGTGAGGTGTTGGGGTGATGTGTGTGAGGGTAGGGGTAGGACTTTGTGATGGCATTCAGGTACGGGGGGAGGGATATAATAGTAAATATTTGCCTTACCAGAGTCCAGTCCTCCTGCTACTCCTGCTAGGCCCTCAGGATGCATGATCGCCAAGACTTTCTCCTCCCATGTTGTTAGTTGTGGGGGAGGAGGTGGGGGTCCACCGCCAGTCCTCTGTGTGGCTACCTGGTGTCTGGATACCATGGAACGCACCTTCCCCTGTAGGTTGTTCCATCTCTTCCTGATGTCATCCCGTGTTCTTGGGTGCTGTCCCACTTCGTTGACCCTGTCGACAATTCTCCGCCATAGCACCATCTTCCTTGCAATGGAGGTCTGAGGCACCTGTGATCTGAAAAACTGTGGCTCTACCCAGATGATTTCGTCCACCATGACCCTGTACTCCTCCTCAGAAAACCTGGGGTGTCTTTGAGGTGCCATAATGTGGTGTGAGTGATGTGTGAGGTGATGTTTGTTGTGCTGTGTGAAGTGTTGTGTTGGGGTGTGTTCTTTGAGGTGCTTGGATGTTGTATGAGTGATGGTGTTGTGTGCCTGTGGATGCTGGTGTTGTGTTTGCTATTCTCTCTCTCTGCTTCTTCGAAATTTTTGTTGTAAGTGTTTGTAGGTAATGTGGGGGGGGGTGTTTTTTAGTGGTGTGAGTGGTGTGTGTATGTGTATCAGGTGTGTGTATTTTGAATTGTCCAATGTGGTTGTGTTTTGTAAATGTGTGTGTATTTTGAGCACGGCGGTGTGTACTGCCAATGGATTACCGCGGTTGAAAGACCGCCGCATTGATTCGTGGGTCGTGATACTGTGGGCATATTCCTGTTGGTGTGACGGTGTAGGTTTTGCTATCGCCAGTTTATCACTGACCTTTGGTGTGGCGGACTTGTGTTGGTGTCTGTATTATGGTGGATTACGAACTGTGGGTTGTAATACCTGTAGCGGATTTCCGCCGCAGCCACAGTATCTTGATGGCCGTCAGCACAGCGGTAAGCGGGATTTACCGCCAGGGTTGTAATGAGGGCCTATGTCTAAATTGACTCTATCTTCTGATTGATTTCTTGCCACTATTCCTACTATCTATTAGCGTTTTTTTTATTTTTATATGTATATACAATTGTCCAGAGAATAGTGTCCTTTTCTTGGAAGACGTGAGGCAACTTCCTACCTGTCTTCCATGCAAACGAACCGCTTGGGCTACCAGAAAATGAATTAGATCATGCCTCTTCTGAAAACCCCGCTGTTGAAAGTGTGTTAAAAAATGTTCAACTTCGCTAATACAAATGTAGTGCACACTTGTCCCCAGTAATGCTGATCAGTAAACATTTGTACCTTAAGTCAAGCTTATTAAAACCACTTTAGGGCCAAAACACTGAAACGAGCTATTCAAAAATATCCAATGAAGTTCATTAATGCAATATTTATTCGCCACTCTCAAAAACATCCTTGCCGTTTTTGCGATTGCATACATATTTCATTAAAATCATCCTTCATTACACATCTTAAGGAAGAAAGCCATGTCCGCATGGAACGTCCTCAAGGTACTGAGAGAATCAATCTCGTGCAAATAAACATTGCATGGATAGAAAGCTTAGCAGCAGCGTTGTAAAGCGATATTTCCTCTCCGTCAATGGGACGGCGCATCACACGCTTTCCAAAGAGAGAAAAGAAAGCTGGGAAATACGTACCAAGACTCATTTGCACTTATTGGCGGTATGAATTCTATGCTTTCCTCCTGAGAACAGATATCAGCATTTCTTTCGCATCTAATCTCCCGTGACATCACACAATCTCTGCTTTTTCCAGGTACTTCTTACTGCCCGTAGCAGTTGCTTTATGAGTAGATGATTACTCACTTCTCATGATGATTTAAATATCAGATGCTGGCGCAAGTAATAATATACCAGTATTTGCACACTTCCCATATTTGGTTGTTATTGTTATTCAATGACACCTACAGGTGTTGCTTGTCCTGAAGCGAGAATTCTTTGTCAGCAAATTCAGCAAACTACCGCAAGGCACATCATAAGTGATTCATGCCTAACCCCTCACACGCTGCCACTGTGTAACCCATAAAATGGTGGCAGGAAAAACAAGCTTAAAAGCACTGCAATCATTGGCTTTCCGGCTCGTATTCTTAGGCTTTGAACTGCCAACGTCCATTAAGGGGTGTTAAACACCCCAAGAAACTGGCACCGGCCTCAGTAAGCATATTTTCATTTCTTCGGAGAAGAGGGTTTTGGGCGAGGCTGGATCAAAAGTGTCCTGTAGCTACTTCGCGTCACCAGGCCCCACCCCCTCATCAGACAGTGATTTTTTTGGTTTTAGTTGGCAGGTCTGGGAACCATTTGGACACTACATACCATAATTACGAGTTAATGGAGTCACTATCATGCTTTGTATTAATTATTCATAATTTGATATTTGATAATTTGATATTTTATCAATTATTAGGGACCAGACTGATGGAAACAAAGTTTGGTTAAACAGATTCAAGTTTGTATGATATTGTAGCTGCATTGTTGCATCAAAGCTTTAGCAATTTTTTTTGATAAACAAGTTTTATTGTTTGTTTTTCAGAAAATAATAAACCAGCATCAAGGAACAAAAACGGTGATAGGTCAAGCAGAGCGCAATTACAGTTCCATATAACATTGTAAACGAGGTTAAGGACATTAGTGATTTTCAAACAGATAGATACCATATGGGAAGTCAAAGTCTTGAACTGTGGGATTTGACCATTGCCTTGTTTCCAGTACTGCCGTCTTGGCCAGGTTCCCATCTTCTATTATAATAGCAAGTCTACCCATCTTCCCCATATCTTTTCAAATTTCCGGGGACACCCTCTAGAATCGTAGACCACCTTTTCTTGGGCCGCACACCAGTCTACCCCTTTCTTCCATTTATGGAGTTTTGGGCCCTCGGGGGAGATCCATGTTGCTGCTATGTCCCTTTTAGCTATCAACAGGGCTGTGGCTACCAGTGCTCGGTGAGCCCGTGTTCCTCTCATGTCCTCCAGCACGCCCAGTAGGACTAGTTTGGCAGTTCTTTGTATTTCACCATTTAGGACTTTCTCCAGCACTTGAAACACTGATTCCCAATAGGACTGAATCACTTGACATGACCAGACCATGTGGAAAAAATCTGCAGGTTCGAGCAAGCATCTTGGGCATTGGGCCGAGGGTCGTAGACCTGCACGGTATAGCCTAGCAGGAGATAAGTACGCACTGTGCAAGTAATAGAATTGCACTGTGCGGAGCTTGGCCGACACTACTAAGGACCTGGGTGCCATCAGTGCTTCCCTCCATTCTGTGTCTTCTAGGGCTCCCACCCATGCCTCCCATCTGGATCTAATGAGGTTCATGCCTCCAGGGGCATTGTTAACTAGCATTTTATAAATTTGGGAAACCCCTTTCCCTCCCAGGTTTCCCATGAGTAGTTTGGCTTCTAGCGGGTTAGACTCTGGTAGAGAACCTGCTGTCGGTATATGGGTTTTTAAAGCATGCCTGAGTTGGAGATATCGGAAGAATTGTGTTGGGGCTAGTTGAAAATCCCTCCTTAAGTCTTGAAAAGATTTCATGGAGTCCCCTGCCCACACGTCACCAACCAGTGAGATGCCCACCAGATCCCATTCCCGGAATCCCTCTAGAGCTGCAGTTGCGCTTAGCCATTTCCCTCTCCACAGTGGTGTTTGGTGTGTAACAGTGGTATTCCAGTGGGTGTATCTCAGGGCAGCTCGCCATGCCTGGAAAATCTCTTTGGTAACTTCTCCCATCTCTCGGGGCAGGGGATTCCCGTACATGATGTCTAGAAGGCGGGGAAACCCTAGGGTCTCCAATTCTACTCGGTAGGCTGGATCTCCCCATCCCCCATTAAACCAGTCGTGTATCACTATTAATTGGGAGGCTAAGTAGTAAAGGTAGGGGTCTGAGGCACCCAGGCCTCCATCGTAAATCCCTCTTCGGCAGTGATGGGCCCCTATGCGGTGTCTGGTACCCCTCTAGAAGAACAACCCTGTAGCTCTTTCAAGGGCCTTGAACCATGAGCGGGGGATGGGTAGGGGGAAGTTTTGAGAGGTGTAGAGGAGCCTCGGCAAAATCATCATCTTGTATAAAGCTACTTGGCCCATTATGTTTAGTGGTAGAGTTTGCCATTTCTGGAGATCCGTTTTTATGCGTGACAATAAGGGGGCCAAATTTTTAGTCCAGGTCAGTTCTGGCAGCAGTGATACCCAGATGCCCAGATATTTAAAACTTAGTCGACGCAATGGTATATGTTCCTGCCAGTCGAAACAATCTTGTGAGTGTGCCAACGGAATTAGTATGGATTTAGCAGGGTTCATTTTCAGACCTGAAGCTACTTCATAGCGTTCCAGTAGTCTGAGGCATCTCGGGCCTGTTACACTAGGTTCCTCCATGTATAGCAAGATATCGTCCGCATAGAGCGCTATTCTGTCTTCCTGGGAGTGCTTCCATCTCCAGCCGCTGTATATTGGGTCGGATCTCACCATCTGCGCCAGAGGCTCAATGGCTAAGGTGAATAAAAGGGATAGAGGACAACCCTGTTGTGTGCCCCTGTGAATCTCTATTGTTGACGACAGAGAACCGTTAACCTGCACCCGGGCAGTGGGGTTGGTGTATAGTGCCTGAACCAAGCGGCAGAATCTAGGGCCCAGGCCCGCGCGTCGGAGTACCAGCCGGAGAAAACCCCAATCAACAGAATCGAAGGCTTTTTCAAAGTCAATGAGTAAAAGGGCGAGGTCTCGTGTCAAACGGCCGCGTTCAGCTAATGCTATGTGCAACCGGCGGATGCAATGCCGAGTGCTGCGAGTGGCCATAAAGCCGCATTGATCTGGGTTTATAAGTAGAGGAAGGATCTTTTTAAGACGGGTGGCAAGGATGGTTGCAAAAATCTTTATCTCTGTATTGATTAGTGAAATTGGCCTGTAATCAGCACAGAGTAGTGAGGGGGGTTGAGACTTAGGTAGCACCACAATGGTAGCTATATCTAGTTCTCTGGGGAAGACACCACTGTTGTCTACCTCCGTGAAGAGGTTCAACAGGTGTGGTATTAACTCCTCTCTAAAGACCTTGTAGTATTCTGCAGGGAGTCTGTCGGGTCCTGGTGTTCTCCCCGCGCCCAGGGCCGAAATGGCCATCTGGATTTCTTCTGTGTCGACAGGTTCATCTAAGGCCTTTGCTTCTATCGCTGACAACCGCGAGAGGGGGGTTTTGTCTAGTAACTGTCTGGCTACGTTCATATTGACACGTCCCGACGCTTGATAAAGAGTTTGGTAATATGTGGCAAAGGCATTTGTGATTTCTGCATGTTGAACAACAGTGTTTCCCTCGCCATCCCGAATTTCGGGGACTATCCTGGAGGCCTGGTGGTGAGATACCAGCCAATGTAGCATTTTACCGGTCTTGTCTTCCCAGCCGTAGATTTTTGCAGTACTAGCTCTCCATATGTATTTAGCCGATTCTAGGGATTGGTCTCTTATTTTCTCTCGGAGCAAGCTTATTTGTCTTGTCATTTTATCTGTCGGGCTTACATCAGTCCTACTTTCCAGGGCTACGACTCTTAGTTCCAACTTTTCAATGTGTTGGGTTCGAGTACGTTCTTGGATCCGTATCAGGTGTTTAGCCCTTCCTCTTAGCACCGCCTTGCCAGCCGCCCACAAAGTACCTGTGGTTGAAACCGACCCTTCGTTCAGCTCAAAATATTCTTTTATCTCCTCACGCAACTGTTCCACATAACCTTGGTCTTGGAGGTACCATGCATTTAGTCGTCACATTGGACGAATCTGGGATTGGGTGTGACCTATACTGAATCGGAGTGGGGCGTGGTCAGAGATTCCCCTCGGCAATAGTTCAATGTGGGAGAGAGCTGCGCAGTCAGTGCCCGGAAGAAGGACCAGGTCTATCCTGGATTGTGAACCATGAGCAGCTGACGTGTGGGTAAATTGACGCCGTCTTGGGTGCCATATTTGCCAGGCGTCACAGAGCCCCGTCGCCGAGAGCCACCCCCTGAGCCCCGTTGCCATTGTGTGTCTATGTGCGGAGATTGGGCCTGTCACGTCCATTGTTGGGTCTGGGATGGAGTTAAAGTCTCCTCCTATCATTGTGAGCCCTGGTGGTAGATTTAGAAGCAGCTGGGAGAGATCATCTAAAGTTTTCCGAACCAAAGTGGGGGGGACATAGGTGCTGACCATATTGATCGTATTCCCTTCAATTTTCCCTGTAATAGCTATGAATCGCCCATGTTGATCTCTTCGTGTTTGAACATTTGTCATGGGGAAGGATCTATGAAGAAGTATAGCCACTCCCCTAGAGCCACGGGTGAACCCGGCATGATAAATTCTGTCAAAACCCCTACGAGCCAGGAAGGGACAATTGTCTCCCTGAAGATGAGTTTCTTGTAACAGAAGCACGTCTGGCCTGTGTCGGTGTACGTACGTGAGTACGGCGGAGCGTTTTATTTTATCTAGGAGCCCGTTGACGTTCCATGAGATAACCTGTGTTTGGCTCATGGGGGGTGAGTGTTTAAAAGGTGATCATCACATTCATTTGGGACTATCTCCAGTGGACCCCGAAATATGGGAAAGCCCTCGCCTAGTCTCTGGCTTTGTGGAGTGTGTGTTTTCCCATGGTCAGTTGAGTCCTTATGATTTTTGCTCTGTCTGCTAGACCTAAAAATTAAACGTGTTGGTGACCCAAACGTGGCACTGGTGGCCTGTACAACTCGGCCTGAACTCCCTTGCCCCCCAACTCCCTTCTGACCCCATACTTCCCCCCAGAAGCATCTGTCGCCCATATAACCACCTCCCGTCTAGAACTGGTGAGGTGTACTCTAAACTGATGAGGTAGCAGTAACTGTAGTGATGGTGGACCCCTCCACTTTCGGATTGATTCTAAAATTGTGATACTTAATAATAAGGTTGTCTTGACTTCTGTGCCCCGTTAGTCCGTTAGGGACTCCCTTCCAAGTGTCTCTCGGCACTAGCGGCTTCACAGCACCAGGCTGTGCGACAAGTCTGAGTCCTCCAGGGGCCCAGGCTGGGCCTGTCTCTAGCCCGCAGAAACGGGGCTGTTTCCGGAGCCCCCAGGGCTGTGGTCAGTACGTAAATCTTGCTGTTCTGCTCGGTGGGATCCGGGCGGTGATTTTGCAGGGGACACCGTTGGTGCCCCACGTCGCCGAGATCTTGTGCGGCGGTGTCGGTCCAGCCGCCGTCCCCCGGGCCAGACTGGCCCCGCATCTCCGGAGGGGCGCACGCCTCCCCCGGAGAGGCCCAGGGGGATCTCCTCTGTCAACCAAGTCCAGGCAGCAGTCGGATGGTCAAAGAACTGGGTTTGGTTGTGATAGACCACACGGAGTCACGCTGGGAACAGGAGTCGATATTGGATATCCATGTCTTTCAATTTTTGTTTCACCTCCGTGAATGAGCGGCGTTGTTGTTGAACTTCTCGCGTGTAGTCCGGGAACAGAAGGACCTGAGCACCGTTGCAGGTGCGGTCTCCTTTTGTACGTGCCTCTTGTAGAATCACATCCCTGTCTTTGAAGTTAAAGAGGCGTAGTATCACTGACCTGGGTGAGGCACCCGGCGGGGGTTTAACCTGTAGGGCCCTGTGGGCTCGTTCAACAGCGAACCATGGTGTGAGACGGTCGGTGGGGATCCAGGAGCGGAGCCAGTCCTCTAGGTATTGGACAAGAGATGTTTCTGCTGTGTTTTCAGGAAGGCCCACCAGGCAAAGGTTTTTTCGTCTTGACCTATTCTCAGCTTCTTCGGCTCTCCTATGCAACTCTGAGGTACGAGCTGTCAGCGCGGAAACTTGGGCTTTGAGGGTGGCTACATCATCTTCTATCGTGGAGATCCTAGATTCGGCCTCTGTGATGCGAGCTGTGGCATTGCGGAGGTCTTGTCTGACCAGGGCCACGTCCACTCTAACTTTCCCAATTTTAGATTCGATGGCTGCTTGGGAAGCCTGGATTGCCTGGAGTATTGTTGCCAAGTCCCCGGATGCCACCTGATGTTCGTTACCTCCACCCGGGGTCCGGTCCTCCGACCGAGGCCCGGCGGCACCCGTGGTGAACTGGTCCATGCGGGTCTGGGCCGTCGTTTGTCGCGCTGGTCTGTCTTTGCCCATGATGAGTCCGGCGTGGCCCCGGTTTGAGGTTTCAATATCTGGGTGTGCGGTGTGTTTTTGTGGGGCTCCTCCGTGAAATTTAGCAGGCTCTAAGGCTGTCTCTCTAAGGGGGCTCCGACTTTTGCCCACCCGTTGTCTCTGGCCCTGGCCCTGGCCCTGGCCCCAAGCGTTCCCGGGATGTCGGACCCAGGTTCTAGCGGTGTGCCGAAGAGAAGGTGAAGGAGGCGGTCTCAGCTGTCCCCCTTCAGCAGCTACCAGGCCCAAAGCAGTTCCAGGCAGTAGGCCAGGCCCGATCTTCCTCTCTGGGCCCATTTTATGTGTCACTGCCTCCCGTTGTTCCGGCCTCGTGTACCGCCGGTCGGGCCAGCGGGGGACCCTCTGTCTGCCCCTCAACGGGCCTTTCCCACCGATGTCATTTCTCAAAAGCGGGAAGGGGGAGAAAAGAAGGAGGACTCCGGCTCAATGGTCCCTGGATGACAGTCTCTGGCCTCGGTGCAGGTCCGGGCGGCAGGCAGGGGCCAGCACGAGCCGGCGTCCACAGCGGCTCCGGCCTTGGTTATTGCTGGCCGGGCCGGCCCGAGACTCACCGTCTGTCCCTCGACGGGTGCCCCCCTCGATGTCACGTCCCACAGGAGGGGGGGGGGAGAAGGAGGGCTCCGGTCCCCACGATGTTTCTCCAGGTTGCGAGGGCTACCCCGGGGAGATCCCCGGAGGGGCTGCGCGCACGAACGGGTCCCAGGGCGCATCGGGTGGCGCATCCGCAGCGCCCATCCAGGCGGGGGAGAAGGCCCCCGAAGAGCACCGGTTCAACTCTGGTCCGGCTGTAGAGGGGGGGAGGTCTAACACCCCCAAGCCACGGGGGTCGCCCCAGATGATGCGGGCCCCCGGCCCCAACTCCAGGCCCCGCCGCTGATCCACGGCAAGCAGTCACCGCTGCTCGTCTCTCCCCCGAAGGCCAAGGAACACGGCCTCAGCAGTCCTCATTTTGGGTCCCTCCGGCCCGGGTCCCGCGGCCCAAAAAGCCCCTCGACCCCGCAGGGGGAGCGGCGACAGTATTTCAAAGAGGCCACAGGGCCAAGAGGGTCATCCGATGGGGCTGGATGGTGTGTCAGTTAGAGGCGGATGATGGAGGGGTCCGGAGCACTACAGAAGTGCGCCCGCCATCTTGACGCCTCGGCCACGCCCCCCCAAGCTTCAGCAATTTTAATTCTTTGTATGCTCACACTCATTAGAGATATTTGTACTAAGCACAAGTGAGTTGATTTAGTCTTTCTAGGTCAATTTAGCATGAAAAGGTTACCAAGATACGTATTTCGCCACACTGTATTTAAAAATACCCAGGGCCCAATCTAGAAAAAAAATGTAACATTACACTCGGTGTTTATGCCCTCTGTGAATTTGTTTGGAGGTAGATGAATTCTTGTGGAGAATCCATAAAGGTTTCCCATGTGATGTCTGGAAACCAACGAAAGTTCCAGGTTTCGAAGTGTACTCCTGGAAAACGTTAGTGAAAATGCAATTGTGACCATGCGGAGACATATACCATCAAATTGTGAAATGCACTTTTTTTTCCACCACCGATGAAACAAATTTACTCACTGAGAAACTGCATGGTAATGTAATGCTTTATTTTTCAGTTAATTAAAACTTACAATATTAATAAAATAAAATGACAAAATAAAACATCAACCAATAAAAACCATCATTACTTATAAAAAAACTATTAATAACCCCTTCGCTGCCAGGACTTTTCCCCCTTTTTTGAGAAGCCTTTTTTGGGCTATTTGGGGCAGTTCACGCTTAGGCCCTCATAACCTTTTGTCCACATAAGCTATCCACGCCAGATTTGCGTCCTTTTTTCCCAACATCCTAGGAATTCTAAATGTACCCAGAGTTTGTGGGTTCCCCTAGAGGAGGCCAAGAAATTATCCAAAATACAGCTAAAATTTGTTTATTTTCAGGAAAATTTGAAAAAAGGGCTGCAGAAGAAAGCGTGTGTTTTTGTTCCCCACTAAATGGCATGAACAAAGGGTTTGTGGTGTTAAAATCACCATCTTCCCAGCTTTTCGGAAAAGGAAGACTTGAATCAGAAAACCACATTGTCCAACACAATTTTGGCATTTTACTGGGTCATATCCTATTTTTACATTTTTTTGTGCTTTCTTCCAGTTAGTGACAGAAATGGGTGTGGAACCAATGGTGGATCCTGGACAGCTAAACATTTCTGAAAAGTAGACAAAATTCTGAATTCAGCAAGGGGTCATTTAGGTAGATTCTGCAAGGATTTCTTACAGAAAATAACAGCTGAAATAAAACAATATTGACATTGAGCTGAAAACAAAAGTCATTTCTGTCCACCCTTTCTTCTGTTACTATTTCCTGCAATGTCAGATATTTGAAAGCAGTATACTGTTACGTCTGCTGGACTCTTCTGGTTGTGGGGCTATAGAGGGCTTGTAGGTTCATCAAGAACCCTAGGTACCCAGAGCCAGTAGATGAGATGCACCTTGCAATGGGTTTTCATTGTATACTGGTTATACAGCAATTCATTTGGTAACATATAAATAGTGAAACATAGGTATCAAGGAAACCTTTGTATTTCCAAAATGGGCACAAGATCAAGTGTTGAGAAGCAGTGGTTATTTGTGCATCTCTGAATTCGAGGGTACCCATACTAGCATGTGAATTACAGGGCATTTCTCAAATACACTTCTTTCTTACACCCTGCCTTACATTTGGAAGGAAAAAATGTAGAGAAAGACAAGGGGCAGTAACACTTGTTCTTCTATTTTGTGTTCCCCCAAGTCTCCCGATAAAAATGGTACCTTCCTTGTGTGAGTGTTCCTAGTGCCTGCGACAGGAAACACCCCAAAATAAACATGGACAGATCACATTTTCACATTGAAATCTGGCATGTTTTTTGGAAAGTGCCTAGCTGTGGATTTTGGCCTCTAGCTCAGCCGGCACCTAGGGAAATCTAGCAAACCTGGGCATTCCTGACACTAGACACGTAGGGGAACCCAGGAGGGGGTAACATGTGGCGCTCTCACCAGGTTCTGTTGGCCAGAATCCTTTGTAAACCTCAAAATGTGACAAAAAACAATTTCCTTACACTTCGGTGCTGCAAAGTTCTGGAATCTGAGGGGAGCCGCAAACTCCCTTCTACCCAGCAATCCCCCAAATCTCCCAATAAAAATTGTACCTCACTTGTGTAGGTAGGCCTAGTTCCTGCAACAGAAACCGGCCCAAAACACAACATGGACACATCACATTTTCCAAAAGAAAATGGCCCTTTTTTTTGCAAAGTGCCTAGCTGTGGATTTTGGCATGCAGCTCAGCCTGCACCTAGGGAAACATATGATTTGTTTTAAACTAGAGACCTAGGGGAATTCAGAATGGGGTGACTTGTGGGCTCTCACTAGGTTATGGTACCCAGAATCCTTTGCAAACCTCAAAATGTGTCTAAAAACAGTTTTCGCTCCCATTTTGGTGCTGCAAAGTTCTGGAATCTGAGAGGAGCCAGAAACTCCTTCCACCCAGCATTCCCCCAAGTCTCCCGATAAAAATGGTACCCACTTGTGTTGGTAGGACTAGTGCCCGTGACAGGATACACCCCAAAACACAACATGGACACATCACATTTTTACTTTGAAAACTGATGTGTTTTTTGGAAAGTGCCTAGCTGTGGATTCTGGCCTCTAACTCAGCCGGCACCTACGAAAACTTACCAAACCTGTGCATTTTTGAAAAACAGACACCTAGGGGAACCCAGTATGGTGGAACCTGTGGCACTCTCACTAGATTCTGGTACCCAGAATCCTTTGCAAATCTCAAAATATGTCTAAAAAAAAGTTTTCGCTCCCATTTTGGTGCTGCAAAGTTCCGGAATCTGAGAGGAGCCAGAAACTTCCTTCCACCCAGCATTCCCCAAGGCTCCCGATAAAAATGGTACCTCACTTGTGTGGGTAGGCCTAGTGCCTGTGACAGGGAAGGTTCCAAAACCCAACATGGACACATCAAATTTTTCTTATGAAAGATGACCTATTTATTGCACCTGTAAAAAAAAAAAATATATATATATATATATATATATATATATATATATATATATGTCTGGTGCCTAGTGGCTTCTGCCCGACTTGGGGGCAGATCGGCCTAACTAAAATAGGCCAATCTGCCCCCATGGGGGGAAGAAAGGCCTTAAAAAAATGCCCCCCAGGGGAGCGACCCTTGCCCAAGCACAGCAGCGCTGTAGCCAAAAACGAGAACAGCTCGTCCATGGCACCAAAGGGGTTAATCATTTGTAATACAAGTTTTTGTCTTACTTTTACCCCCAACCTGATATCTGCATTCTAGTGGAGAGGTGTTAAAGCACATCATAAATCCTGTGACAATATTTCTAAAAGTATTCTAAAATATTACATATTTTAAATCTAAGACTTAGGTGGTGATTATGAAGATGGCAGGAATCACTGCACCGCCATTGCCAAATAATGAAGCACATGAGAACCATGTAGCAGTCAAGCCACACACCGCCAGCATTGGAGTGGCCACGAGGACGGAGGAGGCTGCCCACAGGCCGGCGGAAAGGTCCTACCCACCCACCCACCAAATAATGAAGCACAAGGCTGCCGTCAGTTCCGGGGCAGGAACCACGTGGCGGAAACAAACTAAATAAAAGGAAACACTCACCAGAGGTACACACAACACGCCAAAGTAGACATGGAGAGAGTTGCAAATAATGCCAGTGCTGCTCCTTGCCATATACCTCCATGACCGTGACTGACAACGGTAAGTACCGCAACCTAGTACACATGGGAAAAAAGGGCAAAGTTACACACCCACCCCGAAATGTACTCCCAACCTCTCACACCATCCCACACCATACACACCAGAACAAGATGTACTTACCCGACACAAGGCAACAAAGACTGGCACCAAAGTACACACATGTGCACACCACACCCCCACAATGAAACGATGAACAACGTCACCATATTGTGCCAACAGCACCACTGGGCACTCAAACTTTAATAGAAGTAGAACAATGTAATTTCCAAATAAGGCCATTGGCCAGTCCAAAACGAATACCCTGGAGGGCCCAAATAAGTCAGACTTGACTCCCCCATGTGCACAGGGTACTCCACTGTTAAGGGACATCAATGGGACAGACAGGCACCTCAGGGAACAGGGGCAGGGGATGGCGGGTGGGGATTTACGTCTGGAATGGGGGGCTTGGGCTTACGTTTAGGAGGTAGAGGGGGTTTGGGCTTGCCCTTGGAAGGTGGGATAGTGGGCTTGGACTGGGGGGTGACAGAGGGACCTGGGTCAACCCGGGGCTTCTTCATCCCTGCGGAAGGGGCAAGGGAATGGGAAGGGCGGACTAGGGTGGAGTTGGGCGTGGAAGGAGTGGACTGAGGAAGGAGATGGGCGCGTTTAGGGATGAGACGGGGTGGGTCAGTGGGTTCAAACAGGTCAACACAGGAGAGCAAAAGTTTCTTAGGGGCAGTTGGGGTGGATTTGGGTGAAGGTTTGGGAGTGGAGGTAGAGGGAGTGCTTTTATCAGGTGTAGGTGTGCCGGACGTGGATGCAGGTGCCTGAACAGAATGCTTATGTGTTGTGGATGTGTGTTGTGTGGGTGTCTGTGAACGTTTGAGTGTTGTGGGAGGAGGTGGGGTTGACACAGGGGACAAGACAGGCTGCCAGTATACATGTTTGTTGTCTGGGTGTCTGCAGGTCTGGTGAGTGTGCTGCATGTGTCAGTCAATCTAGTTGTGATGAGTGCAGGTGGGGTGTCTGGGGTAGATGACTGGATGCCAGCTGTTGTGGTGACTGCAAGAATGGGGGCAGCAGCAGTGACTGAGGGTGCAGTGCTTCTGGGTGTGCATGGTGAGGTGACAGACAGGGAGGTGGAGAGGTGGACACACTGGGGGAAGTGGATGTTGTGTGTGTGTGCCTGTGATGGGAAGTGTGGTGCTTGTGTTTGTCTGTGTGCTTCTTGTGTGTTGATGTGTGTGCATGGCTGTCTGGACGTGTGCTTGGGATGGGTGAAGGGAGTGGGGTACTGGAAGGGGGTAGGGGTGGCTGGAGGGGGGACGGAAAGACCATGGACACTGGCTGCCGTCAAAAAGGAGGCCAGAGCCTGAAAAGATCTGTGTAGGCCAGACATGGCATCATGAATGTCTTCCAGGTATGCATTGCTGCATCTGGAATTCTAGCCCCTGGATGGCATTCGCGATGGTTGTCTGCCCTACAGAGATGGTTCTCAGGAGGTCAATAGCCTCCTCTGTGAGGGCAGCAGGGCTGACTCGGGCAGGGGATGTGGTGCCTGGGGCGAAGGAGACGCCCACCCTCCTGGGTGAGTGGGCACAGGCAACTGGGTGGGGAACAACCAAGAGGGTGGAGATGGCATGGGGGTGGCGGAAGATGTCAAAGAGTGGGTGGGCCCACTAGGCTCGGCCAACACCAGGGAGCTGCCATCGGAGGAGGTATCAGAGTCACTGCCACCAGTGGTAGTTGCCTCCCCGTGGTACTCCCCTCGCCCTCCAACCCACTGGTCCCCTTGGCCTCCGCTGACTCTGCCTCATTGGAACCATGGGCCGCTGCATCCCCACTCGCCAGTGCCAATGCTCCCTCGCCAGATGATGCTGATGAACACAAAGGACACAAGAGCACAGGGGTGGGGAGACAAAACTTGGGAGAAATCTGTAAATACCTGAGTGAATGTACATTTCTGGTTCCCACTGACTCCCATCCGGCTCACACATCTACACGCAGCACCTACAACAATAGTCATGACTGTGCCCCTGCCTAGTGGCCACTACCCCAGAATACACCCCATTACCCACATGAAACACGGACCTGAGAAACTGTGTTGAGTACACACGGGGGGACCATGCCCAGACAATGCACCCACTAGTCCATGGGCCCACAAAGCATCCAAGAGTACAGGAAGGTAAACACCCATGGGCCTATTTGGACCGTCCACACCTGTCCCACACCATTTCAGTGTCTATTGGGGGCAGGACTGCAAAACACACCAGTGTGCCTGGCAATAGACAGCATATATACCACAGCACCCAAACACATCCATCAAAGTAGTATTAACCAGTGTTGATACTCACCCACTTGTGGCTGCTGTGCTGCCTTCAATTGCCCATCCAAATCCAGATAGGCCACCACCAGAATCGGGGCCATTAGGGGGTCAATGGGCCAACGAGCACCCTTTCCTCTTTGGGAGGCCTTCCCCAGCTGGGCCTCGCAGGTCTTCCTGGCCCAGCGCCTCAGGTCCTCCCACCGCTTCTTGCAGTGGGTGCTCCGCTGGTTGTAGACCCCTAGGGTTCGCACCTCCTTGACGATGGCTTGCCACAGTCCTCTCTTCTGATGGCGCTGATGACATGTCGTCCCCTATGGAATGGACATTTCTAAAAAACATCTAACCAACTCACAAACAGTACATGCCACACAATCTACGGCTGTGCAGTTACAAATCGAACACACATGCATACAGTCATCCGCCCCCATCACACACATCCAAGCAAGACATACGCCAACTCACCTGCTCCTCTGGACACCCATATAACTTGGCATACAGGGGCAGGACCCCGTCCACCAGCTTCTCGAGCTAATCCGTGGTGAATGCTGGGGCCCGTTCCCCTGTGACTTGTGCCATTGGAGTAACGAGATTCAGGACACAGCAGCACATGCAGTGGAGTACTTGCTTGCACAGGAATCAGGAGTCAAGTGTCATGGGTGTGACAACAAGGCATACATTCTGCGGCGGTGTGCACCGTCATTGCCGGCAGAGATCAAGATAGGCCCAGGTTCCCCATTGTCAGCCATGTAATCCAGTGAGTGGGTGCACAGTAGTGAACCCCGCCTTCCGCCATGACGACTGCCGCCAGCCGAATAATGTCACTTCCACTCCCTCAGACCTGGTTGGCAGGAGACTGCCATCTTGCTAGCACCACATACATATATCCTGACCAGGGCCCCTTTCAGGGCATCCAAATCTCTGCTTGCTCACATAAGTGACTGATCCTCACATGCACCCATGTTATGAATTGTGTCTGCACTGGGATGCCATTACAACAGACTTGACCCTGCACACACGTGCCTAACGTTATACATAACCCATAGCGTCTGTCTGTGTAACCTACGTATTGCACATCCATCAATAAATTTACAACCTGTTAGGGACGTGTATGTGTGACCCTCATATGTGTTCTTTCCTCCCCCGTAGGTACAGCCCCATGTGGCGAGGGACGGCCCCATCTGTGTACAGACCTCTTGTTGATTTGGAAAGCATGGATGAACGTAACATCATTGTCACCTCCAGGCTGAATTGTGCTACAATCCATGACCTATGTGCCTTACTGGATCCTGTACTTAGCACGTCTAATCGGAGTCAGCAATCGGAGTCAGCATGCCATCCTTACTGAAGTGCAGGTGCTATCTGTACTCAATTTTTGGGCTACAGGCTAATTTCAGGTGACGGTGGGCATGGGTGCAGGGTTCTCACAGCCAGTGTTCAGCCTCATCTTGTCGAAATTCCTGGATGCACTCGTTCAACACCTGCAGACATACGTTCAGTTTCCCCAAAGTGCTGAACTACCTGCTATCAGTCTGGATTTTATGCCTTTGCTAACATCCCCCATGTGAAAGGTGCCATTGATGGAACCCACATATCTCTCATCCCCCAGGAGAGAATGAACAGGTGTACAGGAATCGAAAGAACTTCCACTTCATGAACATACAGTTGGTGTGTACTGCTGAACAGTACATATCACATGTAAATCCATGATTCCTTTGTCCAGAGGAACAGCAGTGTGCCACACATGATGGAACAACTACAAGGGGACAGAGGTTGGCTCATAGGTGAGTGTGTATGACACTGGATCAGTACATAGCTGACAGCCAGGCTGTATGCAAGTAATGGCAGTTTGTTAAAGTCATCTTTCGTCCACTTTTGCAGGTGATTCTGGCTACCCCAACTTGCAATGGCTCCAGACACCAGTGAGGAATCCCAGGACAGATGCAGAGAGGAATTATAATGAGGCCCATGGACGTGCTAGGAGGGAGATTGAGCGCACTATAGATCTCCTGAAGGCTAGATTTTGTTGCCTCCATCTCTCTGGGGGATCCCTGTGCAATGGCCCCAAGAAAGTGTGTAGAACAGTGGTGGCCTGCTGCATGTGGCACAACTTGGCTGTGGGGTAGGCTATCCCCCTTCTAGAGGGGGAGGGTGCGGTACAACCAGACATGCAACCTCTGAGAGGGGATGAGAGTAATGGTGAGGATAAAGAGGGGGAAGATGTAAACTCCAGGAACCAGCTGATCCGCCTATACTTCCAGTGACTATAAGGTACTGTTCACTGATGATGTTGTCTTCACTGCATAGTGTAGGTCTGACTCATGTGATTGGTGATGTGGTGTCTGTAGTCTACAAATCAAAAGGGTGTACCTTCTAACTTACTTCAGACACTACAGTGTGGGGGATTTCCTTCCTGCAATAAAGGTATGATTATGAAATTGACTGCCTAATGCATACACACTCACAATTGCATACTCATAATGAGAGAGGACATACGATTTGGTGTAGTTGTGTTTTATTAAGTGTCACAAATTTGTAATTTCGCTGCACAGTGATATGGAGTGGGCACATGGTGCATATCCAAACTCTGGTGCATGGGCTCAGCTGTTGGTGGCAGCGGGTATTGGTCTATTGGTCCCTTGGTAGATGGCGTATTGGTATTGGCGGGTCAACATGGTGGCACAGTGGCACACTTGGGAGACAGTTCAGGGCAGAGGCACTTCTTAGCGGGGGGCCTTGGTCTTGGCAGGGGGTCCAGTGTCATATCTGGGTCTGAGGGCACGTTAGAGTGACTGGTGCTGGGCTGCAGGGCTAGGGGTGCTGGTCTCCTGTGTGTCCTCTGGCAGTGCCACCAGTCCAATAGCTGATGTAGATGGCAGGGCAATGTCCTGGCTAGTGGTAGGGGCTTGCAGGTGGGTGGGGGTCTCAGGCTGGCTAGGGTAGTGGTGCTGCAGCACCCTGCAATGATGGCCATGGTGACATTGAGTTGTTTCCATTGCTCCATGGCCTCTTGGTGTTGTGCTATCTGCAGCCTTTGATTCTGCTCCAGGGTGGCCAGGATCTGGCCCATCCTGTCCTGGGTATGATGATATGCTCCCATGACCTCAGAGATCACCTCCTGGGCTGCAGCATCCATCCTTTGGCCTCCCCCTGGCACACTGATGCCCTACCACTGTCCCTTGCCCCCTATGCCTGTGTCCCCTGCACAGGTCTGGCAGTCCCATTTGCATTGGGGGCCGTGATCATCCTGCCTGTTGGTGGGTGGAGACTGGGGCCTCTGTACATGTGGTCCGCCAGTCTGTGGCCTGGAAAAACTGGTGTTGGGTCATTTGGCCTGAGCAGATGGTGTGGGCGGGGTGGTAGGGCTGTCCTGTCAGTTGTATCCTGAGTGGGGCTGCTGGAGGGAGACAGTCCAGGACTGTGTGACGGGCCAGGGTATTCCTCACTGTCCATACATCCCCCTTCAGTCTCCTGAGTGGGGCCTCTGTCTCCATGTGGAGCGCTGGCACTCCTTGGCCTTTCCGTCCGGGTGGCATGGGTGGTGGTGCCGGGGGGAATGGAAATGTATGTTACATGTATTAATTCTGAAATGGATGCACAGCTCTGCCCTAGTTTGTGCTTTTATTCCCCTGTCGGGCCATGAAGGGTCCTTTTGTGGAATTATCCTTTCATTTTGCATGGGGGGGGTCGAGGTGCATTGTGGGTGCAGTAGTGCCATTGTGAATCATTGCAGGGGTAGTTGACTGTGCACAGGGAGAGGGATGTGGCCCTGTTTGTGGGTTTGTGGGCATGCAGGGTGACTGGATGTGGATGTTGTGGCCTGGGTGGGGATGTGGTCCTGGTGGTGTTGGGGTGGTACATGCATTACAGGTGTAGTGGATATGTAGTAATTGTAGCTGACTTACCCGAGTCCAGTCCTCAAGTGAGTCCAGTGAGGGCCTCCGGGTGCAGGATAGCCAGTATCTTCTCCTCCCACTTGGTATAGTCAGGGGATGTAGGTGGGGGTCCTCCTCCATTCTTCTGTACCGCAATGTTGTGCCTGGATGCCATTGACCTCACCTTCCCGCGCAGGTCATTCCATCTCTTGCGGATGTCATCCCTTGTGTGTGGATGGTTTCCTACTGCGTTGAACTTGTTGACAATCGTCTGCCATAAGTCCATCTTCCAGGCGATGGTTGTCTGCTGCACCTGTGCCCCGAAAGTTGTGGCTCGACCTTGAGTATTTCATCCACCATGGTCCTTAGCTCCCTATCTGTGAAGAGTGGGTGCTTAGGGGGTGCCATGGTGGGTGTTATGGGTGTGGTGTTATGGGTATATTGGTGAGGGTTCTGTTGTGTATTTGTGCGTGTGAATTATGTTATGTTGTGTTAGGTGAATGCCTGTTATGTTGTCAGTCTCATTCATGCAATTGGCGTTGCAAAGGATTGTTGGGGTGTGTATGTGTGTGTTTTATAGTGTTGTGGATGTGTGTCAAGTGTGTGGGTATCAAACTTGCCATTGTGTGCATTACTTGTTGTTAGGTCCCATTGATGGCCGTGGCGGTCCATACCACCAGTGGTTGTTCGACATCCACTATCCGCCGCGGTGATTTGTGCATCATTATTTGGTGGACGGAGGACCTGTCTGCATGGCGGTGGCGGGGTGGAGTGTTCAGTCTTTCCGCCATCATGGGCCCAGGCTGTGGCTAGAGGTTGCTGGATTTTTGGAGGTTTTAGTTTTTGGTATCATTATACGGCGGTGTGCTGTTCACCATCGCCATGGCGGACAGCAGTGATTGCCGCCGTGTCCATTATGAGGGCCATAGTATTGCAAAAATGAACGCCCCAAAGGGCCAGAGATGTACCTTGTTATAAATTCACATAGTACTCTCGATAAAGTGTCTAGTGATTAACTTATTTCCAGAAGCTAAAAAATCCACTTATGTATTGTTAGTGTATTCGTTTTACCTACTGCATTGTCATTCAAGAATTTATAATGAATGAGAAATATAATTCACATAACATATAGCACAGAATATGCTAAACCTAGATTTCATAACTAAATGCTAAGCAATTTGTTAAACTACCAAACAACTGAATATAAAACAAGTTAGCTTTAGGTGGGAAAAATATCAGATTCTGTGATCTAGGTTTGATCATCCTCACTCTATTTATACTAAAAACACCCATTTACTATAACATTTGTTAGTGTAAAATACTAAGGCCCTCATTATGAGTCTGGGGGTCCATGGACCGCCTGACTCACAGTGGCGTGCGGACCGCTGTGGTAGTGGCGGTCCGCCTACCCTATTATGACCGTGGCGGAAACTCAATGGTGGAAACACTGCGACAGCCAGGCTGCTGCCACCAGGCAGCCTGGTGGTGGCGGCGTTTCAGATCCGACAGGGCCCCTGCGGATTGTGAGTCCTAGTTTCCCAACCTAACACCGCCAGGGAAAGGTTGGTGGAATGGGTGACTTTGGCCGCCATACACCGACCGTCACGCATTTCACTGCCACAGTTACAGGTAGTGAAATGTGTGATGGGTGCTGCTGCACCCAATGGAGCCTGTGTCAATGTAAAGGCCCTGTGTCCCACTGGGCCGGCGGGCAGAAACACTGTTTTCGCCCAACTGCCCAGCAGGAAAATCATTATAGTGCCGGCAGGGAATTTGCCGTGCTGGTGGTGTTGCATCGACTGTCAGCGCAGCTGTCAGTGAGGTAACCCGCCAAGATCATAATGAGCCCCTAAATGTTGGTTGTGAGTTTCTACTCAGCTTACTAAGTTAGTTAGAGCAAAATACAAGTGCCAGTTCTAAATTACAGTTCTACATACTGGAATCATTACAATATAAAAAGTAAAATTGCAAAAATAGTTATGCCTATGACACTAACATAATTAGTATAGGGATATAATGCTTCAGTGCTTGACTTTGGTTCTCCCACAAAATAAACCAGAGTAGATGTATATGTATAAAGCACTGTCTCAGCAACCCTCTCCGTTCTTCTAGGAGTGCTGGACAAGAGCAGACAATATGGCAAATGTCTTCCTTTGTATATTTACAAAGCCAACATGAAGAATCATCAGTCGATCTTCTCCAAACTGGGGAATATACACACCTTTGAAAATCACCCAATCGAAGGCGCAACACCTTAAGCTTCGATATTAACCTTACAAACCCCCTAAATCTGATCGAAATTTGAGGGGGCCATACAAACCTATAACCATCCATGCATTAGATCTTTTGGACAACACAGCTTTATCCAGTAGGGATGAGATCTTTTTCACTAATAAATGTATGACTCTGTAAATGCAGGCTTTGAGATGGTTGAAGCCCAGAGCTCCTCAGCCCTGTATGTGGTTAAGACCAAGATCAAGTTAAAATAATCATGTGCCATAATGTTTCTTGGGTCGCTTATGGCTTTTCACACAATTGAACTAAGGCAGGGTCTTGAGTCATTACATAGTTTGTAACAGAACTTCAAGTAGGAACCCAGGCTGCGTATGCTCTGCCTTCGAAAGCCAAACTCTAAATGAATTTGGGCTGTAGAGGCCTGACGAGGAAGATTAAATAGACCTTGATATGTCCCTACAATGACATTATCAATTATTTTGTCCACTCTTCCTTTCAAGGCATCAACACCGTACTTAAGAGAGGAAGCATGTTTAGGCATCATTACTTGCAGGAGTGGGTGGAGGGACATGCCTTTCAAAGTATTCTGTAATGAGTAAAGGGTGTTATTTCTTCTTTGTATAGCACTACATTGATTTGTAAATGCACCTCTAGAGTCGAAAATCACCCCCAAATACTTGTACTCCTTCACAGTTTCCAAAGCTCCAATCCTTGTTAAAGGTAAATCGTCTACACTTTTCATAGTGGGATTATAAATGTGTTCTCAGTCTCAACAAGGAATCCCCACCCTGCAACAATCACTTAATGTAAGAAATTGGAGCATTAGTTCTCTTGTAGGGGATTTCCATGATAGTCATAAGCGTAGAATAATTCACCGCCCGCCTGCGGGGACCCCGGAGCACTTTTTCCAATATCACCTCTTAAGTGTCCCTGTTCGCCTTACTTCAGAAAGGCCTGCCAAGACACTTAAGAATGTTCCCATGCAGCCTCTAGGAAGGGCTACAGTGTTCAAGCTTCTTCCTTCAGATTGTCCTTGAAGTAAAATCATTAAAATGCTTGACAAATAAAAGCCATTTTTCAGACAACTACTTCAAAAACTTCTTTTATTTCACAAAAACCTCTAAGAAGGGGTGCAGAACAGTGTAGCCCATAGGCTGCCATTAGTAATGAAGAAAAAGGATACTGTGCCTTTAAGAACAGCCAGCCCTCCAGTATCCCATCATGCCTAGAGAGAGGCTGTTACCTCAGTTCTTTTTCCCGGCACCTGCTGACAGGACCCTGGAGCATTGAACTCAACCTTTTTAGGTTTTTTCCTTCAAAAATATAGAGAAACTTTCAGAAAAAAGGCTTCATTCTACGTCTTTTGTATTTCTCTACTACATTTTGCAGTTTTCTGACAGAAGTTTAAGGCTTTTTTCCTCAAAATCCTTTCCTTGTTTGACGGGTGCCCTAAATGTGGCAGAAAGAAGGCTAAAACAGACCCTCATGAGCTCTGTATTATTTGTCTGCCCTCATCACACATTTCTGCCTCCTGCAACATCTGCAAGACGTTCTCCAGGCGCACTTTACGCAACAGAGAGAAAATTTGCCTTCAATGGAGAGCAGAGAGAAGACGTCAAGGAACCAGTGGGACCTCTGAGCAAGGGGAAGGTCAGTCTTGCACCAGGGCTCATACCTCAGCCTCCAGTGGTCGTGGGAGGTCTGAGAGACGCTCTTCAGGGCAAAAACAACATCGGTCCGGTCGACGTCGAGAAGGTCGATGTCGAGAGGAGGTACGGCGCCGACATGTTCACCGTCGAAGTCCGGTTCGCCGTCGTACAGAAGTCTCCAGTCGACATCAAGGCACCGTACGACGTCGAAGACCCCAAGGCACACGACGTCGAGGAGCAGATTGGCGTCGTCGGAGTCGATGGGTCGACGTAGACATCATGGGTCAATGCCCCGCACAGCGTTGAAGTCGATACGGAGAGAGAGATCAACGTTGAGGACTCCATTGACGTCGAGGAGGCCATCGACGTCGAGGAGCCACAAGAGGCGGATAATTTATTCCTCATCGGAGCGCTCTTCCTCAGTAGTGCTGCTTCCTTTGTCACCTTCTTCTCGTCCTTCTCCGCCTAGGTCTCCAACGGGCCAAGAGTTGCCACAACCAGCGCCACTTCCGGCACCTCAAGTGTACCAGTTAGTATACCACCTAGGCCGCGCTCTACATCGCGCCACCGTTCACGCCATGGCCATGACTCTTCCGGATCAAGATCGCACCGCAGATCGAGGCGCATATCAAGTTCACAGGAACATGAGAGGGAGTCTTGGTCTTCCACCAGAGACTATTCACCTACTTTGTTGGACTCTCCTCCTCCTCGGTCCTCACCGGTGGATGACATTAACACCTTCCATGAGGTCCTGGTCTGAGGTGCGTCGAAGTGAAATATACCGATGGTCGCCCCTACGCCATCGGCATCTGTCATCTTTGAAACACTACAACAGTGTTCAGCTGCCAGACCACTACTACCTCTAGTACCTGGCCTCTTGGAGCCCGCTATGGAGGTTTTCCTTGCATCGACAAGGCCTGCACCGTCCAGGCTGCAGGAGAAGTATCGCCCTCCGGAGCAAGATCCAGTCTTTTTGCGCTCTGATCCGCCACCGGACTCAGTAGTTTTTTGGCGGCGCACAAGGCTCACACAACTCCTCCAAATAAGGAGAGTAAGCGATTGGACTCGACAGGCCGTAAAGTCTGTGGTTCGGCGGTGTCCTCTATGAAAACGGCAAGCGCCACAGCCCTTTTGGGCAGGTATGATAGATCTTTGTGGGACTCCATCTTGAGGTTCGTAGAACATCTCCCAAGAGATCACAGAGAGGACTTTTTAGAAGTAGCTGAAGAAGGCGCTATGGTCTCCAACCAAATCATAAGCGCGGCAGCGGATGCGTCGCAGCTTTCAGCACGTTCTTACTGCCATGGTGTGACGCTGAGGAGACATTCCTGGCTACGGCTCACGTCATTAAAACCGGATGCGCAGCAAAGAATTTTGAATCTGCCATTTTCAGGATCCACATTATTCGGCTCACACGCAGATGACAAGATGGCAAGGATGAAAGCAGAGGTGGACACATTAAAGGCAGTAGGATTGGACAAACCTAAAGAGCAAAGTAGGTCCTTCCGTCCTTTCCATCGCTGCTACACTACGCAGAGGGTTCAAGCCCCTCAATGGGCCCCTACGAGGCCTCACCAGAAGTACCAGAGGCCATACCAGCACCAGCGTAAGGCGCAGAGGGGACGATCAGTCCATCAGTCCACTCAGAGCACCCGACAGCCTACCACCTCAAATCACAGAGAATTACCTCCCCCCAACTTCGTTAACCACTCCGGTGGGGGGAAGCGTCACCAATTGCCTGGTAGAGTGGCAAAAAATTACAACAGACGCTTGGGTCTTAGAGATTGTACAGAATGGATATTGTCTCAGATTTTCAACACCACCTCCGGCTATCCCGCCAAAACAAACGACTGCACACCTCGATCTCCTAAAGGCGGACGTTTCCATCCTCCTCGAAAAGAGAGCAGTGGAATCGGTTCCCCTCCGCCAACAGGGGAAGGTATAGTTTCTTACCTGTAACTCCATTTCTCTTGTAGGGGTATTTCCATGATAGTCATAAGCGTAGAATAATTCCCCGCCTGCCTGCGGGGACCCCCGACCCCGGAGTACGCTTATGACTATACATGGAAATCCTCTACGAGAGAAGGTATAGTTTCTTACCTGTAACTCCAGGGGTCCCCGGAGGCGGGCGGGGAATTATTCTACGCTTATGACTATACATGGAAATCAAATACTTCCTCATCCCAAAAAAGGACAAAACAAATTTAGGCCCATTCTAGACCTCAAAATGGCCAACAAATGGATCCGAAAGGAGAGGTTCAGGATGCTATCCTTACACCAGATATATCCTCAGATTCAGCAAGGAGACTGGCTTTGCTCAGTGGGTCTACACAATGCGTATTTCCACATCCCCATCGCGAAGAAACATCTGAAATTCCTGAGGTTTCTGGTAGGTCAAGATCACTTCCAATACACGGTCCTATCATTCGGTCTCAAGTGTGCACCCAGGACCTTTTCCAAGTGCATGGCGGTGGTGGCAGCTCACCTCTGGAGGAAACGAAACTTCATATACCCGTATCTCGACGACTGGTTAATCAAAGCGTCCACTTATGCAGAAGCCAAACAGCATTTCCAAATGACCTGCGACCTCCTGTACCGATTAGGTCTTCATGTCAACTTTCAAAAGTCAACGACAGTACCTGTCCAGAGGTTACATTACTTAGGAGACACACTGCAGGCAAAAGTGTGTCCTTCGGAGCAATGACGCTTATCTATTCTCCGGAAGTGTCGGGAACTCCGATCAATGCATCACCCAATAATGCAGACAGTCTCCTCACTTCTCAAATCCATGGCATCCTGCATTTATCTGACACCCAACGCTCGCCTCCACATGCGTCCGCTTCAGGAATGCCTGGAGGACCAGTGGAATCAGTGGTCGGGGAGCTGGGAAGATCGAATTCGCCTATCCACTCATGCAATCAGATCTTTAACTTGGTGGTGCTCTCAAACCAATCTCCTAAAGGGGATGCCATTCCGGGCACAGCCTCCAACGCAGACTATTGTGAGAGATGCCTCTCTCCTCGGATGGGGAACTCATATGGATCACCTGCAAATACAAGGCCGATGGACACAGAAAGAATCTTTATACCACATCAGTCTCCTAGAACTACGAGCGGTACACCTAGCTCTCAAGGCGTTCCTACCATCAATCACAGCAAACAACTTGCTGGTGCAGACAGACAATACCACCACTGTGTTCTATCTGAACAAACAGGGGGGCATCAGATCCAGAATCCTGTCTCAGGAATCCCAGACAATATGGCACTGGCTCCTAGCCAGGAAATTGAACATAGTGGCTACCCATCTTCCAGGGATAAAGAACATGCAAGTGGATGCCCTCAGCAGAGTTCTAGAAGAGAACCATGAGTGGGTGCTCAATGAAGATTTCACTCAAGACATTTTCTGTTTGTGGGGCACACCTTCTATCGACCTATTCGCCACAGAAGAAAACAGGAAATGCCGTGACTTCGCCGCCAGGTTTTACCACCCAGAATCGCTGGGCAATGCTCTGTGGATAGACTGGTCCAACAAATTTCTGCACGCCTTTCCACCAATTCCACTGATCTCAGCAGTCCTCCTCAAACTGTTGATGACATCAGCCACAATGATCCTCATTGCACCAGAGTGGCCGAGACAGTGGTGGTTCCCGAGTCTGCTTCAGAGATCGCTCCAGCCCCATTTTAGGCTACCCTGCAGACCGGACCTCCTGACGAAGTTCGGCGGACAATGAGGCATCCCAATCTCTCATCATTGAATTTGGCGGCATGGCTCCTGAGCTAGTCCAGTATGGTCACCTAAACCAGCCACAGGATTGTATGGACATTTTAAAGGAGGCGAAGAGGCCGTCTACTCGTTTGGCGTACTCTTTCAAATGGAAAAGACTGCATCTGGTGTTCCTCTAAAGGGATAGATCGTACATCTTGCAAAGAAAACGTCATTCTTCCTTATTTGTTGCATCTGGCACGATCGGGCCTGTAGCTTTAATCCATAAAAGTACATTTGGCAGCCTTAACTGCTTATAGGAAGACTCCTTTGCAGACCTCTTTCTTCAGAATCCCCGTGATAAAAGATTTTCTAGAGGGGTTAAAGAAGGTCTTTCCTCCAATTAGACGCCCTTCACCACCATGGGAACTTAATGTGGTCCTTTCACGTTTAATGCAGCACCCATTTGAACCGATACACAAGGCATCCCTCCAACATCTCACTTGGACAGCCTTTCTAGTAGCGATCACCTCAGCACGTAGGGTCAGCGAAATCCAGGCCCTCTGTGCACACGAGCCTTACACAATATTTCATTCTTCCAAAGTAGTCTTACGAACACATCCAAAATTTCTACCTAAGGTCATATCCGACTTCCACATTAACCAGCCGATTTCCTCCCCACGTTCTTTCCAAACCCTTCCACCCCAGCTGAGAGGGCTCTCCATTCTCTAGATGTTAAGAGAGTATTTAAATTTTATCTAGATAAGACCAATCCTTTACGGAGAACTACACAACTGTTTCTTAATTACGGATCTGTACGTACTGGCTTAGCCACCTCCAAGCAATCAATAGCGAGATGGATAGTCTCCTGTATTTTATTGTGTTATCAATTAGCTAAGAAAACCTTACAGGGTAAGCCTAATGCCCATTCCACCAGAGGAAAAGCGGCTACCACTGCTCTATTGCGGAAAGTTCCATTAGTAGAAATTTGTAAAGCTGCGACTTGGAGATCAGTTCACACCTTTACTAAACATTATTGTCAAGACTCGGATGCTAGGGCAGATGCTCAAGTAGGCCAGGCTTCTCTTAGAAACCTTTTTGCTTGAGAACATAATCACGGATTACTCTAACTGCTCCTACGCTGGTTTTGGGATGGGCGTGGTATTCTATTCTACACTTATGACTATACATGGAAATCCCCTACGAGAGAAGGTATAGTTTCTTACCTGTAACTCCAGTTCTCTCGTAGGGGTATTTCCATGATAGTCATAAGCAACCCTCCCTCTTCCCCGGGGGAGCAGTTAGTTGTCTTGATTACGTTTATTCCTAATGTCAGCCAGTAACTACCTGCAAAAATAACTGAGGTAACAGCCTCTCTCTAGGCATGATGGGATACTGGAGGGCTGCTGTTCTTAAAGGCACAGTATCCTTTTTCTTCATTACTAATGGCAGCCTATGGGCTACACTGTTCTGCACTCCTTCTTAGAGGTTTTTGTGAAATAAAATAAGTTTTTGGAAGTAGTTGTCTGAAAAATGGCTTTTATTTGTCAAGCATTTTAATGATTTTACTTCAAGGACAATCTGAATGAAGAAGCTTGAACACTGTAGCCCTTCCTAGAGGGTGCATGGGAACATTCTTAAGTGTCTTGGCAGGCCTTTCTGAAGTAAGGCGAACAGAGACACTTAAGAAGTGATATTGGAAAAAGTGCTCCGGGGTCTCTGCAGGCGGGCGGGGAATTATTCTACGCTTATGACTATCATGGAAATACCCCTACGAGAGAACTTGAGTTACAGGTAAGAAACTATACCTTAAGGGGGGTGAGACCAGACCTCAAATAATAATGACAGTCCTTGTTAGAATGCCACACTCTACCTAAATCCAACAAGGTAGAACCTTTCTTCCCTGGTCAGAACTCCCTGTACCGATCCAGAGGCATGGCTGTGATAATGGGAAAACCCTCCCTTGTGTTTATTCCAAACCACTTCTGAGGCAGTTTTACCCTTCCATTGGGCACAGCCTCCAGGGCATTTTGCTCAAGGAAGGAAACACCTCTCTACACTCAGACCCTTTGGCCACTGTCTTGAAGCAATCTACATCTCTCTATAGGGGAGCCATTAGCAGTCATGTGGCACTGGGCAGTGGTTGAAAGGCCCATTTTGGCTTAGACAGGAAAATGACAACTTTCTGAAAAGTGATATTTTCAAAATAGTGATATAAAATCTTACTCCACCATTAAGTTGTATTGTAAATTACTATAAAAATAAACCATTGAACCATTTTTTTAGCTTTATCTAAACTCAAATTAAGCTCTGTACGTTGTCATAGTGCAACCCAGTGTTTCCCTATGGAAGAAACAGCCTTGCCACAGTGAAAAATGGCTTTGGAGGTTTGGTACTTCCGGAACATGTAAAACATTAAATACACATGCCCTACATATTAAATACCCTACACACTGTCCTCAAGGATCCTGGCTTGTCCTGGAAGGTGGTAAACAGAGGTTCCTTTGCCACAGAGACATCCGAGGGTTTGGGCTACAATATTGCCCCAGAGGTTTGGGTAAATTATTTCTGTAGAATTTTTGAGGGAACGCCTTTAAGAAATAATTGGGAAAAAGAGTGTGTTGGTTCCCAATTTAGCGATCAGGTTTTCCCTCCAGGAAGTTAATGATGCACTCCAGGGCAGTGCTAGTAATAAAACCCCGGGCCCGGATTCCATTCCTATGGATTTGTACAAATCCTGCCCTCAGCTATGGGCACCTGTTCTTTTAAATGTTCTTAACGCGGCAGTTACTGTGGGAATCCCTGCCTCTTGGAGGAGGGCCTGTACCATTCCAGTTTTTAAAAAGGGGGATCGGAACGACCCGAAGTCCTATCGCCCTATTTCCCTACTTGACTTTTCTGGGAAGAGTTTGGGGCGGATCATCTTAAGGCGTATTGAAGCTTGGATGGTAGAAAAGGATATTTTGAGCCAGGATCAGTATGGCTTTAGGGAAGGTCTTGTCACACGTGAGCAGTGCCTTAATCTTCTGATGATGATTGGGAAATATACGCAAGCTAGGAAGGGCACCCTCTATCTTGCCTTTATGGACCTTAGTTGTGCCTTTGATAAGGTAAATCGGTTCATATTGTGGGAAATGTTAAGTCAGTTAGGGATGGATCCTGATATTGTGGAGCTGCTCCGGTACCTCCACTCAGGATCGGTTGCCAACGTGAGGGTGGGGTCAAATGGGGAATGTTCAGAGACTTTTAGGCTCACCGAGGGTGTTCGCCAGGGGTGTGTGTTGGCCCCTACTATGTTCCTTTTATATACTAATGGATTGTCTGATTTCTTGGTGGAGCACTGTAGGGATGTCCCAAAGGTGAATGGCATTAGTGTCCCGGTGTTGACATATGCGGATGATGAGGTCCTTATGGCCCGCACCATGATTAGTCTTCGAAAAGCTGTTAGAGCCTACGCATCTTATATGTCAGGCTTGGGCCTAGAGATAAATTATAAGAAATCGCATTTTATGGTATATGGTAAATCTCTGAGCAGGGTTGGGGAGCTAAAAGTTGATGATCAAACTATTAGCATGGTCAATTAATTCCCATATTTAGGGGTAATCTTTGATGATAAAGGCTCATGGAAACCTTCTATTGCCAGAAGGACTATGCTCTTCCATTCCTCAGTTGGTGCTACTTTTGATTTTGCTGTAAGAGTAGGAAGCAAACCCATTAAGCCTCTGCTTGAAATCTATAGGCAAACATGTCTCCCT
Source organism: Pleurodeles waltl (assembly GCF_031143425.1). Lineage (NCBI taxonomy): Eukaryota > Metazoa > Chordata > Amphibia > Caudata > Salamandridae > Pleurodeles > Pleurodeles waltl. The sequence continues at coordinate 191,753,544 of NC_090439.1, forward strand.
GTCCTGTTGTATGGTGCAGCACTCTGGGGGTATATGGACACCCGAGTGCCCATTATTGAAGAAAATCGTTTTTTTAGAAGACTATTGGGCATTGGTCAAAATACCTCTGGTTTCTGCCTGCATCTAGAACTAGATCTTGAGTGTGTGCAAGATACTATTTGTAGGAGGCTGGCCTGGCTTGTAGTGGGTACCAAGGGGTACTTACACTCTGTACCAGGTCCAGTTATCCCTTATTAGTGTAGAAGAGGTGTTTCTAGCAGCTTAGGCTGATAGAAGGTAGCTATAGCAGAGCAGCTTAGGCTGAACTAGGAGACATGCAAAGCTCCTACTATACCACTGGTGTCATATGCACAATATCATAAGAAAACACAATACACAGATATACTAAAAATAAAGGTACTTTATTTTTATGACAATATGCCAAAAGTATCTCAGTGAGTACCCTCAGTATGAGGATGCCAAATATACACAAGATATATGTACACAATACCAAAAATATGCAGTAATAGCAAAAGGAAGTAATGCAAGCAGTGTAAAGTTATAGTAGATTGCAATAGGAGCACATAGGTATAGGGGCAACACAAACCATATACTCCAAAAGTGGAATGCGAACCACGAATGGACCCCAAACCTATGTGAGCTTGTAGAGGGTCACTGGGACTGTAAGAAAACAGTGAGGGTTAGAAAAATAGCCCACCCCAAGACCCTGTAAGGTAGGTGTAAAGTGCACCTATAACCCCCAGAGAGCACAGAAGTCGTGATAGGGGGATTCTGCAAGGAAGACCAACACCAGCAAAGCAACAACAGTGGATTTCCAGACCTGAGTACCTGTGAAAGAAGGGGACCAAGTCCAAGAGTCGCGACAATGTCGAGAGTGGGCAGATGCCCAGGAAATGCCAGCTGAGGGTGCAAAGGAGCTGCCACCGGATAGAAGAAGCTTGGTGTTTTGCAAGAACGAAGAGGACTAGGAACTTCCCCTTTGGAGGATGGAGGTCCTATGTCGTGAAGAAGCTTGCAGAGGTGTTCCCATGCAGAAAGACCGGAAACAAGCCTTGCTAGCTGCAAGGGTCGCGGTTAGGGTTTTTGGATGCTGCTGTGGCCCAGGAGGGACCAGGATGTCGCCACTTGGATGAGGAGACAGAGGGGGCACCCAGCAAGTCAGGGAGCCCTCACAGAAGCAGGCAGCACCCGCATAAGTACCGGAACAGGCACTTAGAAGAGGAGTGAACCGGAGTCCACCCGAAGTCAGAAAAGGGAGTCCCACGACGCCGGAGGACAACTCAGAAGGTTGTGCACTGCAGGTTAGAGTGTTGGGGACCCAGGCTTGGCTGTGCACAAAGGAAATCCTGGAAGAGTGCACAGGAGCCAGAGCAGCTGCAAATCACGCGGTACCCAGCAATGCAGTCTAGCGTGGGGAGGCAAGGACTTACTTCCACCAAACTTGGACTGAAGAGTCACTGGACTGTGGGAGTCCCTTGGACAGAGTTGCTGAGTTCCAGGGACCTCGCTCGTTGTGCTGAGAGGGGACCCAGAGGACCGGTGATGCAGTCTTTTGTTGCCTGCTGTTGCAGGGGGAAGATTCCGTCGACCCACAGGAGATTTCTTCAGAGCTCCTGGTGAAAGAAGGAGGCAGGCTACCCCCAGAGCATGCACCACCAGGAAACAAGCGAGAAAGCCAGCAGGATGAAGCGATACAAGGCTGCAGTAGTCGTCTTTGCTACTTTGTTGCGGTTTTGCAGGCGTCCTGAGCAGTCAGCGGTCGATCCTTTGGCACAAGTTGAAGAGGGAGATGCAGAGGAACTCTGATGAGCTCTTGCATTTGGTATCTGAATAATTCCCCAAAGCAGAGACCCTAAATAGCCAGAAAAGGAGGTTTGGCTACCTAGGAAGTAGGATAGGCTAGTAAGAAAGGTAAGAGCCTATCAGAAGGAGTCTCTGACGTCACCTGCTGTCCCTGGCCACTCAGAGCAGTCCAGTGTGCCAGCACACCTCTGAATCCAAGATGGCAGAGGTCTGGGGCACGCTGGAGGAGCTCTGGGCACCTCCCCTGGGAGTGCAGGTCAGGGGAGTGGTCACTCCCCTTTCCTTTGTCCAGTTTCGCGCCAGAGCAGGGCTGGGGGATCCCTGAACCGGTGTAGACTGGCTTATGCAGAGATGGGCACCATCTGTGCCCATCAAAGCATTTCCAGAGGCTGGGGGAGGCTACTCCTCCCCAGCCCTGACACCTTTTTCCAAAGGGAGAGGGTGTAACACCCTCTTTCTGAGGAAGTCCTTTGTTCTGCCTTCCTGGGCCAAGCCTGGCTGGACCCCAGGAGGGCAGAAACCTGTCTGAGGGGTTGGCAGCAGCAGCAGCTGCAGTGAAACCCCGGGAAAGGCAGTTTGGCAGTACCCGGGTCTGTGCTAGAGACTCGGGGTATCATGGAATTATCTCCCCAATGCCAGAATGGCATTGGGGTGACAATTCCATGAGATTAGACATGTTACATGGCCATGTTCGGAGTTACCATTGTGACGCTATACATAGGTAGTGACCTATGTATAGTGCACGCGTGAAATGGTGTCCCCGCACTCACAAAGTCCGGGGAATTTGCCCTGAACGATGTGGGGGCACCTTGGCTAGTGCCAGGGTGCCCACACACTAAGTAACTTAGCACTCAACCTTCACCAGGTGAAGGTTAGACATATAGGTGACTTATAAGTTACTTAAGTGCAGTGGTAAATGGCTGTGAAATAACGTGGACGTTATTTCACTCAGGCTGCAGTGGCAGGCCTGTGTAAGAATTGTCAGAGCTCCCTATGGGTGGCAAAAGAAATGCTGCAGCCCATAGGGATCTCCTGCAACCCCAATACCCTGGGTACCTCAGTACCATATACTAGGGAATTATAAGGGTGTTCCAGTATGCCAATGTGAATTGGTGAAATTGGTCACTAGCCTGTTAGTGACAATTTAGAAAGCAGAGAGAGCATAACCACTGAGGTTCTGGTTAGCAGAGCCTCAGTGAGACAGTTAGGCATCACACAGGGAACACATACATATAGGCCACACACTTATGAGCACTGGGGTCCTGACTAGCAGGGTCCCAGTGGCACATAACAAACTTGCTGACAACATAGGGTTTTCACTATGAGCACTGGGCCCTGGCTAGCAGGATCCCAGTGAGACAGTAAAAACACCCTGACATATACTCACAAACAGGCCAAAAGTGGGGGTAACAAGGCTAGAAAGGGGCTACTTTCTCACACTATTCAGTTGGCTCCCCTTTTGTTATGGATTTCGATTTGGAGAAATGATTTTGCTATTTTTAATAGAGATATTTTAAGGGATTGTTTGGCCTGTGACAATGAAAAATGCAATCCCTAGCTGATGTACATAAGAAAAGTAGCACAGGAGTTGGGGCGGCCGGATTTGTTTTACTCTCCAGAGGGTCTGACTAGCCAGGATAAGAATTGGGTGAAGGAGAATTTCTTAAGAATGCGGAGGGTTGAAAGAGAGGGAAAGGAACTAGGGAAACAATCGGTCAGGGATCTTATTATGTTAAAGATGGGGGTGGGTCCTGAGCCCTATCTCCTAGCAATAAATAACCTGAGGGAAAGGACTCTTATTACTCGATTCCGTTTGGGGGTCATTAGGAATAATCTCTGCTTCCCGTTAGGTCAGTATGGTGAAAAATCTATCAGACCGTGTCCCTGTGACGGGGTGTCCCTGCAGACCTTGTCCCATTTTACATTATTCTGTGTTTTTTACGCCCCATTTAGAAGACGTTTTTTATTACCACAGCTGAGGCCAAAGGGATTTGTGCAATTTCGCCCTGCTTTTATGTGGCCGCAAATGGCCTCAGATGCATTGGTATGGAGGGGTTTGGGATTGTTTTTGAGGGGAGCCATTACCTGGCGTAATAACCTAGAGTTTTTTTAAGGGACGTTTTAGATTATTATTCTTGAAAATGACGTTTGATCGGTTTTTAAATTATGATTATTCTGATTTTACTGTTTTTATTGATATTGATTATTTATTGTTGTTTATGTAATTTAAGGGTTGAATTATTTCATACCGAATAAAGGGGATCATTATGACCCTGGCGGAAGGCGGAGAAGCGGCGGTAAGACCGCCAACAGGCTGGCGGTCTTTCTTTTTGTATTATGACCATGGCAGTTACCGCCATGGTCATCCGCCGGTTCTCCGTTCCGCCCGCCATATTTTGACCCGGCTTACCGCCGTGGATTTCCTGCGGTTTGAACCACCATGAAATCCATGGCGGTAAGCACTATCAGTGCCAGGGAATTCCTTCCCTGGCACTGATAGGAGTCTCCCCCACCCCCACTCCGACTCCCTCCCTTACACCCCCCACCACCCCTGCCACCCCCCCAAAGGTGGCAGGGTCCGCCTCCCCACCCCGACCCCCAACATCACATCACCCATACCCACACGACACTCACGCAGGCACCACCTACACACATACACGCACACATGCCGACATACATGCCGACATCCACACACACAGTCAGACACGCACACCCACATACAAACAAACGCACACACATCCATACAGACACTCTCACTCATTCCCAAAACATGCAACACCCCCGCAAGCATACACGCACTCACACACCCCCTCTACATACACAGACGCACACCCCCATGCACCCACACAACACCCCCCCCTGCCCTAACGGACGATTGACTTACCTGTTCCGTCGATCCTCTGGGAGGGGACGGGAGCCATGGGGGCAGCTCTGCCGACACCACACCGCCAACAGAACACCGCCACGGCGACTCACAGGACGTGATTTGCTGGCCGGTGTTCTGTTGGCATGGCGGTGGAGGTGGAGCAACCTCCACTTCCCCGCCTCCCGCCAGTATGGCTGTTGGCGGCTCTCCGTCCGTAAAAGGACGGAGAGCTGCCAACGGTCATAATAGGCCGAGCGGCAAACCGCCACCACTGGCGGTCTTCCGCACGGCGGTCTTGTAAAAAGACCGCCGAGGTTGTAATGACCACCTATGTCTTCTACCCTACACACTGCTGTATTGGCATTTAGGGCCTAGCTTAGGAGTGATTTATAAGTATTATAAAGGAAGGTTCAAGCCTCGCAAAAGGTTTATTTTGCCAGCTCGAAAAGGAAGGTTTAAAACTGCACAACCAGGCTGAGTTGGCAGGCCTGGAGACCTGTTTTTCTTGGATGGCACAATGAGTGCTGCAGCCCACTATTAGCATTACATTTACCAGCCATAGGTACATGTAGTGGCATATACTGCAGAAGTGTAGGTAAAGTAAATGTGCAATTATGTGTGTGTGCAATATTTCCCATGTTTAATAGGGAGAACCCAAGTTCTTTAACACTGATGAACAACAAATTGGGTCCAGCAAAATAAAGCAAACATCATGGTGAACACAACATAAAAGATTGTAATTTTTAACACTCCCTATCCCTTGAGTGGGATTTATCTATGCACAGAATTGAAGTATACCTTCCAGAGTAAATAAGTGACATTAGAAAAAGGATTTACCATTGCACAGTCATCTTTTGTTAATATTTCAGGTTTGTAAATCTAACAATTTGCTAACGTAAATACGATTTACATGTGCAAATGGCTTTGAGAATCAAACTCGCAGCTTCTTTCCAATTCTTACCACTTTTGGATTCAGCTAATTTATTTTTGACCATTGATTTTAGAATATTGAAAAGAGCATCAGCGACACACTGGGACCCATATAAGGTATAGAACACAACTGGTACCTATTTTCTGGAAAAAACATTTGACCAGGACTGCCACCCCGAGGTCAAAAACTAAATTGGGGGGGCATGTGAATGAGTCGTTAGTTTTTGCCAAGTACTAGAAGCACCTGTTCTCAGGTATTAAAGCAGTATGGCTATGAATACTGTATCTTTATTAAAGAAGACAACAGGTTTGCTTTTGTTTAAAGGTGCGGGAACTGGGGCATAATGCCCTGCTCTGCCTCCCCCAATGATCTAAAATGTATGACTTATTATAGATGGATTGTAAGTGCAGATCTCCACGCACACAATTATTTATGATAACATTACCCTTGCCATATTCGTAGTTTCTTCCCGTTGTCCATTCTTTCTCCAGTCGGACTGTTGATGTTTCAGAGCAGATGGAGGATTTTATAATCAAACAGGTGCTAACTTCTGACCCTCTCAAATTGTGATACACCAGCAGTAGCATTGCATGTGAAATGCAGTATTTAAGAAAAAAGAAGGTGCCTCATTTGTTTAAAAGAGCACCATACAAGCATCAGGTTTGGGTGTCGAGGGAAATTAGAAATACGCTGCTGTTGAAAATGTTGATCCATAAAGTGTTATTGATTGAACACAGTGCTTAAATTAAAGTATGCTGTGATTGGAGCCCAAAGCATTTCATATTTTTTTCAGTCTGTTTTACACGATGTATTAACTGAAAAAAGGACAAGAGTGATTTTAATCTGGAATTGCCTTCATTGGACCATATTAAGGGCCTGATTCAGACCTTGGCGGGCGGCCGAGGCCGCCCGCCAAGGTCCCGCCGACAAATGACCGCACTGCGGTCAAAAGACCGCGGTGGCCATTCATACATTTCCGCTGGGCCGGCGGGCGCTCTCCAAAAGAGCGCCCGCCGGCCCAGCGGAAATGCCCCTGCAACGAGGATGCCGGCTCCGAATGGAGCCGGCGGAGTTGCAGGGGTGCGATGGGTGCAGTGGCACCCGTCGCGTATTTCAGTGTCTGCATAGCAGACACTGAAATACTTTGTGGGGCCCTCTTACGGGGGCCCCTGCAGTGCCCATGCCATTGGCATGGGCACTGCAGGGGCCCCCAGGGGCCCCGCGGCACCCCCTACCGCCATCCTGTTCCTGGCGGGAGACCCGCCAGGAACAGGATGGCGGTAGGGGGTGTCAGAATCCCCATGGCGGCGGAGCGCGCTCCGCCGCCATGGAGGATTCTGCAGGGCAGCGGGAAACCGGCGGGAGACCGCCGGTTTCCCGCATCTGACCGCGGCCGAACCGCCGCGGTTAGAATGCCCTGCGGGGCACCGCCGGTCTGTCGGCGGTGCTCCCGCCGACCCTGGCCCCGGCGGTCAGAGACCGCTGGGGTCAGAATGACCCCCTAAATGTGTTTTCCCGTAAATAATCCTCACCATGTTTCACGTTAGTAATTGTCACCATTCTAAGGTGAGTACATGACTGCACCAAAAACTTTTTCTTAAAGTGGTTGTCATACTTCCATGACTGCTACCATTCACAACTGTCAGGAGAAAACTGATCTCCTTGAGCATCTTTTTAAATGAACAATTCTCTACATTTCCTGAGTATCATCTTATGCTGTGAGAAGTTTGGGTTTTCTAAACATCCAGCTGAGAGAGACAAAGACAGCCCCGCCTTTGGTAATAATGCACTAAATATCCACCATTATTAGTAGTATATCGTTTGCACAGGCCTTACGTAAAGTTGACCACAGATAAAAACTGCTCTTGTAAGTAGATTATCATTTCTCTCACCATTACCTTTCTTGAGAAATGCACTTTGATTTATGTGTAGTTTATGAACGGTTTGGGATCTACAGAAGTCTTTTTCAAGACTGTGAAAATTAAGCGTTATTTGAACAATGGCAAGCCATGACAGCTGTTAGTATCTTGCTCCAAAAATTGTGAAGCCAAGCCTAAAATTAATTACTTACTCATCTATAAGGGTATTAATATTCTCGCACTTTCTCTGATGTCCAAACAGCCAGAGAAAAGAACTAGTTCAGTGGTTCCCAACCGGTGGTCCGCAAAGCCTTCTCAGGGGGTCCGCGAAGCCTTCTCAGGGGGTCTGCGAGAGCCTAGAAAATTAACAAATATGAACAAATATTGACAAATTAGGTCCCCAGCTTCCAGTAATGGCACAGGCGGGGGTCCCTGGATTCCGATGATGATTCAGTGGGGGTCCCTGCGTTCCATCAATGTTAAAGTGGGGGTCCACAGAAGTCAAAAGGTTGGGAACCACTGAACTAGTTGATCCACAACAGATCAAGAGCAGTGACAGACCACCCACCAGTCCTTGCTCAAAGGTCCGGAGGAGGGTGCCAGTTGACAGACATGCACAGTTGTCCCTCTGCATAGCATATAAGTGTGCTAGACCATAGTACCCTTCCACCATTCATTTCTACTAGTAGGAACTCCTGCCATCAAGACACAGGAATTGTGCTCCAGCTCTATCCCTCACTTGCTTCATAGAGTATGAGGCCCATCTATAGCCTCACTGATCAGACAGTCAAAATACATTAAAGAGGAACAATGAGGGAGCAGCAAACGAGGACATGGTTGGATACAGAGCATACCAATTGTCTCAACGAAGCAGGATCTGGCAACCTGGCAACGTTTATTGCATTAGAATATAACATTTGTTATTGGCCGCTAAGAAACAACGTTTTGACAGGCCAGCTCTCAACGTTGCACCACAGCAACTAATTTAGATATAAATCAATTAATAGTCACGCCACGCACATTTGTGCTCGCCATACAAGATTCTGATGTTTCGAAAAATACATTGTATGTGTTTTTAAAAACTTTGGCTGATAGCAAAACTGTACTTGTTATGACACAATGGATTGGAATTTGCAATCTAAATGGCTTAAGCATTTAGCAATATTAAATAGTAAAAATAGCTTTCACAAGGCTTTTGGGATCCCGTGGCATGTAGGAGTCACTCGGCCACAGACGAATGTGGCTGAGGCCTTTTCCACTGAGGTCCACAGTCCCTGATCTGATCCGGTTCTTCACTATCCAGTACACATGTTCAGTACTCCACACTGCAGATTAGCAAGTAAAGCAATCCTAGACAGTAACTAGTGTGGCGTTAAAACTCTACAGACATATAGTACAATTCAGAAATAACTCTCCACCCAGGTGTTTTAGCTTCTAGAAAAAGTACCTTATTGCAGCAACCACGTAATGCAAAACAAATTGTTTTATGCAAGGGAAAGGAAGGTTCGAACAAGGTGCAATAGGAAAGGCAATAGCGCTCTTTTAAGGCAAATGACAGGTGCAGGCTCACTGTTCAAGTAAGGTCTTAATAAACTTCTACTTTCATTAAATAAAAGGTACAGAATAAGCTATTTAATAATAGAAATATAAGCAATACATTGCTGTAGACCACGCGGCCGTGGCATGTATATGCTGTAAATAGCCACTATGTAGTCTCTGGACATGTGAGAGCTCCCACTGCTGACCTGGTTACTGTGTGTATGACACACAGGTCAGTACCCTTAATGGTACCTCGTTTTTTAGACATTAGCCGTTAAACCTTTGACTCTCTGCCTCTCACTTGCTGCTTCTCTTTCTCAGCCCTCCTCGCCTCCTTTTCCTATCTGCCCCATTTTCGGACCTTCCTTTTGTCGAAGCAGCACCCTTTTCATTCATCCCTTTTCACCTTCGAGTCCGTTGCTCTCCTCAATGCCTGATTTCCACCTTTCGCTCTTTCTAGCCTGACTTCTCCATACCCTGTTTCTCTGATTCCCCGCATTCTGTCTCTCAGCCCATGTTCCTTCATAAGGGCATAAAGGATCTGTCCTCCACTAAAAGAAGAGGCTAACAGGAGCCTTTCTTAGAAATAAAACATCGTCATGCTACTTAAGCAAAATGTGTAACTTTACAATCTTTCCCTGTCTGCGCTGCATCCTGCAAATATTTTCCTTCTTTTTCACTGAGCCAGTCAGGGCTGGTTTGGCATCGTCCCTGAAAAACATGGCAGGCGTGAGAAACGTGGGGAAAAGACGTTGGGAACAGCCTGGTCGAAACGTCAGTTGCGTGGCATCATATCTGTTTACTGCTGCACACGAATGGACGCTAGTAGCTGGAGAACCTTGTCATTGCTGGTAGCGACGCCGCTCTGCAATAGGTGCTTCTGCATCAATAAGAGACTCGCTGCTTATAACCGGCTGCATAACTGCATATTATTAATCAATTACTTTTTTTCCGAAGAAGATATTGGGGGTCATTCTGACCCTGGCGGCCGGTGACTGCCAGGGTCACCGACCACAGGAGCACCGCCAACAGGCTGGCGGTGCTCCCTCGAGCATTCTGACCACGGCGGTTCAGCCGCGGTCAGAAACGGAAAGTCGGCGGTCTCCCGCCGACTTTCCGCTGCTCGGGGGAATCCTCCATGGCTCCGCCGCCATGGGGATTCTGACACCCCCTACCGCCATCCTGTTCCTGGCGGGTCTCCCGCCAGGAACAGGATGGCGGTAGGGGGTGCCGCGGGGCCCCTGGGGGCCCCTGCAGTGCCCATGCCAATGGCATGGGCACTGCAGGGGCCCCCGTAAGAGGGCCCCATGTAGTATTTCAGTGTCTGCAAAGCAGACACTGAAATACGCGACGGGTGCAACAGCACCCGTCGCACCTTCCCACTACGCCGGCTCAATTCTGAGCCGGCGTCCTCGTGGGAAGGTAGATTTGCCCTGGGCTGGCAGGCGGCCTTTTGGCGGCCGCCCGCCAGCCCAGGGCAAATCTCAAAATACCCTCAGCGGTCTTGTGACCGCGGAGCGGTATTTTGTCGGGGGAACATTGGCGGGCGGCCTCCGCCGCCCGCCAATGTTAGAATCACCCCCATTATCTCACTGTCCTACAAATTTGGGAGTGTGACCAGAAGGAAATAATGTTTACGTATTGCTGAACCTCCTGTGCAGGGCAGCATTTGGCGAGGCTTTCCGTTTCCACTTTTACTGCACCGTGCTAGGATTACTGAGAAAGAAGAAAGGGGTTGTGCAGAAAGGCTATTGTTAATATACCTTTTAGGAAACTGCAGGGATGTCTGTCTAACCCATATTTACGGTACTAAGAACAAGCAGTGAATTGTGAATATTGAAATCCCTTTTTAGACACCTATCCGAGAAAGGCACAGCGGGGAGTAGTGTGACAGACGAATCATAGCTTGACTTCAAGTGAGTTGTCCCCAGCTCTATGCTCCCTCCCTGTGTAATCACTCCTGGGTGAGTTAAAAGCTACTTAGATGTTTGGTCTGTAAGATGTAGCCAACTCTGCCAAACTATTTAGAAAGATTATGGAAAGCTGATTGTTTTGCACCCAATTTCTATTTTTGACTTGGGAGGGTGTACCACGAATATCCATGGGGACCTCCAGGATTGCTTAAAACTGCATGACACTAATTAAAATATTTGATATTGGTTCCTTCATAACCTTCAGATTTCCACCAAATGTGTAAGGATTATTGTTAGAAATTAGGGGGGTTATTCTAACTTTGGAGGAGTGTTAATCCGTCCCAAAAGTGATGGTAAAGTGACGGATATACCACCAGCCGTATTACGAGTTCCATAGGATATAATGGACTCGTAATACGGCTGGTGGTAAATCCGTCACTTTTCCGTCACTTTTGGGACGGATTAACACCTCCTCCAAAGTTAGAATAACCCCCTAGGTCTCTATTAGCAGATCTATGTACCCTGTCCAAAGTAGGGGCCACAGTCCTAGTCAGGGTAAGTCAGTTACACAAACCCTGTGCTGACCCACTGGTAGCTTGGCACACAGCTGAGAGGCTTAACTTAGAAGGAAATGTGTAAAGTATTTGTGCAACACTTATCTACAGCAATACAGTGAGACACTACAAACAGACTCAACATTAGTTTAGAAAAATAGATAATATGTATCTGACTAAAATAAGACCAAAACAACCAAAATTTAATAAGAAGATCCTGAGATATGCAATTTTAATATTTAAGTGAAAATAGCGCATAGAAACGCCAGCTGGGGTTATCTGGTCGTGCTGGATCAGGACAAAGTCACAAGTTCGGGCCAACCACGCTGGAGCACTGGCCAGCTGCAGGGATCCACTTAGTCCCGCTGAACACAGTGCCTTAAATCCTGGTGTGTGGTCTGCATGGCATTGCTTTGCAAGGCTTTACGTTGCTTTGTGGCGGTTCCAATAAAAACCACTGAAGTCAGAGCACCTTAGGCCCACTTCCAAGGGTCCAGTTCTGGGGTGGCACTACTTTGCAGGATAGACTCACAGATGTCAGAGTCCAGGTGCTGTCGTAGGTGAGTTGGGAGCAGTCTTTGATGTCCCTGAGGCTGCAGAAGAACAGGGGGCAAGCCAACAAGACCTTGGAAAATCTTGGGTTCAAGTATGTAGAGAACATATACAGTCCTTCTCATTGCAGGCACGAAACAGCAGGCAGCAGGCCAGCACAGCAAAGCAAGTAGCAAAATGTCAGTCCCTCCTACAGCACACCATGCAGCAAGCAGGAGGCCAAAACAACAATGCAATTGCAGAGTGGCAGTCTCTCCTGTCAGCACACCAGCCCTTCTTCCTGCAGAGTGTCCTTGATTCTAGTAGAGTTCTGATTTGGTGGGGTTGGAGGTCCAGTACATATACTTTGGTGCCCAGGTTCTGGAAGGTGGGAGAAATGTCTAGGCCTTCCTTTGAAGCCCACAAGGTCCATGTCCTGCCCGCCTTGGCTCCAGATACACCATAGTGGGTTATGCAGCCCTTTGCTTGGGCAGAAGCACAGCCCTGTTCAGGAGTAAGCGTCAGCTCCTCCCATCCATCTAGCCCAGGATGACCTATCAGCCTGGTGATATGCCATCAATATGCAAATGCCACACCCAAGCTCCCTTTGTGTGTGTCTGTCTAGTGTGAATACACAAAGCCCAGCTGTCATCTACCCCAGACGTGTATTCAGAGACAGGCAGAGGGACAGGATGGATAAAGTAAGAAATTGCCAACTTTGTAAAAGTGGCATTTTCAGACTTACAATTGAAAATCCGACTTCGCCATAAGTGGTGATTTTAAATTGCGAGTCCAGGGACTCCAAACACCATATTTCTGTCTTTTCCCAATTGAAAATTTGACAGCCAGTTGACAAACTGACAAGGTAAACTGGTCTGTCTGCTTATTCTGTATTTCGCTTTCATCACTACTATTTCAATCTTGCTCTGACTCTTAACCCCTTTAATTTCCAGTTTTCACCCTCTGCTTAAATTTCATGACGGTGAGTAGAAGGTTGGCGAGATCATCTAAAGAGACTGCATCCCTTGCAGTGGATAACTAGGTGTTCACTGCCTCTGAGGCACCATCACTCTCTGCCCATCACCCTCTTTCATTGTGTTTACTCACCTCCCCATTTTTCTCAGTGCATGATCTCCCTACATACTACACAGTGTATGTGACGCAATAGAGCCCAGAGGGCTTTTAAGCATAGTAGTACTTCTGCTGCTGCATAGCTGGCAATCTCCAAGCATGGGGGGGTCATACAGCCTGTGTATCGATATTCTTAATGGGAGGATGGAAGGAAAAGGGAAGTCTTTTTCATTGAATATTATATAACTACGCTAGTTCTCACCATCCTCATCCCGAAGGTGCTCATGGATTTGGGAGCAAGTCTTTCTTCTAGTTCTACCATGAAGAAAAATATTTTCTTTCTTTACATGCACTAATTATTATTATCCCCGGTTAAGATACAAACTGAGAATAAAAAAATGTCTAGCTTTCACATCAAGAATTTTCAATTCCATTAAGGTTACAGAGGCGAGGATTATACTATGTCCTTCTTTACTGAAAAACCACAGCAGCCAATCAAAACCTTTAGAGCATCAAAACTACATTTCTCAGAAACAGTAGTACTCCATACACTGACCAATCCCATGTCAGCCCTTCTGTATAAATGTCCTTGCAAACACAGTCCTTCCTCTTTCTTTGCAAACCATTGGAAACTTAAAAACACAAAACTCAAACCATACTGAACCACAGCATAGACCTGAAAGACCTCCAGGTGTGCAAATCAGATCCAAAATCTTGCCTGTAACTTCTTGCTTCAGACGTGAACTCCTATCTCTTCATTTATTGTCCGATCCTAGGAATATAGGGTCAGATGTATCAAAGGGTTTTACCCATTCTGTGTCAATGGGAAAATGCTTTGGTACATATGGCCCATAGAGACATGCTAGTAACACTGTACTTGATAATCAAAAAATAAAACAGGTGGGCATATGAAATCCAGACTATCACAACAGACATTCAAATTTGATACCATGTACTCATAACATTATATACATATTAATATGATTCATATGGGTGGGCTAATCCTCGCCTTCGTGTCCTCATAGAATTGAAAATTCTTGAAGCAACAGCTAGAAAGTTTTTTTTCCAATGGCCGGACCGGAGTGCTTCAGATTATTCTAATTTAAAGCTGATTGACCACTGCTGAGGCCACATCAACAATAGGCTTATGATAAAATACCTTAAAGGTAGAATCTGAAGACCAATCTGCTGCTGCAATGATGTCTTCTACTTGAGAACCTATGCAAAAAGCTTTCAATGCCATGGCCTAATGAACAAAATAAGCCCCATACTTAGTAATGTCAATCCCGACTTCCCCTAATATCCACTTGATCCATCTTCCTAAAGTGGCCGAAGACACTGGTCTGTGTGAGTTCTGTAATGAAATTAATAACTGACCATGGGCATCTCTACGAAACTCTCTGGTGGAAGCCTCATAAGCCCTCAAACATTGTACCACCCATATCTTTCTATTATGAGGAAAAGTTGGGTGCGAAATGCAATGTGAAGCCATTTTGCTGCGTCTATAAATCGCAGTTTCCCAAAGGCGTAAGTACTCTACCTGACAAATCCAGCGCTCAAACATCTGACATACACCTGCAGGATATGAGGCATAAAAGTAGAGTAAGCTTTGCCGATAACTGCTTACGTGACAAGCCCTCACCACAAGGCCATGCCTGTAAGAAACTTGAAATAACATTGACATCCATTAAAGCCACATACTTGGGTTGTGGTGGATTCACCATTCTTATACACCTAAGAAGCTTACAACCCAAGGAATGCTCCCTTATCGGTTTACCCTCCAAATGCATATGACCCGCCAAAATCACAGACCTGAAATTATTAATAATTCTGCATGCAAACCCTTGCAAAGCTAGATCGGAAAAGAAATTGACAATCATAATAATGCTTGCCCCCAAGGGATCAACAAACCGTTCTTCACACCAACCAACCCATCTGTTCCATGCAGACTTGTATCTCTTATGAATGGAAGGGGCCCAGGATTGGGACAAGAAAAACATAGGGGGTCATTCTGACCCCGGCGGTCATGGACCGCAGGGGCCAGGGTTGGCGGGAGCACCGCCAACAGGCTGGCGGTGCCCCGCAGGGCATTCTGACCGCGGCGGTTTGGCCGCGGTCAGTAGTGGAAAACCGGCGGTCTCCCGCCGGTTTTCCGCTGCCCAAAAGAATCCGCCATGGCGGCACAGCTCGCTGCGCCGCCATGGGGATTCTGACACCCCATACCGCCATCCTGTTAGCCGCCAGGAACAGGATGGCGGTATGGGGTGTCGTGGGGCCCCTGGGGGCCCCTGCAGTGCCCATGCCAGTGGCATGGGCACTGCAGGGGCCCCCGTAAGAGGGCCCCACAAAGAATTTCACTGTCTGCATTGCAGACAGTGAAATTCGCGACGGGTGCCACTGCACCCGTCGCACCTTCCCACTCCGCCGGCTCAATTCTGAGCCGGCGTCCTCGTGGGAAGGGTGTTTTGCACTGGGCTGGCGGGCGGCCTTTTGGCGGTCGCCCGCCAGCCCAGTGCAAAACCCAAAATACCCTCAGCAGTCTTTCGACCGCGGAGCGGTATTTTGGAGGGGGGAACTCTGGCGGGCGGCCTCCGCCGCCCGTCAGAGTCAAAATGACCCCCATAGTGTCCTCCGAAACTCCTGGCACCTGCCAGCGTTGCCTGAAAGTCTCCATGCCATGATGGACAAGTAACCTGCTGTTACCAGCGGATGAGGAAAACCAGACGGGTCCAAGAGTAGAAATGGGTAAGACAGGATCTGAAACGAGGGCAGAGCTTTCCAGAGAGGGGTCACTATGAATAGTTCCGCTGACTTCCTCCATACCTGAGGGTGTACTCTCCGAATCAAGGTGAATGGGGAAAGGCACAAAGAAGATTGTTCGGCCATGTCTGCAGTAATGCATCTGACCTCAAAGCTAGAGCATCCGGTCTCCAGCAGTAGAATAGCAGGAGTTGTGAGTTCAGACTAGTCGCAAAAAGATAGATTGCACAAGGTCCCCACCTCTGAATGAAACTGGGAAAAATCTTGGGATCCAGATTCCAGTTGCTACCATCCCTCAGAAATCAAGAGTTCCAATCCGCTGTCATATTGGAACATCCTGGAATATATTCTGCTGTCACATCTATATAATGTTGAAGGCAAAAGCTCCATAAGTCCTTGGCAATCTCTGCCAATACTTGAGACCTGGTGCCCGAGGCGATTGATGTAACGGACAGCTTAGGTGTTGTCCATGCGAAGAAGGATGCAACAGCTCTCTTTGCAGGCGACAACGACCGAATGGCAAAGGCTCTGGCTAGAAGCTAAAGACAATTGATATGGAGGCTCAGCTCTTACATCGACCAGCGACTCCCTGTCTCCACTGAGCCACAACGTGCACCCCAACTCCACCACCTGGCAGCTGGTTCTATCACCAACTCCGGTGAGGATGCAAAAATGGCCTTGCCGTTCCACCCATCTGTATGAATCAACCACCATGTTATCTCTGCTTGAGCTTCGCCCGACAACGGATCCGCTCTGAGTAAGCCACACCACTACGAAGTTGCAAAATCTTCAGACGCTGAAGAGCCCGATAATGCAGGGGACCCAGAAAAATCACCTGAATTGAGGATGCCAAAGGACCCTCTAGACGAGCCCACGTCCTCAGTGATATAGCCGGAGAGACAAGGGCTCTCCTCAACTTTTTCTTGATTGACTTCTGCTTGGGAGGGGGTTAGTTTCAACTGAGCCAGTAATGAATCAACCTGAAAATCTAAGAATTCTATAGATTGGGACGGGGTCAGGCTGGGTTTGTCGGAGTTGATCAGAAACCCCAAATCCTGTAGGATCTGGATTGTCAGACAGGTGCAACTGAACCTTCTCCTCGCTTAGCGCCACGAATGGAACATCGCTTAAATAAATGATAAGGCGTACACCCTTTTTCCCTAGGTTCTGCACCACCAGCCTCAAAAGCTAGGTAAAGCACCAGGGGGCTGATGAAGGGCTGAATGTGAGGACGGTAAACCCGAACCATTGGTCTCGCCAGCGAAACTGTAGAGACCGTTGGTGCGGGGCATAGATGGGAACTGTTAGATAAGCATCTTTTAGGTCTAAGTTCACTAACCAATAGCCCTCTTGCAAGAGGTCTCGTAAAAGATGGATACCTTCCATCTTCAAGTGACAATACACTATCCAAGAATTGAATGATTTTAGGTTAAGCACCGGACGGGAGCTCTGCCATTCTTTTGTACAGAGAA
Source organism: Pleurodeles waltl (assembly GCF_031143425.1). NCBI lineage: Eukaryota > Metazoa > Chordata > Amphibia > Caudata > Salamandridae > Pleurodeles > Pleurodeles waltl. The sequence continues at coordinate 191,770,843 of NC_090439.1, forward strand.
AATCATACTCATGAAGCCCCCTGGATGGGGTTCTGTCCTTACAATCACCTGTTTGCGGAGTAGAGACACGATCTTGATGTCTATAAAACTGTTTTCTGGTTTGGAAAAATATATGGGATGTGGAGGAACTACCTCATTTGCGGTGAAGTCAAATGCAAACCTGTAACCTATAGGAGGCTGGACTGGCTTGTAGTGAGTACCAAGGGGTACTTGCACCTTGCACCAGGCCCAGTTATCCCTTATTAGTGTATAGGGTGTCTAGCAGCTTAGGCTGATAGATAATGGTAGCTTAGCAGAGCAGCTTAGGCTGAACTAGGAGACGTGTGAAGCTACTACAGTACCACTTAGTGTCATATGCACAATATCATAAGAAAACACAATACACAGTTATACTAAAAATAAAGGTACTTTATTTTTATGACAATATGCCAAAGTATCTTAGAGTGTACCCTCAGTGAGAGGATAGGAAATATACACAAGATATATATACACAATAGCAAAAATATGCAGTATAGTCTTAGAAAACAGTGCAAACAATGTATAGTTACAATAGGATGCAATGGGGAAACATAGGGATAGGGGCAACACAAACCATATACTCCAGAAGTGGAATGCGAACCACGAATGGACCCCAAACCTATGTGACCTTGTAGAGGGTCGCTGGGACTATTAGAAAATAGTGAGAGTTAGCAAAATAACCCTCCCCAAGACCCTGAAAAGTGAGTGCAAAGTGCACTAAAGTTCCCCTAAGGACAAAAGAGTAGTGTTAGAGGAATAATGCAGGAAAGACACAAACCAGCAATGCAACAACTGTGGATTTCCAATCTAGGGTACCTGTGGAACAAGGGGACCAAGTCCAAAAGTCACAAGCAAGTCGGAGATGGGCAGATGCCCAGGAAATGCCAGCTGCGGGTGCAAAGAAGCTTCGACTGGACAGAAGAAGCTGAGGTTTCTGCAGGAACGAAAAGGGCTAGAGACTTCCCCTTTGGTGGACGGATCCCTCTCGCCTTGGAGAGTCGTGCAGAAGTGTTTTCCCGCCGGAAGGACGCCAACAAGCCTTGCTACACGCAAATTGTGCGTTTGGCGTTTTTGGACGCTGCTGGGGCCCAGGAGGGACCAGGAGGTCGCAAATTGGACCTGCAGAGAGAGGGGACGTCGAGCAAGACAAAGAACCCTCACTGAAGCAGGTAGCACCCAGAGAAGTGCCAGAAACAGGCACTACGAGGATGCGTGAAACGGTGCTCGCCGAAGTTGCACAAAGGAGTCCCACGTCGCCGGAGACCAACTTAGAAAGTCGTGCAATGCAGGTTAGAGTGCCGTGGACCCAGGCTTGGCTGTGCACGAAGGATTTCCGCCGGAAGTGCACAGGGGCCGGAGTAGCTGCAAAGTCGCGGTTCCCAGCAATGCAGCCCAGCGAGGTGAGGCAAGGACTTACCTCCACCAAACTTGGGCTGAAGAGTCACTGGACTGTGGGGGTCACTTGGACAGAGTCGCTGGATTCGAGGGACCTCGCTCGTCGTGCTGAGAGGAGACCCAAGGGACCGGTAATGCAGCTTTTTGGTGCCTGCGGTTGCAGGGGGAAGATTCCGTCGACCCACAGGAGATTTCTTCGGAGCTTCTGGTGCAGAGAGGAGGCAGACTACCCCCACAGCATGCACAAGCAGGAAAACAGTCGAGAAGGCGGCAGGATCAGCGTTACAGAGTTGCAGTAGTCGTCTTTGCTACTATGTTGCAGGTTTGCAGGCTTCCAGCGCGGTCAGCGGTCGATTCCTTATCAGAAGGTGAAGAGAGAGATGCAGAGGAACTCGGCTGACCTCATGCATTCGTTATCTAAAGTTTCCCCAGAGACAGAGACCCTAAATAGCCAGAAAAGAGGGTTTGGCTACCTAGGAGAGAGGAAAGGCTACTAACACCTGAAGGAGCCTATCAGCAGGAGTCTCTGACGTCACCTGGTGGCACTGGCCACTCAGAGCAGTCCAGTGTGCCAGCAGCACCTCTGTTTCCAAGATGGCAGAGGTCTGGAGCACACTGGAGGAGCTCTGGACACCTCCCAGGGGAGGTGCAGGTCAGGGGAGTGGTCACTCCCCTTTCCTTTGTCCAGTTTCGCGCCAGAGCAGGGGCTAAGGGGTCCCTGAACCGGTGTAGACTGGCTTATGCAGAATTGGGCACATCTGTGCCCAACAAAGCATTTCCAGAGGCTGGGGGAGGCTACTCCTCCCCTGCCTTCACACCATTTTCCAAAGGGAGAGGGTGTCACACCCTCTCTCAGAGGAAGTTCTTTGTTCTGCCATCCTGGGCCAGGCCTGGCTGGACCCCAGGAGGGCAGCTGCCTGTCTGAGGGGTTGGCAGCAGCAGCAGCTGCAGTGAAACCCCAGGAAGGGCAGTCTGGCAGTACCAGGGTCTGTGCTACAGACCACTGGGATCATGGAATTGTACCAAAAAGTTCAGGATGGCATAGAGGGGGCAATTCCATGATCATAGACATGTTACATGGCCATATTCGGAGTTACCATGGTGAAGCTACATATAGGTAGTGACCTATATGTAGTGCACGCGTGTAATGGTGTCCCCGCACTCACAAAGTTCAGTGAATTGGCTCTGAACAATGTGGGGGCACCTTGGCTAGTGCCAGGGTGCCCTCACACTAAGTAACTTTGCACCTAACCTTTACCAGGTAAAGGTTAGACATATAGGTGACTTATAAGTTACTTAAGTGCAGTGTAAAATGGCTGTGAAATAACGTGGACGTTATTTCACTCAGGCTGCAGTGGCAGGCCTGTGTAAGAATTGTCAGAGCTCCCTATGGGTGGCAAAAGAAATGCTGCAGCCCATAGGGATCTCCTGGAACCCCAATACCCTGGGTACCTCAGTACCATATACTAGGGAATTATAAGGGTGTTCCAGTAAGCCAATGTAAATTGGTAAAATTGGTCACTAGCCTGTTAGTGACAATTTGAAAGTAATGAGAGAGCATAACCACTGAGGTTCTGGTTAGCAGAGCCTCAGTGAGACAGTTAGGCACCACACAGGGAACATATACATGCACACCTATGAGCACTGGGGCCCTGTGTGACAGGATCCCAGTGACACATACATATAGGCCACAAACCTATGAGCACTGGGGTCCTGACTAGCAGGATCCCAGTGACACATAACAACCATACTGAAAACATAGTGTTTTCACTATGAGCACTGAGGCCTGGCTATCAGGATCCCAGTGAGACAGTGAAAACAGTGACAAACACCCTGACATACACTCACAAACAGGCCAAAAGTGGGGGTAACAAGGCTAGAAAGAGGCTACCTTCTCACATAACCTCAAACCGTCTGGAGTACCCATGGGTCCTAAGAGATACTCTCCTATGATGCAGGATGCCTTTCCCTAGACCTAACAGGTCCAAGGGTGACTGAGACTCTTTTGCCTGCACTGCCAATTTGAGGATCTTGGTAAGTGGCCCTGCTATGTCCAGGAGCTTGTCCTGTCATCCCTTCCAAGCTCTGTCAAGGCCCTTCTTTGAGTCCTTTGCAAAAATATTTAAGAACGTGGTCATACTAGGATCTGATTCTGGGGTACCGGCCACCTTACCCAGGAAAGAAGGCCGGGGACACTCAGAACGGAGAGTGCTGTGTATGTCTTATGCAGTCTGTCTTGGATGTAATGGGTGACCTCCATGCAAGGGATCCATTCCATAGAACGGGGGTGAATTATATTATCAGGGTCAAAGCAAAGGTTTTTTAGCGCGTGAGACTTCCGTAATGTGGTGAGTCTTCTTTTTGCATTTAGTAGCTTTCGAGTCTTTGCGCTGTTTATCAGAATCTGAAGAACGAGAAGAGGAGGGTTCATGGATGTGAGATGATGTCAAATAAAAGGACCCAGAGGAATCTAGGATTGAACAGGACTCGTAATCATGCTCCTTGAGCACCGAAGCTGCCATACGTGCTAGGAGTTTGGCAGAAGAAGTAGGACCCACAGTGGCTCTCTGGGCTATGCCCAAATCTGGTGGCTGGCCATCTCTGGCTACATTCTTGGAGTGGGGGTCTCCCCGACAGTTCACGTTGCACAAATCTCATAGGGGGTTGTGTAAACGGCTTAAGAGCCTTTATAAGAGCCTGATTGATGGAGTCCTTGGTGTGGTTTCACAGGGCCTCTACTAATCTTTCCTCCATTTGGTGTTCCAAGAGCACCTCAGGAATGTCCTGATAGTAATCGTCCTCTTCGGCGTAGTACGCCATAGCTTTCTTCAGCAAGAGGAATGAAGAAGTTCAAGTGGGGATCTCTCCAGCAGTTGTATGAAATCTTGAGCCAAGTTATATATAGAATTGTCTCAGAGACAAGAGCTTAGTCAGCCAAAGATCATAGAAAGTGGAGCGAGAATCTGCCAATCCCCAAGGCTAAGCCTTACGTTTTTTGCGCCCCCTCGGGCATTCTAAGGGTCTGCAGAGGAAGACATAACTAACATGAGCTCTTCATGCTACTCGCAGACCGATCCGACACCAGGAAAGTGACAGAAGCGGACCGCAAGCGTGCGCTATAAAAAAAAAAAAAAAAAGGACGGACTATGTCCTGTCGTCTCTCCACGTCCACAGTGTTCGGACGGGAGAGAACAATCAAGGACTTGAGCCCTGGAAAGTTTATTCACCCTGTTGAGCATTCCGTAATCAGTCAAGGCACCGAAACCCCGGCAGTCAATGGAGCACAGGCCTGTTCACAGAATGCAGATGACCGTCTATGCGCTCACCATCTGCCAGAGAAAGAGGACGCAGCCTTCTAATGAGCGCAACAGCCAGCCCCACTCCAGGCTGACTACTGAGGAACAAATACAGAACAATTAATATAACAGTGCTTAATAAATGTACACTTAACTAAGGTTGCGAGCAGCAAAAAAAGAGGAAAGACTGTGTTTGCAAGGACATATATACAGAAGGGCTGACATGGGATTGGTCAGTGTATGAACTACTATTGTTTCTGGGAAATGTAGTTTGATTTTCTAAAATTTTGATTGGCTGTTGTGTTTTTTCAGTAAAGAAAGAGATAGCATAATTCAAAGCCTCTGGTTCTGCCATAGAATCCAGTACCAGTCATTGTAACTGTTAACAACTTCTGACCAAAAGAATTGAATACTGAGTAGTCATCCCACTTCTCCTTGGCTTCCTGTTTATCTACCTGGTATCTGGCTCACCCTGCCTGGCCACTGTCAAAATTAGCTTAAAACCACTTGGTTTTGTATTTCCAGGCTTGATTCCTAGTTAGGAGTCTCACAGGGAGGACACCACCACTGGGCCTTATTAACAAAAAACAACAATTGTTTTTAAATTCAGCCGCATCCTAGCGAGTTGTCACACAGAGGGATACCACCACGTGATGATACCCTTCACAACAATAACACATGTTTGGACATTGCCATTACCAAGTTGTCAATAATTACCTTTGAAACCCACTTGATTTTATATTTACTAGTTTGAGTCTCAGTGAGAAGGTACACAGAAGGTCACTACTACTGGACGTTAACAACAAAAATAGCATGCGTTTTTAGCTTTGGCCGTATGCGAGTGAGTAGCTATTTGGAAGGATCCCTCTGCTTGATGACTCCTTTTTTAACAATAACATGCATGCTTCATACATCCATTTTACTGGGAAGTCTTCAAATTTGATGAATTGTTGACCCTCAAGGGTGCTAAGCCTAAGGAGACAGCCCGCTTGAAATAGTTTTTGAGCCCTGGAGGGTAGTTGGACCTCCCAGTGTATAATACCCTTCTCCATATAGCGACATAGCCCCTAGGGCTATGCAGTGTACTTTGAGAATTTTTGTGGAATTAGAGAGCTAACACCCTGATTTTGTCACTGTACTATCCCTTCGTAGTTTGCAGATGAACTCCCCTATGTTTTCCTTAATCCCATGGGGAAAATGGCACACTACTTTTAGGTGGTTATGGTGTTTACATCTTTTCCTTATTGGGAACCGTGGAGTAACATTGACATAACAATTTATCTTAGGGAAGCGTAAATGTGGAAAATGATTTATCATATTCTAGAATGGGTAGGATAGCATACTGGATGCATTCCCCCCAAGTTACACCACTGTGTAAAATATGAAATTAAAATATGCTCTTCTGTTTCTTCCTCACAGTGTGAGTTGATGTAAAGAATGTTTTAACATACAGCAAATTGGATGGGACAACACACCCTGTGTATGCCCCTCCAAACCACACCACTAATTATTTTTAAAAAGTGTCAATTGTGGATTCTAAATACACTCTTATGTTTTTCCTCACAATATTTGTAGTTTTGGTTTATTGTCACGTCAGAATTAGCAGGAAAACCACAAGCCTATTACATGCCCCTTGGCAGTATTAAGCGCAATACTAGCCTGAGAATTAAATGATGGCAATGTTCATCCAGATTAGGTTTTGGATGTAGTTTATGCACTCACCGGTCCAGTACCCATATGGATATGAGCCCAATATGATTCTGTTCACCCCAGGTATTAGAGTAATATTTGTATGCAGCAATGATTATATGTCTAAAATGTTATCTATAATAGTAACATTCCCCTTCTTTTTTTTTGTTTTAGTTGCATGCAAGAACCATGCATCCTCAAAAGTCTGTTCAGGCCCAAAAGCTGAGGCCTAACAGAAAAAGTATGAGTCAATATACCTAATTAATATCTCTAGTAGAGATTTGACGTAAACTGAGATCTACTAAATATGGTCCTGATGAAGGCCATGGATCCGTAGAGGCACTGTAAGGCCGAAACATGTAGACCCATTTTTTTTAGATGTTTAGGACTCACTAATCATCACAATAAACATCGTCTTGTTTTTAATCTTGCCCCAGCCCCCTTTTATCAAAGTAAAGCATATTCAGAGGAATAGGAGGTAATTTGTTTATTAAGTGATCCTACCGGTGTCAGGTACCGTGGCAATCTACCTCCTTTTTGGAAGTTTTAGTCACTCGGAGTACTAAACACTCAAGTGAATGAGACCCGATGATGATATCACTCTAACGGAGATAACATACGCTGTTGGTGGGTGAAGACATTGGTGATGGCTTCAGAGAAAGTTATCCCAAGACCTGGGCTATAAGACTGGTGAGGTTCACTCTTCTTGTAACTTACATAGGAAGGAAGGTGAGTCATTTCAGCAATTTACATTCAACACAAATGCTGGAATCCTTAAAATTTAATATCACTGATCTATTCCCCTCTCTGAAATTATTGGCTTAGTTGTCAAAGAGAAATCACCCCTATTGGACTGGTGTGAAGTAGTACAATATGTCAAAACAGTGAAACAAAAGCAACTTTATCTCTTCAATATCCCCACTATATTTTTCTGGACAGAATAAGTAGAAGAAAAATATGCATCTATCTCTCGTATCATTGAACTGTTATCAGCACCGTCTTTAATAAGACGCACGATCAGCCTCCAACCCATGCACACCAAACTGTCAGAGATATAGATACAATTCTCACCAGGAGATCACCAGAATAACTAAAGATACAATAGAAAAACCAAAATGCTAAATTAATTTGGAAAAGATTGTAAAAAACTGAAGGAAAAACTTTGAAACTCGCCAACCTAAAATACAAAAAATGAGTTAGGTCCTAATTTATAGTTTGGCGGTTAGGCTGTCCTCCTTCAGGGCGACGAAGTAAACTGCTCTGTCACCTTGGTGGAGGTCACAATGACTACATTTTGAAATGTCTGTGGGGCCTTCAGACATTTTAAGCATTGACAGTAATTGCCATCAGACAAATCCTGCTAATGAATTGTAACTTTGTCATACTGTCAAACACGACAGCCGTATGGCAAAGTCATTTTTTTTCCTAACCTGAAAACTGGATTGTGTTTTTAAAAATATTAAAACAATCTTTGCCCCCCCCCAACATGGAATCTGTCTACAATGGTGAGGGGGGCTCTTTGCAGATTTCACTGCCTCTTAACCCCCAGGGTTTCCGTGGCAGTCACAGGAACTGAACACCTGTGTGTCCACCCATCTAAATTAGGTAGTGTAACATACAGGTTAATCTCTGATGGCCCTTATTGTGTTGGGCCAGTGGAGGGGTGTATCCAGGACAAAGATTAAGTAATTTCCACCATCGTTACACCAAAGGTTCACTGGCATTTAAATCAGGCGGGCTTTTACATATAATTTGGCCCCTTGGTTGCTATCAGAGTAGCTGACCACACACATGGAATATTAAAAAAATAATAAGGAAGAATAATGGAATATGTAACACACACACACACACACACGCACACACACACACACACTGGCTAATATACATGTAGCAATAATTAACCATTCCTTCAGGGATCAATGAGGGTGAAATTCAAAACAATTAAATAGAAATTAGCTAACCAGAATAGTGAGGTAAGAACAAACAACCTTAGAAACCCACACACAGATTTCCTCAACTTAAAATCTTACAGAGACTCGGAAAATCATCCTGAAAAAAACTCAATAACTTGGAGAAAATCAATCAAGAATGACAGAGTCTAATGGCAAACCAGTACCTGTGAATGATTTTAAAATGAAGATTTGAAAATTAAAAAAACTAGTCCTCCAACCCAGATAAAATGCATTAGATGTTAAAACACAGCTCATACAAAGAAACACTAGTACAACCTTTTCAATATCATACTCCGATCTATGCCATTCTCAGACATAGTAAGAAGGGCTCAACTTTCCAATCGACAAATCTGAGAAAGCCCTTAACCCAAATATGTACAGGGGAATCTGTGTAATACTGATATAGAGAATCTTTTTCTGCAATGTCATGAACCTAAGAATACTGTGGTTCTGAGCTGAAAGTAACATTTGACATAAGAGCTAAATAGTTTTCCTATCTCCACCAGCCTGCATCTATGCCACCAACCAGCTTCACTTCTACTCAAGGTTAAAAATGTTTGAAGTTACTGGTTGGCAGTACTTGGCAGGGCCTTTGTCCTTAAAATTATGATATAATTCAGACTGTGGACAGCATCTTTGCAAGGGTAATGGTCAGATGGACGTAGTGTCCTGGAATCACGTAGCCTAGCCAGAAACAGAGTGAACACCCTCCAGAGCAGGAGTTTGTTTTTCCCCTTGAAGTCTAACTGTCACCCAACCACCTGTTCCTGTACAAATTAGATTGTGAAAAAGGCTTTTCTTTCCTGAGGCAGATGTGAGATGCAGTGTCCAGCAGACTCAGTCAGGACACTTTCCTAGCAGGCTTCGAGTTGGCTACTATATTCATTGATGAGATAGCTAGACTATGAAATGATGCATTGTTTGGCTGCTATTGACTACACTAGAGATAAGAGCAGATTTAATGAGGAAGGGAATTGGGAATGGGGCAGACACAGGAGCTAGGAATATAAGTTCATTTTTGGGCACAACTTTAAAAGCTTTGTTTTCAAGACCCATCTATCAAAGAAGAGCTTGGCTAAGAAAAAAACTAGCTGTTATAAATCAATCCTATGCTGAAACTTCTGCTGAAACAATGAAAGAATGCTACATCTATTTTTACCACATTGTGTCTCTTTTACCCTATAATATATTTCAATACTTAAAATGAAAGTGCAATATCCCTGGTAGGAAATTGAAAAGGGACAGGTATATACCTCCTTGTTAGACCCGTCAGCTTTAGTGTGGTCTTCCCCCAAGTGTTTTGCCTTTCACCTCTTATTTTTGCTGATCTCATTTTTGCTGGCTTTAGGAATCTGCACACTTTACTACTGCTAAAGTGCATGTACCCACTACTCAAAATATGGTACCACTGGCTTAGCCCCGATTGGCATATTCAATCTACTTGTAAGTCCATAGAAAAGGGGTACTACATGTACCCATGGCCTGTAAATTAAATGCTACTTGTGGGCCTTCAGCACTGACTGTGCCAACCACTTAAGTAGCCCTTTACAATATGTATCAGGTCTGCCATTAAAGCCTGTGTGTGCAGTTTAAAACTGTGATTTCAACCTGGCAAATTAAATCTTTTGGTAACACCAAACCTTCCTTTTTAATACATGTAAGGCACCCATATGGTAAGCCCTGGACAACTCAGAGGACAGGGTGAGGTGTATTAAAAGGATTGGGCATGTACTTTTAGGTTTTCCGTATCCTTGTGGTAAAAAACAAGTTAAATTTGTTTTTCACCACTGCAAGGCCTACCTCTCTCATGGGATAACATTGAAATTACATAATTACATTTAATAAGCAGTAACTTCTAAATGGGAGTAGGTAAATAGTTCATTTTTGGTGTCTTTAGAAATGTAATGAAAACTCCTATTTAATAGTTAAGTAAGAATTTAAATTACAATTTTGAAAATGCCACTTTTAGAACCTACCTTAGTCATTTAGGGCCATATTTATACTTTTTGACGCAAAACTGCGCTAACGCAGTTTTGCGTCAAAAAAATTAGCGCCGGCTAACGCCATTCTGAAGCGCCATGCGGGCGCCGTATTTATTCAATGACGTTAGCCGGCGTTAGCCGCCGGAGCTGCCTGGTGTGCGTGAAAAAAAATGACGTACACCAGGCAGCACCGGCGTAGGGGAATATGGAGCTTGGGCGCCAAAAAATGGGGCAAGTCAGGCTGAGGCAAATTTTTCGCCTCAACCCGATTTGCGCCATTTTTTTCGACTCCCAACCCCCATTGAAATGACTCCTGTCTTAGCAAAGACAGGAGTCATGCCCCCTTGCCCAATGGCCATGCCCAGGGGACTTCTGTCCCCTGGGCATGGTCATTGGGCATAGTGGCATGTAGGGGGGCACAAATCAGGCCCCCCTATGCCACAAAAACTGAACTTACCTTAATGTCCCTGGGATGGGTCCCTCCATCCTTGGGTGTCCTCCTGGGGTGGGCAAGGGTGGCAGGGGGTGTCCCTGGGGGCATGGGAGGGCACCTCTGGGCTCCTTCCAAGCCCACAGGTCCCTTAACGCCTGCCATGTCCAGGCGCTGAAAAACGGCGCAAAAGCGGCTGGACGTCATTTTTTTTTACCCGCCCACTCCCGGACGTGAGTTTTGCCCGGGAGTGTAAATACGGTGCACATGCCTCGGAGTAAATTTTTTAGACGGGAACGCCTACCTTGCATATCATTAACGCAAAGTAGGTGTCCACGCTAAAAAATGACGCAAACTCCATGGACTTTGGCGCTAGACGCGTCTAACGCCAAAGTATAAATATGGAGTTAGTTTTGCGTCGGAATTGCGTAAAAAAAAACGATGCAATTCCGGCGCAAACAGAGTATAAATATGCCCCTTAGTCCCTGTAGCATGTCTCTGGGTCAGTGGCTGAGTGTAGCTGAGAGTTCTGCTTTGCTTATGCCTCCTAGACAGTGCATAATAGAGAACTTAGGTATGCCAGGATAGGCCATTAATGGCAGGATGGGAGGGCTGAACTGAGCACAGCCCTTTTTACACTTGAATTATCAATGTCATGCCTCTACACAGAGGGCTGCATACCCCTCAAAGAAAATTTCTAGACGCTTTTGGCACCTTTCAGAGAAAGGGCACAGGTATAAATATTGACACTACTTCTTCAATACACTTTTGAACCTGTGGATAATCTACCAGAAAGAATACTGCTGTGCTGCTGAAAGGACAGCTGCTCTGCTGTACTCCTGTTCTAAAGGAACTGCTGCCATGCTTTGCTGACCTGCTGCCTGTTGCCCTTTTGCCTGGGTGGGAAGGCCTTGCCCTCGCCTGCATCTCTTGAACCCAAGTCCTCAAAGTGACTTCACAGGCCAGTTGGTTGGCCTTCTGACTACAGCCTCAGGAACAGAGGGATCCAAGAACCTTGAACCCACCACCTGGACTCTGCCATCTGTGAGTCCAACCCTTTCAAGTGGCCCATACTAGTCCTGAACCCTTAAAAGTGGGCCTGAAGGTGCTCTGCCAGCCCATCTGTGGACCCAGCAGAACCAATGCATCTACTCTGATGTACAGTGCAAACTGAAGCAGAACCTATGCATAGCCTCTGCTTCAAGGGCTCTCTCGATGCAAAGGACTCCTCATCAAAATTGCAGCCCGCATCAGATCTGCCACCTAGTTGAAGCTTTTCCAAGGTCCTTGCTTTGCAAATTTCTCATTGATGGCAGCCTCAATGATGACCCACAGCGGTTTGGAACAGGTGCATCTCCTTTGCTGTGTGACGCATCCTGGGCTCAGAAGTTCACAACGCTTCACGCACCAGGATTTTAGGTACTCTTGTTCAGAGGACCTCACTAGATTCCTGTAGCCAGGCCATGCTCAATTGCAGTTGGCCTTAACTTGTGACTTTTTCCTGGTCCAACACAACAAGATATGCACAGTTGGTGCTTTGTACTTTATGGCACTATATTGACTAAAATCTTCAAACCTGCATATCTCCGGTTCTACTGATTCGATTTTTGTCGTTGTATTCTTGTTTTCTTTATTAAAGAGAACTCTATTTTTCTAAATCTGGTGTGGGATCCTTTTTGGCGTGTTTTCATTGTGTTACTGTTTGAAGTGTTGTACAAATACTTTACACATTGCCGCTACGTTAAGCCTCACTGCTATGTGCCAAACTACCAGGGGGTTGGGCAAAGATTAATTTGGGGTTGCTTGTGTCTTCACCCTGACAAGGGTTGTGGTTTCGGTATCAGTAGGGTTTTACCTTCTTCAACCAGCAACCCAAATTCTTACACTCCTCATGTAAACTACAAAAAACACGGGTTTCTGAGATGTAAAAGATATTAAAATTATCTAAAGAGGTGATGACATGAGGGTAACATGAGGTAGGCCAATTCACTTTTGTTCCATCAGAACAGTAACCTATCAAGTGCTTTAGATTTCATTCTAGCATATACTAGGCTGCCACCCTGGCTTATTTGTGTAGCCATGACCCAACTAGAACTTGTCTTTCTGGGCGTCTTCCACCTTCATGAGCCTTCAGGAACATGAGCGGGACTTTGGGAGCAGACGCCCTGCTAAATGTTTGGCCTACTTCCAGCTAGCTGAAGTCCATGAAATCTGAGCCTTTACAGATTGTGTATTTGCCAACTTTGTTTGATGTTTGCATTAGTTACCTCAATAATGAAGTGCATATGTACAGCAGAGCACACTATACCTGCCTTTATAAAGTGGCATGGCACCTGCTCCTTGCTGCTCCAACTTTTATTTGCTTATTCAGCCTCATTTTTGTAAGTATTTTTATTGCAATGTTTGCAGTCTTAAGCATGCATAAAGCCTATTAATAAAGAGTATGCCATTGTCATCATGCCTTCACAGAGAGTGGGACAGTATAAGGTAAACCATAGGGTTCATAATCCATTACATACAAACTAGTGTTCACAGTCTTACCATGTCCCACACTATTCTCCCCTTTCATCAGAGTATATGTAGCAGTGAAGCTCAGCACACCATTCTACAATATGTGAGTAAAATGATAGAAATACAAAAGCACAAAACCAACAGTTCAAATGGTGGGTTCCAGGATGGCTAGCATCCAGCACATCTAAAAAGTGGGACTACAGGTGGAAAGAGCCGGGGGAGCCCCCACCCATTTCAATGTGTAGCTATGCAAACTAGAGCTCATCCACATCCACTGTTCAAGGCAGCAGCACAACTAGGGTGCATCCCGTTACAACTAAAGGCAGCCAACCTTAGTGGCACTCAGTTTCAAAAGCCTATGCCATATCAACATGTCAGCCTAGCCAGCTACTCCATTCCCATCTCCAGACCCCGAACTCCCAGAGGGCGAGCGGCTCTGGCCCCCAGAATGCTTAAATGCATCCACCTTGCACCTAAAGCGGCGCCATTGGTCTTCTCCGTAATCTGGAAACCTCCTCTCTATTAAGTGCATAAGACCATTCCATGATGGTGGCCTCCTATCGGGATACCATAGGACCAGCTGCCGATTTCCATGACATAACTATCTGCTTCTTAGTCAGTATAAGCGCTAAATCTAGAAAACTATTCCCCACTTTCTTTTGTTTTGGATAGGGAAGGATCCCAGCAAACATACTTCCAAGGTGCATCTTGCAGCCATGAGTCTCATTTAACCTCTCCACCACAGAGTACAAATACTCCTTCACATGAGCGTAGGACCAGGTCATATGACAAAAATCTGCATCCACGAGTGCACAACCGGGGCAGCATTTAGCCTTACCCCCCCCATATAATGTAGTGTGTTTCTTTGGGGTGAGGTAGGCCTGATAGAGGAAATTAAATTGACTGACTTTAAAATGCAAAGTAGGAATCGCTATTAGGAAATCGGTATTTAGAAATCCCATTGCCCTTGAACCAATGGGCTGGTTATGCATTTCCTAAATAGCGATTTCTTATTAAGAAATCGCTTTTTAGGAAATTAAAAACCAGGGATGGCAATGGGAAAAAGCCCCCCCTTGGTGTACTCCCAAAATAGGGGTGCACCTGAGGGGCACACATATGCCTAAGGGGCATGTGTGCGCTCTATTGCAATTTAAAAAGAAGCACCTTGGGGTGCTTTTTTTAAATTGCACCTCGTTACCACTGACTTTAAGTCAGTGGTAATTGCATCTCCAAAATGCCCAAATCCCTTTTTGGAAATGCATGGTATATCAGAATAGAAAATGCAAATAGTAAATCCCTATTTGCATTTCCTATCTGGGAATCGCAAATTGCGAATTGTACAGGGTAGAAATCACAATTTGTGATTCATTAAAGGGCTTTGTACATTAGAATAGCCCAGTTTGCATTTCTTAATGGCCTGAAATAATGATTCGGACCATTAAGAAATGCAAACAGACTTCGTACATCTGGCCCTGTATGTCCAGGGTTTGTCCACCTCCCAAATCCCAGAGTGACTTAAAGCTCTGAGCTAATGCCTCATATTAAGGAACTATCCGAGTGTAAGCCATACGCCTCGAAAAGGACGTCTAAAGGCACTCGCATGGAGACCTTGAAACAGTCTCCCACCATCACCAGGCCCATTTCCGTCCAAGCCACCGACTGTCTCGCTGAGAAACCAATGGAAGGCCCACCGATGAAAGGGCAAGTGTGTCCAACAGACATCCCAGCATCCACCAGACACATCACCTTCAGCAGCACAGCTATCTATCCCCTTCCCAGGCACTGGCCACAAATGGCGGGCCAGGTGCACTCCCTGATAAGGCACAAATTCCTGGGGTCCCAGTTCAGCCAGGTTTGCACCATACAGCCACTGTGTGATCCACTTAAGCTTGGCAGCCAGAAAATATGTCAAAGTCTGCCACCCCCAGCCCCCATTCAAGAATGGGCCACCATATGTGACCAATTACACTCTGTGTCATCCCCTGTCCCATATAAACTCTTAAACCAATGAATCAAATTGCTTAAACAACACAACAGGCACCCAGGTGAGAAGGTCAGTGAAATAATAATGCATCCCTTGCCATAATGGGAAGTTGCAACAATCACTAAAAGGACACTGTTACAAATGGAAGGCCACTGTTAGAAATGGGGCTTCTGGTTGGCTAGGATATGCACCTAAGCCAGGCAGAACCCACCAATTCAGTCAGGGTAAGCTAGTTACACACCTAAGTTAACCTGTGCTCATCCTCTGCTAGCTTATCACAGAACAGGCAGGCTTATCATGAGAGGCAATGTTTAAAGTATTTGTGCAGCACACACAGTAACACAGTAACACAATAAATACACCACAAAAAGACTCCACATAGTTTTAGAAAAGTAGGAATTATTTATCTGAATAAAATAAGACCAAAACAACAAAATTCCAATCAGTATATCACAAGATATATTTGTTGCAAATGTAAATGCCAAAGCAGTGCTTAATTGAGATGGGTTCCTTTTAGAGTCTTTACAGTAATTCTTCAAGAACAACACAATTTTAAAGGTTTGACATGGGACTCAAAGCTTCCCTACACCACCACTCCCTTTGGTGGATAATCACAGCCACTAGGGATGTCGGCGGGCCTCACACATGGGGTCCACTTTGCTGGGAGGCTAGTTGTGCCACTGCATGGCTAGCAGGTGAGGCGCACAGTTGTTCGAATGTCAGGACAATCAGGAAGGCAGGGTCAGGGCATACACTCTGGTCAGGGACTCCTGCAGTGCTGTTCCTTGAGCATTTGCAGGTACTGTAGCGTGGCCCTATCAGATGATGTGCCAGAGCTGCTCCGTCAGTGCTCGCAAGTGCAGAGGCACTACCTGTGTTAACTGATGCGCTGCTCCCTGGGTACTCCTCACGGGGAAAGCACTGACATCCAGATGCATGTGTAGCGAGGAGCGCTTACACGTGAGGAATAGTGCGAATGCTGCAATAGAGCACTGCCCTCCCTCCTCTCTTCAGGAGCTCAGCAGCAAAGAGGCGCTGCTCCTCGGGTGATCATGAACAAAATAAAACAAGAAGGGTCACTTTAGAGAATGGTGCGAGAGGCTGAGATGAAGGAATGCACTAACTCCTCCAATGTGCCCGCGAGTAACAGGCACACTCCTGCAACATGGAGATCTTGTCTTGGTCGCAGGGTGCAGTGAGTTGGATGCACAAGGTCTTTGATGTTCCTGAGACCTGAAGGAGAACATGGGGCAAGCCAGCAAGCCCTTGGAGCCACTCTGGGTTTACTCTTTAGTCCTTGGCAAGGCAGAGATCAGCAGGCAGTGGGGCAGCACAACAAAGCAGAGAGCAGAGATGCAGTTCCTGTGAACAGTTAATCCTGGCAGAGTGGCAATTGTTACAGCACAGCAGTCTTTACTCCAGCAGAGTTCTCTTCAGGGCCAGTAGTGTACTTATTTCAGGGGATCAGAGTCCCAGTAAATATACCCAAATGTGCCTTTGATGTGAGGAATGGCTTTGAAAGACCTCTTTTACATGCACAGGTGCTCCTTTTGTCCCAGCCCTGGCTCCAGACTATCAGTTGGAGGTATTCAGCCCTATGTGTGGGGCTCAGACCACCACCCTTTGAAGCGTAAGTGTGAGCCCTTCCCGTCCTCCCTACCCAGGAAAAACAATCAGTATGCAGATGAATGCAAATGCAGTTAAGTGTCCTGAATTGTGGGTCTCTGGAGGGATTACACAAATATGGCTGTCTTCCCGCCCAGACCAGACGTGTATTGGAGGCAGGCTGTCAGGCACACAGAGCAGTGAGAGCAGAGAAATGCCCACTTTCTAAAAGTGCCATTTCTAAAATAGTAATAATAAATCTGACTTCACTGCACAGACGATTTATCATTACCATTCCAATGGTATTAAACATGATACAGCTACTCCATTCTCATCAGGAATTACATCTTAAAAGTATATTATGGAAGTCCTAATTCAGGCCTATAAGAGGAGCAGGCCTCACAGTAATGAAAAACGACTTTGTGAGATTTATATTACCAGGATTTACAAGATTTAAAAGTACATGTCCTGCCCTTTAGTTACATGGTACCCTGCCCTATGGGCTAACTGGGGCCTACCTTAGGGGTGACTTATATGTAATAAAAGGGGAGTTTAAGGCTTTGCAAGAGGTTTTAAATGCCAAGTTGAAGTGGCATTGAAACTGCACAATCACACAAAACGTAGGGCGAGACCATACTCCACATCAGGGAACAGTGCTGATATCTGCCCTAAGCCATGTACCTAGTCCTGAAAGCAGGTGTTTCCTGTTCATGGTTGGAAAGACCTCACCCACTTAATAGTGGCATGCTTCTTCATAAGCCAGTCCACCTCACCAAGTTGACAAGTTGAGGTGATATCAACTCAGGGGTCTCAACTGTAGCCCCAAAGGAAGACTAGCTCTTTTTGGGAAAGGGAGATCAGAATAAGGTATCTTCTGGTCAGTAGAGAAAAAGTGTTGATAAAAAATTAATTTAAACTACCTCTGCATCTATCTAAAGGTGCTACTGTATTCAGGATGGCACTGGACAGTGTTAAAATATCTAGGGCCAGATGTAGCAAAGGGATTTTCCCATTCTGTGTCAATGGGAAAATGTGTTCGTACATATGACCCCTAGTCCCTTCTATGCTGCAGAGGGATGATTGGATGGTGTATCAATGATCTTCAGTAGATCAATACACTTATCAAATACCAGCATGTTTCGGACTCTTCTAAGGTACCTGTCTGGATGTTTTCTATCTCAGAGCAGCGATCCTACAACCATTATCAGGGCATGCTCATAATCCATGTCCCTAATGTGACTTACATGTTTGTTATCATAAGTGCAACGAGGTAAGACTACTTCTTACCTACTCCTCTGTACATCTCCTGGAAAAGTGAATCACAAAAGAGAGTCATTATATTAGCATGGAATATCACAATAACAGACAGTAAGTGTGTCATGTGGAACAGACACCATTCGTGATTCAAACAGAAGTGTAAAAAACATAACACAGC
This sequence comes from Pleurodeles waltl, assembly GCF_031143425.1. NCBI lineage: Eukaryota > Metazoa > Chordata > Amphibia > Caudata > Salamandridae > Pleurodeles > Pleurodeles waltl. Next base: position 191,789,140 of record NC_090439.1, read on the forward strand.
ACTCGTTAACAAGGTAACAATGACAAGAACCTAGAGCAAGAGTTACTTTTGAAGTTTCAGTAATACTAACAATAATAGAGGGAGCGTGTGTCCCTTGAGTATGAGCCAGTATAAAAGATAAGGTTACACTAATGGCAAACTTCAGGTTGATCAGAACAATCACACGCTCAAAAAACAGCTTTCGGGCAGATGTAAACGGACTTGATTGGCTGGGTATGTTGGAGAGACTATAATCCAGTTTTCTATAAATGAGTATGTATTGACTCAATTAGGGCGTATGGTGTGACGACTGACCCAGGATATGGGTGAGTCATTTTTTTCATGGTACTAGAAGAAGAACCTAAGAACTGTTCTTGGAATGGAGATCTAGCACATTTGTAATTTTCTGCACGGGATCCTGCACAACGTGACCTCTGAATTAAACTTAGAAAAGACCAAAATGTTTTCGAAAATACATAAAATAACAACAAGTACAACTTTAGACTCTTCCTTAATGATGCAGACGTTGAGCACAACACAAAGTACATCAACATTGTGCTCACAATAAGTGTGGCTAGACATTTTAAACTGGCAATTAACATACTTCCAGAAAAATATTTCCATATTGCTCTGCCATTAAGAAACTAATACTTCAATCTTCCAGTATGGGCTTTTCTCGGTACCTGCTTTCTGCAAACATGTTTACTGTATGCACAGAAACTGCTCACATTGCAGAAGCAGAATGGAACTAGGACAATTTCCCCCGTAGCTCAATATCCAGAAGTGCATTTTTAATTTCTACTGATGTATCAAGAAATAAACATAAAGGCCCCCACACTACTAGGTGCTAAACCTTCCAAATAATCCCTTAAATGCTATGTCATTGGCCTAAAAATCTCTCTGGAACATCATTGCACCCCCATAGAACCCTAACATAGGAGAACCCAAGCAGAAGGAGACACTTCACAGCGACCAAGAGCTTGGCCAAAGTAAGCATTATGGGCCTCATTTCAAGCTCGGCGGTCTTTTAGCAAGACCGCAGAGATACCGCCGTGCTGAAGACCGCCAGTGCAGTCGGTTTTCCGCACAGCATATTATGACTGCTGGCAGCCTCCCGCCCTTTTCCGGACGGAAAGCCACCAGCAGCCATACTGGCGGTTGGCAGTGAAGTGGAGGCTGCTCCACCTCCACCGCCACGTCATCAGAACACCGCCCACCGAATCATGTCCCATGATTCGGTGTGGTGGTGTTCTGGTGACGGGGAGCTGGTGGTGGAGCAGCCCCCATGGATCCCGTTCCCTCCCGGAGGATCACCGGACCAGGTAAGGTGATCGTCCGTTAGGGGAGGGGGGTGGGTGTTGTGTGCATGCATGGGGGTGTGCATGTGAGTGTTTAGAGGGGGTGTGTGAGTGCGTGTATGCATGCGGAGGTGTTGTGTGTTTGGAAAATGTGTGTGTGTCTGTCTGTGTGTATGTCTGTGTGTATATCTGTGTGCGTGTATGTGTAGTTGAAGTGTGAGTGTGTGTGTGGTAGTGCCTACCGCCATGGAATGCGTGGCGGTACAGAACCCGGTGGTGTAGTGACAGCCGCAGGGCTGGAGACCGAAATCTCAAGCCCAGCGGTCTTTACCACCCTGGCGGTCGGAGTGGAGAAGTGGCGGTTTTGCATGGCAGTCTCCGCCATGCTTGTAATTTCAATTTTTTTACCGCCGGCTTGTTTGCGGTATTACCGCCACTTCTCAACCGACTGTCAGGGTTGTAATGAGGGCCTATATGTTATATGGGAAGGGCAATGCACATAGCTAGAATCCAACACACCCATGAGCAGGAAACATAATCTCATTGAATGCTGTGGTTAAATTCTCAAAATACAGAAAACCACGGCCAGATTGAGTTAATACAGATATGAAATAGAGGGTGTCTGACACAGATCAAACTACAAACTCATAGAGGATGTAATTTGCATGCAGGGTGACTTTGGTGAAGTAGTGACTAGGAAACTTTTAAACATCTCTGCCTACAAAGACACGTGTGACACCCGCTTCTCATAATATGAAAAGAAAAGGAAGTCTTAACTAGTAAAACAAAAGAAGAAACATTTTGCATCATGCAGTGAGACCTGGTAGAAATAACAGATAAAGCAACACAAAATAAGTTTATGTATGTTGCCAAAAATATATTATGCACAAAACACAGATATCAAGATAGCCTTCCAACAGGAATGACCAATTCTAGACAATGATTGATATTTAACATTTCTTATATTTTCTTTGTATTGCAAATAAATTATACTGCATTTTATTTCACTGTGGTGTATTGTCTTGTATTGAATCATATTTGATATTTAATAGAAATGGAAGTCAGCAGAAGTGAAAAGTCTGCTAGTCCCTAGCTTGATTTCAGTTCTGTACATTCACCTACCTGTATTCTTGAATATTCCCTCTATTTGTGACAGGGGATTCTGTTGTACTGCATCCCTGAATGTCTGTTACAATTGATCTTTTTTAAATTCTAGGACAAGAACCTCCAAAGGATCAAACCATTATTCGAAAGGAGCGACTTCAAATCTACCTCCCTCTCTACAGCATTCTGTCTGCACTAACTATCGTAGGAATGATAATGGCTGGCACATTTCTGTTCTTCAACATCAAAAACAGAAATCAAAAGTATGTAACTTCTTTATCATTGTAATGTGTTGCTAAATGTAAGCTGTCCATGTGCATACATGTCCTAGGAAATCCATTACATTAAACGTTTTCCGATATTTACTCATTGTGGTGTGGAATGAGCATAAAATATAAAGAGAATCAGTTGACATGTTCGTATTTGCCTAAATACTCTCCCCAAATTGTTTGTACTAACTCTAACAAGAGTGAGTGGGTATTTTTTTTAATTTTTTTTTTCCTCCGCTTAAGGTAGTTATGAAAGCATTCCAGGTAATGGCCAGGCCTTGCAGTACCTACATTGATTTTATTTAAATCTGAAAGAAACACAGTTTTATAGTATCTAGTGAATTAATAATAATATCTTATTCATTAATTAATGTTTTTTAAAACAAATCTCAAACTGGAAAGTTGTGTGTTTACCATAACCTTAGCTGAAATACCCGAATGGTTTGAAAAACAATGAGACAGCATATTTGTATTTCACCTTTTTATTTGATCACACCTTTTAAAAAAAAAAAACAAGTCCAGTTAGGCAGCTGTATCAAAACACTTGGAAAAACATGAGTATTGTCTTGATGTAGGGTTGGCAAACTGCTAAGAATTAGTCCATATTTATACTTAATGCAAGCAATCGTTTTGACTATTCTAGGTTCTAATTTGTGCTTAATAGGCAGAGAAGAATCTATGGTGGTAGTCAGAAGAAAACTAATGTTTCCTCTGAATGGAAAAGGCATAGACACGCTTATTAAGGATATATAGAGATGTTGCGCATAGTAGGAATTATTTTCAGTTGATCCATAATAATTAACAATTGCCCATACATTTTTTTTTACATAAAGCTGCGACTACAATCGCACATCTGTGCCAATGTTCTCGAAGTTTTCTCTGAGTTTAGAAAGAATGTCACAATGGATAGAGCGGTTAAAAAAAGATTTCCACTCCCCACTGGGCAGCTTAGGCTAAACACAAAAACCTTGCTGCCACCTAATATTCTTTAAAAACTATACATTATGTAAACAAAACTTAAATAAGACAGTATCCTTTGTACAGACTGTTGGGTCTTTGAGAATATTTACAATTTTACAATATGTTGCACTTTAATGCATAAATATATAGATAGATTTGATTATTTTATTTTTTTAACAAAGAAATAACTTTACAAATGTAGAAAGATGCATAAAATTCCAGCTAATGTAACAATGTTCAAATATTAGAACTGAGGGGTCAAGATTTTGATTTTGCTTTACTTAAAATTAGTATTTTTACAATATCAGGTTTCAGATGCTTTAACCATCTAAATAATTATTACATTTAATTATGTTATTGAGACCATTCACATTGCACGAAATGACCTTAAGCATTACTTGTGAAAGTCAATATTCAACAATGCTGTCTAATTAAAGTGAAATAGTGGCCTGGTTTCTACGCATTTTATGCATGCCAACTTTATTTCATGCCTGTCTCGTCCTCCCCAGCCTGGGAGCAGGCACAAGAACACGTTACACACTGAGCTCATATCTAAGGACTTTATTCCTCAGCGTCCAACCTTCAACTAACTTCTCAATATTCTGTAACGGTTAAATACCACACCTTAACAAGTCCCAGATTAATTGCGTACTCCCTTTCCCTGAGTCTGCCCTGTAGCTGCGAGGTCTTAGTGCTCACAGTCCCAAAACACAACCCCGGCAGATGGCGTTATAATGGAGAAAGTACTGCCAACAGGCTGGCAGTACTTTTCCCCATAATATGACATTGGAGGTTTGGCTCATACCAAACCGCCAATGTTCCTCTCCGTCCGCCACAGCGGTAACAGCCGCCGGGCTGGAGACTTCAGTCTCCACCCAGGGGTCTGTCACTAGCCCGCCTGCGGGATTATGATCCACCCGCCTGCGGAATTATGATCCACCTACTGCCATGGTTTTCGTGGCCTCCTTACTGCCACGAAAACCATGGCGGTAGGCACTGTCAGTGACAGGGAATCCCTTCCCTGTCACTGAAAGGGGTCTTTCCGCCCCTCCCCAGGTTTCCCCACCACCCCCCTTCCCACTCCAGCCCCACCCCCAATATACACGCACCTTCACAAACCATCATACACACTCATACCCACATGCACACACGCATGCATACATCAATTCACACACACAACCAAACACACTGACATACATACACGCACACAGGCATTCACACAACACAACATACACGCATCCACACATGCAAACACATATTACATGCATCACACCCCCGCATTCACGCACGCACAGACATACACCCCCCCACACACACACAACACCCCCTCCCCTGTCGTAGCACCCAACTTACCTGATTTCAGGGGGTCCTCCAGCAGGGGACGGGGCGCTGCTGCTAGCAGCAGCATCTGCCAGCTGAACACCACCAAGCTGTATCATGTGTCATGATACGGTCGGCGGCGGTCTACTTGGGTGGCGCTGCTGCTGGCAGCAACGCCACCTTACTGCCATCCACCACCATGGCTGCAGCCGGAATTCCGCCATCCTTCTGGCGGAATTCCGGCTATGGTCATAATATGGCGGACAGCTGGTAGCCGCGGTGATGGTCCTAAGGCGGATGTCGCCGCGGCGGTAGGCGGTTTTTACCGCCAATGTAATAATGAGGTCCAATATCTCTCCCCGTTTGTTAAACAAAAAAGACACACAAAGAAATGTGAACAAATAGCAGCATTACAGTTCCTCTGTAGTGGATATTATTTAGTTTTAATGTGAATCAGAAGTTTAGCTTAGCCTTCTGGCTTGCAGGCCTGTGCCCCTTCACCTAGTGACTTTTAACCTACTTAGCTTGCTCAGTTTTAGCACATTTATTTAATTATTTCTTCCAAGATGGCTGCTCTGTTTATAGTTAGGAAGATGTTTTAGTTTTACGCTCTCAGTGCTGCTCTGTAAAGGTGTCACTATAAATGTCAAAGATAAATGAGACACATAGGTATTCACATCATGTACTTTCCCACTTTTGTGTGACAGTAAGATAATGTACCTTTCAGGGAATTGTTTATAAAATTGTCGCCCCAAGCATGCCTTCTTATCTATTGTTTGGGAACATACCTGTGTCAGGGGTCCTTCAAGATCTGTGTAAATACACCTCACACAGACAAGATTATCAGAGGGATTCCTACCAGATGCCAATGACGCTATCTATGCTACACGTTGCCTTGATGCAGACCCAGCCTTCGTGTCACCATGGAGTCTGATCTAGAGACCTCATTCCAAGGTGTTGAGGTTTGGTGGACTCTTCTCATGGATATGTGTTGGAAAATGGGTTATTGGTAAGGGCTGGTAAGTACCTACACTTCGCAATAGGCCACTAACCTCCACATAGGTCCAGTTAGGTCTCAGTAAATTAAACCCAGCTCAACCCTTGGTAGCTTGGCAACGAGCAACAAGGCTTAACCTAGGAGACAGAGTGTAAAGCATTCAAATATCACAAAACAGTAATTAAATAAAACACAGGAAACAGTTTTAAAATCCAAAACCAATTGATAAAAATAGATTATGGGGGTCATTCTGACCCTGGCGGTAAATACCGCCAGGGCGGAGGTTGGCGGTAGCACCGCCAACAGGCTGGCGGTGCTCCGCCGGGCATTCTGACCGCGGCGGTACAGCCGCGGCCAGAAGCGGAAAGCCGGCGGTGTACCGCCGACTTTCCGCTGCCCATGGGAATCCGCCATGGCGGCGCAGCTTGCTGCGCCGCCATGGGGATTCTGACACCCCATACCGCCATCCTGTTCCTGGCGGTTCGCCCGCCAGGAACAGGATGGCGGTATGGGGTGCCGTGGGGCCCCTGGGGGCCCCTGCAGTGCCCATGCTTTGCAGACACTGAAATTCGCAACGGGTGCAACTGCACCCGTCGCACCTTCCCACTCCGCCGGCTCCATTCTGAGCCGGCGTCCTCGTGGGAAGGGTGTTTCCCGCTGGGCTGGTGGGCGGACTTTCGGCGGTCGCCCGCCAGCCCAGTGGGAAACCCAGAATGACCGCCGCGGTCTTTTGACCGCGGTACGGTCTTCTGGCGGTTCCCACCGGGCGGGCGGCTACCGCCGCCCGCCAAGCTTAGAATCAGGCCCTATATTTTTATCTTTAAAATGACACAAAAACAAATAAAATCGGATAAGGGGAACAGGAGATATGAATTTTTAAAGATTTACTGTTTTCTAGGGCCTAGAAACAAAAAGCGCCAATCTGGTTGCACCTCGACCGGGGCAAAGTCAAAATTTAAGTCCGACCGCGATGGAGCCCTGCTCGGCCACTGCTCGCTGGAGTCCTCGGTCAAAAGTTTACCTTCGGACTTAGGGCCTGATTCTAAGCTTGGCGGGCGGCGGTAGCCGCCCGCCCGGCGGGAACCGCCAGAAGACCGTACCGCGGTCAAAAGACCGTGGCGGTCATTCTGGGTTTCCCACTGGGCTGGCGGGCGACCGCCGAAAGTCCGCCCGCCAGCCCAGCAGGAAACACCCTTCCCACGAGGACGCCGGCTCAGAATGGAGCCGGCGGAGTGGGAAGGTGCGACGGGTGCAGTTGCACCCGTCGCGAATTTCAGTGTCTGCAAAGCAGACACTGAAATTATTTGTGGGGTCCTCTTACGGGGGCCCCTGCAGTGCCCATGCCATGGGCATGGGCACTGCAGGGGCCCCCACGGGCCCCACGGCACCCCATACCGTCATCCTGTTCCTGGGGGGCGAACCGCCAGGAACAGGATGGCGGTATGGGGTGTCAGAATCCCCATGGCGGATTCCCATGGGCAGCGGAAAGTCGGCGGTACACCGCCGGCTTTCCGCTTCTGGCCGCGGCTGTACCGCCGCGGTCAGAATGCCCGGCGGAGCACCGCCAGCCTGTTGGCGGTGCTACCGCCAACCTCCGCCCTGGCGGTATTTACCGCCAGGGTCAGAATGACCCCCTTAGTCTCTTTTCTGAAGATTTTCTTTAGCGGGACGAACCTGCCAATTCAAGACGACCTCCTGGAACTCTTCTCTGGATACGCGTCTCGGGAGCCCTCGGTGGAGATTTTTACCTTCAGACTTTGGGGGTCATTCTGACCCCGGCGGTCTAAGACCGCCGGGGCCAGGGTCGGCGGGAGCACCGCCGACAGGCCGGCGGTGCCCCGCAGGGCATTCTGACCGCGGCGGTTCGGCCGCGGTCAGAAGAGGCAAACCGGCGGTCTCCCGCCGGTTTACCGCTGCCCTTAGAATACAGCCGCGGCCAGAAGCGGAAAGCCGGCGGTGTACCGCCGACTTTCCGCTGCCCATGGGAATCCGCCATGGCGGCGCAGCTTGCTGCGCCGCCATGGGGGATTCTGACACCCCCTACCGCCATCCTGTTCCTGGTGGTTCGCCCGCCAGGAACAGGATGGCGGTAGGGGGTGCCGCGGGGCCCCTGGGGGCCCCTGCCGTGCCCATGCCAATGGCATGGGCACGGCAGGGGCCCCCGTAAGAGGGCCCCGCAAAGTATTTCAGTGTCTGCTAAGCAGACACTGAAATACGCGACGGGTGCAACTGCACCCGTCGCACCCCTGCAACTCCGCCGGCTCAATTCTGAGCCGGCGTCCTCGTTGCAGGGGCATTTCCTCTGGGCCGGCGGGCGCTCTTTTGGAGAGCGCCCGCCGGCCCAGAGGAAATGTCTAAATGGCCGCCGCGGTCTTTTGACCGCGGTGCGGTCATTCAGCGGCGGTACCCTGGCGGACGGCCTTCGCCGTCCGCCAGGGTCATAATCAGGCCCTTTGTCTTTTTTTCGAGGTGAAAATCCTTTGACCGGGGCAAGCCTGGATCTTGATCCGACGTACCTGGAGCCCTCCTCGGATACGCTGGCTGGGAGGTCCCGGTCAACTTTCTACCTTCGGACTTAGGGCCAGATGTAGCAACAAAGCAAATTGCGACTTGCAATTTGCGAGTCCGTGCGACTCGCAAATTGCAAGTTGCAATTTGCTATGCAGAAAGGTGTCTCAGACACCTTCTGCAACTCGCAATGGGGTTGCAAAGACCCACCTCATTAATATTAATGAGGTGGGTCACAGTTTGCGACCACATTGCAAGTATAGGCATTCACGGGGATGGTGGCCTGCTGGAGTCAGCAGACCACCATGTCTGTGACTGCTTTTTAATAAAGCAGGTTTTTTTTTCCATCTGCAGCCCGTTTTCCTTAAAGGAAAACGAGCTGCACTTGGAAAAAAAAAACTAAACCTTTAGTTTCGGGTTTTTTCAGGGCAGGCAGTGGTCCATTGGACCACTGCCTGCTCTGAATTATTTTTTTTTTTTCCATTCACAAAGGGGAAGGGGTCCCAAGGGGACCCCTTCCCGTTTGCGACTGGGTTACCATCCACTTCAGGTGGATGGTAACTGCGATTTCATTTGCGACCCGAATAGCATTGCGAGTCGCAAATAGGAAGGGAACACCCCTTCCTATTTGCGAGTAGGAAATGCATTTTGCGAGTCGGATCCGACTCGCAAAATGCATTTCTGCATAGCAGAGAGGCTTTTGCGCCTCTCAAACGGCGTTTTTCGCCGTTTGCGAGGCGCAAACCCTTTGCTACATCTGGTCCTTAGTCTCTTCTTTGGAGATTTTCTTCACCGGGACGAACCCGCAAATCAGGCCGGGTCGCGGTTGAGGCAAGCCGGCTAAAGTTGCTGCGGCTGGTTGGTCCCTCTATGGAGCTTTGTTTCAAATGTTCTCCAAACTTCTGGGGCTTCTCCCAAATGTTCTTTTAATGATCTTTTGGGGTCCACAGTTCACCCCAAGGGTCCAGAAGCTCTGAGATGATCCTTGGGGGTGCGGACTACAACTCCCAGAATGCACCTGGCACAAACTCCTTTTTGGCCACTGGGCAGTGGTCATCTGGTTGATTTCTTCAGGAGTTGGTGCAGGGGACTCTGGTTAGCAATTTTTCACCTGTAGCAAACAGGGAGTCCCTCCTTGAACCAGTTGAAGCCAGGCAAAGTCCTTCTTGTGGTGAAGCCCAAGTGTGCAGCTGGTGCAGTCCTTCTGAGTGCAGGTTCCAGGTGCAGGCCAGGGGTCCAGCAGGGCAGTCCTTCTTCTTCTGTAGTTCTTCCTGGTAGGGATGTGGTAGGGAACTGAGGTGTGGGTGCAGATCTGCCAGTTTTATCCTTGCTCCTGGGTGAAAAACAGGGGGGTCCTGATTCTCCAATCAGGTGCCGGGTCCTTCCCCCTGTGATGACCACTTCCTGGGAAGTGTGGCAAAAATCAATCCCAGGAGGCAACATTCTTCAAAAATCCATCATGGCTGAATCTGATTTTTGGAGGTTACATCTGGCTGAATCCACCCACTGGTGTGGCTAAAAATCAAAAACATACCCCTCCCTTGCCCTCTTCTAATCTAATCAAAGGGGCACCTAGATGTCTGGGGTTGCAGGATGTGGGGGCGTTGCTGGGGTGCTCCAAATGTCCTTCTCTGCCTTAGAAGACCAGTTTGGCAGCCCTTCCCCTTCCTGCCTCACCATCTACTGAGGGGAAATTCCCTCCCACAGGCACATCTCTTTGTTTGAAGCCAGGCCACTTCACACCTCATCAAGGCAGCCTGGCTAGGCTGCCAGAGGCTGGCCAATCAGAGCACAGCAGCAAAAACAATACAGAGCTGAAATTGGCAACTTTTCAGGTAAAGTTTAAAACTCTTTACCTGAACAAGTTATATTAAATCCCACAACTGGAAGTTGTGGGATTTATTATAACAATTAATGTGATACCAAACTCTTGGTATCCATTACTTAAGGGGACTTTAAAAATTAATATAAAGTCTCTCCATTCTAGCTACGAAGGCCGTTCACTACAATGAGGGAAAAACGAATTTGGCTGTTTTTACCTCACCAGGGCTTATAAAACTACTTTTATAAGGTCCCTGCTTATAGTTACATGGCACCCAGCCCTAGGGGCACATAGGGCACACCTTAGGGGTGACTTATATGTAAAAATTGGGTAGTTTAAGACTTTGGAACTACTTTTAATTCCAAACTCGAATTTGAATATAACTTTAATTTAAAAGAAGCCAGCAAGGCAGGCCTGCCTTTAAAATGACACTGGGCACCTCAGCAGTGCACCTATGGGTTAACTACCTATGCTGTGGTCCCTAAACCTACATGCCCTACCATATACTAGGGACTTATAGGTAGGTTAACTTAGCCAATTATAATTAGCCTAATTTGCATATTGATTTTACACAGAGCACAGGTCCTGGGACTGGTTAGCAGTACCCAGGGCACCATCAGAGTCAGGAAAACACCAACAAAAAGTTGAAAATGGGGGCAAAAAGTTAGGGGGCCTTCTCAATCAGCCCTGTTTTCTCACAATATGATACTGGCAGATTAGGTTTAACACACCTAGCTCTCTTTAGGTTAGAGATTAGGTTCATCATGCTAGGGTATTAGGGTTCATTTCACATCTATTTTACATCTCATGTTATTGCCAGATGGTGGAGGTATTTGTATTCATGACTCTCATTTTTACAGTTCTGTTTCTTGCATTGTTCATTATCCTAATCATCGTAGCCCATGCAATTTGCAGTAGATTGCAGTTTTGTTAATAAAACCTATTGAAAACTTTACTGCATCTCCTTCATTGTCTGTGTATGACTGAGACATGTTGTTCATGTGAGAAAAGGGTAATCTCTGTTTAACCACAACTCCCCTGAGATGTCGTACTCCTGAGTCCATGCAGAAAGGCTGTCACAAATCACCTTTTACTGTTTGATGTACTGCTTGTGAGCCGGAAGGGTTGGGACGACAGTTGTGACTTGTTGTAGGATTGGCCTGGTAGCCTACAAACAAAAGTGCTGTCATCCCTAAACCAGCAGTCTTTCCTAGAGCAAGAGTCAAACTACCACACCTTGATCAGCCGTCTGGGTGGTTGAACAGTTCAGCCAGACTGAGTAACATGAGGTAGTTCAGCTGTACCTGGGTGGACCTTGAGGGTACATGGTCTGACATCTGATCAGGGATTTCAGGTGGTACAGCTTTCTCTAGGTTTTTAAAGACCAATGATCGCCTTGATAGATGCCGAAGTGGGTCGAGTCCCTGGATAGGATTTGCCAGGGCGGTGCGTTGTTACCATGTATCCCTTGCTATGCATGACTTTCAGAGGTTCAACATCAAAGGGAGGATCTGTCTTTTGTTTCCATTTTTGTTTGACGAGCACCCAGTCACTCTCGTCGAACATGATCCCCCGAGTCCGACGATGTTGATCAGCGTATGTCTTCATTTGACAATTTCAAGCAGTGTCATTAGCACAAATATCATCATCATTCAGAGTTTGCTCAGAAGTCCATTGTGGTAATTTGGTTCTTATAGCTCTCCTGAATATCAGGATGGCAGGACTCTCACCAGTGGTAGAGGGAGAAGTTGATCAATAGGTGTGGAGGGCTTGGCAGAATGCTTGACACAGCTCAATGCCCTCCATTGTGGCACATTGGATCACTCATTTCAGGGTTCCCATAAATCTTTCTACAACCCCATTGGCTTGGGACCACAAGTGTGTGCGCTTCTGATGCTTAACATAGACTCTGGTCAGAAACTCTGTAAACTCCTTGCTCTTGAATGGTGGACCATTATCAGATTTGAGAGTGTTTTGTATGCCCCACACTGCAAATATGTGGTTTAGCCTCTCAATAACTTTGTAGGGAGTTGTTGATGTAATATCCTCCACCAGAGGAAACCGAGAATACTCACAGATGACAACCATGAGATGGTGTCCATTTGCCAGGGGCCCAAAGAAATTGGCAGCTATTTTTTCCCAAGCATACGTAGGAAAGTCAGACACGGGTAGTGGATGTTGGGTCACAGTGGGAGACAGGCAATTGCACAAGTGACACTCCTTTAACTCCGTTTTGATTTTCTCATTCAGTTGAGGGGACCACACTCAATATCTCATTGCCCTATTGTTGGCTACAATGCCAGTATTTCCTTCATCAGCAAGTTCAATGACTTGCTGTCTCGGACTCGCAGGTATGACAATGCCAGATCCTCTTAACACAATGCCTTCTTTGGTGACAGCCAGTTTATCTTGGTCATTTCAATATTTTTGAAATTCAACATTGTCACTTAGAAGTCAAACACTCAGTCTCCATGATTGTGCTGGAAGAATGTTTTTAAGGGCCAGCATGTCCTTATCAGCATTAGTGGTGGTGACAATCTGCTCAATGGACAGAGACGCAGAAGTGCTAGACCTTACAATGAAGTTGATGCATTCCTCTGCAATTTTTGATGTTGAGCTGTGCCACTGCAGGGGTACCGGTGAGAAATATTTTGCACGGTTTTGATTCTTTCCTGGCATGTACACAATTTTGTAGTTGTACTCTTGTAGACATAAATCCCACCTTTCAGTGCGTGGGGGGTCTGGGCCTTCAGATTTCAGAAAATTATGAGTAGGTCCTGGTGGTCTGTGATGATCAGGAAATGCTTTCCATGCAGAAATACTGAACAAGTTTTGACCAGCGTACGCCACAATGCATCTCTGAGCACGTGGATGTCCACTGTGCTGAGCAAGGATCACTCCCAATACCTCCGGGCTTGCATCAACAGTGTGAGTGTGCGGACTAAGATCAATGTGAGCCATCTCAGTCGCATTTTCAATCACATGTTTTATACTCTTGAAACAGTGGTCAAATTCAGAAGACCATCAGAATTGAACATTTCGTTTTGTTAGGTCTCACAATGGGGCACTCACTGGGGCAAAATCACAAATGTATCATGAACAATAGCTGGCCATGTGGTAAGAAGGACTGTACCACAGAGACATCTTCAGGAGGACTAGTGGCAGATAATGCACGCATTTCATCAGGATTCATCCCTCCATCAGAAAACACACGACCAAAGAATTTGTGTTTTGTTTTATGGAATTCACATTTTTGATCATGTGATGTGAGACCTGCATCTGTAAGTAACTGAAACACTTGCTTGAGAGCTTTATCATGTTCTTTTTGTGCTGCACCAAACACCAGTATGACATCACTGTAATTAAAGGCATGTGTAACAGGCTGAATGATCCTACATATCATATCTTGAAATATTTCTGCAGTCTAAAGCTCATTCTTTTTGTATGTGAACAAATCAACATGAGTTGAAAAGTGGTAATGTACCTTCAGTTTTCTTCCTGTCGAGTGGATGGTACTCTTTGTTGAAGTCAAGATGGTACTTTGGCTCCATTCAGTTGCCTGATCATACCTGAAATATATGGACCAAGGTGCAGTTTATCTTGCAATTGCCTTGTTGGCCTGGCGTATCTCCATGCAGATACACACTGCACCTCCACTGTCCATTTTTGGCACTACCACAATGGGAGATACCTATGGTGTGGGATCAGTACAGCGTTCAATAATATTGTGTTTCAGGAAGGCTTTTAGTTCCTTCTTGACTGCTTCTTGTAAATGAAATAGTATCCTGAGGTGTCGCTGTGCAATAGGCTGGATGTCTTCATTGATGTGGAGTTTCACTTTCATCATCTTGAGCCTTCCAGGCCATGGAAATGTGACAGTAACTGATGAACAACGTCTGATTGCGTATTTTCGCTGTAATGGTAGATTTGAGACCCATGTCAGTTGCAGCTACAAAACTAAGTAAACATGCCCAAGGTGGACTCCCTTGAAGAACGTGGATAGGGGCCTACACAGATCTCTTCTTGTGCCACAAGATCACTATGAATGATCCTTGATTTTGTAATGGTTTGGAAGCAGCCTTCTGTACACCTTCGTGTTTGATGCTTTGAGATGTGGTACAGGTGTCAGACTGCCAAACTGGCATGATGTTGATTGATGCACCACTATCAATTACAAAAGTTATGGGACAGCCGTTGACCTTGAGTTTGATTTTAGGACAATGTCCATGTGAGTTCTTTTGTCTTGTTAACTCACTCGTGTTATGTATAGGTTTGTCTTCTTTGCAAGAAGCAATTCCCTCACGTGCATGCCGCTTCCTTTTATTTCTGATCATTGCACATTCACCCTCTTTACTGTCACTCGATGGTGGCATCGAGGATCTTGTGCAGGGTAACTTTGATGGTGATCAACTTCATTTGATTTCCATCCGTCGCAGTTGAGGTTGCTTTTTGTCTTTGTGGGTGAGGCAAGAATGCTACGGGAACTTTCTGGCATCTATGTTCTAGTTTTGCTGTGACACACTTATTTTTGCTTTACAAACCATTATGAAATGATTCTCCTTCTCGCACCCCTTGCATGTTTGTCTGAAGCTGGACATGCACAAGAACACATCACACAGGGAGCTTGCATCTAATGTCTTTATTCCTCAGCATACAATATTTAACTAACTTCTCAATATCCTCTAAGAGCACACCTTAACACCTCCCAGATTGATAACATCCCTTTCTCTGAGTGTGTCCCATAGCCGTAGGGTCTTAATGCTCACAGACCCAAGACACTACAATGTCCAATCCTCCGCCGATTAACCACATCCCTAATCTGTTTCCTCTATTGGAGAAAAATCTGAGAATGAAAATTCAAGACAGCATTGGCAAAGTACATAGGTTTAATCAAAAACAGCCTGAGAGATCTGTTGCTTCCATGAAGACTAAAACCTGATGTCTGATAAACTACTCACAAGCAGCTGTATTTATGCCAAAAAAACACACAAAAAAACACAGAAGAGTTCCAGTTCCATTATTGAAGTAAACAATTTCCACACAGGATATATACGAATAACAAAACTAGACATATCAATTCTCAGAAACATGATAGCAATTCTCTGAAGCAAAAGTGCATAATTTCCCCTCCTTCCGGTGCAATTATTATACACTGAAGAGCTTGCAGGAAGGCCTAGAAGAGTGTGGTCATGGTATGCTGAAACCGGATTGGTCCTAGCTATCTGACCTTTAGCATTGGCCCAGATGTATGGTTTGAAGTGAGTATGCTTCCGGTCAACTGTGCATGAAGCATGTTGGCTGTTCGTGGACGGATGCAGACCCCAAGCTAACAGGTTCAAGGAGTTTTGAAACTAAGATAAGCAAAAATTTGCCATGTGGATTTCTGTTCTCGGAATTCAAGCAAAGCAAATAAATGTTTACGTGACCACAGAGTGCTTGCTAAATATTAATTTGGCCAAGCTACCCGACCTTATGGTTTCCGCAGGGGCATGCATACGTTTGTCAGTATGTTCGAAGACAGGATGAGACACAAGGGGGCATGTTTACGAGCCCCTAGCACCACCGGAGCATCACATTTTGTGCCAGTGGCTCTGTGCGCTGAATCATATTGTCAGAGTCACCAGATCCTCGGGGTCTGCGTACTATCCCAACACGTCCACCACTGAAAAGCTCCAAGACTCTGATAGATAAATCACAGAGGCTAATAGAGTTCAAGAGGGGAATAGGGGATTAGGAAGGGAACAGCTGGGAAGGAGACCTGTAGTAAGAAAAAGGTTAAAACACACAATATGAAAATTACATCTCATGAAATCAATACTAGACTATGGGGGTCATTCTGACTCTGGCGGCCGGTGGCCGCCAGGGCCACCGACCACGGGAGCACCGCCAACAGGCTGGCGGTTCTCCCACGAGCATTCTGACCGCGGCGGTTCAGCCGCGGTCAGAAGCGGCAAGTCGGCGGGCTCCCGCCGACTTACCGCTGCTCGGGGGAATCCTTCATGGCGGCGGAGCGCGCTCCGCCGCCATGAGGATTCTGACCCCCCCTACCGCCATCCTGTTCATGGCGGGAAAGCCGCCATGAACAGGATGGCGGTAGGGGGGGTCGCGGGGCCCCCGTAAGAGGGCCCCGCAAAGTATTTCAGTGTCTGCCTTGCAGACACTGAAATACGCGACGGGTGCCACTGCACCCGTCGCACCTTCCCACTCCGCCGGCTCGATTACGGAAAGGGAGTTTTTCCCTGGGCTGGCCGGCGGTCTTTTGGAGACCGCCCGCCAGCCCAGGGAAAAACTCATAATACCCTCCACGGTCTTCTGACCGCGGAGCGGTATAATGGGGGCGGAATTCTGGCGGGCGGCCTCCGCCGCCCGCCAGAATCAGAATCACCCCCTATGACTCTAAGCCTAGTCATTCTGAAAACATGAACAACCTAAGAATTAGGCTTACAATGACTAAGTTTCAAGATGGCCGGATACCTGTAAGGGAATCAAGATGGATTAAATGAAACTTTCAAATTCAAGTACTTTCCTTTACGTGAGAATCAGGAAAACATTCTGAATAAGTTCTAAACCAGTCATATGAATCTTTTTTTGAGAATGCATATTAGGACCATGCAATATTGCATCTAGAAACTCTGGCCTTTTGTGTTCTCTTGAAATGTTTCAACACGAGTTGCGCACATTGCAGATTTTCATATATAAAGTAAACACCATAAAAGGATTGTGCGCCATGAATAACACAATATGGATTCAGGAAACAAATCACACAACTTGTCAACTCGAATACTACCTAATAAATGTCTTAGAATAGTGCCATACAATGAACAACATGAATTAAGCTCGAGGAGAGAATCGCTCGTCTTGCCGATTCGTAAGCCACGATGTAAATGCCAAGAAATAACAGCACGCAATGAATAACAAGATTAAATCACCATGAAACGAATTGCGCGTCTTTTGCCGATTCTTAAGCCACCATGTAAATGTCAAGAAATGGTAGCACGCAATGAATAACAAAGTTAAATCATCATGAAACGAATCACGCGTCTTGCCGATTCGTAAGTCACCATGTAAATGTCAAAAAATGGTATCGCGCAATGAATAACAAGGTTAAAGCACCATGAAACGAATCGCGCGTCTTGCCGATTCTTAAGCCACCATGTAAATGTCAAGAAATGGTTGCGCGCAATGAATAACAAAGTTAAATAATCATGAAACGAATCGCGCGGCTTGCCGATTCGTAAGCCACCATATAAATGTCAAGAAATGGTAGCGCGCAATGAATAACAAGATTAAATCAACATGAAACGAATCGCGCGTCTTGCCGATTCGTAAGCCACCATGTAAATGTCAAGAAATGGTAGCGCGCAAAGTAATCTGTTAATCATTAAAGAATTAGGCCAAGAATATGAAAGTTCTTGATAACGGCGTCGGAAGGCCAGCCCAACCACCGTCTTACCACCCAGAACAAGGATCACCAATGAAGAATGAAGGGCAGATGCCTGGAAGATCAAATAGGCCACCGGGAAAGGAGCTCAGGAAGTAGCTGCTGCTCTGCACCGGGACCTCTGAATAGTGAGCACTTGGAGCTGGGCTGGCTCCCTTTTATAGAGTCTTGGCCCAGCCCACAACCACACCCAGGCATGCTGCAGAGAAAGTCTCTGTAAGGCCCTGGAAAGGGACCACACCCTAACACACTCTGAAAGCCTGCAGCAATACATTGCAAATGAACAGTATTTGTAAACAAATTAAAAATAAGTCTTCAGGATTAAACTCTGCAATGCAAAAGGTTAAACAACAACATATCAGCACAATGCATAAATTATGTTGTTTTGAGAGTGCTGGGTTTTTGCATTCTAGTCGCCAATAGAGCGCGCACTGCCCTGGTGTTGACACATATTTACAAAGCGGCATTAAGCCACTTTTTGTGGCTTAACGCTGTCTTGTAAATATTGGCCCACCCCACACAGTTTTCTGCAGCATTGGGGCGTGCAATGAGTGTTGCTGTGGCCACCCAACACCCATTGCTTTTTTACACTGCCCCAGATGTACAAGAAAATGTAAATCTGAGGCAGAGCTAAAAAGCTGACGCCACCCTAGGGGTGGTGTTAGCATGGCGCAACGAGGAGAAATACCTTTATTTCTCCTCACTTTTGCTTTTTCATTGTCTGCTACATTCTGCAGCAGACATAGAAAGTGCAAAGGACATTAATGATTGTCTGTGTGCAGGGAGGTGCTACTTCCTGCACATAAGCAATCATTAAATAATGATGATTTGCTACTTCAATGTGTGTTGCATTCTGCAGCAAACTTAGGAGTAACAAATCGCTATTATTGATTAGTTATGTACAGGAAAGGGCAACTTCCTGCACATAGACAATCATTCCCTGCAACTCAGGCACCCTTGAACTATGGTGAAAAGGTGCCTGCGTTGGCGCTAGCCAGCTATATTTAGCACCAGCGCTAGGGGAAGCAGGGCTGTGACGTATTTTTGTAAATATGGCGCATGTCTGTGTTTATGAAGTGACGCAGTGCGGTGCTGCCAATTTTGGTGCAGCGCCATGCTGCAACACTTCCTTGTAATTATGCATTCTGGTGTCTCATCCTGTGCATGTGTTCTGCAGCAGTGGTGTGAGAAACTGAAGCACTTTAGAGGGGAAATGGGACCTTTTGTGATTGGAGCATTTCGGCTCTTTCCCCTAGCAGATGAAGGTTGTGGTGAACTATTTGTGACCTATTTGGTACAATGGCTCATCTGCGCTAATCACAGATGTTCGGTCAAGTTTCCTGAAATTGAAGTGAAATGTGACCTGCATGTGACCAGCCGGTTTCTGCTTAACTCACTTTGTTTCTACACCCATCTATTTCCCTAAGGGTCTGTCGCTGATTACATAGGTTTGATGCTATTTCTAATCTGAAAGGTCCACGTGGAGGTCTGGGTCTTAGATCTGTGGGGGTCTCTACTCAATGTTTCTTATTCTGCCCTCTATCCCCTCCCTGTACCATTTTAAAGGGCCCGCCTGATTAGAGCCCAGAATAGCTATCCTAAATTGATGTGGTATCTTGATTTAGTACATTGAAATTTTCCTACCCACTACCTCAATTTCCATATCGTGTGCTGCACCACCAGTATCTACCCTATCTTGCCACAAAATCAGGATAACCCAGATTAGAGCATAGAAATTAGAATTAATCTGTACAGAAAAAATCTTGAGCATCTGCAACATTATTGAATATACTGAACTTTCCCATGTATAACACTTTCAGTTTCGCATGTTGAACAATTGCGGCTTGTGCCCCACCTGTTGTAAGTAGGAGGTTCATGGTTTTAAAAGCGTTTTGACTTTGGGTTGTTTCAACAGAAAGATGTGAATTTCAAACTTGTTTGACACGGTGATAGATTTAGTACTGTGATAGACTGAAGCATATCCTTGCTTGGTATTTGTTGATTGTTTTGACAATATTAAAATGCATGATCCTTTAAAACAGTTCAAACTTTATACAAATCTATATCAGAATCTACAAGTGTGAGCACCATATTGTCAGAACATTCTTCTACATTTTTCAAAGCTTTCATTTTTTTGGTGTTAATTTGCTTTCTAGATTTGCATTTGCTTTGAAAGTGCCCAACACTATTTCTAGCAGGACACATTTAATTGTTTATTAGATGCATTTTAGACCCACACCTAAAACAACTAAACTGTCTTGTTATTACACTTTATCTTGTTTTGCTTTACCCTGAATTCTGCACACTGATACCCTTGAAGCCACATCATCTTTCCCAAAAACCACAGACCTTGCCATAATGTCGGCAATATCTGACACTTCAGCAAGTTTGAGATTGAACCATGCTAATAATCCTTCCTGTATTTTCTTAGACTCACAATTAGAAACATACTAGACATGCCCAAATTTTCACCCAAATCACAGTTGGCTGTGCACCCATGTATTCTTCAACAGATTCATCACCCTACTGTTTTCTCTTTAAAAAGCTGTCATTCGATCACAAAATGTGTTTCTTCTGCATACCACTGCTTGAACACATCCTATGGAATATCCCCAGCTATGGGTGCTGCAAAGGGTTGAAGATTATGAAATATTTCCATAGCAGCCCTAGGAACTAAATAATAAAGATAATTTTCTTTACGCTAAGAAGGCTATGACATTAATTGCAACCAAATAATTGTTAAATGTTCCAAACTGTTTTTTCCATTTAAAACAGGGTTACCAGGCGTACGACAAAAATGTTAGGCTGACTGAACATTTGATTGTTAGCCACATTCTGAAAGATTACCCTAAAATAGTTGAATATGGTTAGAATATTTCAAAATATTATTTTGACTTACATTTCAACTAAGGGCCTGGTTTAGATATTGACGGGCAGATTACTCGGTCACAGCAGTGACAGATATACAATCTGCCGAAATCTAAATCCCATAGGATTTAGATTTCGGTGGATTGGATATCCGTCACTGTTGTTGTGATGGAGTAATCTGTAATTTGTCCACTAGTATCTAAATCAGGGCCTGTAGGAGGCTGGCCTGGTTTGTGGTGGGTATCAAAGGTACTTACACCTTCTACCAGGTCCAGTTATCCCTTATTAGTGAAATGTAGTCAGTGTCTAGAAGCCAGGCTGTCTAGAGGTAGCTGTAGGCAGAGCAGCCAAGGCTGAACTAGGAGACATGCAAAGCTCTTGCAGTACCACTATAGTCACACAGTACTCACACACATGAAAGACAATACTCAGTGTTACCAAAAATAAAGGTACTTTATTTTAGTGACACAATGCCAAAAATACTTTGGAGACTATACTCCCTTAGCAGGTAAGTAAATGACACATGCATAAGTCGGTTTCCCACCTAGGCAAGTGTAGTGTGTAGAGAGGTGCTGGGAGTGTAAGAAAACACCAAAGATAAGTAAAATACCCCACTCCAGAGCCCAGGAAAGCAGGAGTAAAACACAGCAAGTTTCCTAATACATACTAAAAGTTGTGATAGAAGATAATGCAAGAACCAGAAGAGTCTGCAAGACACCAATGAGGGATTCCTGGAGCTGAAGACCTGTGGAAGAAGGGGACCATTCCTAGAACCGATGAAGAGTCTAGGGAGAACAGGAGCCCCTGCTAACCTGGATGAAGGTGCAAAAGAAGAACCACCGTTGAGAAGACAAAGTCAGTATTGCACCGAAGAAGACAGATGCGGGTTCCTGGTTGGTGCAGAAGATGTCCCACACCGGATGGATGAATGCAGTCTGGTTTGCGTTGCTGGATTCCGCCAACAAGCTTTAGCTCGCGCAAAACATGTGGTTGGCGGAAAATGGCACTGTCTGGGAGCAGGAGGGACCTGGGGGCCTCTACCCAGGAGGGGGCTCTCAGCAACTCGGAGAGCCCTCAGAAGACCAAGCAGTGGGCACAGGAGTCCCACAGCATGGGAACAAAGGAGGTGCAAATGGATGCCCACGCAGCACAACACAAAGGATTCCCACGCCGCCGGTGAACCACTCAGGAAGCAGTGCATTGCAGGATGAAGTGTTGGGGCCTAAGCTATGCTGTGCACGAAGAACTTCTTGGAAGGTCGCACACAAGCCTTGGCAACTGCAGGTCACGCGGTGTACCGGGGTACTGTCTTTTGTGGGGAGACAAGCTCTTAAATCCACCAAATTTGGACAGCTGGCCGTTGGGCATGTCAGAGTCATTTTAGTCCACCAGCTGTGTTGCTGGATCCACGCCTGTCATCTGAAGAGGGGACCCAAGCCACCGGTCGTCGCTACAGAGAGGTGCCTGCTGAAGTAGGGAAGTGACTCTGTCATTCCACGGGTGATTCCTTTGGTTCTTCTGGTGCAGGCTGAAGACAGGCAGTCCTCGGAGGATGCACAACCTGGAAACTGTTGCAGTTGCTGGCAGGAGCTGAAGATACAATGTTGCAGAAGTCATCTCAGCTTCTTTGTTGCAGTTTTGTAGAGTTCCTGGAGTACTCAGCGGTTGATCTGTCGATAGAAGATGAAGTAAAGGATGCAGAGGATTCCTGCTGGAGTCTTGCAATCCAAATCTGAAGAAACACCCAGAGTAGAGACCCTAAATAGCCCTGAGAGGGGGATTGGTCACCTATCCAGGTAAGCACCTATCAGGAGGGCTCTCTGACGTCACCTGCTGTCACTGGCCACTCAGATGCTCCCAGAGTTCCCTGACCATCCTGAAAACAAGACAGCTGAACCCTGGGACACTCTGGAGGAGCTCTGGGCACCACCTCTATGGTGGTGATGGACAGAGGAGTGGTCACTCCCCTTTCCTTTGTCCAGTTTCGTGCCAGAGCAGGGCCTGAGGGTCCTTGAACTGATGTAGACTGGATTATGCAAGGAGGGCACCACCAGAGCCCCTCAAAGCATTTCCAGAGGCTCTGGGAGGATATCCTTCCCATGCCTGTAACACCCATTTCTAAAGGGAGAGGGCGTAACACCACTCTCCTAAAGGTAATGCATTGTTCTGCCTTCCTGGGATTGAACTGCTCAAACTCCAGGAGGGCAGAAGCCTGTCTGTGAGGTGGCAGAAGCTGGGACTGCAGTGGAAACCTCAGAAGGCTGGTATGGCAGTACTGGGGGTCCACTGTGGAGCTCCCAGAGTGCATAGGATTGTGCAACCAATACTGGAATCAGTATTTAGTTACAATTCACAGTTGTTAGAGTCCTTACTTGGCCATAATCGGAGTTACCATTGTGAAGCTGGTATTGACCTATGGACAGTGCACACTTAAAATGACATCCCCGCACTCACGACATCCGGGAAAATGGGCTGGACGATGTGGGGGCACCTCTGCTAGTGCAAGGGTGCCCTCACACACAGATACTTTGCACCATGCCTTCAGGGTTGGAAGACCTGTTAAATAGGTGACTTATAAGTGGCCTGGTGCAATGAAAATGGCTGTGAAATAGTGCATTGACTATTTCACACAGGCTACAATGGCAGTCCTGTAGAAGCCTTTGTATGGGCTCCTTATGGGTGGCAAAAGAAACGCTGCAGCCCATAAGGATCCCCTGGAAACCCAAAGCCCTGGGTACCTATGTACCATATCATTGGGGCTTTTAAGGGGGGTCCAGTATGTCAAATTAGAGGCAAATACTGAGTCACTAGTATGTAGTGACAAATTTAGAAACATGGAGAGCATGAGCACTGGAGTTCTGATTAGCAGGACTCCAGCGACAATTTAGAAAACAGTGAAACACACTGACAAGCAGGCCATAAACCATAAGCACTGGGCTCCTGACTAGCATGGTCTCAGTGACAGTCAAAAAACACACTGACATCAGGCAGAAACTGGGGGTAACATGCCAAAAGGAGGGTACTTTCCTACAGGCCTTAGTCCAATAGTGTTGGAAAATCAGACAGCGAAAATCACAGCTTAATTCAACTCATGCAAAAGTTTATAACAAATTGCAGACTTCTTCAGATATCCCCAATTAGTAATAAAACATCCGTCGTGGTGTGTCTGGACTGTGTGCCTGTCACATGAAAATGAGAGGAAAATCGCATAAAATATAGCGTTAAATATGTATGGTTCCCAACCTTGTATAAAATGGGCATCACACTGCTGTATTAATATTATATTAGCTGTGCTGCAAGTCAGCCTTGCAGCATGTGAATGGGAAACTGTCATGAACTCAAAAAGGACAGTTGCTCCAACTGTCAACAGGTAAATGTGATACAGAACATATTCTGGTAAATACCTCAAAAATGTGTTGTGATAGATCCTCAAGATTCTCTCCTGATAAACCCTCCAAGTGAAAATCAACTCGATCTTTCAAATTGTTGGTTCCCAAAACAGATGCAACATCTGCTGTGTACTTGTTTCTCCTTTGTGACCAGAGAAATTATAAAATTATCTTGCAGCCAATCATACAAATTATGGTCCTGCTTGAAATGAGATGAATCAACCCTTTGAGTGTTTTCTCCCTTCATTTAATCATTACAACAAAAAGGCCTTGAAGGAGAACAAAAATCATTGTCTTATCACTGGTCACTGCTTCGAAAGGCAGTGTAGTGACACAACTATGGAATGCTAAATGGATCTTTTCATTCCATCTAGAATATTGAATATGTCAATGCAGGTAACTAAAGGCTGGTAACTTAAGGCAGAAATACGCAAGTCAGTACAATATTAATCTTAAAACCCTTTGATACTACAGTTTCCTTTAGCTCTAATCAAAGGAAAGTCATTGTCATATGTATGATTGTAGATAATTTTGGTTAATACATAATTCACATTACCTATGGGTTCTCCATTGAGATAAGAAATGTTTCAAGGTCTTTCAGATCGTTCTGTACCAGAGTTTCGCCTTTTGATGGTAGTAATCATGACTGGAGGGTTGAGTAGACCATAATAGACATTTTATTTTGTTTCAGCAGGGGTCATAGAGCTGAAGATTTCCTGCACAATAGGTTACATTCTTTCAAGAATCCATCACAATGGAAATCTTGTGACCTTGGAACTGTTAGGGTCTGTGACATTTATTCACCAGTAGGATTTGTCGCACATGTCTAAGGCGTTAGACATAGGCAATTATGAGTCTTAGTGAGTCTGGGGTTGGAGAGCAACGTGAGCACAACCTATGCACCTGATAAAATGCCATTGGGTGGTCGAATGTGATGTTCAGTTGTTTTGCGAGCTATAGCGCCTTTTGGTGGTCAGATGTGATATTCAGTAGTTACGCAAGCTACATCTTCAGAAAGTCCTGCAAGTTGATTTCTTCCTCCTTTTCTATTACCCCAAAATTATGAATATTATTCCTCCTACTACAATCCTCTAATTCGGCCACTGTTTTTTGAAGGTTCCATATTTCTGTCTCCCAGTCAGGCACTATCAATAGTTTATTTTCAATGTCCGATAACTTGCATTCCATCAAGTCTGTATGGTTTCCCTGTAGATATATGCAAGGGTTAGGAGGTTTCAATTGTAGACGTAAAATTATGGATTTGGGTCAAATACAGGCCTTTACCTGTGAGACAAGATACATACTGTGTCCTCTGTGTGGTAAGCTTCTCAAAACGACAGTGAGAATCCTATCAAAATAAACTACCTGTTATTTTTTTTTTGAGAGTCTGAAGTTTCGCCCAATACCAAAACTGTCCATGGCGGTAGGGTCTTCTGGGGGGATGTCATAAGCATATGATGAATGGCCAAGGTTCTTGGGGCCATATTTATACTTTTTGACGCAAAACTGCGCTAACGCAGTTTTGCGTCAAAAAAATTAGCGCCGGCTAACGCCATTCTGAAGCACCATGCGGGCGCCGTATTTATTCAATGACGTTAGCCGGCGTTAGCCGCCGGCGCTGCCTAGTGTGCGTGAAAAAAAACGACGTACACCAGGCAGCGCCGGCGTAGGGGGATATGGAGCTTGGGCGCCAAAAAATGGGGCAAGTCAGGCTGAGGCAAATTTTTCGCCTCAACCCGATTTGCGCCATTTTTTTCGACTCCCAACCCCCATAGAAATGACTCCTGTCTTAGCAAAGACAGGAGTCATGCCCCCTTGCCCAATGGCCATACCCAGGGGACTTCTGTCCCCTGGGCATGGTCATTGGGCATAGTGGCATGTAGGGTGGCACAAATCAGGCCCCCCTATGCCACAAAAAAATAAATAAAAAAACACTTACCTGAACTTACCTTAATGTCCATGGGATGGGTCCCTCCATCCTTAGGCGTCCTCCTGGGGTGGGCAAGGGTGACAGGGGGGGTCCCTGGGGCATAGGAGGGCACCTCTGGGCTCCTTCCGAGCCCACAGGTCCCTTAACGCCTGCCCTGACCAGGCGCAAAAAAATGGCGCAAAAGCGGCCGTACGTAATTTTTTTTGACCCACCCACTCCCGGGCGTGAATTTTGCCCGGGAGTGTAAATACGGCGCACATGCCTCGGAGTAAATTTTTTAGACGGGAACGCCTACCTTGCATATCATTAACGCAAAGTAGGTGTCCACGCTAAAAAATGACGCAAACTCCATGGACTTTGGCGCTAGACGTGTCTAACGCCAAAGTATAAATATGGAGTTAGTTTTGCATCGGAATTGCGTCAAAAAAACGATGCAATTCCGGCGCAAACAGAGTATAAATATGCCCCTAGGTGTTTGATGACCTCCTCAACTAAAATGACGGGTGCTTCTTGAAATATCCATGGGGATTGCTGTGGAGGCGTATTCTGAAACGTTCAGCTTGCAACCTGCAACCTGCTGCAGCAGCAGCTTCCGCTCACCCATCTAGTGGGGACAGCTGGCTGTGTCTTCTTGGGTGGGGACCCTAGGACCCTGAGGGAGAGGAGGGAGCTTATTGATCTCAGAGCATGAGTCCGGCAACACTAGTACTTTCTTTACCAGTGCTGCTGTCCATTGAAGGAAAGTGGTAAGGAAATTGCAGCCTTTTTGAAGAGAAAAGTAAGTTCCCGTTTCACGCAGGCATATGTATTGTGGGCCATATTTATACTTTTTGACGCCAAACTGCGCTAACGCAGTTTTGCGCCAAAAAAATTAGCGCCGGCTAACGCCATTCTGAAGCACCATGCGGGCGCCGTATTTATTCAATGACGTTAGCCAGCGTTAGCCGCCGGCGCTGCCTGGTGTGCGTGAAAAGAAACGACGTACACCAGGCAGCGCCGGCGTAGGGGGATATGGAGCTTGGGCCCCAAAAAATGGGGCAAGTCAGGCTGAGGCAAATTTTTCGCCTCAACCCGATTTGCGCCATTTTTTTCGACTCCCAACCCCCATAGAAATGACTCCTGTCTTAGCAAAGACAGGAGTCATGCCCCCTTGCCCAATGGCCATACCCAGGGGACTTCTGTCCCCTGGGCATGGTCATTGGGCATAGTGGCATGTAGGGGGGCACAAATCAGGCCCCCCTATGCCACAAAAAAATAAATAAAAAAACACTTACCTGAACTTACCTTAATGTCCATGGGATGGGTCCCTCCATCCTTAGGCGTCCTCCTGGGGTGGGCAAGGGTGACAGGGGGGGTCCCTGGGGCATAGGAGGGCACCTCTGGGCTCCTTCCGAGCCCACAGGTCCCTTAACGCCTGCCCTGACCAGGCGCTAAAAAATGGCGCAAAAGCGGGCGTACGTAATTTTTTTTGACCCACCCACTCCCGGGCGTGAATTTTGCCCGGGAGTGTAAATACGGCGCACATGCCTCGGAGTCAGTTTTTTAGACGGGAACGCCTACCTTGCATATCATTAACGCAAAGTAGGTGTCCACGCTAAAAAATGACGCAAACTCCATGGACTTTGGCGCTAGACGCGTCTAACGCCAAAGTATAAATATGGAGTTAGTTTTGCGTCGGAATTGCGTTAAAAAAACGACGCAATTCCGGCGCAGAGTATAAATATGCCCCTAAGTGTTTGATGACCTCCTCAACTAAAATGACGGGTGCTTCTTGAAATATCCATGGGGATTGCTGTGGAGGCGTATTCTGAAACGTTCAGCTTGCAAACTGCAACCTGCTGCAGCAGCAGCTTCCGCTCACCCATCTAGTGGGGACAGCTGGCTGTGTCTTCTTGGGTGGGGACCCTAGGACCCTGAGGGAGAGGAGGGAGCTTATTGATCTCAGAGCATGAGTCCGGCAACACTAGTACTTTCTTTACCAGTGCTGCTGTCCATTGAAGGAAAGTGGTAAGGAAATTGCAGCCTTTTTGAAGAGAAAAGTAAGTTCCCGTTTCACGCAGGCATATGTATTGTGGGCCATATTTATACTTTTTGACGCCAAACTGCGCTAACGCATTTTTGCGCCAAAAAAATTAGCGCCGGCTAATGCCATTCTGAAGCACCATGCGGGCGCCGTATTTATTCAATGACGTTAGCCAGCGTTAGCCGCCGGCGCTACCTGGTGTGCGTGAAAAGAAACGACGTACACCAGGCAGCGCCGGCGTAGGGGGATATGGAGCTTGGGCCCCAAAAAATGGGGCAAGTCAGGCTGAGGCAAATTTTTCGCCTCAACCCGATTTGCGCCATTTTTTTCGACTCCCAACCCCCATAGAAATGACTCCTGTCTTAGCAAAGACAGGAGTCATGCCTCCTTGCCCAATGGCCATACCCAGGGGACTTCTGTCCCCTGGGCATGGTCATTGGGCATAGTGGCATGTAGGGGGGCACAAATCAGGCCCCCCTATGCCACAAAAAAATAAATAAAAAAACACTTACCTGAACTTACCTTAATGTCCATGGGATGGGTCCCTCCATCCTTAGGCGTCCTCCTGGGGTGGGCAAGGGTGACAGGGGGGGTCCCTGGGGCATAGGAGGGCACCTCTGGGCTCCTTCCGAGCCCACAGGTCCCTTAACGCCTGCCCTGACCAGGCGCTAAAAAATGGCGCAAAAGCGGGCGTACGTAATTTTTTTTGACCCACCCACTCCCGGGCGTGAATTTTGCCCGGGAGTGTAAATACGGCGCACATGCCTCGGAGTCAGTTTTTTAGACGGGAACGCCTACCTTGCATATCATTAACGCAAAGTAGGTGTCCACGCTAAAAAATGACGCAAACTCCATGGACTTTGGCGCTAGACGCGTCTAACGCCAAAGTATAAATATGGAGTTAGTTTTGCGTCGGAATTGCGTAAAAAAAACTACGCAATTCCGGCGCAAACAGAGTATAAATATGCCCCTAGGTGTTTGATGACCTCCTCAACTAAAATGACGGGTGCTTCTTGAAATATCCATGGGGATTGCTGTGGAGGCGTATTCTGAAACGTTCAGCTTGCAAACTGCAACCTGCTGCAGCAGCAGCTCCCGCTCACCTATCTAGTGGGGACAGCTGGCTGTGTCTTCTTGGGTGGGGACCCGAGGACCCTGAGGGAGAGGAGGGAGCTTATTGATCTCAAAGCATGAGTCTGGCAACACTAGTACTTTCTTTACCAGTGCTGCTGTCCATTGAAGGAAAGTGGTAAGGAAATTGCAGCCTTTTTGAAGAGAAAAGTAAGTTCCCGTTTCACGCAGGCATATGTATTGTGGGCTATATTTATACTTTTTGACGCCAAACTGCGCTAACGCAGTTTTGCGCCAAAAAAATTAGCGCCGGCTAACGCCATTCTGAAGCGCCATGCGGGCGCCGTATTTATTCAATGACGTTAGCCGGCGTTAGCCGCCGGCGCTGTCTGGTGTGCGTTAAAAAAAACGACGTACACCAGGCAGCGCCGGCGTAGGGGGAAAATGGCGTATGGGCGTCCACAAATGGTGCAAGTCAGGCTGAGGCAAAAAAATCGCCACAACCCGATTTGCGCCATTTTTTTTACGATGCCCATCCCCCATTGAAATGACTCCTGTCTTAGCAAAGACAGGAGTCATGCACCCTTGCCCAATGGCCATGCCCAGGGGACTTCTGTCCCCTGGGCATGGTCATTGGGCATAGTGGCATGTAGGGGGGCACAAATCAGGCCCCCCTATGGCACAAAAAAAAATTCAAAAAAATACTTACCTGGACTTACCTTAATGTCCCTGGGGTGGGTCTCTCCATCCTTGGGTGTCCTCCTGGGGCGGGCAAGGGTGGCAGGGGGTGTCCCTGGGGGCAGGGGAGGGCACCTCTGGGCTCATTCTGAGCCCACAGGTCCCTTAACGCCTGCCCTGACCCAGGCACTAAAATCCGGCGCTAATGCGGGTTTTTTAGACCCACCCACTCCCGGGCGTCATTTTTGCCCGGGAGTATAAATACGACGCAATAGCATCGGAGTCATTTTTTAAGACGGGAACGCCTACCTTGCATATCATTAATGCAAGGAAGGTGTTCACGCAAAAAAATGACGCTAACTCCATGAACTTTGGCGCTAGACGCGTCTAACGCCAAAGTATAAATATGGAGTTAGTTTAACGTCGAATTTGCGTCGAAAAAAACGATGCAAATTCGGCGCAAACGGAGTATAAATATGCCCCTGTATCTCTGCATGTGCTTGTATGTTACAGAAAAGGTCGGATTTGGTGGAGCTAATATTTCGTGAAGCTAAGCTCCACCCTTTGGCATGACCTTTAAATTAAGCATGGACAAAAATGTAATTACGCTGGTAAACTTTACATGATTTCTGGAATTTCGTGTTACATTTCTTATGCCAAATTTTCGAAATAATGGGATTATGCCACTTTGCGCAATTACATGGCATTTGTGGTAAGACGTTGTGTTAAGAGTTTACCATGAATAGCACCGCTTACTGCATTTGTGTTAAAAATTTACTGCAAACCCACAGGAACAACAAAACATGAAGGGCAGTTGTTAGGGTTGCTTTTTTTCAAATGCCTTCCCGTGCCAGAAATTGACATGAGGATGCGTTACTTGATCAAATGTAGCGCAAAATGACAGATTCATATTTCCCGTTGTTTTCTATACTTTTGCCGACATTTCATGTAATTCCCAAAAGCAAATTGCAAGAATTTCACATCACCTTACTTTGAATGAAGGAATAGCTGACTCAGAAAAGACCAGAAAATTGATCACATTAAATTTGGTTGTAAAGGATGTTTCTTGTAAAAATATGAATTTATAATTATCAAGGGTGGTTAAATCCTTTGAATTAAAAACAATTGAAATAGCTGCAGTATAATGGCAGCATTCATTAGGTATTTAATGCGGAGAATCAATTAAATGGGTTGCAATTTCTCATAATGTAAGAATGGTGAGCCTGATTCACAAAGGTAAACTTAAATGTTTTGTAAGTTTACTATTCACGAACTGCACGCTTAATATTACTAATAGTAATTTTACGACTGTGGAGGCTCCGCACATAAAAAGATAAAAGAGTCTTTTCATTTTATGTGCGGAGTCTTCACAGTCCTAAATTAAACTCGCAGCTCGTGAAAACCAACATACAGCAAACGTACATAAAAGTGTAACCTTACCTTTGGGAATTAGGCCTGGTGTGCTAGGTGGTGAATTAGTGGTCCCCAGAGAGGACCATCCCATGCCACACTTTTTCTCTCATCTCTTCATTTCAGCTAGTCTAAAGGGAATACCTGGAGCAGTGCTTAATTTGTGCTTGTTGTTTTCGGTGCAGAGCTCCTGGCACTTATTTTTGAGGGCTGGCACTTATTTTTCTGCCTCAAGCATTTACTGCAAGCAAAAGACACATAGGGAAAAGATGGAGGAAGAGAAAAATTAAAAAACCGTCACAATTGGAGAAGGCAAAAGTGAGCGGAAGGGGCAAGAAGTGGCTGTAAATTGATTGAAGGGGACCTAGATGGCTTCAGGATTACGCTACCTCAGTATTTCATGTTCGCACATTTAATTGCAGTAGCTGCATGCTTAACAGGAGGGCTTTGGGCACCAGCACCTTTTTATTTTCAAATTAAGACACTGACCCCGAGCTTCCCCTGGAAAGTTAACATCGAGCCCGAAACGTAGACTTACACTCTGGCTATCCTAACCTCATCTCTGTAGAGTGAAGCCTGGATTTGTGACATACCGTAGACGTTGATTGGGCATTGAGCTTCCACCAACTGCCAGAGAGATCGACTCCTGTAAGTGTAGGACACACAATGGTGACTCAGACCACACGGTCACTCCTTTATGCAACAACTTTTTTATTGTTATCTGTTTACTTCTGTTTTGACCTGCCATTTGCAACGGTCCAGAATCTCGTTGGCTATACAGCCCCCTAAGTCCTCCCACCTTTATGGTGTATTATGAGGCCTAAGTGCTTGTGTGCTGTTGCCTTTTTGTTCTCATGACACCACTAAGATCAGCTTACTTCCCCTGCATGCTCTGTCTGCAGGATACTGTCTCTTTGCATTGCACGTATCCTTGAACACTTAAATTTGCACACATCTTTTAAATACTGAACAGATACAAAGTAACTAGTTTTTATCTGGGATTCCGTTTTCATAATGGTATTATGTTTTACTTCTCCTCAGACTATCTTGAGCTACCTCCCTTGAGATTTATTTTACATAACAGGATCATTGGATTGTACCATACTGTTTAACACTAGATATTGTGCTTTGAAAGTTCTATTTATTTGATTCTGTTTATACACAGATATATTTATAGGGTTATTATTAATAGTATAGTGTACACTCAACCCTTGTCAGGACACTGATACGTTATTGTGCCTTTTGTAACTGTGTTGGACTGCACCAAGATTCACCTATGCACCCTCTCTTGAGTTAAGCCTTAAACAGCTTGATTACATCTACCCAGGAAGTCAATGACAATTTACTAACTCCCAATTTCTATATTAACTGAGAACCTTAAGCTGATGAACCTGTTGTATAATGATCAGTTGTAGGAAAAAGAATGTCAAGAAGGAATGTAGAAGGTTGTTGGGTCGAATGCTGGGCTGTGGAATGAACTGGCAGTTGCCGCTCTGTGTCCACCCTGTTAAGACGTGTATCTCGGAAGAAAAGCATCTTCAATCAAATTCGTCTCTGTGTGCTCACCTACTTCAGAACCTTAAGGGTTCCTTCTGTTAGAAAGCACAGTAGACACTGCATATGTCTTTAATTAGCAACTCTGGGCTCCCAGCCTCACAGGTGTAATAAATACCATCGTCCCCAATTAATCTAGACCCAGGTGTAAGGAAATGTGTCTTTTTGCATCATCACCCACAGAGGTTTGGACTGGTACCACCCGTTTTATGACCCCGAGAGTGCACTGAGGAATGCTACCTAGACCTCAGTGCCAGTGTTTTAACTCGGGTTTCCAACCTGTGTCTAGAGACCACTGGGAGTCTGCAAAGCCTCCTCAGGGGGCCCGACTGCTTAGAAAGTTACATATTATTGACAGACTTTAAACAATTACTCAGTGGGGGGTCCCTGAATTCCAATAATGATTCAGTGGGGGTCCACGGGTTCCAGTAATGATAAAGAGGGGGCCCACAGAAGTCAAAAGGGTGGGAACTACTGTTGTAACTCCTTACAAACTATGGGGCATATTAACAAGCACCATAAGCTCCACTTGAGCATCACTTTTTGTGATGCTTCGGTGGCGATGTGCATTACGCATATTTACAAGGCAACGCTAAACCACTTTTTGTGGCTTAACTCTGCCTTGTAAATATGCATCCCCAATGCAGTTTTCTTCAGCAGAGGGGCCTGCAATAGGTGTTGCTGTGGGCATTCCACCGCAACACCCATTACTTTTGACACTGCCCCATATTTACAAGAATCTGTAAATCTGTGGCAACTCCAAAAACTAACACCACCCCAGGGGTGGCATTAACATGGTACAAGGAAGAGAAATGCTTTCAGTTCTCCTTGTGTTGGCTTTTTCTATGTGTGCTGCATTCTGCAGCACACATAGAAAGATCACAACCACCATGAATGATTTTTTATGTGCAGGAAGGCGGACCTTCCTGCACATAAAGAATCTTTCAAAAATGACGTTTGGTACTTCTATGTGTGCTGCATTTTAGAAGTGCCAAATCACCATTGTAGATCGTCTAGGTGCGGAAGGGACACCTTCCTGCACATAAACAGTCACTCCTCTCAACGCAGACACCCTTGCACTATGGTGCAAGAATCCCTGTATTGGTGCTAGGCAGCTAAATTTAGTGCTGGCGTAGGTGGAAATGCAGGGGTGTTCCATATTAATGTAAATATGGTGCATCCCTGCGTTTCAAAACTGGCGCAGCCTGGCGCTGCTGATTTTGGCACAGCATTGCACTGCATCAGTTTGTTGTGAATTCAGCCCAATATGTTTAATTGGCTATAACGCATTGGCATATGCTGACATTTATAAGTCCCTAGTTCATGATACCAAGAGTACCCAGGGCATGTAAGTCAGATTGTCTCTCCAGGGCTGCAGCACTAGTTATGACACCCTTTATCTGGCAAAATAATATAAATTGGCTCCCAGTCTGCCACCTCAGCCTGGAAGAGCAGTTTTAAACGGTTTGACTTTGCCATTTAACCAATTGCAAAATCCCCACTTCTCTAAATAACATATATATAAGTCTCTCATAATGAAGCCCTAAGGCATGGAACTGTATATTATTAATTAGGACACCCACTTTTAATATCCCCCAACAATTTATTTTCCATATTGTTGTTTTGTTGTGGAAAAGGGAGTAGCAACATTAGCTAATACAGAGTTACCGACTGACCTCTCAGTGCGGCTTCTGAATGAGACTACTAAAATGGGTACTTCATGGTGTCAGATTATTCGTGGAATTAAACCCAACTTGATGTCCAAGTCGAATATAATGTCAGTATTTAAGGAAGAGCAACTTTATGAAAGTTTCAACTCTTTTGCCCAGTTTGTTCAGTGGCCCGCACAGTTGCTGGCCACCAGACAGACTTCTGCCCTCCTGGGGAGTAGTGTGAATGACTCCCAGGCTCAACAATAATAGACACTAGCTACAGGGAGAGGTGTTACCTCTGTCTTGCAGGAAGCCACTCAGGGTGTTGGCCCAGAAGGCAAGCTTCAAAGTTGAACTGGCCTTGGTGGAAATGATGATCACACTCCTGAAGGGTTGCTCCTTTGCTCAGTTAGACAGGCTGGCAGCAGGAACAGAGTGGGGAAACTAGTGGCCAAATATATTTTCCAATGGGCTTGTAACCCACAAGTAGCCACTCCTCTAGGGTGGGATACTTAGCTCCTACCATCCAAGGAAGGGTTCAGACATCTTGAGAGTGGGCCAAATAGTGCACTCTGGGTTGCTAGATGCCACACATGGCCGGAGGTCATCACAGGGCTTGAGGGATCCTGGTAGCCCATTGGCTAGTGACTGCATCATCCCACCGGGCACATTATAAGCATAAATATGGCAGTCTTGACACCCTGATCCTCAGATCACAATGGAACTGGAGAAGGAACTGAAGAAGGACTGCATGCTGACCCCTGACCTGGTGAGAGAGGTTGCACCGACTGCTGGACTGCACCTGTCGCTCATTGGGCCAGCAAAGACTCCTGTCCACAAATGTCTGGAGCACATACTAAGTTCTAACCATTTGATTAAAATACATTACAGAAGGGACCTCTTTGTAATATGTGTATAGTACAAAGAGATTTAATAGGGCAAACACATTAACAATATTATAGATATAAAAAAAACACATGACTGATATGCAGTTGGTCTATGACATAGGCATGGGCAGTGCAGGGGCCCCTTGGACCACCAGCCTTGTAATGAGACCCAAAATCTGGGGATTACTGCCAAAAAGCCGTCGGATCTTGGGAGGAAGCCATGAGAGCTCAAGCCCAACTTGCAAAGAAGATTACCCTTGTCACTCTGGATAAAGATAATGATAGAAATCTTTTTGAGGAAGAAGTTAAGGGGGGAAACACGAGTATGGCCTCCACAGTTCATTTAAGTCATGCCTCCACATCAGGAAGTGAAAAGAGCTCCTCTTCAGTGAGAGAACCCACGGACCTAGAAGAAGCTCGCTCTAAAAGAAAGTAAACTGTTCCAGGAGGAGTAAAGGGTCAATCTGGAACTGAACCCCTAAGTACATGGTGGCGGCAGCAACAAAAACACAGAGGTACATGCAGAGGTGCCTATGACTCTTGGTTGCCCAAGGGGTGTGATAAAGTATATTGAGGCATAGGACATAGACAAATGGCAATGTTTCTATGAGATCGCTTTCAAGATCAGAAGGATGGGTGTCCACCATTGGGGATCGGCTGCTGATACTAGAAGATGATATGGCAGAGTCATATTCACAGATGAAGGAAGTACTAATTGAAGGAAGTACTCATTGAACTGTTTGGTCTAACACCTGAAGAATATGGGCACAAATTTAGAAATACTCACAAGGGGTCAGCCCAGGCATGGGTAGACTTTTTAGACACTTTTGTGAAGTCACTAGAAGGTTGGATCCAAAGTAACAAAGTAGATACTTATGAGGGGGTTCTACAATTTGGTGGTAAAAGAACATATACTTATAAATTCTGCCTTAGAGAACTTACACTAGCATCTGGTGGATTATAAGCTATCTAGCCCAAGAGAGCTTGGGAAAGAGAGCTGATAAGTGGGTCTGCACTATGATGCCCTAGAAGTCCCAAAGTGATGATCAGAAAGAAAGGAGTTCAGGCCCTTCCTCAAGGGGCCCAACATAAAAAGTCAGATACTCCCAAAGAGTCCCCAAAAGATACACTATAGAGGAGCCCAGAGCCACATCCCATTCAAAGGGAAGGGGCACCTGGAAAGAGTCTTGATCCTACAAAGGCTGGGGTGCGCTATGACTAAACAGCCAGGGCACATGAGTGGAGATACTATGTGCGCTAAGAGGTCACCTACTGGTGACCTTCCTAAAGGCTTTTCAAGTGTATGGATGGGGGTAGAAGTTTGTCCTGGGACTTGTCGGGGATACACTAAAGCCACTTTAGTTTCCATGGGTGGGGAGGAAGTTAAACCCTTGGCCTACTGCTCTGCCTGTAAGATGAAATACACACAGAAGTCAAGAATCAACAGTGTTGAAGTCCAGGCCCTGAGGGACACAGGTGCCAGCATCACCACGAGTATAGCCAAGCGGGTTACCCCAGGGAATATTGTACCTGATGATGTGCACCAGATTGTTGACTCTGACAATGTTCCCAAGTATCATCCCATAGTTATGGTAGACTTTGAGTGAGAATGAGTTACTGGCCATAAGAAAGTAGCTGTGTTTCCTGTCATATTAGTGAAGTGTCTGCTGTGCAGTAACATTGAAACTTCTGCCGGGGCAGAGGTGGAGAGAACGGTGCTGGGTCTCCCTGAGGGGGTGTAAGTCTCCACTAGAACACAGAAGCCCTTTAGAGAAGGTCAGGGGACCTCGGAGCCTGGAAAATGGCCCAAGGCCCTAGTTCTGTGAGGAAGGGCAAGAAGACTGGCAAGTCCACTTAACAAAGTTGACAGGCCCAGAAGGAGCCTAACCCTAAAGGTGAAGGTCTGGTGTCTGAAAAGGAGGCTGCTTAATTGAGAGATTTGCCGGACTGAACATGAAGGAGTAGGTGAACCCCCCAGAGAGGATCTGAGCTAGGGATAAAAGACTTGTCCCATTCTAAAGGGCCTGAGACAGGTGCCTGTCAAACAGAAGGAAGGCGATGTTACTGGAACCCATAAGGTGTATTGGAAGGAGGAAATCCTGTACAGTGAAGCAAGGGACCCCAAACCAGGGTCAACCAGGCGAGTGGTGGTCCACCGAATTCCTCCTTAACCTGGCCCATTACATCCCCCTAGCTAGACATCTGGGGCAGAGCAAAATCTAGGAAAGGCTGGTCAATCAATTCTAATAGCTCCAAATGTCAGAAAAGGTGAAGGGGTTTTGTCGGTCCTGTGTCACCTGTCAAGCCAGTGGTAAGACAGATGGCAAGCTAAGACTCCCCTTATACCACTTCTTGTGGTGGGGCACCCTGTGTGAGGATATTGCTTCTGGCAATAGCTTCAGCTTGTGGTAATGAACCATGCCACCTGTAGCTATTCCCTTTAGGACAGTTACTGCTCCTGCAGTAGCTAGAGCCCTTCAAGGCATCTTTACCGGGGTTGGGTTCTCTAAGGAAGCCATTTCAGATAGAAGCACTAATTTCATGTCTGCCTGTATGAAAGCCATGTGGAATGAGTGTTGAGTGACTTATAAGTTCACTACTCCTTACCGTCCCCAAGGAAATGGTCTTCTAGAGAGATTCAACTAAACCATGAATGGCATGATTATGGGTTCACCTGAGAAACTCAGGAGACAGGATGTTCTCCTACCATGCTTGTTGTTTGTATTCAGATTCCTCTAAAAGAAGTAGGTTTCAGTTTCTTTTAAGTACTCTTTCGACACCCTGTAAGAGGTCCCTTGAGTTTTGTGATTGAGAGGTCTTTCCAAACCTTCTAAGAAATCTTGGACTTTCACTCCAGAATGTCTTAGTACATATAGAAAGCAAGCAGAAACTTGGAGGGCAGCATGGAGCTTGCCAAGCACTGGTATGACCAGACGTTCTCTGTGGTAGAGTATCAACCTAGACAACTGGTGTTGGTCTTAAAGCCTAGGCCCCTAGGGCCCTCCAAGACAAGTGCATTGAGCCTCACCCTATTTTGGAAAATAAGGGTGAAGTCACATAGCTGGTGGCCCTAGGGATCCCTAAAACATCAGCACGGAGTGATACATGTGAATAGGCTCAAGCTTCAACATGATAGAGCACATATTACAATACTCATTGTGACAGGTGAAGGGGAAGAGGAAGAAAGTGAACCTCTCACTGACATCCTGCCCACCAGTGTCAAAGATGGCTCAGTGAAGGGAGCAGTACTCTCTTCCAGTTTCATAGAATAACATCAGACTGTTATGACCTGCTCAGTCAGTTTACTAGACTTTTCTCATTGAGCCCAGGTCTGGCAACTACATGCGACATGGACAAAGGTGACAGCTTTCCTGTCAAAAGTAAAATTTACTAAATGTTAGACCAGGACAAATCTAGCATTAAGGTTGCCAAGATGCTAGAGTTGAGGGGGATTGAGCTCTCTTGTAGTCCATGGGATGGCCTAGTGGTTCTGGTGCCCAATTCACACCTCAAGGGAAGTAAAACAGAAATGTATTTTGTGTGGACAACAGAGGCTTAAATGCAGTCACCAAGACTGATGTCCACCCATACCAAGAGCTGATGAGCTTATTGACAAATTGATGGCTGCAAAATATCTGAGAACATTTGACCTGACTTCAAATTATTGTCAAAAAGCCATCACACCAGGAGCCAAGGAGAGGTCTGCCTTGTCAACTCCTGAATTCCACTTTCCATTCAAAGTGATACCCTTTTGGCTGAAAAAGGCACTTGCTACCTTCCAGAGGTTGGTGAAGAGTGCTCTCAGCTTTGGAAGTCTTAAGTGCAGCTTATCTCATTGACATTGCTGTTTTAATTCCACCTGGGATGGTCAAATGATTCACCTAAGGTAAGTGCTTTGAGGCCTACAATAGGCAAGACTGGCTATGAAGTCAAGCAAGTGCCAGATGGGTCAAGATTCTGTTGTATACATCAACCGCCAAGTAGGTGAAGGCTAAATATAGCCTTTGCAGCACAAAATCCAGACCATTCTGGCCCAGTAAGCTCCTAAGACACAGACTCAAGCCAGAGCCTTCCTTGGCCTGACTTGGTATCACTTATTTATCAAAGGTTATGGTACCATAGTAGACCCTTTGACATAACTAACCTCCAAGAAATAGCTCAGGAAGCTCAGAAAAGTCATCTGGACTGACCAGTATCAAAAGGCCTTTGACACCCTAAATAAATCTTTGTGCTCAGCACCTGTCTTAAAGAAACCGGATTTTATCAAAGAGTTTGTTGTCCAAACTGATACTTCAGAACATTGGATTGGGGCAGAACTGTCACAACTGAATGACCAGGGTCAGGATCAACACTTGCCTTTATCAGCTGGCGACTCCTCCCCCAGCATTTGAGTACCATTAAGAAGGGTCCTTTGCAGTGATTTGGTCACTGAAGAAGCTAAGACCCTACCTGTCTAGGACTCAGCTGGCTTGTGTAAATGGGAGAGAACCCTCAACTATTGAGGTGATCCTTTCCCTACAGGCTATGCACTTCACAGTGGAACAAAGACCTGGGACTGAACATGTCAGTGCAGATGCCCTCTCCAGGTTCTTCCGCTCAGATGATGAGAACCCCGTCCACCAAGATCTAATTCAGGCCCAGTGCACCCCGCTGGGCTGCAACACTAGTTGTGCCACCCTGTGCGTGACAAAGTACAAAATGGCTCCCAGTCTGAGATCAGCCTGGAAGAGCAGTTTTAAACTGTTAATTCGACTTTGGCATTTAAACCAATGGCAAAGTCATGTCTTCTGTTAAGTATCCCTTAGGCAAGGAGCTGTATATTATTAAGTAGGACATATACTTTAAATATGTCATTACAGCAAAACTATCAAATTGCCAATAGGGCTACTAACGTTTCCACAGCAAAATGACAAATACTGAGTTACCAGCCGACCTCTCAGTCCAACTAACTTCTGAATGGGACAACTAAAATGGATACTTCAAGGTATCAAATTAACCATGGCATTAAACCTGCCTGGATGCCTAAGTTGAATATAATGTCACTTTTGAGGAAGGACAACTTTTAGAAACTTGCCACTCTTTTGCCCAGTTTGTCCAGTGGCCCCACATGGTTGCTGCCCATCAGACAGTCTTCTGCCCTCCTGGGGAGTTGTGCGAACGACTTCCAGGGTTAGGAACAATAGAAGCCTGCTACCGGGAGAGGTGTTACCTCCCCCTTACTAGAAGCCACTCAGGTTGTTGGCCCAGAAGGTGATCTTGAAAGTCAAAGCTGCCTTTGGTGGGTAAATGGCAGTCACACCCCTGAAGGGTTGTAGCATTGTTCAGGTAGTCAGGCTGGTGACGGGAAGAGTAGAGGGTAAACCAGTGTCCAAAATGGTTTTCCCATGGCTGTGTAGCCCAAATGTAACCACACCTCTAAGGTGGGATACCAAGCTCCACCCATCCAAGAAAGGGGTCAGAAATCTTGAGAGTGCGCAGAATAGCTCACTGTGGGATTGCTAGATGCCACACATAGCCAGAAGTCGCCAAAGGCTGGAGGAATCCTGGTTTTCCATTTTCTGTTGACCAAATCATCCACCAGGGCACTTTCTGGGCATATATATATAGCACTCCTGGCACCCATAACCCCAGACCACAATGGGACTAGAGAAAGGACCAAAGAAGGACTGTCCAGCTAACCTATTAACCTGGCATGTGAGGCTCCACTGACTGCTGGACTGCACCTGCCGCATTTTGGGCTAACAAAGAGAGGACTGTGCCTGTGGCTCTAGGCTCATAGAAATGTCACTCCCAAGCCCCAGACCAAAGAAGTGACTCCAAGAGTCAGTTGGCTGACCCCCCTGGAACCAGAACCAGGGTCATGAAAGCTATAGAAGCCCATTCTGGCAAGTCAGTAGCCACATTCTACGAATCACTGCTGGTCGCTGCTCTTGACCTAAGAGAACAATCTTCAATAACTAAAGTGCTGGTTAGTTGTTATGTAGGTACTATCATTGGCAGTGCCAGCAGTAGCATTGGGTAGTGCAAGCTGCAACAGCCTCCTCATGAGTGTAGGAGGCTGGCCTGGCTTATAGTGGGTACCTTGTGGTACTTACACCCTGTGCTAGGTCCAGTTATCCCTTATTAGTAGAATAGAGGTGTTTCTAGCAGCTTAGGCTGATAGAAGGTAGCTTTGGCAAAGCAGCTTAGGCTGAACTAGGAGACATGCAAAGCTCCTACTACACCACTGGTGCCATATGCACAATATCATAAGAAAACACAATACACAGAGTTACTAAAAATAAAGGTACTTTATTTTTATGACAATATGCCACAGGTATCTCAGTGAGTACCCTCAGTTAGAAGTTAAGTAATATACACAAGTTATATGTACACAAACCCAAAACAGGTAAGTAATAGTAAGAAAAGTAATGCAAACAGTGTAGAAATACAATAGGATGCAATAGGTGAACATAGGTCTAGGGGCAACATAAACCATATACTCCAAACGTGGAATGCAAATCACGAATGGACCCCAGACCTATGGGAGCTTGTAGAGGGTCACTGGGACTGTAAGAAAACAGTCCGAGTGTCCAAGATACCCCACCCCAAGACCCTGAAAAGTAGGAGTAAAGTTCCCCTACTACTCCAAAAGGACACAATAGTCGTGATAGGGGGATTCTGCAAGAACCACAAACACCTGCAATGCACTGAAGACGGATTCCTGGATCTGAGGACCTGCAAGGCAAGGGGACCAAGTCCAAGAGTCGCGATAGTGTCCACGGGGGGCATGAGCCCAGGAAACCCCGGATGAAGGTGCAAAGAGGCTGCCGCCGGGTGGAAGAAGCCGAAGATTCTGCAACAACGAAAAGGGCTAGGAACTTCTCCTTTGGATAAAAGATGTCCCACGGCATGCTGGATGTTGCAGAAGTGTTTCCACGCAAAATACCGCAAACAAGCCTTGCTAGCTGTAGAGGTTTTTGGGTGCTGCTGGGGACCAGGATGTCGCCCCTTGGGGGAGGAGACAGAGGGGGCGCTCAGCAACTCAGAGAGCGCCCACAGAAGCAGGCAGCACCCGCAGAAGTACTGGAGTAGGCACTTGGAAGATCTGAGAACTGCGGTCGACTCAGAGTCACAAAGGAGGGTCCCACGACGTTGGAGTCCAACTCAGAGGGTTGAGCCCTGCAGGACGGAGTGTTGGGGACCCAGGCTAGGCTGTGCACAAAGGAACCCTTGGAGAAGTGCACAGAAGCCGGAGCAGCTGCAAATCACGCAGTACACAGGTT
Source organism: Pleurodeles waltl (assembly GCF_031143425.1). NCBI lineage: Eukaryota > Metazoa > Chordata > Amphibia > Caudata > Salamandridae > Pleurodeles > Pleurodeles waltl. Next base: position 191,831,565 of record NC_090439.1, read on the forward strand.
TGCTGTCTGGTGTGGGGGAGGCAAGGACTTACCTCCACCAAACGTGGACTGAAGGACTACTGGACCATGGGGGTCACTTGGATCCAGCTCCTGTGTTCCAGGGACCACGCTCGTCGGGATGAGAGGGGACCCAGAGGACTGGTGATGCAGATGTTTGGTGCCTGCATTAGCAGGGGGAAGACTGTCAACCCACGGGAGATTTCTTGGGATTTCCAGTGCAGGGTGAAGGCAGACAGCCCTCAGAGCATGCACCACCAGGAAGCAGTCGAGAAAGCCGGCAGGATTAGGTGCTACAATGTTGCTGGTAGTCGTCTTGCTACTTTGTTGTAGTTTTGCAGGCGTCCTGGAGCAGTCAACGGTCGATCCTTGGCAGAAGTTGAAGAGGGAAGTGCAGAGGAACTCTGGTGAACTCTTGCATTCGTTATCTGAAGAATACCCCAGAGAGAGACCCTAAATAGCCAGAAAAGGAGGTTTGGCTACCAAGAAAGGAGGATTGGCTACCAAGAGAGGTAAGAGCCTATCAGAGGGGGTCTCCGACATTACCTGCTGGCACTGGCCACTCGGAGCAGTCCAGTGTGCCCCCAACACCTCTGACTCCAAGATGGCAGAGGTCTGGGACACACTGGAGGAGCTCTGGGCACCTCCCCTGGGAGGTACTGGTCAGGGGAGTGGTCACTCCCCTTTCCTTTGTCCAGTTCCGCGCCAGAGCAGGGCTGGGGGATCCCTGAACCGGTGTAGACTGGCTTATGCAGAGATGGGCACCATCTGTGCCCATCAAAGCATTTCCAGAGGCTGGGGCAGGCTACTCCTCCCCAGCCCTCCAAAGAGAGAGGGTGTAACACCCTCTCTCAGAGGAAATCCTTTGTTCTGCCTTCCTGGGCCGGGGCTGCCGAGACCACAGGAGGGCAGAATCCTGTCTGAGGTGTTGGCAGCAGCTGCAGTGGAAACCCCGGAAAGGCAGTTTGGCAGTACCCGGGTTCTGTGCTATAGACTCGGGGGATCATGGAATTGTCTTAGACATGTTACATGGCCATGTTCGGAGTTACCATTGTGATGCTATACATAGGTAGTGACCTATGTATAGTGCACGCGTGAAATGGTGTCCCAGCACTCACAAAGTTCGGGGAATTTGCCCTGAACGATGTGGGGGCACCTTGGCTAGTGCCAGGGTGCCCACACACTAAGTAACTTGGCACCCAACCTTCACCAAGTGAGGGTTAGACATATAGGTGACTTATAAGTTACCTATGTGCAGTGAAAAATGACTGTGAAATAACGTGGACGTTATTTCACTCAGGCTGCAGTGGCAGGCCTGTGTAAGAATTGTCTGAGCTCCCTGTGGGTGGCAAAAAAAATGCTGCAGCCCATAGGGATCTCCTGGAACCCCAGTACCCTGGGTACCTAAGTACCATATACAAGGGAATTATATGGGTGTACCAGTGTGCCAATGAGAATTGGTAAATTTAGTCACTAGCCTGCAGTGACAAATTTGGAAAGCAGAGAGAGCATAACCACTGAGGTTCTGGTTAGCAGAGCCTCAGTGATACAGTTAGGCACCACACAGGGAACACATGCAGGGCATACACTATGAGCACTGGGGTCCTGCCTAGCAGGATCCCAGTGACACAAGGGCAAAAACAAACATACATACAGTGAAAATGGGGGTAACATTCCAGGCAAGATGGTACTTTCCTACAATGAGGGCCATGGCACTTAATTTTTTTTTTTTACAAATTAAGGACTGACACTGACTCCTGTGGCCAAAGTTGCCCCACTTTACCCGTGGACTGAGGAATAACCACAAGGTTAACCGCACAGCACCCAGAGCATTCTCCACATGCTGCTGCCTCCCCAGCATCAGGAATTCTCTATTGAAGTCTTTGCCTGTCTTGATGTAAAGTGTGGAAATGGACTTGAGACTGCTTTGGTGATAAGGTAACTGTCTAAATACTACTTAGTGGCCTCCATGTCATTCTCCTTGCCAGAATTGGTCACCTCACTCAGGCCAGAGTAGCCGTACACAACTCTTTCAAACTTTTAAAAAGTTTCTGAATTTTACGGATGCCATTGTTTGTTTGCGCTTTGGACTCAAAAGCTGAGATTTACGTTTTACTTAAAATCTGTATCTGTTGGATTTTGCTCATCTTTGTCCCGGTTTCAGGTGGGTCTGATCAGGACACCCCTTGAGGTCACTGAATGTCCTAAAGAGGTAGTGTGCTGGGGCAGAAGAGCAGCTGAAGACATACATGGAAAGGTCATCTATAGACAGGCACAGGAAACAGGAAAGTAAAAACAGAGCAACCCTTGTGTGAACAAATAGGAAACGGATTACTAATGGACAAACATGCTGGGGATGTACACAGAGGAGGGCGCAGAACCTCCCACAGGGACAGGGAAAGTCAATGCCTCTGTGCAGTTTGCTCTTAGATAGTCACCCTGCCAGACCCATAGAAAGGAAGCAGCAGAAGTGATTCTGTCTCTGGATCCTAGAGCACAAACAAGGATAGTACTTACATACACACAACAAGCTCTTGTGGGTCCAGCTGGAAACACACTGGCGATTCCTGGAACAACAGCAAGAGCACACTGTCACTATTAGGCATGAAAGACAACGTATAACACTAGACAAGGAGGGGGGCTGGAATTGTCTCCTGGAAACCAGGAGCCAATCCCAGTACAAAGGAGGACACTTATACACTAGTGAAGACTGATAGAACACTTTCCAGACACAAATACTGAGAGGAAACAGAAACAGAAGGGACAAGCTAAGAGACAGAGGCAGGAACTGGGAACAGGCTCAGGCTGAAGCAAAGGCAGGACTAGGACTGGAAAACAGGGCGCAAACTTCTAGCTGGAACAAACAGAGACAAGACTGGGAAACAGAGCAGGCTCTGGCTGGAACAGGCAAGGACAGGGCTGGAATACAGTGAGTAGGAATAAGCAGTAAACAGGACTTGGAAACAAGGAGCAGGTTCAGGCAGAAACAAGGCAGGAGCAGGACAGAGAAACTGGGAGCAGGCTCTGGAAGAAACAAACAGGTACAAGGCTAAGAGATAGGGAGCAGACTCTGGCTGAAACAATCAGGAGCAGGGCAGAGAAACAGGAAACAGGATCAAGCTGAAACAGAACAGGAACAAAACTGGAACCCCATCCAATAAGGGGTCTGTAACACAAAGGAATCGAACTCCAATGCACGACGGGGATCTTGAGGAAATGGCTGCTTATAAGCAGTTCCAAGCTGGGCTGCACAGGAGAGGTCTCAGGTGTGTGTAGTTTCAGACACTTGCAAGTCCTGGAGGAGAGGATCCGGTGAAAAGGAGCAACTGGACTTCTCCCATAGAAAACAATGGGAAACAGAATCCAGGCTTTCCTGACTACCAGGCTGTGCATTATGGGAGTTGCAGTCCCAGGAAGCAAATGTAATACGACAAAAGTATACCATGGTGAAAAGAGAAACAAACAGGAGTCAGCAAGGGACTCTAGATAAGTGTTTAAGGTGATTCCCAGGCTTCTGACAGTCTCCTTACAGCGCCCCCTAGAGATGGGACGACAGAGTCGTAATAATCTTGGCATCTAAAAAATCCTAAAAATATAATCTATTTCTATAAATTGGTGTCTGATTAATTTCTTGTTGTGTGATTTTCTTATTTTGTTGTTTGCTGCTTCTAAAAGCTTAACCCTAGCTCCTTTGTTTAACCCTAGCTCCTTTGTTTAAGCCTTGCTGCTCAAAGCCGCAGCTACCAATGGTTGAGCTACAGGTTTTACAAAGGAGCCTGACTAGACTCAAGACAGTTTTGCAAATGTATTACACATTAAGGTTGCTCACCCATACCATATACTACAAATCAATTCTCACATCAAGTAAATGTGTTTCTTATGATCTGAAACCTCTTAAAAAGTAAGGTAACTGAGTTTCAGATTTATGCCAGGATACACTAAAGGCTGAATTGCGTGCTTCACAAATGCACGTAACACATTTCATAAAGCATCTTGGAAAGTTGTTTTTTCAGGTGTTGCTTCATATTTCGCCAATAGATCACCATTTGTATGTAGTCTGATGAAATGGTTTAATTGCTTAACTTATATACTGTCATTTAATTGAACAATTAAGGGACATAGCGCCGCTGAGTTTTAAGTTGCGAATAGATCACGGTGGAACTGGGCCTTTCAGATCTGCTGGCACAGAACCTAATTTGTGGTACCTTCCCACCTTGGCTATTTATATACATATATTGTGTGTATGCAAACACCTACTGCCTGCCCTCCTTTTGTTTCATTGTCCGGCTGTAGAATGCAGGACTAGTACATTCTGCTGCTTACATTCTTGGTTGGCAGAAAGAAATTCAGTGAATGCTTCCTTCTATGAAACTGCGCAGTAACTCATCAGCCTTACGTACCATCCAGTTTCTAAATAAGCAAGGTATTGCAGAGTTGAAATCAGAAATGTGTAAGTGCGGCTGTTCATGTGTCTTAATCATTAATTACCGTGGATGCAACTGTTGCTTATGATTAGAGCAGCTGAAGAATGGTCTTGTCTTGTTAAATGAACGATTCATCTGTTTCTGTCATTAGGCTGATAAAGATGTCCAGTCCTTACATGAACAACCTTATTATTCTTGGAGGAATGCTGTCCTACGCATCCATCTTTCTTTTTGGCCTTGATGGATCCTTTGTCTCAGACAAGACCTTTGAAAATCTGTGCACCGTAAGTCATTTTACTACTTGTTACTGCCAATGTGAGTATTACACAATACCATAGTCAGTGTGTAGTTATAGCTAGGTCGGAGTTTCTATTGAAGTGATGGTTTTTATTTTGATAACAACTTTGGAACCTCTTGAAGAATCTGCAGATTTATCAAGGGGCATGAAAATAAAGAGGAGCTGGTAGAAATGTGTTTTTCCGGTTTGGCTGGGGTATTTACTCAAGCCAGGCAGAACCCACCACTCTAGTCAGGGCAAGAAAGTTACACACCCAAGATAACCTGTGCTCACCCCCAGCAGTTTGGTATACAGCAGTCACGCTTATCTCCAAAGGTCATGTATAAAGTGTTTGCACAACACACCCACACCAGTGACACAATAAATACACCACAAAAGAGACTCCACACAATATTCTATAAATATATGTACACATATTGAATCTTGTGCATAAATTATAGGCCAAAATGACATTATTCATTAATGCTGTGCGCACTGAGCAAACCCTAAGTCTGTACTCATTATTTTGATTAGGCAAGAATAAAATTGCCACAAATCACAAAACCAGGGCATGAAGCGAAGCGGTAGATTATAGCAGAAAACACATGCAACACCATACATCACAAATACTTGGCACATTATGCCAGCTCCGAAGGGGTGCTTGTTTTCATTACAGTTGCCCTCACATGTACCCCCAAATGATTACAGATCCATCTTAGTTGTTGTGAAAAACAAGGTAACAAGTTGGAGGCCCTCGTGTACAAGGCAACTCCTTTGCCAAGAACACTTCTGGTTTAATTATATGAGGGTTAATCTTACTTGTGATGCTCCCATCGCACCAATGATCTCAGGGTCAAAGTAAGGTGAAAACAGTCTGTTACCATAGGGCTTGGCCACCGAGGCTCCTATTAGACTTTTTATAGGGATTTTCAATTCCCCCTTGCTGGTAGTGTCCTGCGGCAATCAATGTGCTGTACTTGGGGTGGGGCGACACTCCAGAGGTTTTGCCTCCTACTATGGATGGGCAGTACCAATGCACCCACTGTCTATCTGTCCCTGCAGCTGCCCTCGTGTATGTGGCACAGCTGCTAACAGTCCAGGACCGCTTCCCTCTGGGTTTGGCAAAGGGATAACCAGGCTGCCCTCTACGGTTTTGCTGGACGGTTGCACCACTACCCTGGGTTCCCCATTCACCACCGAACACTGAATGAGGATGGGCCCAGCCTCAGGGAACTCTCAGCTCCTCAGGAATGCCCTTGGGCTAGGCGCAGTGCGCCTTGATTGTCTGGTCCTCTGGTATGCAGGCTTTACTGTCTGCATCACTCACAGCAGAGTAGGCCTTGCTAGGGGGGGCTCTCACAGCCGGTGATGATGCTTCTTGATAGGGGGTGCCCCATCACAGCACTCCTCTCCCCGGGTTGTACGTTTTATGCCCCTCGCTGAGGGCCAGACTGGTAGCACACAGCCCCTGCTGTCCTAAGGGAATTTAGAGCACTCACCATGCACTCTGTAGACGCCAGTAGAAGTGCTCTCACGCGCTATGCTGAAAGGTCCTGGGTGCCATCTCGCACAAATGCACCTTGGCAGTCTGAGAGGGAGCGAGAGTGCTCGGCCCACACTGAAGGCTCCGCAGAGCACTGAGCACATGCCAGTGAGGCAAGGGGGGAAAAGTGAAGCACTCATGGCGTGTGGAGGAAGAAAGTAAGGGTGGTCAGCCTCAAGGCCCCATGTCAGTCCAGCTACGGTGGGGGCTCTGAGGGAGCATGGGTTAGTCAGCCCCCTGGAGAACACTTGCAGTTGGGGCAAAGCAGGCGGGCAACAATGGCAGTTTCTCCTGGCAGTCCAACAGGATCTGGTGACCCACAGTCAATAAGCAGACTGGTAGTAGGGTAACAATCAGAAAAGCAATCCAGTAAGTCCTTTATGCCACCCGGCAGCAGCAATTAGCAGGGCAACAACAGAAGAGCTGTCCAGATAAGTCCTTTTGCAGCACAGCAGTCCTTCTGGCAGAGGTTCAGTCCAAGTTCCAAAGTGCTTTAAAAATCATGGGGTCAAAGCTCCTGTACTTATTTTCAAAAATGTCTTTCTTTAGGAAGTGACTTCAAATGAACCCTTTCAAGTGAATCGCAACCACCTTTTAACCCAGCCCTGTCTCCAGACATCAATAGGGGGTAATCAGCCTAATGTGCGAGAGCAGAACACAGCCTATTGACATGTAAGGTGTGAATGACCCTCCCTCTCCCCAGCCGAGGATGACTATCAGTCTGCAGATGTCTCTTGTGTCACACTCAGCCCCTCCTTTGTGATGGCTGTCTGGAAAGTATGCACCAAGTATAGCTATCACTGTGCTGCAAACACAGTTTGGAGTCAGGCTGCAAAGAAATAGAATTATTAACACAGAAAAATGCCCATGTTCTAAAAGTGGTATTTCTAAAATAGTAATGTAAAATTCACCTACAACAGTAAGCAGGATTTCGCACTGCCATTCCAAACATACCAACCATGCCCATGCTACCCCTCACAGATCAGAAATTACCACTTAGACATAAATAAGGGACTTCCTAATGCAAACCTGTGAGAGGAGAAGCACTCAAAGTAGTGAAAATGAAAATAAGCTGTTTGTCGCTGCTAGGACATCTAACACATAAAAGTATATGTCCTACCTTGCTCATACACAGCACCCTGCCCATAGGGCAATCTAGACCTACCTTAGGGGTGACTTAGGTGTGGTAAAAAGGGAGTTTAGACCTTGGCAAGTAGTTAGACTTGCCATGTCAATGTGATAGTACACTGGGCATGCAGCACTGCAGTGGCAGGCCTGAGACAAGTTTGAGAGGCTACTTCTGAGGATGCTCAATCTACTAGTAGCATTTATTTTATAGGCCCTGGGTATATAGAATACTACTTTACGAGTGACTTACAGGTAAATTAAATAAGCCAAACAGGTGTATGCCAATTATACCAAGTTTTAGAGTTTTAGGAGGGAGAGCCCATGCACACATTAGCACTAATTATCAGTGTTAAAGTGCCCAGAGTCCTAAAGCCAACAAAAAGAGGGTCAGAAAAATAGGAGAAGAAAGGCAAAACGTTTGGGGATGACCTTGCAGAAAAGGTAATTTCCAACAAGGACCAAGAAAGCATATCAATATTTGCTGTGAGAGACAGAAAGAAATCTCTGAACAGAATTACCAACTTTTGCATGAAGCTAAAACTTAACTTGTGGGAGGGCTTTTGCTTCGATTGGTGTAAGTAAGTCCGTACACTAGTTTTAAGAGATTAGGGTTATGAAAATATGTTCAGAGAGCTTGAAAGGATTAGCATGTTCTAACTATCTTAACAGTTGAAAAGGATTTTTCAGAACTTGACTAAAATGTTAGTATATTATGTTTACCTTACCCTTGCTATTTTTAAATTCAAAGCGATTCATGAACAGAATTGTTAATTTGTTATTAACTGTGGCATCATTTAAAAATCTATGAATTTTGATAGGCATTTATAGTGTATAGTCTTCTGTGGGTATGGCACCTTTTGTGCAGACCCATTGAAGGGGGCGGGATTAAAATGGAGGCAACACATTTCCATATACTAATAACTTTGGTGCTGTTTAATAAACCTGAATGAAATATACTAGGCTGTTAGCAAGGTAAGCCCACTGCATAAATCCTAGATTTCATGCAGATCGAACAAGAGAGAGCACAGTTAAGAGGTTCAAAAACATTCATTTGGTAGTAACCTTGTTGCAGTTTTACGGATCTGCACACTGTTTGCCAACACTTACCATGTTGAACTTACTCTTGATATTTTGAGTTTCATCCAGATCCGCCGGGAGTGGGGGGACTTAAAGAGAGGGTATTATAGAGCAGCCTTTCAGATGTTATCTTCCATAGGAATTTTCGCTGTTCCATTCAGAAAAGAAATTGATGGGTACTGTGCAAAGCTGCCTGGCTAGTAGGTACTTGAATATAAAATGTGGGTTGCTTACGGAGGGAAATATTCACGTGAGATAAAGGCAATATTGGCACTGCAATCTTGGGGGGAGCGTTCCTGGCCTGGGTCATTGTCAGGTGATCCAAGAGTGCGTCTTCATTTACTGCAAGGGAATTCTTGTGGAGACCTCTCTGTGTGCAGTGCAGAGCTTTCTACACCATCCTACGTGAGAGGGCTAGGGACAAGGCCACTGGGGTGCGAGGAAGTTACGACTTCCATTGGGAAATTATTGTGCACTTTGCTTGAATGAGAGCCTGTTTAGCTAGCTTTGTGACTGAGCGGTCTTTCTTGGGATGCCGATAGATGTTAATTTTGGAAAGGCTGCTTTTTAGATATGATTCTTACATATTTGTATCAGCTTGCTTTTATTCTAGGAAAATTAGGAACAAGCTGCTTGTTTAGTTAGCCTTTGCACAGCACATAACCAGTACTATCTATCCAAGGCTAGAGAATTCTGTAAACCATATACTAGTTGTGTTGTGCGTTTAGGAGACAGCTTCTAACATCTAGACACAGCATTGCATCGGAGCTTTACTTCCAATACAGTATGGTTTAGTAAATAAGTGGTGCACAGATCCAGAGGGGACTGAGTGAATTCTGCCCACGACTGTGTGACATGCAGCTTGGCTGGCGCTGATCTACTAGCCTCCTATTGGGATTGCCAGCTACATTACAGAATAAATCCTGACACTGTTTCCCGGTATGGGGTTAGGGCTAATCCCTTAGATCAGGCTAGACAGAAGGGTACACCAGCTATGCTCTCAGCACATAGTATTAGGTAAGAACTTCTAGAAAATCTAGAACCACAAACATCATAGTTGGATTGTTTATAATCTTTATTATGTTCAGAATATTGATTACCTTGCTTTTCTTCATTTGCCTAATTATCACAGCTTGCTCTCTATATGCCAAATTGCGGTTGTTTCAATAAATGCATTGTCATAGGACTCTCACCAGAGAGATGAGACTGCTGGTTTTGGGTTGGCAGCACCACCATGTGTCTGAGACCGAGTCAAACCCACACCATCTGGCAGCTGTCTGCCAAATGCTTTTGGCTAGCTAGAAATGCCTCACACAAACCTAGAAAAAGTAAAGGTGATTTCTGGCAGCCTAACACACGACACTCAGACTCCTCAGGGAAGTCATGGTAAAACAGATCTTACAGCTTTCTCTCATTGGCACACAGTCTCATACATGCAAGACAGGCAGAGAAATGTAGGACAGGGTTCAATATATTTTATTGAAGCAACTTCATGCTATGTAATAAAGCAAGAGCTGTAATAATTAGGAAAAAGAGTTTTCAAGAAGATCAGGAAATACTGGGCCCAAGTAATCCTTGTGGCTCTGGACTAGGTACGGAGAGTCTGAAATCCCGAACTTCTGAAAATGAGTATCAATCCTCCAATCAGGTTGCCTCTTCGGGAGGAACTTTTGTAGCAGAAGCAGGGGAGGGTTCTCCACCGAACCTATCAACTCTGCGCCTTCATGCGTGGAGATTGAGTGGTGGCAGTTGACAGCCTTCGACCTTCCTCCCGAAGTCTGTAAAGTTATTCTGGCAGCCAGGCATCCCTCCACCAAGACGGTAGACATCTGCCATTGGATGTGGTTTGTAGATTATTGTAAAGAAAGCTTGATCCTCTTTCTGCCACATATCCAGCAGGGTTCTGCATTGGGCACACTCAATGGATATCTATCTGCTCTGTCTGCTTTTCTGTGGCTGCCTGATCAGCCTTCATTGTTCAAATCACCTATTGTACATAGATTTCTCAAAGGGCTTGTACATATGTTTCCTCCTTCACCCTTTGTCATGCCTCAGTGGGACTTAAATTTAGTTCTCACCTACCTTGTGTGTGCTCCCTTCGGGACACTGCACAACTGTCCCTTCCGGCTGCTCATCATCAAGACAGCCTTGTTAGTGGCAATAATATCTGCCTAGAGAGTAAGTGAGATGCAAGCTTTGTCATCCAGGCTTCTGTATCTCACAATGTTTCTGGACAAGGACAAGACAAAGCAGAAAGGGAAGTAAAGTTAAAAGTATCCACAGGTAATACCATGGACAAATCAAATAGTTATTTTTAGCCACATGTAGAGCTTACATGCTTTTGATACAGGTGCTGCATATGATGCTGAAGAGTTTGAAAACAAAATTGGTGATATTGGCAAAATAACCAGAAGTGGGGCATGCAAAAACTGGAGCTGGTGCAGGTGAAAGAGAACTGGCAGATGTAGCCCTTGGTGGTTTGTAGTAAATGGTTCTGTCAGTTTGTATTGAATTTGAATAATATAACTCAGAATTTTAAACATTCATTTTTGATGATGTGATGACAGGAATAGATAATTTTTCACCCTTCCAAATCTCTGGGAAGTTTCTTCATCATTGTTTAATTGTTGTAGAGTCACATCCTGTTTGACAGTGATAGGGGTAGGGGAACTACCCAGGAGTCCTCGTGGTCTATTGTGCAGGACTAGCCACATGGTGTAGCTTGACATTGTCAATTGAAATGAAGCATTTTTCTTCAGAGCTAGGCAGAGGTCATAAGATGACAGTTCTGGTACCAGGTATTCTCAGGACTGAAACAGGTTCTTTATATGCTGGGCCATATTCCTTCTTTACAGCATCTTTTCACACACTAGATCCCCAACTTTAGGAATCCAGCTGGTGGATTTTGTTGGGAAATCCCTCATTCCCAAGGTGGAGACATGTGCAGAAGTTTTCATCGCAGAACTGTTGTAATTCCTGCAAGAGTGTGACATGTTAATTTATGTCAAAGGGTGCTTCTGCCACCATGGCGCCAGAGCCTTCAAGATCTGGGACATACGTAGGTGTCCCAAACAGGACTTCATAAGATGTATGTCCCACAAAGACATTCTGGGCAGATTATTTAGTGCTCTCTGGACTCCTCACAAGTGGTGCAGCCAGCTGCGACCTGTACCTAATACTCTTGCTGTTAAGGATTGCTTTAAGTCTCAGTTTTTCCACACCACAATCACGTTTTTCACTTGGGATGATAGAGAGAGGAGAAATGCAGTTGAAAATGCAACGTTGCTATTGTGTCCCTCAATGGCCTGGAGGCAAAGTCAGGGCCCTGGTCTGAGTGGAATGCTGCAACAGCTTATGACCCGATAAAGACTTGCAAATCTTTAGCGTCAGCTGATTGTTGTGGTCACACCCCTAGGAATCTGGAACATAAGTGAACAACAACTAAAATGTACTTGTATGCACAGTCAGATTGCAAGGGACGGCAATGGCCAGATACACACATTGAAATGGTTTGTTGGAAACTAAGAGAGGTGTCTGTGGTGGGCGTTTGTTGGTGGACACTTTAACTTTTTGACATATATCACAGCAAAGGACATACTGTTTGGTCTGTTGATGTAGACCTGGCCACCAGTAAGGTTTTTGCAAAAGTGAAATGGTAGCCGCCACTCCGGCATGGGCCAAAGCAACCCCCTCATTCACTGCTTTGATGAAATGTAATCTCTGGTCTTGATTGGGATCACACAATCACCCAACCTTAAAATTATTGCAAATGCAATGTTTTGGGCAGTCAAGTGGTGGGAATATTTGGCAGGATATGTTTTAGGTCACAGCAGCCAGTGTTTCATCATCCTGGCTCGTATGAGAATGAGTAATTGGAGCAACAGAGTAGCTACTGCAGATTTGGCTGATTAATAAACCTGGGTATTTTCTGCAATGTGTATTCCAACACGTTGGTGACCCAATGTCTCAACTACATAAGCCTTTGGTAGCTTGTCTTTAAGATCTGCTATCCTCGATTAGAAGACTTTGGCCCTCGTTACAACCCTGGCGGTCAAAGACCACCAGGGTTGTTACGACAGAAGCGCCGTCAACAGGCTGGTGGTGCTTCCCATGGGATTACGACTGCGGTGGAAGCGCTGCGATCGCACCGCCGGTTTCCCGCCACATTGGTCCCAGCGGTTGTAATCCCCCAGGGCAGCGCTGCCCAGGGGATTACGAGTCTCCCTCCCACCAGCCTTTTCATGGCGGTAGGAACCGCCATGAAAAGTCTTGCGGAAAGGGGAGTCGCAGGGCCCCCTACAACGGCCCCATGGAGCTCTTCACTGTTTGCATAGCAGACAGTGAAAAGCTCGATGGGTGCAACTGCACCCGTCGTACAGCTGCAACACTGCATCCTCCATTTTGAGCTGGCTTCCATGTTGCGGCCGTCATCCCCGCTGGGCTGGCGGGCAGAAACTTGGTTTCCGCCCGCCGGCCCAGCGGGGATGTCCTAATGGCCTCCGCGGGAGTGCGGCTGCATTGGCGGCCGCACAACTGTTACAACTTGGCGGGCGGCGGTTGCCATCCACCAAAGTTGTAATGAGGGCCTTTATGGCACCAATAGTGTAAGTATTCATTAAAGGATTGGACACAGTAGTACGTATCACATACAGTCAATGTAGAAAGTTCAGGATCCGTGCCTTCCAGTGACAGTATTAGAGCTTGACCTCTGCAAATTGTGCTGTGCAGTTCCATTGGGTCTGCCTGTAGGTATTTTGAGGGAGGAATTTACCATCCCTCATTACCTTACTAATGGCTGCACAAGCGGCAGAGTTTTGGTGTTTGGTACCTACAGCTGATTGTGCTGAACCATCAGTATAAATGATGGCTCAATATTGTTCAAGAGGCAAGAGGTCAGCGGGCACTGGATATTCAAGTTCATATTGGAGAAATTCTTGTGTCTGTAGTTTTGGATCAAAAATGTCATTAACATCAATGGCAGTTAGCGATTAGATTAGATCCGACGTGGATGTATTACTTTTGTGTTTTGTACGCTAGCTTTGGTGACAGCCTCAAGGGCAGGTATTGGGGTAACAACAATGATGCCTTTCCCCTGGGCAAGCGATCTCTCCTTTATGACAGCCACCTGGGCAGCAGTCAGTATTTTTTTCTGTGGGTACAAAACACCGTTCAGCGTTGGATACAAATGTGATTTGTATGTTATCGGTACGGTATTACCTTCACTGAATGTTACATAGGTGAACCCGATTGCACCAGGAATTACTCTGATGACCAAGTTTTGTTATCATATGTATGTAAATGTTTAGTTTCAAGCATGTCTTGTTGTAATGCTGTAAGAATGCATATATCTTCAAGTGCCCAATGTTTACTTGAAAAACCTGGACAAATTAAGTCATAGAGGTGTTATGCATTGTGCATATTCTGGAATGTGAGTTCTACCAAAGTTGAAAAAGCCCAATTATTACTGTAGCGTTTTGATGGTATTGGAAGGTTGTAGTTGTGCACATTTTTCTAGAAAGTGAGGCACCAGGCTCTTTCCCTCATCTGGATCCTAAAAATAGAACATTTAGAAAAGCAATTTTTGTTTTCCTGAAATTAAATTTGTAGCCCAATTCAGCGAATCCAACAACAATGCAGTCCACCCGGACTAAGGCCCTCATTATGATCTTGGCGGTCAGCTGACCGCCACGCCGGTGATGGCGGTAGTACCGTTGACAGGCCAGCAGTAATGACCACCAAATAATGACCATGGCGGTGATCCCTCCCATAGACAGCCAGTGTACCACACCAGCCGCCAGTGCGGTACGAACACTGAAGACGGCGCTAGCAATCTCCAGGCAGGTGGAAGACAAGGATCCGCCCACCATATTATGACATAGCACACCACCAGGATTTCCGGGGCGAAGCAACGCCACCAAAAGCCTGACAGAAACACATCATATAAAAGGAGACACTCACCTCCAGGGACACAGAGGAGTCATCGGCCACCATGGGACCTGAACTGCAAGCCTTACAGGTGCTGTACCACGCCATGGCCATCCTGGAGCACCAACGTGCACGACGAGGATGACAGTGAGTACAGCCGCCTAGCACACAAGAGAGGAAGGGAGGAGAGAGTGACACACACAACACACACCATAAACACACACCCAGCACTATCTGCAGAGTAAATCGACAGTAACAGAACCCAGGAGTAAAGAAAGCCAGGACACCTACCTCTGTTTCAACCACTGTAACCCAGTAGGATGAAGAGCCCAAATCCAATCAAAATAGAAAAACCTATGTACCGGCAGGGCCATTGGCCAGTTCAAAGTCTGTAATGCCCATAGGGCAAACTCCAAGCCCCAACTTAACTCCTGACAACATGGGACTCCACTGTGCAGGGGCATCATGTTGGAAATAGGTAGGCACCTCAGGGGGTGGGGGACGGAGGGGTCATGGGGGCTTCTTTTTGGGAGGGAGCTCCTTGGGTTTTGGGTGGGGTCTCCTTGGGTTTGGCTTTTGGTATGGGAGAGGGCTGCACTTTACCCTTCTGTTTTGGGGGTGGAGGAGTGGGCTTGGGGCGGGGACCGGAGTCACACTCATGTGCCCTTAGTGGCAGCTGAAGTCTTTGGGGGTGGAACAGGGTCAGACTTAGTGCTGGAGGGGTGGGATCTTTCTCTTACGGGCAGGACAGGGGGGAGGAGGAGGGAGGAGGTCAAGGCGGGAAAGGGAAAGCTTCTTGGGGCCAATGGAGCGGGTTGTGGGAGGATGGATGCGAGTGGAGGTAGAGGGAGTGGTTGTAGGAGGAGGAGGTGTGCTGGACTTAGGTGCAGGTGCATGTGTGAGGTGGATGGCTGTTGGGCGTCTGAGTGCGAGGGTTTGCGTGTCTTTGTAGGGGGGAACACATGGTGGGGAGGTGAAACAGGACATGTGGACGGATGTTGTGGTGGTGTCTGTAAGTGAGGGTTGTGCTGCATGAGGTGATGGTGTGGTAGTGACTGTGCATGTGGTGCGTAGGGTGCGTGTCCGTGGGTCTTCTGTTGTGGTGAATGTGGGGAAGGCTGTGCAGGTGGCAGGTTCAGGGACTGTTGATGCAGTGCATGCTGGTGTGAGTGCGGATGTGACTGTGAGGGAGGAGAAGAGGGGGAGTCAGTGGAGGCAGTGGATGATGGTGTGTGTGCATCTGTGTGTTGGCAGTGTGAGGGTTTGTGGGCTGAAGTGTGCTGCCTTTGTCTTGTCTGTTGTTTTGTGTGCATGCTTGTCAGAATGTGTGCGTGGGATGGGATTGGGGTGAGGAGACTGGGACTGGGAAGTGGTAGTTGGAGGGGGGATGGAAGAAACAGGGACACTGGCTGTCGTCAAGGAGGGGGCCAGAGCCTGAAACGATCTCTGTAGGGCCGCCAAGCCACAGTGAATGCCCTCGACGAAGGCATTGCATTGCTGCATCTGGGATGCCAGCCCCTGAATGGCATTCACTATGGTTGACGGCCCTACCGAGCTGGGTCTCAGGAGGTCAATAGCCTCCTCACTTAGGGCAGCAGGGCTGACTGGGGCAGGGCCTGAGGTGCCTGGGGTGAAGGAGATGCCCACCCTCCTGGGTGAGGAGGCACGGGCAACTCGGTGGGGGGCTACTGGGAGGGCGGTGCTGGTACGGGGTGGTGGTTGAACATGTAGCTGGGGTGGTCCCAGAGGGGTCCTCCACCACCAAGCAGCTCCCATTGGAGGAGGTATCAGAGTCAGTTTAATCAGCTACCGCCCCCTGTGGTGCTCCCCTCGCTCTCAGTCCCACCGGTTCCTTTGGCGTTAGTGGACTCTGCCTCCTGGGTCCCGTGGGCTGCAGCTCCCTCACTCACTGGTGCCCCTGCTCCTTCGCCAGATTATGCTAATGCACACATGGATAGGATGACAAAAGGAGGGGGGGGAGAAAGGGAGCACAGGGTCAATCACAGCAACAACGGAACGGATGACATACACATCAACATCATACACAAGGACTATGAATGGGCAGTATGGACCACACTGGCATACCATTGGCTAGGTACCACAGCAGGTAAGAGACAGACACTGCCATTTGCACATCAATTGGAACCGACTAAGCCCTGTCTGACATGGAATGCCTGCTACCTAGCCATCTAAAATATGCATTACACCCCAAATACCTAAGCTGAACCACGCTGCAATGTCTAAGCTGGCATATTGGGGCATCCACTGACTAAAACCCTGCACCAAAATCCCAAGCCAGGCAGCATAGATTGTTGTCACACACACCGTACTTACCCCATTGCGGCTGCTGTGATGCCCTAACGAGCCCATTCAACTCTGGGTAGGCCACCGCCAGTATGTGGGCCCACAGGGGGGTCAGATTCCGACAGGCACCCCTCCCTCGTTGGGAGGCCGTCCCCAGCTGGGTCTCTGCGGTCTTCTGGGCCCAGCATCTCAGGTCCTCCCACCGTTTCCTGCAGTGGGTGGTCCACCGGCTATGGACCCCCAGGGTCCGCACGATTGGCAATGGCACGCCACAACCCATTCTTCTGATGGGCACAGACCTGCAGAGGAAACACAGACAGAAGGACACCATTAACCATGCAATCCAACCTGTCAAAGGAATGGCTCACATAATGTATTTGCCCTTCATCAAGCACACACATGACCCGTACCACTGCACAAACACTGCCACCAGCTATACCCCCCAAATTACACACTACCAGCACACATACATCTCCATGCAGCCATGTCGCATGCAATGTACCCATTGTGTACTCACCTGTTGGTCTGGAGGCCCATACAACTGCCCATACATGGGTAAGGACCCCATCCATGAGCCTCTCCAACTATTCTGACGTGAAGGCTGGGGACCTTTCACCTGTTGCACGAGTCATGGCAGGTTCCAGACACAGGTCCCAGCAGCACACGCAGTGGAGACGTGGTCCTGTGGAAAGTCAGGAATCATGTGAAGCAGCAGAAAGAAAATGGCAGTCACGGCCACGGCTGTGAACACCGTTACCGCCGGCGTTTATCATCATTGGTTCCTATACTCCATAGAGGCCCATGTTAACCAATGAGGAATTGCGCCTCCCGCCATGATGCCTAATGCCGGTGGAGTGAGTCACTTCCACCTGTCCCTGCATACAGAACAGGTGATTGCCATTTTCTACTGCTAGTACCCATGTACAGATTTAAAAGTGTGTCATTGTTGTTGAATGTACACACTTAGACAATTCCAGTGTCCAACATACAAACATGCTCTGTGTGCACTGATGTAGTGTGTCCATAGTTCCTGTTGTCACTCCCTTCTTAATTTTGGGTCCCTTAGGTACCAACCACTGCGGAGGAATAGGAGGAGGAGGCATGCACCCGTGTACAGACCCCTTGTGGGCTTGGTTACACTGGAGGACAGGCACATCATACTCACCTATCGTCTGGACAGTGCCACAATCACAGAGCTGTGCACACAAATGGAGCCTGATCAGCTACCTGCTATCTGTTGCACCACAGTAATACCTCCTCTTGTGCAGGTACTATCAGTGCTCCATTTCGTGGCAACTGGCTCTTTCCAGGTGACAGTGGGCTTGGCCGCGGGAATGTCACAGCCATAGTTCTCTATTGTGCTTGCAAGGGTTTTATCTGCCTTGCTCAAACACATGTGCAGCTACATCACATTCCTCCAGGTGGGTGAATTGCCCACTGTGAAGGCTGAATTCTATGCAATGGAACACATACCACATGTGATTGGGCCCATTGACGTGACCCATATTGCCTTAGTCCCCCCAGGGCCAATGAACAAGTAGGAATAGGAAGAGTTTTCACTCACTCAAATTCCACATGGTGTGCCTTGCTGACCAGTACATCTCCCACGTCACTGCCAAGTATCCCGGGTCGGTGCATGATGCCTTTGTCCTGAGGAATAGCAGCGTCCCACAGCTGATGGCACAACTACAGAGGTACAGAGTGTGGCTTATAGGTGAGCCTGAGTCCCCACCCAATGTAAGTCAGTGTGTGCGTTCAGGAGTCATACCCCATGCCATTGTGCAAGGCTAATGTGTGTCCCTCACTTCTTCCAGGTGACTCCGGCTACCCAAACCTGTCCTGGCTCTTGACCCCTGTAAGGAATCCTAGAACAGGGGCTGAGGATAGGTAGAATGATGCTCATGGCATACCAGGAGGATTGTTGAAAGGACCTTCAGTCTCCTGAAGGCCAGGTTCAGGTGCCTCCATCTGACAGGTGGATCTCTATGCTACTCCTCTGAGAAGGACTGCAAGACTGTTATTGTGTGCTGCATGTTGCATAGTTTGGCCCTCAGACGCCATGTACCCTATCTGCAGGAGGAGGAGGTGACAATGCACCTGTGGCAGCAGTGGAAACTGAATACAGTGAGGAGGAGGAAGAGGAGGAGGATGTGGAAAACAGGGCACAAGTGATACTGCAGTACTTTCACTGACACTCAGGTAAGACTGTTGAACTATATATTACACCTTTAAGTTGTGTGCTTTGTGGCTGTAGCATAATGTCAGTCACTAACTTTGCATCCCGCCTGACTGTCACCTATGCCTTCCCTTACTGCAGATGTTTGTGTGGTTTCAACAGTGTAATGCTGTGATGTGTACAGACTGCTGAGACACATAAGTAGTATGGATCAACATATCACTGAACATTTACTCAGGATCAGCGAGTTCCATACAGTACAATACATTGTACATTTCCTTCAGATAAAGCACTATTACTCAAGTTGTGTCCAAGGGTGTTTCTTTGAAAATTTGGTAAACTATGCAGAGTGCAATGGAGTGGCGTGATGGTTTCGAATAGTCCAGTGTAGTGGGCCAGCCTGTTTGTAGCACAGGTCCAGAGTCAAAGGGGCCATAGGAAGGAGAGCAATGGGAGTTCAAAGTGAAGAAGGTGACACAGTGAAACACAAGGGGGACATTCAGGATTTTCAAATTTCCTGGCTGCGGCCTTGGCAACTGTTTCTGGTGTCTGTCTGGGTCACAGGGAACGTTTGCGGGGTGGTACACGTTCTGCAGGTGGAGGGGTGCTGGTGACCTGTAGGTCCTGTGGCAGGGCCTCCTGTCCACTGGCTGTTGAAGATGTGGAGGGCTGCTGGGTGAAGTGGCTAGTGGAAGTGGCCCGCTGGTGTGCTCTGTCCTCCTGCATGGTTTTGGCCATGTTACCCAGCACCCCTACAATGGAGGCCATGTTGACATTTATGCCCTGCAACTGCTGCATGACCTCCTGGTGGTATACTCCCTGCAGCCAGTGGTTCTCCAGCATGATGGTGATCACCTGACCCATCCTGTCCTGGGATTGTTGGTATGCCCCCAGGACATTTGTAAGTGCCTCCTGGGCAGTCTGTTTCCGGGGCCTGTCCTCCCTCTGGCACACAGCTGTCCTCCGAGTATCCATGGCCCCTTGTGCCTTTGTCCCCTGAACGGTGTTCCCCCCTCCCACTGACACCAGGACCCTCATTGTCCTGCCTGTGTGGTACAGACTCAGGTCTCTGTACAGGTGGGCTCACTACTGATTGATGTGTCCTGGGGACAGAGGTGTGGGGCCGTTGTCTGGCTGCTGTGGTGTTAGATTCAGAGGGGGGGCTGTGGTGGACTGGGTGTGGGATGGGGTAGCCGACTGACCCGTGGTCCCAGATGTGCCAGGGATTTCATCCAGATGCAGAGCTCCTGAGTTGCTGTCATCAGTGAGGGCATCTTCTGGTGGGGGACTGGGTAGCCATGGCACCTCCTCGCCGCTGACATTAGCTGGTGCACCTGTGGGGATGTAAGTGATGTGTTATGGTACATGGCAGTGACATATTTAGCATGACTGGCTTTCCCTATGTGATTGCTGTTGTCCTCCCAACTTTGATTGTGTATGGTGATGGATTGTGGAATTGTTAGATCTCCATGCTGTGCATGCATTGGTGGTGGGTGTGCATGCAGGTTTGTTAATTGGGGGTGGTGCGCTTTGTGGGATGGAGGCGGGTGATGGGAGTCAGGGTGAGGGGTCGAGATGGCATGCAGGCATAGGGGTGTGATAGGTAGTAAATGTTGACTCACCACTGTCCAGTCCTCGGGCTACTCCAGTGAGTCCCTCAGGATGCAGGATTGCCAAGACCTGCTCCTCCCATGCTGTCAGCTGTGGAGGAGGAGGTGGGTGTCCACCGCCAGTCCTCTGGATGGCGTGCTGGTGCCTTGCTGCAATGGAACGCACCTTCCCCGTAGGTCGTTCCACCTCTTCCTTATATCATCCCTTGTAGTCCCACGGCGTTCACCCTTTCCACGATCCTCCCCCATAGCACCATCTTCCTGGCAATGGATATCTGCTGGACTAGTGCTCCAAACAGCTGTGCCTCTACTCTGACTATTTCCTCAACCAGGACCCGCAACTCTTCATCGGTGAACCGGGGGTGCCTTTGTGGGGACATGGGTGTTGTGTGGTATGTTTGTTGTGCAGAGTGTTATGTGTGAAGTGGTGGGGTGTGTGGTGCGTGATAGATGGTTAGGTAGTTGTGATATGTGTGTGCAGTTCTCTTTAGGATTGGCGTATCAAAGTGTAACCGTCTTCTCGTGTTTGCAAAGGATTGTGAGTGATGTGGGGGTGTTCCGTAGAGCTGTTGGTGGGTGTTTTGGGTGTGTGTATTTGAGTTAGGTGTGTTTTTTTTTGTTCTGGCCAATTTTGTCTTGTTTTGTATTTGGGTGGCCATTTCCGCAACGGCGGTGTGCACCACCAATGGTTTATCGCCGTGGAATGTCTGCTGTGGTGATTTGTGGGTCATTATTTGGAGGGCGTTGTATTGGTGGTTTAACAGTATGGGTGGTACGACTGATAGTTTATCACGTTCAGTGGGTCTGGCAGATTTGTGGTTGTGGCTGTTTTCTGTCTGCTTTGTATGTATGTGTCATAATCTGGCGGATTGATGTTGCCTCTGCGGCGGTATGCTGGTGGCAGTCAGGGCAGTGGTATTCGGTGTTTGCCGCCAATGTCCTAATGCCCACATAAGTGTGTTCTGAGGTTGTCATCTGTGAGGCTGATGTCATCTACATAGGAGAATGCCTCTGGGTCAATATCATGTAATATTGATGTTATACGGGCTGAGAACAATTCTGGACCGTTCTTATAGCCTTGAGGGAGACAGCAGCATATCCTTTGAGAGCCAAGTGCACTAAAGGCACTCAGATCCAAACTTTCAGGCACTACATTTGGGAAGAAAAACCCTTTGTAAATATCCAAGGTTGTTTAGTATTTTTTTGCACTAGATTGTTAATAAGTGCTATGCTATGTGCATTTTGTATTGCAAATGTACGTGCGTGACTGTTAAGGTGTCTGTAATCTAAGGCTATTCTATTGGAATTATCCAGTTTAGCTACAGAAAACAAGGGGTTATTCATTGGTGATACACAAGGTCAATTACTCCCTGGTACTCAAGTTGTGAGAGTAATTCTCCATCTGGTGCTTTAGCCTCATGTTTAATGGGGTATTGTGGTTGGATCTGTGGAGTTGATCTAATTGGTATACTATGGTAGGGGGGATCTCTATCCCCTCCTACATGGTTGCAGTACAGTTCTGGAAGCTGCACCAATGCCCAGTCTACTACATAGGCTTCTTTTAGTGTATCTGGAACAAGGACTGAGAAAGAAGGCAAAATGACATCTTCCCCTGGCAAGAGATTACGGACAAATTCGGCCAATCTTTTTCTGCCAGGAGGATGTCATAACTAACCTTTAATCTGCCCCAAAATATAACTTTAACACTGCACTCCATGTCTCCCTTAATTTGAATTTTTACTTTATAAACACTGTCTGTTGGGGAGATGCGCCTGTCTGCAGGTTTGACTTCAAGAAAGTTGTTAGTTGCTCTCACATCCAGAAGCTCTTGAAGATTCTGGCAAACTATTGTGACCTCTGACTGGCCATCTAGCAGAGTAAACACCCACTTCCTGTTCTTCAGCAAGTTTCCCAATATGTGTGGCATGTTTCACCAAGATGGCCGCAACCTTTTTCTTTTTGACTTGAGGATCCTGTTGAAACTTCGGATCAGGGTTGTGAATCTTTTCTTGGTTTCATGTACTCGTTTCTGTGTTCTGACCGCTCTCCTCTCTCATTGAGTTTGTGGACGAGCCCTGAAAGGAACAAGATTGGTGAGTGTCAGTAAATTGGTATCTATCAGGAGTTTTTAAAGTTTCCCTTTTTTTAAAAATTTTAGAATTTCTGAGGTCTTCGAGCATGAAGTTTCTCCTCGTTCTTTTTTATTATCTTTATTAGGCGTGTTTGATAGAGTAGAATCCTTATTGGATTTACCTTGTGGGTTACCTGGTTTAGCTCCCAGACTATCCCGACCTATACTGGTATAAGTTTGGTGATAAATGTCAACAGCTCGCATTCCTGTCCCTGTTGAGGAACGTCCCGAAGCCGCTGGCATACTGCTAATGCTACTGCTTCCCTCTTAGGATTACTTAATATATTTGAGGACACTGTGGCAATATTGCCCATTGCATCCCCCAGTCCAGGGCAGGGAAACCCCTGTATTCCTCTTGAATTTGCTTAAACACTTCCGGAAGATTTGCAAGTGTTGTGTACCGTGTGTGGTAGTGTGGGGTACAACGAAACCTACACCCCAAGTTGCACAGTTGTCCACTGAGGAAACCATCCCAAAGGGTAAGCACATTCTTAGAATTCTATGTTTATGTTGGGGTCCTGTGTGGGGAAAAACTGTTTTTCTGCTAGCCAAAATGGAATTTCTTCGCTTTTGCTGCGTACTGAACCCATTATTGAACGCACAGTGGCAGGATTTATTCCTGAAGTAACCAAATGTGGTTGCACTGGAGCAGTCCTCGTTGGGGCAGTATTTAAAGTCTGTATTTTTCGACTAAATGATTATACAAGCAGAGTGCATCCACTACTGGCAATGTTTCTGCAATGGGCATGGTGTATATGCAGCCAATTCTGGCCATGTAGGACCTTCATTCATTACTTAAAGGACCTAATCTAACGTTTTGTGGAGCATTTGGTAGGCAGGGCGCCATCAAGCCAATTATGGTGTCTTTGAAAAGATAGTGGTATTTCTAAATATGGATATGGTCTGTATTGTGCAGGTGCATTTGCTACTGGGTAATTGTGAAATGCATGTGAGTACACAAGCACTCCTGGAAAGGTGACCCAAGAATACAAAATTTCCGTTCTGTATGTATTGTGAGCCTCAACTACGAACGTGACTTCCTGCCCTGTAGGAAAGTACCATCTTCCTTGGCAGGTTACCCCCTTTTTTTCCTGTATGTCAGTATGTTTTTGCCTGTCTCACTGGGATCCTGCTGGTCAGGACCCCAGTGCTCATAGTTTATGGCCTGATGTGTGCGTCTGTATAGTGCTTGACTATGTCACTGAGGCTCTGCTAATCAGAACCTCAGTGCTTATGCTCTCTCTGCTTTTAAATTTGTCACTGTAGGCTAATGACTTCATTTACCAATTTTAATTAGCACACTGCCCCCCCTTATAAGTCCCTAGTATATGGTACCCAGGTGCCCAGGGAATTGGGGTTCCACGAGATCCATATGGGCTGCAGCATTTCTTTTGCCACCCATAGGGAGCTCAGACAATCCCTTGCACAGGCCTTCCATTGCAGCCTGCGTGAAATAACGCACATGTTATTTCACAGCCATTTTCCCTGCACTAAAGTAACTTATAAGTCACCTACATGTCTAACCTTAGTTCCTAAGAGTGAGGGCACCCTTGTACTAGCAAAGGTGCCCCCACATAGTTCAGGGCCATATCCCGGGACATTGTGAGTGCGGAGATGCCATTACATGTGTGCACTACATATAGGTCAATACCTTTATGTAGCTTCACAGTGGTAACTCAGAATATGGCCATGTAACATGTCTAAGATCATTGAATTGTCCCCCCATTCCAAATCTGGTATTGGGGAACCCATTCTATGCACCCTGGGGGTTCCACTATGGACCCCCCATTACTGCCAAACCAGCTCTCTGAGGCTTGCACTGCAGCTACA
Source organism: Pleurodeles waltl (assembly GCF_031143425.1). Lineage (NCBI taxonomy): Eukaryota > Metazoa > Chordata > Amphibia > Caudata > Salamandridae > Pleurodeles > Pleurodeles waltl. The sequence continues at coordinate 191,855,987 of NC_090439.1, forward strand.
GCTGCTGCCACCTCATAGACAGGGTTCTGCCCTCCTGGGGTCTGAGCAGCTCAGTCCCAGGAAGGCAGAACAAAGCATTTCCTCTGAGAGCAGGGTGTTACACCCTCTCCCTTTGGAAATAGGTGTTACAGGCTTGGGAGGGGTAGCCTCCCCAAGGCTCTGGAAATGCTTTGAAGGGCACAGATGGTTCTCTCCTTGCATAAGCCAGTCTTCACCGGTTCAGGGACCCCTTGTCCCCTGCTCTGGCGTGAAACTGGACAAAGGAAAGGGGAGTGACCACTCCCCTGTCCATCACCACCCTAGGGGTGGTGCCCACAGCTCCTCCAGTGTGTCCCAGACTTCAGCCATCTTGCTTTGCAAGGTGTGGGGGCACTCTGGAGGGCTATGAGTGGCCATTGCTGTGCCAGAAGGTTACGTCAGAGACCTCTCCTGATAGGTCCATACCTAATAAGGTGTCCAATCCCCAGCTCAGGGCTATTTAGGGTCTCTCTTGTGGGTTCTCTGCAGATTTTGTTTGCAAGTTTCCTTCAGTAATCCTCTGCAACTACTACTTCATTCTCTGACCTCGGATCAACCGCAGTCTGCTCCAGGAACTGCTGTAACAGCAACAAAGTATCCACAAGGGATACTTTCCTCTGCAACCTCAGCTCCAGCCAACAACTGCAACAGTTTCCACGGTGTGCAAGCTCTGGGGACTCCCTGTCTTCACCCTGCACCAGAAGGACCAAAGAAATCTCCCGTGGGGTGACGGAGTCACTCTCCTGCTCAAGCAGGCACCTTCCATGACGACGACCGCTACCTTTGGACTCCTCTCACAGCGACGAGTGTGCTCCTAAGGACACAGAGGTTGGACGCCATCGACATAGACTGTCCTGAGGTCCTGCTGACGCAGTTTGGAGGAGGTCAGACCTTGCCTTCTCCGAGAGCGATGCTACCCCTGTGTACTGCGTCTTCTTCACCTCCTGAGGCCTCTGTGCACAATGTGCAAAATTCCTTTGTGCACAGCCTGGCCCAGGTCCCCAGCACTCCATCCTGCGATGCTCAACTTGCTGAGTTGTTCTCCGGCGGCGTGGAACCTTCGTTTGTTGTCCTGCACCAACCGCGTTTTGCACCTCCTTTGTCCCCGTGTCCTGGGACTCCCGTGGGTGCTTCCTGGCATCCTGAGGTCTCTCTGAAGCGCTGAGAGCCCCCTCTTCCTCCTCAGACAGTTGCCATTTTGAAGCAAAACGCATATTTGTCGCAACCTAGGCTTGTAGGCGACTTCCAACATGAAATCATGTCTACATCCATCTTCACGTCGTGGGACATCCTTTGCATAATGCAGGAATCCGCTGGCATCTTCCGAGGGTGCATTCATGCAGTCTTCGACTAACTAGGGACTCTTCTTTTGCAACCTCTTCTGGGTTGGCATGAGCTCCTGTCCTTCCTGGAACTTCTCTCAACTTCTGGACTTTGTCCCCTTCTTTTGCAGGTCTTCAGGTCCAGGAATCCAGCAGTTGTTGTTTGCAGACTTGGTTGGTTACTGCAATAATCCATATCACGAGGTGTTGTGTGTCCTGAGGAAACCTGCAGTAATTTACTCCTGCTTTTCTGGGCTCTGGAGTGGGGTAATTTACTTACCTTTACTGTATTCTTACTCTCCCAGCGATTCTGCACACACTACACTTGTCCAGGGGGGAATTTGTGATTCGCATTCCACTTTCTTAGTATATGGTTTGTGTTGCCCCTAGACCTATTTTCTCCCATTGCATTCTGTAGCATTTCCTATTGTTTGCACTGTCCTATGACTAATTACTTGTATAATTTTGGTGTCTAGTGTATATATTGTGTATAATACTTACCTCCAGAAGGAGTATTGTCTCTAGGATATTTTTGGTATTGTGTCACCCAAATAAATACCCTTATTTTTGGTAACACTGAGTATTGTCTTTACTTGTGTATAAGTGCTGTGTAACCATAATTGGTATTGCAGGAGCTTTGCATGTCTCCTAGTTCAGCCTAAGCCGCTCTGCTATAGCTAACTCTATCAGCCTAAGCTTCTAGAACACTACTACTTCACTAATTAGGGATAACTGGACCTGGTATAAGGTGTAAGTACCCAAGGTACCCACTACAAACCAGGCCAGCCTCCTACACCCTCCCATCAGTAAGCCTATGATTTCATAAATGTGTGAGAGGTTGTCTCATGTTTGCTGTAATTGTTACCCATTGAAGGTCCGCCATGTGTAAAAAAATGGTTAGTTCAGAGATGGAAGCACCAATTTGGGGAGATCCTTTTTAGGGTTCAAGCTTGAACAACCTACAGACGTCTCTGTATAAGGTAATTAGGGTGCCTGTAGCATGTAACGAGACAGATACTTGGGAGATATGTAAAGTTAGTGCCTACCCAATGTTGGGTGCCATGTCGTAGGACTCTCAACAGAGAGACAAGACTGCTGGTTTTGGGCGGCAGCACCATCACGTGTGGGGGACTGAGTCAAACCCACAATGTCTGGCAGCTGTCAGCCTAACCCTTCTAGCCAGCTGGCAGCACCGCATACAAACCTACCCATCCTTATAGTTTTTACCTGAGAGCATAGCAGTGTTAGTCCTGTTCCGCCTGTACTTGTCTCTGGAAGTAAGTCCTGTCCCCATACCTGAAATAATAAGTGGGGGTTGTTTGGGTTGTTTGCCTTTTGTCTGCTGGCAGTCCTCCCAAAGTGGCTGGAGCAGCGAGGCCAAGTTCAGCAGAGGTGCGACAACATGATACAACATAAGATGGCTGACTGGAATGTCTCCTCTAACCTTATCTTTGCCAGTGTGGTGTTTTTATAAGAAAACATGTTGTTTTCTAAGAACTGGCCCGACATCACAATGCATCTTTTCTGTATAAGGTGCACTACACACTTTTGGACAGGCAAAACATGTTAGATTATCATATACCTTTTTGAGCAGACCACAAGATGAAAATGTTGTGTAGAATGAACTAATAGCAATCCCTATGTGAAAAGGCAACTGATGAAAATAATAAAACATCACTGCTAAAATGAAGCCATGCTAAAATAATAAAAGGAATAAATGAAAATAAATTAGGTAAAAGGGCGCAGGCCCAAACCTAAAATTAGTATGACCAGCATCTTTCTAAAATGGGCCCACAACAGCATCGAAAACTTAACTTACACCTTTTGTGTCAACCTTGGCATGCATAAGTAATAATATGAAAGGGGTAAGATCTGTTTCCATGGCTTTCCTGGGGAGTCAGAGTGTTATGTTCAGGTTAACATAATCACATTCCACCCTGGTTATTTTGGGTTTAAGGTGAGGCACTGCGAGCCAGCAAGGAGTTAGACTGACATTTACTAATGGTGTGGTTGGACTCAGTCTGCCACACCCGGAGACCTCAGAAAAGCATTGCAATTTACGAAACCGTTATAATTTCAACAGCCTTACAGGTATCAGTACACTGATACACACGCCCTTTTCGTTCCTTTCAGGACATCTCAGACAAATGGTCTAAGAGAGCGGGTAGTCAGAATGCAGAACAGAGAAGTATGTGAAACCAAAAAAGGACTTTTAACTCTTGTCTGACATCATCATAAAGAAGAAAGAGAAACTTCCTCAAAAAGAACTCGATTCAAAAAGAAGAAAGTTGCAGGAATTTTAGCAAAATATGCCACACACATTCAGATTGTTACTGTGGGACAGGACATGGGCAGTGACTCTGCTGGACAGCACAACAGCGGTCACTGTAGTTTGCCAGAATCTTTGAGTTTCTGAATGTAAGAGCAACTAACGACAACTTGGAAGTCGATACCCCAGATATGCGAGTCACCTCTCCAGACCAAATTTATAAACTAAATTGAGGGGGACATAATGCAAACAATTAAAGCAACTTCCTGGGAAAGATTAACACTTAGCTATGGCATCTCTTCGCTGGAAAAGATTGGCCACCAGAGTTTGTTAGAACACTCCCACAAGGGGAAAATGTGATTTTACTGTCTTTCTCAGTCCTTGTTCAAGAGCAAATAAACCAAACGTGTGTGCAGACTGGGCTCTGACATGAAGCAAAACCTCCTGACAAGGAGAATCTCTCACAGCTCGAGTACTAGGTAGTAATTGAATCCTGCCTATCTCCTATTAAAAATCCTTTGTTCCCAGAAGCTAAGTCGGATCATTCATATAGAATAGTCTTAGATTACAGACTTTTAAATATTCATACACGCACAGTTGTAATACAAAACTCACACAGTACTGCACTAATGAACAACATTGTCTGCAAAAAATACAAAACAACCTTGGATATTTCCAATGTTTTTATCTACCAAATATAGCACCTAAAAGCAGGGATCTAGCCCGTTTTATCCGTGCTTGGCTCCCAGCGCCACTTTGGTGACTTCCCGAAGGGTATAAGAACAGTCCATAGCTGCTCTCAGCCTGGGTGAAATCAATATTGCATGATTTTGACCTAGAATTATTGTCCTATGTCTATGACGTATATCTGATGGATGAAGACTTAATCACAAATTTTGCCAAGGTAGATTCCATTGTAATGGGATTTGTTGAACATGGCTACAAATTCCATATAAAAAAATTGCTTTTCTCAGTGTCCTATATTTGGGAAACAAGCTTTCAAATGAGGGGAAAGGTCTGGCACCACACTTCCTAGAGACGTTGCACAATTGCAACCACCAAACACCATAAAAAAATTACAATCCTTGTTAGGATTTTTTGATTTTGGCAGAATACATCCCAGATTATGAACAATGCATAAAATAACTTTAGTACTTAATATGTCCTGATTATTCAAATAAACATAGGATACCAGAATACACATTAATACTCAGAGCCTTACAGACTGACATTCTTGAAGCAAAAGAATTACACACACATGAAAACAAAACAAATCTGTTCATCTGGATAATTCGTGGTGCCATTGGCTTTACTTATGTCACATTCAATGAAGGTGACACAGAGCTGTTTTACTTATAAATCACATTTATATTCCAATGTTGAAATGCGTTTTGCGTCCACTGAAAAAATACTGACTGCAGTTCAGATGGCTGTTGTTAAGAAAAGACCACTGGCTCAGGGAGAATGCATCGCTGTTGTAACCCCAGTTCTAGCCTTGGAGGCTGTCACTAAGGCTATGGTTCCAAATGCAAACACCTTACATCCTAAATGGATACAATGGGCCACTTCCTTGACTGCCACTAATGTAGACTTTGGGGGTCATTATGACCCTGGTGGCCCCGCCGACAGCGTGGCAGTGCAGGACCGCAAATTTTGACATTGGTAGTGAACTGGCTGTACTGCAGCCAGTTCACCACCTGTACCGCCAGGGTGGTACGACCGCCTGGCCGAAGGTAAACCACCTTCAACCCGGCGGTCCACCAAATACCGCCCATGGTATTATGTGCATCCTTACCTCCAGGGATTCCGTGGCAGCAGCCCCGCCACGGAATCCCTGCCGGTAACAATGCTGGCGACAGGAATGCTGATTCCTGTCGCCACTTCATGACTCCCCAACTTCCCCCCCATGTAGGACCCTCCCCCTAACCCTGACCCCATCCGATCCCCACCACCCCCAAGCCATGAAATCCCCACCCGATCCCCATTCCAACACCCCCCTCCCCTGCATACACGCATTCACACACATACACTTGCATACACACGCACACAAACACACATGACACCCTCCACCCCCGCCATTCACACAAACACATCCTCTCATTCATGCACACAACACTCAACACCCCTGGTCCCCCTCCCCCTCCCTTGTCGGTCTATCACCTTACCTGGTGGTCGTGCTGGTCGTCCGGGAGCGAACGAGGTCCATGGCGCTTGCTCTGCGGCCAGTGCCCCGCCAACACAACACCACCACGCCTACTACTAAGTCGTAATAGGCGTGGCGGTGTTTGTTGATGTGGCTGTGCCAGCGGAGCAACCTCCACTGCACTGCCAACTGCCAGTATGGCTGGTGGCGGCTCTCCACCCACATTATGGCAGAAAGCTACCAACAGTCATAATATGGCAGTCGGGTGACCGCCATCACTGGCGGTCTAGTGGCTGGTGGGACTTCGGCTGTTTACGTTGTAGACCACTGAAGTCAAAATGAGGGCATATATAGTTGACCCAAAATTGCAACTGTAGAGTTTCTCTAGTAGGAAATGGAGTACCCCATGCTCACTAATATTATGCCTCTTGATTAGTATAACTATATTATTTATACTGATAGTTCAGCCCAACCGGCTATAGGTACCAAACATCAATACTCTGCAGTCCTTTATGGAGTAATGAGGGATGGAGAATTCCACACTCAACAAACCTTTGCACAGTCCCTTGAGGATTGCACTGCACAGCTAGCTGAGCTCAAAGCATTGATTTTGGCACTGGAACATATCAATCCTGAATTCCCAAGAATTATAGTGTGTTATCCATTCTATTGTGTCCAGTCTTTAAATGAAAAGGTGCATTACTGGCTCCTCAGTGGATTCAGAGACTCAAAAGGTAACACTATCAATTATAAAGTGTGTTGGGAAAGGTGGCAGAACTCAAAGACAAACTGCCACTGGCTTATGTAGTAAATAAATTGGGCCATCAATGTGTTGAAATACACATTCTAGGGAACTCGCTGGCTGATAAAGCACCCAAATTGCAGTTGTTACAACTGTAGCGATGATTACTCGTTCCATATGAGGGTGGATGAAGAAATAGTGACTGCTGTGAAAGCATTCTTTTACTAGAAGCACATTCAGCAAAATATTCTTACCATATAAGTGCCCAAAACATTCCTTTTATAACCATTCCAAGGGTGGATAATCTTGTGATCGCTGACCAAGACTGTAGGCTAGAATTAATGCAAGCAGCGCATGAGGGTGTTGCTTCTGCCCATGCTGGTGTGGCGGCTACAATTTTTTAAAATGCTACTGGTGGCATGGTCTGTACAAGCAAACAAGGAAGTATGTCCTTACCTGTGACATTTGCCAACAAATTAAAGGTTCCACTGTGAAGTGCCAACCACAAACACCCTACTTAGTTTCCAACAAGCCTATGCAGTGTTTGTACCTGGACCACTGTGGTCTTTCAAATTCTGATGCTGCATACAAATACATTCTACTTGCTTTAGACGCTTGCTCCAGATTCTTTGTTGGGTGGCCACAATGCTCAGCTGATGCTCACACTGTTATTAATGATTTGCAAGTCTTTGTCAAGACATATGCAGCATCTACATTCCACTCGGATCAGGGCACTGCTTTTGCCTCTAAAGCATATAGGGATACCATTGGAACCCTAGGTGTAGCTGTGTATTTTTCTTCCCCCTATCATCCTAAGGATAATTGAATAGTGGAGAGAAAGAATTGAGAATTAAAGTGGTCCTTAACGGATACATTATTAGGTTCAGGTTGTAAATGGATCCATCACCTCTATGAAGGTCTTGAGAGCATTAAATAATCTGCCTAGAAGATCTTTGGGCGGGTGTACTCCATATGAAATCCTGTTTGGCATCCCGATGTCTGTCTCAGATCTTGATAGTCTTGATGCAGTGACAGCAGAAACTCCTTTTGACATAAATGAATGTCCCATTGTCTTAAAGGAGCTCCAAGACTTCCAAGATGAGTGTTCTACTACAAATGCCACTGCTGTGGGAATGAGGGATACACCAGCATCTACAGGGTGGATTACATAATTGGGGATCTAGTCCGAGAGAATACTGCAGTGAGAAAAAAAAATCTGCTCAACCTTCCATGTACCAGTGCCAATCCTTGGAATTCAGGGCTATCCGAACAGTCATCCTACCATCACTTGCAGTTTTGTAAAGAGAAACACTTTGTCTACCCTGATCAAATTAAATTGCATTATGTGGCTGATCTCACACAGTAGACCTTGAGGACTCCAGGGTAGTTCCCTGCCCCCTCTCACTAACATACAGGGGATACCTCTTCAAGCATTAAACAACATTGAAATTATTTCCCCTAGGGTGGGGAGGAAGGAGAATTAACTGCTGTCCCAGTTACTGCTACAAACACCAAAACCACACATGATGCAAGTCTACAGTTTTCAAATACTTCTTAAAAAAACGGTGTTGTTTATGATAAATTACCTTTATAGGTGCCTATCAGTTCTGTTTTACATGCAGCGGCTCCTGTCTTCACACAGACTGCTTCTGGGTGCTTTGTTAACATTGACAATTTTTCAGCAGACTCGCCAGAAGCTTCCCTTCATGGTATACGTAAGCTTTTTCATTGGCTTAAACACCCTTATCTATCCACTCATGGTCCTATTTGTGGATTATACTCAGCTTGCTGGCTCTCTTTCTGTAGATTAGTTTTGTGATTGTCTCCTTCTTGCTTATAAATCAGTGTTATCTTCCTGAAAGCTCAGCTGTTGAACTGGTAGATGAGATTCTAAAGACTCATGTGTCTTTACTCAAAGTGCAAAGAGACTTGTCCCTAGTGAACATCTCTGCAGTTCTTGTTCTTGATGGGATTGGTTGGGATAAGGTTACATATGATATATTTGGTCCTACAGAAACTATTTAGATCCCTTATGTTTTTAAAATTTCTATGGACTGTATCATTACACCTGGGGTGTGTCTGATGATTGGGATGTGAAAACAGTTTAATCTTTGCTTTTTGAGCTTGAATATTAATACTGTATTTTGAAAGTGAAGACGTATATGAACTCCGCAAATTATGGAGAAATATATTATCATTGCTATGCGCACCATTACCTACACAGAACTAGTACTCAATGTACAATTTTTAATCATACACAAAGGGAATTTCGTCCGACTCTTCTAGTGGGAAGTTCTAAAACATATTCAGATAAATGTACATACTTTTCTGGCCATGATGTTACTGATTCACTATCTTATTATTTCAAATTACCTTCACTAAAGCAAGGAAAAATATGCTGACTGCTCGTAATTTAATGTATTCAGATTAATTTTGTCTCCCAACTAGCCATTAAGGGTTATGAATATTGGAAATATAGTTGATTTGAAATCAATTTGGGGAACAAAAGAATGGCAAGTACAGGGCATGGATGCCTAGCATGTCTTATTTCATTACAGATGATTTTTCTGAATGGCATTCTTCAACAGACTACTTGTTTAGGTATAGCAAAATTTAAAGAACTGACAGTTGCCAAAGTCTGGTAAATTACACAGAATATCAGCTCAATGGTATGGTCAGAAACGGTTCATTTAATTCAACACTTTAAACTTTCAACTGTATTGTGGCAAGTGGACACAAACTGTTGCCATGCACATTTTGTAAACTCCACACAGGGTTTTAAAGCAGGCAGACCCGACCCTTGTTATATCGAGGCATAACATTCAGGGAATGTCACTACATGTGGTGTTGGGAAGATATGTCAACAATGGTTGGAACATTCCACTTTGACATCTGTAAAAGAACACCTCTCTCTCCTCTCTGATGACATAAATATGCAAGATTTCTTGTAAGATCATAGGTCACCACGTTCCAAAAGATTCTTGTATGCACTGTGCAATGAAATACGGAAGCTTTCTTAAATGAAAGCTGCAGCTTGTTTAAGGCAAATAGAGAAAGCAAATTTAGAGACAGCATTAGCCATTCTTAATGGGATGAATACATTGCTCACTTGCATTTACACACAACAACATTGTATCATTTGCAATTGATATTATACAACATGACATGCCATTTTTACAACATGGACAGAGTCAGCTTAGATCCATCATGCAGCTGGATGTTATAGGTTCTGAAATCGAATGACAAGACCTTTAAGCATGTAAACTTAAAAGAGTTATTCTTGCCTTTCAATCTAACATGCAAACAATAAATAAAGGCAAAGAAGAAGTAACATATACAATGCTAAACATTGAAAGATAGAAAAGTTGCCTTCCTCAGTGGCTGAGACACCATCAGCAGTATGGTTAGTACATGGAGTAATCTCCCTACCATTCAAACATTGTGTGCAGATTTGAAGATTTAGGGGAGAGTTTTATATTTGAGGCATATACCTTTCGGTTATAAATGTGAGAGTGGAGAAAAGGAAGTGCTTCTCAGTGGTAGGGATTGTAAAACTTCAGTAAGCCACTCAGTGTTTTATAAACAGGGGACATTGCACCATGGTTGTAGTGCGCCTGCAGCTAATTTAGCTTCCCATGCCCTTGATTCGCCCAGTGTTTCAGTTACTTTCAAATGGAAGTTACTTAATGCTGAGTGATCAAGCCTGCTGTGGGATGAGAGCATGTGTCCCATATGTGATTTTTTTTCTCAAATAGTGACCTGCTGTAGTAACATTAATATCCAGCCAATAAAAATTAATTGACAACTCATGATAGGAGTGTGATGCAAGATGGTTGCGGGTGCGACCTTTGCATGCCCAATAGCAGGGACTTTTAAATGTGCAAATACACTGATTCTGCACAATTCTTACCCAATCAAAATGCAGGTCTTTAGGCCTTCTGCTATGTAGGGTCATAGATGTGTCTAACTATTGCTGTTTCTGGGCAGGCAAGGCAATGCATACCACATGAGATGTCCTTTTATGCAAGCTTCCCATTACAAGCTGCTCAGACGAGTTCATCAGTTTAACTGAGGTCATGCGACTTTTAGGGACATCTTGCAGGCCTTGTTATCATTAAATATCACAAACCGGAACAGGACAAGATGGATTTCAAATAAAATAAAACATGCTTCCACAAACTACCACACATCCAGCTGTTTGGTAAACGCAATATATAGCACTTTGGAGTAGCTCCACTGGAGGAACTAAATGACAACTGGTCTTTATCTTTTTGATCAGTATGGGTCTCTTGAATGCAGCAATAGGTATTATCTATGGACATGGATATTGTGATGTTCCCACTGAGGATTCATTCCTGGAGTTGTCCTATGTGTCTTCGGTTGCTTCATGGTGCCTTTTATGAGCCATCTCAGGTGGATATGTACACTACAGCTCCAATGATGTTTTCATCTGGCTGACAACTCAGGGCATTGCACAGGCTTCAACTGCCTTGGCGGACGCTGAGGCTTTGGATCACATATCTTTCTTCAATCTGCTCTGATGCTTTGATGGTTCTGTCGTCTGCGGATGCGGGATCCTCTCTGGACTCCCTTCCTATTGATGTGCTGCATGACATCATGGCTGCCTCCAATTACTTTTAAGTTTGTCCTGTGTTGATAAAAAATGTGACTATTTTTAATTGGCTCCTTTTATTGTCTGCTCTGCTTCTTGGCATGAACATTGTATTGCTGTTAGGAATTTAGACATTTTATTGTTCCTAGCATTTTAGATGGGTTATTAGAATCTGTCTTCTCTATCTGGCAAAGGAAGGATGCTGTGGGGACCTCTAAAACACAAGTTGGTTACTCCTGTTTTAGCATCACAGCTCATATTTTATTCCTTTAGTACAACTGCTTTTTAGTGTTAATTGTTATATAATTTTATCAGCTTGCTTTTTTTTTGTGGAAAACAAGGAACAAATTGCTTGTTTAGTTAGCCTTTGCACAACATATAATCAGTACTTTCTGTCCAGGGCTAAAGAACTCTGTACACAATATGCTGGTTGTGTTGCCAGTTTAGGAGACAGCTTCTAACATCTAGACATAACATTGCATCATTACTGTACTTCCAATACTCAGAATAGACCACTTCATATGGTGAAACATGTTGAGTGAAAAATAGGTATCAAGGTAATCTATGTATTTCTGAAATGGGCACAAGATATGGAGTTTAGGAGAAGTGGTTATTTGTACATCTCTGAATGTGTGGGTACCCGTAAGTGCATATGATTCAGACGATATGTTTCAAAATGTCTTCTTTCTTACATACTGGCTGACATTTGGAAGGCACAAATGCAGCAAAATCCTGCGGTAATAATTAATATATCCTACTATTCTGTCCTTCTAAATGCATTCTTTTAAAAATGATATCTCAGTTGTGTAAGTAGCCTAATGCCCACGACAGGAAACGCCCAAAACACAACATGGTTACTTCACAATTTTCTACTCAACACTGACCCGTGTTTTACAAGTCCGTAGCTGTGGATTTAGGACCATAGCTCAACTGACACCTAGGAAAACCTAGCAAACCTCTACATTTTTGAAAACTAAACACCAAGGGGAATCTAGGATAGGGTGACTTGTATGGCTCTTCCTAGGTTGTTTTACCCAGAATCCCTTGCAAACGTCAAACTTTGACTTAAAAAACACATTTACCTCACATTTCTGTGATAAAAAGTGCTAGAATCTGTGGGGAGCCACAAAATTCCATTCACCCAGCAGTACCCCAAGTCTTCTGATAAAAATGCCACCTCACTTTTGTGGCTCGGCCCAGTGCATACGACAGACAGGCATTAAACGAAGGTCAATGGGAGTCTCGAGGAGTGACTCTCATTGACCCTGGTTTGAATTGTTCCTGTTGAGGGCACTAGGCCAAGTCACACAAGTGTAATAGCATTTTTATCTGGACAAGTGGGGGAATGCTGGGTGGTAAGTATTTGTGGATGCCTCTTGATTCTGGAAGTTTAAAACATAGAAATGCAAGGAAAATGTTCAATTTCAGGCAAAGTTTACGGTTTGCAGGGAATTGTGCATAAGAAAACTTTGTGGGATTCATGTGACCACACCACCCTGGACCTCCCCAGATGTCTTGTTTTCAGAAATGTTTGGGTTTAGTTGATTTCCCCAGGTGGCAGCTGACCCGAGACAGGAATGTCCAGCCATTCAGAATAGAGGTAGGATGATATTGGAACTTAGCCCAACTCTGCTGCCCATATGTATAAGAAAAGCATCCAAAATCAAAATTTCCCTTCTTATCAAAAAGGTGAGGATACGTTAATCCCCAGGGTTGTAGAAAGACTGTTGGGGTGATATTGGCGGTGGAAGCAGGCCACCCTCACACCTTGTGGCAATGAAAATACTCCCTGGTGTCTAGTAGGCTTTTTACCCCTCTCACTGGGGCAGATTGGAGATAAAGACCTCTTTTCAACCCCCTTGGGGAGGTGGGGGTGGGGGGGGGGGAAATACTACTGTGGGCCATTTGACCGGTGGCGTTAGCCCTAATGCCTAGGCAGGCCTCCCCCACCCATTTCTCCACAAAAAAGTCCCTGGTGTCTAGTGGGCTTTTCCCCTTCTGGGGGCAGATTGGATGTAGCAACCTCCAACCTGCCCCCTGGGGGAGCCAAAAGACTTTTGGGGGGGAGCATTAGCCTATTGCTGGGTGGTTGCTCCTCTTTCAGATATAATCCCTGGTGGAACCGAAAGACTTTTGGCCCCCCTCCAAATATAATCCCTGGTTATCTAGTGTGCGTTCTGCTCTCCACCAGGGGCAGATTGGAGAAAAACACATCCTGCCTGCTCCCAACATGGGCAGAAAGACTGTTGATTGTTGTAGGGGTGAATGGGACCTAGGCCCAATGCCTGGGAGGGCCACCCCGCCCACTTTGCAGTTAAAAAAACCCTGGTGTCTAGTGGGCTTTCTGCCTCACCCAGGGGTGGGGGGACAGGTTGAAAGTAAGCACCTCCAATCAGACCCCAAGGAGCAGAAAGACTTTTGGGCCTGGGCACCAGGCAATTGGCAAGGGGGCTGCTCCTCCCCTCCAAATATAATCCCTGGTAGTCTAGTGGGCTTCCTGCCCCCACCGGGGCCAGATTGGAGGAAAACACCTCCTATCAGCAGCCAGCAGATGCAGAAAGACTGCTGGGGTCATTTGGGTGGGTGGGGGCTAGGTCCAGTACCTAGGAGGACCGCCACCACCTATTCTGCAAAAACAACAAAAGAATCTCTGGTGTCTAATGGGATTCCTGCCCACTCCCCCACCCTGGGGTCAGAAAGAGTTTGGGTTTTGTGGGAGGAAGCATTAGGCCTTAGTGATGGTAGCTCCTTCCCCCTCAAGAAATAGTCCCTGCGGTCTAGTGAGTGGATCCTTGCTTAGGGATCGCCCTCCTGTGGTGATCCCCAAGCAGGGATCCAAGGGAAATAGTACAATTGGAAGGGGGAGATTTTTCCCTTTCCAATGACATCTCCCCGATCCAAATCGGGGCTCGGAAAGCTGAGGTATGCTCCTGAGCACCGATGTAAGTGAAAGTAAAAGAGCTGATTGGCTCATTTTATTTTCACTTTCTGTGTAATGAGGTTGGCGCGCCATGCGCACTGATCATCATCATTACACAGAAGAACAAAATACGGCCTTGGGTGCTGGGGAAGCCCTCCCCCAGATTCCGGGGATTGAAATAATAAAAGGAATCCCTTTGTTTCTCACACCAGAGGGATTTCTTGCCTCATGTGTGAGGACGACCTGGACCCATCCTCAGCACACAAGCACCGGTGCAGAGGACGGCACAGACCCATCCTCTACACTGAAAAGGGCAATAGTTGCATCAAAACTAGAGTTAACTTTCTGCCTGTTGTCTGTTATAGTAGCTTGCTTAGATGGAATCCTTGCCAGCACAGTCACAACCACTTTAACATAGACCTTTGCCGCTGATGGTAGATACTTCTTGTTCTTTTTCTAGCCACTGTACCACCATAAAGTTGGGCAGTTTTTTCCTCATTCTTACATTTGGGTAAAGACATTGTGGTGAGAAAGAAAGGTGAACGCTTATGATTAAACTGGCCCATGATTGGCAGACTTAACCTCGATCCATGGAGACTTCCCATTCATGCAGGCTCAGGATGAGCAGCAAGGAAAAGGGAAAAGTTTGAAGATAGGGGCTCTGTCTAAGCATTTGAAGACCACAAACCCCACCCAAATACTGATCTCTATAATGAAGGAGGCTAACTTTACATAAAATATTACTAAAAGAATTCTTATATAATATTGTAATAACCAGTGGAATTTCAGCTGGTTTATTAACTTTTATGCAACCCATAGAGTACCTACATTACATAACTAAGGTACCATTATTCATGCCAAAAGCCATTTGGAAAACAATGGTTGATAGGTAAAACATGGTGAATGATTGTTTTCTCAGAGATGGAAATTACTAAAACTAGAAAGCCGTCTACGTGGCACAGTTCTCTTTGATCAAATATTCAATATAGAGTATTGGAAATCCATCTTTGTGGAAAAAAACAAAATGAGATCCCTAGGTTTGTTTTTAGGCGTGGCTTGACAACGCAGCTGTCCACAACCCTATACTTACCAGTTCTATGAAATATACACAGAGTAGGCTTTAGCTCTGCCATGCTATTAACAGGTTGGTGTATCATTCAGGTGCCTTTGATGAGTGTTTATTGAAATACACAAGGAACTATTTCACATCTCAAACGTAATTTTAATCATCACACATTAAATTATTTGCCTCATAGATGTCTTGTATACAGAAAACAAAACTTTTTTCTTTTGTTTTTCACTTCAGCAATTTTAACTTGATGCAAGTCAGACCTATTGGCTTTGCCAGTGTTTGTTTTGGGACCTTGGTTTAGACTTCTCCTGTGGTGTAGGACCTGCTAAACAGTTCAATCCGTGGCATACACTGCATCAAATGCAAGCCCTTCACTCTCAATGCAGCACTGATAGGAGGTCAGAACAGGACTCAACAACTAAAATGTGTTTTTCAAAACTAACAACTGAAATATTGTAACTTTCAAAAGTGGATAAAGTCATACAAGGTATAAATGTGTCCTTTTATGAGCTAAGCAGAAAATGTGTCCATAGTTATACTTTACGCCTGTGATTTAACAGATGACAACGTATGTAGTCACCTTGCTGCAGTGTTGGTCATAGCTCAGATAGCTAAATAATGCCAAACCGTTAACATCTTAGTGGTGGTAGCTATTAATATCATGTTCAAATCCCCAGTGTTGATTTAATGACTCTTACTCATTTTCTAGCATATTTAAAAACATAGGTTTTAGTTTGTGAAAATGATCAGTTTTCTAACTATTTTTTAGCCAGACTGTAATTCAACAGAATGATTATTTTCTGAACAAAACAGAACTGAAAAGAATGTATAGAGAAACAATAACCATGCTTGCATTGTATGCTGACGAATTTTGGTTGACATTTTTAGATGGAAGAAGACTCTTTCATTTTAAAAAGTCTCCAACTACATTGAATTCTATAAAGTAAGGACTGAGGGAATTATATAGATGGGAAGTAAATTTGATAGATGCTTAATTAGTTTTGTTTTCTGTAGGGTAGGTGTGTTTTTGTTGGAAAATAATCCAACTTTAGTTGGTTCCTGGATCCAGTGTCTTTGGAGAAATTTCCTATAAATTATTTACCATGGGTAGTTTAGATCTGCTCAATCATTAAAGAAAAGGGCAAGCAAGAAAATTCCCTGGGCATCAGGGGAGGAAGAGCTTAGAGTTTGCAATTGCAAGAAGTTGGATTCTCTTGCAGAAAGATGATTGCAGCTGGACCACCACCTAAACTAATTTCCATGGATATTACGAATTGTCCACAGTGGAAACTATATTTGCCTCTCATGTACCTTTTTTTCTGTTAGCTAGGGGCTAGAGAATGTAATGTATGGCCTTTTAGCTGGTCAGTTGGAGTCCTACAAATAACTATAACAAGTCATGAGCGCTAAACTGGATCTAAGTAGACAGGGTTCCTTTTGATGACATCCGTATGTACCTTTTTCCATAGAAGTGCTAGCTAATCACAGATCTGTCCTGTAGAGTGGGGAAAACTGATGAAAAGAGAAAACATTTATTTTTATTTTAAATTCATCTTTAAACACCTAATATGGACCAGTAAATGCCATCAAAATCAATCTTACAAACATGTTGACAGT
Organism: Pleurodeles waltl; assembly: GCF_031143425.1. Taxonomy (NCBI): domain Eukaryota; kingdom Metazoa; phylum Chordata; class Amphibia; order Caudata; family Salamandridae; genus Pleurodeles; species Pleurodeles waltl. The sequence continues at coordinate 191,872,702 of NC_090439.1, forward strand.
TGTTGCTCAGTTTTAGTTTGAAAATCATTTGGAAGTTTCTGAGATCCTGAAATCCAAACTCAACCAAGGCTTATTTATAGGCTCTGCCCGGTCTGAGTGTTTTTTATCTGAGTTTTCCGGGTTGCTGGGTCATTGGAAACCATAAAGCCTGTAAGTTGGTACAATCAAAAGTTTTGACTTCCCTAAAATTTCCCAGGTACTTAGGTGAAGTCCTTCAGTGGGACACCCCCACTTCGTATCCAACTGCAAGTGCTCAAATGTCAGTTTCATGAGTAGTCTTGGTTCTGGTCAACTTTAAGGAAAAGCTATTCTTTTTCATAAACATTTTTACTACCATTTTTAGTTTTACACATAAACAGCATGTAGAGTGTTTGAAACATGACACCAGTGCAGTCATATGAGGACCTAACCTTTGACCTAGGCAAAGCGGGTGGAGGAGGGAGTGAACTGAAAGGATGAGGAAAGTCACTATACATTAACAGGAAGTGTAGGGGAGGGCAGAGTATCAGTGTCCAGTTTTGTGTTCCATATGTAGCTTCTCCACGTCTGGGGCAACAGCCTTTGATGCAGGGGATTCTTCTGATCCCAGTCCATAGTACGCCTTTCATCTGTCCCATATCTTAGTGAATTCCCAAGGAAAGCCACTGGCAGTGTACACCACTTTATTTTAGCCTTCATACACATGTCCATTCATGTTATCCATTGGGCTTTTGGAGGCATTGTCTGCTATATTTCTATTGGCAACCACAAGGCATAGGGAACAAGACACCAGCTTCCTTTGTGATAGTTCAACATCTACTGGGACCCCCAGTAATATGTACTGGGGTGTAAGCAGGATCCCCTCTTCCAATATCTTACCCAACTCTCCTAATATATGCTCCCAGTAGGTTCGGATTTCAGGGCACTCCCAGATTGTGTGTAAAACGTCCCCTTTAGGGCCCTACATCATAGGTAGTCTGGTCTGGGGATGTTCCCTATTTTATGTAGTCTATTCCTGGCTGTGTATAGTCTGTGGAACATTTTTAACTGAATTAAGTGGATCTGTGCTCTGATGACCACATCACAGAGATGCATCAAGGCCACCTCCTAGTCCACATCTTCCATGTTGCCCACATCTCATTCCCATCGTCTTTGGAAGTTCCCAAAGTTGTCAGACATACTATTTATGATCCCCTTAAGTGGCTCTCCAAGGAGGCTGTTTTATGGAGATTCAAAAAATCTACTGTCTCCACCTTGAAGGCATTTTTCAGCTGTTTGTGTTCGTAATATTACATGCCTGCTAAGTTGTAGTTCTTCTGCATGTCTTCAAAGGGCCTCACCATATCCCCTTTCATCACATCTCCAAGAGTGGAAATGCAAATCAAGTGCCACAGGGACAAATTCTGTAGATTTCTAACTGTGCACCTTGCCACCTTCCCAGAGAGGCTTGTCCTTGATCACCCTTCCCTTCCAGCCCACAGGCTGCCTGACTCTGTCCCATGTCACTAGTACCATTCTCATCAGAGACCACAATGCAGACCTTCGATGTCTGCTATAAAAATAGTATTTCCAGGATGGTCCTTCCATGGTGGATCTCTCAAGATGCACCATACGACCATCTTCCGAGGCATTCACCCAGTCATTGATAGTTTGGATCTGGAATGCTCAGTAATGTGCTCAAACATGGGGAATGGCAATTCTGCCACCATAAGCCGAGTGGCAGGGTGTCCCACACACTATTCTAGGGACCCCTTCATCCAATAGTAGCTACTGGACTTCCCTGGTCAAGGGGCAAAACAGGTCTGTGGTATGCGGAAAGGGGCATTCTGCATGACATATAGCAGTTTTGAGAAGGTTATTATTTTGAGGATAGCTGCCCCTCCCAGGATCACCAGGATACGTTTTCTCCATCTTGTCATGTCCCCATGTAGGTTCATCATTTGTTACTCCAATTTCCACCCTAGAAACCCTTCAGCGCCCATCATGAACTGTATACCTTGAAATTTAAAGCCCTCTTTTGTTATTTTGAATGATTCAGGGACAGTGATCTCCTGATCCAAAATGCTAATGTTGCAAAATACTGATTTGCCCCAGTTGACTCTGCATCCATAGTAGACTCCAATGTCCTTTACCTTCTTAGCCGGGGTCCAGATTCACAACAGGGTCCACAACATAAAGCAGGACATCATCTTCATATAGGAAGCCATCTCCTTCCTCCATTGTTCCACTTCCCCTAAACCCCTTGCATTTGTAATTCAGCTAGCCATGGGCTCTACACAAAGGGCAAACAGAAGAGGGAGAGCAGGTGGCCCTCTCTGTTCCAAATTACAACAGGAACAAGATCAAAGTGGCACTGTTCATACGTAATGCCTGTGTGTGTTTGGTATAGAGGAGAGACACCCAAATACAGAAACTTGGGCTGAGGCATAAACTTCCAGCGCAGTGAACACATATGGCTAGTGTTTTAAGTCAAATGCCTTCCTGGCATTGGTGGACCCCAACCGAATCTAACCAGATGTTCAGTTTTTTCAGGGGTTTTGTCGTGTTGAGCATCCAATCGTAAAGCCTGCCTGGTTCTTGTAAACCAGTGTGGTTATCACCCCATTGAGTTGGCATGCTAGAATGGTAGCCAGTAATTTAGTTTCTATGCTTAGTAGGATGATTGGGGGTACAACCCACAGTCATCACTTTGCCCTCTTTATGAATAACGTCAAACAAACATACCAGTGGTAAGGGGGGAGCATTCCCCGTTTGCAGGAGATATCCTACATGGTCAGGAGATGGGGATCCCCAAAAATCCCCAGTCCACCTAGAATCAGTAGGGGTGGCTTTTTCCCACTTCGCATGGATGCTAGTGCCTCAGGGAGCTCTCCCAGAGTGAGATCAACCTCCACAGACTCAGCAACCTCCCTCTCTATGGTTGGGAGGCTAACGGAGTCCAGGAAGTTTGTTATCTCCATCTTAGTCCTCTGTGGCCTGGAGGTGTAGAACACTCAATAGTAGTGGGCAAATTCTTCAGCGATGTCAGGTGCCTCGAACATCTTCCTACCATTGGTGGTGGTTATCTCCCCCGCCCATTTTACCTCCTCCTCTCTATGACTCAGCCATGCCAGAGGGGTCCCATCTTGTGCCCAACATCATAGCGTTTCTGCTGTAGCAAGAGGTACTGCTGTTGAGCGCTCCCTCTGCAGCATCCTTGTACTCAGCCTTGGCCAAATCCAAAAGGCGAGATGTCTCCTCTCCTGGCCGCATCGCATTCTGGAACTCCAACTGTGAGGCACGTCGCTCCAGAGATAGAATTTGCATTGCTTAAGCCTGTTTCTTACGGGCTATCATTGACTTTAGCCTGCCCCAGATGAGCGCTTTATAGGCCTCCTAGTCCACCCTACAGGAGTCCATGGAATATTTACTTTCTTCAAAATAGACAGTGGTATCCGTCCTCATTTGAGTCACTATGACAGGGTATTGTAGTTTCTAGGCATTAAGGTGCCACTGGGGTCACCCTGTCGTCTGCCCCCTTCCAGAGCAACCAAAAGCAGGGAGTGATCAGAAATACCTCTACCCCTTCTATCATCATGGCCATATCTATAGGTGAGAATAAATGATCTAATCTGGAAAAAGACCTGTGGGCCCCTGTGGAGTAGGAGGATGCCACCTCATTCAGGTGAGTAATTCTCTGTACGTCTTCGAGTCGTAGCGCTCTGACAAACTCTGCCAATGTTGTGTTGTGGGACAGTCACTCTCCTCGAGGGTCGACCTGTTCAGTGTGAGGATGTCATTCTAGTCTCCCCATAGCAGCTGAACGGTATCCCCCCGCCTCCAGCAATATCAAGACAGCCTTTTCCAATGGCTCCCTTTGCAATTGTGGGGGGCATAGACATTAATGAGCTTGAAGGCTTGTTTGGTCCCCTGGATACCAAGCTTCATTCCTTCTGGGTCCTGCCACATTTGCATAACCCTTAAAAGGGGGTTCTTCTTAGTCAGTATTGCTACTCCCATGGAGCCTTTGGAAATTCCAGCACGACCGAGCGTTTCGTCAGAAATCTACAGCCCGTACCCAAGAGATGGTTCTCCTGTAGAAAGACAACATCTGGGGCAATGCTTTGGAAATATTGGGAGACAACCCCTCATTTAATCTTATTGCCTAAGCCATTTAAAATCCATGAGGAGGTCTATCCTATTCCCTTCTACCTCTATAGCACAGTGGCTGTATTCATCCCAATGACCACCCACCCCCAAGCCTCACCCATCACTCCCACATCCATTCCAACGTTCATGTGTCTGCTAAAAAAAAAAATCACAATACTCAGCCTCCTTGTCCATCTCTAGACCCACATTTCCTGCTCACAAGCAATAATGCTTGTCCCCAACAGAGGAAAGGTAATTTGCCCACCCCCCTTTAAAACAAAAAAACGAACTACTACAAAATATGGTGTTCTAGTGCACAACCATCGGTCATGTGGACAGTTCTCTTTTTCCCCAGTTGAAGAGGAGAAAAATGGGTCAGGTATACCTACCAGTGGGCCCGCGTCCATTTCATACCCACACTAGTTCACTTATAAGAAAGATGGCCCAGCTTTCCCCATGTCCAATAACCAGATTTACTCGCCCGCCAGGTCTCTCACAGGCCTCCTGCTTCAACGGTAGATGAGTGTTACAGACTGACCATTTTAGCCTGTCTGCAGTAGTGGAGGGTCACCATGAGCGTGGGCTAATGGGGTCTGCCGTCGACTCTGTCTGTGACTCAGAGGCAGTCCAGAAGATCGAGTTCTGGGTACCCCGTAGAGTTGTCATTTCTGCCAGAGTCATGATTTCCGCCATCACTCCGGCCCTCTCTGTTTCTGCCTGAGATGATGATGGGCGGCTGCCCACAGGCAAGGCCATTCGTCTATGTCTTAGCCATATCCTCCTACCAGCTTGCTGCTCTTCTACCGGTGATAATTCTCACTCCAGCCAGTTCTAGGCCTCTCCGGACATCAGGAAAAAGTGTGCTCTGTCATCTTTGATGACCCAGAGCTTAGCCTTTCACCTCTCAGAAGCAGGGGAGGGGTGGAGGCAGGGAGCAGTGGGGTTCACACTTACTACCATCTCCATTAGGTCTGGATTCCCCTGCAGGGTGTGTGGGTCCTTGCAATGGTGTGTTTTGGTTGGTTAGCTTCAATCGGCCCGTGTCTCCTAGCAGGCCTCTTCTGGACCTGGTCGGCCAGTCCAACCTCCAGGCCCAGCCTCGCATCCAGAGTCGCTCTAGTGCATCCTCATCCCAAACAATTGCTGTGCTCTCCATGGGCGCGAAATCTCGTAACTGTGCCTTGGACGATGACTAATCTCAACCAACCTCAATTTCTTTTGGTGCGGTTGTGGTCATCTGTCTGGTCTCAGCTTGTGACTGGGCAAGAAGCTTCGCCCCCTGGCAGGAAAGCAGTGGGTTCCCCAGAACCCTTCCCCCCACCCCCCTCACTCCAGAGCAGTCGATCTCCATAGGGCAGACCTTGAAAAATATGGCGAGTCAGATTTTATCAGGTTGAGCTATTTTTGAGACTGACTTGTCAATCAATCAATCATACGGTATTTGTATAGCATAACTTGTCACCCAGGCGGGTATCCAGGCACTTGCTGCAGGTGTTCTTTGAAGAGTCCGGTCTTCAGCCCCTTTCTAAAGTGGGTCAGTGATGACAAGAAGGAGCATCCTTCTGTGCAGCAGTGGCATATCCAAGGAATTTTTGCGAAGTATGCAGAACCGAGGTTCCTGGGAGGCTGGTGGAGGTGTAGACGTTAGATGAGGTAGGTGGGTCCTAGGTTGTGGAGGGCTTTGTAGGCTGGCATGGGTTAGGAGCTTGAAAAGGCATCTCTTGTAGATTGGGAGCCTTTGGATGTCCTTCATGTGCTGGGTGATGTGGGTTGTTTTAGGTAGGTTGAGGATCAGTCTGCCTGCTGTGTTTTGGATTTTTTGGAGTCACTGCAGGAGTTTGTGGTGGTGCCGGTGTAAAGTGCGTTGCGATAGCTGAGGTGACTGGTGATGCGAGCTTGTGTCACTGTTTTCCCTGTGTTGAGGGGGAGCCATTTAAAGATGTTGCGGAGCGTGTGGAAGCAGGAGGAGGAAATGGCATTGAATTGTTGCCTCATAGAGAGTTCACTGTTGAGGATTATGCTAAGGTTCTGGGCGTGGCCCTTCAGGGTCGGGACTGGTCCTAGTTCTCCTGGCCACCAGGAGTTGTTCCAAAGTGTTAAGTCTCTACCGAAGATCAGCACCTCTGTTTTGTCCGTGTTGAGCCTCAGACAGTTGCCCCTCATCCAGGTGGAGATGCTTTTCATACAGTTATGGAAGTTTGTCTTCGGATGAGGTAGGGTCTGTAGAGAGCGAGAGGATGAGCTGAGTGTTGTCGGCGTAGGAGATGATGTTGATGTTGTGAGCTCTCACGATGTCTGCTAGTGGTGTAATGTTGATGTTGAAGAGGGTAGGGTTGAGTGAGGATCCTTGGGGAACTTCGCAAATGAGGTGCTTGGCTTGTGAGGTGAAGGTGGGGCTGGGCTCAGAACAATGCTAACAATGTGGCCCTGTGAATTTAATTGGGTCGCAAGCATGGACTTTATTTGAAATGGTCATTTTGGACTTTAAAAAAAAAAAATCTTGTTGTGTTATAATGTGCTATATTATGTGTGTCTTGTAACCTGTAGGTTCCACGGTTGTTTTTTTGTTGTTTTTTAATAATATATGAACCTTACACAAATATATCTATTGTCATACTGATTTCAATTTATGTACTTAATTTGTTTGACAATTGATGTGGTCTTGTCTCCTTACTGTGGAGATAGCAATGTGATTGTGTTTTATGTTCATTATGTATCCATTTATATTCCAATAAGGACCACTGTGCTTTGATGAATAATCCACCTGAGTGCATTGTGAATGATCCCAATCTAGTGTGGTTGGTTGATGAGTGTGTGGTGTGAGATGATGTTGAAGATGGCGGATAGGTTGAGTAAGATCAGGGCGGCTGTTTCTTCTCTGTTGAGTAGAGTGCAAATGTCATCCTTTGGGGCGGTCAGAGGTGTCTCAGTGATGTGATTGGCTCTGAAACTTGATTGCGATGAGTCTAGCAGGTTGTTTCTATTCAGGTGTTTGGTGAGTTGGAGGTTCATGGCCTTCTCCAGGATTTTGGCGGGAAACGGCAACAGGGAAATGGTGTGATAGTTTTGCAGCTCACTGGGGTCTGCCGAGGGTTTCATGAGGAGAGGTCATAATTCGGCATGTTTCCAGGCTTCAGGGTACTTGTGTAGTGAGCATTGAATTGATAATGGTGGTCAGCTGGTGGCTGATCTCAACTCTTCTGAGGATGAAACTTCTGTTGGGGCAGGGTTCCATGGGACCCCCGAGTAGATGGAGCTCATGATGTTGGCAGTGGTGGGTACGCTGAGCTGTTCCCATGTGAAGAGTGTGTGATCTGCATTGGTTGTGAAAGGAAAGAAAGAAATGGGTTTCCGGTGGTTGGGCTTTGAAGTTTTTTTAGATGGTTTTTCTCTTGTTGTGGCTGTCGGCAGCTTCGGCTTTGCAGAGTTCTTGTGAAGGGGTGGTTGATTTTGTGACTGCCAAAGGGTAGGCAAACTCTTTGATGAAGGAGAAAAGTTCTTTGGTTCTGTTGGTGCTTAATTTGAACCGGTGGGATAGGGTGACTTTTTTAACGTTTTTTGTTCTGGCCATGGTAAGCGTTGAGGGTAGCTCGTTCAGTAAGGCTCTTGCTAGTGCACCATCTTCTCTCTAGTTGTTTGCATTTGTGCTTGACCTCCCTGAGTTCTGGTTTGTACCAGCTAGCTTGCTTTGTGGTTTTGTGGGTCTAAGCTTTCTTGAGAGGGGGGACCTGATTGTCTGCTTTGGTAATCCAATTTGTGAAGTACTGTACAGCTTGACCCACATTGGCAGTAACGTTAGTGTGTGTGTTGGTCCAGTGCTGCAGGGTGACCTTCATCCAGCCACGAAGGGGGGTTGTGGTGGTTTGGGACAGTACAGTGGAGAATTGCAATGGTGAAGTGTCCAACGGAGTGGTCCAACCAGGTGAGCTCTGAGGTGTGGCTGTATCTGACTCTTTTGCTAGAAGTGAAGACTGGGTCCAGTGTGTGTCCTGCTCTGTGTGTGGGGTCGGTATCCAGTTTATTTAGGCCCATGTTGTATACTCTTTCCAGAAGGTCTGTGGGGTTGTTGTCTGTGGTATAATTGAGGTAGAAGTTGACGTCTCCCTGGAAGTAGTGTTCGGATTCACTGGCGTGAGGGGTGATGAAGTCTGTGATTTCGTGGCTGAGGCCGGTTTTCAGGCCTGGATGTCTGTAAGCAAGGCTGCCTTTAATTGTTGTGTTGTCGTTAGTGTGTGGAGTTGGAAATTCATGTGTTCCATGATCGGGTAAGTTTCGTATTAGTGACGGTGTAGCTGATTGATTCCTTATGTATGATGGCAATGCCCCCTCCGTCTCTGTTGGTGCGGAAGCAGTGTTTAATTTTGTAGCCGGGAGAGGCGTAGATGTAGATATCTCTAGGGATGAGGTGGGGTTATACAGGTTTCTGTAATGAAGGTAACATTGGGGGCGAGATTGGAGATGGTGTCCCAGATTTCGACTGCATGTTTGAGCTGCCATTGAATAGTGGACATCTGAGACATTCCGGGGTTGTCCTGTTGATTGCTGTTGTCGGGGTTGGTGATGGTTGTGTCTGAGCTGGCAGTGCCTGGGCTGGCAGTGAATTTCCAGTGTGCGCAGGAGAATGGTCCTCTTGTTGTTCTGAGGTCAGTGGATGCGTCCTACCTTATATTTGTTTTGATAATTTATTTATAAGGTGACACGTAAGAGTAAACAACCATCCACCCTCATGAGGTCGAATTAACCTTTGGACTCAGATAGATGTGAATGTATGTTTCTGAACAAAATGAAGTCAACAATAAACAAAACCAAAGAATACCATCATTAATCAACATTAGAGCCAGTAATTTAAGCACACCATGTCCTATTTGGCCATGAATCACCACACCAGTTTAGTAAAGTTCAAACATTTATTGCCCTTTAGATGAACAATGCTAAGATCACGTAAATCAAGCGCAAAAACAAATTATAAAGATACATGAATAACACAGGTTGACCAAACCTTCTAAAAAATCTCAGCTTTGACAGAATATGAATTATTAGTCACTCAAGAAACACCATACATAATAACAGCAGTATCAGATACACAGTTGAAATTGAAAACATTGAGTTAACACAGATGTATTATTCACAGTCAGTTATTTTGCACAGCCAAATTAAGAATGGAACATTCTAACTATTACTCTAATTAGATTAAGCATGTTGTACTTCATGCAAAAAGACAAAGAAAACAAAAACTAATTTGGAAAAACATGTATGTATGGCGCTAGCAAAAATAGCGGTTGGGTTTCTAGAAGAGAAAAACATGAAAACCTACTAGAAAGTCAAATGCGCACATTAGGTTATACATCTCCTTAATGGGTTCAACAGGCAGCGAAGTCTTCTTCAATGGAGCATATTCTCGTCATCTTCAGTGGACAGTGACATATTGGGAAACAGTTCAATAATGTTTGGCCTTAATGCATCTCAACTGTAAGTGGCACATAGCACATTATTTCACTAGCAGAAATAACAGCACATCTGAACACAGCACAGACAATAAATGAAGCAAGAGAGAATCTTAAATTAGTCTGAGCTTGAGCAAGAAAAGAATGTCTGCACTTCAGCAAGAGAGAAATAGGTCTGAACTGACATCGTCTACACATTACTATAGTAAAGTCCTGGAAAATAACTAGCTACTCTACTATTGGTCAGACTATCGGGTGGTTAGGACAGAACCAATTAAAACTAAAGCATGTTTCTTCCTGTTGCGTTCTTGTAGTCTTTCCTCCCTCATTGGTTCAGCTTCTTCCACTGCCATCACCAGACCTAAGCAAAATGTTATGAAAGTAACAACACAAGAACATTTCTCTCGGACATTAGATTATTGCGTAGGATGTTTTCAGAAAGAACAGAACATTCTCTACTGCCATCAGCATTTTCTAAGTATCACATTATTTCATTCTAAATTAGCTTAACATAGGCCTGTTTACAAATGCAGTAAAATGCGCAGTGTACAACATTTCATAAAACTCAAACGATTTATTTTCTGAACATGTAATTATCATTTTTTCATTACGCTCAGTTAGTGAAACATAAAATACATTTAATAAGACAGTGATTTATTTTCATTCTTTAAATATCTGTGTCAAATTTCAGTGTAGGCCTCATTTTCATTTCAGCCTTGCGCTTTTAAACGCACATTTTTCTTTTAATTAATCACGCAATTTTATTAGTAATTTTCACACTCTAACAATCCCTCCTCTGATGACCTTATATGTCATCACAAAACTATATTAATTAATTTATTAATTCATTTATGTTAGCCTAAAACTTAGTCTCTCTAACACATCTATTCTTTCTTGTATTTCTCCAATTTTCAGTTTGTCTTAAATCAAAAAATCAGTTAGAATGTTATCTGCACTATTAGACAACTTGCTAATTTTTAGAACATTCAGAACAACTCCTACAGAAGGAATAGTTGCTCCAAATATATCCTCAGTTATTCCAGAATATGTTTCTCTTTTTGGTCTTGGTCTTTGCAATTCATTTGAATTATTTGTGTGATCTATTTTGTAAATTTAATAAAGTTTCGGCAATACAGCTCCCAAATACCAAGTCCCATACCATCACCTTTGGGAGACGATAATAAGCATTCTTTCCACAGGTGTAATAAACTCCTGGAATAACAGGGTCTTTGCCATTTAGCATAAAGTCCTATGTAATGTTGAAAAGAAATACATGTCTACATCCACTTGTTTCAACAAAATTAGTGTCAAATCTAGATTGTGGTCTATAAATGCAAAGCTTTTCTACATGTTGTGCATCTAAAGCTAACTTTCCCCGAGTTTTAGTTTCAGTAAAAGGATTATCATTTCTAAATGTCCTCTTCACTAACCCTTTCTCTATGTTCTCCTTCAAAGCTTTTCTCCTGTCATCAGTTTGACCTAAAAAGGACTTTTCTACTGGTGAAAGCAAGCATGTAAGGCTATTGTGATGTGCAAAGGCAGACCCAAATGTTAGTGTAGGCTCAAAGAAGAAACCTCCCACAATGTCAGTGTTTCCTTCTTTGGCAATGTTACTCAAAGGCTTGTTAATCAGAACAAAAAGAAAACACTACGTCTAGTTTAGAGTAAAAATACTGAATGCATTCCTATAAAGCCTTATTAGTAGAAGACGGACTACAACTAATTCCATATGTTAATGGCAATCTATGGTATGTTACTCCTTTTTGCACTGATGAAGGAATTTGCATACAAACATAACACTCTCACTCATTCATCATCTCAACAAATTCATACAGCAAGCAATAGAAAACATTAGAATAAAGATCTCCCTGTGAGTGGTCTAAATGTAAGTATTTCCCATCCCTATTAAACTTTTCTAACTTTGAAAGTGTAGTAGTCTCTACATAACTAATATAACTATTTTCAGGTGTGTGATGAATACTTATGATCACAATTAACAACAAACACACAATTGCCAAAGGGGAAACATCACTTACAACACAGTGAATGCAACAAAATGCATTTACCACGATTCATTTACAACGCATATGTTCACCACGCATGGCTTTACCACACATGCCTTTACCACGTATATACCTTTACTGCTGCACATGCCTTTACAACGAATTTAGTTTGAAAAGGCATGAATGGTAAAGGTGTATGCGAGGTAAAGGTTTTAAAGGTAAGAACAGGTAAGTATTAAGTAGGTTGAGTGATATACAGTGTTTAGGGTGGGTAACAGTTATTTGTGGTAATTACATTTTTAAGTTTTAGGGTGAGTATGGGTTTTGGGGTGGTAAGAGTATTTTTAAGTTTTAGGGTGGGGATAGGTTTTGGGGTTTTAAGGGCATTTTTAGGTTTTTGGGTGGGCATAGGTTATAGGGTGGTAAGTGTATTTTTAGGTTTTAGGGTGTGTATGGGTTTTGGGGTGGTAAGGGCATTTTTTGTATTTAGGATGGGTATGGGTTTTGGGGTGGTAAGGGCATTTTTAGGTTTTAGGGCGGGTATGGGGTTTGTGGTGGTAAGGGCATTTTTAGGTTTTAGGATGGGCATGAGTTTTGGGATGGTAAGGGCATTTTTAGGCCTTAGGGTGGGCATGGGTTTTGGGGTGGTAAGGTTATTTTTAGGTTTTACTGTGGGTATGCGTTTTGGGGTGGTAAGGGCATTTTTAGGTTTTAAGGTTTTATGGTTGGTATGGGTTTTGGGGTGCTAAGGGCATTTTTAGGTTTTAGGGTGGGTATGGGTTTTTTGGGTGGTAAGGGGTGTTTAGTTTTAGGGTGGGTACAGGTTTCGGGTGGTAAGGGCATTTTTAGGTTTTAGGGTGGGTACGGGTTTTGGGGTGGTAAGGACTTTTTTAAAGTTTTAGGACGGGTATGGGTTTTGGGGAGGTAAGGGCTTTTTTGGGGGGTTTTAGTGTGGGTGTGGGTTTTGGTGTGTAAAGGGTATTTTTAGGTTTTAGGGTGGATATGGGTTTTGGGGTGGTAAGGGCATTTTTAGGTTTTAGGGTGGGTATGGGTTTTGGGGTGGTAAGGGCATTTTTAGGTTTTTGGTGGGTATGTGTTTTGGAGTGGTAAGGGCATTTTTTGTATTTTAGGGTGGGTATGGAATTTGAGGTAGTAAGGGGTGTTTAGTTTTTAGGGTGGGTACGGAATTTGGGGTGGTATGGGTTGTTTAGGTTTTACGGTAGGTATGGAATTTGGGGTGGTAAGGGGTGTTTAGGTTTTAGGGTGGGTATAGGGTTTGGGGTGGTAAAGTAATTTTTAGGGTTAAGGGTAGGTATGGTTTTTGGGTAGAAGGGTATGTTTGTGTGTGTGTGTGTGTATATATATATACCCACACACACATATATATAGAAATATGTATATATTACATATATATATATATGTTTATATATATATATACACACAGATATATATATATCTATATATATGTATATTTATTTATATATGGATGTTATACTTACCTCTACTTTTTACCATACATATGCCTTTACCAACTATGCCTTTACTGCAACATTTTCGTGGTAAAGACATGCGTGGTAAAAGCATATGTGTGGTAAAAAACATTTAGTGGCAAGTGCATGTGTGGTAACAAACATGCATTTTACTTACTGCGTTGTAAAGGCATGCGTTATAAGTGCATGTGTTGTTACATCATACATCCTTCCCAAAGCAATACACATACACTTGACACTGCTCTCTTTCTCTTGTGTAATTGCAGGAAACATTTTAATTCCCTGTAAAGTCTCAGTTCTCCAAAATTTTAGCTCATTGTCCCATGTAGCTTCTGCTAATGTCATCTCCGCTTTTCCCATTCTTCACTCAAATTGTAATTTCTCTTGTTGTCTGGCCACTAATTTCCAAGTAGCTAAAGCTTCAAATTGTGCTGGTGTTGGACTAAGTTTTAAATCGGACAGGACTTTTTTTGTCAAATTCTGTAAAATTCTCATTTATAAAGTTTCATGGACAGGAAACGCTAAACCCCCTTCCTTTTCTCTAATTTTGCACCAATGTTTTAACCAAAGACCTGCTCCTGTACCTTTCTCCTCAATTATGATAAATGCTGGAGCACCTTCTGGCGGACAAATTTCTCCTACTTTACCTGGAATATATTCATCTCCCTTTAGCGCACTCTTTAACACTTTGAAAAAATTAATTTGTACTCAAATTAGACCCAAAACTACAATTTAAATTCAAAACAGGAAGTAATTCAATCCCAAAATCCTTTTCATTTGCCTCTCTCGGCCAATAGCCCTTCACAGTTGTTACCAATCCGTTCACGCTTCCTTTTGCCAATTGACCTATCACAGAGCGGGCCTATGTGACATCACACTTACCCACACGAGCTGACAGAGTCTTGCGGCTTGTCCTCCCAAAACTCAGATCTCACAAAACAAATGCAAAATATTGCAAGCACTCATAAAAAAATCAACACTGACTTGACTGCTTGCTACTGGTAGAGGATACAAACACTTCAGAACTCTCACAGAATTTTCAATTGCAGCTTTTAGCTTTGACAACGACTCATTCAACTTCAGCTTTCTCTGACTCGCAAGTAAAATTTGACTAGCAAATTCTACCCTTGACCAACACTAGATCCTCCTGTGCACTCAGGAATCACTAATATTGGTCAAACTAATACTCCCCTTTAACACACACTCTAGGAATTTTGTCAATTACACCCGATTGACCTACTAAAACAGACAAGTTTATCAATACTCTGGAGTCTTAGACCAGGCAGGGTCCGTACATCAACAACCACGTGGACAATTTTTGAGCGTAAAGCGCCACACACAATTTGAGTTCGATGACTTCCCTACATGCACCCTTTGGAGTACGCACACTCCCTAACAAACTACATTGGAGTATGCCAGCTCCCTAATTCTCACAAACATCACAATTCACCTGCGATTTGCTTAAGCAGGGCAAGCGCAAAACCCTAACTCAATCACAAATCACTCTAGGGATGCCGAGAATATCTTCAAACAAACACTGGCAAAATCAAATTTCATCAAACAAGCATTGGCAAAACCAAATCTCCAAATTTTCCAAATGACATATAATCAATCTCCTCCTACTGGGACATAGCCAAACCTCTCCTTATTGAGACATAACCATCCTTTGCGATTACCAAATTATGTAGGCGCGTCCAACTTTATATTTGTTTTGATAATTTATTTTATAAGGGGACACGTAAGGGTAACCAATCATTTACCTTATCTGAGTCCAAAGGTTCATTCAACCTCATGAGGGTATCTGGTTGGTTACCCTTACGTGTCCCCTTATAAAATAAATTATCAAAACAAATATAAAGTAGGACGCGCCCACAGGCGATGCTAGGTGACAGTTGCCGTTGAGTCCTAGGTTGAGTGCAAGGAGATCCATGGATGAGTACTTCTGGGAGTGAGTTGGACCAGGGTTCCTGGAGCTGGGTGCAGTCAGGCTTGCCTTTGGCGCACCTTCGACATGCCAACGGCGGTCCCCCTGCGCTGTAACGCAGTGGGACAGTAGTCAAAGGTACTGTCAACCACTTAGCAATAATCAACTTATATGGCAAAAATAAGCAGTAAGGCAACAAATAAACTAAAATAAGGCAAAACCAATATGGCAAATAAGGCAGCCTGTTAAGGGAAATAATGAAGCCAAAAGACTACAACAACATTCTACATCAACAACAGTCTGGGCTGACCTGGTAAGATACAGACAAGGCAGTTACTACACTGAGCTGGAGCAGGCAGTGGTGAGAGATCCCGCAGACCAGGTCTGTTCTGGCAAGTGAACTTAAGCTGGAAAGGCTGTTCATTGTAAAAGTGGAAACAGCTGTTCATTGTAAAAGTGATTGAATAATATAGCCTTTAAATCTGTTTTTTATCTTGACGCATTTGCTGACTAAGGCCAGAGGTCAAATGTCAGTTTGTCTTTTTACTAATTGATGCTTATCTTATCATGGAACATTATGTTTCTTTTTCTTTCTCTTTTTACATTTAGAGGTCTTTGTCAAGTGAGTTGTCACTGTGTGGTGATATAATTTTTTTTATAAAACTTACTGTGTTAATGATTGAAAGGGCTTTGCCTATTGTTTGGAAGTTTACCACAGTGAGAAATATTGGCAATGAACAGGAATCGGTCTCTGACTCTTGGTTCTCCAGGGGTGAGACCTTATGAAATGTATTCCCAGCTAGATGGGACATTGTTTTTCAAAGGACATAACAAGTTACAGCAGTGGCATAAACATACACTGTCCTGGATAATCAAAGGCTCGGTAGCTGGAAAATGGGAAGGTCTTGACGGTTAACTATTGGATTCACTTCAAGAATATGAGAAACATTGTCAGTGAAAAGGACAATAAGCAAGGATGACTTTACTTGGTACCAGCAGTTGTTGAGCTTTATCCGGTTTCAACCCAGTTCACACCCATTTGGTGTTCCCTCATGCTTTTTGTGCTCTTCCATTGTTAGCACTCTCTCTATTGTTAGTGCTCTCTTGCTGATACATCTTTGACCGAAGCTGTCCTGGACCAATCTTCCTTCCCTTTCGGTTGCCTGGCTGTAGCCTGGTAGCTTGGAGCCTAGCTACAGAGCTACCCTTACTTTATTCCTTTAAGCACTATATTGAGACTGAGCTTTAGAGTGATGCATACCTAAAGACTTGCTTCTAACACATTAGGTGCTTTTTGCGATTGAAACCTGTAAGTGAGTATTTATGAAAGGTTGGGCCACATTAACAACATCCCTGTCCCTCTTTTTCTCCCATAACTCCTCTTTTACCTATGGTAGCATTATCTTCAAGGGTGTTGAATCTCACTCTAAGGATCAGCTGTCTTTGAGAGAGGGTTGTTTTTCTTGCTGCTCCTGACAAACCGTAACCCAACTTGCATTCTAGCACGTGGTATGAAAGTATGCATGGAATTCAGTAGAGCACATCTAATTTTCAAATGAGATTCTCACACTGTAACATATAATTTAAAAAATGTATGTATGTGTGTATATGGTATTTCTATAGCATAAACCTATCCAAAAGTCAGAAGCATGCTGTACTTGGTCAAAAACAAGCATAAAGTCAGTGAGTAATAGGAGCGGAACCTGAGCTTTGAATGGTTAATGCAAAGAGCAGCATTGTGATGGCCCTGCTGGATAAGGTGATGGTCCAGATCCTGAATGCTTAGGTGGAAAAGGACTGATTCTTATTTCTTTCTCATTTACACTTCTTAGTATGCAGTGTTGTTATAGCTGGAGGTGTGACACCCGAGATGATGAGCTTGTCTACAAAGTGAGCAGGGTGCTACCTGTCATGGCTTTGGAAATAATGAGGCTGGGTTTGAAGATGGTGCTAGCTGACAAGGGGAGACAATGGAATTCCAGCAGGGCGGTTGTGTTGTGATCACATTTTTTCAGGCCCTGAATGAGACATGCTGTGGTATGTAGGATGCGCTTAAGGGTGCCAGTATGGAGTCTGTGACACTATAATAAATATGGGTATTAGTTGAGGGTGGTAAGTACCTACCTCAAGTAATAATCATAATCCTTATTAGGATGAAACACAAAAATCTCTAAATAAATCTGAGCTCAGCCTCCTGACTGCTATGGAATAGAGCAGACAGTCTTAACTTAGGGGCAATATGTAAAGTAGTTATGCAGTACTAAAACAGTAATAAAGCTGAAGTACCAAACAATTAAAAAATCCCAATAATGAACAAAATGACACCAAAATGTCAAACATCCAATAAGAAGAACCAGAGATATGCATTTTTATAGTTTAGCTGAGGAAATGGCACCAAGAAGCACAAAGTACCACTGATAATCATTAGTCACAGTAGAACAGAACTTAGGTGCAATTTGACACTGAACGCAATGGAGCAGAAGCCAGATACACTAACTAGGTTTGTCTTTGTCAAACTTTTATCTTATGACATTTAAGTCCCAACTCACCAGAGAAGTACATTTATAAAGCCCCCAAGGACTTCAGTGAAGGAAGTTAGAGACTCAAACGGTGGCAGGCACAGGCCAACAAGAGAGTCCAGTCTAGCTCAAGTTGCCACTGGTCAGATGGGCAGTTGCTGGAAAATGTTTCTTGAAGCTTGTTGTGTTCCTGTTGCTTTAACAGTAAGTCAGCCTTATGACACTTCGAGCCTACTTCTTTGTACTGGGTACAAGAGGGAGAGCAGGCCCAGTCTTCATGGTTTTTCTCAAGTCACACACAGCAGGTTGAGTCCTCTTCTGATCTTCCACGGGGGAAAATAATTTGCTGAAGTTGGTGCCTGGGGATGCCACATTTATGCTTGGCACGAGCGTGTGGGTGGGAATGACCCCTGGGTATGCCCTAATCAATGCGGTAAAGGGTCCCAGATGCAGCCGGTTCTCCAAGCTGCGGTACTCTATTAACTGCTTTACCTTCTAAGAGCCCTTGTCAAATTCTGTGAATTTTCAGATTTTGTAAATTGTGGTGGAAAAGCAACATTGACTATGAGTATACTCTATAAAATGGTTCAGAAGCTAGTTAATTTCCAGAAGGTGTTGTATGTATCATATTCTTCTATTCTGTCTCCTGCCAGAGTGTTTTAGACCTGAGATCACATCTGTCGCAAGCTGATTGCAACCTTTGCTCACTCCTGTTCTCCTAGGCGTTTATCACCATATTTTAGCTGATGCTATTTGCCTGTGAGAAATGCAAACAATAGGGTAGCAGCACATATAGAAATTATAGAAGTAATGAAAAAATCTACTGTGCACTTTACTTATCATTTTTTTTTATTCATATGGTAAACATCTGTGAAAAAGCGACCCCGTACTTGGAGCAAATAATATTTACACCATAGTTTTTTACCACCAGTTCTAAATGAGCTCATATGTATGAAAACTCATATACCTGGCTAATTAACGCAGATATGATGCACAAACAGGAAAGCTAGGATTCAGGTTCTTTGAAAGCTATATTTAACTGTTGATCTACATATTAATCTCATATCCAGGACTGCTTTAAGAGAGCTGTAGGAGGCTGGCCTGGTTTGTAGTGGGATCTAAGCTACTTACACCTTACACAATGTCCAGTTATACCATATTAGTGAAATGTAGGCAGTGTTCTAGCATCTTAGGCTTTCTAGAGGTAGCTGTAGCAGAGCAGCTTAGGCTGAACTAGGAGACATGCAAAGCTCCTGCAATACCACTATAGTTTACACAGTACTTGTACACAATAAAAGACAAAACACAGGGGTACCAAAAATAAAGCTACTTTATTTTAGTGACACAAGGACAAAAATATCTTATAGGCAATACTCCTTCTGGAGGTAAGTATTATACAAGATATATACACTAAAGACCAAAATCAGCTAAGTAAATAGTCATAGAATAGTGCAAACAGTAGAAAATACAATAGAAAGCAGTAGGCCTAGGGACAACACAAACCATATTGCAAGAAAGTGGAATGCAAATCATAAATTCCCCCCGTAGGCAAATGTAGTGTGTAGAGGGGCACTGGGAGTGTAAGAAAACAACAAAGCTGCGTAAAATACCCCACCCCAGAGCCCAGGAAAGTGGGAGTTAAGTACTGCAAGTTTCCTCAGGACACACCACATTGCAAGAACCAAGCAAGACTGCAAGCAACAAATGGTAGATTCCTGGACCTGAAGACCTGTGAAGAGAGGAGACCAAGTTCAGAAGTCGCAGAAGATTCCAGGAAGGGCAGGAGCCCCTGCCAACCTAGAAGATGGTGCAGAAGAGGATTCTCCGGTTAGAAGAAGTCTGCAGAAGAGCACCAAAGAAGATGGCTGCGGGTTCCTGCGTGGTGCAGGAGATGTCCCGCGTCGAGATGTTTGGTTGCAGGCCATTTGTATCGCTGGATTCGTCCAACAAGCCTTGGTTCAAGCAAGGTCGCGGCTTGTGTCCTGGACCCAGAAAGGGTATGGGGGCCTCAACTCGGACTGAGAAGGCAGAGGGGGCTCCCCAACACTGGAGAGAGCCCCCAGATGACCAGGCATCACCCACGGGAGTCCCAGGACACGGGGACAAAGAAGTTGCTAATTGCAGTTGGTGCAGCACAACAAAGGAAGGTCCCACGCCCCCGGAGAACAACTCAGTGAGTTGTGCGTCGCAGGGTGGAGTGCCTCGAACCTGGGCTACACTGTGCACAAAGGATTCTTGGAAGAAGTGCACAGGAGCCCAAGGAGCTAGAGGTGACGCGGTGCACAGGGGTACTGTCGCAAACCAGGAAGGCAAGCTCTTACCTTCGCCAAATATGAGCAGCTGGACCGTAGGACAGTCTGGGTCAGATGGGTTCACCACCTGTGTTCCAGGGAAGCACGCTCGTCATCAGGAGAGGAGTTCCAGAGAACCGGTCATCTTGGAAGGTGCCTGCAGGAGCAGGGAAGTGACTCCGTCACTCCACGGGAGATTCCTTCAATTCTTCTGGTGCAGGGTGAAGACAGGGAGCCCACAGAGCGTGCACCCCTTGGAAACTGTTGCAAATGCTGGCTGAAGCTGTAGTTGTAGGGCACAGGAGTCGTCCTGGATACTTTGTTGCAGTTACAGCGGTTCCTGGAGCAGTCTGCGGTTGATCCAACTGTCAGAAGCTGAAGTAGAGGATGCAGAGGATTCCTGGAGGAGTCTTGCAAGCTGAATCTGAAGTGGAACCCACAGGAGAGACCCTAAATAGCCCTGAGAGGGGGATTGGCTACTTACCCAGGTATTGACCTATCAGGAGGGGTCTCTGGTATCACCTGCTGGCACTGGCCACTCAGAGATCTCCAGAATGTCCCCACACCTTGGAAAACAAGATGGCTAACTCCAGGGACACACTGGAGGAGCTCTGGGCACCACACCTGGAGTGGTGATGGACAGGGAAGTGGTCACTCCCCTTACTTTGTCCAGTTTCGTGCCAGAGCAGGGACTAGGGGTCCCTGAACTGGTGCAGACTGACTTATGCAAGGAGGGCACCATCTGTGCCCTTTGAAGCATTTCCAGAGCCTCTGGGAGGCTACCCCTCCCAAGCCTGTAAAACCTATTTTGAAAGGGAGAGGGTGTAACACTCTCCTCCCAAAGGAAATGATTTGTTCAACCTTCCTGCGACTGAGCTGCTCAGACCCCAGGAGGGCAGAACCCTGTCTGTGAGGGGGCAGCAGCTGTAGCAGCAGTGCAAGCCTCAGAGAGCTGGTTTGGCAGTACTGGGGGTTCCCAGTGGAGCCCCCAGGATGCATGAGACTGGCTCCCCAATACCAGGTTTGGAATGGGGGACAATTCCATGATCTTAGACACCTTACATGGCCAAATTCGGAGTTACCATTGTGAAGCTACATATAAGTATTGACCTATATGTAGTGCACGGGTGTAATGGAATCCCTGCACTCACAAAGTCCCGGGAATTGGCCCTGGACAGCGTGGGGGCACCTTTGATAGTGCAAGGGTGCCCTCACACTTAGTAACTTTGCACCTAGCCTTCAGTAAATGAAGGTTAGATATATAGGTGACGTATAAGTTTCTTAAGTGCAGTGACAATGGCTGTGAAATAGTGTGTGCACTATTTCACTCAGGCCGCAGTGGCAGTCCTGAAGAAGGGTTTGTATGATCTCCTTATGGGTGGCAAAATAAATGCCGCAGCCCATAAAGATCTCCCGGAACCCCAATGCCTTGGGTACCTAGGTACCATATACTAGGGACTTGTAAGGGGGGGCCAGTGTGCGAATTGGAATTGGAATATGAAGTCACTAAACTATAGTGACTAATTTGTGAGCAGAGAGATGATTAGCAGAACTTCAGTGACACAGTTTAACACTACTGAAAACTCACACATTAGGCCACAAAATATGAGCACGGGGATCCTGACCGGGAGGATCCCAGTGAGACAGGCAAAACATACTGACAAACAGGCAGAAATTGGGGGTAACATGCCAAGAAAGATGGTAATTTCTTACAAGAGTGACTTTAAATTGATTTGGTGTCCTTTATTGCTTTTGAAAATAAATGCTTGCATCCTCATTGTGATAGACGGGGAAGTGGCAAAGATCAGACATGTACCAAATACAAGTAAGTCCTTTACTATTTTATCTATCACCAATCATCAGGGGTGCAAGAAAGTGTGTTAATAATTGGGTGTGTGGGTAACAGTTAGGTATGTGAAAGGATCACGAGGAATAAGACCACAAACTTGTCAGGGTAAAACACAGTTTCAGTAATTTAAACCTGGGCTCAACCATGTGGTGCAGAGCGGACATGCCTATGTAAAGTATTTAGCATCAACAAATCACTTAAAAGTCAAAACACAACACAATGACAACCCACAACTAATTTCTAAAAATAGAGAAAAATCAAATGAGCAAAATGACACAAACATTCAATAAGGGCAACCACAGATGTGATTTTTCTTAAAGATATAAATCAAGAAAACACTAACAAAAAGTAAAATGCCAGTTAGTAGTCACTGATTACGGTTCCCAGGAGCTAGACAAGATGAATAGTGGGTTGTTCAAGTCAAACATTTTATCTTTCTGACTTGGTTTCTTAATCAGAAGTCAAACTACTCCAGCAGGACAATAATGCAGGTCTATTCACTGCAGTCGTCGCAGAGCTGGATAGCCATTGGGTGAGTTCCCGCAGAAGCTGCTGGTTTCGGTAGGAAAAACACTGAGTAGGAGAAATTCAGATTTTGTGGCACCGAAGTCTTTGCATCAGGCAAATACTTTTTGTGTCTTCATCTGGTCAAGATTTTGACCTTGGGTCTTAGTCTTTTTTTGGATGAGAGTGAGTCCTGGACTCCCCCTAACCAATGAGGAAAACCTTCCCAAGGACAAACCTTTTACACATTTGCAGTACATCCTGTTTACCTTACTGCGGAGTATCTCACAGTGCACTATTCTAAGTAAAATCCTAGAGGCCACAGCCTTTCTGCCCTTGGAGAAGGCTTGAGTGTCAACAAGGAGTATGCTTGGGGAAATGAGTAGTCCCTTCCTTCTCAGCTACACCAAACTGGTTCTGGAATCACCACCCCTCCCACTGGGCTGGTGCCAAACTGATTACAGAGAGCCCAGTGAACAAAATGCTTCTCTCATCCACGTCTTGCTTACAGTTAACTATGAATAGGAAGGTCTTACCCTGGTCCCTTGAATTTAATTTATTTCCTGAAGCCTCCCCAGCTGTCCTTCCTAAGTTAATATGTTACAAACCTCACATCTTCCTTCCAAAAGACTGAAGCTGTTGTGTCTGCTCTTTGAGCAGTTTCCATTCTTTTTCAAGAGGAAGCACCAGCAGGGCAGACTAATGCTAATTAGTCAATAGGAGGTGCAGGCAAACAAAATCAAACTTTTTTTAAAGTCACTGTTTCTAAATATGTATTACAAATTCAACCCCAACACTGAATTGGATTTTTAATGAACAATAAAAATAGTGTTTGAATTATTCCAGTAGCTTGAGCCAAACCAGTGCTAGCAGAGTAATGATTTATTCTGAACTTCTGCTTTTCTCACAGGACTGGTACAGTCCTTTTATAGTGAAAATAGCTTTTGGGAGCTATTCTATGTAGGTACATGCCACATATTGAATAGTTACCCTAAACACTTTTGAATACTATGCATCGTACGTTGTGGGCTGCACGACCTACTTGGGCTGAGTTATTTCATATTTAAAAGAAGAGTTCTTCCTTGTCAAAAAAGAATATTTTGACAGGTTTGCTTGCACGTTTGAAACGCTGCAGTAATCAGGCTACACAGGTAAGTTTGAAGAGTTGTTTTCTTTGTCAACCTAGTGGTTAGCACAACATGTGCTCCAGCCTAGAGGTGACATTTACTTTTCAGGGCCATTGGTGTATTTTACCATACCATATATTATTGACTTACTTGATGGTTGAATAGGCCAATTAGGTGCTATCCAGTTTTCATGTTTTAAGGATCAGATCACATATACTAGGGCCCGGACAGCACTGCCCCAGTATGCAGATTCAAAATACCAAACCCCATCCCCCCCGCCCACAACTACTCTCACGTCTCGGTCCCATGTGCCCAGCATTGAACTCATCTGAAGCCAGGATATATATATATATATACCAGAGGCAGGACTGTGGCTATGATGTGCATACATATCTCATGTATGTAATAACATTACTAACCTAGAGGTAATAACTTTAAGGCATATTATTTACTCTTATACAAATGATTTTAATGTGATTGACGGCATAATTGCAAACTAAGTGAGCCTGTTGCATTTTCTTTCAATATGTTGAGCAGATGCTGCTTTTGCATACCTTTAGGGCTTTCACATGAAATGAGAATGTGCAAATTGCTTTCGGGATCTAAATGCAATAAACAGCAAGATCTATCTTGAGCTCCCTTGTATTTGCAATTCCTGTTATTTGCAAAATGTCAATTGGAGCAGGGCAAAATTTTAAAACGCAAATCCGGGTTGTAGGTCAGATGTAAGATGTTGCTGGAGTACTAAAAGGGTACAATGGTCCTCATGAGTGGGTTCAGTTTTCGTGTTGATAAGTTTGCCCTTACCTTGAAAACTGAAGTGATGAGCTTGTCTGCGAACTAAAACCCTAAGTGCAGCTTTCAAAAGTAAGGGATTTTGACATGCCTCTCCTAGTTCATATTGGCCCAGAGGAGATACTAAATCCCATGCCAGGATTGGATAGGTTTTCTTCAAATAAAAGAGGTTGAGAGCATATGAACTCTATACTTCAATGTGCATTGTCTTTAAGTCACTAATATGTCAATATTCTGTGACCAAACAACCAACAAGGAGAGGATCTGGCTTAATTTGCATATAGTTTAAATATAGCTATTAATGTATGATTGATAGTGGAGTAAGGTGACCAGCCTTTTCAGAAATCATGTTAAATAGCACTCATTGATGCCTGTGTAAAAGTTGTATTTAATTTATTCCACCTAGTGCCTTGGTGTCTGTTTTCTGCATTGGTACAGCTCTGTCTTCTTAGTCATTATGCCCCCGTTGATGGATGTGAAATGTTAGTCCTACTTCTATTTTTGTAGAACCACCCTGACTTTTGGATATACAAATCTGGCCACCCTATACCGGATCCCAGACATTGCTATTAGATGCATGTGGGGTGGATACTTAAATCAACCACATGGTTACGATGGTCTTCAGAAGTGTTTGTTGCCAGCAGAATACTGCCTTGCAAGGATTGGGTAAATAAGAATACATTTAGAACATGCATGATCAAAAACAGAGATTAGAAAATGGATTTCACATATCATATTGTGTTAACAGTGTAATTGGATGCCTAAAATGCAAGAAATGAAAAGACAACATTGCAAATGTAGTTTGGTCATCACAGTGTGTGTGGAATACAAACAATCCAATTGATAACAGTAGGAGATGACACATAAACATAATAAAACGTAATTTATGGGTAGGTGTTGGAAAGGCTACCGCAGTCAAGGCCGGACTGGCTGTACCAGGCATCGGACATTTACCCGGGAGGCTGGAAGGGTGGGCGGTCCCCTTTTATTACTGGGGCTGGTTTTGTAACAGTGGAGCACTTTTAAAAGCACTGTAGAGTTCCTTGATTATCCAGCAGTTTTCAGTCAACAATAAAAGCGCTAAGATAACTCTGGTGACTAATGAACATGCTGGAGAGAGATTTGAGTTTTCTCTAGTGGCAGTTTTGACTCATCTACGCCAGCACAGAGGGTTAATATGCTGCTACAAAGAATGTATACTATACAGATTACAGAACAGTATTTTACGTGCAACGCTTTGTGGGATACTGCTTTTGTCGCAGAGATCTTTTTGTTACTGTGCTGTTCATAAGTGACAGTTATAATCTAGCACAGTGACGTATTAACTGTCATCAAAGAGCTGCTTGCATACTGCATGGTACGGGTTAGAAAGTTATGTTTTTCCCAGTCTGATTATCCTAATTTTGCTTAAAAGAGGTTTATTGGCAAGAAATAAATTATAAGTAAAGTCAAACCTAACCACAGTGTTAAGTTCTGAATCATGAGTTTATGCTTTCCCAGACCAAGCACTCTTAAAAAGAATGCCTACCAGAATGGATGACTTGAATCCTACACCTTTGTCTTATGTAACATTTTCCATATACTAATTAACACACGTATGATTCATTGTCTCTGTATGTAAGTGTGATGTAAAGTGTCCCAACACCCTACGCTGGTAAGAGAGGCACTGTAAAACAAATTAAATATATGGGAGAGAAGGGGTATGAGAGGCAATAGAGGCATCTTAAAACAAATGAAATATATATGAGAGAGGGGCTATGGAGAGATGAGAGACGCTGTTAGGGGTTGATGGTAGGCAATAATTGAAGAACCCCAATAAAGATTGCCTATTCTGGTGCACTGTAAGGTCATCATTTACTACGCTTTAAAAACAAATACAATTGAATATATAATGACAAATGTGTTGTAGTATGCACCGTTTTTGCCATGATTTTCCCTAAATTTCATGGTGGGGAGAAGCCCTCATGGCCCATAAAAGTGGTTAGGCTCGCTCGCTATTCACCCTATGAGGGCTGGTTGACATTTGCCAGGGCTGCTTTGGGTCCCCTGTCCGGCCTTGCTGGCAGCAGGAAACCGTGTAACTGTGTATGCGTTGGGTGGATTCGAAGTATTGAGGCGGAGAGAGAGCATATGGCACATAATACAAGAAATTATGCATGAAAAAGAACAGAAATTGCTAAATTACCCAGTTCTTGTAAATAGAAAGCAGTTCTAGGCAAGCCGATGAACATTATGAATAGGAAAAGAGAATCGCCCTTGGTGTGTTAGTAGAAAACTGATGGGGCTCAACTGCACAGATGCCGACTTTCAATCTAATGAGTCCCATGGAAAGAGGATGGAGGTGGCAAAAAAGATAATGTTCTGCACTACTTTAACAGCTAAGAAACTGTAATTGCAAATGCACCTGGGAAGAACTGTGGAGAGAAAACGCCACCGAGGGTGTTGGTTGCAAATAGTCGCCTTCCGAGGAAGAGCTGATGTGTCTGACCTTTTCAAACACTCGCAGGATGGCAAATACAGGTGGCAGTTCTTAATTTGTAAATAAAAACATGCCGGTGCCCAAAGTTGTTTTCTGAAACACGCGGCTGCTGCAAAAAATGTGCGACCCGTGAAAACTGAAGCAGCATAACTAAAGCCATCTCGGGCCTCCTTAATCCATGTACAGCCTCTCCCTGCCCCTTCAGCTCACTCCTGCAGCTTTCTGCTTTCTCCCTTTGTTTCACTGTTTCGGTTTTCTTTTCCTCCTCTTTCCCATATGTGTCTTTTCCTCACAGTGCATGCTTGAGACAGAAAAGTAAATGCAGGTGACCCACACGCGAAACCACGGGCTCAAATTAAGCAGTAGCAGGAGTAGTGGTAATTTACAGAAGTGACTTTTCGTCCGACTTTCAGCGATTCATGTGTGTGTAAGATTTAGATACTTTCATAAGACGACAAAGTGCCTGGGAGACACCAGGGGGCATATTTATACTCTGTTTGCGCCGGAATTGCGTCGTTTTTTTTACGCAATTCCCACGCAAAACGAACTCCATATTTATACTTTGGCGTTAGACGCGTCTAGCGCCAAAGTCCATGGAGTTTGCATCATTTTTTAGCGTGGACACCTACTTTGCGTTAATGATATGCAAGGTAGGCGTTCCCGTCTAAAAAAGTGACTCCGAGGCATGTGCGCCGTATTTACACTCCCGGGCAAAATTCACGCCCGGGAGTGGGCGGGTCAAAAAAAATGACGTCCAGCCGCTTTTGCGCTGTTTTTTAGCGCCTGGGCAAGGCAGGCGTTAAGGGACCTGTGGGCTCGGAAGGAGCCCAGAGGTGCCCTCCCATGCCCCCAGGGACACCCCCTGCCACCCTTGCCCACCCCAGGAGGACACCCAAGGATGGAGGGACCCATCCCAGGGAACTTAAGGTAAGTTCAGGTAAGTATTTATTTATTTATTTTTTTGTGACATAGGGGGGCCTGATTTGTGCCCCCCTACATGCCACTATGCCCAATGACCATGCCCAGGGGACAGAAGTCCCCTGGGCATGGCCATTGGGCAAGGGGGCATGACTCCTGTCTTTGCTAAGACAGGAGTCATTTCAATGGGGGTTGGGAGTCGAAAAAAATGGCGCAAATCGGGTTGAGGCGAAAAATTTGCCTCAGCCTGACTTGCCCCATTTTTTGGCGCCCAAGCTCCATATTCCCCTACGCCGGCGCTGCCTGGTGTACGTCATTTTTTTTCACTCACACCAGGCAGCGCCGGCGGCTAACGCCGGCTAACGTCATTGAATAAATACGGCGCCCGCATGGCGCTTCAGAATGGCGTTAGCCGGCGCTAATTTTTTTGACGCAATACTGCGTTAGCGCAGTTTTGCGTCAAAAAGTATAAATATGGCCCCAGGTGTTTGAAACAATACAAAGTGCTCCAGCATTTATTTTCGGAATATCTACCTAGAGAATGTAGTTTTAAAACTAAAAAATAAGAGTCCAAAATTTTTTTAGCGTTCAGTTTGCACAAAAGAACGTCGACAAAAACGGACTTATATATTGTATTGTTTTCTCGCAGTAGATATTCAGAGGGGAAGACTGTCCCACAAAAAAGACAGTAAAGGGGTTTTAGTCATACAACACAGATTTAATTATTTTCACCGCAAAAAACTAATCCGTAAAAAACACACAGCGGGCTGTTTGAGAAACAAAACCTCTAATTGTCATTCTCTTTTTTTGTTCCCGAGCAAAATAATAGATTCTTCACTTGTAGCTCACTTCTTTAATTGAACTTTATAGCTTCTTTTGATAGTATCATCTATAAATATATATATATATATATATATATATATCACAAGTGACTGGGTGTTATGACATTTTTGGCTAAGTTTCCGCATATGCAGCTGTATTGGAGGTAGCGCGTTGGGCATCATTGATGCCTGCTTTTGGTTGAATTATTGGTGGGTAATTCATATGTTTGCTAGTGAACTCTCTGGTGACTAAGTTTTGCACACATTTGTTTGATGATTAGCAAATTCGATAGATTTGATTGACACAAAATATATATTTATTGAAGTGTTTTTTTCATTAAGTCAGAAAAACAATACTTAAGAAAAAAGGAAATCCAACAAGAAATTGATAAGAGAAGAGCAAAGGGAAATGCAAAAAATAGAAAAACTGTAGGTGCAAGCAGAAAAAAAATATTAGCAAAATGGCCAAAAATAGCATCTAACTATTTTGACTGCCTTGTGTCTCGTACACATTGTGAGAGAATGGATAATTGTTGGTGACTTCCCACCTCAAGAAATAATCAAAACAGTTGTTAGGGTGAACACTTAAAGTTACTAAATTAACTTGAGCTTAATCTCTTGGTAGCTGTGCACAGATCCAAAAGGCTTAATTTAGGGCAGTGTATACAGTATTTATGCAGTAATAAAACATAATTAAAGTCAAAATGCAAAAAAATAAAAATCCCAGACCAAATTAGAAAAATGGAATAAAATGGAGTAAACAAAATGACACCAAAATTAAAAAAAACAATAAGGGAGAACCGGTGATATTTATTTAAAGTTTTAAGTAGAAATTGCCCAAAGAGAAGAAATTGCCAATGGTAGTCAATGTTTACGATAGTGTAGGACCTAGGCGCTATTTAAGGCTGATCATGATGAAGCGCAGATTGGATTCACCAAAAGGTGTGTCTGAGTCTAAGAGTTTACCTTCTGACTTGGGGGCATATTTACAAGAATGTGGCGCATCAGCTCTGATGTGCCACTTTTCTTGGTTTGCCTTGTGCCCCCTGATGTCACCATAGTAGGGCTGTATTTACCGTACAGTGTACCTTGGCGCATTGTAGGACAATAGCACAAAATGCTTTGACGCTATTATGGTGCTTTGCTGGACTAGCGTCAAACATTTTGAAGCTATCCTAGCAAAGGTCAGGAAGCCCATAGGGTATAGTGGCAGCATCACTTTAACGCCTGCCATGAGCAGGCATTCAAAATTATGGAAAAAATAGCGCAGTGAACCTTGCAAATTTCATTGCACCATTTATTTTTGGCCCTCCCTGTGGGAGAACGCCCCCCTTGCATACATTATATCTGATGCAGGTATAATTTGGTGCAAGGGGTTACAAAGTGGCGCAATGCAAGCATTGCACCACCTTGTAAATTAGGTGTGCAGTGGGGGCCTTGTTAACGCCACCTTAGCATAAAACAAATGATGCTAAGGTGGCACAGGGAGGTGCAAGGGGCTTGTAAATATGCCCCTTAGTCTTTTATGTCCCTCACAACCACAGGAATAAATTCCTAAAGCCCCCAGGATTTGACACAGAGGCCAACCTTAGGGTCCATTCCCTAGACACCACTCCATTGACCCTCACACATGCCATGGGAGAAGTGTACAGTAGTTAGGCCCATGCACGAAACTGTGATCCAAAACCCAATCTCACCAGGACAGCAAACATATAGTTCCATTCTAGTGAATCGAACGCCATCTTGGCGTCCAGTGCCATTAAGGTCACCTGTTCCGGCCGGGGATCGGCTGTCAGATGTAGTACTTCATACAGGTGCCTGAGGTTAAGTCACGTGCTCCGGTCTGGCATGAACCCTGACTGGTCTGGGTGTACCAACTTCCAGCTATATTTGGTCAATTTTTGTCTTTTTGTTGTGCCCTAGCCTTGTGGGTATCTTTCACTCCTGCTGTTCTATGGGTTTTGGAATTCTGTCCCTCCGGATAATTCTGAATATTGTACCTGTGCCTAGATGTTTTTTCTTCTTCCGGTTCAGAGACTCCTTTCCTCAGACATCTGACCTCAACATTTTCTAGTCATTGTGCCACAGTGTCTAGTGAAGGGCATAACCCCTAAAGCGGGCAGACCAGGTTGAAGACAAGGGAATAGCCTCTGCATCCAACTGTTTGCAGTGTGACCTCATCATAACATTATTGACCAGGAAGAGACTTTGAACTCAGGTGTCTTCCATGCCCATCTGCTGGACACTGAATAGCGAGCACGTGCCATTCCATCTTTTCCTTATCCCCTTTTATGTATCAAGCACTGGGTACAGCTGAAGCAGAAGTGCATCACCTGAGTGTAGCAGGATTGCCTGATGGCTGAAAAAACGCCATGTGAGCCTGACCATAGGCCATGGTTTCTGTAACTATGTCACTCCAACAGAGTACACAGAGAAAGTCCTAAAGCCATGTCACATACTTGTTACAAGTAGGGAAATGGATGGCATGGGCAAGGGGACAAGCATTTTCCTCCGTACCCAAAGCTCTCTATGGAGTAAATCATATGCCACTTCTAACACCATTTTTTCTGTCATGATTGAGAGCAGAGGAAGCGTACAAGAGGAGTTATGGACATATATCTATGAATAGCCAATGAGTTCAGGTGGTTTTAAGATTTTAGATTATATCCATAGTTGTAGGAAGCTATTTTCTGGTTGCATTACCCCCACACACAATTTTTGCCTGGCTTTTGATGCAGCTTTGACTGGAGTGCACTGCGTTCCTGCTGACCAGGTCCCAAGTGCCAGTGTTCCTTACCCCAAACAAGACACCTAGTCACTTGATCCCCAAGTGGCTAGTCCCTTTAGCACTTCTGTAAGCCCCTGGTAAGTGGCACCCCTTGTACCTAGGACATGGGTACTGAAGAGGCCCCCTAGGAGCTGCAGCACAACTTGTGCCACTCTAAGGGACCCAAATGCACAAATTTCCAGTGGGGCGGTTCGGGCTGGACTGTTCCCATGGGGAGCAGGGTCAAGACTGATTTGCATATGGCTCGGTTCAAACTAGGGTGGCATGGTGAACAGAAAAACTGATGGATTATACCCAGATCTGTGACGGGGTGACTGTTTGATTTGTTCAGCATTCTGTCCATCATCTGTTCTTTTTACTTTTGTTGCCCTAAGTGGAAGGGGTATGCCCAGGCATGTGTCTCATGCTTATTGTGTCACTCAGTTCAAGCTAGCCGGGCTGATGAGGGGTGATACCATGAAACCGGTCCCTGGATGCTTGTTTCTGGTCAAGCGAGAACCTGGCTTGGCAGATTGGCCTGGACTGTTCCCATGGGGAGCAGGATCAAGACTGATTTGCATATGGCTGGGTCCAAACTGGAGTGGAATTGTGAGCAGAACAAAATGATGGATTAAACTCAGATCTGTAACTGGGGTGAGTATTTGAATTGCTCCGCGTTGCGTCCATCATCTGTTCTTTTTACTTTTGTCACCCTAAGTGGGAAGGATGTGCCCAGAAGTGGGTCTCATGCTCACTGTGCCACTGGATTCAAGCTAGCCTGGCAGATGAGGAGTGATACGCCGAAACCGGTCCCAGGATGCCTGTTTCCGGTCCAGGGAGGGCGTGGCTTGGCAGTTGGTGCTGGACTGTTCCCATGGGGAGCAGGGTCAAGATTGATTTGCGTATGGCTGGATCCAAACGAGGTGAGATGGGGAGAAAAAATGATGGATTAAACCCACCCAGATCTGTGACTGGGGTGAATATTTGATTTGTTCCACATTCCATCCATCTGTTCTTTTTAATGTGAGGGACGAGGGCACCAACCTAATGCAGACTGCTAATGCAAGCAGCGTGACAAGGTGCTCCCTAAAAGTGAAAACACGACATGGCACACAGCCTGTGTGCCGTGTCCCCTAAACACTGCTTGTAACATTTATAAGTCACCCCTACAGCAGGCCTTACAGCCCTAAGGCAGGGTGCATTAAAATACATGTGTGGATATTTCTGCAAGAGCAGATTTACCCCTACTATGTCTTTGTTGATTCTTAGACATAGTAAGTGAACAGGGAAGCCATTTTTAAGTAATTGTTCTGGACACTGGTCAATATGAGTTCCCTAGCTACATGATGGCTTCACTTAAAACAGGGATGTTTGGAATCAAACATCTTGTAATAATAAACTCTCATTGATTCCGGCGATGGATGTATTAATACATGCACCCAGAGGACACCTTAGAGGGGCCCCCTGAAAAACTCCCAACTGTTGGTGAGCTTACTGATTAGTTCTAACCAGTCTGCCACCAATAGATAAGGCAGGGGTGTTCCACACCTCTCCCCACACCCCTGCATTCCAAGACAGGAAGTTTCAAAGAAGTCCACCACCTATATTATGTAGAACTGGCCTTCCTCAGAGGGAGATGCCGATGCCCCTGCACAAAGGTCCATCTGGCACCTGGAGAGACAGGAAAGTTAGCTATGCAGGAGGCATGCTGCCTTTCCAGGCGGTACACACCCCTACGGTGACCAGCCTGAAATTCGCAGAAGCCTTAGAAATTCCGCCATTTTGTGTGTGGTGGAATTGGGAATTCTGGGACAGGGTGATGCCCATTCCCCAACAAAAGTGGTCATCTAGGGGGTGCAGTGACCCCAAAGGTAAGTAGCCCATTGGCTACTACCCTTCATTCCCCTAAATGCCCCCCAAATTGAGTATTTAGGGGGCCTCCTGATACCAGATCCTAAGCTCTTCTCTGGACACAAAAGAAGGAGTGGACAAGAAGCCTGCTGAACTCGAGAACCAAGGAGCACAACTGACTTGGCGCCAACCCTGCTAGCCTGCCTGCTGCACCTGACCCTCAAGGAGCAACTTACATGTCCTACTGCTGCAGCCGCCAAGAAACCTGAAGAGCTGCCAGGGCATTGTAAATCACAATGAAGAACTCCCTTGGAGCAGAGGAGCTGCTTCCCTGCATCTGCAGGCACTAAAAGAAAGTACTTTGAGAACCGGGACCACCAGAAAGCTGACGCTGGACAACACCAGTGCACCCTAGCCGCGTAGCCCAAGCTAAAGTGGGCCAACAGTGGCAGTGTGGTTCCCAGGCACTCCTGAGAGAATGCCCACCCCAAACTTGCCGTCTGTGGAATTCCCGACGGCATCGGCAGCCTGATTGTGCAGACCATCCTTTCACCGAGACCACCTCTGGTGACGGAGATGCATCTGGACGCCCTGGACTGAGTAGAAAAGGACCACTGGTATCCCTACGTCCCCCAAGCTCGTGAGACCCAAGCCCACTTGTTGGTTTGGCCATACTGGACCCCCATTCCCTGCTGCAGCCTGTTTCTGTGGGCCCCCTCCACTGCAACCTCCCCTATTGATGGTAAACCCAACGGTCCAAAAAACATCTGCACATGGATGCCCGGTTCTGAGGAGAACAGGACAACTGGTGTCCCTACATTCCAAGCATCGCAAGACTTGAACCCTCTTGGTAGTTCCTCTGGACTGGAATCTCAGTCTACCCCTGCAGCAACTTTGTGAGCGGCCCACTCCCCATCGACTTACATGGGGCACCGGATGCTGAACTGCACCACTGCACCTGGCCCTGCCCAAGTGCCGCCCGACGTGACCTGTTGGTGTGCCTTGGACCTTGCCCCATACTTACCCTAAATCCGGTAGATTGGTCACGTAAATCGCTGTACTATACCCGTTTGCAGTGCTTGTTTTTCCTCCATAGGATAACCATAAAATGCACTGTCACCTTTTGCAAACTCTAAAAATCCATAACACGAAAAGTACTCACCTGATTTCAATGATCTTGGTATCAAAGTTTATATAAAAGCATGTGTTGTTTTTATAAATTGGTGTCAGATTTCTTTATTGAGTGTGAGTCTCTACATGCTTAGCGCTACCCTCTGATATGACTAACTGCTCAACTGCATTACCTCAAAAGAGAAACTTCTGAATGTCATTTGTGCCTCTGTGATACCTCTGGGGGTTCCTTGGACTTTTTGCACATTGCACCACATTGTACCTCATTTTGATCCATTATAGACAGCTTCCTACAATAATGTCCCATCAAGTACTATTTTTGCAATTAATATAAGTATACACAAAATGATTGCATATTGTAGTTTTCCTCAAATGTTGGGATTTTCCTAGCATTTACCTATACATTCCCCATTTACTTTGGGGCCCTGAACCTGGGGTGGGACTACGTCCCCCAGGCACCCTTGCGACCAACTCGCGCTTCATATGCGCCACCTGATTCCCGCAGCGAGGGATGCACCCGGGCGTACTCTCACTCATGCCAGTGGCTCAAAAAAATCAAGGAAATGGCCCAAAAATAAAACAAGTCTTATACCTAACCAAGAAGGTCATTCCTTGGAAGACATAGATATTTTAATGGAAGAAGTGGAGGCTATTTTAAGAGACAATTCGAATTTACTGCCTTTACAACAGGATCCCCCGCTATAAAAAATACCAGATATATTTAAGAAAAAACAACGGCAGCCCAATCCATTAAAGGAGACTGAATCAAAAATGATCACTGAAGTGTTCCAGGGTTGGAACTACTTCGAGTGTCCTGTAGTGGGTTGGATACAGCATCAAGCATTACAGGTGGCCCTCCCGCAGGGGATGATGCTCCATGTTCCCCCTTGAACTCTGAGGTTCTGATAATGCCTATGATTCCATGTTAAAATCGGCATGGGCCTCTGGGGAACAAAGAAGGATCTTGCAACACTGCTACATATAAACGTACAGGGACATGCATGGATGTTGGAGACAATATTAATTCACCCTTGGGGTTGGATAGATCGCAGAGATTGCATGACAGCCTTGATTTGGCCTCTGTTCATCACAAGTTGAATGAAGTGAATAATTGTGTGCTGTCATTGATGAATCAATTGACGAGGGATCCTGGGTTGTTATGTGGTTGTACTTGTTCCCGACCAAGATTGGATGTGCCCTACCCTGTTACGAGGGGCATACCTATTGTTCTAGCTGCATCCGATCCTAGGCCTCAAGTAGACAATCAGTACCTACAACCTGGTCCTATTCCTTTCTCCACTCTACCTGCTCCCCATACTGAAGGTCCAAAGGCCCCTCTTGAGGCCACTAAGCACAAGCGGGTGACTGACGCTAAAGTTTGGATTTTTACCAGGCCTGATAGATCCAGTAAAACTATATTTGATGACTATAGCGAGGATCATGGGGGTGGCGGTTGGTTCCCAGGTGCTGAGTGGAGCAGTCACCCCACCAACTTATTACACTGAGTCACCTGATGATGTCCCACATCAAGTTGGAATGAGATGGCTTGCACCCAAGAAGCAGGCTCAAGCCCCCGGGAATAAAGGAGGTACATTGTTCATGGTTGAAGTACCCAAATTGCCTCCAGGGGTTGTGGAAACCCGGGACTCTTTGCTAAATACGGTTATATACTGGCTGAGAGTCCAGCGGAAGTGCCTCTCTGTTATCCGTGCAGATATTGTGGAGATGGATCGCCATTGTCAGCCCGTATCCAAACTTGGTTTTATTTCCATTCGTTTTGTGGACAGGTTGTTAATGAATAATCTTATTGATTTTGAACTGCACATTTGCTATCTTAGGAAGTAGGTAGGTAACTTAGGAGGTATCAGACTTAAATCTTCTCCTCCTCCCGCTAATTTGTCAATAAATTGCGAAGATTTAATTGGGGGGAAGGCTGACACTAGCCACAAGCATGCCTTGACCGCGACAGAAAACAATTCACAATTATTATCAGGTGTTGACTGACTATCCTCCGATTCCAATCTAACAATTTCCACCCGGGGTCCGGTGGGCAGGCTGGGGGCGTCTAATAAGTCTGCTGGTTATGGGGAAGCCCAGTGCCCTGACTCCAATTTAACAATTGTTACTTGGGGTTCGGTGGGTAGGCCTGGGGTGTCTATCGAGTCTGTTGATTATGGGGAAGCCCAAT
This sequence comes from Pleurodeles waltl, assembly GCF_031143425.1. NCBI lineage: Eukaryota > Metazoa > Chordata > Amphibia > Caudata > Salamandridae > Pleurodeles > Pleurodeles waltl. The sequence goes on from NC_090439.1 coordinate 191,908,910, forward strand.
GCTTTGGGCCCAGAGATTTGAGAACTAGAGCTGAACTTCTTATTATGTCTTGAAACTTGGCTGGGTTGGGTAGGAAACTGTGGATCCTAATGGGTCAGTTATATAAATAAGCAGGATATATGCTTATTCCAGAGACTTGGGCCATGGACCCGGTCTTCCTGGATGGGTTTTTATCATACCAGATGATAGCCCTACCTGCAGATGGAAATATTGGACATGCCAAGGGAGGTCTATTGATACTGCTTAACAAGAGGCTGCAGTGCAACCACTTGGTATTAAAAATTGATTCCCCGGATTTACTAGGTGTGCAGCTTGTATTTAATAGAGGTTTGAAGATTGTTATAATTAATACTTATGCAGGGTCTGTGTCGTGGGGACAGGAGTCCCAGACCTTAATTCAGTTGTCTGAATATTTAGATACCCTCTCTCCCAACACCAAGGTAGTGGTTGCAGGGGATATGAACTGCACATTTGAACCCTCTTATTTAAGCAGTGATCTAACAGCTGAAGAGGATGAACAATAGGGTATTCCTCATTTGGCAAATGAGCAATACTGTAGCCGTTCCCGTGTTGCCCTACAGTTTACATCATTGTGTCTTAAGTATGGTCTCAGGGCCTGTAATGGTCGAACGTTTTCTGATCCAAACATTGCGTCCACCTTCAAACAAGGTAAATCGTTCAGTGTTATTGATTATTTTCTACTGGATATCAGGTTATGGCCAACATCAGAGAACATTAAGGTGAAATTTCGCCATGATAGCGACCACAACTCATTGCTTCTCACCTTACATAGGCCCTGATTCTAAGCTTGGCGGGCGGCTACTGCCGCCCGCCAAGCGGGAACCGCCAGAAGACCGTACCGCGGTCAAAAGACCGCGGCGGTCATTCTGGGTTTCCCACTGGGCTGGCGGGCGACCGCCGAAAGTCCGCCCGCCAGCCCAGCGGGAAACACCCTTCCCACGAGGACACCGGCTCAGAATGGAGCCGGCGGAGTGGGAAGGTGCGACGGGTGCAGTTGCACCCGTCGCGAATTTCAGTGTCTGCAAAGCAGACACTGAAATTCTTTGTGGGGCCCTCTTATGGGGGCCCCTGCAGTGCCCATGCCATTGGCATGGGCACTGCAGGGGCCCCCAGGGGCCCCACAGCACCCCATACCGCCATCCTGTTCCTGGCAGGCGAACCGCCAGGAACAGGATGGCGGTATGGGGTGTCAGAATCCCCATGGCATGGCGGATTCCCATGGGCAGCGGAAAGTCGGCGGTACACCGCCGGCTTTCCGCTTCTGGCCGCGGCTGTACCGCCGCGGTCAGAATGCCCGGCGGAGCACCGCCAGCCTGTTGGCGGTGCTACCGCCAACCTCCGCCCTGGCGGTATTTACCGCCAGGGTCAGAATGACCCCCATAGTGTTGAATTTAGGAGGTCCTTGAATACTCATTACACTGTTGTTCCTGAGCCACAATTGAATAACAGTCTTACCTGTGTCAGTTGGCCAAAAGTGCTGTCAAACCCATATCTGATTTGGGAGATTTATAAAAAATGTATTGGTGTTATGGCGGACTATGTGGGACATGAGGTTGCCAATATTCCAATTCTTACCACCCATGAGATAATGATACATAAGCTGCAGAATTTTTTTTATAAGAAAACTCCCACTAAGCAATTTAATCACTCACCTAAAAATAGAGAGGGGTTTAATAAGGACTGTTCGAAGGCCAAACATCTATTAAAATTAGCCATTGAGTTCTGCTCCCAGGGGGCGGTTAGAACAGCTAGACTAGCCTATTATAAAGTTATAGCACAGGCAAAGAAAAGTCGGGCCGACTCAATCTGGCAAAACCTGTTGGATGCTGCCAAACTTAACAATAATGTGTCTTTCTGGAAATTACTGTCTGACAAACATAGAGAGGGCAAAAACATAATTCATACCTATATCCAGCTTGAGAGTTTGGTTGACCACTTTTCTGATCTCTACGCTATGCCCTGTAATCCTTCCCCTTGTAGCCTTCATTCCCAATAGTCAGTTGCAGTGTGCTTACCACTTGGTGACCCAGGAACGGATATGTGCAAACAGGGTTACCATATTGTTTTCACCCTGGAGGAAACACTAGCTGCAATTAATTCTCTGAAGCCCTCCAAAGCCCCAGGTCAAGATAAGATACCGGGGGACCTATATAAGTCTGAGCCAGTGATCTGGCCCAGTTATATAAATGTAAAATGTTTAAATGTAATGCAGTAGCAGCAGAGGGTTCGATACCCAGTACCTGGAAAGGAGCCGAAATAGTTTCCATCTATAAAAAGGGAGTTGTGAGTTCTCCTGGCAATTATAGACCTATTAGTCTTATTGATAACCTTCAAAGACTTTTGCCAAACAACTTCTGTCTGGAAAGGCTTTTAGATTGGGTTGACACCCATTATGAGATGTCTTCACTTCAGGCAGGTTTCCGCCCCAAAATTAGTACAGTGGATCAGGTTTTTAGGCTGGCACTTTTATATTGGAAATATGTAACGCTTGCTAAACAAAAAGTGTATGTTGCCTTTGTGGACCTTCGGTCTGCGTTTGACATGGTCCCTAGAGGGAAACTATGGGATGTTCTATATAAAATAGGTACTCCAACTAACATAATCCACCTCCTTCAACGGTTACATGAGGGCACATACGCCCAGGTGAGGTGGGGCAATCAGGGTGAATTGACAGATCACATTGCTATTCAACGGGGGTCCATCAAGGATGTGTTCTGGCACCAACCTTATTTACTTTATATATAAATGAGGTTGAACAAGCTGTGTCTCTTTGCCAAAATGATGCCCCTTCCCTAAATGAGCAAAAGATCCCTATACTACTTTTTCCTGATGATTCTCTCCTCATTTCCAAGACCCCAATGGGTCTCCAGACCCTTGTGGATAAGTTTATAACCTTCTGTATTGACCATGGGCTGGAAGTAAATGCTAGCAAAACTAAATTAATGGTGTTTAGCCCACGATCAGCCAGGAGATACACTATCACTTTAACTGGGGCTCCTTTGGGGGAAGTAAGCTCAATAGATTACTTGGGTGTGAGGATCTCTAATAAATTGCTCTAGGAAGAACAGATCAACAAGAGTGTGTCCCTTCTTCAACATAGATCTGGGGGCATTCTTCGCTTTTACAAGAGTATAGCTATGAAATCCGTTTCTCCGGCAATAAAGATTTATCTAGCTAAAGCACAAAATGCTGCTATTTATGGGGCTGAGGTGTGGGGCTCTTGTAAAACCTCTAAATTATTGGTGGGCAAGAACAACTTTGCTAGAGCACTTCTTGCGTGCCCAGGTAGCACCCCCCTGATTCCCATTTTTTTGGATCTTGGTTTCAATCGTGTCTCTGATATGATAGCCCTAAAACCGCTACTCTTCTGGGTAAGAATTTGGACGACTCCCTGGCTTGTTGTTTATAAGGACTCTCTTCTTGACCTCTTAAAAAGATCTAATGTAGCTTCTATTCTATGGTTTAGGCATGTTTCTAATTGGTTTCACACCCTGAGGCTTGAGAACTATTGGGAGAACCCACAGGTCTTAGAGAAGGCCCACAAACTGCCTTTGAAAAGATCATACTGGTCCTATGTTAGGAATAACTATCTCCTAGGTTCTTCACATGGACGACTGACTAATGCTTTCCTTGGTTTTAAATGGTATCCCGAGTTCAAGCCTTTTTTAGATCTTATCCCTGGCATTCTGGGGAAGAGTTTGTATGTTTGCTTCCGTTATGGGTGTTTACTGCTACTGTCTTTTGCTGGCAGTTGGAGGTCATCGCTGGTATCTAACTTATGTCCATGCTGTAATACTGTTGCGGAATCAGTTGAACATTTCATGTTCTTTTGTACAGCGTATGCCCTCCCCTGACTTAAGTGGATTCGTCCAGTTTGTCAGATGTTGGGCTTTAGGCAATTTTCTACGCCCTTAGGATTTTAAAGAGCGATACTTCTGTTATTTTGATCCATGCAGTTAGCAAGTTCCTTGTGGCTGCATGGTATATACGGACTCATTTTTTTAAATTATTGTTATTTATAACTATGTATGCCTTGGGATACGTACTGGGAGATTTTATTGGTCTTATCGTTAACATTGAATGATGTTTTTATTGTTCGTTACTTATTCACTTCTTCCTACTAAATTGTATTTGTATATGTAATTATATGAATAATGTTTCATTTTTTTTGCTTTGATGGTTTATGACCGAATAAAGCTTGTGTTAACCCCTTCGCTGCCGGGCCTTTTCCCCCTCCTGTTCCGAGCCTTTTTTTGGCTATTTGGGGCAGTTTGCACTTAGACCCTCTAACTTTTTGTTCACATAAGCTACCCACGCAAAATTTGCGTCCTTCTTTCCAACATCCTAGGGATTCTAGCGGTACCCAGACTTTGTGGGTTACCCAGAAAGAGGCCAGGAAATTAGCCAAAATACAGTGAAAATTTCGTTTTTGTCAAAAAAATGGGAAAAAGGGGCTGCAGAAGAAGGCTTGTGTTTTTTTCCCTGAAAATGGCATCAACAAAGGGTTTGCGGTGCTACAATCACCAGCTTCCCAGCTTTCAGGAACAGGCAGACTTGAATCAGAAAACCCAATTTTTCAACCCTATTTTGGCATTTTACTGGGACATACCCCATTTTTACGATTTTTTTTGTGCTTTCAGCCTCCTTCCAGTCAGTGACAGAAATGGGCATGAAACAAATGCTGGATCCCAGAAACCGAAACATTTCTGAAAAGAAGACAACATTCTGAATTCAGCAAGGGGTAATTTGTGTAGATCCTACAAGGATTTCCTACAGAAAATAACAACAGAAAAAAAAATATTGAAATTGAGGAGAAAAAAACTGCAATTTTCCTCTACGTTTTACTCTGTAACTTTTTCCTGCTATGTCAGATCTTTTAAAGCAATATACCGTTACGTCTGAGGGACTCTTCTGGTTGCGGGGATATATAGGACTTGTAGGTTCATCAAGAACTCTAGGTACCCAGAGCCAATAAATGAGCTGCACCCTGCAGTGGGTTTTCATTCTATACCGGGTATACAGCAATTCATTTGCTGAAATATAAAGACTAAAAAATTGCTATCAAGAAAACCTTTGTATTTCCAAAATGGGCACAAGATAAGGTGTTGAGGTGCAGTGGTTATTTGCACATCTCTGAATTCCGGGGTGCCTAAAAATAATAGGCCGATCAGCCCCCAAGGGGGGCAGAAATGGCCTCAATAAAGATGCCCCTAAAAGGGAGCGACCCTTGCCCAAGAGGCCGCTCCCCGAATCCAAAGTTTAGAAATATATATTTTTTTTAAATCCCTGGCGTCTAGTGGGCATTCCTGCTGCCCGATCGCAACGCGATCGGGCAGCAGGAATGCTCAAAGAGACACCGGGGGAAAGGAAAAGCTTTTCCTTTCCCCCGTTGCCTCTTTGGCCCAAACCCCCCCACCAGCCGGAGGAGAAACTTACCTGTTTCTCCCTGAATCGCACTGGAAGCAAATGGCTTCCAGTGCGACCGGCGCGGGGTAATGAGGTCAGCGCGCGATCGCGTGCTGATGTCATTACGGGGGGTGGAAGGGGAAGGTCTTCCCCTTCCATTCCCGCTTTGGGGTCGTGGGGGGGACCCCACGGAGGGAGCGCTAGCGCTCCCTCCGGGCTCCATGCCGAGGACGTAATGGTTAGAAGAAGGGGTTATTATTATTACCTATACATTCAACAACTTTGTTGTGATTAATTATTGGTTAGCAATCTGCCTTTACATCAATCACTGTTTTTCATCTACTTAAAGCAAGGAAAGGGAGAGATGCTGATTTTTACCCAAGCAAGAAGGAATGTTGGACATTCACAGGCAAAGGACAAAATGGGTTAGGGAATAGATGTGCATATGTGTTTATAAATGGGTGCATCCATTCACCTTCTTGTAGGTGCAGGTAGTTAACTTTAATAAAGGAGAAATGATACTCTGTGGTCTGTTATGGCAATTGCTTAACTGAATCCAAAAAAGGTTCTAGCATTAATCTGTTTCTTCAGTTGCTTTAAATGTTGGCAGCAAAAAATCAATCTTCATGAAGTGCACCAGTTTGGCATTTTTGGGCAGTGGCAAATGAGGAGGAGTCCAAAGTTTTATTTCCATTAGTATAAGAAGAATGTTGCTTATCTGTAGCCCAAATCTCCCCTGTGCTATCCACGAGAAGAGTATCAGAAGCTACTGCTTGTCAGTATCATAGGCCACTGCTAGCTGCTGACCACCTATCAACAGGTGAAAGTCGTTTCACTATGTGCTTGCGATCTTCCTTTTCTAACTTCTTCCTTTTCAGTCTTACTTTTGTTCTTTCTTTCTTTGTTGTTTGTTGGATCTAGCACTGTCTGCAGGGTCTCCCCCAAGTTTTTTGCCTTTACCCCCTACTTTTTGCTGAATTTGTTTTGGTTGGCTATGCACACTTTACCACTGCTAAGCAGTGCTAATGTATTTGTTATCTTATCCACATTTATAAATTTCTCCTCGGAGCCGTCTTCGCTGTTCGTTAGTTGCCGCCACCTTTGCTTTTTCAGAGCAGGCAGGCGACTTCTCCGCCATCCCCTCCGGTCCCTCTTGGGCCGCTTCTCCCTCATCATCTACTCCTGTTTTCCTGGGACGTGGGAGAGCTGCGGCCAGTTGTCTGGTTTGACCATTGAGGAGGGGAGGGTGCAGAGACCTTTTCCGGACCGGGATTGCCACAGCAAGTGTTGCGGCCAGGCCTGGCTGTGGCCGGCCGTAGAAGAATGTGTTGACGAGGAGAGGCAGATTCCCTGGATTGCAGAAGGCGTGGGAAGAGCTGCGGCCGAGAAGGCATGCCGGAAGAAGAGCGCTGCGTTTTTCTCCCAACTCCAGGTGAAGTTGTAGAATGGTGGCCTGTCGGGCTGCCGTGGTGATCGAGTGGAGGGCTGCTCCCCCCTCTGAAGCTCAAGCCCGTCGCTAAAGGGCTATCTACGTCCTGAATATATCCCAAGGAAGAAACCAGGAGGAAAGGAGGACTTTTGGGGATAATTGCCTACTTGGAGTAAGTGACTTACCCTTTGTATTTTAGCTGAGTCAGAATTAACTGCAGTGAACTTGAGAGTTGCTGGTACTTTTCACATGGAGAAAGCATATCCCAACTGCTGCTACCGTGCTTGTGCCCACCACCTGTGTTTTTGTGTACTGTGAGCCCCTGTGTGAGTGCACCACGACTCTAACGACGAGCTCCCATATCCTGGTGGAAGTGATAGGTGTTGTAGAAAATACTGTAATTACGGAGTAACAGGTGTAAGATTCAGAATTGTCGAACTGTGTTGGGGGAGGGTATTAGAGACTGAAGTCTGTTGGTAGATAAAATACACAGTATGTCGAGGTGGCGTTAGTGGCATTAGAATTGGGAGTCAGAGGAAAGTGTCCTAAATTATATAGTCCACCTATTTCCAGGGGAATAGAAATATAGCATGCCCTCTAAACAAAATGCAGACACATGGGGCGTCTGGCCCGAAGAAGGGTCTGAAAGGTATCTCTAGGATAAAGGGGATCCCTAAGGAGTGTCGTCTTTTAAGAGATACTGATATCAGTCTTGAAGGAGGCGATATGCTTCAGATGCCACAGCATGAGAAAGCCCTGAAAGACAGCAGGGAAAGAACAGCTGGAACGCCACTGGGAGCGTTACTTAAAGAATTTGTGGGGAAATATTTTAAAAAGACTGCCAATGTATCCCAGGTCACAGAAAAGAAAAGAAATCTCAAAAAACTGATCAGAGAGAAAACGAACAGTTTATAAAAAGTGATTCTAATATTTTGGATTCCCTACAGGAAGAGGATTTATTCTTAGAGGAAGTGATGGGCAAGAACATGAAGGGTGCTCTTGCCAGAGCCTAGGTTATCCTCATTGCCTTGCCTCTCCCCCTCTGTGGAGAACAATTCTATGTTGGATGAAAGACCCCCGTTTTATACTGCATTAGAGAATGAGGGGTGCGGAGGGGAACGCAGAAGTGCAAGTAAAACTGATATTTCCTCTCCCATGCATAGGCAGTCTGCTCTGGGCTACCACTAAGCCAGTGGTATCTAAGTGGCTTAGATACCTCTGCAGTTCCTGTAGCATCCTTATGAGAAGTAATGTTCTTAATGCAGAAAACCTTACACACCATTTTAGAAGTATTGACGTTGAATAACGGTCTAGGTAAATCACATAAAAATCAACTACAAGGGATTACGGAAGAGTTTAAACAAATAAACAGTTGTATGCCGATACTGCTGCGGCCAGTTTCAGAGAAAAGGGATCAGGAGACGGGTACACCTGTAGAAAGTAGTGAATGCGGGTTAAAAGATGCAACAAAGATAACGGACCTCCCATCAGAATATATCTCTAAACAATCAATGCTGGTGATGAAAAGGAGTCGAGGCAGGGGAGTAAGGGGTTATATACCCTATGTTGATATACTAGAAGCAAAAAGAGGAATATTTAAAGGAAAAGGCCCACGAAAAAGAGGGGGGAGGATAGTTTGGCATAAGAAATCAGGAACAGCCCCACGACAGAGGCAAGAAGTGGGTATCCCTAAAAGAGGGAGTGTGTCTCAAAGGGGACCTAGAGTAGTAGATATAGAAGACATTCAGTTAGTAAAAGAGATGAGGCATCCCCAAAGGATTGTAATGAAGGAAAACAAGGAATATAAGAAAGTGACATTAAAAGGAAGGTTACAAGAGGGAAAACAGAGGGGAAGAAAGATTAGAATGACAAGAGAAAGGTAGCCCCTTATTACTATCTAGGGGATAGTAATAAGGGGTCACTTGGAAGGTGGAGGGTTTCAATGGAAGTGAGAGTATGTGGGTATATTTGGAACCCTGGGAAAGGGAGATTGGGAGGAAGTGGCAGAGGAAGCTTAAGCCCTTGAATCGCACGCACCTATTAGACGTTATGGCCAAATGCCCTAGCCTATATGAAACTGGGTCAGAGGACATCATGGAATTAGGATTTACTATAAATCTTGAAGGGAGTGAGGTGACAAATGCCCTTTTTTATTAAGGATGTGTTAGACACTTTTTATTGAGGGCAGAGAAGGAATTAGAGAAGGAGGGCATAAGATTGGTCCAGATGAGGGAATTGGAGAATGGAGAGAGAAATTGTAGATCCCTTAACTGCCATGCAGGGCTGCTCCCAGATCAAGTACAGTACAGTCTAGTAGGTCCTAAAAATGTAAGAACATGTGTGGACGAAAATAAGGGCAGATTAAGTGTAACCATAGTTGTTGACCCTAAAGGCCCAATGCTGAGGAATCATCTTGAGCCCCTTCTAAACACCGTAGATGATTATAGTGGGGGAGAGCTGAGTGAGTTGGACTAGGGATCAGCTACTTCGCATAGCCATTTGATTTTTTCCTGGAACTTTGGAGGTTAAATAAAACATTTCAAACAAGATTTATTTAAAGAGAGGCTGGAAAGGTACGATATAGTGTGTTTCCAGGAAACTTGGCTGTGCGAAGAACCCGAACCAACAGATGGCTTTCTGAGGCTCTTCAAGCATGCCGCTTGGTTAGGCCCAGGTCGTCCTTCAGGTGGTCTAACTATTTTGACCTTGACTAGAATAGCCAACAGTTTTACAAAGATAAAAACAAAAAGTCACTGGCTATTAGCTGGTCAGGTAGACCTTTATGACATTGAAGGGTCAAGACAGCTCATCATAATTAATGTATATATTCAGCCGGGGATGACAGCAGATTATGATATCCAGCTGGGTACTACTTGAGGAAGATTTGGAGGCAATATGTATATTTAAGCAGAGCAGTTGATATTGATCTTGGGAGATTTTAATCATAAGTTAGATCCAACAAGTAGTGATAAATTGCATAAAGAGTTGCTGCACATGTACCACAAGCTATTTTCCACAGGTGAGAAGGTACGGCTCGGGATAGGGCCTTAGTAAGAATCTTATGCTCTCTAGGATTGTTCTGCATCAATGGACACTTGAACACAGACCGCCCAGCAAAGCAGACTTTTCTAATAGGTATCAGGTTTGCCCTACTGACTATGCCTTCATAAATGCTTGGCAATTTGGGGAAGTGGCGGGATTCAAAGTCGTGCATCTAGAGGGTAGTGATCACTGGCCCCTACAGTTAACACTCAGGACAGGGAATAAAGCTTTAAGAGAAAGAGTAGTTGCACTGCAGGTGGAGTACCCGCGTCGGATAACTACCCGTATTACAGAAAACAGCTTAAAAGTACTCAATGAGCTGATGGTAAATTATAGGGATCTTAGGGTGATGGAAGATCCTAATGACGTATTTATGAAATATGAAAGGGTAATTGAACAAGTAGTAGATTGTTTGAAAGCAAAATTAAAAATAACACTGAAGAATAAAGATCAGGGACAAGTTAGAAGGGACAATAAAAATACCTGGTGTAATAAAGAGTGTAGGATCCGGAAGCTGAAGGTGCAGAAGTTGGAAAGGGAATTCAGGAAAGGATGCACTAAGGGAACAGAACAGAAGCTCCGCTTAGCTAAGCAAGACTATAAAAATATCCTGAGAAATAGGAGATGGGAGTATATAAATAGAAATTGGAAAGTTATGTTAGATGTGATAGGAACTCACAATATTAGGAGGTTTTGGCAGTTGGTGAGGGAGGCAAAGGCCACTGGGAATATGCGGTGTTTAGTTGGAGAAGATGATTGGAATAAGCACATGTACAATTTATACAGAGGGAAGGATGTTGGGTTAGACCAAGGAAATAAAGTTGAGGTAGGTGGAGTCCTAAGATCATCTATTTCCCTGCAAGAGATAAAATAAATAATTGTGTCTCTTAAGTTAACTAAAGCAGCTGGCCCAGACAACCTTCCAGCGATAATAATAAAAAATAATTTTGATTGGTGGGCAAGACTTTTTTATTTTACTTTTCACAAAATTCTTGACTCGGCTGCTTCCCCAAGAACTGGAAGGGTGCAATAATTATGCCAATCTATAAGAAAGATGATCCAACACAACCAAATAATTATCACTCATTCAGCTTTCCTGGATGTGGGTGAAAAAATCTTTGCAAAGCCATTGTTTGGTCAAATGAAATCCTGGGTAGAGTTAAATAATCTGATTCCAGTAAAACAAGGTGGCTTTAACCACTTGGGTGCCCTGGACGTAACGGTTACGTCCTGGGCAGCACCACTCGGGTGCCCAGGATGTAACCGTTACGTCCAGATAGGGGCCCGGGGGAAGGCCCTTGGGCAGGGATGGAAGGGGAATCGATTCCCCTTCCACCCCGCCCCCTCCCCTGACCCCCCCATGGCGTCTGATGATGTCAGCACACCATTGCGCTTTGACCTCTTTAGAGGCCTACCCCTCCACGCTGATCGGAGGAGAAATGCAAAAGCATTTCTCCTTGATCACGTGGAGGGGCCGAGAGAGGCATCAAAGGAAAGGAAAGGCCTTTCCTTTGATGTCTTTCTCAGGGCAGCAGAAATGCCACTAGACACCAGGGAGTTTGTTATTTTTTTGATTATTGAATAAGGGGAGCGACCCCTTGGGAAAGGGCCACTCCCCAGGGGGGCAATTTATTTTTAGGCCATTTCTGCCCCAGGACGGGCAGAAACCCCTAGACGCAGGGATACATTTTTTTATATGTGGGGCGCGACCCCTTAGGCAAGGGTCGTCCCCTGGGGGCAGAATTAATTTTCTAACATTTCTGGGGGCAGTTCGGCCAATTTTTATTAGGCCAATCTGTCGCCACGGGGGCAGAAAACACTAGACACCAGGGAATTGTTTTTGCTTATATTTATACAAAAGGGGAGCGGCCCCTTGGGCAAGGGCCATTCCCCAAGGGGGCAATTTATTTTTAGGCCATTTCTGCCCCCCCCCCCCAATATAATTAGGCCGATCTGCCCCCAGGGGGCAGAAACCCCTAGACACCAGGGATCTTTTTTTTGTTTGTGTTTATTTTTTTATATGTGGGCAGCGACCTCTTAGGCAAGGGTTGCTCCCCTGGGGGCAAAATTAACTCTAGGCCATTTCTGCCCCCCTTGGGGGCAGATGGGCCTAAACCACTAGACACCAGGGTTTTTTTTTTGGTCAGTTTCCCATGAGGGGAGTGACCCCTTAGGCAAGGGTCGCTCCTCTGGTGGGGGGGTAAAATTTGTTTTACGCCATTTCTGCCTCCCTTGGGGGCAGCAGATCAGCCTATTTTTATTAGGACGATTTCTTGGCCCCGGATTTTTTTTTTGCACCAATTTCACGCAAGGGAGCGAACCCTAAGGCAAGGGTCGCTCCTCTGGGGTGCCAAATTTATTTTAGGCCATTTCTGTTCCCCTTGGGGGCAGATCGGCCTATTCTATTAGGCCGATCTGCCCCCGGGGGAGGCAGGAACCACTTAGGCACCAGTGATTGGTGTGTGTGTGTATGTGTGTGTTTTGTTTGGGGGGCGTGGCAGCCCCTTGGGCAAGGGTCGCTCCCCATGGGGGCACATTACTGGTGGCCATAACTTCCCCCATTGCGGGCAGATAGGCCTATATTTGGGCAGAAAGCCCACCAGGGAAGATTTTTTTTTTCAAATTTAGAGGGTAGGGGTATGGCCATACCCCCACCCCAAATGGACCAAAGTTGTTCTGCCCACCAGTGGGGAGATGGGGCAATTACCCCCAATCCACACCCGGGGGGGGCAGAAAGTCTACTAGATGCCTGGGAATTAGAAAAAGAAATAGTAGGGTGGTGGCTACCAACCAGTATGGGCATGGTTATGCCCCCACCCAACTGAAGGGGGTAACAGTCTTTCAGCTTTCCCCCTACACACTAAAACATCTTATCCCACGGCAAGCAAGAGGACATTTGATTATTTGGGGTTTTGGTTTTACATTTGGGCCATGAGAGCTTGGCTAACTCTCTAAATCGTCCCACTTGAAATGGTGAGGGCTGCACTTTTTGGACTTTGGGACACTGCCATGTAGAAAAATCCACAAGACCTACACACATCTGAAAACTAAACATCTGGGTGAGCCCAGGGTGGTGTGCTTCACATGCATTCTGCACCATTTTCTTACACACAGTGCTCTGCAAACCTCCAACTTTGCTGGAAATCACAATTTTTTTTCCACATTTTTGAGATGGAACATCCCGGAATCTGCAGGAATCCACAAAATTCCTACCATTCTGCATTGTCTCGTCTATACCGATAAACATTTTGCCCCACTTGTCAGCCTAGAAATGTTTTTTTCAAACTGCCCTTTTCAACCGGCTTTGGTTCCCCCTCAATTTTGACATGTTTTTGTCTCTTCCCGATCACAGGCACTTTACCCACCTATACAAGTGAGGTATCATTTTTACCAGTAGACTAAGGGGAACATTGGGTTATAGGAAATTTGTCCCAGTGCGGTGCTCCCACACAGACATGTGGGAAAAATGTGATTTTTTAGCTAAATTTGAGGTTTGCTGAGGATTCTGGGCAAGAAAACACTGGGGGTCCACGCAAGTCACACCTCCCTGGACTCCCTCGGATGTCTAGTTTTCAGAAATGTCTGCATTTGGTAGGTTTTCCTGTATGGCTGCTGAGCCCAGGACCAAAAACGCAGGTGCCCCCCACACCCCCCTCACAAAAACAGGTAGTTTTGTATTTAATAAGTTTGATGTGTCCAGATAGTGTTTTGAGGCATTTCCTTTCACAGGCGGTAGGTCTACCCACACAAGTGAGGTACCATTTTTATCGGGAGACTTGGGGGAACGCTGCGTGGAAAGAAAATTTATGGCTCTTCTCAGGTTCCAGAACTTGCTGTCACCGAAAGGGGAGGAAAAAGTGCTTTTTGGACAATTTTTGAGGTTTGCAAAGGATTCTGGGTAACAGAACCTGGTGAGAGCCCCACAAGTCACCCCTTCCTGGATTCCCCTAGGTGTGTAGTTTTACAAAAATGCACAGGTTTGGTAGGTTTCCCTAGGTGCCAGCTGAGCTAAAGGCCAAAATCCACATATTGGCACTTTGCAAAAAAAGTCTCTGTTTTTTATTAGGAAAGTGTGAATTGTCCATGTTGTGTTTTGGGGCATTTTCTGTCTCGAGCACTAGGCCTACCCACTCAAGTGAGGTACCATTTTTATTGGGAGACTTGGGGGAACACTGGGTGAAAGGATATTTGTGGCTTCTCTCAGATTCCAGAACTTTCAGTCACCGAAGTGTGAGTAAAAAGTGTGTTTTTGGACAAATTTTGAAGTTTGCAAAGGATTCTGGTAACAGAACCTGGTGAGCGCCCCACAAGTCACCCTATCCTGGATTTCCCTAGTTGTCTAGTTTTAACAAATGCACAGGTTTGGTATGTTTCCCTACGTGCCGGCTGAGCTAGAGGCCAAAATCAGCAGCTAGGCACTTGCCAAAAAACACTTCAGTTTTCAATGTAAAAATGTGATGTGTCCATGGTGTGTTTCATGTCGCTGGTGTTAGGCCTGCCCACCCAAGTGAGCTACCATTTTTATCTGGAGACTTGGGGTAACACAGAATAGCAGAACAAGTGTTCTTGCACCTTTTCTTTCTCTACATTTTTTTTTTCCGAATGTAAGATAGTGTGTAAAAAAGACATCTATTTGAGAAATGCCCTGTAATTCACATGCTAGTATGAGGACCCCAGAATTCAGAGATGTGCAAATAACCACTGCTTCTCAACACCTTATCTTGTGCCCATTTTGGAAATACAAAGATTTTCTTGATATCTATTTGTCAGTCTTTATATTTCACCAAATGAATTGCTGTATACCCGGTATAGAATAAAAACCCATTGCAAAGGGCAGCTCATTTATTGATTCTGGGTACCTAGGGTTCTTGATAAACCTACAAGCCCTGTATATCCTGTAACCAGAAGAGTACAGCAGGTGTAACAGTATATTACTTTCACAAATCTGACATTGCAGGAAAATATTACAGAGCAAAACTTAGAGAACAATTGCTGTTTTTTTCAGCTCAATTTCAATATTTTTTCATTTCAGCTGTTATTTTCTGTGGGAAAACCTTGTAGGATATACACAAATGACCCTTTGCTGAATTCAGAATTTTGTCTATTTTGTAGAAATGTTTAGCTCTCCGGGATTCAGCATTGGTTTCATACCCATTTCTGTCACTAACTGGAAGGAGGCGAAAAGCACAAAAAATAGTAAAAATGGGGTATGTCCCCCTAAAATGCCAAAATTGTGTTGAAAAATGTGGTTTTCTGATTCAAGTCTGCCTGTTCCTGAAAGCTGGGAAGATGGTGATTTAGCACCGCAAACCATTTTCAGGGAAAAAATCACAAGCCTTCTTCCACAGACCTTTTTCCCCATTCTTTTTTATTTTTTTTTAAATGTTGCTGTATTTTGGCTAATTTCTTGTCCTCCTTCAGGGGAACCCACAAACTCTGGGTACCTCTAGAATCCCTAGGATGTTGGAAAAGAAGGACACAAATTTGGCATGGGTAGCTTATGTGGACAAACTGTTTTGAGGGACTAAGCGCAAACTGCCCCAAATAGCCAAAAAAAGACCTGGCACCTGAGGGGGAAAAGGCCTGGCAGCGAAGGGGTTAAAGAAGGTCACTCAACAACAGACCATTGTTTTAGTCTTTGGTAACTGGCAAAAAAGCCTATAGAGGTACGAAGGCATTTATATTGTTGTTTTGTTGTTTTTTTCGAGCCGCTTTTGATATGGTGGATCGGAACCTGTTGTGGGATATGTTGAAACAGCTCGGGTTGTTTCTGAACTACTTTTCCTCCTTTAGGGACTACGTTTTCCTAACTGGGCCCAAGTGATCTTAGGTACGAGAGGATCACTATCAAAGTCTCACCTGCCAAACGTATTAAAGGAGGCTAGGGGTCTTTGCCCAAAAATGCATGGCACCGATATCTCTTGCTTATTATACGCTGATAATTTGGTGATAGTTGATATGACAGAGCTGGGGCTGTAAAGAAAATTAGACGCTTTTTATAATTACTGTCAAAGTAAAAAGCTTACAGTAAATTGGGACAAAACTAAAATAATGGTGTTGGGTAAAAGGAAGAGGGCATTTTCCTGGTACCTGGGAGTTGACAAAGTAGAATTGGTTGATAAATATAAATATTTAGGCATGTGGTTTGACTCTGAATTAAGATGGAAAGAGCACATTGAGTCACTAAAAACCACTAGATTATCATCTGTTTGGGAATTAAAGCAGTTTAGTCTGAAGTATGGAGGACAGCCCAGTCCTTTCCACCTTTAATGCAAGGGTGCGTCCTCAGTTTCAATACGGGGTGGAAGTTTTGACTCTCGCCGAGAAGCTGAACTGGCTGCCGAAGAAAGTAAATGTGTGAAACATTTGCTCACGCTTCCCCCCTCAATTATGATTCAGGCTATAAGGGCAGAATGCCAAATGATGGCGTGGAGTTACCAGGGAATGCAGGCCTTATTTAAATTTTGGTTGAGCGTGTCTGAAGAAGGGATTTTCAGAATTGCGCCATTTTGTAAAAGGGAAATAAAGACAAGCGAATTGAATTGGGCTTCTCAAGTGAAAGGACGTCTAGAAAAAAATTGTGCCTTCCTAGGCTTAGCTGTTCATCAGTGGCGCAGAGAACAAATCCTGAAGCAGGATTTGCGCACCGTGGTAAATAAAAGTGCTAGAAAAACAGATTTAGGTTACTTGGAGGGGAAAATATCCACCCAGTTTATGGTGCGCGGGTGGAGAAATTAGGAACATTTCCCCTATATAGAGGCTTTATCTAACCCTAAGTTAAGGGATACGGTGCTAAAATTCAGGGTCGTGTTAAACCCTTGTTATATGGATCTAAAAACAAAAGCCATAATTAGGGATGACTTGGGCTTATGTACATGTGGCTTAAAACGAAAATGTAGTGCCCAACATATTTTATTGGATTGTGTATGGTTTTTAGATGAACGGAAGAAGTTTTTAAATTTAAAGCCAATTTTCAGGGAATATAATGTTAATACCCGGGATCAAGCCCTACTGGTAGATATGGGATTTTTGAATGAAGGTGACTAGTGCCTTAGGCCGATTTTAAATTGAAATACGAGGTATCTTAATGGGGCTCTCCAGTGCCTTGTAAGGTGCAAGAGTGTAGTATGCGAGGTGTAATAATGTAAAGGTATTTTATAAGGGTTACATTATTTTTACAGTTGATTATATGATAAGGAATACTCACAAACAAAAACGAATTCAGGGTTAGGCAGGTCCGTCTCACCAAAAATTACAATTAGTGGCACCTTAGGGAAGGGTGAGAATGATTGTTATGTGAAATAATGCTGCCTTGTATGATTTAGTAGAATTAGGAGATGATGACACTGTTTTATTGTGAGTGTATTGTATTTTAAGTAAAGGTAAATTGAGGTTTAAGATTTTAAGTTATTGTTCCTATTTAACTGCTGTTGATTTGTAATTTCATATATGTTAGAGCTTCTCTCCTCCCGAGATACATGCGAAAAATGATTTATCCCCATGTCTTCGGGATCAGGTTTTAAAGCAAAGCATGTGTCACTTTATCTAGATCTGCTTGTCATATTTAAACTTTAGGACATTTTTAGAAATGTTACTGGTCTAGGTTGGTTTTGTTCTATGCAAGTGTTAGACCTGACAGCCTTAGGGTAGTCACCCCTAACTTTTTGCCTGCCTCCCTCCGCTTTTTGGACCCTGTTTTTGCTGGTTTATAGACTCTGCGCACTTTACCTCTGCTAACCAGGGCTAAAGTGCATATGCTCTCTCCCCTAAAACATGGTAACCTGGAATCATACCTGATTGGACTATTAGTTTACCTATAAGTCCCTAGTAAGGTGCACTCTATGTGCATAGGGCTGGTAAATTAAATGCTACTAGTGGGCCAGCAGCACTGGTTGTGCCACCCACTTAAGTAGCCCCTTCTCCCTGTCTCAGGCTTGCCATTGCAAGGCCTGTGTGTGCAGTTCCACTGCCACATCGACTTGGCATTTAAAAGTTCTTGCCAAGCCTAGAACTCCCCTTTTTCTACATATAGGACACCCTTAATGTGTGCCCTAGGTAACCCCTAGGGCAGGGTGCTGTGTAGGTAAAAGGCAGGACATGTACCTGTGTAGTTATATGTCCTGGTAGTGTAAAACTCCTAAATTCGTTTTCACACTACTGTGAGGCCTGCTCCCTTCATAGGCTAACATTGGGGCTGCCCTCATACACTGTTGAAGTGGCAGCTGCTGATCTGAAAGGAGCAGGAAGGTCATATTTAGTATGGCCAGAATGGTAATACAAAATCCTACTGACTGGTGAAGTCGGATTTAATATTCCTATTCTAGAAATGCCACTTTTAGAAAGTGAACATTTCTTTGCACTTAAATCCTTCTGTGCCTTACAATCCACGTCTGGCTGGGCTTGGTTGACAGCTCCTTGTGCATTCACTCAGACACACCCCAAACACAGGGTACTCAGCCTCACTTGCATACATCTGCATTTTGAATGGGTCTTCCTGGGCTGGGAGGGTGGAGGGCCTGCTCTCACACAAAGGACTGCCACACCCCCTACTGGGACCCTGGCAGACAGGGTTGAACTGAAAGGGGACCTGGTGCACTTCTTAGCCACTCTTTGAAGTCTCTCCCACTTCAAAGGCACATTTGGGTATAAAACAGGGCCTCTGCCCTACCTCATCAGACACTTGCTGGAGAAGAAACCTGAACCAGAACCTACATCCTGCCAAGAAGAACTGCCTGGCTGCTCAAAGGACTCACCTGCCTGCTTTCTACAAAGGACGGCTGCCTTGCTGTTGCCCTGCTGCCTTGCTGAACTCTTGTCTGGCTGTGAAAGTGCTCTCCAAGGGCTTGGATAGAGCTTGCCTCCTGTTCCTTGAAGTCTCAGGACCAAAAAGACTTCCCTCTTTTACTTGGATGCTCCGTGCGCCGAAAATGTCGACGCACAGCTTGTTTCGCGGCGAGAAAAACGCCGCACTCCGACGCTGATCGACGCGACGCTCTTGGGACGATCGAAGATCCGACGCACGGCCTCGCAAGGACAACGCCGCCCGACCTCTAGAGGAGAAATCGACGCAACGCCTGCTGTGAGATCGTAATTTCAACGCGCAGCCCCGCAGATCGAAGTCTAGAGGAGAAATCGACGCGACGCCTGCCGTGAGATCGTAATTTCGACGCGCAGCCCCGCAGACCGACGCGCAGCCGGAGAACAAGCAGGAAAATCCACGCACAGACCCGGGACATCTGGTAATCCCCGCGATCCACAGAAAGAGACTGTCCGCGCGCCGGAAAACGACGCCGACTTCCCCGCGTGGAAAATAACGACGCAAGTCCGTGTGTGCTGGGGAGAAATCGACGCACACACACCTTTTTCCACGCACCTCTTCGCTTGTGGCCCTCTGAGGAGATTTTTCCACTTCCAACCAGGTACTGGTGCTTGAAAGAGACTTTTTTTATATTCTAAAGACTTAAGACACTTTGGGGGTTATTCTAACTTTGGAGGAGGTGTTAATCCGTCCCAAAAGTGACGGAAAAGTGACGGATTTACCACCAGCCGTATTACGAGTCCATTATATCCTATGGAACTCGTAATACGGCTGGTGGTATATCCATCACTTTACCATCACTTTTGGGATGGATTAACACTCCTCCAAAGTTAGAATAACCCCCTTTATATCACCTCCCTGTGATATTTCTACAATTTTCCATTGCAACTTTATTTCTTTTTGACCTACAATTATCCTGATAAATATTATATATTTTTCTAAACACTGTGTGGTGTACTTTTGTGGTGTTATATGGTGGTATTGTATGATTTATTGCACAAATACTTTACACATTGCCTTCTGAGTTAAGCCTGACTGCTCGTGCCAAGCTACCAGAGGGTGGGCACAGGATAATCTTGGATAGTGTGTGACTTACCCTGACTAGAGTGAGGGCTTTTGCTTGGACAGAGGGTAACCTGACTGCCAACCAAAAACCCCATTTCTAACAGCAAGTTTGTGATAAAGTTTATAAAGCCAATTGTGAATAGGGATATGTTAAGCAATACTGGATTTTATCAGGTGGGAATTATAATCATGAGTTGTCATGAATCGAGAACCACCATGAGGCTGTAAGCTATGTGCCAGATCAGTTTTATGAATTATTATATTATGTAGTTACGTTTTATGCTTTTATGGCTAAATGTTATGAATTATTATATTATGTATTTATGTTTTATGCTTTTATGGCTTTTATGCCAAATAAAGAATGAATTAACTAAAAACTAACTTGTGATCTCTCCTTCAAACATGGTAACTTTGGCTTCTTGCCAATTGGCATATTTAATTTATTTCTAAGTCCCTAGTGAAATGGGACTGCATGTGCCTAGGGCCTATAAATTAAATAGTACTCATGGGCCTGCAGCTCTCATTGTGCCACCCACTTACGTAGCCTTTTCGACATATGTCAGATCTGCCATTGCAGCATTTAGGGGCAGTTTTAGGCTGCCATTTTGATCTGGCAAAATGAACCTTTTGCCTGGCCCAAACCCTCCTTTTTAATATATAGAAGTCACTCTTAGGGTAGGCCCTGGACAGCCCACAGAGCAGCTTGCTTTGTATTTAAAGGTAAGACATGTACTTTTAAGTTTTGCAATTCCTGATAGTGAAAAACTCTTAAATTCATTTTTTGCAAGGCCTACCTCTCCCGTGGACTAACACTCGTGTTACCTTATTACATTTATTAACATGTAGCTTCCAAATGGGAACAGGTAAACGATTTGTGTCTTTATAATGAAAAATCATCCTTTCTGGTGAAGTCGGATTTTTGATGAGTATTTTGAAAATGCCACTTTTAGGAAGTTGGGATTTTCCTACTTTGGCCATTTAGTGCCTGCAGCCTGTCTCTGGGTCACATAACTGGATGAGGTGCAGTTGGACTTTGTGTATTCCTCCTAGACAGCCACACACAATAGAGAGCTTAAGTGTGGCTGGATAGGCCCTCACTGGCAGGATGAGAGGGAGGAGTTAGGCACAGCCCCACTTACATCTGAATAGGCTGTGTCCTACCTCCACACAAAGAATTGCATACCCCATGTAGTTATTCTGGAGCAAGGGTAGGGGAGCGAGGAAATGTTTGCACTTCAAAGGGAAACCTCACGAAACTTCTCCCACTTCAAAGGAGGCACTAGGTGTAAATATTGGACCTAAGACACCGACTCTTCGGTAGACTCCTGGACTTGTAGATACTACAGAATGAGAACTGATGTGCTGCTTTGCTGCCAGAACGACTGCTTCTATGCTGCCCTGCTACTCTGCTGTTCTGCTGCCCTCCTTGCTGAGAAGGAACACTGGACCTACACCCTTCATCCTAGACCAAAGTGATTGCGGGGTCAGCCAGCTGACCTCCTGTTCTGAACTACAGTGATATAAAAAGCACTAGAGACTCCCTGCAACTGCCGAATTTACCTGCTGTCTGGACCTGCAACTGTACCTGCCTGAGCCCTGCTGGTCTCTGCTGTAGTGGGTTCCTGTCTCCCAAGTGTTGCCCCTCAGGTCTTGGATCCTTGGTGTGGCTCAGATGAGCTCCCCTGAGGATTTTAGGCTCCTCGCGAAAGATCAGCCCATTCGCACCAATATCTTGTTGCCCACACCAGCTGCCAATTTGAAGGTCTGGCAAATGAATTCCTTGTGCTACAGCATCGACTGCCGCTGTGACCGCCAACCCGAAGCTCCAGCCCGACAGGATCTTCACACTACAGCAATTACTGTCCATGACACTTGGCTGGCTTTTTGTGCTACTTTGACAGACACTAGCGATGCTCTCCCTACTTCCTGCTGCCCCTTTCTCCGCGAAATGCAATTCTTGGCACTGGACTGAGAAGGTAACTCTTTCAGTGGGACTTGCCTGGCCCCTGTATCCAACCCACTGTCTATCGCGGTTGGCCTGAACTTGTGATTTTGCCCTGGTCTTGCAGAACCAGATAGCCGTGAGTGGCACATTGGAATTTTTAAAGTTTTAAAATTCATAACTCCGGTTCTTCTGATTGGATTTTTTTCATTGTGGTGTAAAATTATTTATTGCAATTTATTCTGTATTTCTAAACTGGCATGGTTGCTTCCTTGTGTTGTGTCTTCACTCTATTACAGATTGAAGTGCTGCATAAATACTTTACGAATAGCCTCTAGGTTAAGCCTGACTGCTCTGTCCCAGAAGGTTGACCACAGGTTCATTTGGGTTTGCTTGTGACATCATCCTGAGAAGGATTGTGGTTTCTACTTGAGTAGGGATTCACGCCCTTTCAACCAGTAATCCCGTTCCTTAAACACTCGTCCACTCAAATATTTTCTTTCTCATTTTTAGTGTTAGCATTCCATTCTACCAAGCCACTTTCCTGTCCCCAAGTTGGAACGCATGTAACCATTTACCACCCCAACATATTCCACATTGTGGCCCATCTGCAGTATTCCATTAATTGACCTCCTTCGCTCACCTTCCTCACACTGCTTGTTCACCACTTATCTCACATAAAATTACACAGCCCCTCCAAATAGATCCCCACCTATGTTTTAAAATGTGAGCTATTCCCAACAACATACAGAAATTGTACGTTCAAAAGAAGACCAGCAACACTGATATCTGCAGAATTGTTGTACAGTGTACCCAATACTTAAGCAATACACTTTGGATCACAATCCAAAAGACACTTCACAACATGTGTTCTGCTCACGCTTTCCGTGTTACATTTTGCAAGATGTCCTGATAGGAAGTAAAACATAATTTTGGTTCTCTAACATTTGGTTGGGTTTTTCCTTTGTCTTTCAGTTTCTTCATAGTTCTCAGTAGTCACATTGTCTTGGGACAGAAGTACATGAAAGGCTGTATTGTTGTTGGCATTTTGGGCCCTGGTTATAGAGGCACACACTTGCTTTGCGGTAAATCAGAAGGCATTTGTAGGAAACTCATTCTCTGTTTTATAGCTCTTCTTGGTTCGTCATTTTCAAAAGTACATGCAATTGCAGCCTGTTTGATTTGCTATTAAGGAAATTAGTTACATTATTATGTCAGGGAAGACTTAAACCACAATAAACACATGCCACCTTATGAACAGAAAATGAAAAATAGAAGCCCTTTCAACAGTATATTTAGTGCAGCTATTAACAGAATAAAACGTATTAGCACCCCTTTGGGGCAACTGCTATTTCCAGATGGACAGAAAACTGACTTAGTGAATAAATTGAAATATGATTTTAGTCACAATTCACCAGGAAATGAATGTGTGTAGAACTGTATTATTGACACATTATATTGAGCACAAGCGTAGTCTGTTTCCAGAATCTCATTGAAAACGCAACTTGCACGAGAATCAAGGCTATAGTAAAAGCAGTATTCGCGTGTAGTGCCTGACATTGATGGGGTGGATTAAAAGTTGAACCAGCTACATAATAAATGGGCAAAAATCCCAAATTTATATTTTGCAAGGGCAGCCACCACAACTGCCTCCTGACTGCAGTGCAGTGCTGGAGACTGAGGATTTCTGATACTTGGGCCTGTTTATTATTATGAATCCAACATCATTCTTCGTGAAGAACATGGCATCCACTCTGGACAGACTGAGAAGAGATGTCCAACATTGGAGATCCCTCCCACTCACACTTCTGGGACATGCAGCCCTCTTCAAAATGATTTTTGTCACACTCCTTATACATATTACATTTCACTCCCTACCTGGTGCAAAAAACATACTTTCATGCCATAGAAAGAGAGATAGGAACCCTACTTTAAGATGGGGGCCCAGCCCAAATAGCGCAACACAACTAACAAAGAGCTCGTATGAGGGGGGTGGCTCTCCCAGACACTTAGAAGTATTACTGGGTGTCAAATGGATAAATGAACGCTTCAGTCAGGGAGATACCGTGGGCACTGTATGGGTCCTCCAAGCGCTCGCAACTCTAGGGCCCAACAGCAATAGCCTTGGAAAAATAACTCATGGAGGTATTCTGAACAGTTTGAGTGTGCATTGAAGCTATGTTCACATTAGCATGTTTCACTTTTGTGTGCGTAGTCTCCAAATGTACCCTCTATGAGATCAAGTCCATGTGAGATGAAAAGTTGGGATTGTGAATTATTCTTCTGAGTTCCAACAAGAAGAGAAGGGCGTGGCTAGCCACTGTAATACATGTAATATTCAGAACCTAGAAGTTGGGAGTCAGTTCTATACGCTTCAGTGACAGTCTCTTATATGATGCCCATTTACAACACAGTGGGAACTCTGGAATTTGCACTCTGCACCATAGAATGAGACACAAAGAAGTCTGCTATTCAGTCCTAATGACACAATTCTAAAGTGCTAGGATCCGCGACCAGAGTGCATGGAATGCTCAAGACTAATCTTGACTGTAACATAACAGCCAAGATCAGAGGGCTGATAAATTTGCATAGGGTTAGGCGTATGCTTTTAAGGGTTAGAAGGGAAGCTCAGTTTACTGACCTAGTTTAGAGAGGCTCTGGTATTGCTTTTGCCTTGAATTGAATGGGTAGATTGAAGAGCCATCTTGCTCACTATGGCCCTTATTATGAGCTTGGCGGTAATCACTGCTGACTGTCGTGCCAACAGTGAACAGAAGACCGCCACTGGTGGTGAACTGCACACCGCCGAATAATGATGCCAAAAAGATAAACCTCCAAAAATCCTGCAACCTCCACCCACCACCAGGGCAAACGACTGCGGAAAGGCAGTACACCCCATCCCGCCACCACCATGCAGACAAATCCTCCGCCCACCAAATAAAGATGCACAAATCAGCATGGCAGACAGTGAATGCTGAACGACCATTGGCGGTACGGACCACCACGGCAAGCAATGGGACCCACAAACAACAAATGCACACATTGGCAAGTTTGAAACCCACACACCTGACACACATCCACAACACTATAAAACACTCACATACACACCCCACAATCCTTTGCAAAGCCAATAGCACAACAGATAATAACAACACAACACATATACACTGAACTCAGCATTACACAAGTCACACACCCAACCACACAACAGCACCCTCACCAATACATCTACAACACACCACCCACAACAAACACCATGGCACCCCCTAAGCACCCCTGCTTTACCAACAGGGATTTAAGGATCATGGTGGATAAAATACTCAGGGTCAAGCCTCAACTGTTCGGGGCACAGGTGCAGCAGACACCCGTGGCCAGGAAGATGGCGCTATGGCAGAAGATAGTGAACAAGGTCAACAAAGTGGAAAACCATCCACGCACAAGGGACGACATCCGGAAGAGATGGAACGACATGCGTGGGAAGGTTTGGTCTGTGGCATCCAGGCACAACATCGCCCTACAGAACTGGTGGTAGTCCCCCACCTCCTCCCCCCGAACACACCGACTGGGAGGAGAATGTCCTGGCTATCCTGCACCCCGAGGGCCTCACCGGACTCACTGGAGGACTGGACTCGGGTAAGTCAACTACAATATCTTCATATTCACCACACCTGTAATGCATGTATCACCCCATCCCCTCACTACCACCAGGACCTCATCCGCTACCCAGTCCACAACACCCACTTTCAAGTTCCCTACATGCCCAGAATCCCACAAACAAATCTCCATCCAGCCCCCTGTGCACAGTCAGCTACCCCTGCATGGAATCCCAGTGGCACTACAGCACCCACAATGCACCCCCACCCACCCCCCACAAAAAATGCAACAAAATGTACACGAAGGGACCTGGCATGCCACAACAGGGAATATAAGTATAAAATAGTGCAGACCAGTGCAGCAAGTGCTGAAAAAGTACAGGACACCCACATGTCTATGCTCCTACACACAGGCACCACCACCCATGCCACCCGGACGGAGACGTCAAGGGGTGCCAGTCCTCCACCCGAAGACGGATGCCCCACTCAGGAGAGTGCAGAGGGATGTCTGGACACAGAGGAAATCCCTGGCCTGTCCCACAGTCCTGGACTGACACCCTCCAGAAGCCCCACTCAGGACACCACTGACACCCCTACCACACCGCCACCATCATAAGCTCTGGTCAAACGACCTCACACGAGTGTCTCCTGGCCACAGACTGGTTGCTCACATGTACAGAGGCCAGAGTCTCCACCCACCAACAGGCAGGATGATTAAGGGCCAACTGAAGTAGGACTGCCAAACCAGTGCAGGGGACACTGGCATGGGGGCTATAGAGACAGTAGGAGGGCATCAGTGGCACGGGGGTGGCCAAAGGATGGATGCAGCAGCCCAGGAGGTGCTGGGAGCATACCACCATACCCCGGACAGGATGGGTCAGATCCTGGCCACCCTGGAGCAGAATCAGCGGCTGCAGATAGCACACCACCAGGAGGCCATGAAGCAATAGAAACAGCTCAATGCCACCATGGCCTCCATTGCAGGGGTGCTGCTGCACAAGTACTGCACCCAGCCTGAGTCCTCCACTCACCTGCAAGCCCCTACCACTAGCCAGGACACTGCCCGGCCATCTACATCTGCAGCATCCACTGGACTGGTGGCCCTGCCAGAGGACTCACAGGAAACCAGCCCCCTGAACCTGCAGCCCAGATGCACCTTTGCAAACGTGCCCTCAGACCCAGATATGCCACTGAAACACCAGCCAAGGTCAAGCCCAGTGCCAGGAAGTGACTCTGCCCTGAACTGTCTCCATTGTGTGCCACTGAGCCACCTTGTTGATATGCCACTGCCATCACACCATCTTCCAAAGGGCACATGGACTAAATCACAGTGCAACCAACAGCTGAGCATATGTACCTGAGTATGTTTTTCACCATGAGCCCACTCCCTTTCACTGTCCCAACACTAATGGTTATATTGCCATTGAATAAATACACCTATGAACTCAAATCGTAAGTCTCTTATCAATATGAGATATCAATTGTGATTGTGAATGCATTAGCCAATTATTATCATATTCACACTTTTATTGCAGGAGGGGATCCAACACACTGTAGTGTCTGAAGTATGTCACACTATACCTAATATTGGGTTCCCTGGCACATGCCACTTCAGTCATGATTTAACATTGTCACTGACAAAAGACACCACAGTACTTATTACAAGAGACAGCATTTAACTATGCAGTGAAAACAGCAGCATCATTGAACAGTACCTTAGAGTCACTGGAAGTATAGCCGGATTAGCTGGGTCCTGGAGTTGAGATATTCCCCCGCTTCTTCCTCACCATCGCTCTCGTCCCCTTTCTGAGATTGCAGGGATGGTTGGACAGCACCCTCCTCTTCCAGAAGTGGGATAGCTTTCCTCACAGCCAAGGTGTGCAGCATGCAGCAGGCCACCACTATCTTACACACCTTGTCAGGGACATTGCACAGGGATCCCCAAGAGAGATGGAGACAACAAAATCTTGCCTTCAGGAGTCCTGTAGTGCGCTAGTACCCTCCTAGTACGACCATGGGCCTCATTATAATTCCTCTCTGCATCTGTTCTGGGATTCCTCACAGGTGTCAGAAGCCATTGCAAGTTGGGGTAGCCAGAATCACCTGCAAAAGTGGGCAAAAGAGGACTTGAACAAACTGCCTTTACTTGCATACAGCCTGGCTGTCAGCTATGTAACTGACCCAGTGTCATACACACTCACCTATGAGCCCTATTCTGTCCCCTTGTAGTTGTCCCATCATGTGTGGCACACTGCGGTTTCTCAGGACAAAAGAATCATGGACTGATGCTGGAAACCTGGCATTGGCATGTGATATGTACTGATCAGTAGTACACACCAATTGTACATTCATGGAGTAATAGTACTTATGATTCCTATACACCTGTCCCTTCACTCTTGGGGGTATGAGAGCTATGTGGGTTCCATTTGGATAGGATGAGGCTGAGCATTGGTTGTGAGAGCCATGCTCACTGTCACCTGAAATGAGCCTGTGGCCAAAAAATGGAGCACAGATAGCACTTGCACAGTTGTAGGGATGGCGTGCCAATTCCGATTGGCCAGCTTCAGAACAGGATCCATTAATGCATAGAGGTCATGGATTGTAGCTCTATTGAGTAGGTAGGTGATAATGAAGTGACATTCCTCCATTGTGTCCAGATCTACCAAGGGTCTGTAAACAGATGGGGCCCTCCCTCTCCACATGGGTCTGTACCTATGGGGGAGGAAAGACCACATTCTGTCAACATACACTTGCATCACGTGATGTCACTGTACTTTTCAAAATGCGTCACATAGGTAACGCACACAAACAGAAAGAATTAGGTACACCGTCAGGCAAATGTGTGCTGAGGTTTCTCTGTCATAATGGCATCACAGTGTGGACACACTTCCAACCATGGGTACATGTGGGGATCATAGAATCATGTCAGCAGGCAAGCGAGGGGAGAGAGAATGGGGCCATGGCTGAGGCCCCCAGCCAGGCTATGAAGACGTGGTGGAAGCAATCTGGCAGCCTCCTCCCATCCAGGTATGATAGAGTGGAAGTGACTTCATTCCACTGGCGTTAGTCATCATGGCGGAAGGCGGTGTTCACATGGTTGTCAGTGGGGAACCTTGTCCAGTCATGATCGCTGTCGGCGGTGACGGTGCACACTGCCGTGGTATCTACCACCATTTTGTCAGACACTTGACTCCTGAATCACGTGAAGGGTAGTACTCCACTGCATGTACTTCTGTGTCCTGACTCTGGTCCCTGAGATAGCGCGTGTCAGAGGGGAACGGGCCTTCACCGCAGAGGAGCTTGAGAAGCTGGTGGACAGGGTCCTACCCCTGTATGCGAAGTTGTATGGGCGATCAGAGGAGCAGGTGAGTTGCCATCTGTCATCCGTAGATGTGTGTAATTGTGGCGGATGCCTGTATGCATGTGCGTTTGATGTGTGACTGCCCAGCTATAGGTAGTCTGGCACGTTCTGCCTGTAATTTGTTCAAATGCATGTCAACATTGGCCTTTTAATATGGAACACCATGGCATTTATATATAGGGCACCCACACTAATGTCTGTTTCTTTGCTCTGTGTGTCCCATGCAGGTCAGCGTCCATCAAAAGAACGGCCTGTGGCAAGCCATCACCAAGGAAGTGCGGACCCTGGGGGCCTACAACCGGCAGCGCACCCACTGCAGGAAGCAGTGGGAGGACCTGAGGCGCTGGGCCAGGAAGACCGGAGAGGCCCAGCTGGGGAAGACCTCCCATCGAGGAAGGGGTGCCCGCCAGACCCTGACTCCCTTAATGTCCTGCATTCTGGCGGTGGCCTATCTGGATTTGGATGGGCACTTGAAGGCAGCACAGCAGCCACAAGGGGGTGAGTAGCAACACTGTTCTGATACCACTTTGATGGTTGAATCTGGGTGCTGTGGGATGCATGCATTGTAGTGCCAGGCACTGAGACAGGTGTGTCCCTGCAGACCTGTCCCCTCTAAGTCCTTGGGATGGTCTAATAGCTAGTTTTGGCAGGCTCTATAGGCCTATGAGGGGTCCCCTTTTTGTCATCTGGTATTCATTGTGGCCTTATTGACTTGTAAGTGCCATTGTCTCTCATGGGCGTACTTCACACAGTGTATCAGGGTTGTGTTTCATGAGGGTTATTTGGTGTATTCTGGGGTCATGCCCTCTAGTCAGGGGCACATTCATAATGGATGTTGTTTCTGCTGAGGGTACGTGCCTGACCTGGGTGGGAGTGTGTGTGACCCAAAAAGTACATATATTCCGTATTTGACATACTTCTTTCTTGTTTTGTTTCCCCACCCCTGTGCTCTTGTGTCCTTGTGTACATTAGCATCATCTGGCGAGGGAGCTGAGCGAGCGGCGAGTGGTGATGCAGCAGCCCATGGTTCCAAGGAGGCAGGGTCGACTGACGCCAAGGGGACAAGTGGGTTGGAGGGTGAAGGGAGTACCACGGGGAGGCAACTACCACTGGAGGTAGTGACTCTGATAACTCCTCCTATGGGAGCTTTCTGGTGGTGGCCGACCCTAATGGGCCCACCCATTATTTTTCATCTTCCGCCACCCCCCATACCATCACCCCCCTCCCAGTTGCTCCCCACTGAGTTGCCCATGCCTGTTCACCCAGGAGGGTGGTCATCTCCTTTGCCCCAGGCACATCATCCCCTGCCCCAGTCAACCCTGCTGCCCTCACAGAGGAGGCTATTGGCCTCCTGAGAACCATCTCTGTAAGGCAGGCAACCATTGTGAATGCCATCCCAGATGCAGAATACCTGGAAGGCATTCAGGGCGCCATGTCTGACCTACAGATATCTTTTCAGGTTCTGGTCTTCTCTTTGACGGCAGCCAGTGTCCCTGGTCTTTCCGTCCCCCCTCCCACCACCTCTACCCCTTCCAGCACCCCACTCCCTTCACCCATCCCAAGCACACATACAGACAGCCATGCACACAGATCAACACACAAGAAGCACACAGAGAAATACAAGCACCACACTTCCCACCACAGGCAGGCACACACCCAACATACCAAAGCATACACAACAACATCCCTTCCCCCAGTGTGTCAACCTCCCCCCCGCCCTGTCTGCCACCCCACCATGCGTACCCGCACGCACTGCACCCTCAGTCACTGCTGCTTCCCCCATTCATGCAGTCACAACAACAACTGACATCCAGACATGCACCCTTGACACTACACCTGCACTCACCACCACTACATTTACAGACACTTGCAGCACACTCACCAGACCTGCAGACACCAGACAACATTCATCTATACTGGCAGCATGTCTTCTCCCACTGTGTCCACCCCCTCCTCCCAAAACACTTAAAATTCCCACATATCCACACCACACCACACACATCCACCACACATAAGCATACTATACAGGCACCTGCATCCACATCCGGCACACCTACACCTGGTACGAGCACTCCCTCATCCTCCACTCCCAGACCTGCCTCCAAATCCCCTCCAACTGCACCTAAGAAGATTTTCCTACCCCGTGTTGACCTGTTTGAACCCACTGGCCCACCCCGTTTTGTCCCTAAACGTTCCCATGTCCTTGCCCAGTCCACTCCCTCCTTTTCTAAGTCCACCCAAGTCTGCCCTTCCCATTCCCCTGCCCCTTCCCCAGGGAGAAAGAGGCCCCGTGTTGCCCCAGGTCCCTCTGCCACCCCCGGTCTAGGTCCACTCCCCCTCCTTCCAAGGGCAAGCCCAAACCCCCTCCACCTCTCAAATCTAAGCCCAAGACCCACCCTTCCAGACCTAAGTCCCCACCCCCGCTTCCCCTGCCCATGTTCCCTGAGGTGCCTGGCTGCCACATTGATGCCTCTTTCCAGTGGAGTACCCTTTGAACACGTGGCAGTCAAGTTTTGGCTATATTGGTCCTTCAAGGACTTAACGATGGACTGGCCAGTGGCCTTATTTGGACATTAGTTTTGTCAAATACATTTTAAGTGTCCAGCAGTGCTTTTGGCACAATATTGTGATGTTGTTCAGCGTTTCACTGTGGGGATGATGTGTGCACATGTGTGTGTACATTGGTGCAGGTATTTCTTGGCTTATGTCTGGTAAGTACATCTTGTTATGGTATGTATTGGGATGTGGGAGGGGTTGGGAGTGCGTTGCGGGGTGGATGAGGTAGGTGTGTAACTGTGCCCTTTCTCCCCATGTGTACTAGGTTGCGTTACTTACCGTTGTTGTCTTCTTTGTCGGTCACGGTCCTGGAGGAATATGGGGAGAAGCAGTGGAATTATTTCCAACTCTCTCTCCATGTCTGCGTCGGTGTGTTCTGTGTCCCTCCAGTGAGTGTTTCCTTTTATAGGGTTCCCGCCCCGGAACTGATGGCGGTCTGGTGTTTCATTATTTGCTGGGCGGGTAGGACCTTTCTGCCGGCCTGTGAGCGGACTCCTCTGTCGTTGTCCGGACTACAAAGATGGCGTTGTGTGGATGGACTGCTACTTGTTTCTCTTGGGCTTCATTATTTGGTGGGCTGGACCGCCACCCTGTTGCCGGTAGTTACTGCCACTGCCGGCGGTGCGGTGTTTACCGCCATGTGCATAATGACCACCTTTGTCTTTCTATGGGCAAAGGTCCTCAGTTCCAGAAGGATGGGTTTGGATGGCCAGGCCTGGTTCCAGAAATCTGGCCAGTGGAGGGCAGATGGATTTTAGGGAGCATTGTCTTTCTGCTGTTTGAACTAGAAGCAATAACAAAAGTTCTTGACCTGAAGATAGTTTTTGCAGTTAACTGTTGTAGTTCCCAGGAATAAATCAGAAACTATATTTTCTTCTCTGCACTCCATTTTGTCTTCTGTTTTGATTCTAAGGCAGCACACAAATATTTGCCTCTGGTGAATTTACCCCCCCAGTGGTTTTGTTTTTGTGTTGTGGCTAAATGTATGTGATGTTAGAGAAGGAGCAATAATAAGGCAGAGAGTGTAGACGAGGAGAGGATTGATCATCTCAATGAAATATCCCTCTGTGTACTTTGCAGAGGGACCCCCTCAAGATTCGTTAAGCCACTGGCCCTCATTATTACAAAAAATAAGAATACATTAGTTATGGTCATCTCCTTAAGAACGACAAGCTGTTAGCTAGCAGAACTAAAGTTGATGTGACATCACATTGCCTGTGACCAACGTTTCACACCAACGTTATGTCTTCATGGCTGTACCTGAGTGGGGTAAAATGGACAGTAGTAGCCCAACCATTGAGTGTTTAGTTCTTTACTCATCAGGCTTACCATCCTAAGTTAAAAAAATAAAGATCCTAGCACCAGGAATAAAGTGCTGGTGACGCCCACCTGCAACCAACAGCCAACCTTGAATACTGAACTTTTACTACATTATCATTGCAGGAAAGGTAACGTGGCGAATCAATTTGAGCTTAGACATTTTTTTTGTTGTACAGTTGCTGACAAATATTGCTACATGGAAGTGCAATTGAAGTGTGCTTTATAAAGAGGGGAAACTGTTAATGGCATTGACTGCCGTATACCCTATTGCTTTTGGAATGTTTAGAGCTCACTTACAAATTCCAGAGCTGTTAATTATAGTTGTCATATTCCTGAGAGAATATAACTAATCCCTTAAAGGCTAATATGGAATTGGGACTATGATGGGTAAATTATCACTGATTTCTGCATGTAGGGTTGTAATTCTGAACTTTTCCCTTCGATTCATTACTCCAGGTTTGATCTAGAGCAGTGGTTCCCAACCTTTTGACTTCTGTGAACCCCCACTTTCTCATTACTGGAACCCAGGGACCCCCACGGGATCCGGGGAGCCCTCCCCAGTGAGTCATAACTGAAAACTGGGGATCTAATCTGTTAATAATATTTAATTTTCTAAGCAATCGGGACCCCCTGAGGGGGCTTCATGGACCCCCAGGGGTCCCTGGACCACAGGTTGGGAACCACTGATTGAGAGGATTTGCCACATGAAACTGAAGCAGTATTACTGCTTGCTGTATTATAGCATTCAATGATACAGAGCCCAATGAGGCCAAAATCGCTGCACCAAATTTACAGTGCGGCGCAATGCATGCTTTGTGCTACTTTGTAACCCTTTGCACTACATTATGCCTGCGCCAGGCATAAAGTATGCAAAGAGGGCGTTTCCCCCGTTAGGGGAGCCGAAAAAGTGGCGCAAAGAAATTTAAGAGATTTCTTTGCATCATTTGTTTTGACACTTTTAACGCCTGCTCAGAGCAGGCATTAAAAGGAGGCTCCCATTGGTTTTAGTGGGCCTCTGGGTGCTTTGCAGGATTACCGTCAGATTTTTTTACGCTAATCCTGCAAAGTGCCAGACAAGCGCATCACCTGCACCTAAACACCCTAGAAGCGAGGTTGCCATTTCTACTTGCATCAGTCTTATCCCTGGCTTCGAAACTACAAAGGCCAGTCTGGTGTCCACTCCTTACAGTGATCAAAGCAAAATTCCTGCCAGCCCTGACATACGGTTTGGAAATATTTCCAGGTAAACTTAACGACTTCATGAACATATTGCATAAAGCAAAGTCTTTCGCCTTCCCTTCTGCCTTCCACACAGCTCCTCACCAGCGCAGATTAGGTTGGAATTCGGATTACAAGACCAAGCCTTAGTACAAGACGAGGCATTGCTCAAATATGCCTCCATGTTAAGACAGATCGAACCAAACACACTAAAGGCACTGATTTGGGAGGAAATCAACACAAACCAGGCAGAAGTCTCAAATTCATGGCTAAAGAGAATGGCTTCAGCCATAAAGCATCTGCAGGCAGAGGGCAAAAGTCTTTACCTCATAAAAATTTCAACCAATTACTAAACAAACAAATCAAGATGCTCACCTGGAGCAAGGACAAAGATAAATTCAGAAATCGATTACACTCTTGGATGACAACACATATAAGGCTCCAACAGCACAGCCTTACATGGCAGAAATATTAAAAATGTCACTAAAAAACTAGCATTACGAGTTTATATGAAAGTTTATAACTTGTCTGGTTGGTCAACAATTCGCTTAATCATGATTTGTCTCAAATCGGGTGTGTACAAAACGAGCTTTATCGTCCATAATTAATCTGTATTTTTATTTCATTCAAAAATCTGTGCAATAGAGTATTTTTTATATTTGTGTCAACGTTAGCTAGTTGATGGCTGACAGGTTTCATTAAGGCAAACAATAAGGGTGAAGGCACTATGTGATAGACTCATGCATCATTATAATGCAAGAGGCATTTCAGGAAGAAGTGAGAGGTGACGTTATTATTAAGCCGTGTAATCTGTATGAACTGCCATTGGAAAGAGCAAACTAAATTATAACATTGCTGTTCAATAACTCGAGACAAATTCCTGAAAGAAAACCATGACTGTGTGCTGCAGTTTGAATTAAACAATGAAATGAGAGTCAAATAGCTTATTAGTCACAAGAGAGAGCTGAAATATAAATATGTAGTTAGAATACATCATACTGCAAAGTAGTGGGCAAAAAAGGCAAACCCACTTGGGAAACTATTTACCCTTAAGAAATGGTGAAACTTCTTGGGAGTTTCTACATTCTGAAGCGAGCTTAAATTGCAAGCACGTGGCATAGTGTCAATCTGCTTCTTGGAGCTGTGACTCCTGCAAAATGTGATTCCATTCCTGTTGAAAAAGAATAGTGGTTCGTAGCGACTGATGAGGTAAATGACCAGCCACTGTATGCAGCATACGCCTCAAACCTGCTGCGTCAATTACAAGTAGCCCGAAATACGGGTGTCTGGGGAGATGTGGCCTGTTGCCTCTACTTAAAGCAACTCCAGCGGTCCCCTGTGATGTATCACGACCTTTACTATTTTATCATAACGGTCTTTACAAAATAAACCTGTAAGAGTGCTTACGTAGTAGCGGTTTAAGTGTTGTCCTTTCATAAACGATTACATGGCTTGGTTCGATATTTTTTTTAGTTTTTTTATTTAAGTGGACTTTTCGTGAATGTATTGCATGAGAACAATTTACAGTTGCCAAGCATAAAGCAAATGCAAATAAAGTTATCCTTCACGAGTAAACACCTTTTCCTATAAATGTTCTGAAGTGACCTTAATATCTTTTAATAAGAGTACTAATTGTGACATTATGTAAAGGTAATATTTGCGGCCAACACACATTTTTGTAAACATTGCTTCTTTATTTTCCTTGTACATAATAGCTGAAAGTGATGACTGCACATATACTCATTCTTTTTCAGTACTTTGGATATTTTTGCCAAGATTATATGCCACTTATGTTTACTTGAGCGTGCGGTTTAGTTGCAGCAAAATGGATTAATAGTTAAACCTTTTCAACTGTACAATTTTTCATACGCTTCAAAAGAAATGTGAACGCACTTCTATTTATAGGTTTGACCATGAGAGACAGGACTACTATGTATCTCTTACGATGAAAATGTGCCGGTAGAGGTTGGCCATTGCCACTTCCCGTCTCAAAGTTTCCTTTCCTGTAGCACAAATACATTCCATCTTGCTCGCAACTGTCCTGAAGTCAGCGGTGTGAGCGCATTTTACCTGCATGAGCAACAGCTTTGTATGTGGTTGGCTCTGAATTTAACTTCAGCAGGCAGTGCCTGCTCCCTAGTGGTCACAGAATAGGCCGCACACGACTGGTACATGATTGCTTCGATTCAGTGGTTATATGTGTCACAGCATTCTTTGGTTTTACTGGGCTATAAAATAACGTCTTTTGCAGAAAGAATGACACTAGCAGTGATGACGTTTTCTGGCAAAATTTCCTCACATACCACTGTTTGTTCTATTTCTCTTCTTAGAATATAACAACTCTTACATTTAATATGTAAAATCTCTATTTTTTAAGGAATCATTTTCCGAAACCACTCAGGGAGGCGTGGCCAACAACCAGACATGGCGGATGCATAGTTCGAGGGCTCCCATACCTGGGCCCCGGAATCCAGCAAAAATCGTGCCCTGACTGCACCATCGGCAGCCTGGCCCGAGGCGGCAGTGACAACACTGCTTGCAATGATGGCGAAGTGATGGAAAAAAGAGCGTCGCCACAGCCTTGCTGGCTCACTGAGGGGAGACCACGCCGTACTCACAAGATGGCGGTCGGCAGCTAGCCTTGAACGAGCACGCTGCTGCTTCAATCCTCTTGGAGACTCCGGAACCACAGTACTTTGGCGCCTTATTACCAAATTACTATCGTGGTGGGGATCACCCCCGTGGACCAAGAGTAGCCCCCCTGTTTCAGTATTAAAATCAGCGCTCCCTATATGCCACCGGGGATTCCCTCCTGCGCTCCACCCTGCGTGCTACCGTAGACTAGAGAACGCAATGGGGCGAACCAAGAACAAGGCTGACAAGCCAGCTCCTGCTGCACTCCCCCACATCAGGTAGCTCCCCAGCCAAGACACCAGAACTTGACATTACTCCTTAAACAGGAAACAAATGGGAGCACCCTGCCTCACATATACTCCTTACATACTTTAGTTTTGTAAGGCAGATTGCCAGGTAAAGATTGTGATATGCACCTGCTTCAATAAAGCAACATTTTTCACACAACAAGGTGGTCTCTGATGTTCTGCCCGCCTCTGTCCCAAGCACTGCTGCAGTTTGTCTTTATAACTGACATTGGGTACTTAAACACAGATGCTGCACATCTGCACAGCGTATGCGCCAATGGGCCAAAGAAGGCAAGCTTGTCTATACCCCCTCCACGCTTGGACTAGTATGACCAATGGCCAAAGACACTGGTGGTTTGAAATCCATGATCAGAAATTAAGTTAGTCAGTCTACACCGTGCATGGGACCCCTGCATGTCAACGCTCACCCTCAAATTTCAGAAACGTGGCACCTCTGGTTCACAGTTTGCCTCCTTTGAAGGTAAAGCGTATTGTCTATAATTCACATGTAGAATCTCAGAGGTTAATAAACCTATATCGCTTCATTTTGCACTCCTCAACACCAGATTGATTGTTAGGCATTACTCTGAAGTACATGAATTCCTTTTACATTTTAAGTTGGATTACTTTTTTCATACCAAGGCCTGGTTACAAGATCAAATAAAATAAAATCATTAACATTTATAAAGCGCGCTACTCACCCGTGCAGGTCTCAAGGCGCTAGGGGGAAGGGGGTTACTGCTGCTCGAAGAGCCAGGTCTTGAGGAGTCTCCGGAATACGGAGTGGTCCTGGGTGGTCCTGAGGCTGGTGGGGAGGGTGTTCCAAGTCTTGGCCGCCAGGTAGGAGAAGGACCTCCCACCCGCTGTGGAGCGGCGAATGCGAGGGACGGCGGCGAGAGCGAGGCTGGTGGAACGGAGGAGACGGGTGGGGGCGTAGAAGCTGAGGCGTCGGTTGAGGTATTCTGGTCCCTTGTTGTGGAGGGCTTTGTGTGCGTGGGTGAGAAGTCGGAAGGTGATCCTTTTGCTGACTGGGAGCCAATGCAGGTGTCTCAGGTGGGCGGAGATGTGGCTGTTGCGGGGTATGTCGAGGATGAGGCGGGCGGAGGCGTTTTGAATACGTTGCAGACGTTTCTGGAGTTTTGCGGTGGTCCCAGCATAAAGGGTGTTGCCGTAATCCAGGCGGCTAGTGACGAGGGCGTGGGTCACGGTCTTTCTGGTGTCGACGGGGATCCAGCGGAAGATCTTGCGGAGCATGCAGAGGGTGAGGAAGCAGGAGGAGGACACGGCGATGACTTGTTTGGTCATGGTGAGAAGAGGGTCCAAGATGAAGCGAGGTTGCGGGCGTGGTCTGAGGGGGTCGGTGCAGTGCCAAGGGCTGTGGGCCACCAGGAGTCGTCCCATGCGGTCGGGGTGTTGCCGAGGATGAGGACTTCCGTTTTGTCTGAGTTCTGTTTCAGACGGCTGAGCCTCATCCAATCTGCGACGTCCTTCATACCATCTTGCAGGTTGGTCTTGGCGCTGGCGGGGACTTGGTGAGGGAGAGTATAAGTTTAGTGTCGTCGGCGTAGGAGGTGATGATGATGTTGTGCTTGCGTACGATGTCGGCGAGGGGGCTCATGTAGACATTGAAGAGTGTCGGGCTGAGCGAGGAGCCTTGAGGGACGCCGCAGATGATCTCGGTGGGGTCTGAGCGAAAAGGTGGGAGGTAGACTCTTTGAGAGCGGTTGGAGAGGAAGGAGGCGATCCAGTCCAGGGCCTGGCCTTGGATCCCGGTGGAGCGGAGGCGGTTTATTAGGGTGCGGTGACAGACGGTGTCGAAGGCAGCCGAGAGGTCGAGGAGGATGAGGGCGACTGTTTCACCGTTGTCCATCAGGGTTCTGATGTCGTCTGTGACTGAGATGAGGGCGGTTTCAGTGCTGTGGTTGGCTCGGAATCCGGATTGTGAGGGGTCGAGAAGGTTGTTGTCTTCAAGGAAGTTGGTAAGCTGTTTGTTGACGGTCTTCTCTATGACTTTGGCAGGGAAGGGGAGGAGCGAGATGGGGCGGAAGTTCTTCAGGTTGCTTGGGTCAGCCGTAGGTTTCTTTAGTAGGGCGTTGACTTCGGCGTGTTTCCAGCTTTCGGGGAAGGTAGCAGATGAAAAAGAGGAGTTGATGATGGTCTGGAGGTGCGGGGGGATGATGTCGTCGGTTTTATTGAAGATGAAGTTTGGGCAGGGGTCCGAGGGGGCGCCAGAGTGGATTGAGTTCATGGTGGTTTTGGTCTCTTCAGTGTTGATGTGGGTCCAGGCGTTGAGGGTGATGGCTGGGGGTGTGGGTTCAGTGTTGATCGGCTGGGTCTGGTGTCCGAAGCTGTCGTGGAGGTCGGTAATCTTACGATGGAAGAAGGTGGCGAGGGAGTTGCACAGGTCTTGTGAGGACATGATGGCGTTGGCGTTGGAGAACTCTTTTACAATGCTGAAGAGTTCTCTGCTGTTTGCTGTTTTTGTCCAGTCTATCAGTGAAGAAATTCCTTTTGGCTGCGCGGATCAGGTGGTGGTGTTCGCGGGTAGCGTTCTTGAGGGCGGTCATGTTGTCAGCGGTGTGGTCCTTACGCTAGGCTTTCTCGAGGGCGCATCAGGTTTTCTTTGATTCCTTAAGGGTGTCAGAGAACCAGAGAGGTTTTTTGGTGTTGGCCTGTCTTGGAGGGCGTCTGAGGGGAGCAAGGTTGTCTGCGCAGTTGGTGATCCAGTTCGTGAGGCTGAGGGCTGCGTCGTTGGGGTTGGTGGTGAAGGTAGGTTGGTTGTCGATGAGCGTGGAGAAGAGCTGTTCTTCGGGGATTTTGTTCCACTGTCGACAAGGGATGGGTTGAGTGCGGAGGTGGCGGGTATCGCGTCGGAAGGTGAAGTGGACACAACTGTGGTCGGTCCAGTGTAGAGCGGAGGCGTGGCTGAAGGAAACGTGTTTGCTGGCGGAGAAGATGGGGTCAAGCGTGTGTCCGGCGATGTGGGTGGGGGTGTTCACCAGTTGCTTGAGGCCGAGGTTGGCGAGCAGGGCGGTGGTGTTGGGGTCGTTGTTCTGTTCTAGATGGAAGTTGAGGTCGCCGAGGAGGATGTAGTCTGGCGAGGCGAGGGCGTGTGGGGAGATGAAGTCGGTGATGGAGTCGCTGAAAAGGGCGCGCGGTCCGGGGGGACGATAGATGAGTGATCCTCTGAGGGTGGTCCTGGGGTCGGTGCGGATCTGGAAGTGCAGGTGCTCTGCGGCGAGGGGGGTGTCTTCGTTGGAGGTGGTGACGCTGATGGAGTCTTTGAAGACGATGGCGATTCCTCCTCCTACTTGGTTGGTGCGGTCTTTCCTGGAAATCTTGTAGCCTTCGGGGATGGCTATGGCGATGTCTGGGGCCGAAGCGACGTTCATCCAGGTCTCCATGATGAAGGCGACGTCTGGTGCTGTGGAGTCCAGGAGGTCCCAGAGTTCAACGGCGTGTTTGTGGACGGATCGAGCGTTGACCAGGATGCATTTGAGGTGGTTGATGGCGCGTGGGCTGGTGGTCGTGGTAGTTTCGTGGTGGAAGATACGTTTGCAGGTGTGACATGCGAAAGATCCATAGGTACGTTTTGGGTTAGCTTGGAAGCAGGTGCTGGAGCGCCCTGGGTTGAGGGTGTGGAGGGTGGTGGGGCCGTAGCGGAGCAGCGGGGTTTGGGAGTGCTGAGGACCAGGGGTCGTGGCGCTGGGCGCGGGCCAGGCGCGGAAGGGCGCAGACGGGCTTGCCTTTGGCGCGCCTTTGGCACGCCAGCGGCCGCCATAAGAGGGAGGAGGGGGGGGGAGGGGTCAGCTGGGGGCGGGGGACGGGAGTGGGGAGACGAATGGGAGCTGGGGGTCGGGGGCGTGTAGGAGGTGGCAGCGGGAAAGCGGAGGGAGGGGGGACAGGTAGAGGGGAGAAGAGATGGGGGAGGGGGGTTAAGGGTGGTGGGGGTGAGTTTAGGAGTTTAGGGAGAGAGATAGGAGGAAGGTTGGAAAGATAGGGGAGGGGGGGTTGTAGAGGTGGGTGAGGGTGAGAGGTAGAGTGAAAGGATAGGAAGATAGGGGTGGTTACAGAGGGGGTGGCGAGTGAGGGGGAAAGATAGAGAGATAGGTAGATAGGAGGAGGTGGTGAGTAAGGGAGACAGATAGAGAGATAGGTAGATAGGAGGAGGTGGTGAGTGAGGGAGACAGATAGAGATAGGGGTAGATATGGGTGATACAGAGGGGGAGGCGAGTGAGGGAGAGAGACGAGACAGGAGCAGGAGGACAGGCGCGGGAAGAACCAGGGAGCAGGTAACAGAGGAAGAGGAGCCGAAGAACAGAAGACAGAAGACCACAGAAGAAGAGGAGCCGACGAACAGAAGACAGAAGACCACAGAAGAAGGTGCAGAAGAAGAGGAGCCGAAGACAGAAGACCACAGAAAAAGGTAAAGAAGAAGAGGAGCGCAGAAGACAGAAAAATACAGAAGAAGGTGAAGAAGAGGAGCGCAGAAGACAGAAAAATACAGAAGAAGGTGAAGAAGAGGAGCACAGAAGACAGAAAAATACAGAAGAAGGTGAAGAAGAAGAGGGGCGACGAGCAGCAGAGGAAAGAGCCAAGAAGAGGGACAGAGAAGAAGAGGCACACGCAGGTCGCGGTGCAAAGGAGAGAGAGAGAAGCACACAGATGAAGAGAGAAGACGGGGAGCAGGAGGGAAAGAAGAGTACAGAAGAAGAGCGCAGAGGAAGAACAGAGAAGAAGAAAAGAAGCAGGAGAGAGGGTGAATAGCGCGGGGCAGGGCGAGGGGCTGGGTTGTGGGGGGGTACTTACTGCGAGGTAGCTGGGCTTGCTAGGAGGTCTCAGGAACCTGGGCTGGAGGAGCTGCAGCGGCAGGGGGAGCGACCTACCCTTGGGTCAAGGGTCTCTACCACTGTCACGCAGCGGCCGCCATAAGAGGGAGGGGGGGGGAGGGGTCAGTTGGGCGGGGGACGGGAGTGGGGCGATGAGTGGGAGCTGGGGGGCGTGCAGGAGGTGGCGGCGGGAAAGCAGAGGGAGGGGGGACAGGTAGAGGGGAGAAGAGATGGGGGAGAGGGGTTAAGGGTGGTGGGGGGTGAGTTTAGGAAGTTTAGGAGTTTAGGGAGAGAGATAGGAGGAAGGTTGGGAAGATGGGGGGGTTGTAGAGGTGGGTGAGGGTGAGAGGTAGAGTGAAAGGATAGGAAGATAGGGGTGGTTACAGAGGGGGTGGCGAGTGAGGGGGAAAGATAGAGAGATAGGTAGATAGGAGGAGGAGGTGAGTGAGGGAGACAGATAGAGATAGGGGTGATACAGAGGGGGAGGCGAGTGAGGGAGAGAGACGAGACAGGAGCAGGAGGACAGGCGCGGGAAGAACCAGGGAGCAGGTAACAGAGGAAGAGGAGCCGAAGAGGAGCCGAAGAACAGAAGACAGAAGACCACAGAAGAAGAGGAGCCGAAGAACAGAAGACAGAAGACCACAGAAGAAGGTACAGAAGAAGAGGAGCCGAAGAACAGAAGACAGAAGACCACAGAAGAAGGTAAAGAAGAAGAGGAGCGCAGAAGACAGAAAAATACAGAAGAAGGTAAAGAAGAAGAGGAGCGCAGAAGACAGAAAAATACAGAAGAAGGTGAAGAAGAGGAGCGCAGAAGACAGAAAAATACAGAAGAAGGTGAAGAAGAGGAGCGCAGAAGACAGAATAATACAGAAGAAGGTGAAGAAGAAGAGGGGCGACGAGCAGCAGAGGAAAGAGCCAAGAAGAGGGACAGAGAAGAAGAGGCACACGCAGGTCGCGGTGCAAAGGAGAGAGAGAGAAGCACACAGATGAAGAGAGAAGACGGGGAGCAGGAGGGAAAGAAGAGTACAGAAGAAGACTACAGAAGAAGAGCGCAGAGGAAGAACAGAGAAGAAGAAAAGAAGCAGGAGAGAGGGTGAGTAGCGCGGGGCAGGGCGAGGGGCTGGGTGGTGGGGGGGTACTTACTGCGAGGTAGCTGGGCTTGCTAGGAGGTCTCAGGAACCTGGGCTGGAGGAGCGGCAGGGGGAGCGACCTACCCTTGGGTCAAGGGTCACACCTATCCGGTAATTTCTCTAGCATTACCAGCAGGATATAAGGTCAAACATCTTAATTGGTAACTAGTGCTCACATAAAGTGCTCCAATAGCTTTGGGTAAAGTTTGCGCTACGTGCTATATAAAAACTGCAGAGAAATCCACAAAGAGGTAAAAACAAAGAAGACAGATACCCATTTAGTGGCTGATTTGTACAAAGCGCTATCAGAAAACCTGGACAAATTGTGGCTTCCCTGCTTGAATCGTGTGATCTTGGACAAAGATTATATTTCACCAAAAGTACTTTTGTTTCATTATCACATATAAAAAACACCTTCAAATATGTAAATTCTGAATAACTGTTGTACAATTTTTTTTTCTCTATAATAATCTCGGCCATGTACAGAGGGTTTACATGACAACTATCTTGCCTCCTAATTCATTAATAGTCGGTGTTTTAAAAAAGTACTTCTCAGTGCTGTTCTATAATGTGACGTTTTAAAGTCAAACATTCCACATGGTAAATAAACTTTTTTTTAATTTTGATATTCGTCGTATGATTTACATAGCAAAGATTTTCAGGGATTGGCTGGTCCCTGATTTTTAAGAGTCGAGCCAGACCCTTTGCTTGGCTCTGGCTCAGCTCTCGACCTTATTTTGGTGGCTCATCCACCTCTAATGTCTACAGTATCTGAAACATAGAGGACTTACACTCCCAACAGAAACACTTTATTTTTTTGTTTTGTTTGTACATATAATGTATCAACTATACCAGGGAATGTTGTTAAACCTAATGTGAGACCTTTACTTCACTAAAACCGATGATAACGTCTAGTCAGAGAAGAACTTGCACATCCAAGATCTAGGCAAGGTGATGGACTGAAAAACTTTTACAAATCATGAGACCGCATTTTCATTCACACCCAAAAGCATACTGGCCCTCTGGTGAGCCTTGTGGATCTTTAATACTGTTAGTATTGTTTTCCAGTAATTTACTTGCAATGGTTCCTTTCCATAGTATAACTTCATGCTGCTTGTACTGCGAACAATATTTATTTACTCATCATTACCCATGATTTAGTCTCAGTCTGTGAAACTAGACCCTTTTGCAATGTAATTAGATGCTTTCTTTGCAAAAGGTCCGAGACTATTGCAGAATTTAGCTCCCTAATTACGCTCACCCACCAAACCCATTTACTGCATTTGCGGGCCTAAGCATTGTTACCAATTTTTATAGTCATTGCTTTGTACTGCTCAAAAAATCCCGAGCTGCTATGATCTCCATTGCTAAATACGTCATTTGCTATTGCATAATCACATAAAATTCCACAAACAATATGGGAAATGCAAAACCAACTTGTAATACTATATTTTCGGCCAAAATGCGTCAACACATCCATTATGGACACAAGGACGCACGTAGCATTCTCAGCTTGATTTCTTCAGGTTTTTGTTAACCTGATTTTTGTTTCTAGCAGTTGCAACATCTAATGGATCTCTCTTTTCCATTATGTAAGGGAGTTTGGTGCCTAGACAATGACTTCAGTATTAATCTTCATCTTCAATCAAGATCTACATGATTGCCAAAGAGGTTATTTTACACTTTTCCGTCTAACTGGGGCACCTTAAAGGAAATACAGCATTTTTCAGTGCAGGGTGGCATCCTGGCTATTGAGTGTAGTTGCCATTCCTCCGCCAATCAAGTATGGGACTCAGTAGACATTTTCAGAATCCAGCCTGTGTTAATTTGTCTACCAATGCCCTAAAAAAGAATTGGTCCAGTCTAAAATTTGTTAGCCACATTCTAATCTGGCTGCAAGAAATTCGACTGCTGCTTGTACATAGGTAAAATATTGTTTTGAGCACTTTGCAGCATATTGTTATGCTGTGCAAATGAATCGCTGTGGACAAATATCTGGCTGGCATACCCTGCCCACAACAATAATGAATGATGAGGATCACCGATGCTCGAGTGTGTTTGTCATAACCCAACTAAAATGTAGGTTGCTTGTGTATATCTTTTAACTGTTTCACAGGCTTGCCAGATATTGTTTTT
This sequence comes from Pleurodeles waltl, assembly GCF_031143425.1. Lineage (NCBI taxonomy): Eukaryota > Metazoa > Chordata > Amphibia > Caudata > Salamandridae > Pleurodeles > Pleurodeles waltl. The sequence goes on from NC_090439.1 coordinate 191,953,697, forward strand.
TTTTTAGTTATTTGCTGTCAGGCCTGGCCCTCTCTGCAGGGTCTCCATCAAACCTTTTGCCTTCACCCCTCCTGTTTTGCTGAGTTTATTTTCATTGGCTTTTAGGATGCCACACACTTTTCCACTGCTAACCAGTGCTAAAGAGTTTCTGCTCTCTGTTTTAAACAGGGTACAATTGACTTAACACAGTTGGCACTCGTAATTTCTTTGTAAGTCACTAGTAAAGTTGTACAAATTGTATCCAGGACCTGTTCATTAAATGCTACTAGCGCACCTGCAGCACTTGTTGTACCACCCACTTACGTAGCATTTTTAAACATGTCTCATGTCTGCCATTGCAGCCTGCATGTGCCATTTTCGACCTGGCAAAATAAACCTTTTGCCAGGCCTAAACCTTTCTTTTCAATACATATGGCACTCGTAGGGTACGCCCTAAATAGCCCCTTTGGCAGGGTATGTTGTAAATAGAAAGTTGGACATGTAGTGTTAACGTGCATGGAGCTATAACTAAAATGGCTACACAACACCCTCCCCTTGTCGGTTGAAAGTGGTTCAAAGCCAAAACTAAAATTTCATTACTAAAAGCTCAACCTAAGATATATATAAAAACCAGGTCAATTTGGACAACTTAAAAGGACACACAAGCATACTATGTGGCAATTTAAAACATGAGCATGTGACTTACAACCGAATTAAAAAGACGTGTCAATTTAGAAAAGTTCCTAACTAGGTACGAGTCATGGAGAACAGTAGATCTTCCGCTTCGGCAGATGCCAAAGCCGGAAAGTCCTCGCCAAAAAGGATCAAGGAGCAGGTGTGTTCCATAGCCCGTGTTAACCAAGGCGGCATCCAGTGGAGTGCCCATTGATGAGTTGTTGACAACTTCCTCCAGGAAGGGTAACTCATAATTAGCTTCACGCAGCAAAAGCAACCTCAATGCGCATGTCTGGTAATGAACCCTTAGCGAGAACATCAACAGATCAGTATCTACTGCAGGCAAGCGCTGCTGTGAAAGACAGACTTCCAGTGCATGTTCGAAAGAGCACCAGAGGCACCGAAACACGGGCTGCACACAATACAAAACCGGTCTGAATGACAAAGACCAGTCATACTCCAATTGTTCCAGGAGTGTTGCTCCAAAATACTGCATCATACGCTCACGACACAGCTGTGCCGATAGGAGCGCCGTCATTTCTCCTCTTTGCGGCGGCACAGTCATTGCGCATAAACAACAGCAACAGCAGGATGCCAGCTAATAAAGCCAAAGTTATCGGAAATCCCCCAAAAATACTACAGAAAATTGAGTGGATAGCTGAAGGTATCAAACCGAATATGGAGGAGAAGGTGTGAACAAAACCAGAACGAACAGCTTTGAAAAAATGCACGATTCCAGTTGTACTGGACGTGTTAAATATTCATCCCATGAGTTCACCAAAGTGTCTCGGAAAGTTTGTATTTAACAGGGACTGTATTTCTGCTGATGACCTTGCCACTTGAAGTGCGTAGGTCTCGCGCGCAGATGTAAGGGCCACATGCTTTTGAAACAATAAAGCCTTGAGTCTACTTAACTTGTCGAAATTCACCTTTGAAGTAGCAATGTAAGGCCAAATATCAGCTACCTCCCTAAATTTAGTGGGTGGAAACAGTACGTTCCAGCAGCATGTAACAACCTTAGAGACTGAAACAACATAAACTATTCCGGCCCGCATGCCACAACAACCTTCAATATTGAGAAGGACGTAGCTGCCGTTTGAAAGCACCTGGAACGTAGGTCTAATCAAAGGGACTGGGACTTCCTTCAAATAACAAGCCAGGTTTGCAGCTGAGGCGTTACACACACCATGCAAGGACAGCTGTTTACAAATCATCGAATGGCTGACTGAAGTCTCGCATTCGCTACCTCTAAGAAAGACCTCTTTCACGCCATTGAAGCATTTGTACTAAAAGGGAAGCTCCCACACCTCATGATGTAACTATCTTCCCGTTTTTCATATCTGCCTACCGGAATGTGTTTTAAACTGGAGGTGAATTGTAGTGTGGAAATAGGCAGATTAATAAACCCATGTATTAACCACTCAGGCGATGGTATTTCGGCCACTGTAAAAGGCAACTTTTCTAATTTCTCGATGTTAAGCATGACATAAGTTGCTTCCTTCTTAGCCATTAGTTGTTGTTGTTGCGTTAGATTAAAAGAAGAAAATATCTCCCTTGCACTGACGTGCTGCCATGGGACGCGACCCGCCTTCAATATTTCAAGCGTCGAACCCAACTGTCGCGTGGGCTCTCATTATTCTAAATGAGACTACTGGATTTCTAGGTAGCCGGATCGATAACGGTGTGGGGGACTGAGTCTGACCCACGTGTAAAGAACTCTGTCACCCTAAATCCGGTTTTTGCTCCGGCTAACTAGCAGTGCCTCATTTCTCCCATGTGGAAGGAATGATTTGGCAGCCGAGCGCATGACATCTTTGGAACTTCTCAGGGAAGTCGTGGTTACTCAGATCCAAACCAACTCTCTTATTTCCAATATGATCTCATATACAAATGACAAAGACAGTATAAGTTTTATATAATGTTTTAATAAAACGACTGTATTTTAGATATTAAGGCGTGAGCCGCAATAACCAGAACGATACAACACAGTAGGATTGTAATGGTTACCAGGAGAGTAAAACATAAAAACAAAGCTATCATATTGTCAAACAGTTTCTACTCTCCCTCTGCTTGTTCTATCTAGAGCACAGCATGTTAAGCTTCTAGCTTGCCTATTAGAATCACTATGAGGATATCAGCCCTCATACCTGAGCAAAGACCTGTGATCTTGGTTCAGCATCTGCAACGAGGCAGTCAGCGTCAAGTTGTGGTTCCCTGGTCGGAATCTCCCTCTTGCGTGTATTGGGACAAGGAAGTGATTTTATAACTAACATGTCATCGTGATCACAAAATGTCCCTATGCAGGAATGCCAAGTCTAAACTCTTCCCACGTCTATCGGCAATGTACCAGACTGTATCCTTGACTGAAGCACAGAGTAAATATGTTATGGAGAACTCCAGTGCTGAAGTAGGCAAAACAGTGTGAGATGAATAAAAAACAACACCGTAGAACTGGCTATTTGAAAAATAACAGTACGAAGCCTAATAAAAAGCATGTAGAGCAAAGTGCACAGAGGCTCTAAGCTGTTAGCAAATGAATAAAATATGTTCAGGGCAAAATGCACAGAAGCCTGAAGCTAAAGTGCAATGAATACGTAAAACTAACCACACTACACCCTCCCCTTGTCGGTAGCAAGTGGTTCCAATAATATAAAAGGATGCCCTAAATATAAACAATATCTAAAACAAGTATTTCGACAAGGTGAGAAGACAACAAAGTCATAAATTTAGGTAACATGTGAGCATAACCAAATTCAATATAGTGTCAATTTCGTAAAAATCCAATCGTCAAACAGAAGCAATAGAACGCAGGAGTTCCTCCACTTCGATATATGTCAATATCGGAAGATCCACGCCACAAAGTACCATGGAGCAGGTGTGATCCAAAGCCCCAAAACCATTCAGGGCGGCACCCCGTGCAGGGCCTATGAAAGAGACAATACCATCTTCCTCCAGGAAGGGAATCTCATAAACTGCCTCACGAAGCAAGCGCATCCGTAGTGCACAAGTCTGGGAATGAGCCCTAATCGGGAACATCAACAGATCAGTATCGACCATTGGAGGGCGCTGCAATGAGAGACAGAGAGCCAGTGCATGTTCAAACGAGCACCAAAGGCACCGAAACACGGGTTGCACACAATCCAAAACCGGTCTGAATGACAGAGATCAGTCGCACTCCAAATGTCCCAGGAGTGTTGCTCCAAAATGCTGCATCATGCGTTCACGACACAGCTGCGCTGATGGAAGCAGCAGTACAGGATCTCGTCGTGACGGGACAGCCATTGCGAAAAAATAGCAACAACAGCAAGACTCCAGCCAATAAAGCCAAAGTAATCGGGAAACCCCCAAAAATGCTTCCGAAAATAGAATGTATAGCCGAAGGTATCAAACCGAATATGGAAGAGAAGGTATGAGCAAAACCAACACCAACGACTTTGAAAAAATGTGCAATACCAGCAGTGCTGGATGCATTAAATATACGTCCCACAAGTTCACCGAAGTTAATAATGTCAATGGCAGAGGAAACAATGCTGTCAATCGTGTAAACACGTTCAGAAAGGGTATGCATGCCATTATCAACAACAGACAAAGTCTGCATCAGATTTTCTTGATCAATCTGCCTCAACCGGGCTGCAGCCTCTTGTTGTGAAAGCTTCCAAATCTCATTATAAACCTCGTATAAGAACCTTTTCTTCCGTGGTACTCTGGGACCTGACAAAAAATCTTGTAAATCAGTATTATTAGACAGTAACATGAGATGTGACTTAACTGCATCCAGCGTGGATGACTTCAACCATTGCTGACAAAGCTTCCCCACACTGTATGTAGTTATAATATCAGCATGTTCTGGTGAAACGTAACGAGGGTCTGCCCTACTAGTCCTGAACCCCCCTGAAGAGGTGACAAAACGTTGATGACACATATTAGTGTCTACAGGCCATAATAACCACCCGCCTGGATGTAACGATGAAGTGTTAAGTGTACCATTCTGGACCCAATGTGTAAAGTCACTGAAAGTAGCATTCACATAGTGCTGCCAATTTTTTAATTTAGAAGGGACAGGTATACTAGGCAAAGTTAACTCCCTAATCGTCGCTAAGCCCAAACAGCTAGTCTGTTGTACTGTGTCATTGAGGAAAATCATCTGCACAGGGATAATACATGCTCTAAATAACGTGTCCCTGCCTTGCATTTGCCAATTTTTCGTACCCCAAACACTTTTCAAGTCAACAGTTTTGAACCAGTATTCATATCCCTCGACCGACAGTTTAGATACAAACAAATTGGAATACAGTAATTTAGTATCGGTCAATAACATTTTCTTATTAGAATACGGTGTAACTTTAAAATAGTAGGACCTAGCATTACGTGGATCATGCCCAGCAAAATATGCAAATGTTTCATAATACGTTTTTGAACTCCCTTGTGGAGGAGTCGAGCAATGTTCCCATTGCACATAATTAAACATGGACTTAGGGCTACTAGCTTTATGAATAAAGTGGTGTCCATAATAGTTGTAACAAAACATGTCACCATGATTATCTCTAAACTGGTAAGCATCTTCATCGTCATAGACAGTATAATATTGCAAATCCGTTAGCATAGAATCTACTGTCTTCACATCCCAATCATCAGAAACAATGCCAGGTATAACAATATCATTCATTGATAATTTGAGGACATACGGTATTTGAATCAATTCAGTGGGACCATATATATCAAACATTACTTTATCCCACACAATTCCATCCGGAACTGGTATAGCAGAAATGTTCACTGTGGACAAGTCTCTTCGAACCATATGAGACGAAAAATGTGGTTTTAACACAGTCTCCACGTGCTCAATGTCAGATCAATCAGGAAGAAAATGACCATGTATTATCAGAAAAAAAGTAACCACAAATCCCAACCATAATAAAATAGTCATCACGGCCAAAAACAGCCAAAAATAGTTCCAAGGAAAAACAAAATATGTTCATTTAAGCCATCCCAGCAGCCGTCGTGGACCGTGGACAGAAGACATTGAAGACGAGGAGCCGGACCCATCATTATCAGCGTCGTTGAAGCAGCCAGAAGCAGTTCTAGCAAAAGGTGCAACTGTGAACGAAGAAGCAGACGGAGGCTCTCGCCGTGGCACGCTATAAACCACATGTTCAGAAACGTCAGTAGAACGTACAGCAATTTGATCACAAGATTCCATATTAATCGCCGTCGGTGGAACAATCGCAAGATCATCATCCACCCTCCCCAAGCTCGGAGAGGAAACAGTGTCGGTGAAAATCACCTGCAGCGGGACCTCGTCCCCAGTAGTGAGAGGGATTCCGGAACTACTGGGTGTCCCTCTTGGTCTGCTGTGCAGAATCGGCCACATGTTGTAACTTGACATTATCAATGGAAACAAAGCGATTTCCTTTGGCCCCTCGCAGCGGCGGTAAAATCACAGTTCTTGTGCCGCTTACCCCCAACACAGGGACAGGTTCTCGATAAGAAGGACCAAATTCTTTTTTAACTGCGACCTTTTCACGCACTAGATCCCCAATCCTGGGTATCCAACCAGTAGGTGTTACTGGCTCATCCTTAATTCCTGAGGAGGCAGCACTGGCAGAAGAGTTATCTTCACGGAATTGTTGTAAATCCTGCAAAACAGTGACACGATCATTTATGTCAAAGGGCGTATCTGCCGCCTCCACACCAGGACCATCTAGATTAGGAACATACATTCGTGTTCCAAACAGGCACTCATATGAAGTACGACCCCCCAGTGACCTTCTAGGCAAGTTATTAAGTGCTCTCTGTACTCCCTATAGGTGGGCTAGCCAACCACGACCCGTACCTATAACTCTGGCCGTTAAGGACTGCTTTAAATCACGATTTAAACGCTCCACAACAGAATTTCCCTCGGGATGAAATGGAGACGAGAATTGGAGTTGGACCCCCAACGAAGCCATGGTGTCCCTGACTGCCTTAGAGGCAAAAGCAGGGCCCTGGTCCGAATGAAAAGCCGCAACTGCAAATATATCGACAAAGATGCGCAAATCTTTAATAACATTTCTAGCGTCAGCCGAGCGTTGTGGCCATACCCATACAAATCTGGAGCACGAATCTACAGCAACCAATATATACTTGTATGCACTATCTGGTGTCAGCGGACCACAATGAACCAAGTACACACACTGTAATGGTTTGTTTGAAATCAGAAGGGGCGTCTGCTGCGGGCGTCTAGCCGACGATGCCTTAATTTGTTGACAAACGTCACAACAAAGGACATACTGCTTCGTCTCTTTATAAAGACCAGGCCACCAGTAACGAGCCTGTAAAAGTGAAATTGTGGCAGCCACCCCAGCATGTGCAGAAGCCTCCCCCTCATGTGCTGCAGAAATCAATCGAGGTCTCTCAATTTTATTCGGAATTTCACGTACACCAATGCCTGGAATTGTAACAGTAGCATTTAGCGCACCATTCAAGCAGTAACTATATTTTGAAGGAAATCCTTTAGGAAAGGGCGTGCCATCAGCAGTAGCTTTTATGGCAGCCGAAATTTCTGTGTCTGGTTTGGAACTCGAACGAGTCACTGCGGCCACAGTGGTGACAGCCACTGCCGATTTCGCGGCTTCATCAGCCAAAGTATTACCAGCAACGTGTATTCCAACGTGCTGGTGTCCAAGTGTATGCACAACATGGACTTTAGGAAGCGTTTCCTTCAGATCCGCAACCTTACCCCACAACATTTTATGCTTAATGGTGTTGCCTTTAGAATCTCTGAACCCATTCATCTTCCAATAGTGTAAATATTCGTTGAAAGACTGCACACAGTAGTAGGAGTCACAGACCAGCAAGGTTAAAAGTGCCGGATCCTCATGCTCCAACGCTAACAATAGAGCTTTGAGCTCAGCCAGCTGTGCCGTGCAATCTCCCAAGGTTTTAGTATAAGTATGTCGGGGGCAGAACACTTCCCCCTCCATAGTGCCGCTCACCACCGCACATGCAGCAGAATACTGTTGTTTAGTCCCAACCGCCGGTTGCGCAGAGCCATCTGTATACATGACCACTTCATATTGGTCAATAGGCAATGTACCAGCAGGAACAGGGTATTCTATTTCGTATTGAAGAAATTCTTGAGTCTGCAGTTTAGGGTCAAATACATAATCTACATCAGTGGCCGTCAAAGACGTAGCCCATTGTATCCATCGCGGGTGTAAAGCTTTCGAATTAGGAACACTCGCTTTTGTAACAGCCTCTAAGGCCGGAACCGGGGAAACGACAACTATGCGTTGACCCTGGGCCAGCGGTCTTTCTTTAATAACAGCCATCTGTACTGCAGTGAGAATTTTCTCAGTTTGTGCAAAACGTTGCTCTGCAGCTGAATACAAGTGATGCAATCGGGACAGTCTCGCCTTCATTAAAGGTGACATAAGTAAACCCAACAGCCCCAGGTATCACCCTGATCACTAAATGTGTCTTATTGTCCCGAGTGTGTAAGTGTTTAACTGCTAAAAGATCACTCTGTAATTCTCGCAGTATGTGTGTATGTTCAATCGTCCAAAATTTACTCGAAAAATTCGGGCGAATCAACTCGTATAAGGGTTTTATGCGCGTTGCATAATCAGGAATGTAAGTTCTGCCAAAATTCAGTAACCCCAACAATGACTGGAGCTTCTGAACCGTATTAGGAGGCTGCAATAAAGCACATTTCTCCAAAAAATGTGGCACTAAGCTCTTGCCCTCACTCGACAACTCATATCCCAGGAAAATGACGCTGAGGAAGGCAATCTTTGATTTCTTAAAATTAAACTTATAGCCAATATCAGCAAACCCCACAACAATGCGCGATACGCGCCTTAGATGTTGCAGAATCTCATCATCTGTCAGATATATGTCATCAACATATGATAATGCTTCAGGGTCGAACTCAGGCAGCAGTTCAGTTACACGAGCCGAAAACAGTCCTGGGCTATTCGTATACCCCTGAAGCAAACGACAAAAATTTTTATGAGAGCCAAACGCACTGAAACAGGTATAGTCCCGACTCTCGGGCGCTATATTCTGGCAGAAAAATCCATTCGAGATATCTAATGTTGTCTTATATTTTTTACGCACTATATTATTCATAAGCGCTGCGCTGTGTGAATTCTGTATTGCATATGTGCATGTATGACTATTTAAATGTCGGTAATCTACCACTATCCTATAGGAATGGTCCGGTTTAGCAACCGGAAACAAGGGATTATTCATCGGCGAGACACAGGGCTCAATTACACCCTGATACTCCAATTCTGTAAGAATTTTTCTAACCGATGCCCTAGCTTCAAATTTGATAGGATATTGCGGTTGTGACTGAGGTTCGCCCTTTATCGGAATTACATGATAAGGTGATTGTCTGTCCCACCCCACGTTATTTCTATACAAGGCGGGAGCCTGTGCTAGAGCCCATGATTTACTATAGGACTCCGCGAGTTCTCGTGGAACAAGTGGTAAGAAGGAAGGTGTAATAACCTCCTCCCCAACTGGACAGTCGTGAACAAAGTCAGGTGGCCAATCTTGTTCGGCCAACAGAACATCATATGATTTTACCACATGGTCCCAAAAAATGGCGTTTATAATACGGTCAATGTCCCCTTCCAATCGCAGAGTTACTTCATATACTCTATCAGGATCAGAGACTCGCATATCCGCCGTTTCGACTTGTATGAAGTCATCAGTTGCTTTCACCTCCAGATGCTCTAGAAGACTCCGGCGAACTATTGTGACCTCTGCCGCGCTGTCTAACAGTGCTAACGCCCATGTCTTGTTCGTCAAGAGAACTCTCTTCTTGAGCGGCATGTCTAACTGAGACAGCTGCCACTTTCTTCTTTTTGAATTGCTGTTTCTGTTGCAGCGGTTTCTCTTCTTGTTTAATAGAAACCTCCGCTGAGCGTTGTGAATCCTGTCTCGGTTTCACGTACTCCGTCCTCCGCTCTGACCGCCCACCTCTCTCACTTCTCTTTTCCGAGGAGTCCTGAAAGGAACGAGATTGGCGTGTATCAGTATATTGATATCTATCAGGCGTCTTCAAAGTATCCCTATTCCTGAGATTATATTTATTCTGTGGGGTCTCCGGTTGCGGAGACTGCCCACCATCCTTCTTAGGTGTTTGCTGTTTCTTTTCCCAGCGCTTTTTCGAACCCTCAGTTTGTTGCTGTTTAGCATTATCTTTATTATTTTTACCCTGTAACTGGGGTTTTTGTGGTCTAGCCCCTAGGCTATCACGACCAATACTAGAATATGTTTCCACTATTATTCTCGGAAGCTCCCGCTCCTGATGAAGCAGCGGAACATCCCGAAGACGCATACGCACTGCTAGTGCTACTGCCTCTCCTTTGAGATTACTCAAAATAATAGAAGAAACTGTGGCAAAATTGCCCAGCAACTGCATGCACAAATCCAAGGCAGGGGCAGCCCCATATTCATCCTGAATCTGTTTAAGTACGTCCGGTAAATTAGCTAATGTCGGTGTACCGTGTGCCGTAGTGTAGAGCGCGGCAAACACCGTGCCCCAGGTATTACAAAGGTCCACCGGAGGAACCATCCCGTACGGCAAACACATCGTCAAAATTCTATGTTTATCCTGAGGTCCCGTATGGGGAAACACTGCTTCCAGCGTATTAATTTTTTGCGCCAGCCAAAACGGAGTCTCCTCTCGTTTAGCCGGTACTTTACCCATAACTGAGTGTACAGTGGCCGGATTAAGACCCGGAACCACAGCCTGTGGGTGCGCTGGAGCAGCACGCGCTGCATTCGTGTTTAATGTCTGCATCACAAACTGAACTAATCGTCTATATGTAGCCGTTAATTCTGTATATAAACGACGAACTTCAACCACTGCCAATTGAGCAACCGCAGGATGTGGTGTATATGTAGCCAATAAAGGCCAGGTAGGACCATCATTACTCAGTGGACCTAACCTAACTTGTGCTATTGTGTGTGGGAGGGCGCCATCAAGCCAATTATGGTGTTCTTGATAAGATAGAGGTATTTCTAAATAAGCGTAAGCCCTGAATTGTCCAGGGACATTCGCAACTGTGTATTCGTGAAAAGTATTTGTTCCCCCATCCACTGCTGGAAAAGCGACCCAAGAATAAAAAAGTTCCGTTCTATAGGCTGCATGGGCGTCCACCACAAAAGTGACTGGACCCCCCTGGACTGTCAGTCCATGTGTCAATAGATGTCCCGTGAGCGGATGTCGCATATTAATTGCTATGTTCACTACATTAGGATTCGCCATTTTATTAAAAAACAGCTGCAGGTCAGAGAAGGCCCACCAATATCGGGGTTTTTTCCTTTCAAAGTTCAAGCTTGAACAACCAACCACTAAGCAATAGGAAGCACCTATGCCGTGGCGGCGGAAACCCTCAGCCCCACGGACGTCTCCGTATACGGAACCGAGGAGTCAAAATATATATGAGACCAAGAGAGTCAGTCGGACCTAATCATTAGAGCCAGACCAAACGTTGGCGGCGCCATGTCGCGTGGGCTCTCATTATTCTAAATGAGACTACTGGATTTCTAGGTAGCAGGATCGATAACGATGTGGGGGACTGAGTCTGACCCACGTGTAAAGAACTCTGTCACCCTAAATCCGGTTTTTGCTCCGGCTAACTAGCAGTGCCTCATTTCTCCCATGTGGAAGAATGATTTGGCAGCCGAGCGCATGACATCTTTGGAACTTCTCAGGGAAGTCGTGGTTACTCAGATCCAAACCAACTCTCTTATTTCCAATATGATCTCATATACAAATGACAAAGACAGTATAAGTTTTATATAATGTTTTAATAAAACGACTGTATTTTAGATATTAAGGCGTGAGCCGCAATAACCAGAACGATACAACACAGTAGGATTGTAATAGTTACCAGGAGAGTAAAACATAAAAACAAAGCTATCATATTGTCAAACAGTTTCTACTCTCCCTCTGCTTGGTCTATCTAGAGCACAGCATGTTAAGCTTCTAGCTTGCCTATTAGAATCACTATGGGGATATCAGCCCTCATACCTGAGCAAAGACCTGTGATCTTGGTTCAGCATCTGCAACGAGGCAGTCAGCGTCAAGTTGTGGTTCCCTGGTCGGAATCTCCCTCTTGCGTGTATTGGGACAAGGAAGTGATTTTATAACTAACATGTCATCGTGATCACAAAATGTCCCTACGCAGGAATGCCAAGTCTAAACTCTTACCACGTCTATCGGCAATGTACCAGACTGTATCCTTGACTGAAGCACAGAGTAAATATGTTATGGAGAACTCCAGTGCTGAAGTAGGCAAAACAGTGTGATATGAATAAAAAACAACACCGTAGAACTGGCTATTTGAAAAATAACAGTACGAAGCCTAATAAAAAGCATGTAGAGCAAAGTGCACAGAGGCTCTAAGCTGTTAGCAAATGAATAAAATATATTCAGGGCAAAATGCACAAAGGCCTAAAGCCTGAAGCTAAAGCGCAATGAATACGTAAAACTAACCACACTACACAACTGCATAATGGACCTCATTTGACTCTGTCCATGGAGTAAAGAAGACATATCTGATTGTATAATATCTATAGCAGAAGAGACAATATTATTAATGGTGTATATCCGGTCGGACAAAGTGTTGATCCCATTATCCACAACAGCTAATGCCTTTTTTGGATTTTCCTGATCTATGTGCCTTAACCGGGCAGCAGCATCTTGTTGGGAAAGTTTCCAAATGTCATTGTATACTGCGTATAAGAAACACTTCCTACGTGGTGTTCTGGGGCCTGACAAGAAATCTTGTAAGTCAGTGGAGTTAGACAGGAGACAGAGGTGTTCTCTAACTGCATCTAGTGAGGATGATTTTAGCCACTGCTGGCATAATTTTCCCACACTATATGTTGTAATTATAACCACATGCTCTGATGATATATAACGAGGGTCTGGCCTACTCGTTCTAAAACCCCCTCGAGGAGTTAATAAAACGTTGATGACACCCATTGGTATCTATTGGCCACAATAACCACCCGCCTGGACGTGTCAGTGAAGCATTAAATGTACCATCGTGGACCCACTCATTGAGCTCATTTTCTGTTGCATTTGTATATTTTAGCTAATTTATAAAACTTTGCGGGGGCTGGTATACTGGGCATGTTTAATTCCCTAATTTTAGCTAAGCCTAAACAACTTGTCTGTTGTACCGTTTTGTTTAAAAAGATAATTCATACAGGAATAAGGCATACTCTAAACAATGTTTCCTTTCCCTTAATTTGCCCATTTTTGGTTCCCCACACACTTTTCAGATCAATTGATTTGAACCAATATTCATAGCCTTCTATTGATTACCGGGAAACAAAGGATTCCGAATATATAAAGTTTGTATTAGTCAATAACATATGTATATCCTTAGTAGGTGGCACTTTAAAATAATATTACTCAGCATTCTTTTGATTGTGCCTAGAAAAATATGCAAACATTTCAGAATATGTTTTAGAACTCCCTTGCGGCGGAGTCGGCGAATGTTCCCATCGCGTGTAATTAAAAACAGTTTTGAGACTGCTGGCTGTACGTATGAAATGGTGCCCATAATAATTATAACAAAACATATCATCATAATTTACTTTAAATTGGTAAACGTCTTCGTTTTCAACAACAGTATAATATTGCAATTCAGTAATCATGGAATCAACTGTTTTCACATCCCAATCATCAGAAACAATGCCTGTTATTACTATATCATTCATTGATAATTTGAACACATACAGTATTTGAATAACTTCCGTGGGACCATATATATATCAAACATTACTTTGTCCCAAACAATCCCATCAGGAATTGGCAGTGCGGAAATGTTCACAATGAATAAGTCTCTTGGGACTTTATCTGATGAAAAATGTGGTTTCAAAACCTCCTCCACGAGTTCAACTGTTGATCTTTCAGGTAGAAAATGACCATGTATTAACAAGAAAAAGGTACTGACAAAACCAATCCAAAGTAGAAAGGCTAGGACAGTCAAAGACAGCCACAGATAGTTCCATTGAAAAATAAAATACGTTTCTTTATACCAGTTTTTTACCTTACGTGTACTTGACAAATCAGCTGTTGAAGAGGCGAATGAGTCTGAGAAATCATCGTTGAAGTCGGCAAAATAACCAGAGGCAGTTCGTGCAAATGGCGGAGCCGTTGTCAGTGGTGGAGTCGGTGTTTCCTGCAGTTGCACACTATAGATAGCACCATCCGTTTGTGTTGGAGTCGAGTTGACTTGGTCAAATGTTTCTAAATTAGTTGATGTTAGTGGAACTAATGCAAGATCATCTTCCAACCTCCCCAGGCTTGGAGAGGTGTCGGTGTTGGTGTAAACAACTTGTAGAGGAACTTCTTTGCCAGTAGTGAGAGGGATTCGGGAACTACTGGATGTTCCTCTTGGTCGGCTGTGCAGGATCGGCCATATGGTGTAGTTTGACATTGACAATGGAGACAAAACGATTCCTTTGGCACCCGCCAACGGTGGTAGAATAACAGTTCTGGTACCGTGTGTCCCTAGTACAGGGACTGCTGCTCGATAAGAAGGACCAAATTCCTTTTTCACTGCGACTTTCTCATGTACAAGATCCCCAACTCTGGGAATCCAGCCGGTAGATGTTACAGGCACATCCTTAAATCCTGTGGAGGTAGCACTTTTAGAAGAATTGTCATCACAGAACTGTTGCAATTCCTGCAAGACAGTGACACGTTCATTTATGTCAAAAGGTGTTTCTGCTGCCTCCACGCCAGGACCATCAAGATCCGGAACATACATTGGAGTTCCGATCAGGCACTCATATGAAGTACGACCACCCAGGTACCTTCTAGGCAGGTTATTTAGTGCACTCTGGACTCCATACAGGTGATTAAGCCAACTACGACCCATACCTAAGACTCTGGCTGTTAAGGATTGCTTTAAATCACGGTTTAATCGCTCCGTGACACTATTTCCCTCAGGATTAAATGGAGACGAGTACTGGAGTTGGACCCCCAACGAAGCCATCACGTCCCTGAATGCCATTGAGGCGAAAGCAGGCCCCGGGTCCGAATGGAAAGCCACAACTGCATATGTACCGATAAAGACTCGCAAATCTTTAATAACAGTCCGAGCGTCAGCCAAGCGTTGTGGTTATAGCCATAAAAATCTGTATCATGAATCAACAGCGACTAGAATATATTTTTATGCACTATCAGGTGTTAGGAGACCACAGTGGCCCAAGTACACACATTGAAATAGTTTTTTTTAAATTAAGAGGGGTGTCTGCGGCGGGCGCTTGGCAGTTGAAACTTTGACTTGTTGACAGATGTCACAGCAAAGGACATACTGCTTAGTCTCTTTGTAGAGACCTGGCCACCAATAACGGGCCTGCAAGATCAAAATTGTAGCCGTCACATCAGTATGGGCAGATGCCACCCCTTCATGCGCTGCTTTATTCAATTGTGATCTTATGTCTTTGTTGGGGATGTCTCGTACACCTACACCTGGTATCTTAACCTCAGCGTTCAGCATACCTCCCATACGATAGTGATATTTGTTAGGAAATCCTTTAGGATAGAGCGTACCATCAGCCGTAGCTATCACAGCAGCCCAAATGTCTGCGTCCGGTTTTGAACTCAAACAAGTCACTACAGCTACAGTGGCCACAGCCACTGCTGACTTTGCGGCTTCATCAGCCAGTGTATTTCCAGCAACATGTATTCCACCACGCTGGTGTCCAAGTTTTTGCACAACATGGACATTCGGTAGCGTCTCTTTCAGGTCAGCTACTTTCCCCCACAATAGTCTATGTTTAATGGTGTTGCCTTTAGAATCTCTGAACTTATTCTGGCGCCAATAATGCAGGTATTCATTAAAGGACTGGAAACAATTATATGAATCACAAACAATCAGCCTCAGCTGTGCAGGATTCGTGTGTTCCAGTGCCATCAGCAGAGCTTTTGGCTCTGCCAATTGTACTGTACAATCCCCTAGGGTTTGTGTAAAGGTATGTAGAGGACAAAATTTATCGCCCTCCATGTAGCCACTTACAACTGCGCAAGCTGCAGAATATTGATGTTTAGTTCCAATTGCAGGTTGTGCTGAGCCATCGGTGTACATGACTTTGGTCAATAGGCAAAGTATTGCTGGAACTGGATATTCTATTTCATACTGTAAAAAGTCCTGAGTTTGTAGCTTTGGGTAAAAAATGTAGTCTACATCAGTGGCTGTCAGAGACGTAGCCCATTGTATCCAACGTGGATGTAATGCTTTTGCGTTTGGAACGCTAGCTTTTGTAACAGCCTCTAGGGCTGGGATTTGAGAAACAGCAAGAATGCGTTTTCCTTGGGCAAGAGGTCTTTCTTTAATGACAGCCATCTGTACAGCATTGAGAATTTTCTCAGTGGGAGCAAAGCGTTGTTCTGCCGTTGAGTACAAGTGCAATTTGTATGCAATCGGTTCTGTCTCACCTTCATTAAATGTCACATAGGTGAAACCGGTGGCCCCAGCTATTACTCTGATGACCAAATGTATTTTGTTGTCCCTTGTATGTAAGTGCTGTGCTGCAAGCATATCTGTCTGCAACTCTCGAAGAATACGTGTATGTTCAATTGTCCAGAATTTATTTGAAAAATCTGGACATATTAAGTCATATAAAGGTTTTATGCGTGTAAGTTAATCTGGAATGTAGGTTCTGCCAAAATTTAGGAAACCCAATAGTGATTGGAGTTTTTTAATCGTATTTGGTGGTTGTAACTGTGCCATATCTCTAAGAATTGTGGCGCTAGGCTCTTTCCTTCACTTGACAGCTCATATCCTTGGAACAGGACGCTGAGGAAGGCTATTTTTGTTTTTTTTTAAGTTAAATTTGTAGCCAAATTCAGCAAATCCTACAACAATGCCGTCTTAAATGTTGTAGTAATTCATCATCCGTGAGATAGATATCATTTACATAGGACAATGCTTCAGGGTCAATCTCGTGCAAAATAGCAGTTACACGAGCTGCGAACAGTCCTGCGCTGTTCTTATACCCCTGAGGTAAACAGCAGAATTGTTTCTGGGAGCCTAGTGCACTGAAACTTGTTAACTCTCTACTCTCAGGCGCTATATTCTGTCAGAAAAACCAATTGGAAATGTCCAGTGTCGTTTTGTATTTTTTACGCACTATGTTGCTCATTAGTGCTGTGCTACGCGAGTTTTGGATAGCATAGGTACGTGTATGGCTGTTTAAATGTCTGTAGTCTAAGACTATTCTATATGAATGGTCTGGTTTAGCTACGGGGAATAATGGGTTATACATTGGCGAGACACAGGGTTCGATCACACCCTGGTACTCTAATTGTGTGAGTATTTCTCTCACTGGTGCTTTTGCTTCATGTTTTATCGGATACTGAGGTTGTGGCTGAGGTTCACATTTAATTGGAATTACATGGTAGGGGGATTCTTTATCCCATCCTACGTGATTTCTGTATAATGCAGGTGCTTGTGCCAAAGCCCATTCAATGGAATAGGATTCAGCGAGTTCCTCTGGAACAAGGGGCGAGAAGAGAAGGAAGGCTTAATGACTTCTTCTCCATATGGGCAGGGACGCACAAAGTCCGGTGGCCAATCTTGTTCGGCCAACAAGACATCATATACTTTTACTACGCGATCCCAAAATATTGCGTCTATTGTGCATTCAATGTCTCCTTCTAACTGTAATGTTACCTTGTACACCCTATCAGGTGTGGAGACACGCATGTCCGCAGTCTCTACTTGTATAAAGTCATCAGTTGCTTTCGCCTCCAGATGCTCTCGAAGATTCCGGCGAACTATTGTGACCTCTGCTGCGCTGTCTAGCAATGCTAGAGCCCAATCCTTGTTCTTCAAGAGGACCCTCTTCCTGTGTGGAATGTCAGACTGCGACTGCTGCCCCTTTTTTCTTTTTAAATTGTGTTTTTTGTTGGGTGGGTTTCTCTTCCATTTTAACAGAAACCTCCGAAGAGCGTTCTGATTCTTGTCTCGGTTTCACGTACTCTGTCCTTCGCTCTGATTGCCCACCTCTCTTATTTCTTTTTTCCGATGAGTCCTGAAAGGAACGAGATTGGCGTGTATCAGTATATTGATATCTATCAGGCATTTTTATATTATCTCTGTTGCTGAGATTATACCTATGCTGCGGGGTCTCCATATGCAGAGGTTCTCCCCTCTTTTTCTTAGGAGTTTGTTGCCTTTTATCCCAGCGTTTCTTATTACCCTCAGGTGCTTGCTTGGGGGTATCTTTGTTCGATTTAACATGAAATGGTGTTTTTTGTGGTCTGGCCCCTAAGCTATCTCGACCAATACATGAATAGGTCTCTGCTATTATTTTAGGCAGCGCTCGTTCCTGATCCTGTTGTGGAATGTCACGAAGCCGCATGCATGCATGCGACCGCTTCCCCTTTAAGGTTACTTTAAATGATTGAGGATACTGTGGCAAAATTGCCCCTCAATTGCATCCCCAAATCTAGGGCCGGGCAGCCCCATATTCATCTTGAAGTTGTTTCAACACTTCCGTTAAATTGGCAAGTGTTGGTGTATTGTGTGCGGTTGTATAGAGCACGGCAAATACCGTGCCCCAAGTATTACAGTTTTCTACTGTAGGGACCATCGCAAAAGGCAAGCACATTGTTACTATTCTGTGTTTATCCTGAGATCCTGCAAGGGGAAATACTGCTTCCAGCGTATTAATTTTCTGTGCTAGTCAAAACGGAGTTTCCTCTCGTTTGGCTGGTACTTTACCCATAATGAAATGTACTGTCGCAGGATTTATACCTGGCGTTGCTGCATGTGGATGTGCTGGAGCAGCACGTGCTGGGTTTGTGTTTAGTGTTTGCATCACAAATTACACTAATCGTCTATATATCGCTATTAATTCAATATATAAGCGACAAACCTCAGCTACTGCTAAATTTGCAACCGCAGGATGTGGTGTATAGGTGGCCAATAAAGGCCAGGTAGGACCGTCATTACTTAGTGGACCTAACCTTACTGGTAATAATGTGTCTGGTAGGGCGCCATCAATCCAATTGTTATGTTCTTGATAAGATAGAGGTATCTCTAAATATGCATATGCTCTGTATTGTCCAGGCGCACTTGCAGGTGTATATTGGTGAAATGTATTTGTGTTCCCATCAAGTGCTGGAAATGTGACCCAAGAGTAAAAAAGTTCTGTTCTATAAGCTGCATGGACGTCCACCACAAATGTGACTGGACCCCCCTGGGCCATTAGGCTACTCGCTAATAAATGTGCAGTTAGAGGTTGTCTCATGTTAACCGCTATTTGTACCTGTTGTGGATTCGCCATGATTGTAACACTGAGTTCAGAGAAGGCACACCAAATAGTGTTTTGCTTTTAAAGTTTTAAAGTTCAAGCTTGAACAACCTCCAGCTGTAGTAGGATCACCTTCACAGTTGTGGTGGAAATCCTCAGCACAACGGACGTCTCCGCATACGGCATTGAGGTATCATTATATATAATGAGACGGAGATGCTCCGGAGGACCCGAAAATTAGAGCCTGACCAAACGTTTGCGGCGCCATGTCACGTAGGCTCTCATTATTCTAATGAGACTACTGGATTTTGAGTAGCAAGATCGTCCACTGTGTGGGAGACTGAGTCTGACCCACTGTGGGTGACATCTGTCGCTCTAAATCCAGGTTTTGCTCCGGCTAACTAGCAGTGCCTCATCTCTACCAGGGGATAGTGATGATTGAGCAGCCGAGCGCATGACATTTTAGGCTTCTCAGGGAAGTCGTGGTCACTAAGGTCGCATCCGGTTCTCTCATTCACTATTCAGTCTCATATATAAATGACAAACAGAAGCAGTATATGTTTCAGTGATTGGTTTAATAAAACGACTGCATCTTAGATAGCAAAGCGTGAGCTGCAATAACCAGGACGACACAACATGACAGTATTAAAATGGTGAAGAGAAGAGTGAAGCATAAGAGTAACACTACCATATTGTCACTATGATCGATGGATTATTTCCTATCTAAGTCATAATTTGAGCGCAGCATGTTAAGCTCTAATTCTGCCTTTCAGGTTCCCCCGGGGAGACATCAACCCTCATACCTGAGCATAGGCCTGTAGTCTGCGTTAGCATCTGTAGCAAAGCATTCAGCAATCAGCATACAGTCGTGGTTCCCTGGCTGAAATCTCCCTCTTCACGTGTAATGGGACTAGGAAGTGTTTTTATAATAACACAGCTGATGTTCTGAGAAAATGTCCCTACGTAAGGATGTGTATTTTCTACGAATGTTGGAGACTAAACTTCTACCACATTCACCGGCAATGTACCAAACTGTAGCCTTGAATGAAGCACAGAGTGATCAAGAATGTCTTGTTTAAGAACACAGTGCTAGGCTAAGCAAAAATAGTTAGATAGATGAAAATAAAACAAGACCGTAAAAATGGTTATTGTAAGAATAACAATGCGAAGCCAAATAAAATATATCTAGGTAAAGTGCACAGCGGCCTAGTGTGTTAAAATAACGTGCATGGAGCTATAACTAAAATGGCTACACAACACCTTTGTCATAAGCTGAGTCACTCCAGGGGTCAGCCGACTGACCTCCGGTTCTGAGATACCGGTACATAACAAGAACCCCAGAAGCTTTCCTGCAATGGTCCAGCTGATATGCTGCCTGGAACTGCCTGAGCTGCATGTGCCCCTGCACATGTGTGTCCCTGATCCCCAAGAGGTGCCTCCCCAGGTCCTGATCCTTGACTAGCATCAGACTTCACTCCTCTGACTGAGATATCTTGACATTTTGGGCTCTTCACAACCGCGAACAGGCCAGTTCGTGCCAAGATCTACCGCATGCGCCGACCTCCTGCGCAAAGCTCAGGTGATCCCGACTTTTAACACTACAGCGACAGTTGGGAACATGAGATCTGCACTTTGCACTAAGGCATTGACAGCCCGTAGCTACCGCCAACACAGATCTCCAGTAACGAGCATCTCTGAAGTCTGACAGGATCTTCGTACTACAGTGACAAATACCCTCAGTGCTCTCCTTGCTACTGGTGGCTTCCTCCACCACAAACAGAACTTTTCGATCTGGTCTTTAGAAGGTAACTTTTGCCGGTGGGACTAACCTTGTCCCTGTATCCAGCCCGTGCTACATCATGGTCAGTCTGAACTTGTGCTTTTCACCTTGCCTTGCACATCCAGATACCTGTGAATGGTGCTTTGTGCTTTTAGGTGCTATACTTACCTGAAATCTTTAAAATTGCATATTCCCTGTTCTACTGATTGGAATTTTTATTGTTTTGATGTCAACTCGGTCGACTCGGTCCAACTCTTTGGAACCAAAGGAAGGGAGTGCATTCACCCAGGCCAGGTCTGTAGGAAGCTGGCTCTTTATATGGTATATCAAAGTAAGATATACCTTGCAAAAAGCCCAGGAGTTACCTTACTGGTGGACTAACAATTCCATGGTGCTCTTTTAGGGGTTAGTGTGGTCGAGCAACCTTAGGCTTATCAGAGAGGGATATTAGACATGTGTGAATACACACACAATCAATAAATGAGGCACACAACTCAATAAAGAGATCCGTAGAAATTTACAAAATAACAATTATCTTTATACTGTATATGTTTTGGCATCAGAATGAAAATGATCAGGTAAGCACGTTTTGCAAGAGAAATCTTTAAAGTGTAGAAAAGTTGACACTTAGTGGAATTCATGAAAGCCGCACCATTATCATATGGAGTAACAATAAATATGGCAAACAGGTAGAATACAGAGAATTACAGGACCAATCTCTTGGATGTAAGGTAAGTATTGGGCAAGGATCAGGACCACTCCAGCAGGTCACACCCGGCGGCTGTGTGCAGAGATGTCGTAGGGCATCAGGCACCCAGTGTTAGTCAATGGGGATCGTTCCAGTCAGAAAGAGACTGCAGGTTAGGACTGAGTGTCAAGTTGGGGTCTTGCGATACTTGGTGTGTAGGGACACCAGTGGTCCTCTTCTTTTCAGTCTGGGGCATCAAGGTGCAGAGGGTTCTAGGACTGTCAAGTGTCCACCACTGGTGGCGGTTGCAGAAACAGGCTGCAGGCGTGGACTAGGGCACCAGTCTGGGTTAACTGACAAGTGGGCTCATGTCTCACGAGCCTGGGGCCTGCAGAGGCACCAGTGGTCCTCTTCTCCTCTTTCCGGGGCGTCTAGGTGCAGAGGTGCAGTTGTAGGTTGGGTTGCCATGACCGGAGGTGGTTGGGGGGGCCTGCACAAAGAGGCTGCGGGCGTTGGTGTGAAGGTCACAGTGGGAAAACCTATGATGGACTTTGTTTGTAGAGAGGCTGGGGGCCATGCTGGTACCGTTGGTCCACTTCAACATGAGCTTGAAGGCTTGGGTGCAGTGATGCTGTCTGGCTGTGGGTTTTGGCAGTCTGAAGTCCTTTTTACTGGTTCTTCGGTGCCTTCAAGGATTCAAGGGAGCACCTCCGCTACTCCACAGGAGTTCCCTTGCACTGGGGTGAAGGCTGGCATGCTTTCTGGGCTTTTGGAGGTTTCAGCAGCTGGAGGACGAGGCGACTTTGGCATGATTGTTGAAGTTAGGAAGCAGGGTGGTATGCTTGGTGCTGAGTCCATCACTGGTCTTCAGTTCTCAGTTTTGCCTTTCTGGAGTGTCCTTCTTCCGGTCAGCGGGATCTGAGTTCCTGGTTACAGGGCCTCCCTAAATACTGAATTTAGGGGTGTATTGGGGAGTGCAGGGTAGTAGCCTATAGGCTACTTACCCCTGGGGTCTCTACATCCTCTATATGACCACTTCCTGTGGGAAGTGGGCATAACACTGTCCCAGAGTTTCTAGTTCTGCCATCACCAGAATGGCAGACTTTTAAAAGTTGTGTACACATCAGACAGCTCACCTTAGGAGTGGGACTGACCTGAGAGGTGGGTAGGCCTCTCTGACTACTAATTTTCCCATCTGTCTAGGTTCCAAATGGGCCCCGGGGCAGGGAGTCGGCATCCTTTCCTATGAGGGAAGCCCCCTGCCTTGAAATGCAGATTTGCAGGTCATCATGTTGGGAGGGGTTGTGCTAACACCACTGCCAGCGCAGGCTTTGTTTCTGTTTGCCCGAAAGCAAAGACTATCACCCCTGTTGGTCAGAAACATGTCTGGTGGTGGCAGGCTAGTTAGGAATAGTCAGCCAGCACAAGGGTAATTGTTAGGTTATCGGGGGCACCTCCAAGGTGTCCTCTGGGTGCATGTACTAACAAGTACATCACTGGAATCAGTGAGGGTTTATTAATACAAGATGTTTGTTACTAAACATCTCTATTTTTAGTAAAGCCATCATGTAGCTGGGGAACTCATAGTGACCAGTATCCATAACATGTACATACAATGCCTTCCCTATTCACTTATTATGTCTGAGAATTGACAAAGTCATAGCAGCGGCATATCTGCTCTTGCAGACAAGTCCTCACATTTAATATAATGCATCATGTCTCAGGGCTGTAAGACCAGCTGTAGGGGTGTCTTAAATTTATTGCATGCAGTGTTAGGCTACCTGGCACACAGGCCGTGTGCCATGCCATGTTTTCACTTTTAGCTGCACCAAGAAACACAGCCTGAAATCTCAGTCTTGCATGTAATAGTCCCTGAATTTGGCTGCAGCCCTTGGGGACCCTCTTTGGTACCCATGCCCTATGTACCAGTGATTTAAAGGGGTGCCAAAGGTATGGCCAATTGGGGAAGAACTGCACAGTTTTAGGGAAAGAAATCTGGCACTGGGGACTTGGTTAGCAGGAAACCAGTGCAATTTCAGTCAAAATTGCAACACACACCAGGCAAAAAGTAGGGGTGACCATGTCAAAAAGGGGTACTTTCCTACAAGGTCCTAATCTGTCATTGATCCTACAATATTTGCTAGTGTGATTATCACTCAGTTGTGAGGGGCAGCCAGACTACGGGGTGAAAATGCCAGGATGATGTCAGACATTAATATGGGTGTGTGTCCATTTCTATGACGAAGTCTTCATTCTACCAGGTAGCTTTGTATGCCCTAACTGAAATAGGTAATTATGACTAGTGGCTGTAGTTATCCAGCTGTTCTCATCCGATTCCCACCTGCACTGTGGTGCATGTGTGGCTGTACAGGGGGATTTAAGTGATTTCTCTGGCCTAAGGGTTTTTGGTGATCACTAGGATGACTTTTCACATGGCGGCACATCCATATTAGAGACCAGAGGTCTTTGTAATAAGTATTGTATTCCCCATGATAGATAAATATCTCCAGCTGGAAAGCAATCCCTGGCGTTCCACTGTCGTAAAACGTTTTCATGCACCCAGTGGAAGGTAATCCTAGAGTGACATAGGCCCCATGTCTATGGTGGTTATACTTTCTGTTCTGTAGGAATTCCTTGGCATATCCTTTCAGCCCCTCTCCCCATGCTGGTGTGCATGCACGGCAGACACAAGACAACTCTAGCTTCACCCATGAGGCATGGGTAAAGCTTGATGAAGCTCTACCACCATTTCAAAGCTGGAGGAACCCATTATCACCCACACATTATTGTCTTGCAGGCTGCCGATGTTCAACTTGGGTCATGAGTACAACCGTCAAGTTTTTAAAGGCTAGACTCATCGCCATTAGTTTTCTAATGAAGTGCTGTCAAAGGCAAGGATTCTGCCAAAGAACTGGTAAAATCACTATTTCCGTATTGTAGGAAGTTGGCTCAGTATATACTATCTCAAAGTATGAGATAGTGTGCACAGAGTCCAAGGGATCCCCTCAGAGGTAAGATAGTGGCAAAATTAGATAATTCTAATGCTCTATTTTGTGGTAGTGTGGTCGGGCAGTAGGCTTATCAGGGGGTAGTGTTAAGCATTTGTTGTACACACACAGGCAATAAATGAGGAACACACACTCAAAGACTTATCTCCAGGCCAATAGTTTTTATATAGAAAAATATATTTTCTTAGTTTATTTTAGAACCACAAGATTCAAGATTTGAAGTAAATACATAAAATGCAAAGTACTCCACACAGGTAAGTAAGGAACTTTGAATTAGAACAGTAACATACACAGTTTTAGTTCAAATAGCAATACGCTGTTTTAAAAGGGGACACTGCAAAAATCAACAGTTCCTGGTGGAGATAAGTATTGGTTAGTTTTTCAGATAAGTAAGGCACTTACAAGTTCAAGTTCCTGGGGATAGGCAGCCCACCGTTGGGGGTTCAAGGTAACCCGAAAGTCACCGCACCAGCAACACAGGGCCGTCAGGTGCAGAGATCAAAGGAGGGCCCAAAACACATAGGCACCTATGGAGAACAGGGGTGCTCCGGTTCCAGTCTGCCAACAGGTAAGTACCTGTGTCTTCGGAGGGCAGACCAGGGGGATTTTGTAGAGCACTAGGGGGGACACAAGTAGGCACACAAAACACACCCTCAGCGGCAGAGGGGCGTCTGGGTGCAGTGTGCAAAGCAGGCATCGGGTTTTGAGTAGGAATCAATGGAGGGACCCGGGAGTCACTCTAGCGTTGCAGGCAGGGCACAGGGGGGCTTCTCGGGCCAGCCACCGACTGGGCTAGGCAGAGGATCGCCTATGGTCACTCCTGCAAGGAAGTACGGTTCCTTCTGGTCCTGGGGGCTGCAGGTGCAGTGCTTGATCCAGGCATCGGGTGCCTTGTTACAGGCAGTCGCGGTCAGGGGAGCTTCTGGATTCTCTCTGCATGCGTCGCTGTGGGTGTCCAGGGGGGTTGTCCCAGGTTACTCACGAGGTCGCAGTCGCCTGGGAGTCCTCCCTGTAGTGATGTTTCCCTGGAGCTCGAGCCGGGGGCGTCGGGTGCAGAGTGTGAAGTCTCACGCTTCCGGCAGGAAGAGTGTGGTCTTTAAAAGTTGCAAGAAAGTTGCAAAGTTGTTGCTGTTTTTGAACAGTGCCGCTGTTCACGGGGGTTTCTTGGTCCTTTGGGTTCAGGGCAGTCCTCTGAGGCTTCAGAGGTCGCTGGTCCCTGTCGGATGCGTCGCTGTGCAGGTTCTTTGAGTCTGGAGACAGGCCGGTAGGGCTGGGGCCAAAGCAGTTGTTGTCTCTGTCGTCTCTGCAGGGCTTTCAGGTCACCAGTCCTCCTACTTGTTGTAGGTTGCAGAAATCTGATTTCCTGGGTTCTGGGGTGCCCATAATTACTGAATTTATGGGTGTATTTAGGTCAGGAGGGCAGTAGCCAAAGGCTACTGTCCTGGAGGGTGGCTACACCCTCTTTGTGCCTCCTTCCTGAGGGGAGGGGGGCACATCCCTAATCCTATTGTAGGGAATCCTCCAATCTCAAGATGGATGATTTCTAAAGACAGGGGTCACCTCAGCTCAGGACACCTTAGGGGCTGTCCTGACTGGTGGGTGACTCCTCCTTGTTTTTCTCATTATCTCCTCCAGCCTTGCCACCAAAAGTGGAGGCAGTGGCCGGAGGGGCAGGCATCTCCACTAGCTGGGATGCCCTGGGGTGCTGTAACAAAAGGCATGAGCCTTTGAGGCTCACCGCCAGGTGTTACAGTTTCTGCACGGGGAGGTGAGAAGCACCTCCACCCAGTACAGGCTTTGTTCCTGGCCACAGAGTGACAAAGGCACTCTCCCCATGTGGCCAGAAACTCGTCTGGTTGTGGCAGGCTGGCAGAAACTGGTCAGCCTAGCACTAGGAGTCGGACTGGTATTCAGGGGGCATCTCTAAGATGCCCTCTGTGTGCATTTTACAATAAATTCCACACTGGCATCAGTGTGCATTTATTGTGCTAAGAAGTGTGATACCAAACTTCCCAGATTTCTGTGTAGCCATTATGGGACTGTGGAGTTTGCATTTGACAAACTTCCAGACCATATACTCTTTATGGCTACCCTGCACTTACAATGTCTAAGGTTTTGCTTATACACTGTAGGGGCATTGTGCTCATGCACATATGCCCTCACCTGTGGTATAGTGTACCCTGCCTTAGGGCTGTAAGGCCTGCTGGAGGGGTGACTTACCTATGCCACAGGCAGTGTGAGGTGGGCATGGCACTCTGAGGGTAGTGCCATGTCAACTTAGTGATTTTCTCCGCACCAGCACACACAAGCTGTGAGGCAGTGTGCATGTGCTGAGTGAGGGGTTCCCAGGGTGGCATAAGACATGCTGTAGCCCTTAAAGACCTTCCCTGACATCAGGGCACTTGGTACCAGGGGTACCATTTACAAGGGACTTATCTGGGTGCCAGTGCTGTGCCAATTGTGGGAACAAAGGTTCTGTTTAGGGAAAGAACACTGGTGCTTAGGCCTGGTTAGCAGGGTCCTAGCACACTTTCAGTCATAACTGGCATCAACAAAAGGCAAAAAGTCAGGGGGTACCCATGCCAAGGAGGCATTTCCTTACACGTATGCATTACTAATTGAAGGCCGCAGAAGGAATGGCTACACTTTATCTCCCTTTGCTAAAGTCTAAACTAAGATTTACTGTGGTAACTTCTAGAATGGGAGATGAGTGAGGGAGATGCTACGGCCCATGGTTCATTTTTAGTTGAGCACAAATAGTGAGATAGTAAATAATTAACTTGTCTTTATTTCAAATTGTAGGAAAGTCCTCCTTTTGGCCCTGGTCCCCCCAAACCTTTTGACTGATACTGATGGTGACTGACTCTGACTGTGCCCTGGGCACTGCTAACCAGTCCCAGGGCCAGTGCTCTGTGTAAGACGGAATATGCAAATTAGGCTAAATATAATTGGCTGTACGAACCTACCTATAAGTCCCTAGTATATGGTAGGCCATGTAGGGTTAGGGACTCCAGCATAGATAGTACACCCATAGGTGCCCAGTGTCATTTTAAAAGCAGTCTTGTCATGCTGGATGCTTTTAAATTAAAGCTAACCTCAAATTCGACTTTGGAATTAAAAGTACTTCCAAAGTCCTAAGCTACCTTATTTTTACATATGTCACACCTAAAGTATGCTTTAAGTGCCTCCAGGACTGGTTGCAGTGTAACTATATGCAGGGACTTTATAAAATATGTTTTATAAGCCCTAGTGAGAGAAGAATAGCCACATTTAGTTTTCCCTTTTGTGGTGAATGGGCTCTGTAGGCTAACATGAGAAGACTCTATTTTAAAATAATAAAGTCTTATTTTCCACAGGAAGGAACTAAATATACCAAGTTTAGTATCAAATTAAAAGTTATATTAAATCCAACAACTTGCCACTGTTGAATTTAATATAACTTGCACCTAGAAAGTGTTTTATAACTCTTGCTAAAAGTTAGCAACTTCAGCCCTGTCGTGCCCTTCTGTGATTGGTTAGCCGCTGGCAGCCTGAGCCAGGCTGCCTTGATGAGGCGTGAAGTGGCCTGTGCTGAAAAAAAGGAAGCATATGGTAGGAGGAGATCTGCCTTAGCAGATGGTAGAACAGGATGTTGGGCGAGCAGCCAAAATGGACTTCAAAGGAGGGAAGGACATTTGGGACAGCAACTGTACCTCCCACATTTCCTGCAAACCCAGACAGCCAGGTGCCCTCTGATTAATTAGGAGAGGGCCGAAAAGGGGTGTATTAAGGGAAACGTAGTCACATCAGTGAGTGGACTCAGCCAGATCTAAAGTCTAAGATTGAATTTTTGCCATCTTGGACTTTGGAGGAATGTTACTTCCTGGTAATTATTTTTGCCACACTTCGCAGAAAGTGGTCACTCTTGAGAGTGGTGGCCCACACGTTATTGGACAAAAGCACCCACTCCTTGCCACCACAGAAGCTGGGATAAATATGGCAGAGCTGCCCTCACACTTCAGATTCCTTCTGGAACAAAACAAGTAGAAGAAGAACTGCCCCCTGGACTCCTGTCCTGCACTTGGTCACTGCACTCAGAAGGACTGCACCAGCTGCATACTTTAGGCTTCACCAAAAAAAGGACTTTGCCTGACTTCTACAACTCTGGGAAGGACTCCCTGTAGGCTACAGGTAGAAAAGAGCTGACCAGACTCCCCTGCATCAAGCCCTGCAAAAATAGACCAGCTGACCAGTGACCAGTGGTTTTTTAAGGATTTGAGCCAGGTGCATTCTAGGAGTTGGAGTCCTAACCCCCAAGGAGCAACTCAGAGCTTCTGGACCATTGGGGTGAGTTGTGGACACGTAAAGAACCTTATACATACTTCTGGGAGAAGCTCCAGAACTTTGGAGAAGTTTGGAGCAACTTTGGAAAACAAAGCTCCAAAAGTGGACAGACCTAACGTTGTGAGTTAAGCTGGCCAACATCGACCATGACCCTGCCTGATTTGCAGGCTTGTCCCGCTGAAATGCTCCGAACCCCCGGACTTCTAGGATTTCACTGGGGGTTTGTGGAAAGGCAATCTGACAACGTTGCATCGAAATTGGCTTGCTGAGAATGGTCTCTCAACATCGGGGAAGAAAAGCTCCTGAAACGTTTCCAAGTCCTAAGGTAAAAGTTTGACCGAGGCTGACATCACAGTGTATCCGAGGAGGGCTCCATCAAGGTCGGTTTCAACTTTCGACTTGGCCCCGGACGAAGATTTCTGTCCTGAAAAAGCTTCTAAATCCAAACGTGGAACACTTGACTGAAGCCTCCTGCAACACGTTTTGAAAGAGGGCTCCAGTGAGGTCTGCCTCAACTTCTGCCTTCGTCCCAGTCGGTGAGAAATCTTCAAAAATATATCTAAATGTGAAGGTAAAACTTTGACCGAGGCCTCCCGCTCAGTGTAGCCAAACAAGGCTCCATCATGGTCGGCCTCTACTTTTGACTTTGTCCCGGCTGAGTACGACCAGATGTCCACATTGGTGCTTTTGATTCCTAAGCACTAGAAAATATTTAGTATTTCAAAATTCATATCTCTGGTTCCCTTTATTGGAGTTTGGTCATTTTTGTGTCAAATTAAAGATAAACATATAGGGGGTCATTCTAACCCCGGCGGGCGGCGGGTGCCGCCCGCCTGGCGGGAACCGCCACTTGGCCGCTCCGCGGTCAAAAGACGGCAGAGGCCATTCAGACTTTCCCGCTGGGCCGGCGGGCGCCCGCCAAGGGAGCGCCCGCCGGCCCAGCGGGAAAGGCCCTGCAACATTGAAGCCGGCTCCGAATGGAGCCGGCGGTGTTGCAGGGGTGCGACGGGTGCAGTTGCACCCGTCGCGATTTTCACTGTCTGCTATGCAGACAGTGAAAATCATGCTGGGGCCCTGTTAGGGGGCCCCACGACACCTGTTCCCGCCATCCTGTTTCTGGCGGTGAAAACCGCCAGAAACAGGCTGGCGGGAAGGGGGTCGGAGGATTCTCCCAGCCGGGGGTAATCCGGAGGGAAACCGCCGGACCCGGCTGGGCGACCGCAGCTTTACAGCCGCGGTCGGAATGCCAAATGAAGCACCGCCAGCCTGTTGGCGGTGCTTCCGGCGACATCCACCCTGGCGGTCATAGACCGCCAGGGTTGGAATGAGGGCCATAATCTATTGTTATAAATTGGTGTTGTGTTTTTATTGTGTTTTGTGTTTTACTTATTTACCATTTTGTTGATATTAAATGCTTTACTCACCTGTCTCCTAAATTAAGCCTAATTGCTTGTTGTCAAGCTACCAAGGGATGGGCCAGGATTAATTTAGGATCCTAGCTGAATGGTCCGTGTAGAGAATTTTGACCAATCTCAGGAATTTTGGCCCAAACCCCACTGTTGTGAGGACCGCCAAGAGGTACTCCCAGCTGACAGTGTCAAACACCTTCACAATATCTATTGAGACCAATACCAATTCCTCCTCCCTATCCTCAACCTCGTGGAGCACATGCATCGATCTACGGGTGTTCATAGTCGTGTTCCAACCATGTAGGAACCCACTTTGGTCAGGATGGACCAGCCATCACTGGGCAAAGCCGTGTTGCAAGGATTGTACTCAGTATCTTTACATCTAGGTTGATCATAGTGATAGGCCGGTAGGCTGCCGGATCAGAGGAGGACGCTCCCTGCTCAGGGATCATAGCAATCAGCCCATCCCGCACTGATTCTAGTAATATATTATCATTAAATGCCTCGTTCTACACCTCCAAAAGCCGCTGGAAGTCAGTCGCAAATGCCTGATAAAGCTCGGCTATAAAGCTGTCGCTACCAGGGCTTTTACCCACTGGGAGAGATTTAATAGCGATTCAATCTTTTTTAAGGGTAAGATCAGAGTCCAGCTCCTGCATCCTCACCTCACCCAGGCGGGGGAGGGCTGCTCCATCCAAGTATTCCAGTAGATTGTCCATTTCTGGGTCCCCCGGATTGGCATACACCCCCTCAAGGTGGTCCTGAAAGACCGTGACTATATCTCATTGTGTCCTCGCCTCTCCCCCCCCGGGGATTTGTGAGGTGAAGTACTAATGAGTGCGGCTGCTGCCTTTGGAGAATACACGCCAGGCATCTCCCCGTTTGGTCGACCCCTCTCGGTATAAAAGCTGTCAATATGATTTCAAAGTGTACCTTTCTGGTCTATCTCTAGTTTCTGTCATTTGTCTGGTGAGCCTAGCTTCCTCCCACTTCTTGCGTCTCTCTCGTATTTTACGTTGTTGGCACTCCGTTAAGTCATTCTCCCTCTGAGCAAGTTCTGCATTTAGTGCTTTCCACACTCCACAGGTAAGCCCCACACAGCTTCCCCGAAACACTGCCTTCCATGCTTCCCACTCCATAGCCTGCCTTGGCATCGATGTCCAGTTATATGTCATATAATCTGTTATTGATTGTGCAACTGTGTCTCTGCCGACCGGGTCTTGAAGAATCTCTGATGGCAGTCTCCAACTATATAGGGTTTGGGAGCTACCTCCCCACTGGAACGCTCACGTCACTGGGACATGATCTGATAAGTATTGTGTTAGATGGGATACCTCCTGTATCTTGGGGGGGTTGTGTGTTGCGTGAGCAATATCTGATCCAATCTGCTGAAAGTGCCATGTGTATTCGAATAACAAGTGTACTCCCTAAGGCCCAGGTGTGTGTCTCTCCAAATATCCCTAAAGCCCATATGTGACATTGTGGTTTTCAAACTCAGTCATTTGTGGTTTGATGTCCTGTCTAAGAGGGTGTCTATCCAGGGCCCCATCGATAATGCAATTGAAGTCCCCCACCCAGAAGATATCAATCCCCATGTGCGTAGACAGTTCACTGGCCAACAGGGGGTAAAATGTTTTGTCATCGGGTGTAAGAATTCAGGGGCATATTTATACTCCGTTTGCGCCGAATTTGTGTCGTTTTTTTCGACGCAAATTCGACGCAAAACTAACT
The DNA here is from genome assembly GCF_031143425.1 of Pleurodeles waltl. Classification (NCBI taxonomy): domain Eukaryota; kingdom Metazoa; phylum Chordata; class Amphibia; order Caudata; family Salamandridae; genus Pleurodeles; species Pleurodeles waltl. The sequence goes on from NC_090439.1 coordinate 191,985,569, forward strand.
CTATATTTATACTTTGGCGTTAGACGCGTCTAGCGCCAAAGTTCATGGAGTTAGCGTCATTTTTTTGCGTGAACACCTTCCTTGCGTTAATGATATGCAAGGTAGGCGTTCCCGTCTTAAAAAATGACTGCGATGCATATGCGTCGTATTTATACTCCCGGGCAAAAATGACGCCTGGGAGTGGGCGGGACTAAAAAACCCGCATTTGCGCCGGATTTTAGCGCCTGGGTCAGGGCAAGCGTTAAGGGACCTGTGGGCTCAGAATGAGCCCAGAGGTGCCCTCCCAAGCCCCCAGGGACACCCCCTGCCACCCTTGCCCACCCCAGGAGGACACCCAAGGATGGAGGGACCCATCCCAGGGAAGAAAAGGTAAGTTGTGGTAAGTATTTTTTGTAATTTTTTTTTTTGGCATAGGGGGGCCTGATTTGTGCCCCCCTACATGCCACTATGCCCAATGACCATGCCCAGGGGACAGAAGTCCCCTGGGCATGGCCATTGGGCAAGGGGGCATGACTCCTGTCTTTGCTAAGACAGGAGTCATGTTAATGGCGTCTGGGCGCCCCAAAAAAATGGCGCAAATCGGGTTAAGACGATTTTTTTGCCTCAGCCTGACTTGCCCCATTTTTGGACGCCCAAACACCATTTTTCCCTACGCCGGCGCTGCCTGGTGTACGTGGTTTTTTTTCACGCACACCAGGCAGCGCCGGTCGGCTAACGCCGGCTAACGCCATTCAATAAATACGGCGCCCACATGCTGCTTCAGAATGGCGTTAGCCAGCGCTAATTTTTTTGGCGCAAAACTGCGTTAGCGCAGTTTTGCGTCAAAAAGTATAAATATGGGCCTCAGTATCTCTAATTCCTGACTATCCGGAGTTCCCCTAAGCAGGCTGATCAGCCCTCAATGTCTGCCTCCATAGAGTGCAGGGCAAAGGGCACTCCTGGAGCTATCCAGATGTGCACCCCCTTGCGAAGAAGCAGAATGTAGCATAGTCATTCTGCCCTCTCCATTTTTTGCCAGTTTCTGTGCCTCCGCGTCCGTGAGATGGGTCTCTTGAAAACAGGCTATACTGACCCGCCTGCGCCTAAGCAGTGACATCACTCTATAGCTTTCCATAGCATTACCAAATCCTCTCACATTCCAAGTGAGAAGTTTAAAGGTGTTGTGCAATACCATGAGTTGTATAATCTAAGCTTACCCTCTGGAGGGTCCTTTCCAGTGTGACTTGGCCATATTGTGCATAACTAAACAATATAATAAACAAAGTAAACCCAGCCCCCAACAATTCCAGTTCCCTCCCCCCTCCTGAGGACAACCTTAGCATTAACATTGGTCTGTCAGAGTCCACCCAACTTCGTGTTTAGACGTCAACACTCCCCCTACTGGTCCAACTGGGACCCCTTACCTCACATTTGGTTCTCCCCCAGTACAACATCTGTTACCCTCATGTGCACTGTTATAGCCAACCACCCAATGGGAGTGGGCAGCAAACAATGGTAGGATCTGCATGTTATTTGCAAGTCAGGTCTGCATTATGGTGCCTTAGATCTCCTTATGATTAGGGAAGGCCGTTTATAGACTCAATGTGTAGGTCAACAGTACACTCCTGTGCAGGTGGTGGCCTAGAGTTTAAAATAGTGGAAGGCTTTAGTCCTCTCTGGCGTCGTAGTCCTCAACCATCCTGGAGTCTCCCCTCAAGCGGGGGTTGTGTCGAGGACAGTCTCTGAATGGGGGCATTGACCATGCGAGACGACCTCCCCCGGGGACACCTGTTCCGGAGACCAGCCTATTCTCTCCGAAGAGGTTGATTGAGTGAAATGCATAGCACCGTACTCCCCTATGCGATACTTACATTATATTTAATGCAATACTTTAAGATAGACATATTTGTGGGGCGCACATATTGCATCCGGCCCTCACTTAGACTACTCTAGGAGATGCAAAGATGAATATCATCAGCTTTCTGTGGATAGGAACTATAATTCCATTAACAAATAACCTTTTTGTATTTGGAGGTACAATTGTAGTCAGGAGTGGCTTCCCATCGCCACTTCACCTCCCTCCTCTCTATCACTCCGTATCAGATACAAAGAGTCCACTTTTTGAATTATTGAAACATTGGGCCAGAAACGGCATAATTGGCAACATAGGGGTCAAACTATCCCTATGAAAAAAAGAGAGCAAGTCCCTGCAAAGCATGAAGATAAATTATGGCCACGCTCTAATCAAGCAGTATTAGAATCCATGCACTTCATGCACGTGCAGCTTTGATGTTATTTTTCCAATTTTACAAATGCATTTTTTTTATTTCTTGGTTGAGTAGATTGCAGCCTTTAATGTGTCATTACAGGTTATTCTATTCGAGAGGCAGGGATTTTCAAACATGTTGAGGGTCTGTTTCTTTTATTTTATTTTTGATTTGCAGATTCTCAAAGAGAAGAGCTTCTTCATAGCTTTGAAAGTTGTCTATGATGTCTCGTAGCGGGTGCTTGAAGGATTCCATTCAAGCTGTTACTGGCCTTTTGTCATTCTTGTTTCAGCAAAGCAATAGGTAGTACAAGCGGTTACATATCATTTGGTGGTTTACAAAACATTAGCTTTAATTCATTTAGTTCAGATTACTTTAGTTTGGGGGGTGTATGCATGTGCAGGCGCGCGCGTACGTTTGTGTGTGTGTGTGTGCATGTGTGTTATATAGTCACCGAATAAATAGACGGTTAAAGCGATGTTATAATTAGGCGTTGAAATGAGACTATCACTAATGTAAAACAGTGAAATACAGCATAGTTTAGTCAATTAACTGTAACTTGCTCCCCTATCATGTGCTACTTATGACCTCACATAGTATATGGGGGCCGCAGTGCTCATTAGTAATTTGAACAATATTTTTTTCAAATCTAATGAGCAATGTAATTTAACATGTCCTTAGTAATGTAATATGTGAGGTCATAAGCAGTGCACTATGGAAGCGAGCTATAATTATTTGACTGAACTATAACTGGCATAAGTCACAGTTTTTTTGTTTTTTTTTATGTTAATTATTTGAACAGTTAACTAGAATGTTACTTCGACCATTGTTTTTTTTTCAGTGAATTTCTATTTCTTTGATCTTATTCTAAATTGCCCAGCCTCCAACCCTCTGTGAGTGCACATCCTGAAAGTCCTACACCCCGTCCTCAGCAGGAACACAATGCCTACTGCGCAAAGTCTCTGGACATGTGCAGCTGGGGTTGATCTAGGCTTGCCCCCAATCCTCCATGAATGTCCATCTCCAGGCACTTAATCATCGATGTGCTGAAAGTGTACAGCAAGTGTTGCCTGTAGGGCTTGACATCACAACCAGGCCCTGCGGTCAACCCTGTCCTGGCAGCCAAATGCCACTGTTCACAGAGTTTGTCTACAAAACATTTTTACTATTTTAAAATTTAGGTAGCTGTTAAGTGACTGAGATAGGGTGAGTAAATAGATGTAGAGACGGTGTACAGTACTTATGCAGGCATCTCCCTCTTTATCTACTTATAACCCCTTTGAAAATATATTATGACTCAAGTTAATAAAAATTCAAATCTCCCATCATCTTTTTATTCAGTTGGTTTCATACCTTCATGAACATTGCATTGCTCATTACTTTCAGTAAAGGCTTTCGGTTCAACAGCTCCGATCCAAAAAAAAAGATGGTCAGGAGCGCTCCCTTATGTCTTGAATACAAGATGTTACTGCCTAGATGTTTATTAGAACTCAAGTGATCAACCGCAGTTTTACCACAAAGATTTAACTGACAGACTGCTGTTGTTGTTGGAAATACATGTTTCACGGTGTATGTCAGAATGTTTTGCTGACGTGGATGAGGACGAGTGCGTGGCGAGCCGGGTTGAAATGTTGCGGCTTGGCTCTGAACGCCTGCCGATTCCGCCTGCCGCCGATATAATCCTGGGGGCCCTGTGGACCTGTTGGTGACAGAAGAGGACTGGTGCCGTGCTGGGGTCCCTGGAGACCAGATGGCAAATATTAAATTACCGCTCTGAGCGTTTTGGGGCCAAAGGGGGCACGACGGGCTGGGGCCCTCATTTTCAATATGGCAGTTGCGACTCACTGGAAGCGGACAATGCCAAATGGAACGCAGCACCCCTGTGAGGGCTCTGTCAGAGTTCCCGAAGCTGCAGCTGCCCCACTAGCTGGGGGATGCTCAGCCCTTGATCCTAGGCCGTAACTGTGAACCCAGCCTTGTGACTACAAGAGGGCAACTGCAGTGTGCTGAGCACAGCTGCCACTGTTCCCATTGCTGCATACCCACTAAAGAAATTTAGGGCTGCCAGAGAGGGCCTGGCAGCTACGGGGTCCGAACCCTTGTCTTTGGGGGACTGACAATGCCCCCCTTTTGCTGGCACACGTCACAACAAAGGACATACTGCTTGGTCTGTTTGTAGAGACCTGGTCACCAATAATGTGCTTGTAACAGTAAAATTGTAGCCGCCAAACCAGCAAGGGCAGAAGCAACCCCCTCATGCGCTGCTTTAATCAGTTCTGGTCTTTGGTCTTTATTGGGAATCACATGATTTCCCACTCCTGGTATAACTGCTAGGGCTATATTGAGGCATGATATGCAGTAGGAATATTTAGCAGGAAATGCTTTTGGTAAGTGCATGCCATCAGCTGAAGCTTTCACCACTGCCAGTGTTTCATAATAAAATTTCTTTCTAGAACAAGTTACCTTAGCAAAAGAAGCCGTAGTTACTGCGGATTTGGCTGCTTCATCAGCCAAGGTGTTGCCTGCAATGTGAATTCCAACACGCTGATGTCCTAGTGTATGTACAACATGGACGTTGGGTAGCATTTCTTTTAGATCCGCCACATTCTCCCACATAAGTCTGTGTATAATGGTGTTTCTTTTTGAATCTCTGAACCCCTTCTGGTGCCAGTAGTGCAGATATTCATTGAAGGACTGGACCCACAATAGTACAAATCACAGACAATCAGCGTCATCTGCTCAGGTTCCGTAAGTTCCAGTGCCCTTACCAGAGCCTTGAGTCCTGCAAGTTATGCAGTCCCCTAGGTTCTGCTTGTAAGTATGTTGTGGTTGGAACTCACCATCTTCCATGTATAAACTCACAACTGCACAAGTGGGGGGAATATTTATGTTTAGTGCCTATACCTGGTTGGGCTGAACCATCAGTGTACAAAATTGTCTGATATTGTTCAATAGGCAATGTGTTTGCTGGAACTGGATATTCAAGTTCATATTGCAAAAACTCTTGGGTTTGTAATTTTGAGTCAAAAATATAGGGGGTCATTCTAACCCTGGCGGTCCAAGACCGCCAGGGCTAAAATGACAGGGGCACCGCCAACAGGCTGGCGGTGCCCCGCTGGGCATTCTGACCGCGGCGGTTCAGCCGCGGCCAGAAAGGGAAAACCGGCGGTCTCCTGCCGGTTTTCCGCTGCCCAATTGAATCCTCCATGGCGGCGCAGCTCGCTGCGCCGCCATGGGGATTCTGACAGCCCATACCGCCGTCCTGTTCCTGGCGGTTCGGCCGCCAGGAACAGGATGGCGGTATGGGTTGTCGTGGGGCCCCTGGGGGCCCCTGCAGTGCCCATGCCAATGGCATGGGCACTGCAGGGGCCCCCGTAAGAGGGCCCCACAAAGAATTTCACTGTCTGCATTGCAGACAGTGAAATTCGCGACGGGTGCCACTGCACCCGTCGCACCTTCCCACTCCGCCGGCTCAATTCTGAGCCGGCGTCCTCGTGGGAAGGGTGTTTTGCACTGGGCTGGCGGGCGGCCTTTTGGCGGTCGCCCGCCAGCCCAGTGCAAAACCCAAAATACCCTCAGCGGTCTTTCGACCGCAGAGCGGTATTTTGGAGGGGGGAAGTCTGGCGGTCAGAATCACCCCCATAGTCTACATCAGTGGCCGTCAGAGACGTTGCCTATTGGATCCAACGTGAATGTAATGGTTTAGCGTTAGGAGCGCTAGCTTTGGTAACAGCCTCCAGGGCTGGAATGGGGGATACAACAATAATATGTTTCCTCAGGGCCAGAGGCCTCTCTTTAATTACAGCCATCTGGACAGCAGTGAGAATTTTCTCAGTGGGAGCAAAGCTTTGTTCAGCTGTAGAGTACAAATGTGATTTGTATGCAGTCGGGACGGTCTCACCCTCATTGAAAGTTACGTAGGTGAAACTAACGGCACCAGCAATTACTCTGATGACCAGGTGTTTTTGTTGTCCCTTGTATATAGGTGTTTTGCTTCAAGCATGTCTTTTTTTTTTAATGCTCTGAGAATGCGTGTTTGTTCAACTGTCCAGTAATTGCTGGTAAAGTCAGGACATATTAAGTCATATAATGGTTTAATGCGTTGTGTATAGTCTGGAATGTATGTTCTGCCAAAATGTAAAAAGCCCAATAAAGGCTGGAGGTTTTTTTATGGTGTTTGGAGGTTGTAGTTGTGCTAATTTTTTTTAAATTGGGGTGCGAGGCTCATGCCTTCATCCAACAGTTCGTATCCCAAAAATAGGACACTAAGGAAGACTATTTTTGTTTTTTTGAAATTGGTTTGTAGCCAAATTTGGCATACCCTACAACAATGCGGGCTACCCGTCTTACATGTTGCACCAGGTCATCATCCGTAAGGTAGATATCATCCATGTATGACAACGCCTCAGGGTCAATGTTGTGTAAAATAGATGTAACACAAGCTGAGACCAGTCCTGGACTGTTCTTGTACCCTTGTGGGAGTCTGCAGATTTTTTGGTGAGAGCCTAAAGTGCTGAAACTTGCTAAGGCCCTACTTTCAGGCACTATGTTTTGGCAGAAAAACCCATTGGAAATATTCCAGGTTGTTTTGTATTTTTTGCGCACTATATTGTTCATAAGTGCTGTGCTGAGTGCATTTTGTATAGTAAATGTGTGTGTGTGACTGTTTAAATGTCTATAGTCCAAGACTATTCTATAAGAATGGTCAGGTTTGGCGACAGGGAACAATGGATTGTTCATTGGTGAGACACAGGGTTCAATTACAGCCTGTTTGAGGACTTCCCTCAAGCTTCATGTTTTATTGGGTATTGGGGTTGAGGTTGAGTTTGGGATTTAATTGGAATTACATGATGGGGGAATCTTTATCCCACCCTATGTGGTTGCTATATAACGGAGGTGCCTGCACCACTGCCCAATCAATGGCATGTACTTCCACTAGCTTTTTGTAGGAACAAGGGGCGAAAAGGCTTTTTTATTAACCTCATCTCCATATGGGAGATCACAGACAAATTCTGGTGGCCAGTCTTTTTCAGCCAATAAAATTTCATAAATAGTGATGATGCGGTCCCAAAAGATAGTGTCTATCACGCGTTCAATGTCTCCCTCTAACTGTATAGTTACTTTATACACCCTGTCTGGTGTGGAGACATGCATGTCCACAGTCTCAACTTGTAAGAAGTCATCAGTTGCTTTCACCTCCAGGTGCTCTTGAGGATCCCGGAGAACTATTGTGACCTCTGCTGCACTTTCCAGCAGTGCCAGTGCCCACTTCGTGTTCTTCAGTAAAGTCCTCTTCCTGAGTGGCATGTCGTATTGCAACTGCTGACACTTTTTTCTTTTTAAACTGGGGTTTTTGTTGGGGACTTTTAAATTAATTCTTAACAGAAACTTCAAACGAGCGCTGTGAGTCCTTTCTTGGTTTCACATACTCTGTTCGCTGTTCTGACCGCCCACCTCTCTCACTGCGTTTTTCCGGTGAGTCCTGAAAGGAACGAGATTGGCGTGCATCAGTATATTGATATCTGTCAGACGTTTTTATATTATCTCTATTTCTAAGATTATGGCGGTCATTACAACATTGGCGGTAAAAGCCACTTACTGCCTTGCAGAAGACTGCCAACACACCGCTGCGGCTGCAGAATTCCGCCACAGCTATTATGACCCACATTTCGGAATCCGCCAAAATTCAGACACCCACACAAGTCCGCCACACAAAAGGTCAGTGATAAACTGGCGATAACAAAACCTCCACTGTTACCCCAACAGGAATACACCCACACTATCACAACACACAAATCCATGCAGCGGTCTTTCAACCGCGGTATTCCATTGGCGGTACACACTGCTGCGCTCAAAATACACACACATCTCCAAAACACAGCCACATTGGACAATTTGAAATACACACACCTGATGCACATACACACACCACTCCCACACACCCATTACAATATAAAACACACACCCACATCACCCACAAACCCCCACGACCAAAAATTCAGAAAGAAGGCCAGAGAGAGACACTACCAGCAAGAACAGCAGCATCCACAGGCACACAACACCATCACCCACAGAACTTCCACGCACCTCACACAACACACCACTACATATCAGCACACTTATCACCACACACTCCACCCCACACATCACCTACACCACCACATGGCACGGCAAAGACACCCCAGGTTCTCGGAGGAGGAGCTCAGGGTCATGGTGGAGGAAATCGTCCAGGTAGAGCCATAGCTATTCGGAGCACAGGTGCAGTACACCTCAATTGCAAGGAAGATGGAGCTATGGCGAAGAATAGTGGACAGGGTCAACGCAGTGGGACAGCACCCAAGAAATCGGGAGGACATCAGGAAGAGGTGGAACGACCTACGGGGGAAGGTGCGTTCCGTGGTCTCAAGACACCACCAGGCGGTTCAGCGGACTGGCGGCGGACCCCCACCTCCTCCCCCACAACTAACAACATGGGAGGAGCAGGTCTTGGCGATTCTGCATCCTGAGGGCCTCGCAGGAGTAGGTGGAGGAATGGACTCTGGTAAGACAAATCTTAATTATTACATCCCCCACCCTACCTGCATGCTATCACATACCCCCACCCTCACCCCCAGCACCCCAACTCCTCACATATGTCCCAACATCACAAACCACCCATCCTAAAACCAAGCCCTGCATGCAACAACAAAGCATGGACACCCATCACTAAAGCATGCCCACTGCACATACCCATACAACCCCCTAAACCATCATCACACAAGGTCCCACACAGGAATGCAAGCACTGGGGTACACGGTCACCCACCCATTGCACACCATGACACACACAGATGTAATAACCATCCTTTTATGCCCCTGCAGGACCCCTACCCAACGTCACCGGACAGGGGGGTCCACACATGTCCACACCAGCAACAGAAGCGGCCCACAGTGATGACAGCAGCTCTGTCCAACTGGATCTAGATGATCAGCCCGGCCCATCGGGGACCTCGGGACAGTCGGTTCCCCTCACCCAGTCGCAGGCCACCACAGACCTTCCCCCCTCTGGAACCACCAGCACAGCACCCACCCAGCGGGCCCATGCCTCCGTCCCCAGGACACGTCAATCAGCAGTGTGTCCACCACTACAGGGAACCCAGGATAACCCACCACCCCAAAACAACAGGGACCTGGGGGCAGTGGTAGTGGGCACACGGTCCAGGGGACGGAGGCCCAGGAACACAGGGGAACTTGGAGGGCTGCTGTGCGACAGGGGGCAGACAGGCCAAGGGAACCCACTCTCCACAAGGCCCTCTCCTCCATCATGGGAGCCTACCACCACTCCCAGGAGACGATGGCAACTGTACTGGCCAAGTTTCAGGAGACCCAACGCCTGCAGGAGGAACAGTATATAGGTTTCAGGGAGGAACTCAGAACCATCAGCTCCAACATGGGCACCATCGTAGGGGTGTTGAAGGTAGTACTCAACACCAGGAGGGACACTGTGGCACTACAAGGGGCCCCTGACACTAGCATGGACGATGAACTGCCCACCACCTCTGCCGGCGCTAGTGGACAGGACGCCCTGCCACAGGACCACCACACCAGCACCCCACCCCCTGCAGAGGGAGAACCACCCCACAAATGGTCCCTGAGATCCAGGACGAAGACAGAGCACGATGCCAAGACCCCCACCAAGAAATGAGAACACTCTGATTGTCATCCTACTGTCCCTCTTTGTCACCCTGTCCATCCTTAAACTGCCCCAGCTCCACTTCCTATGCCCATTTGGGCAATGCAACTGTGAGACTAATAGACTGGACTCTGCCATGGACATTCCTCCGCCATCACCCCTCACCATTTCACTACCCCCTGCAATATTGAGCACTTAAATAAACACACTTAAAGCACAAAACAATCTGGAGTCTGTGATTTCGAAATAGTGTATTAGCAATTACAGTGACAAAATGCTCTTTCAATTGTAATGTCAACATACCTATGTCACGCAGCTCTATTCCATGAGGAATCTAAGCAGATGTCACACAGTGGGACCCACATCTGTGAAATCGTAAGGGAAAGTGAAAACTCAGTGACCATACACTGGGTGAAAACGACAGACAGTAGAGAGGTAGTAGTGTTAAAGTACATGTAGTAGGCAGGTCTGTACTCTTACCTCTTTCTCACTGGAAATATTGCTGGATCACTGAGTCCCTGTTGTTCATGTCTTCTTCCTCTGCTTCCTCGTCTTCACTGTCCACAGGCTCCACAGCTGCAACAACACCGCCATCTGGACCATCCTCCTGCAGAAAAGGCACCTGTCGTCGCAATGCCAAGTTATGAAGCATACAGCAGGCCACGATGATCTGGCACACCTTCTTTGGTGAGTAGAATAGGGATCCACCTGTCATATGGAGGCACCGGAACCCGTCCTTCAGGAGGCGGAAGGTCCGCTCGATCACCCTCCTAGTTCGCCAATGGGCCTCATTGTAGCGTTCCTCTGCCCTTGTCCTGGGATTCCTCACTGGGGTCAGTAGCCATGACAGGTTGGGGTAACCAGAGTCACCTGCAAATGGTGAGGGACAACTGTTAGACACGCACTAACCTGGAGGGATATCCTCAGACCCAGACAACCATTCCCACTGACTTGCCTCCAGGTGCTCACCTAATAGCCACACACGGTGCCTCTGGAGCTGACCCATCACATAAGGGATGCTGCTATTCAGCAGGATGTAGGCGTCATGCACTGAGCCAGGGAACGTGGCATTTACATGGGAGATGTACTGGTCTGCCAAACATACCATCTGTACATTCATAGAATGATAACTCTTCTGGTTTCTGTACACCTGTTCACTCCTGTGGGGGGGGGGTGGGAACCAAAGCCACATGGGTCCCATCAGTGGCACCTATGATGTTGGGGATATGTCCAAGGGCATAGAAATCCCCTTTCACTATAGGCAAATCCTGCACCTGAGGGAAAACGATGTAGCTCCGCATGTGTTTCAGAAGCGCAGACAACACTCTGGACAATACGTCGGAAAACATAGGCTGGGACATCCCTGATGCTATGGCCACTGTTGTTTGAAATTACCCACTCGCAAGGAAATGTAGCACTGACAGCACCTGCACTTGAGGGGGGATTCCTGTGGGATGGCAGATTGCTGATATCAGGTCTGGCTCCAACTGGGTACACAGTTCCTGGATTGTGGCACGGTCAAGCCTGTATGTGATAATCACATGATGCTCCTCCATTGTCGACAGGTCCACCAACGGTCGGTACACCGGAGGATGCCGCCATCTGCTCACATGTCCCAGCGAACGGTGCCTATGAAGGACAACAGCGAGCACAGAGTCAAACAACTCAGAGGTACGTACCCACAGTTTACCCAGAACACCAATCATACACAAAAGGTGGCCTGTATGTGTGTTGAGTCTAGGCGTAGGTATGTTTGACGCAGTTGGAAATGAAGCCATGTGGACCCCTAAAATGGCGGCTGCCTGACCTCTAAAGTGGGACAATGGCATGTGAGGTAACTGCGCTGGCGTTGTACACCATCGCGGTAGGCGGTCAAAGACCGCGGCGCAATGCTGCATTGGTTAACATTGGACCCTATGGGTCCCAGGAGCCAATGACGATGTATGCCGGCGGTGACTGCCATTTTCTATCTGTTGAATCACTCGATACCTGATCTTCGACAGGAGGGGACCTACACTGCAAGTGCTGCTGTGACCTCGGTCTGGAAGAGACAATGGCTCGAGTGTCTGGGGAAAGGGCCCTGCCTTCACATCGGAGGAGATGGAGAAGCTCGTGGATGGGGTCCTCCCACAGTACACGCTACTCTACGGTCCTCCAGACAAACAGGTAAGTACACTGAGAGCATGTTGTATGGGCTATGCCTGTTTGGAGAGGGCTGGATGGAAGAAGTAAGGGGGGAGAGTGCTGCATGCATGAAAGACGGTGAATGCATGTGCCACATGGCAAGGGTAGGGATGGGGGCCAGTCACTTTGACGGTGCAGTTGGTAATAACTTCTCTTTTTCCCCTGTACATTTCATGTAGGTCAGCGCCCACCAGAAAAAAGATACTTGGCGTGCCATCGCCAAGGACGTCCGGACCCTGGGGGTCTACCACAGACGGAGCACCCACTGCCATAAAAGATGGGAGGACATTCGCCGCTGGAGCAAGAAGACGGCGGAGTCTCAGCTGGGGATGGTCTCCCAACGTGGGAGGGGTGCACGTCGCACCATGACCCCCCTGATGTTCAGGATCCTGGCAGTGGCCTACCCGGAGTTGGATGGGCACTTGAGGGCATCATAGCAGCCACAAGGGGGTGAGTACACTCATTCTGCTGACTTTGCGCGCAGTGGAGGGGTCTGGGTGGGGGAGGTGGGCTGTGGGTTTCCCTAGGCCAGGGCGAGTTCCGTAGGCAAGGCCCCTCCGTAAGGCAGGCCATGTGGCACCCCACCCCACCTCTGTAGAGTGACAACTACACCTAGTCATGCCCCTGTGTCATCTATGTGTGCAGATGTCGTCCATAGCCTTTTAGGCCATTTCACAGGAATTGAACAGTGGAGCACAAGAGCGCAGCGTAGTGCAGGGGGCTTCTGTGTCTGTCGTGTCTGCCAACGGTAGTGGTAATGCATGCACTCAACATGTCTTTCTTCTGTCTTCCCCCCCCTTTTTGTGGTCTCCCTGTTCTTGTGTGCATTAGCATCATCAGGCGGAGGAGCAGTGGCACCGGAGCACGAGGGAGCTGCATCCCACATGGCCCTGGAGGGCGACACTACGGAGTCTGAATTCACCAGTGGGACGGAGGGTGAGGGGAGCTCCACAGCGGGGACAGGAGCTGACACCAGCGACACGGACTCGTCCTCTGATGGGAGCTCCCTTGTGGTGGCGGCAACATCTGTGCCCCCGCATCTACAGGTACAGCTTCCACCCCCCCACCAGCACCGCCCTCCTAGCAGCCCCTCACCCTTTGCCCCGTGCCCGCTCACCCAGGAGGGTGGGCATCACCTTCGCCCCAGGTACCTCAGCCCCTGCCCCTGTCACCCCTGCTGCCCTCAGTGAGGAGGCCATTGACCTCCTCAGGTCCCCCACTGTTGGGCAGTCTACCATTTTGAATGCCATCCAGGGTGTAGAGAGGCAGTTGCAACAAACCAATGCATTCCTGGAGGGCATTCATTCTGGTCAGGCGGCCTCCAACGTCCTCCACCCCGACCCAATTCCCTGTACCCCAGCCTATTCCAAGCACACCTACAGACCAACATGCACACACATCAACACCCAAGGGAAGCTCTGGCAAACATAAGCACCACACATCCCACAGGCATTCACACAAGCATCACACACATGCAGACACACCAACATCCACTGCCTCCACTGTGTCCCCCTCCTTCTCGTCTCCCTCTTCCCACCCAGTCTCGTCTACACTCACACCTGCATGCACTACTTCTACAGCCACTACGTCCCTCTCCAGCACACCCACCACCACACCCCGCTCACGTGCAGTCACCACCCCCCACTACCATTCACACACCCCTGTGTCCTTTCCCAGTGTGTCTGTGACGTCCAAGGTGGGGAAGGGCCACCAGAAACCCAGCAAGTCTGGGAAGAGCAGCACGGCGGAGAAGACCGCCATCATCCCTGATGCCCAGGAGGCCACCACCAGCACCAGCACACCTGGCCAGGAGGCCACCGCCAGCACCAGCCCACCTGGCCAGGAGGCCACCGCCAGCACCAGCCCACCTGGCTAGGAGGCCACTGGCTGCACTAGCCCCGCTGGGCCATGAAGGACCACCAGCACTAGCCCCGCTGGGCCATGAAGGACCGCCAGCAAAAGCCCTGCTGGGCCATGAAGAACTGAGTCCCTGCAATGGAGACTGCCGACTCGAGCACCGCTGAACAGGGCACCGCTATCTCAAGCACCGCTGAACAGGGCACCGCCATCTCAAGCACCGCTGCACAGGGCACCGCCGCCTCAAGCACCGCTGAACAGGGCACTGCCATCTCAAGCACCGCTGAACAGGGCTCCGCCATCTCAAGCACCGCTGCACAGGGCACCGTCATCTCAAGCCCCGCTGGCCCATGAGCGGCAAGGGCACTGACGCAACTGAGTCCGTCACAGGGTGAATGATTCACTCTGGGCACCATGCCCCCTCCAGAACCAGTGAAGAAAGGCATCCACTCCCTCTGTCCTTAGCAGCATGAAGCACTCTGGGCACAAAGCCCCCTCCAGAACCAGTGGAGACTGTCATTCACTCCCTCTGTCCTTAGCAGGATGAAGCACTCTGGGCACCAAGCCTCCTCCAGAACCAGCAGAGACTGTTATCCACTTAAGAGACTGTGGCTTTGCACTCCCCAGGATTGAACAGTGGGCAAACCACCCACTGTAGAGACTTGAGAGACTGTGGCTTTGCACTCCCCAGGATTGAACCGTGGGCAAACCACTCACTGTAGAGACTTGAGAGACTGTGGCTTTGCACTCCCCAGGATTGAACAGTGGGCAAACCACCCACTGTAGAGACTTGAGAGACTGTGGCTTTGCACTCCCCAGGATTGAACAGTGGGCATGTGGCCCCCTCGTGGATTTGGCGTCGTGCACTCAAGCGGCTGAGGTGCCCCCCCTCTCCGTCGCCCTCAGGTGCCTGTTTAGTTGCTGTCTGATGCCTCTGCAGTGTTCTCTCCGTCATGGTCGGGGATCTTGTGTGGGCCTCACCCATACCGTGCGGTCCCAGTGTTCCACTGACTTTCTTAGAGCACTACCTGGACTACTATGCTTGGTATATATTATGTACATGGTGTATATATATATATTTCTGCCTACTTGCTTTTAATATATTACAATGGTTACACTCCTTTTCTATTGCCTTTGCATTCTTCCTGGGGGCTTGGGGGTGTAACTGTGATATATTGATATGCATTAGTGTGTGTGTTGTAGTGGGTGAGGGTGGGGGTGGGGGTGTTGCGTGTGTGTGTCACTGTTTTTTCCCTCCCCCCTCCCCTGTGTTGTAGGTGCAGTACTCACCGTGGTCTTCGCCGCCGGCGTTCGTGCTCCTGGTAGAGGAGCAGGAAGACTATTGTAGGTAGAATTTGGAGTTCCGAGTCCATGGCGCCCTCGTTCCTCGTGGAGTGTGTAGAGGTGAGCGTTTTTCCTTCGAGATTCCTGTTTCCACCGTGTTTTTATCCGTTGTGAATCCGCCCTGGAAAAGGTGGCAGATTGGCCTGTTATAATAGTGTGGGCGGTACATTGTCTCCTGCCTGTCTGTTGGCTGTGCATGCCAAGCTGTTTGTTTGTACCGCCTTGGCGGTCGGAGTGTTAAAGTGGCTGTCTTTGTTGGCGGTTTCCGCCACGGTCGTAATTGCAAATTTTTTACCGCCGGCCTGTTGGCAGTCTTACTGACGCTTTAACACCGACCGCCAGGGTTGTAATGACCACCTATATCTATTTTGAGGGGTCTCAGAATGCGGAGATTCTCCCCTTTCTTTTGTAGGTGTTTTTTGTTTTTCATCCCAGCACTTTTTAGAACATTCAGGTGCTTGCCTAGTAGAATCTTTATTAGATCTACCTTGTAATTGTGGTTTCATTGATTTGGCCCTCAGACTACCTCAACCAATGCAGGAGTATGTGTCAGCGATAATCTTTGGCAGCTCATGTTCTTGATCTGTACAGGAGCATCCCGGAGCCGCATGCACACTG
This sequence comes from Pleurodeles waltl, assembly GCF_031143425.1. Classification (NCBI taxonomy): domain Eukaryota; kingdom Metazoa; phylum Chordata; class Amphibia; order Caudata; family Salamandridae; genus Pleurodeles; species Pleurodeles waltl. The sequence continues at coordinate 192,001,489 of NC_090439.1, forward strand.
TTAGCGCAACTGTTTCCCCTTTGAAGCTACTTAAAATAATTCAAGACGCAGATGCAAAATTGCCCATTAATTGCATCCCCAAGTGCAGGGCCGGGGCAGCCCCGTATTCAGCTTCAATTTGTTTTTACACCTCTGAAAGATTGGCAAGTGTTGGTGTACCGGGTGCGCAAGTTTAGAGTGTGGCAAATACCGTGCCCATGTGTTGCGGTTATCTACTGTAGGAACCATTCCAAATGGTGAGCACATAGTGAGTATTCTATGTTTATCCTGATGACCGGTATAGGAGTAGACTGCTTCCAGCGCACTTATTTTCAGAGCTAAAAAAAATGGAATTTCCTCCTGCTTGGCGGGTACCCTACCCATGATCAAATGAACAGTTGCAGGGTTAATGCCTGCGTAACTGCTTGTGGTTGCGCTGGGGCAGCACGTGTTGGGTTAGCATTTAATGTTTGCATTACAAACTGTACTAGCAATCTGAATATTCCAGTGAGCTCTATATATAAGCGGCAAACCTCAGCTACCGCTAAGGTTGCTGCATCTGGGTCCGGTGTGCATGTGGCCAATAAAGCACAGGTCAGGTCATCATTGCTCAGAGGACCTAACCTAACGTGTAATATTGTATGTGATAGGGTGCCATCAAGCCAATTATTATGGTCTTGATAAGATAGAAGTATTTCTAAATATGCAAAAGCTCTATATTGTGCAGGTATGTTTGCAGGTGTATAGTGATGAAATGTGTTTGTTTTCCCATCAACTGCTGGAAAGGTGACCCAAGAATAAAATGTTTCTGTTCTGTAGGCTGGATGAGCCTCAACAACAAATTCGACTTGACCCTCCTGGGCCGTTAGGCCATTTGTCAATAAGTGTGCAGTGAGGGGCGGTCGCATATTTATTACAATTGCTACTCGTTGCGGGTTCACCATGTTAATGGTAAAAGATGTTTGTTCAGAGATAAGGACACCAAGTGGGGATTAATCCTTTTAAGGTTCAAGCTTGATCAACCTATAGCGTTAGATAAATCCTCAATTCCATGGAGGACTCCTTATATAGTATTGAGGTGTCTTTAGCCTTTAGCGAGACTTGAGATACTTAGGAGGATCCGAAAATGAGTGCCTGACCAAACGCTGGGCACCATGTTGCGTAGGTTCTCATTATCCTAATGAGGCTACTGGATTTGGGCAGTAGGATTGCATGGATTCTGGGTACTAAGTACAGTTCAACGCCATGTGACACCTGTTGGCCTAATTCGGGTTTTCCGGCTAACTAGCAGTGCCTCATCTCTGTCCAAGAACAGGGATGATTTTAGCATTCAGGCACATGACAAGAAAGACTCCATAGGGGGATCGTGGTCGATCAGATCTCATCCCTTGCTGTCAGTTACTTTGGACTCACACAGGCAAGGACCAACAGAGGCAGAATATAGTTCAATAAGGATTTATTGAAGTAACTGCATCTTAGATAAAATGGCATGTATTGCAATAACTATATTGATAAAACACAATAAATTAAAAGCTAAATTGTGACAAGGAGAGTGAAACACAAAAACAGTACCACCATACTGTCACTAGGAGTGATACATAGTTCTCCTACCTAAGCTACGTTAGAGCACAGCATAATAACCCCTAATGCGCCACTCAGGTTCCCCCCCCTGGGAAGACATCATCCCTCATACCTGAGCAAGAAGCCAGTAGTCTAGAGATTCACCGTCCCCATGTAGGCCACGGGTTCGGCAGTCTAAGCAAGCAGCTGTAGCGAGGCAATCGAGCATGCAGTCGTGGTCATCTCGCTGAAATCTCCCTCTAACATGCATGGGACAAAGGTCTGTTTTTATAATAAAACATTTGACATTCTAAGAAAGGGTCCCCATGTAGGAATACGTCTGTTTCTGTGAATGTTGGAGACATAGCGTACCACTTTTGTCGGCAACCCTATCTGACTGCAGCCTTGAAGAAAGCACAAAGTGAAATGAATATCCTACTGAGAATGTAATGCCAGATAGAGAAAAATAAAACAACAGCACAAATGTGGCTATTGCTAGCAAAATAAAACGATGCTGAATAAAATGTACCGGGGCTTAAGTGCACAATGGCAGGCCTAGTTTGCTAAAATAATGAGGCTAAAATATGGCTAAAATAGCTATACAACAGTACCAACAATTTAATTTGTGCTGGGAGGGTCCTTAGGACATTCAGATAGTGGTAAAAGCCCTAGAACCCTGTGACGCTGGCTATTTTGGTCGAGGCCTTATAGGCCCCAAGGACCAGGGGCGCAGCACTGTGAAGGGGTCCAGAGAGGATGGCTGATAAACTGACAAAGACCTTTCCTCCCCACCAGTGGTGCACCTGGGTAGATTTGAGCCCCCTCCCCCCTTTGGCCCTTCCTAATGACTTGACTGCGATACCCATAGCTCCTGCCTTAATGATGGGGGACACACATGGTGAAGGATGTGGTGGGGCACTGCTGGGCATGATACTCCACTGCCCAGAAGCGTCTCCCAGCAGCACTGGATAAGCCTAGAGTCATTCTGCCCACACACCACTGAGGGTAGGCTAGATAAGATACTGGAAGTGGTAAGCAGTTTCAAAGAATTCCTTGAGGCCAAAATTGACAAAGTGGCAATTGACGTGTGCATATTGAAAGATAAATGCCGCAAATTATTGGATAAGGTGAAATGGCACAAGGAGGAAGTGGAAGAGATGCTTCCTATGATGATGGTTTTGAAGTACCAGGTAACTGACTCACTGAGCAGGGTGAAGAGCCTGAATAAGAGCGCTGACGATGCTGAGGTCCACAGCTGCCACAGTATCATCAGGTTGACTAGCCTTTCAGCACAGGTGGAGGCTGAAGACATGCTCTCCTACCTGGAATACTGTCTGCAGACCGTAGTGGCTTCTGAGGTATTGTCGCCGTTCTTCTCCTTGCAAAGGCCATACAGAGTACAGGCCCAGCGTCCACCCCCGGGTGCCCCACCCACCCAGGCAGGTGGTGGCACGAGCCCTTCACAATAAAGACAGAGATCTGATCCTCAAGAGGCGCGCCTCAAGCTCACTTTGCAAGTCGGAAACAGCAGAGTGCATATCTACCCGGATTATACCATGGCTGTGCAAAGACTCAGGACATTGTTTTTGAAAGTCAAGAGGGAGTTGAGGGCTGTGACTGTCACATGCCTGCATGGTTCAAAATCATGGCAAATGACCGTACTTACTTCTTTGACTCCCTATCAGAGGCACAAGATTGTCTAGAGCAGTATAAAAATGGCACAGCTGTGAACTTTGAGCAATGAATGTCTTCCTCCCCCCCCCCGGCACAAACACTAGAGACAGCATAATAGACCAGTGGACTAATGTCATCCAGTGAACAGATGTCACGCTCTGAGGCGATGGAGGTGGTGCACTCTTTCCACATTCATGACCCATGCCCTCACGACGACTCTCTGAGATAGCACTGAACCAGACTCCTTCAGTGGAGAGGAACAGCCCAGACCCCAAATGTCAACCCCAATCTGCTGATGACCTTTAACGTTTTGGATGAGGGAAGTCACCTTGTTAGAAGTGGGCCGGGCCCTGTTACGCATATTTGAGACTGTCTTGATGAATAGCTGGATTATGTAATGATCTAGGATTGATGAGACCTACCCCCCGCTACTCCTGCCGTTGGTCGGATGATGCTAATCACCCTTCCCTAGGGAGCACAAAATTGGGGATTCTTTTTGATTGTTATTGAGCCATACTTAGCCTATAGCAGTCCCTCTGCACACATGTTTAGGTGCACCCACCCCCAAAGCACAGCTCATATAGGTGCTATATCAGGTAAATACACCAGCTTAACGTAGAATTTGAAAGGCATAGGGTCCATACAAAAGCGCCTTACTCAGACTGAGGCTGATATTGCTCTGCTGCAAAAAACACACCTGTACTGGGTGGAATTTCCGCTCCTGTGGTGGGGGTGGAGGGGACAGATATATGCCATGGAGTACTCAGCAGTTGCCCGTGGAATACTGATCTGGTTTGAACCAGGAGTGCCCTCTCAGGAGCTCTACTCATGTCAACTGAGAAGGCAGTTATGTGTTAGTCTCAGGAACACTGGGAGGCATACATATCCTGTTGGGTAGCATCTACGCACCAAAGGTGGGTCAGACACAGTTATTAGATACCTTATCTGCGGTATTAGTGGAGTATACCCAATTGCCCAAGCTGCTTGGAAGGCATTATGATTGTGTCATGGACACAAACCTCGATAGGTCCATACTCCCAGTCCATGACTCAACCATCAGGATGACACGAGACCTGGGTCACACTATGGGAATTTCATGATCACCGGAGGATTAGATACATAGGGCACCGTGAATACTCTTACTCCCAATGCATGACCTCCATGTACGACTGTATATGTTTCTGGGTAGACAAGAGTTGGGGGTTGCTGCTACCACCTTTGACTATCTACCATTTACAGTCTCTGCTCACAACCCATTGCTGCTGCGCTGTCACTGTGGTCACTGCAGAACAACAATCCTGACTTGGAAATTCCTCCCACACATCCTACAACACCCTGCAACACTTAACCTACTGGCAGACGTCATCTGAGATTACTTTCAACACAATCATTAGTCCACAACACATTTATACATGGAGTGGGAGGTCTTTATGGTTGTTGTGCAAGGTTGGTGCATGCAGCACTCTGTTGGAGTGCGACGGTCACTGGAGAAGAACCTTCTCAAGACAGAGGGCTAGATGCGCTGCCTGGAGTGTGACCACCCGGACTGCCCAGGAGCATTGGCACAACTTGATTTCATGAGACATGCATACCGCAACTTTCAACACCAGCTGCAAGCGCACTTAAGCAGGGCCTTCTGGCACACCATGCACACAGGGGGCGGTAGGGTGGGTTGACTGTTAGCTTGGCTCATCCAAGCGGAGCATAGACGACAACCTGTGACCCAGCTCAGCACAGAGGAGGGTGATGTGGTACATTCGCAAATGGATGTCCATAATGTCCTTAACAGACAGTATCCTGGGCTCTGTCAGTCACTGGTGGTGGCTACAACAGAGGACATTGAGTACTTTCTGAACTGAGACCTATTACCAAACCTGACAGGATAAGCTAGCTTAATTTAGGGTAACCATTTAGAGCAGTGTCTCCCAACCTTTTGACTCCTGAGGACCCCCACTGAATCATTACTGGAAGCCGGGAACCCCCAAGCAATTTGTATTTTTGAAATTCAAACATTAAAACTGTAATTCACAAAAAAATACACAAACAAGTACACACCAAACAAATACTCCAGTTATTAAAGATATAATTATTTTATATTGAAAAAATATGCAAAAATCGAACAATTTTAATGAGAGGGTTGGCGCTGCATCTCGGCGACTAACTTTTTAATGTTTGGTTTTATTTAGGAAAGCTGAATCATCAGGTCAGATTCTACATTTCACAAGTGATTTCTGTTTTTATTTTTTAAGTACATACGATCTGAGAAATCTATGTGGTGGGGAAAGGAAGTAAAACCATAAGGGCCTCTCTTCTCTCCATAACGTCTCTGTCACATGTAATTCATTTGTTTTATAGCACCTATCATACCAGTGTAGCACTTCACAGGGGACTACAAGGTGTAGGATTCACAACATCCACACTGATAGGCATTTTCTAAGAGTGCTTGGTCTGGAGAAGCAAAAACTCAGGATTCAGAACATAACACTGTGGTTAGTGTTGACTTTAACAATAATGTATTTCTTCTCAAACAAACCCTTTTAACAGCATAAGGAAATGAAAGACTAGGAAAAAAACATAACTTTCTAATTTGTGCCATGCACATTTCATGCAGCTCTTCAATGGCAGTTTATAGCTCACTGTGCTAGATTACAATCAATCAATCAATATTTGTAAAGTACGGCTACTCACCTGTGAGGATCTCAAGATGCTGGAGGGACGGGAGGGGCCTCATCCCAAGAACCATGTCTTGAGGTTCTTCCTGAAGATGGTGAGCGATGGGATTTGTCTGAGGTGCAGGGGGAGGTTGTTCCAGCTCTTCTCTGCAGTGTAGGTAAAAGATTGTCCTTCTGCCGTGGTTTTGCAGTTGCCAGGGATGGTGGCCAGGGCCATCTGGGTGGAGCAGTGGGACCTGGTGGGGGTGTGGAAGGAGACACAGTGGTTCAGGTAGGCTGGTCCTGCGTTGTGTATGGCGCTGTACGTGTGGGTGAGAAGCTTGAAAGTGATTCGCTTCTCGACCGGTAGCCAGAGGAGGGTCCTCAGGTGTTGGGAGATGTATTCTCGGCTCGGGAGGTTCAGAATGAGTCTGTCAGCGGCGTTCTGGATGAGTTGAAGTTTTGTTATGTTCCTAGTTGAGATGTAGAGGGTGTTGCTGTAGTCGAGCTTGCTCATGACTAAGGCGTGGGTGACTGTTCTGCGACAATCTGCTGGGATCCATCTGAAGATCTTCCGTAATTTGTGGAATGTGTGCCAGCAGGAGGTGACAGAGTTTACCCGGTGGGTAATGGATAGGGAGGATTCGAAGATGATCCCTAAGTTGTGGGTGTGCTTGGTCAGTGCAGGGGAGGATGCTGAGGGATGTGGGCCACCAGGAGTTGCCCCAAGCTGAGGTGGCGTTTCTGAAGATGATGAGCTCTGTCTTGTCGGAGTTGAGCTTAAGGCAACTTTCTCTCATCCAGGTGGTGACAGCTTCCATTCCTGCGTGAAAGTTCCTTTTGGTCGTGTCCGGGTCTTCGGTGAGGGATATGATGAGTTGTGTGTTATCGGCAGATGACACGATGTTCATACCGTCGCTTCTGACGATGGCAGCAAGAGGGGCCATGTATACGTTGAACAGTGTGGGACTCAGTGAGGATCCTTGGGGTACTCCGCAGTTGACTCCTGTGGGTCTGGAGGTGTAGGCCGGGAGTCTGACTCTCTTTGTCCTCCCGGAGAGGAAAGAGTGGATCCATTCCAGGGCTGTTCTGTGGATTCCTATGTCGTGGATTCTAGTGCGCAAAGTGCTGTGGGAGACCGTGTTGGAAGCTGCTGAGAGGTTGAGGAGTATGAGTGCTGCGGTGTGGCCGCGGTCTAGGACGAATAGGATGTCGTCGGTGGCTGCCAGGAGTGCTGTCTCCTTGCTGTGATTCCTGCGGAAGCCGGACTGGGAGCTTTCCAGGGCTTGATGAAATTCTGTGGTTGTGCGTTGATTACTTTCTCTAGTACTTTGGCGGAGTAGAGTAGCAGCGAGATGGGACGGAAATTCTTTAGTTCTGATGGGTCAGCTGAAGGTTTCTTCAAGAGAGGGCATATTTCGGCATGTTTCCAGTCCTCAGGGAAGGTGTCCGTGCTGATGGAGCAGTTGATTGTGTTACGAAGCTTGGGGGCGATGGATGCGCTGGCTATGATGTATATATGGTGTGGGCAGGGGCCTGAGGGGGCTGCGGAGTGGGTGCTGTTCATGATGTTGACTGTTTCCTCTATGGGGAGCGTGGGCCAGTCGTGGATGGTCTGGGTGGGTTCTGGGGGGGGGGGGGTCGGTCGCAGGTTCCAGTGCCAGATGACAGGAAGCTGTAGTAGATGTCCTGGATCTTGTGGTGGAAAAAGGAGACAAATTTGTCACAAAGGTGCTGTGACGGGGGATGCTGGTGGCTTCATTGGGGGGATCTGTGAACTCGTCCGTGACTGAGAAGAGTTCCTTCGAGTTGCGTGCGGAGGAGTTGATGCACTCCCAGAGTGCGTCCTTCCTTGCGTTCTTGTTTTTTCGTTGGTGGGCGGCGGTTGCAGCTCTGAATGAGGCAAGGTCTTCGCTGGATTGGCTGTTCCTCCATTTTTTCTCTAAATGTCTGCGGGTACACTTTGATTCTTGGAGTTCGGTGGTGAACCAGATGGCCTTCCTAGGTACGCATTTGGCTGATGTCAGCCGGAGAGTGGCTGTAGTGTCGGCGCATTCAGTGATCCGTGCGTTGAGATTGCAAACTGCTGTGTTGGCGTAGTCAGAAGGGGGAGGGATTTGGCAAGCGATGAGGGGAGTTGTTCGTTGGTGATTTTGTTCCATTTCCTGTGGGGGGTCCTAGATGTGCGGGTGCGGTGGGTGCTGTGATTCTGAAGTGTATGCAGCGGTGGTCGATCCTGTCTGGGGTGGAAATGGTCTCAATGGTGATCCAGTCGCTTGAGGTGAAGATGGGGTCCAGAGTGTGTCCTGCAATGTGTGTGGGTGTGGAAATCAGCTGTCTGAGGCCGAGGGTGGTGAGGTTGTTGAGTAGAGCGGTGGCATTTGGGTCGGTGCAGTCCTCAAGGTGGAAGTTCAGGTCGCCGAGGAGGAGGTACGAATGTAACTTATGAACTGCTCAGTAACAAAAGAATCTCTGTAACAAAAGCAGTAACCCACTGTCCTACGCACACAAAAAACTGTTCTTTGCATGATACACATTTTTTGCAGTAGGCATATTAACCAACTGCACAACCTTTAATGAGTCAAAACTCCCACCAGACAAAACTCCCATCTCTCTCCAGCAGGTACATTAATCACCAGTTATCTTGATGCCTTTATTTTTGCCTGAACGATTCTGGATGTACAAAGAACTTTGCAGTGCTTTCAAAACTGCTGCACAAAGGAAGTAATAAAAATAAAAAAATGCACTTTTCTGTCAGAGGCCCCAGCTGGAGAAGTGCCTTCCTGCCGGCCCAGCCATGCGGACCCCCTGGGAATGTATCATGGAGCCCTGGGGGCCGCGGAACCCAGTTGGGAACTGCTGGCTTAGAGAAGCTGAGATAAGTGGGGGATAAAGGATCTGGTTAGGGGCAATACCCCAGGCATTCATGGCCTCCCAGCAGAGTTCTACAAAGAATATGCTGCAGTTCTGGCACCCCATCTGGCAGCACTGTAGGAAGAGGCCTACAATTGCGGGTTGAGGTGGACCACTGCTCGGGAGACGCTCCTGGTGTGGATTCCAAAGCTTCATAAGAATGCAGCTGATGTGTCCCCTTATAGGCCACTATCAATGCGGAACTAACCTTTTAAGCAAAATCCTGGTAGATTGACTCTGTACTCTCATTGGCACTTTAATTCATCAGGATAAAAGTGGCTTTATTCCACTCCACAACACTTCCTTTAATATAAGTAGGTTGTTTCAAATATTAGGAGAGGACCCCCTACTTTCGGAGGTTTATCATAATGCGGTGGTCTTCTCAACTAATCCTCATAAGGCATTTGACTCAATGCAGTGGCATTATCTCAAAGCGTCATGAAGCATATGAGACTGGGGGACACATGAGAATGGTGGATATCGCTCCTTTATGAGGGGCGAAGGCCTGGGTATGCATTCTGTAGTTAATACCGGACCCCATCAAAATTGACAGAGACACCAGACAGGGATGCTTTTTGTCTCCTTTACTATTTGCCCTAACCATCTAGCCCTTTGCAGTCCTGATAATAACAGAGGGACCAGGATCAGGGCATTCACTTCAGGGACTGGGAACACTCCAGCTCCCTGTATGCTGATGATATGTTGCCTTTCACTGGAGGCATGGAGACAGATGTCTCCTGGGTATTCCAGGAACTGAAGCATTTTAGGGAAATTTCAGGACTCAGACCTAATTGAGACAAAACATGTGCATTCCAGGTGCAATCCACCATGCTGGAAGCCCCACAATCAGTACTCAGCATCCGCATACAGTGGGAACTAACGATGTTTAAATACTTGGTAGTCAAAGTTTATCATTTGGAAGGCGACATTAAAGAAGGCAACTTGGGATACTCCCTATGGTCGCTGAGGGCTGCCGTACTTTCTGGTTTATGCTACACCTGCCCTTTATTGCTAGAGTGGCCCTCACTAAAATGGTGATACTCCCCTGAGTCCTCTATTTGTTTGCAGCACTTCTAATTTGGATCCCACAGATGTGATATATGTGATATAGTGCCATGAACAGTCATGAGAGAGTCCATATGGGAGGCAATTATACTATGCGTCAGCGCAGCTGCAGTGGTTGGCACAATAGCTGGGAGGGGAGAGGAAACAGGAGAAGGGCCACTTGGGCAATCCCCAGAATGAGGGAACCCTGACAGCACTGATGTTGGATGGGTGCTCTTGACCCACAAAGATGCTCACAATCATAATGCGGTGCTGGAAGGGGAAAGTGCTCAAAACCGGGAATAGACCTTTGTACACCTTGGTGCTCCCACTGGAAGAGTTAACCACTTCTAGATGGAGCCATCTTTCAGCCCTACGAATGCTTGAATGGACCGAGGCTGGGATCCTCACTATCCAAGACTCTTACGTAAACGTTGCATTGCGCAGCTTTAAAGACTTGATGACCAAGGAACACTTGCCTCTGTCATAGTTCCTCATCTAAGGAGCCCTAAGAGACTAGATTTGAACCATGTGGGGGAAGAGCCCGACAGAACATCAGTCACCTGATGTTTTACAAACTCTCCTCACATTTGGGAGCAGTCGAAAATGAGTGTCCTGGCTATATTGAACTATTCTTGCCATGGCAATGGCACCCAGAGATGGGGTCAAGACGCAATGGGAGGACAGGCTGGGGACTGAGTTTACAGATAGGGAATCGACTTCAGTTTGTCAGCATACATATGGAGTCTCTAGAAACACCAGGTTTGAATATATCCAGCTCAATTACTTTGATGCATTTTTAGCTCACACCGCATAGATTGAATGTCATAATGGGTATTGTGAATATGTCATGCCCTTTCTGCTCCCTGGTGGATGCAGGATTTCTGCCTATGATATGAGACTGCCCCACGATCACTGCATACTGGCAACAAGTGGCCCGTGACCTCGGATGGGTTGCACACTGCCCAAACCTTAAAACATTACAAGTTTGTCTGCTGGGTCATTACTGGAGATTCCTCGCTACCAAAGTGAGCTCCAAATTTATGGACCTGGGACTGGGACTCGCATTGGCTAAGTGAGCAATTGCTTCTGACTGACATTCGCCTGATGGCCCACTGCACAGTAGTGAGAAGAATGGTGACCCAGGAGGTAGGTTTGCAACACGAAAAGTAAAGAGGTCTTTGCCGTCAACCCATGGAGGTGGACTGAGAAACTGCTGTTTTTCGAGGGCAGGATGGAGAGGCATCTGTACTGTATTCCCTGGAGGAGAACATGGCACACTCTGGCTAATGACAAGTAACTCTGGCCGCCACTCACTTGTGGTGGAGACAAATGGCTAGGGTGAGCAAGCTACACAATTGTTCTTGAAGAGTGATTATGTTTGACTGTGAAGGGAGAAATCTGGCTGTCTACTAATGGTTCAAAGGTTGGCTCCACTATGTTATTGTTCTACCTACCAAATGTCTGCAATATATGTATTGCAACATGAGCATATGTTGAGTGATTTAAACAGCGTGATGAGCAATTTATTTGTTTCACAATGATGCAGAAGAAAGACAAAGTTAATTGTTGAGGAAAATACTGAGAAAAATAATTATAAAAAACTATGAATGTGAAAGACATTTGGAAAATGTGTCATGATTTTAGCTTTATAGAGCTCTAACCATCATTGCAAAATAAAAAAATAAACTCCTGTTGTCTACATTTACTAGCAGAGTCCCTTGTAGGAAATGCTTTCAGTTTTAGAGCTTTCATTCCATTAAGATGGTGCTCAGGTGTGCCTGCCATCTTATATAATTCAATTTCTGGATGCAAAGGCTCCTGTGATGGCTGTCAAACATATTGTTCAAGGTGCCTGTGTCCTAGAAATTATAAATAATGTACAGGATGAGCATGGGGGGCACGTAGAGGGTAGGGGATTTGAAACAAAAATGGGCACTTATAAATTGTTCTACTGCACTTATAAATTGTTCTACTGCAGCTTCCCACAGTGCTCTAATGAACAACTAGGGTGCTAACATTCTGTATTTATGGAAAACCTGTGACAAACCTAAACCCATCTCCATGGACTCAAACCTGGAAAATTTAAAACATTTCCTTTAGCAATGAACAAAATGAAAGTGAGCTTTTTCACAGAGAAAGTATAGTCAGTTCTCCACAAAACTAAAATGAGCACGCATTTTCTGTAAGTTCCCATATATCTTCTTTATCCATGACAGTAAAACATTTTGACATGCAGGCTGAAGCGTGTACTTTCAACACCAGCAGCAGTCTATCACTTAACTCACCAGTGTTCTACTGCAGCTTCCTATAGTGTTCTGTTGAACCATTAGAATGCTAACATGATGTATTTCTTACAAACGTGTGGCACACCTGAAGCAATTTTGATGGAATTAAAAATGTAAAGCCTAACGCATTTCCTTTATAAATGATCAAAATGAGAGGGTTCTTTTTGTCATGTAAATTTGTTAGTATTCTAGAAAACGAAAATGAAGGCACATTTTCTATGAGTTTTTCTCAACTATCTTCTTCATCCATTTGAATTAAACATTCTGAAATCTAGAGAGGAAAATTACTTCCAACTCCAGCTAGTAATCAACTCCAGGGTCACCACATGGTTCTAATAAACAACTAGAGTGCTTTTGGTTTTAATTCAAGACAGAGGCTAAGCACTCCTGAAGGCCATGCTCCAGGAGCTGTTGACTTTGAAACATTTTCTGAAGAGCTGGGTGAAGAAAATGAACACTGAAATGTTAATGCAGGCACGAAACCAGAGGATTAAAAATGTGAGGTAGGGTATGGACTTTTAGTAATTTGTGGTATAGTATGTTTTAAAGGGGCTCAAAATAGTTAAAGAGAAATATGTTTGCATAAGTACAGCGTATAGCATACCACATCTATTTACTCAGCCTACTTATCTTTCAGTAGGTAGGTAGATAGATAGATAGATAGATAGATAGATAGATAGATAGATAGATAGATAGATAGATAGATAGATAGATAGATAGATAGATAGATAGATTACCTTTGACCAAACTCAGCTTCCAATCTTCATCATGCCTTGGACTAACTGCTTTGGCTCCAGAAAGTCCCTGTATCCAACCCTCCACAAGCATCTAACCTCCATCCTTCAGACACACATCCATACATAGGACAAGTTTGACACTGGATTTAGTATGTGACAGGAATCCGCATCCACCCCTCCACGAACTGCCAAATCCTTACTGCAGTGACTTTGTTCATACACAGTGGAGGTTGTCTGCAAGGCCTAGTTTCACACCACACCCTGCATATGACATATGATAGGGGTTAGATGACAGGCTTGCCTTTTAGCCAGACCCTTCACCTCATCCTTAGATGTGTCCAATCCCTACTGAACATGGCTATTGACCATATACAGGAGGATTTGGCGCCGGGCCTCACCTGAGGCAGGCCCTGCACCCACCTCTCTATAACTACCTAACACCCTACTTGCTCAGCCTTCAGCTCTTAACAGCAGTGGTTGATCAAAGGGTCTGTTGTTCAATTTTTTTTCATAGGCCAGCTCTCTACGAGCTACCTATCCTTACTGCACCCATCCTTAGGATGAAAGCATAGAGAAAAACAGTGACATCCATCAAAAGTGCTTCACAGCTCAAATATACAATTTCTTTTGCATCTTCTGAAAGCATACTGACAATGTTCATAAGAGTCCAAAAACTGATTTATATATTTTTGTATTACTCCTCATTCATAAAGTCTGTAGCCTACCGTCAGAATTATTGGTTGTTCTCAATAACATTCTCAGCATAGGGGCGTGGCCAATTGTTGAGGAGAGGACAGTACAGAACCTCAATAATCCCCCCCACATCCATCATCCTACCTGCCCTGTGCCAGCTCCTGTGAAGGAATGGGATGTTGGGTGGTGCGGGGAACCTGTTGCGCTGCGGCAACCACACTGAGGCAGTTGCTGGAGGATGGGGCTGAAACAGGGCCTTCACCCATGAGACTGACCCTAGGCTTGAGTAGCTGAGCTGCTGATGAGGAGGACAGGGCGCGCCAGGTACACTGCTCATCCACGCATGTCGGGTATTGGAGGCAAGGCCTGCCTCGGCACCCACGTCGAGGGCGGGCTTTTCCTCCAATAACTGACATGCATGGATGAGTGGGCAGTGAGACAGATGACCTGCTACTGGGGTACGGCTGCTGTGACTACCTTGAGGAAAACTGAGAGGTCAGCCTGTGAGCACCATGAGAAATGCAAGCCCCTTTGCAGGCAGTGGTGAGTACCACTACTGGGCAGGCGGTGGCTGCCCATTGGTCCCCCGTGGCAGTACCAGCGTAATATTGGGCAACATTTGGGATAAATAATATACATCACCCCCCAGAGGGCTGGCATAACAAAACGGAGGCCTGATGCCCTACAGTGCTCAAGGAGTAGAACGGGCATTATGAATATAGGAGGTGAGGAGCCCTGATGGAAGGCATTGCGTATCACATACATCTTCACTGCTCCAAACGTTTCTCCCGAAATGATAGACGACAAGGATAGAAAAGGACTGCAATAAACCAGGATGGATAAATATACCAGCTGGAAAAATAAAGTGACCTAACTGTCACCTGTAAGGCATGATGGGATACAGGGAGTACTTTGATGTTTTTAAAAGCACAGTGCCAGTTTTTTTTCTATTAGTCTTTGAATGACAGCCTATTGGCTAATAGTGTCTCACAGTTCCTTTTCTTTTCCTTTTAGATAAAGGTTTGTGAAACTTTTTATATAGTCATTGTGCATTAATGACATGATTGTCTGTGTTTTTGTAGGTTTCTTTTTCAAATGAAAACTCATTGTAATCTGCCCATTTCAGAATGATTTATCCACTGGTGGGAGTGAGAGGGAATAATGTAGGCTGCTGCTTTCCACAAATGGTTGTCCGAAAAGCAATGAAAATGTTAACAGACTGGGGAATAAAATTAAAAGAGGGATGGTACTCCAATACCTCCTTGAACAGCATGCTTCTGATATAGTGCTAGTCCAGGATATGCATTTGTTGGGAAATATTTACAGAAACCTGGCTAGAGATGGCTACAAAATGTTGGTCCATGCTGCATAGACAATAAAACCCAGAGAGGTGGGCAAATTTGTCAAGAAATCGCTGGCCATTATCCCCCAACTGAAATTAATGGACCCGCAGCATAGATCTGTGGCTATCTCGGGGCACTGGAAGAACTTAACACTCAATCAATGCTCAATATATATCTGCCTAAACTGCACACACTAGCCCTACTAGAAGTATGTTCTAGGCTATTACAGCTCCCGAAAGGAGCCTTGGTATTGTGGCGGGGGCAAATTTAACATGACAGCATGAGTGGAGTGGAATAGAATGACAAGTAAGGACACATTGGGGAGACAGCCCTCTCCAGGACTTTTTCACTGCTGGCAAGTTGGTGAATCTCTGGTGGGCCCATAAGCCTCAAAAACAACATGACATTTATTATTCAGGGGCGGACAGAAGTTTATCTCAAATCAGCTACCTCCTTCTAATCCTCCATGCACAGGTCCATAACTGCTCAGAAGTGCATCACTTCGCTAGTGGTATTTCAGATCATCCATCAGTGTGGCGGGTGATATACAACAGAACGGCCACTGAGAGACAGGGTATGGGCACTACATCCCTGGCCTGTCAAAAACCTGGGAATTGTGGAAGGTCTGTTCCAATGCACTGATCACTATTTCACAAAAAATAAGGGCTTGTTGCCTTGGCCCTTCCACTGTGGGAGGAACATAAAATAGTGATCAGGGGACAGAAGTTATCTTCAGTAGTAGGAGTGGAAAAAGATAAACAATTCGGAGAGGGAGACTGAGGAGAGGGAGATTCTGCCCCAAACTAGAACGGATGACACTCTACTACGCAGGCTACACCTTAAACAATACATACAGTGCATTCTCTTACTCTACTCCAGCCCGCTTGCTAAAGTCAGGTTGATGGGGAGCATTCCTCAACATGCGAACTCCAACAGGACACAAGACAGGGCTGCTCACTATTTTTGCTGATGTTTGCCATGGCAATAGAGCCTCTGGCTGCTTGGATCCAGCGAGAGCTGTAGATAATGGGCTGGAATAGGGCAGTGCGTGGGAGGGCAGGATATGTCTGTACACAGATGATGTCCTGCGTAACACGGCTGACCCTTAGATGTCGGTATCCAGACTTATGCAAATGATCACCAACTTTGACAAATACTCGGGCTACGCCACTAACTGGTTATAGTCCCTAATGTTCCCACTTAAGGGTGAGGTGCTGAGGCTACCTCCAGACTGCACAGTGCAGGACATGGGGGGATTTCAATACCTACCATGTAATTGGGGATGCAGAATTCGTCCAGACCTTGTGGGAAAAACGTACGGAGTGCATGAATCACTCTGGACGGACAGGCTTGAATAATGAACTGAAACTATACATCTTAAATGTGTAGAGAGACACTGAGGCCCTGCGATACCAGAAAATATGGACAGTTTTAGGCCTGAGCTTAGCAAAAAATGAATATTGCCAGAATATGGGGGGGGGGGGGGGTCTGGTAAAAGAATAATGATGCATGCTCGCCAGAAATGTGATATATAAAAGTAGGTGATACCCAAAAAATGGGAGAAAATCTGGAGCAGATGGGGCACCCTCTGAAACATAGCCATGGACGATGGAGAGACAGACCATCAAGATGGCACCCATAACAACTCCCTAGAGACTGGAGGCAATGATTATGAGATGGCGGAAGTGGGAGGGGAAAGTTGGTTGGATAAACAAATATATTAATGATACAACATATAGGGCCAGATTTAAAAGAAAGTGGCTCATTGGTCCCCATGTGCCACTTTTCTTGTGTCGCTTCAGCCCTACCTAACAACACCATGGCTTAACCGTATTTACAGTACTATGGACCATGGCAGTAGTTTCCACAATAGCATCATAATTCATGATGCCATTGTGGTGCTTTGCTGAATTAGCGCCATAAATGATGGTGCTAGTTCAGCAAAGCACTGGGGAGGCCCATAGGTTACTATGGGCCCATCACTTTAACACCTGCATCGAGAAGGCGTTAAAATGATGGAAAAAAACGCTGAGGTGAAATCTTGTAGATTTCACTGTGCCATTTTTTGCAGACTCCCTGCGTGAGAACGCCCCCGTTGCATACATTCTGTTGGCGCAGGCATAATGTGGTGCATGGGGTTACAAAGTGGTGCAATGCATGTTTTGCGCCACTTTGTAAATATGGCGTGGGGAAATGGCCACATTGATGCCAAAATAGAATAAAAAAATTACGCTAGTTTGGCGCAAGGGCCTTATAAATCTGGCCCATAGAGTATAAGGCAGTGAAAGGATGTACCCATTGTTATATTTTCTTTAATAAAAAGATGTTTAAGAAAAAAAAAATTAACAATGTTATTTTTATATAATGAGTGCATCAGTGATGTCAGTTAACATGTCATGAGTGAAGTAATATGTGACGTCTTAAGCAGTGGATGATGGGGTTTAAGTTTTAATTAGTAACCTAAACTATAATTTACTAATTTTAGAGTTTTTTTATTTTTGTTTTAATGGTAGCTTATATCTCATTTCAGCACCTACCAACAACATCAGTTTAACCAGTGTTTTTTATAGGTATATATATATTTTAAAAACTGTTATAATTCAGATGTAGTTTCCATTGAAAAAATGTTTTTGACTTGGCTGCATCATTTGCGTAGTTTGACGAATCTTCATGAAATTTGTAAAAAAAAAAAAAAAAAGTGTGCCCAAGGGTCTTGTTGTGCACGGAAAGTTTTGTGGTGATCCGTCAAGTGGGGGCCGAGAAAAAGTGGGGGCTCAAAAAAAGTGTGTTTCCCATTTTAATTCCAATAGGGACTTTGAGCACGACTACAGCCTGAACCGCTGGACATAATTACACCACGTGTGACAGAAAATAGCTTTTGGTCTGCAGATCACACTTTTTTTTATTTGGTATAAATCTGTTCAGTAGGTTTCTAGATAGTTAAGAAAATCCAAATTTGCATATCTGGGTGGGGCCTAAACACAGATCCCATGGTTAGATCTGATTGGCTGTCAGCACTTCGTCCAGGAAGTGCTGGCAGCCGTCTTGGTATCGATATGCATGATAGCACCTATTGAAATGCATTGAAATGCATTGTAGTGAAGGGCAGGTTTTGAGGGTCGCAAAAAGAAGAAGTATAAAGGGTGATAACAAATTTTAGTTACAATATAAATCATTTGTTGCTGGTACCATACTACTTTTAGGAATTGTGGTGTGTTCTAATGTGACCTGACCCTTCTGAGATTTCATGAATCATGTTTGGGAGAAAACTGTTTTCTCATGATTTTCCCTTAGAGGTTATGGAAGGTGATCAAGGAGCTAAAATGAGAGCGTATTTTATGTAAATTCACACAGTGTTTCTCAGCTGTATGGGTCTGCCATTCTCAGTAATACATGTACTTCCAACAGCAGCAGCCTGTCAGTTGACGATTCTATGTCAGGATCGAGGGCGAGGATCACACATTTCTTTTCACTTTATTGTCACAGCAGTTTAAAAGAACACAACGTAAACACTAGAAAAAACATTAACACTAAGGCCCTCATTCTGACCGCCAACAGGCTGGCGGTGCTTCATTCGTCATTCCGACCGCGGCGGTACAGCTGCGGTCGGCCAGCCGGGTCTGGCGGTTTCCCGACGGATTTCCCCCGGCTGGGAGAATCCTCCAGGGCAGCGCTGCAAGCAGCGCTGCCTTGGGGATTCTGACCCCCTTCCCGCCAGCCTGTTTCTGGCGGTTTTCACCGCCATGAAGAGGCTGGCGGGAACGGGTGTCCTGGGGCCCCTGGGGGCCCCTGCACTGCCCATGCCACTGGCATGGGCAGTGCAGGGGTCCCCTAACAGGGCCCCAGCCTGCTTTTAACTGTCTGCCTAGCAGACAGTGAAAAGCGCGACGGGTGCAACTGCACCCGTCGCACACCTGCAACACCGCCGGCTCCATTCGGAGCCGGCTTCAATGTTGCAGGCCCCCTTCCTGCTGGGCCAGCGGGCGCTAACATTGTTAGCGCCCGCTGGCCCAGCGGGAAGGTCGGAATGCCGCCAGCGGTCTTTTGACCGCGGAGCGGTCAAATGGCGGTTCCCGCCAGGTGGGCGGCAACCGCCGCCCGCCGGGGTCAGAATGACCCCCTAAATGTCCTATGAACCAAGTGAAGGGAGTCACCATAGCAACCATTGTCCAATCCAAATACAGTCTGTCGATTTGTTGTTGCGGAGACATTATATTTAGAGTCCCGTGCGGCAGGCTTTGGCCCGAGTGCTTTCTTCACGTGCTGTTCCTCCAGAGGGCACTCTTTCACACTGAAGGAAGATCTATCAGGCGAGCGGCGAGCTGTCACGCCAGCTCAGTGAGCACTTGGACAGCATCGCACTTGTGTGAGGAAAGCACTGTGAAGGTTTTCCCTCAAGGATTCCCACAGTGCTTAACTGCCAACCCTTGCTAACACAACGTTACTGTGGTCTGTGGGAGCCTTCATAGGCTGGTTGGACCAACCTCCAGGGATGCTCCCATATTAGTTGGGGTTTCAATGCCTAAAAAATACATGAGCACTTGCAGGGGGGTAGCCCGATTGGAAACAGGGTGTTCTCAACATTATTATTTTACATTATATTTACAATACTCCTCTCACCTGGTGCTCTTCCCTCTGTCTAAGTCATTGGCTCTAAAAGAGAGGGTTGTTCTCTTACCCCTCTTCCCTAGGTGCAGGCGGGGGTAGAAGGCCAGGAAGCGTGATGAGGGATTCTATAGATCATACAAAACCTTCCATCTGAGTGCGTACATTCTTTAACACACCCTACTGGGAGTATGATGAACCTGGGGAAATTGGCGACCTAGTTGCCCCAAATCTGGACCATGACCCCAGGGATTCCGTTAGAGGGAAAGGTGAGATGGAGGGGGACATGTCATCAGATGATGAAGGGGACTCTGGCAGACCTTGGCGACCAGCCTCCTCGGCCTCTGATTCCCCTGAAGGGAAGACTGGGCAATCAGACATGTTAGATCTGGAGGGGTTCTACCACCCCAGATCCTCTGAATGGACTCCGGAGACTAAGGTGTTGGAGTATGTGGGGAGTAAGATTCGGCAACCCCTAGAGAAGGAGGTCCGGGCACGTCTCAGGGCAGAATGCCCTAGACCCGCATTGACTGGGAAAGTGGCTGCCATGCCGGATGTAGATCCAAAATGTACACATTCTTCAGCAATTATATGCATGACCCAAAGAAAGGCATATATTGATCCTGGAGGGCTTGCCAGGATACACTCCTGTATGTGCTGGGACCCTTTATAAAAATCATAGAGATGGCTGAGCAAGCCAAACAATTGGGAACGCCCATGCTAATGGTGCCCTGGCAGCGGAATGGTGGAGGTCACTGCTCATAAAAATTGATCCTAAGTTGGGAGAACTCACAACATCAAAGGCTGGTGCGGTGGCACAAGGACACTTTTTCAGCGAGCCATTTGTTAAGGGACTGGGGAAGTTAGTCTCCAATTTCTCAGCCCTCAACAAGGCTCAATCGTCAATAAAGAAGATCTTCCCAGAAAAGGTTTCACAGGGGCCAGAAGAAGCAGGGGACGATGCTATGGCCTTCCACCCACACACGGTCCCTCTAGAAACAAGCCAGACAAAATAGCAGCTGAAATGATGGAAGGCAGGGCCCATTCTATCTGAGCTAAGGAACTGGCAGATGCAAGTCTTAGCAGGGCGGCAAAAGCTCAGACTCTTCTCAGAAAGAACAGTCTGGTAAGCACTGCCCCTTCTTTCCCTCCCGACAAACCAGGGAGAGAGTAAGACTGTTTGCACATAATTGGGAAAAGATCACATCAGACCACCGGGTTCTACAGACGCTCAGGGGTTTCCACATAGAGCTTTACCAGATGCCTGTCCAAAGTGCACACCCTCGTCCCTTTGTCTTTTCAAATGAGGAGTCCCTCCTAATAGACTCAGAGGTAAGAGACCTTCTTGCAAAAAGGGCAATTCGCAAAACATGCCATCCATGCAGGTTTGAGAGAAATCTTTCCTTAGTCCAAAAGAAGAACAAAGGCTTGAGACCCGCCATCAACATGAAGGAGTTCAACGAGTGGTTGGTTAAATAACCACTTTAAGATGAAGGGCCTCCATCTGCTGAGAGACATACTTCTAACAGACAACTGGATGGTCTGGTTCGACCTCAAGGACGCCTACCTCTCAATTCCCATCTATCCCCCGCACAGGTGATTTTTCCAGTTTATCTGATGGGGACGGACCTTCGTGTTCTGAACTGTTCCCTTCAGACTCTTCATAGCCCTGTGGTACTTTACCAAGCTCCTATGTCCAGTGGTGAAGACCCTTCCCACCAGATGGGTGAGAATGATAATCTATTTAGATAACATCCTGCTCATGGATCACTCTGATCACCATCTTTATACAATTTGAACAAAGCTATTGCCCTACTGCAGGATCTGGGCTTCCTCATCAACGAGGATAAATCGAAACGGAATCTGACTAAGAGTATTACATTCTTGGGGTTCCTAATCGACTCCACAGAAGCCACTCTGAACCTCCCAGCCTCCAAGATTCCCAAGGTGAAAAAGGAATTTTGAAACGTCCTCTGAAGGGACAGAGACTCCCTGAGACAACTTGCCAGGATAGTGGGACTCCTGTTGTTGTCCATTCAGGCCATATTCCTGGGACCTCTGCACTACAAAGCGCTACAGAGACTGAAAGCGGATCACCTCAGGAGGGGCCTAGCCAACTCAGAGCAGCTGTCCCTGTCGACCAAGCCAGATCAGAGCTTCAATGGTGATTAGAGATCATGGAGGCCTGGAATGGCCGAGCGATATTTGGAACAACTCTGGACCTGATCATAGATACTTTTCTTGCGCCTCTTAGCGCTTCCCTACCACCACCATGTATGTGCAGTATTTAATATACGGCACACCATGGTGCAAATTAGGGGCAATAGCATCAAAACATTTTACGCTGTTGATGTACTGTGCAGGATTAGCACCAAAATGTTGGTGCTAATACTGCAGAGTACATAGGGGCCCATTGAAAACAATGGTAAGCCCCCTTTTAACACCTGCTCTGTGCAGGCGTTAAAAATAGCCGCTAAAAATGGCACAGTGGAATCTCTTAAATTTGACTGCACCATTTTTGTGGTTCCCCCTAATGGAGGAACACCCCCCTTGCATACATTATGCCCGGTCAGTCATAATGTGGCGCAAGGGGTTACAAAGTGGTGCAGTGCATGCATTGCAGCACTTTGTAAATATGACGCTGTGAATTTGGCCTCGTTGGACCACATTAGCGTAATAAAAACTAATGTTAATATGAAGCAAGGAAACGCTGGCCCATCTTAAAAATGGGCCTTAATGTAGATAGGAACAAGATGAAGGGGTTCATTTTGTCATAAAAATTATGGTTTGTACTGTAGAAAGAAACATTAAGCCATGTTTCAAGTGAGCTCTCAAATATTTTCCTCTTCTATTTTATTAAAACATTCAGACATGCAGACTGAAACATGCACTTTCAACACCAGCAGTAAACTGTCAATGAACTCCCTAGTGATCAGCAGCTTCTCGACAGAGTTCTAATGTGCAACTACAGCACTAGCATTATGAATTCATGCCAAAAGTGTAGCACATCTGACCACCATCTTGATGGGATCAAAGTGGAAAGCTGAAAGCATTCTCTACTGAGTATATGCAATATTGTGGAACTTAGGGAGCTTCATAAGAAAAACATCTCCCAAGATGGCCACCAGAGAAACAAAAAAGCCCAACCGTAGCTCAAATTTCACCCAAATGTAGCCCATGTATAGCCCAATGACAGAAGTGTTTTTTTTTTGCTGCCTTATATAGTGCAGGCTTGACCTGAAGGTATTGGAGTGCTTTACATGATCCTCTAAGTGTAACAAATAATCAAGTGATCAACTGGATAACAAAAATAAAGATAGGAAATCATTTAAATGTGCTTTGTTGCTGTTTGAGAACTCAACAAATAATATGTCCTCATTTTAGTATTTTAGAGCACTAACCATAATTTCTATGGGAATAAGCCCCTCTCATTTTTATCATTTCTAAAGGAAATGCTTTAGGTATTACAGTTTTGTTTACATCAAGATGATGTCAGGTGTGCCACACTTTTATAGCCTTAGAGCCCACCGTAGCAGGCTGTATTCGCCATTAAAGGCCCAAGCCGGGGGTGAGGCCCTTTAACAAGGGAGCAGGACTTTAATGGCTGGTATAGCCCAGCTACGAAGGGCTATACGGCAATTAGAACATTGTGCTACTAGAAAGCAGAATGTTCTAAAAAATAAAACAAAGTCCTCATGGAGCCTGAGGGGATTAAAAGTCCCTCAAGCTCCATGAGGCCTTTGTTCACAGCTGTTGCTGTGAACAAAGAACATTGGAATGTTGGCGCTCCAGGCTTTTACCAGCCAGTAAAAGCCCAGAGCACTTTATTTTCTCCAATGGAGCTCCCAACATTCCAGTGTTCCAGTAATAAATATGGAATGTTAGCAATCTAGTTATTCATTAGAATACTGTGGGGAGGCAGAGGTCAGGGGCACAGACTCAGATAATTGAGGGTAGGGAGGAGGGTGCAGAGGCAACAAGTCGACCACACTGGGCAGACAGGAGGGACAGTGGGAGCAAAATAGACCATGGAAGGCAGGGGATAGGAAGGGGCAGGGGCAGCAAACCCACCATGCCGGACAGGCAAGAGAGGTTGTGGCAGTGTAACAGACCATTGAGGGCAGAAGCAAGAGGCAGTACAACCACACATGCCAACCGACCCAATGTAGGCAGGAGACTCCCAATGTTTTTAAGCCCAAAACGGCTTTACTTTATCTGTCTCCTGCCTAAAATATCATCTTTCTCAATGTAAGTCAATGGGGAAAATCAATTCCACTGGTTTTTGTTTTTTCAAAATCTCCCTCTTACCAAATTCAAAGTGTTGGCAAATATGGTACATTTGATCACTGAGGGCTGGAGGAACAGGGTAGGCACATGGAGTCAACTAACAGAAAGCAGGAGGGAAATGGGCATTGGCACCTAACTGAAATTACAGAGCAAGTGTCAGTGTTTGCAGCACCACAATATACCATACAGGGCAAGCAGGATGGCAGTGTAGCACAACGGATCATGGAAAGCAATAGAAAGGGGACAGGGCTATGCACATGTGCAACAGAGAGCAGAGGGGAAAGTGGCAAGGGCAACAAGCTGACCATACTGGATAGATAGGTGGGAACCTTGCAGCATAACGATTCATAAAGGGCAGGAGGGAGGGGCTAGTGGCAGCACATCACACCATGTAAGGCAGGAGGGAGGGGGTTGCTGCATCGACTTGGACAATAGAGGGTAGGGAGGAGGTGATTGTGGCAGCCAGCTAACTGTTCAGAACAGACAGGAAGTGCAGTGGCAGAACAACAGCCACACAGGGTTGTAATGAGGTAGCAGGGGCCTGAACTTGGACAATAGATGTCAAGGAGGAGGGTGGCAGGAGAAGCAAGCTTGGGTGGGGGCAGCACAATACCAGGCCACGCCCTGCGTTCAACATCCCCCATTGTGCATTGCGATGGGCTTCTTACTTAAAGTTAAAAAAATCCTAGACATCGAGTGAAAAATCCAAAGGTTATAGGGAAATTATAGTTAGGAAATAAAATGAAAACAACCTTAGAAAGTCACTAAAAATACAAAGGTTACAGGGACGTTATAGTTACGCTCAGATTTTACACACACAAAAAACATTGTCGAAGTAAACGTAATTTGAACTACTAATAGGAAATACGAACTATATGATCCGAATTAATTGTGTATCGACTTTCAAAATCCGATCTAAGAGAGGACACCATGTGAAGGAACCAAAGTTCTTTGTGGATGAATAATCCTACTTGCTATTTCTAAGAGTGTGCTGTTGAGAAATCCAAGGAGTCTCTATTTCCGAAAACCATGAGAAGGATTGCAAATATATTTGTAAAATAAAAAAAAACGCTCTCAGATAAGTGAGTGTAAACCAGGAGTCAGAAAATCGAGAGTGGAGGGTATCGCCTTAAGCACTTTTGAATGTGGCAAACAATGTCCCCGTTTGAGCTGAACATGTTGTATTGAAAAAATAGGAACGTTTTTGCTGGTAAAGAGGTTTGCAGAAATCAAATATTTCTTCACCCTGAAATTGAACTGACAATATGTGCTTAGCACTTTTTGTTAACTTATAGATTGTGTCACTGGTATTTGAAAAAATAATGCATTTGCACTAGCTGTATTTTCGCAGATTCCAACAGTTTACCAAATTACCACCTCATTTGTGAAAGTGGGTGATAATGAATTACACCTTCTGCATAATGATGACCGCAGAAGCACGTTATCACTTCTAACAAGGTAACAAAAGTTAGTTGTTCCAGAAATTAGCAAAGTCGACATCACCCTCTATAGTTTATCATTTACTAGAATAAATATGTTATTTCATAGAACTTTAAATCAGACTCATTTATTTTTCTTGTAACATAATTATTTTGGTGCTTGGACATTGTATTTTGCTGTCATTTTGTCTTTGCGGAACCATTGATATGCCAACTAAATTCGGTAATAAAAAGATTTATTTTGCTTTTTAAATAGTAATTATATAAACACGAAAGGAAACATTATTTTGAATGCAAAATAACTAAGTGAAGAGATATTTGGAAAGGCATATATTTCTCTTCCTTTGACTCAAAAAGGATTCCTTGAAACACTTGATGTGGTGCAAGAGTGGCCCTTATTTCTGCTGTTGTGGATAAAGGGATTCTGTCTTTGGTTTCTGACTGATATTTCCCAACTTTAGGGGCCTGCTCCCTTGCCTTTAAACAAAGCTGTGCTTCTCTGATGAGGTCTAGTAAGAGCGAAACCCAGGAGTCTGGAGCTGCTTTTATTCATTCCAGGTTATCCTGGATGGTATTTTACCAATCCAAAGTTGTAATACTGTGCCTGTACTAGTAAAAGACTTTTGTCATTTCATAATAAGATTCGTATAACACTGGCTAATCCCACGCTTGAAAACTTTGCTGCAAAAATGGCCAAAGGTTTTGCTGCTTTTCTAGGTTGGAGTGGATGGCACTGTGCTAATCCAATGCTTAAAAACATTGCTAAAATTAAACGAGACATATGAGGTGAATACATTTAGAGTGTTGGTGTTTTTTTAGAATTTTCCATATAAAGGAGCTACTCTATAACTAAAGCTTAGGAATTACCCATGAGTCCAATAATAATAATTAGATATGTTATTGTTGGAAAATTAATTAACTTCTTTAAAAAAATTACACCACCTTTTTGAATGTTTATTTCAAATAAAATTAACATTAATAAAACACAAAAAAACATAATTATATTTAGTAAATATTAATTATAAAGAAAAATGTTAGTGATGTTGGTTTTATTTTATTTGAAATACATTACATATACAATAAATTAATACCTATAAATAATTGAATAAAGATTTACTGTGAAGAGTTAACAGGCTCTAACATTTGATTACATTAGTTCTAGTTAAAATAATCATTTTGATTTAGTTTATATGTATATGTATATTATATTACAATATATACATTTTTTAAATAAAAAGTACATTTATTCTTTTTGTATAATTCCCTAAAACTTGATCTCTGTCACAGTGGTGGAAATCCTCACCCATGTGTTACTACTGGTATCTTTACACTTGTAAATTTAGTCCTAAATGTCTCCATCCCCTGAACTGAGGGAGGTGGAACTATGTAGGTTTACGCTTAGGTGTAAATGTTCACTCAGAATTGGGGAAAAGCGAACAAATAAAGGCTTACACTGAGTTGCAGGAATACGTTTAAACCTGAGTAAGTCCACACATGTAAATTTAACTTTGTGAGTAGGGCCCTTACGGCCAAATATGAGCCTTGTTATATATGTACCCTTCATATCTTTAACACAGGCAGCAGTTCATACTAAAGGCTGCTTTCATCAGATGTGACATCACATCAGAGGCTATCTACTAATGTCTACTTCAGCAGCATTATTTAAGGAGGGGGGACTTCCAGGTAGTTATTGACATGTGGGGAATCAGTAGGGTCAAGGCAAAAGTGAGGGCTCTTCTCCATTCTAAACTAAACTGACCTGGGTGTGCCCTCCCCATTGACTAACATTGCTGTTGTAAATTACACCCTTATCATTTGGGTTGAAATTCTCCAAACTCTTTGTTAGATGGTGTGTTTTTTTCAAGGTACTATTTAGGTGGAAGTGTAAAAGCAGCTTATCTTTTTTATTTGTTTCTTCAATGATAATGCAATTCCATTTTAATTTTTCTCTTATTGAACTAGAGAATGCCTGTTTTTGAGGGTTAGCAAAAACAGCAGCATTTAAAAAAGGTGGTATCACATTTAAGTCAGAATATAAATTATTTGTTGTTGGCACCACACTCATTTTAGGAATTGTGATTAGTCCTAAGATGATATAAATCTGTGGAAAATGCAGATCCTCTACACAAATTTGATGAATGAATTGTATGTCGCAACAACGCATGCTGGAACCACGCATGCCTAAACAACGCGGTCGGAACAACAACCGCATTGTTACCACTAATGCCTTTACCACGAATGCCTTAACAACGATTTTTCGTTGTAAAGGCATTCCTGGTAAAGGCATTAGTGGACGGTATGTGTGGTTCCAGCATGCAACCCCCCCTGACACTCTCCCCCACCCCTAAAAATGACTGCGACCCCCCACAGCCCACCCCTAAAACCACCCCAACCTCCCGCCCTGTTCTGCTTTCCTTCTCTTATCTCATGACTGAGTTTACAGAACCTCTCTGGAATGCACTTCTGAGTTTAAAGAAGACATTTATTGTTAATATTACTTCACCACGAGGTTCCTGAGAGACTAAATTAGTAGGTTGAAAGCACACGTTCAAAAGTAGTCGCAGCAATGAAAGCAAAATATATCAAAGTACTTCTCAGTTGCAATGTACACAGCAAATACATGTGATTATATTATAGCATAACTTCAAAGCAAAGCATAAAAGTCAAAATTGCATCACCATAGGCAAGGCTGTAGAGCCAATAAGAGCTTCATCTTTCTGAGGTCTGCAAGTTGATGACTCCGGTTCAACTGCGAGAAAGAGATTTTCTACCCAAACGGGAGACAGGCAACTGACGTCTGGTTCCTGTCTGAAGTCAAGATAGTTTCAATCTAACTCTGTTGTCTAGAGCCACCCCTTAAAAGCAAACTCAGTGTGAGAACCGAAGAAACTTGGAGAGTGGCCAATTCCCAAGCCTCACTCGTTCTCAGACTGGATTGAGAGGTAAACACAAAATCTACGCGCTCTTATCAGCTAGGGTCTAGTGTGAAAAACACAGCTTGGTCTATCATGTGGAAAAACACAGCTTGGGAAAACACAGCTCATCTGCAATGTCTCAACTGCAATGTCTAACCCCACGTTAAAGCCAATAGGCAGCTAACCTAAATATCAAATGTAATGTCTGATGCCATGTCAAAGCCAATGGGCAGCTAAACTGAACACAACATGTAATGTGCTACTGGTGAACATTGAGCAACTAATATGCGCAGTGGTGAAACACAAAGTCATTGGTCAAACACAATTAATAGCATCACACAGCCCCGCCCCTAAAATTACCCTGAACCACCACCGCGCCCCTGAAACCTAAAACCACCCCAACCCCGCCCCTAAAATTATCGCGACCCCTCCCCTAAAACCACCCCAACCCCCCACCCTGCCCACCCCTACAATTACAGCGACCCCCCACCCCGCTGCTAAAACCACCCCAACCCCCCACCCCGCCCCTAAAACCTAAACTACCCCCACCCCCAAAAAGTAAAAATACCCCAGACCCCCCACCCACCCCTAAAACTAAAAATGCCCTGACCCCCCCGCCCCTAAACCACCCCCACTCCCAAAAACAAAAAATACCTCAACCCCCCACCCCGCCCCTAAAACTAAAAATGCCCAGTGCGTGGTTAAGCACATTCGTGGTTAAGGCCCCGATCAAGGAAGTCATGGAAAACTAAAGCATTGTTCTGCTTTCGTTTTCCACAACTTCGTTGTTCAGGAGTTATGCTTCAGGCTGCTTCCCTTGATGAACCATCTTCGCAAGAAAATGTTTTCCTCTCATGATTTTCTCATGGAAATTATGGTTAGTGCTACAGTAGCTGAAATGAGGACACAGTTTGTACAAATTCTCAAATATCTTCCTCACCCATGTCTGAAAGAAAGTTTGACATGCTGAGTGAAACAGGTAGAGCAGCAGTTTGTCAGTTGATTCCACAATCTTCCACTGCAGCATCACCATAGATTTCTAATGAACAACTATAAGATATCACTCCTGAAACATTCCTGAATGAAATGTTGCTGGAATAGGCACTGTTGAAACCTTTCCTATGTAGCAGGTGCTCCTACCTCTAGTTGGAACCTCATAATGAGTTGCTGTTTGGACTGTTCATTTGTTTTCACTTCACTAAATTACTTACGCCGTTACTTGCACCATCCCGTATGAACATGCAGTGCATTATAACCTATGGAACTTGTAAAACGACAGGCGGGATATCCATCACATTTGTGATGGAGTATCCCATCCGCCAAGGTCATAATCAGGCCCTTTATGTCTTATTTGCCACTACATTCAAAATAACAAAACTTTTTTAAATAAGTAATGTAAATCAGACAGAACAACGAGGCAACTATTTTAAACACAATGATAACTCTCATGGACTACACAGTTTTAACACAATGGGAATGCTTTAAACATATTATACAAAACAGGGAAGTAATGTTTTGTGGAATCATTTATTTCAGGTACTTTTAGCAGCAGATATGAGAAACGTTTTCATTGACATATTTAGCCTTGAGCCCAGGAGTACAAATTATTCTGCAGCTGTGATTTCTAGCAGCATGTTTACCACTGGAGCCATATTCTGTGAGCTCAGTTAATACTCTAGTTTTCAGAACTCTATGATCTTCACAGGAACCCATCAGAAGATGAATGCTTAGTGATAATTAGGTTGATACTTGAATGAGGCGTGTCTCAAGTACTAGCTATGAATCTCCTGGGTAAGTATTGTCTGTCAATGAGAAAGTCACAAGGCAGCGGTTTGCTAGTGTATAGCTTCCTCTTCTTTCAAATAGAATTTGTTTACTTCACTCTTCAATAAAGACCCTGCTTGCACATGCCCTTAGGGACCCTATCCTGCAAATTATATGGGATGGTTGGTTGACCAATAACATCAGACCTTCTTGCAGTCAAATTTGTACCCAACCTTGTTCAGACATAATGTTTCCCTGAGAATAGCACTGAGCTTCTGAATATACCTGATTTGGGACCCTGAAAAAAGTACAGACCGAGGTTCTACAAGAATCTACTCAGTTCTTAATCACCTTTCTGCAGGTTTAAAAAAGTGGATTATTCCTTCTTTATTCATCCACTAATGAGACTGGCATTCAACACTGTCCACATGCCTGCTTCAGATCTCTCCTACAAAAGAGTCACTTTCCATCTTCATTACACTTTCCAACTGTTTACTCCCAGACATCTTTGTTGTGCTCTGTGGGTAAGCATTGTTCCTATGACTCCGGCTCCTTCATCTCCTCATTCTGATTGATCTGGTTTGTTAATCCGAACCCACTGTTTCCAATTACACAGATAATTATCATTCATAAGCTTATGTTCCCTAAAATGCTAACACTATTTCTTGTTTCCTTGGGCAGTATTCATCAGCGTTGATGTTTTTATGAGCCAGAACACACTTAAGCTTATCAGTCTACAGTGAGTTTATTCTTGATGTGGCCCACTTTGATCACTGGACAGCTGCCCTGTGGGCAGGTACGTGCAGCATTCTAGACTATTTTAATAAACTGTTGGTGGCTAATTGGTTCTTTACCCCCAGAACCATAGATCTGTGTTAGGGTTGGGTCCATCATGTGTGCCTAGATAGACACATGCTCCCTTACCACCAAGGAAGGTGGCATTGGTTATTGCAGTTGTGTCACACAAGTGAAACGTGCTGCTTATTCAGGCTTTTAAGTCATTCTCCTAAAATAACCCCCAGCTGCTGCAGACTTCTGCTAAATGCTTTATTTTTAATCTGAAGCAAAATGATTCTATAACCTTTAGACTATTTATATAGCTCTCTGCCATTTTGTGTTCTGCAGTCAGTTCTCTGTTGGAAAAGATCCACCTTTATCATTCTCACAGGATATTGCTTTCAGTTGACCAAACCTTCTTTCATTCTTTCCACAGTTAAAGGCCAACGGCTGGAGCCTTGGCCTCTTGCTTTTAGAAAGCCCTTCTTGATCCTCCTCAGAATCAGCCCAATCATTCCTATTATATGTGTAGTCTAAAGTTATTTTCAGCTTTAAGCAACATATGCCTCACTAACCAACACCTAAAATAATTCATATTTATGAGTGTGCTATTCCATTGTGCTTGATATACTTTTAATCTACCAGGATGCACCTAAGCCTCTACAATTTCTACAAGCCCTTAACTAGATTCAGCTGAAGGTTCATCAGAAGAATCACCAGGCACACTACAAACCTTGCCTAAAATTAGTGTTGTGAATATTTCTGTATTGGCAACATTAGCTATCATTTTAGAAGAAAGGCTTTCCTCATCTAAATCTCTAATTAAAAGCCTTGTTCCCTTTTCCTAATATATGTGTAGGCTAAAGTTCTTTTCAGCTTCAAGCAACATATGCCTCACTGGCCAACACCTGGAATAATTGATATTTATGAGTGTGCTATTCCATTGTGCTTGATATACTTATAATCTACGAGGATGCACCCAAGCCTCTACAATTTCTACAAACCCTCAACTAGATTCAGCCGAAGGTTCATCAGAAGAATCACCAGGCACACTACAAACCTTGGCTAAAATCAGTGTTGTGGAATTGGGTAATCGCAACATTAGCCACCGTTTTAGAAGAAAGGCTTACCTCATTTAAATCTCTAATTAAAGGCCTTCTTTCCTTTTTCATCAATTTTTGTCTTTACTGACTTTATGTAATGGAAAGTACCTTTGAGTTCAGCACATAGGAACTGTACGGCTGAATGATTTGGGTGGAGTAAAACAGGGCAAGGGAACTCTTCACTTCAATACCATCATAACTGAAATGCAATCAAGGTTGGTTATGGCCAAATCTATGTACTCTTTGGCAGACTACAGGGCGGTATCTATGTCTGCAACATTTCCTACAACCAGGTGTTTACAAAAACACCCTGTTACAGTTTGTGTATGTTGGCTTCTTGGTGGCAGATAGTGATTAACTTGTTTGAAATAATAAATAACTGCATATAGTGGAAACAATTCTTAGGGGCCTGCCACTAGCGTCACCATATGCCAGGTGCCAAATATTTTAGCTGCTTCTTCTTGATTCCTCTTTATGTCTCTTTAGTCCACCCGACTACACCGTCTATGTCTTTATCTCACTCTTTCGGGTTCTTTTTCATTCAAGTCTTCCCTTTTTCATTGTGTTTATCTTTCTTGTACTCATTTTCCCCAAATTCTGTTTTTCTCTTGATGATAAAAAATAAGTTGCAGTCTCCAAACATGAGTGCTGATAGCCATCACTTACAACCATCAATTTAACAATTATTAAATTTAAATTGTTCATTATTAATTGATTAAATTCCGCTTTATTTCGGTAAAACTATACCATGAAAGCACAGTACAAAAATGTTCAAAAAGGGGGGCGTGGCTTGAGCGTCAAGATGGCGGTCGCACTTTCGTAGTGCTCCGGACCCCTCCGTCATCCGCTCAAAGCACCCATCGTTGGCCCTCCCCGGCGAAGGGGGGAGACTTCAGGTGACCACGGGTGGCTCCTGGGGCATCCGATCCGCGCCCCGGAGCCCGCGGCTCTCCAGGGAAGGAAGATCGCACGGAGCGTCCGCCCGCAAAATGGCGGGCGCTCCAATCGAGTAGAGCGGCTGTCGGCAGCCCCTTCGGGCTGCATCGCACTGGGGGCGTCCTGCAGACGAGGCGGCTCGGCGACGTGGCCCGGCCCTGTCCCCTGCCCCTCCCCCCCTCCCCCCCACACACACACTGACCTGAAGAGCAACAATAAGGGGTTGGCCTGGCGGGGCGTGCAGACGGCGGTGCTCCCACGGAGCCATGCCTGCCCGCCGAAGCAGAGCCAGTGGCGCAGTGAAACATAAAGCACCCCGGCGGGCGGAAACATAATGTGGAGACTACGGTGAGACCTGCCCCCCCCTGGATCTGGGGGGGCACTGGTTGGGGTTGCTTCCTCCTCCCCCCTCACGTCCTGGTTCAGGGCCGGGGGATGCCTGCTGGAAGACGGGGGTGAAGCGGAGCTATTGTGGGGACCCACCCCTCAGGGGAGCGAACGCTGGAGGGGGGTGAGGCGCCTCCCTCCAATCGCCCCTTATCTCACTGGGTGCTGAACGGCCCAGAAAATAGACAATCTAGAGACGAGACGGTGGCACCAAGCACCTGGGGACATGAGAACAGAGTGCCAGTGGTAGAGTGGGGCACGGAGGGGAGCCCCCTGTGGTTGAGAGTGTGCGCCGGATCTCGGACTCCGGGGCGTCATGGACCGTAGTTGGCGATCTGCGCCGCGAACGAGGATGTCGTGGAGGTGAGGCCTGAAAGAGTATCCCTGCAGTGCACACTAACAAAGGTGAGGCCCCTTTTCATAAGGCGTCGGTAGGCGCAAAGTGGCGGCCGCTGGTGGTGGTTTAACAAATACCGGGCCCCAAAGCCCAACGAAGGGCGGCATGTGAAGCGAAACACAGGAGCAGGTTTGCAGGCAGGCATGGTCGCATAAGAAGTAATGGGCAAAGATAGGCAGAGCCCCCCCCCCGGCTGCCATGCAGACGCGCATAGACCAGTTTGCCACAGGTCCCAGTGAAGCACGGAAAGAGGATCAAGTGACGGAGGGAGGTGATGAGAGGCAGACTGGGACCGGCGATCTGGCGACCATCCTTTAGGCTATTCAGTTGTCCAAGGCAGCGGTGGAGGCTAAGATCGGAGAAGTGAGGGTAGATGTGGCCTTAGTACGCCAGGACCTCACAGCAGAACTATGCCGCAGAGCTGAAGACGCCGAAAACAGGTCCTGACGCAATAACCTTAGGATTGTGGGACTCCCGGAGAACGCCGCAGCCTCCTCCCTGGCCGCATTCCTGGAGGAATGGTTCCGGTCCTGGATGCCCCAGGATCGCCTAACACTGTGGTTTGCGATTGAACGAGCTCATAGGGCCCTACAGGCCAGGCCTCCGCCGGGCTCTCCGCCAGGGCCAGTGATTCTCCGTCTTTTCAACTTCAAAGACAGGGATGCAATACTTCAGGCGGCACGCTCAAAAGGAGACTTATACTGTGAGAGAACAAAAGTCATGGTGTTCCCAGACTACACAAGGGACGTACAGGTACAGCGCTGCACATTTATAGAGGTAAAACAAAAACTGAGAGCGATGAATGTGCCCTACCGCCTTCTTTTCCCTGCTAAGCTAAGGGTGGTCCATAACAACAAGACTTATTTCTTCAAGACCCCTGGTGCGGCCTGGTCATGGTTAACAGAGGAGGTTCCATTGGGTTCTGCCGGAGGAGAGCAGCGGCAGACCTTCATTGGGCAGCAGACAGTCAGTCAAATGCAGCGGCAGCGGGGGCCCCGCCGGAGGATGCGCTCCAGGAAGCGCAAAGAAATAGGAGACTCCCACTCAGGCTTTCCTGAAGGATCTACAAAGGGGACGCCCCTGGGGCCAACGGCGGCAGATGAACCGGGGGGCGCAAGAGGTGGCTCACAAGCAGAAGACTCTGGGGAGCTGCGCCCCACAACGATGGACAACACTGATCTATCCCAGAGCCCGGTGCTGTGATTCCCCTCCGGAGAGGGGAGGGCGAGGCCAATATGGCTCTTGAACAAGATGTGGTCACAGTGTGTCTGTTTATAATGTAACACTTCTTAATCTGCAGAAAAGGAGGGGTCCACCACAGCTCAGACAATAGGTTTTTTCAGCTCACTATGCTTGGGAGTGAGCTGTTTGAAAAGGGCGACAGATGCTTCTTGGTGGAAGTATGGGGTGGGGTGGGTGTTGGGGGTATGGGAGTTATCGCTCAGCCACAGGGCTGTTGTTAATGTTATTTGAAGTTATTGTTGGCTTGTTGCCTCACTTACCGACAGGGGGTAGCAGAATAAAGAAGCCATGGCATGGAACACATACAGCACAGGAGAAATTGTACCAGTCCCGGGCAACACAAGGAGAGCCGAGGGAGAGGAGAAAGATGAGTGTCTATAAACAAACGAAATGAATGGGGTCGACTAATATTATATCTTGGAATGTTAACGGACTCCTGGATAAGATTAAACGGTCAGCAGTGCTCACACGTGTCCACAGATACAAACACAATATGATCCTGATGCAAGAGACGCACCTCATTGGAATACATTGCCCCTTTTTAGC
Source organism: Pleurodeles waltl (assembly GCF_031143425.1). Taxonomy (NCBI): domain Eukaryota; kingdom Metazoa; phylum Chordata; class Amphibia; order Caudata; family Salamandridae; genus Pleurodeles; species Pleurodeles waltl. The sequence goes on from NC_090439.1 coordinate 192,036,769, forward strand.
CAGTGAAGGATTCGACAGGGTATTTCATGCGTGGTTCCCGAGGGGCTCACGGGGTGTGGCAATAGTGCTTCACCGCTCGCTGCCAATGGTGGTGGTACAGGTGTGGAGAGACTCACAGGGGAGGTATGTGGTGATTTCAGGGACAATAGAGGGTTGAACACTGAATGTCGTTAGTGTATATGCCCCTCCGACCATGGTGCGTGGGACCCTAGGAGATCTGACTCGACTACTGATGGAGTTACCCCCTGGGGTCATGGTAATGGGGGGGCGATTTTAATGCAGTTCTGAACCCTGGGCTGGACACGAGCGGGGGGCATCGGCCCATAGGCAGGCCATGGCCACTAGCCTATCCGGGTGGATGTCGTCAGCAGGGCTCTGCGATGCTTGGAGAACATGGCATCCGCGACGCAGACAATTTATACATCTCCGCGGCTCACAATACACAATCTAGGATACTGATTGTTGTCACCCTTCACACATTGAGATTCTACCACGAGGGATCTCCAACCATGCTCCAGTCCGGTTCAGTGTGGGACATGCAAACTCGTTGGTCCGCCCCATGTGGCGGCTGAATGCATGGTACCTGCAGGATGAGGATTATGTCAATAGCCTAAAGGAGTCACTGCGCGAGTACTTCAGTATTAAAGAGGGCTGGGTGGGGTCGTCCGGGACCCTGTGGGCGGCGAGCAAGGCAGTGCTGAGGGGGACGGCCAGAAGCCTTGTCCGTGCGCGGGAGCACTCCCTGGCTTCTCGAGTTGCCGAACTGGAGACCCGTGCCATCCATCTGAGGTGGAGCAGGAGGCACATCCCAACAAAAGGATAACCAGACAACTCCTGCTAATACAAGAGGAGATCTGTAGTCAGTCTTTAGATGCGGCTAAACACATGTGGCGCGCTTCCACAGGTCTACGGATGGGGGAATAAGACTGGTAAATTGCTATATTGGTTGATATCCCAACAGCAGACTTCTCAAATTGTCCCCGAAATTTGTAACGAGCATGGGGAACATGTATACAGGCTCCAAGAAGTGGCTGAGTCATTCGCTGCATACTACAGGGTCCTGTATCGGGAGACTGGTCCGGGGAGGTCGGACATCTCCGATCAATTTTTGGTGGACATTCCGCTCCCGGCGCTGCCCGGGGTGGAGGTCCGGGCACTGGAGGAGCCGCTCACTGAAACGGAAATTGGAGAGGCCATTACAGCGATGGGGATGGGAAAGACTCCTGGACGGGTTTCCACCAGAATATTATAAGGTGTTCAGGGATGACCTGGTGCCGCGTCTTGCAAATCTTTATGCAGAGGTGGACCAGCTGGGCTCCTTTTCGGAGGGGTTGGATGTAGCCACCGTAGTCGTTTTGCCCAAAACCCAACCCCCACCCCTTCACTGTGCACACTACAGAGCTATATCCCTGTTTAACAGTGAAGTAAAAATGAATGCCGTTATCCTAGCCTCCCGCCTCAAGAGGGTGATGCCCCTGCTGATACACCCAGATCAATGTGGATTCATGGCTGGCCGCAACACGCGTCACTGTATACGACGGCTCCACGTGGCCCTCGCGGGGCGCCACCGACTGCCCCAGAATCTGGCCCTTCTATTTATAGACTTCGAGAAGGCTTTTGACTCCATTGACTGGGGGTTCCTCTTCTCTGTGCTCCGGCGGGCTGGCTTCGGACCAAGGTTTTGCCGAATGGATCGGGCCCTGTATACTAACCCTACGGCACATGTACAGGTGAATGGAGTCTTATCTTCGGCCTTCCCTATCCACCGGGGAACGCGACAGGGCTGCCCCCTCTCTCCTCTCCTCTTTGCTGGGGCCATCGAGCACTTGGCACGAATGATATGGGAGGACCCAATATATCGAGGATGGAAGTGGGGCCCCTTGTGTGAAGACCGAGTGGCCCTATACGTGGATGATGTCCTGCTATACATGAAGAGCCCGGGAGTGACTGGTCCCCGAAGTTTTTATCTCCTTCGGTGTTTTGAGGAGGCCTCCAGGCTCAAGATGAACCCCGCCAAATCGGTGTTGGTCCCGCTAGCACGGTCACGGCAAGAGGTGGTGCCCCTGCGCAGGTTGAGTTTTAAGCACCTCGGAATATGGGTCGCACTGCTCCCAGAGCTATCCTGGGCTCTGAACCTGACACCACTTGTATCTCGCGCACAAGAGGATCTTCAGCAGTGGCAAACATTACCGTTAAACGTCTTGGGCCGTGTAGTTCTAAATAAGATGATGGTCCTGCCGTGTCTTTTATATGTGCTCCAAAACTTGCCGTTTACGATTCCCCGCTCGTGGTTTAGAAAGCTGGAGGGAATCACTACCTCCTTCCTGTGGGGAGGTGCGCGGCACCGGGTAGTATCCCAAAGCTGTCGTAGAGGAGTATATGATGGGGGACTAGGCATGGCCGATCCATACTTGTACTATCTGGCGACGCAGCTCCTGGTCGCTCACAACTGGTTCAGTGGGGGAGGGTCGGACCCATCCTATCAGGTGGGCTGGATGCACTGGGGTTTTCCCATATTCTAGATATCCTCTATGGTGCGCCGATCCCCAGAGAATTAGAGCCAATCACCAAGTCGGTTTTTCTTGTATGGCGCGCGGCACTAAGGCACACCGGGTGGAATAACGTTGTCACCCTGCAAACTCCATTGTGGCACAGCAAATGGCTGAAAGAAACAGCCACACTGGGGGGCTTCACGAAGTGGGACACACTGGGCATTTCCCTGGTGGGAGATGTATGGAAAGGGAACACAATGAAGTCCTTCCAGGAGTTACAACACACGTTTCAATTGTCCCGAACCAATTCTTTAGGTATCTTCAACTCCAGCATGCCATAGGTATGCACCTGATTGAAGCAGACCCAATACCGGAATTTAATCCACTCGAGGCTGAGCTACTCATGGGAAGTTTGGGGAGGAAAGGCGTCTCCCATATCTACAGAATGTTAGTAAACAACGCACCCGGGGATCTAAGCCACCTCAGGAGTGGATGGGAGAAGTGGGTGGGACCGCTTGACAATGCTGAGTGGGCGGAGGCATTGATGCCTCCTCGATTGTTGGTGGTGTCCGCAAGGTTGAGGGCGATACAATTCTACTTCTTACACAAAGCATATCTGTCTTCTGACAGATTGCACAAGATGGATATCAGGAACTCTGCCCAATGCCCACGGTGCGATAGAGGCCCAGCCGATTTCTTCCACCTGGTATGGTCTTGCCCTGTGATCCAGGTGTATTGGGGGGAAATAAATCATGAGCTGAACAAGGCTATGGGGAAAACGCAACTGCTGACCCCAAAAATGGTGCTATTGGATGACATGGAGAGGTCTAGAGCGGATCGGGCTTTGGTCGGAGCGGCCACACTGGTGGCAAAGAGAGACATTGCAGCGCATTGAAAACACCGCCAGGGGCCCCTCCCTTTTGAAATGAAGACAGGGTGTAGACTGGTGTGCAGCCCAAGAAAAAGTGGTGTATGAGTCAAAGGGGTGTCCCCGTAAGCATGAGAAGATCTGGGGAAAATGGACATGCCTACTTGGTTAAAACTGCACCTGTGATTGTATGTACCTGCACTTTCCTTCTCTCTGTATTATTCTGATGTATAGCTTCAGCGAACTCTAGTTTAAAATTTTGAGTCTAAAATGCCAGATGGCTTCAAAAGATTTTGCTAGAGAAGATGCCACTGTCACATTTGGGTCTGATTTGCAAATCCTGAGAGCTAGTAAATGATTCCTAAGACCCATAGATTTGCATAGCAGCACAATCCAGCGAGCTCTCTGGTTAAAATACGCTGGACATTGAAAAAGAACATGAGCAACAATTCTACAGTTCCACAGCCCATTGGACATAATTTAGAATAGTTATCAGACGTGGACCATCTATGAGCTAAGGTGCATAAAGGAAGAGACCCTAACCTGAATCTAATATAAAGTGCATGTGCATGTGCATGTGCAAGTGGGGATAAAATAGCATCCATTTTCAAACTCATAGTGGCATTTAATTAGTAAAAAACTATTAATCATACCCGATGTGGACACTCCTGCTAATTTGGCTGCTTGTACATTTAGCCAATAAGCATCCTTCACAACCTGAATAGCATTTTTGGGGAGGAGGAAAGGGTCTGTCCAATAATCTCCCAACCCAAGATTGGTAAGAGTTTTTTCAACGTAAGTGACCTACCTGATTTTATTTTTAGTGCTAAGACTCATCAAATTGCTCAGCCATACTCGATACCGGCTGAAGGTATCTGATGACCAAATCCGGATGCAGTATATTAATGGCCTTAAAGCAGCAATATGCGCAATGGAGTGGAGATTTAAATCCATCCGGATTGGCAATGTAGGAGTACTAGTAGGTACTTTCAGTAACATTTTTAGAAAATAATTTTCAACTCTTTCTAGGTCTTCCAAATTGAAATAGCCCCATAGCTCTGCTCCATATAGGGCTTCCCCCCTCGCTTGAGCTTTATATATTTCCATGGCAGGAGTAATGACAAATCTGGAAGACCTAGCTGCATATCTCAGAATACCCCCCCGACTTCTGTTTTAGGCTCAAAGATGATTTTAATAAATGTGCCTGCCATTTATGAGAGTCCTTCAACTTGATCCCTAAGTAATCAAAATCTCTAACTCTTTCTAATACAACGCCTATATATGCATTTCTTCATTTTATGTCTTGTGTCCCTGAATACCATATAGTTGGTTTTGGTTGAATTGATTACCAGACCATGATCTTTACAAAAAAAAAAAAAACTTTGTAAGCAGGTTAGAGAGACCAACGGCCGTTTGGGATAATAACAAGGTGTCATCTGTAAATAGCAAACATGGAGTCTTTAACCCACCTATTCTGGGAGCATTATTGACACAGTCCAGAAGGTAGGGGATACATGCGTTAATAAACAAGAGGAAGAGAGTAGGGGCCAGCACACTCCCGTGCCCCACCTCTCTGCATGTAGGAATCTCAGTTGTTAACTCTCCTTTTGTCCCCCATCGAATTCTGACATAGTTCTCAGATTACAGATCTTTAATTATATTTAACATGGGGCCTGGCACCCCCACTTTGCTCATAACCTCCCATAACTTATGGCGTGGAACAAGATTGAAGGCGGACTTCAGGTCTACGAACGCAACAAAAAGCTTCCCTGCGTCCGCATCCATCGTTTTCCATTTAATGGTAAGGAAACAAAATACCTGATCAACTGCACTTATTTTGATTCTAAAACCCACCTGTAGGTGGCTAAGAGCTTGGTTTTCTTCAGTCCACTCTTTTAACCTACTTAGTACCTGATAACAGAAGATCTTTAAATTGTTCATTAAGTAATGAATGAACTTAGAGCCAGAGGCCTCACCAAAATACACTTTCACCACCATATGAGTGGCCCACAATCCCAGATGCTGCCAGTGGAAAGACATACTAGTATCTTCAGGAATTGCAAGTAGTACAGGAACACCACAATCCTAATATTTTATCTGTGCTCATTTCAGTAGGTAAAACCTGTCAACATCTGTGCCATGAAATGAGCTGAAATGTGAGGAAAGCATGCAAACCTGGTTTCTTCCGCAATCCAAACTCTGCAACATGTAATCAGGCTGAATTTCGAATCCTGACATAACTGATCCCCACGGTATCAGTAATTGCTATGTGCAAAAATGTTGGTCTATCATAAGGCCTCTTGTAATTGGGCACACACAAAGCAGATAACTTATAGGCAGTGTACAGGGGTTTCAGTGGAGTATATACCCTGTTTGGCCAGCACATTATATTGGCAGTGTATTGAAAATGATTCGCTGGCATTGGTTTGTCGGTTCTACCCATGCTTTCATCAGCTTTAGCTTTAACATGCCATGACTCTCACATCCTCCAGGGTCCTCAAGAACTTCTCAGCAATGCAGATATAGTCAATCTGATTCTCCGTTGAATGTTCTGGTGACACTCGTGTTGTCATGTGTATTCTTTTGTGTGTGAATATACTACTATCTATCACCAGACTGTTCAGGACACAGAGATCTGCAAGCCTTTTTTCCATTCTCGTTTATGTTACTAAGGCCATGGTTGCCCATGACTTTTTCGTACCCTCTTATTATCACTTCCAATCTTGGCTTTGAGGTCTCTATCAGTATGGAGATGTCTTGCTCAAGGCATTTATACAGGTTGGACTGAAGTCTCTTGCAAAACTGTTCTTTTACCTCTTCTTTGCTGTCATTTATAGGTGGATAGCACTTTATAACATTCATGTTGATCCTCTTTGTCTTTGTGGATATGGTTGTTGTGATGAGTCTGTGACTGTGGGCTTCCCATCCAGTCAGAGCTCTGTTGGCTGCTGCCATTAACATCAGAGCTACTTTCTGAGAGTGTAGGGAGCTCTCTTCCTCATGTCCTGAATACGCAGCATTCCTTCTGGAGCCAGACTTATCTGTCCGGACTGTGCTGATCTGGTCTTGCCGATGCCATGCAGGGAAAAGTTGTATTTGTTTTTATTTCTGCTGCCACTTAAGCTGTCTTGCCTGTCGTACATGGTCCTCTCGTGATGATCTTGTTCGAAAGCTGGTGGATCAGCTTTGTGGCTTCCAGGGATCTCTGGATTTAAAAACAAGGCATCATAGCTCTCTGTGAAGGAGAACCATCTCCATCTCCACACAAGGCTGGTATGTATTTTGGTCTTTTAGTTAATATTTCTGTAGCTAGGGTGTTTTTTAAATTGTAGGGTAGCTAGCCCCAGGCATCCCTGACCTCCCTCTGCAGATCGGCTTGGGACCAGCTTAGGCTAACACAGCCAGCACAACTGCAGTCACTCTTGCAGGCGATGCACTAGAACAGGTTGAGGCCTTCACCTACACGGGCATTGTCTTAGACAAGCAGGGCGGCACAAATGCTGACATAAAGGCAACAGTGAAGCAAGGTCTGCCTTCGTTCAGCGAAAGAATATCTGGAGCTCCAATGACCCAATGCTTCAAACCAGGACAACATAACAACAACATAAACTCAGTCCTACTGTTTGGAGCAGAAACTTGGAGGAAGTACTGACCCCCACTGATAAAGTCCAGACCTTCATCAACACCTGTCTGAGGAACATCCTCCAAATCCGCTGGCCAAACACCATCAGCAACAACGACCTATGGCTGCAGACTTCCTAACTACCTGCTCATGAAGAAATCATGAAAAGCGGTGCTGGGTAGGTCACACCCTCTGCATGTATGCATTAGAAAAAAACAGGCGAGCCCAGACCAGGAACCCTCAAAGGAAAAAAACAGGAAGGCAAGAAACACCTGGTGCTGAGGCCTCGAGGCTAACTGCAAAATGGGTTACACCTGGAGTCCGATTGAAAGAAAAGCCCAGAACGGAAATTGCTGGAGAGTCCTGGCTGATGGCTTATACCCCAGGAGTGGTAGTAGATGTAAGTAAGTCACTAGATATTGAAAATGAATCCAATAGCCAAGAAAAGATGCAGTTCTCAGTGCTCACATTGCTCGGTGAGCTCACCATCCAAGGTTATTTTTAACTGTGGCATAAAAACACTTCTATGGCTATTGTTTATTTATGCATTTCTCAGAGCTTCATAAGGTTTTCTATATCTAGTTCATAATGACCAGACCATTGTCATTAAAAGCAGCATGGCAGTAGTTTAAAAAGGATCACTGTGATGTTAAAAAAGCTTACCCTGTTCTCAGAGCAGGTTATATATATTTTTTATTTTCAAAAAACTTGTATTTTCTTCATTTAGGTTAATAAATAAAGTAGGTGATGTACAAGAAACGTTTTCGGAATAACGATAGTCATTTCATAATGTATTTACATGGAATTGAACTAAATGATACTAAGAGGCGTGGCCTGACCGTCAACCATAATGGCTGCTCGATTGTGAAGCTCCAGGGGACTCTGCCCAGCATTATGTAACACAGATGCCATACAGACCCTACTGGCCCACAGGGACCATGCGCCGCTCTCCTGTAGTGCCCGGGGTCTAATATGCCTGAACTACCTGCAAGGGTGCGGGGGCCTCCCGATTATTTCTGCTGCTGGAGGACAAGGTCACCGACTTGCCGGCCTCCTGGGCATGGGGGTGCTTGAGTGGGGCGCCTATCCTGCTGCTCTGTCCACTGCTTGCTCTTGTTGCAGTCGTCAGCTCCCGGTTAGTGGCTGTGCCTGGATGCCGGCCCTCGTACGACTGGACTTGCCTCAGGCCTGTTGGGCTGCTGCAGGGATGCTGGGGGCCTGGACCTGTGGATTTCTGGGCCATGTGGTGTAGCACGGTTGGTGGGGCCTGGTGCTATTCACCTCCGCGTCTCCATCCTGTGCAGTGTGCATGCTCCCACCATCAGATGTCTACACTGTGGCTCCCTCAGCTGCCCTACTTTTAAAAACATCCATAAGCCTAGACCATGGAATGCAGCGGGGAGTCACCAGTTTTGCTGTTCCTACTAGATCTGTCAACTTTTGCCAGTGCTTCCTTCACCTCCATGGTGGCCAGTTGTGCTACCTGAGCTGTGCGCCCTTTCTGCTGCTGCCTCAATTCCAGTGCCTTTCTGCAAGACCTCTACTTACAGATCTGTCATAACCTTGCTAACTACTTGCTTCCAAGCTCTAGGCCCTTGTCTCCCATCCATTAATTTTTCCTTTCACTGGAAGGCTGCTTTCCACAAACTGGTGCATTGATGGTGGTGTAGGCGACCGCAACTCAATACATTTTGCTTATAGTCCTGAGTCTCCTTCCGGTGCACTGCCCTACGTGCTCCTTCTGCCAAAACACAGAGTCCCACTGCTGCATCACAACGTGGGTCGTGGCAACCCCAGACAGAAACATCTATCATTTGAAGCCAGGAAAACAGCTAATCGAGCCCCTGTGGACAGGCCTATATCTGAGGACTCAGGATCTGGCGCTACCTCGGCGGCACCTCCCTCTGGTGACACAGCGACGATCATGGCTGAGCTCCGGGAGGGATTTCAGGTCATAGACTCCTGCTTCGATTCCCTCATTGCGAGGCTTGATCGCCTGAATGAACGCATTGATTGCCAGGCTCCTAGAATGAAGGGGGCAGAGCATGCGATATCTGAGTTGGAGGATGGTGCGCTGATACTCAAAAGCGTCCTGAAAGGGTGGAGCACCTCCTGAAAATGGTGGCATCAAAAAGTGAGGACTTGGAGGTGTGTTTGCACCTTAACAACGTTCACATTATGAGAGTGATGGAGTCGACAAATACCAGCCGTCTGGACAGTTTTGTGGAGAAACTCCTTGTGGACCTATGCGACAGAGAAGCCTTTTGTGCACCCCGACCCAGAAGCACCCCCTAAACTCATAATTGCTAGGCTTCTGAATTCCCGAGACCAGGACACCATTCAACATCTGGCTCGTGAAAAGGGGCCTTTGCAATATCAAAGTTTGTCCATCTCTATATACCAGGACTTTACAAAGCTGGTGCAGGAGGCATGTCCCAAGTACGCAGGCACTAAGGCACTGCTCCAGAAATGTAACATTTGATGCAAGATGTTATATCTACTGCGGTTGTGCATAGAACCGGATGGCAAACATCACATCCTTAACACTCCAGCTGAGGCTGTATCCTTCTGCAAGCAATGTCAACTGTGAATGTCTCCACACAATAACTAGAATTCCATGGGTTCTGCCCCCACATCACTGCTTCTCTCATAAGATGCCCATGCCTCAGAATGAGGTCTTCGGATGCCCTCTATATGTCAGCTGATACAATGCATGCTTTGAGGCCCGGTAGATGATGTTACACTAAGACACTTGTAGACTATTTACCACATTGTCAGCACTTCACCTGCTGTTCTTAGGACACTTAGGTTCCGGGTACCTATGTCAACATGGTTACATGTTTGGGTTTTCCTTTGTTTTTTGGGATCTACTGGAGGGATTATATTCACTGGTGTGTGTGGGGGGAGTTGGGATGGGTTGTTTTTGTTCAATATTACCACAGAAGCTGACATCTACTCGTCTTTGCAGTGTCTCCTGCTGTTTAACCGAATGGCCCAGTCCAAATACTTTACCATTATTACACTACTATACAATACTTATACTTGCACGACTACTGTTACATGTGTGACCTGGAATATTAGGGGCCTTAACAACCCAAAGAAGGGGAAGCAAGTATTATCTTATCTCAACAGACATGGCATGAAACTGGCATTTCTTCACGAAACCCACCTATCCCCTATATCCTACGCTGCACAATGGGGCCTTCACCGTTTCTTTGCATGTTATAGCTCCTATTCCCGTGGGGTATGTATATTGATCTATAAGAGTATCCCTTTTACATGCTGCAGCATTGTTTCTGATCCAGAGGGGCGATATTGTTGATACATGGTGAACTGGCGGGTGTCCCGGTTTCACTAGCCAATGTCTATGCCCCAATTGTTGATTCCCTGGAATTCTTTTCCAGTCTCCAGACTCTATTAGATCTCATGGTTGTCGACCATTTTCTCCTTGGAGGCGACTTCAATATTACCTGTGATCCCGTATTGGAATCTTTAGGCCCCACTGGAGTTACTAAACCTCACTCTTTACGCACACTCAGAGTCCTGTTGGGCACTTTTCAATTCTCTGATGCATGGCGCACCTGACACCCGTATACATCCGACTTTACTTTTTATTCATCACTGCATAACAGCTGGACATGCATAGACCACTGGTACTTTACCCCTTTGGTACTCTTGTGGCTGACTGACATTTTCCACCTTCTCTGAACTTTATCGGACGATTCTCCTGTAGTGGCCAAACTTAAAATTCCTTGTACCACTCTGATGTTCAGGACAAGGCGTTTCCTGGTAAGCTTCTACAGGATGAAGTATTTTGCACCAAGCTTCAAGAGGCCATTGTCGAATACTTTATATTGAACACTGGCTCCATCCAGAGACATTCCATATTATGGGAAGCCTTCAAGGTATACATGAGAGGCATCTGTATAACTAGGCACTCTGGAGTGCTGTGTGCTATCACAGCAGATCTCACCAAGGTGGAGAAACAACTTAATGAGATTGCTAACCAGACCCGCTTACATGCAGATCATACATCCATACAGACACAATTGGAGCTTCTGCATGAATGCCATGCGCTATCTGTACGTTTGGTTGCCCATCTCAGTAAATATTCTAGAGCCCGCCACTACAGAGAAGGGGAGAGACCTGGGCGAATTCTTGCTTGCCTCCTGCACCCCAATATCAAGCCTCTACCATCAGCTATACACCTCTCAGGTTGGCACGCCAGCCACAGCTGTAGCAGATTACCTGTCCAATATCGCCATGGTGTGGCTGGATAGCGGACACCAACATTTCCTAGTCTTCCTTATCACATGCAAAGAGATATCCCAGGCCATAGATTCTCTGAGTGGATCGAAGGCCCCGGGACTGGATGGCTTTACAGGGGATTTTCATAAGACCTATAAAGATATCCTGACCCCACAGCTGCTTGAAGTATACATGGAATCTTTGCAGCTAGGTACCCTTCCTCCTACTCTTAGGGAGGATGTTATTACTCTGCTGGTGAAAGAGGCAAATCTCCTTATCTCTACGCATCATATAGACCGCTATCATTGTTAAATCACAACAATAAGTTATTAGCTAAGGTTAGCGCTACACTCCTTGCACTCCTCATGGACAAAATCATCTCCCTCATGCAGTCTGGGTTTGTTCCTCATCGCTTACATTTTCACACTGTTTTTGTTGTGATCAATCAAATATCCCCAGACCTACCAGTAACAGCAGTATGGATGCCCTTGGATGCTGAAAAGGCATTTGATTCTCTTGAATGGCCCTTCCTACATGCCATCCTAACAAAGCTGGGAATCCCTGAAGGGTTTAGAGACTTAGTTACACTACTGTACACAACCCTGCTTGCATGGATTCGGATAAATGGCACCCTCTCAGAACCCTGCTATGTATCGTAGCTATGGACCCTCTCGTGTGTTATTTCCAGGAGCGTCACTTGGATCGCAGATTAAGGTTCCATCGATCCCCCTGTTAGTTTTCCTGTACGCCGCCGATATTCTCCTATTCGTCCATGACTTCTCCATTAACCTTCCTTCTCTGATTAGGAAGATAATAAGCTTTGGCGTCTTCTATGGCCTGTCTATAAACTGTGGCAAATCAGAACTGTTTCTATTAACTGATGCAGCTACCCAGTGCACCCTTGAATACACACTGCACTGGTGAGAAGACCCATCAAAATATCTTGGCATTTATCTTCATAACTTATATGGGCTGGCTAGCGCCCCCGTGTGCAATGGAACAGATTGACTCTTTCATACGAGTGGGGAGGATTCCCAGTCACTGACCTGTTCCTCTATTATCTGGTAGCCCAGGCACGCATTTTGTTTGGTATCACCATGATGCTCAGCTTCCATATCTCAAACCCGAACACACACAGGCTCTCCTATTCTCTCTCTGCGCTACTGCCACATGGACTCCCTAGAAACCTGGCAGAATTCCAGACGTTCCCACTACATGCTGGGCATGGTCTAAGCTTCTCCGTTACCTAAGACACAACACTTTGTACTCTGCACACCTTCCCTTATCAGGCAATCTGTTGCTTCCACTTGCCCTGGAACAGTTGACCCAACGCATATTAACTGCTCATCAGCTTTACAACCTGGGCGACCTCTACAGTGAGGCCATCCTGAAATCCATTGCCACATTGTTAGAGGGGCACAATGCAATGTGCATGGATGGTTTCATCCCGCACCGCTTACCTAGTACCTTGCGTGCCACTTTGCCTACATACCCACATGAGCCAATCACATTTTTTCTTCTTTCTTTGAATATTGTGGCACCCAATAGCATACACTTGATACCTCAACTCTACACCACCTCCTTCAAGTTAAGGCCTATCAGAGGGGAGAAATCCAGTATCGCATTGAAGCGCAACTTGGGACCTGTCTTGTAAACAATGGTATTATTGTGCTCAGACTAAACATATCTCAAATAACCATTGGCATAAACTGCTGCACTACAAATACTTACACCGCACTTATGTAACACTGCAGAGGCTTGCTAAGTTAGATCCCTCCCATTCACACTCCTGTTCAAAATGCTCTGCCGAGAATGCTGGCTTTGATCATTCAGCCTCGAGTTGTTCCCCAATCCTTACATATTCGGTCTCCATCCATACCACCCAGAAACAAATGACTGGACACCCACTTACCCCAAATCCACTCCTGGCATTATTAAGTTACGTTTAGCTGCTGCCCTCCATATCCGACGTTTCGTTGCCTTGCCCTTACTCCTTGCGAAGCGAAAGATTGCTCTCAATTGGGGCAGCAATACACTCCCTACCATGTCAGCCTGGCTGCGGGATATGTCCTATGGAGACACCACTAGCGAAACGTATGCAGCACTGCAGCTGCCATCACCCTGACCTAAATATATATGGCAGCCACTTCAAAACTATTTCTTGAACCTGACTTCCCAGCCGACGGATGGTTCGGTGGAGACTGCCTCATCTTAATAATGCACTGACTCCTGCACCCCATCCCTTATGTAGGACCCTACACAGACAGTTCTCCTGCGACACTGGGTGATCAATGCTCACTGCTTTCCCTAACCTCTTCCTCTCTGCTTTGCCTGTCTTCATTGATGTGCCTAATTACTGTATTCCCCATCCCAGCCATGTTTTCCTGCCCCTTTTCTCTTTGCCGGCTCCTTGATTTTTGTAATCGTGTTTCATGTCTTGGACTAACGGTGATGTCATTGCTATACTCCAGCTTGCAACTTATATTGCATAAAATCAAAATAAAGTTAAAGAAAAAAGAACTAAATGATGCTTCTTATATGCCATGACTTTTCAATACTGCCCAAAGACATTCCATCTGTTCTGGGTTGTGGTTTTTCTATTAGTTACGAGATGGTACCAACCACAAGGAAGCTATGTTTAATTAAAAGTAAGCCAAAAATACCTGTACAGTGAGAGGTAGCTGAAGAACAAAAAAATAGTAGTCTGCACAGTGGTGTGTGACCTTATCCACTCAGCACAAATCCTTTAAAGACAGCAACAACACAATAAAAAATAACTCAATTTTTAGCAAATGTGTGCCGTGCAATGGGTGGGAAGCACTTCTGCACATTTGCGATGCTGGTTCGAAACGCCTATGACAACACAGTTGACATACTTGGCTCCTTCATTGTCATTTCTCCTTGTCCTTTGAAGATATAAAACAGGAGTACAAGATTTGGGCCCTCATTATGAAAACGGCGGTTGAAACTGCCGTGTTCCTGCTGACGGTCAAAACACTGACCGCCAGCGTCCCCGGATCCCCACTGGCCGTATTAGGAACATTCCTCTGGGCCGGCAGGCGTAAACATTGTTTTCGCCCGCCAGCCCAGAGGAATGCCTGGCCGGGACATTGACAGCGGCTCCACATGGAGCGGCCGCCAATGCCTCTGTGCGACGGGTGCAGCTGCACCCGTCTGCGCGATGGGGCACTGAACAGCCCATGCCAAGTGCATGGGCAGTGCAGGGGCACCCCCTCCGCCAGCCTTTCCCTGGTGGTTTTCCCCGACAGGGAAAGGCTGGAGGATTAGGGACCATTATCCGAGGGGCAGCACCGCTGCCTGTAACGGGCTGTTGCTACCATCAACGGACCCGCCTGATTCTAAGAAACTACACGGCTCTGCCACTCCCGACCCGGAAGGGCAGTGCGGGCCGCCCAATTCCCTTTTGCTTCTGGAAGCGGAGGGGCAGAGTCAGCAGCTTCGCGCCGTTGGTGTTTTAAAACCAGAGTCCAGGGAAGGCGAAGAGGAGGAGACAGATGAGAAAAGAGCAGCATTACGGAAGACAGCAACGACGGGAGCCCAGAAGACACCACGGATGACTGTGGATCCGAAACACCGCTCTGAGACCCAGAGTCCAGCACCAGCACCACAGGAGGCACCCAGCGCGCATTCCGTCCATGCTTAGGGAAAAGCGTGGCCCCCTCAGGTGGGTGGCTACCCTAAACTGGGGAAAGGAAGGGGGTGGACGGGAGGAGGCTAAAGCGCTATATTGTTTTTTCTTTTTCTCATGTTACTTTAGGGTGAGGGGACAGCACAAGAAAAGGGAACAACAGAAGGGTATTTTGGTGAAGGGACAGCACAAGAAAAGGGAAAAACAGAAGTGTATTTTGGGGAGGGGACAAGACCCAGAGAAACTATAAGGAAGCAGAAACTAAAGCAGGAGGCAGGAAAGAGCAGAAGAAAAAGGGAAAGAAAATAACCAGGCAAATAGAGAGAACAGAGCAAGAGAAAAAGGAGCAACTATCACAAATAAGCTGCATAACTATAAAAAGAGAAACTAAGAAAAGAGAGAAGAAGAAGCAGCCAGCATAGGACAAAAGCAAAGGAGAGACAGACAAACGTTCAGAGAGAAGACAAAAGGGGAAAAGGGGAAGGAAGGACATAAAATAGAAGAAAACAAAAACCCGTAACAAAGGATAGCCTACTTACCAGTTCTTTGTCTCGCTTTTTACCCACATGCGCCTCCTGGGAGCCCTGAAACAAGAAGACAAGGAGAAGAATTAACGAAATGGGCATTGTGCACGCGGGAAACATAAACCACTTGACCCATGCCTTTAACTGCAAATAAAAGTCACCATAGCATTCGACCACTGACTACGTGTCTTCATTGCACCACCCGGCTACACTGCCCTGTCGGATAGTGATTCCGACCACAGCCAGGCTGCCTGACGGAGGCAGCCTGGTGGTGAGTGAGGGCTGCCGATGGCGGCCCTCAAGGTGTTCTTTATGTGGCGTGTGACCCGCCATGCTGGCTGGTGGGTTTTCCCGCCACGGCTGGCATGGCGGGCCACACCGCCAACTTCATAATGACCACCTTGATTTGTCATAATTTCATAAGTGTGGGAAACGTTTACACTTTTACCCTTTGTAAAAGGTAAAATTAATAATTCTTCAGCTGCCCTCAAACTAGACAGGGCTGCAACCATTCTCCTGAGATGCATTACACACCTGTGAGAAGTACACTTTAACTTTCGTTTGGAGAGTTGTCTCAAAGCATACCCAATGGAAACACATCCAAGGTGAAGCATGGAAGGGCTGACATTGAACAAGACATTACCTCAGTCACTCTCCTGTTATGACTGCCCATGCATGTGTGAATTTAAAGATATGGACCAGTGAGTGCCTTTGGGAATTCACATATTGTGCAACTGTATTCCAGTTAGCTCTACCAAAAATCAGTTAGTCATAATATACACCTAGCTGCTGTAAGTAAGTGGTTGTTAGAAACTAAGGGGCATATATACAAGACCCTAGCGTTACTGGAGTACCACTGTTTGTGATACTTCACTGGTTCTGTGAACTGTGCCATATTTATAAGCTGGCGTTAAACTACTTTTTGTGGCTTAACGCTGCCTTGTGAATATGGGCCATCCAATGCAGTTTTCTGGGGCAGAGGGGCGTGCAGTGTGAGTTGCTGTTGGCGAACCCAATCAACACCCATTGCTTTTTTAAACTGCCCCAGATTTACAGGGAAATGCAGGGATGGCGTTAGCATGGCACAACAAGGAGAAATCATTTTATTTCTCCTAGTGTTTGCTTTTTCTATGTTTGCAGCAAACATTGAAAGAGCAAAAGGCCATTAATGATAGTCTCTGTGCAGGAAAGTATCTTTTTCTGCACATAAAAAAACATTAAATAATGATGATTTGCTACTTCTCTGTGTGCTGCATTTTGCGGCACACACAGGACTAGCAAATCATCATTAATGATTGTTTATATGCAGGAAGGCACACCATACTGCACATAGACAATCATCCCTGCAGTGCAGGCACTATGGTGCACGGGTGCCTGCATTGGTGCTAGGCAGCTAAATTTAGTGCCAGCGCTAGGAGAAACACAGGGGCGTAGCATATTTTTGTAACTAGGGTGCATCCCTGCGTTTCAGGAGTGACGCAGCGCGGCGCTGCCAGTTTTGGCACAGCGCCGCACTGCGCCTCTTCCTTGAAAATATGCCCCTTAGGGGCTAATTACAAAGTGGTGCAGTACAGTGTGGGCAGGATTACTGGTGCAAGAATTACTGTTTCCAGATGAGAATTCCTTTCATGCACCAAGCTATTTTGAGTTCTTGAGACTGAAACGGAAAATAATGCCCAAGGACCAGAAAAATTGGCCTGTTTTGTCTCAATGCAGTACAGGTTTCGTTTCCGTTTCCGCTCGGTTATTTATCCTGCCTTAAACAAGAGGAATTCCTCTGCAAAAACAGAGGAAGAGACACTGTGGCAGAGGTCGAAATTAGTAGAATCGGAGGGGCCAACATGCCCATCATTTTTAATTTGACATAAACGGTTCCCGTACTTTTTCCTAAAAGACAACTGTCCCAGGGTGGTTAATTCCTAAAGTTGAGATGCTTGAGCTGAAGTGAATGGGAGGGAGTCCTCAGTGTTGTGAATTCGAGGGAGGCACAGACAGCTAAACAAGGAACAAGCTTTCTTCTGAGGAGGGGACTTCTGCCCGAAAAAATGAAAATGTGTGCAATTGGTTAATCTGCAAATGTAAAGGCTGCTTGAAAATCGAGCCTATCTTACATTGTGTATTATGCAAGCTTTAATATCTCACATATTAACAGTGCTTTCTGTCACAGACTGGGATCTAATTTTTTTTAAAAATATTTCCTTATTTGCCTTTTCAAGTCGTTTTTAGTGATCGAGAAGAGACACCAGCAAATCATAACAGTTATGGCAATACATAGATCAGCAAAAAATCACGATAATGCAACTTTAGTGTTTGAAACTATATGGGGGAAAATGTGGAGCGTATGTAGGCCAGACATCATTTGTTCGATGTTAGCCCCTGCATGGGGGAGGTGGGCTAGATACATTCCCCAAGTTAGTGCTATCAACATTTTTCCATTCTAAAGCAATGAACAGAGCTATACAATCTAAAACGTGTAACCAATCTGGAAACCTGGCGGACGCCATGAGAACTCAGTGGTGTAATCTCCATGAGACCAAATACTCAATACACCTGGGGGGAGTGTACGGGAGCTTCTTTGTGTAGCCCTGCGTGAAGAAATACTCTTCGTTCTATCCATCAGCAGAACATCCAGGGGTAAGGGCTCTTCCCCGCCTGTGGGGGTGGGTAGGAGGAGGGCGGATCAGGGGTGTTGGAATCTTGTTACGGGGCTCCCCAAATTCGGTAGGCTGGGAGCCATCCCACGTGGTGGAAGTACTCAGGCCTATTTTGGGCTGTATCAGTAATCAAGTAGGGGCATCAAGTTTGTCCTGTAGTAAGAGCACATAAATAACCCAGAGTGTGGGAGCACCTCCCTCCCCTCGGGTCCGTAAGTCATGTGTTATTGCATTAGCTTTGGTAGTTGCCCACCTAAGTACAACCCGGAGCCAGCAGCTGATGGGGTTGGTTTCGCTGCCTTCCATAACATAGCTGTTAGGCGCTTGAAGAGGGTCATCACCAGATTGGCGAGTTTTAGATAATGTTGTGCATAATAGAACAGTAGTGGATCCTGATGGCCGTTTTATACTGCTAAAAGGCACGTTCTATGGACACCCACTCTCAATTATTTCGCTATATGCACTCAACACTCTCCAGGGTGAATTCCTGTACACACCATCACCAGCTTTAGTCACAGATCCCCAAGCCACTAGTCTCTGAGGAGATTTTAATTGTGTACATTGCACTGCTTTGGCTAGATCAGTACCCCCCTGCCTGGGACACAGAGCCTACAGATGACCAAACACATTAGGCAATGGACATCCACAACACAACTCTACAATGTCTGGTGTTTGGGCTGCCCAAAGGAAGTGTAATGCTCTTATTAAGCTCCAGGCCAACATACAAGACCAGATTATGGGGGTGATTCTTAGTCGGCGGGCGGCGGAGGCCGCCCGCCAAAGTTCCCCCACCAAAATACCGCTCCGCGGTCGAAAGACCGCTGAGGGTATTTTGGGATTTGCCCTGGGCTGGCGGGCGGCCGCCAAAAGGCAGCCCGCCAGCCCAGGGCAAATCAACCTTCCCACGAGGACGCCGGCTCAGAATTGAGCCGGCGGAGTGGGAAGGTGCGACGGGTGCTGTTGCACCCGTCGCGTATTTCAGTGTCTGCATAGCAGACACTGAAATACTTTGTGGGGCCCTCTTACGGGGGCCCCTGCAGTGCCCATGCCATTGGCATGGGCACTGCAGGGGCCCCCAGGGGCCCCGCGGCACCCCCTACCGCCATCCTGTTCCTGGCGGGAGACCCGCCAGGAACAGGATGGCGGTAGGGGGTGTCAGAATCCCCATGGCGGCGGAGCGCGCTCCGCCGCCATGGAGGATTCTGCAGGGCAGCGGGAAACCGGCGGGAGACCGCCGGTTTCCCGCATCTGACCGCGGCCGAACCGCCGCGATCAGAATGCCCTGCGGGGCACCGCCGGTCTGTCGGCGGTGCTCCCGCCGACCCTGGCCCCGGCGGTCAGAATGACCCCCTATATCTTCTGCAATGCTGAGTTCTGACCCCGTGTACATAGCCCCAAATATTTCAGCCAGACAACGTCAGACCATAGCCCCCTAAAGGTGACCTTTCACTGGGGGGAGGACGGGGCCCTGATACTGACCTGGTGCTTGCAGCTGAAGGATTTCTAGATGCGGTGTACAGGGGCACAATCAGCACTAACTTGCTCCAATACTTTGAGGAGAATGAAGGCTCTGTTAGGTTTACATGCATTGAGTGGGATGCCATGAACATGATTATGAAAGAACATTGCATCAAGCCGTCATGGGGGAACAGGCATCGCCCTCGATACTGTATTGGCACTGGAGTCATGGCTGCGCACCACTGAACTTGAGGCAGTGACGGTGGGTGAGGCTTGTGCATGACTGTGAGACCTTAGAGGTCAGCTTAGGGAAGAAACGCACCACCTTAATATTCACTAATTGACTATAGGGCAACCCTGGCTTGGCAGCACGTAGATAGGGATAAACTGGGCCACATGTTGGTGTGCCTTCTGAGCTCTGCAGTGCCTAGGACCATTATAGGGCCGGGCCGTACTTCTAATAGAAAGGCACGTTTCATAGGGCAATATATGTGAGCTCTTTGGTCAGAACTATGAGAAGCTGTACTCCCTCCAACCCTTGCCCAGACTGCCTGCAGAACTACATAGCTGGGGCTGCCCTCCCCCGCCATGAGCCTTGACCCCCTGGAGTCTTAGAAGTTTGAGCAGCCCCTACAGCTCAAGGAAATACAGGCATCAATATGCCAGCTGGCCCTCAGTAAAGTCCTGGTAATGAATGGGTTCCCAGTGGAATATTATGAAACATACTGGGCTACTCTTGCACCTAAGTTGCTTTCAGTGTATCATAGGCACACCAGCAGGGTAGGTTGCCGCACTCTTTAAGTGAGGCCCTTAAAGTGGTGTTACCCAACCCCTGCCATGACCCTCTAGAGGTGAGTTCAGTTTGCCCTTTTTCGATGCTGAATATTGACTATAAAATCTTGAGGAAAGGGTAGTGAACAGATTGCTCCCAATGCTCCAGACACTGGTTCACTCTGATCAATGTGGGTTCATCCCCCATAGAGCTTCCACCTCCAATATACGTAGGCTGTGCCACAATATGAGCACGGTCATGGGGGTTAAGGAGCTCCCAGCGGCGGTCTCCTTGGACTTCGCAAAAGCTTTTGACACTCTGTGGTTTGTTACTTCTCCTGTTGGGGGTGCGGATGGTCCTAATTTCCTGGGATTGGTTAAGTTGCTATACACAGCACCGCGAGTCAGAGTGCAGATGTGACATCAAATATCTTGTCAGTTCAACATTGGTAGGGGTATGCCACAGGGTTGCTCCTTCTACCCTGTGATTTTTGTGCCGGCCATGGTACCCCTGGCCACCCTGCTGGGGTTGAGAGACGTGGGATGGGGTGTTGAGGTGGGACCTTAATGGCACACAGTCTCACTATATGCAGACGAGGTCCTGGTTTACCTGCAGAACTCTGGAAGAGAGCTGCCAGCTTACTATTTCTTTTGACCTCTGCGGAAACATGACGAGCCTGCGAGTAAACTGGGGAAAGTCCTCCATTTTCCCCCTAAAAAGGGTGGAATGCATGAACGCTGAGAAGCTGGAGCCTAACCAGCTGCTCGGACAGCTCAAGACATTTTGTTATCTTGGGGTGAACATTTACCACACTGACAAGGTCCTCCTTGATGGTAACCATGGCAGAACCCTAGCATCGCTACAGCTTTTGGATGCACCTGCCCCTGTCGTCTATGAGCTGGGCATACATTGCAAAAATTATATTACTCCTGTGGCTCCTCTGTTTCTTCGTGACAGTGTCAGTGATCCCTACCAGGGCCTTTTTCAAGGACTTGCGGAGCTTAGGCATAGCCTTGAGTGAGGCAGAGCAAATAAGCGAGTATCTATTTGAACACTTCATTGGCCATTAACGGAAGGTGGCCTGGCAGTGCCTTACCTTGAGCTTTATTTTGCGGTGACACAGCTGCAATGGCCTATGTACTGGCTGGTTAGAGATGCAGTGGGTGAGGGCAGATCAATCGGAGATGAACTGGGTGAATTGGGGATACTGAAGTGGCTGTTGTCAACTTCTGGCCTGCCCAAGGGAAAGAGTAAACTACCACGCATCACGAAGCACTGCAGGAACAGAAACATTCCGCTGCGTCGTGGCACTCCACCCTACACCCCACAGCTGCAACTCTGGAATATGCCCAGTATAAGGGCTCTGCTGGAGGCACATGATCAGGTGCCTTGGCAGGAGGTGGAAGTGCCCTGCTTGGGAGACCTACACAATGATGAAAACCCTGTGCTCCCTTACTATCTGCAGGATGTCAATGATCTAGGTGCTGGCCAATTCCTGGCAATGCACCTGGAGATTAGGAATACATGGAAGGAGGGCCCCATCCTTGTACCATGGGTTGCAGTGTATACTGATGCATGGGCTAGGACACAGGGCGGTTCCTGCTCTGTATGCAACGCTACACACCGCAGATGCACATCTGGCATTGCTGGTGAAGCCCTGCTGGGTTGCATGGTTGTGGACAGTCCTGTCTACTAAGCGGGGGGGATGGTGCTTAAGCAGGTGAAACGGGTGTCCCGCAAAGCTCTTCTGAAATTCACCCAGTTAACTATCTCCACCATACCTATCTTACAACACATAATCTCATAAGATATTTTCGTGGGTAGCCTGAGTGTGCCCCTGATGCAGCCAACACCACCCAACCTTCCTCCACACGGTGTGGGAATGCCCACCATTATCACAGGTATGGGTCCAAGTTAGGGAACATGTATCACAGGTGAGAGATTTGCACCTACCACCAGACCCCCTGCTCTGCTTGCTTGGTATCACTAAACGCACAACAAGCACTAAACATTGCTGAACATACCGGTATGCTTTTCAAGCGTACTCTCCAGTTGACGGGTCGGATCCAACGGCGCGAGGGAGGCAATGTTTTTTTGAGGGGATAGAGGTTTGGAGGGTTTTGGCCTAACATGCCCGAATATCCACTGTCCACGGGGACCAAGAGTCTGGGGTGGGGTTATTGAGCTCTCAGGTCAGATACCAGGAGAGCCCAGAGAGAGACTAGCGGGGACCAACCAGCACCACATAGCACTCCCAGGCAGCGGAATCGTAGGTGCTCCTGCACCTGTTCTTGGTACCATTGTGACAGTGTCCTTCAGGGATACTGCAGGGGGCCAGCACAGTCAGTTGGAGCACTGTTCAGTAAACCGCACCATCTCAGTCCGTTGTAGCACCGCAGGAGTAGTTCTCGATCCACTGTTACCCGGGCTGTGCCGGCCTGAAGTCCTTCATTGCTGCTCCTGCCCAGTATCCATCTAGGCCACGTGACCGCTAATCCTGTTCCGTGTACTGCAGCATGTGTCCTCCTTAGAGGGATGAATGAGATTTTCAGGCACTTCATGACGGGTCACTCTCTAGAACATTAATTTCTCCCTCTGTAGCCCCTCCTGGGTGATGCATTGCTATAGGATCCTCGCGCTCTCACTACACACAGGGATGGAGTGGTGGGGACAGCCTCTCACTCTCAGAGTCAATCAGTGCAGTATATAACAGGTCCCCAATGCTGCATTCTGGCCGATCGCACAATCCTCTCCACTCCAGCTGCCTCAAGGCATGTGATTTAACAGGAAGGGACCTCTGAGGGCCCCACGCAGCCCCTCCCCGCTCCAGGTAATATGTCCTCTGGCAGCTGATGGGAGAACGACCACCTCTCAACTGAGCACAGGACCAGGTGCCCGGTTGCTCCCCCCTACCTCGCTCTCCCCCCAGGTTGGAGGCGCGAGCCTCATGGGCCAGCAGAGCAGGCTCTGACGACAGGCTCACCACTTCGATCCCTCTCATACCACCAGTTGCAGCAGTGGACAGCTCCAGCCCTCTGACCCAGTATACAGCTGTGAGGGAGATAACGCCTTCAGGTTAAGGGTCCTTGTTGGGGCAGAGGATTGCAGAATAATGGATAATAGGTTTGGATTCAAGCAGAGCCTTACATGAATGTGACTACTCGCAATGCCATCGTGACCACGCCCCCAGGCTGTTACCTTATAACCCTAAAAGCAAACAAGTCTCCTGCCTACGTATTCCCCACTGCACGAACCAGAATTCAGTTCTGTGTCTCTCTGTTACATACACAAGCATGAGCAGTAATCACATTAAACAGCGTCACGCCGTTTATCAGCCGCATTGCAGATGG
The DNA here is from genome assembly GCF_031143425.1 of Pleurodeles waltl. Classification (NCBI taxonomy): domain Eukaryota; kingdom Metazoa; phylum Chordata; class Amphibia; order Caudata; family Salamandridae; genus Pleurodeles; species Pleurodeles waltl. Next base: position 192,060,406 of record NC_090439.1, read on the forward strand.
TGCGTCAAACATTTCCCCGCACAACATTCTCTGCGTGGATTTTCAGCTCTTGTTCTGCCAACTTCACCTTTCAAGGGCCCAGGGACTGGCTAGGGCACTACTTGGCAGGACAGGAGTCTCAGCAGAGAGTCCAGGTGCTGGCAGAGGAAGTCTTTGATGGCCCTGAGACTTCAAAACAAGAGGCAAGCTCAGTTCAAGCCCTTGGAGATTCTTCACAAGCAGGAATATACCACAAAGTCCAGTCTTTATCCCCTTTCACAGGCAGAAGCAGCAACTGCAGGATAGCCCAACAAAGCACAGTCACAGGCAGGGGCAGCACTTCTCAGCTGTTCAGCTCTTCTCCTTGGCAGAGGTTCTTCTTGAATCCAAAAGTGATCTAATTTTCAGGGGTTTGGGGTCCAATACTTATACCCCTTTCTGCCTTTGAAGTAGGTGTACTTCAAGGGAAAGTCTCAGACACACACCAGGGAGTTGGAGACTGCATTGTGAGAGGGCAGGCACAGCCCATTCAGGTGTAAGTGACCACTCCTCCCTCCACTCTAGCATGGATGGCCCATTAGGATATGCAGGCCGTACCCCAGCTCCCTTTGTCTCACTGTCTAGAGAGGATTCACAAACTGCCCAACTGTCAAACTGACCGAGACAGGGAATCCACAAACAGGCAGAGTAACAGAAAATGCCTACATTCTAAAAGTGGCATTTTCAAACTAACAATCTAAAAACCAACTTCACTAAAATATGTATTTTTAAATTGTGAGTTCAGAGACCCCAAACTCCAAATTTATATCTGCTCTGAAAGGGAATCTGCACTTTAATAATATTAAAGGGCAGCACCCATGTTAACCTATGAGCGAGATAGTTCTTGCAACAGTGAAGACTGAATTTAGCAGTATTTCACTGTTAGGACATGTAACACACATCAGTACATGTCCCACTTTTACCATGCACTGCACCCTGCCCATGGGGCAACCTGGGCCTACCTTAGGGGTGCCCTACATGTATGAAAAGGGAAGGTCTAGGCCTGGCAAGTGGGTACACTTCCCATGTCGAATTAGCAGTTTAAAACTGCACACACAGACACTGCAGTGGCAGGTCTGAGCGATGTTTACAGGGCTTCTAATGTGTGTGGTACAACCAGTGCTGCAAGCCCACTAGTAGCATTTGATTTACAGGCCCTGGGCACCTCTAGTGCACTCTACTAGGGACTTAATAGTAAATCAAATATGTCAATCATGGCTAGCCAATCACAAATACATTTTACACAAGAGCACCTGCACTTTAGCACTGGTTAGCAGCGGTATAGTGTCCAGAGTATCAAAAACAGCAAAAACAGATTTCAGCACACATCAACAACCTGGGAAGCAGAGGCAAAAAGTTAGGGGAGACAACGCCAAGGATGCCAAGTCTAACACGGGTTCCCCCACCTGAAAGTGGGGAGAAACTACCCACCTTCATGGGAGGTGTCATCACTAAGGCAGAAGAATCTGTACAGACCATCAACATTGGCTTGTTCTGTGCCAGGGCGGTGTTCCACCATAAAGTCCATCCCTTGTAGGGAAATGGACCACCTCAACAGTTTTGGACTCTCGCCCCTCATCTGCATTAACCATCTGAGGGGCCTGTAGTCTGTCTGAACCCGAAAGTGAGTCCCAAAGAAGCAGGGTCTTAGCTTCTTCACGGTCCAGACCACAACAAAGGCTTCATGCTCTATTGCACTCGACCTACATTCCCCAGGAAGTAACCTCCTGCTAATGAAGGCTACAGGTTGATCTAGGCCCTCTTTATTTAGCTGTGATAACACTGCTCCTGTATTATGCTCTGAAGCATCAGTTTGCACAACAAACTCTTTGGAGAAATCAGGTGCCTTCAGCACAGGGGCTGTGCACATGGCTGACTTCAGGGTATCAAAAGCTGTCTGGCAAGACTCTGTCCTGATCCCCTTCTTTGGTTACTTCTTGGAAGTCAACTCATTCAAGGGAGCAACAATGCTCCCATACCCCTTGGCAAACCTCCAATAATAGCCAGCGAGGCCTAAAAAGGTCCTCACCTCAGTCTGGGTCTTGGGAGGTGCCCAAGCCAGAATGGTGTCCCAAGTACACCACTGAATCCTGCCCTATTTGACACTTACTTGCCTTAATAGTGAGGCCTGCATTTTGCAGGGCCTCCATCACTTGCAGAGGTGCTGCAAGTGTTCCTCCCAAGTAGAACTAAACACTGCAATGTCACCCAGGTCGGCTGCACTGAAATCATCCATTCCAGCCAACACCTGGATGACCAACCTCTGGAAGGTGGCAGATGCATTTTTCATCCCAAAGGGCAGTACTTTAAACTGGTAGTGCCCATCGGGGTAGAAAATTCTGACCTCTCCTTGGCCCCCTCAGTTAAGGCAATCTGCCAATACCCAGATGTCAAGTCAAAAGTGCTAAGGTATTTAGCATCCACCAACCGATCAATGAGCTCATCTGCTCGGGGGATGAGGTGCGCGTCGGTCTTAGTGACTGCATTGAGACCCCGGTAATCCACACAGTACTGGAGTTCTGGTGTGGCACCAGGAGCAGAAGCCTTTAGGACCAAGACCTCCAGGCTGGCTCAAGGGCTACTGGAAAACTCTATTACCCCTAGGGTTAACATCTTTGATACCTCATCTTTGATGCTAGCCCTGACCTTATCAGTCACCCTGTAAACCTTCTGTTTAACAGGTGGACTGTCCCCAGTGTCCACATCATGTGTACACAAGTGTGTGACCCCTGGAATCATGGACAACAGAGAGGCAAACTGACCCAACACCTGGTGACAGTCCCTTTGTTGTTCTGAGGTCAGGGAGGGATAGAAGGTCACACCCTCCACAGACCCATCCTTCTCTCCAGCAGACAGGAGGTCAGGAAGAGGCTCACTCTCTTCCTCCACCCCACCATCTGTTGCTAGAAGCATTGTCAATTCAGTTCGCTCAAAGTGCGGCTTGAGGATTTCCCATGCAGGACCCTCAAGGGGTTCTTGGGAGTCCGACAAGTTCACCAGGTAGGTGACTTCGCTCTTGTGTTCCACCACCTCAACTGACCCAGTCCACTTGTCCTGGAGCGCCCTAAGCTCCACTGGTGCCATCACCCATACTTTCTGGCCCGGCTGAAACCCGACTAGAGTGGCATTCTGGTCATACCAGCATTTCATGTCCTATTGGCTTGCTTATAGGTTCTCTTGTGCAAGAGCCCTGAAGTGGGTAGTCTGCTTCCTAAAAGCCAGCATGTAACTGAATACATCTTGGAGTGGTTTACTAGGGGCTTTCTCTAAGCCCTCCTTTACCAGACTCAAAGGTCCTCTGACAGGGTTGCCATACAGTAACTCAAAGGACTAAATCCAAGCCCTTTCTGAGGCACCTCCCTGTAGGCGAACAGAAGGCATGGCAAGAGGACGTCCCACTTACCCCTCAAGGGCACTGACCCATGATCATGCTTTTCAAGGCGCGGTTAAACCTTTCAACCATACCATTGCTTTGGGGGTGGTAAGGAATGCTGAACTTATACGTTACCCCACACTCCAGCCACAGAGACTTCATAGAAGTAGATATGAAGTTGGTACCCCTAGCAGTTACCACTTCCTTGGGGAACCCCATGCGGGTAAAAGCACCCATCAAAGCACGTCCCACCACAGGGGAGGTGATTGACCTCAGAGGAGTGGCTTCTGGGTACCTGGTGGCATGGTCCACCAAGACCTGGATAAACCTGTTGCCCATGGCTGTCTTGGAATCCAGAGGCCCTACAATATCAACCCTTTCAGAGGGGGTATTAACCACTGGAAAAGGTTGGAGGGGAGCCTTGCATTTCCCCCCACACGTGCCACTTGCCTGACAAGTTTTGGAAGACCTACAGTGTGCATCTGAGTGCCTGAGCATCTGGGGCCAGTAAAAATGGTGACAAGCCTGTCATATATCTTGTCTTGCCCCAGATGTCCAGCTAAAGGTACATCATGAGCCAGACCCTTTAGGAAGGCTCTGAAGCACTGGGGTACCACCAGCACACGGGCTGACCCAGGCTCAGCAACCTTAGGCTCACTATACAGGAGGCCACCCTCTCAATAGATCAGGTGTGATCCTGGCTCTTGGCTAGCCACCTGGTCTGCAGCCTGCTGCCGCAAACCCTCCAGAGTAGGGCATACCTTCTGTGCTGCACAGAATGCCTCCCTGGTGGGCCCCCCTTCCTGCTGCCACTGTGGCAGCTCAGAGACCTCCCCCAGCTTAGCCACCTATTCCCCTATAGGTTCCGGGGCATCACCCTCAGGTTCGGCCTCCTCACGTACCATGGGAACTGGAGGACCCCTGGGCCCCTGTTTGAGGCTCCAGGGGCTTCTGACCACCCTGGCGGACTGCCATGGACCAGGTACACACACACACACAAACACCCAGGCAGACCCAACATCTCCAAGTGCGACCTGTGTTCCACCTCCTTCCAAGGGGAATACCCCATGTCATTGCCAAGCAAATAATCTATAGGCATGGTTGGACTCACAGCTACTTTCAAGGAAGCTCAGACCCCCCCCCCCCCCACCATTCAAAGAGAACCTGTGCCACTCTGCACAGGCACTCTGAGCTGTCCACTGCAACTACTTGGTGACGTACACAGGGATCTATCTGCTTTTCAGACATTAGGTGACTCCTCACTATAGTCACACTGGCTCCTGTGTCTCTCAGAGCCTCCACTCTCTGTCTATTGATCATCACCCACTGCCTGTACTTCTTAGTATTTTCAGGCACAAGGGTTCTCTGGACCATCTCAATGTCCTCTAGTGAGACAAGGGTCATTTCAGCTGGCTCCCACCCACCTGGAACCAACTCCTCCCCAAGAGCTACACTGGCCAAACCCTGTGACTGAGCACCAGTGGGTGCCCTTGTCTCCTTGGGATATTTGGGATCAACTCTCACATGACCCCCCTGGTCACATGCATAACACTTGCGTGGACCCCCCCTCCACAGGTTTCTCTTTGGAGAACCATGGCTTCTTTTCACTGGGGGGTTGGAAATCCTTACCCTGGGAACTAGGTTGGGGTCCTTTAGAGAACTCCCCCTGTTTACTCTTGCCCCCCCTTCTTCTAAGAGGGACCCTGCCCACCCTTGGTGTGGTCGCCCCCTACCTCTTGTGGACCCTAGTGCTCTCCCAATGGTCTGCTTGCTGTGCAGGCTTCCTGGGGTCAGTCAGCTTGCTGTCAGTCCGGTGCTGACACAGCTATGGAAAACAAAGACATTACAAGTGCTCCCAAACAATTAAATTGTAAAGTCCCTCATACGATCTTACCTTACTGCCATTTACCCAACCGTCCAGTGACCTGCAAAAAGAATATGCACACTCCAACCAAGTTTGGGACTCTTTCTTTTTGTAGGACCTAAACCTGTCTTTATACTTCTCTGGGGTCAGACCATATCTTGTAAGTAGGGCGTCTTTCATTATGGTGTAGGTGAGTACCTGACGATCCCCTAAGGATGTTAGAGTGTCGCTCCCTCTACCTCAAAGTGCTTCCACACACCGGTCCCCCAATGTGCCTCAGGGACCAGGTTTGTATGGAGAGCAGACTTGTATCCCCTGAACTCCAAGTATATGTCATCCTCCATCTTATAGTGCTTCACTAAGTCTTTAGGAATGTGTATCCTTCTCTCAGGCTGCACTGAGGTACTGCTGCCACCATCCCTACTGGACTGGCTCCTCTGATCCAGCTCCCTCAAGCTGAGCTCATGAGCCAGCAGTAACGTTTTATCTTCAATGGCCAGTCTCCTCCCTTCCATCTCCAGTTTGAGCCTCTCCAATTCCATCTGGTGACTCCTCACTGCCTGTCTGTCCTGTTATTCCTCAGGAGTTAGACCCTTGGATGACACGCTGCTACCTGCTCTGGAGACCCTCACCCCCAGGCATACCAGGTACATCCACTACGCCATTGTGTATACTCTGCACTTCCCCATCCTCATCCTCCTCCTCTGTGTGCACCCCAACCTCCTTTGCTGTCACCCAGGCCCTCAGTGCCTTTTTCAGCTCCTCCTTCCTGGTGGAGCTCTTAATGGGACAGGCAGGATCCTTACAGAACTGTTTCAATTGAGCAACTGTGTAACTTTCTGGTTTCCCTAACTCAAAACAGCTCCACCTGCTGCATCTCCAGGTTGAGACATGATGGCAAATCTAAAGTACAGAGTTCCGAGGCAGAAAAAGAGTTCCCAATGAGAAGTTCAAGAATCAATGAAAAGATCACCAAAACTATGGAAGCAGCAACAATTCCAAAAAGAGCAAAAGCAAAAACAAGTACCATGTGGTCATGTAATGGTCTGCACTGAAAACAGTAGTGTATGCTTAATTACTTTATGTCAAGTACAAATACAGGTCCAATCCCACTGCTGCCACCAATGTTAGAAATGGGGTCTCTGGTTGGCAGTCAGTTTGAACTCTGTCCAAGCAAGGACCCTCACTCTAGTCAGGGCAGTGGAGAAACACACTTAGATAACCCCTGTTTACCCCCTTGGCAGCTTGACACAAGCAGTAGGGCTTATCTCAAAGGCAATGTCTAAAGTATTTGTACCAACACACCCAGTAATACAGTGAAAGCACTACAAAATGGACACCACACCAGTTTAGAAAAATAGGTAATATTTATCTAAACCAAACAAGACCAAAGCAACATGACCTTTCACTTCCTTATTTAAACTCACCAGGAAGACCAGCAATGTGTGATTCTGACTCTCATGTGTTGAGCGGATGCAGATGGAGACAGATACTAGCGGTCTCATATTTAAAAGGTATGAGTACTCTGCAATGGAAGTAGTGTTTTTCTAGATTTTATATTGATCGGTTAAGCAATTTTAATATTTTAATCTTCATGGATTTGTTTACTTGGGCTTCTAGGTTGAAGTCCCCTTGTGTGATGCTACAGAATCTATTTTTGCAACCTGTTGTAACATAGCAGAATATAGCTATTCTGGTTGGGAGCCTGACACAGTATAGTTTATGTTGCACGTTTGCTATGTTTTTAAAGTATTTTTTTAACTTTCCTTGTCATTTATGTGGTGGCTTATACTAATATCCAGACCTGTGTTTATGGTGTTTTCTTGAGTTCAACAGGCGGTACACATTGTGTGATTTGATTGATTGCACATTCTGTTTTATCATAAATTTTCCTTATGTGTAGGTATATTATTTAACAACACTGAGTCTGATGATGGTCTGATGGACCTCTGACTGCGCCACAGGCCGAAACATCAACCTTACCCTCTCATTTGACAAGGTGAATTGAAAGTCCATGATATTGCTTGAACTGGGACTAAAAACCAGGCAATTATTGTGCAGGACTGTGTCACGAGGAGAGTTATAACCCCTTCCTGGATATTCTGTTGGGATTCAATCTTGTGATCTAGAGGGGTTGTGTACAGTGTTGTTGTTTATGAGATGGACATTTGTTGGATTTGCTGTACACTTTTTTGAACTTCCTGAATCCTACTGAGTAATATGTTGGATTTTATCAGTACGGAGTTGTCTTATTCATTAAGTGAAGACTGGATCATATGTACACATAAAATATCTATAAAAAATCCTCTAGGAGCATGTTTAAGTGAACCAGAAATAAACACAGCATCTCATCATCAACATCATCAAATACTTTATTCGGTTCATATAAAACCATAAAATACATAAAATATATAGATACATACAATTTTCTCACATGTATAATAAATAGCAATATTAATAAAAAATGTGGATACCAAAAGCAGCATATATATAATTTAACACAGCCTGTATTGTCTCTTCATCTCCCAAATTATATAGATGAGAGAAAGCAAGATGGCTAGACCTAATGCCCTTGGCTAAAAAAACAGGGCATAAAACCTTTTTCTTGGAGCAGCATACAAAGTGCAAAAGAGAACAAAGTGCAACGTGCTTTGATGTGTTTTTCCATCACAACCACATGGGGGGAGTTCTTTAAACCAGGTACCACGAGTAGGGAATGCTACTAAATTATGTAATATGTTTAAACGTAACCTGGTAAATAAAAACCTGTGCTGCTTGGAACTAATAGTAATCAAATATAGCATAGGGTGTGGTTTCTGTAGTGGCGTCCTCTCCTGATTTCCATCTGTAGCTATATTTGAATTTGAAATGTGAATTGAATGCCAGTATATCTCCTTGGTACTTTTGATGTCCCGTCTCACCAAAAGATCCGGGGTAAGGAAAAACTCCCCAAGACGGAGAAAAATAGAATGAACATATATGAACCAGGGTATGTCCATCGATCGTGATAGTGAAAGACAGTCATGGATTACCATCCTACACAAGTGGGCTCCTGGATGTAACCAGATTTTTAGCCATAACAATACAGGCTGAAGCTTTCTGTGATCAGATATGTCCCTCAGGCCCACTTCTTCATGACAAAACTTAACTGAGGTCGATTGTGGGACTGCAAATAGCCTCCTTAAAAACTTGTTTTCAACTACCTGTAGACTTGAACAATTAGCGTGGCCCCAACCTCCTGCTCCAAATTTTGCATTAGAAAGGCATTTACTTATAAAAACAGTCAGCATCTCTTTGACCCGTTTATGCCCCAGTTTTTTAGAAAATCTAAAAAGAGCTTCTATGGCTCTTTGAAATTGTGTTACACATACATTCACAAAAAATTTCCAGTTAAAATCTACAACAATGGGGAGGCCCAGATAGGTAAAATTTGGGACCTTAAGTATTTCTACCCCTTCCAATATGAATTTTTTAGTTTTTGCTAATTTTGGACCACTCTTCATCACAAATGATTTAGTTCTATTGATTTTAAGACCGAGGTTACCCATAAATGTATTAAAAGCATTTAATAAAATTTGGAGGCCATTTTCTGTCCTTGAGATCAGAACGGCATCATCCGCATAAAGGAGAACTGGGATTGGAGAGTTATTGATGAGTGGCAAATCCTTACCTCTTGCACATAAAAACTTTTCCAACCCATTTATATAGAGAAGGAAAAGAAAAGGGGCCAGCACACAGCCCTGTCTAACACCTTTTAGTGAAGGAAATTTGTCTGTTGAGTCACCATCCTGGGAAAAATGGACTTGTGCCAAGGTGCAAGCATGAAGTCTACTGAGTAAGACAATTATATCTTTGTCCACCCCCATATTTAGCATAACAGTCCACAGTTTCACTCTATCAACTGTTTCAAAAGCACAGGACAGGTCCATAAAGTCTAAATGCACACAGCCCTTTTTAGCCTGCGTATATTTTTTAACTATCAAGGTCAAATTAAGGGTTTGTTCAACTGTGCCCAGCCCGGGGCGAAACCCATACTGCACCCTTGATAAACAGTTAGTTTCCATTGCCCAGTTCTCCAGTTTGTTTAAGATCACTCTGCCTAATATCTTAACTGAGCTGTCTAAGAGGGAGATTAGGCGATAACATCGTGGATCTGCCCTGTCCCCCTTTTTAAAAATGGGCACTATGATTGCCTCTCTCCAAGTGTCTACTAGAGGACCTATCATAACAGATCTCAAAACGTTGGTAAGCAAAGGTCCCCAAAAATCTGGGAGTGCTTTATATAGGTTGGCAGGAATTTTATCTGGGCCAGGAGCTTTTTTCAGAGGGGCAATCTTGGATGGCCTGTATTATATCAGCTACATCTATTGTGTTACAGAAAGCTGCACCTATCAAGGCATTACTTATTGCCATAAAACTGTTCATGTCATCTTGGGAGGTATCATTCGCTGTAATAAACATTTTTGAGAAATGGTGCACCCAGGCCTTTGCTGGGATGACGGTTTCCATTATCGTTTTATCCTTATCATTTAAAAAAGTGGAATTAGCCACCTGCCAAAAAGCCTTTGTATATATTTTTTTATTTGCTTCAATCAGCTCATCCCAGGCGATCTCCCTCAGTTCAGTCTTCCTAGCAGCAAGCGCGCCCTTTTATGACCTTCTTGCCACTTTAATAGCATATCGATTTTGAGGGAAGAGATTAGTTATTTTCTTTAGATCTTTAAGGGAAGAGGTACATACATGATTAAACCAACGAGGTCCTCTCTCTTTGCTGGTACAAGGACGTTACAATTTATCAGCCATATACCTTGTCAAGGAAGAAAAAGTCTTGACAATTTTGTGGGAGGCATATCTTCCCCAAAGCAGTCATGACCTCTACCCTTTTGTTCAGCATTAGATCTCTAAAAAAACTGTGACTGTCAATTTTCCCCCAGCTAATAGTTAGACCTTTCTGGGCAGAGAGCTTCATGGCTGGGTGTTGTTCCTCTACTTTTAAATCCTTGTCCAAACCCAATCTTGTTTCTAGAGTTAGGGGGTTATGATCACTAAAGCAAGTTAACGTCACCCTAAACTTCCCAACAAAGGGGGTAAGTTCTCTAAAATAGAGAATAAAATCAATTATGGTGTGGACATCACCCCTTATAAACGTGGGAACCCCTGCTTCCACAGGTGTTGGGAATTGCAAAGAGTTGGTCACCATCACCCCATTGAGCGCATTTCCTTAGGGGGAATGTTTAAAATGCTGCATGGGACAATCATATTCATCAAGAAGCCCACAACAGTCCAAAAATTCTGATTCACAGAGATAGGCATTAAAATCCCCAGCCCATATTATTCTGAGGTCCTTCTTGTTTATATTCATTGCCCTATGCATCATATCCTCAAGATTGTCAATCACTCTGGTGTCTGACAAATCAAAAACATTATTGTAGTAATTAATCAGCAACACATCAAAAGGCTCATTTAGTTTCAGAGATGGGGCCAAATAGTATGGGTATGCATCGAAAATGCACAATTCCACCCCTTTTACCATTACTGATACAAAAGTGGCCAGGCCTCCCTTAGCCCTGCCCACAGGGGACTTGGTTGCGTTTTGAGGAGGCATGTAAAAAGCTGTTCGCAGCCTTGCACGTTTTTGTAAATTTGCTGCAGTGTTCACTGGGTTTTCCTGAAGGACGCGTTTAAAAGCAATCCAGGCAAAGATTCAAGAAATTGTCATCTATTGAGCAAATATTTTTGATGTTGGCTGGGGTTTTGAATTTTATTCGAAAAATATTTTAAAACAGTTTGCACATCTCAAATAGTTCAATCAACCAAGCAGTTTGAATTGAACTTGGATTTAGCGCTTGTAAATGCTAGACACAAACTAAGGCGTTATCTTTTTTTTTCAGTTCCTAAAAAATGCGGCATCTGACAATTTCTCTACTAGGCTGGCAAGATACTGTTTCATTTACACAGTTCCATATAAAATGGCACTTTTGAGTTTCTACATTACTTCAATGCTTGGTTATTCCAGATTTGCCAAGAATTATGATTACATATTGGGGGTCATTATGACCCTGGTGGTCTTGCCCTGCCACGCTGGCAGTGTCGGCCAGACCCCCGACAGCGTGGCAGTGGAGGACTGCCAAACTATGGCCATTGCAGTGAACTGGCTGCATCGCATCCAGTTCACCGCCTGTAACGCCAGGTGGGTGGGACCGCCTGGGTGAAGGCTGACTATCTTTGGCCCGGCGGTCCACCTAACATCGCCTGTGGTATAATGAGTATCCTTACTGTCAGGGATTCCTTGGCATCAGCCCTGCCACGAAATCCCTTGCGATAAAGATACTGGTGAAAGGAATACTAATTCCTGTTGCCACTACACGACTCCCCAACCCCCCATCTGTAGGAGCTCCCCACCCCCATCAGGAGCCTCCCCACACCCTGAAGCAGTGATGCCCCCTCCCCGATCCCCGTACTGACCTCCAATCTACATACTGACCCCCCCTCTCCTGATCGACGCACGCACACACCACACATACAGACATACATGAACACATCCATGCCCACTCTTTTACACACGGCCACAACACTCCCCCACCCCCTGCATACACGCATTCACACAAGCACACAGACACTTGCACACACATGCACACAAACACAGACAACACCCCCCCATCCTCCCTCCATTCACACACACACACACACACACACACCCTTTCATGCACACAACCCTGTTGGTCGATCACCTTACCTGGTGGTCGTCCAGGAGGGAACGGGGTCCATGGGGCCTGCACCGCCCCATCACCCCCAATACCGCCATGCCGATTACAAAGTTGTAATACGGCGGGCGGTGTTGTGATGACATGGCAGTGCCAGCGGAGCAACCTCCACTAGACCGCCGACCGCCAGTATGGCTGCTGTCAGCTCTCCACCCAATTTACAGTGGAGTGCTGCCAGGTGTCATAATATGGTGGTCTCAAGACTGCCATCACTGGCGGTGTCCTGGGGGGTGTTACTTCGGCGGTCAACTGTTTTGACCGACAAAGTCATAATAAGTGCCTATGTCTCCAAAAGTTTTTTTTTTTTCATGTAGCTGTGTGACTATCTAGTAGACACATATGTCTCCAAAAGTTTTTTTTTCATGTAGCAGTGTGACTATCTATCCATCTGTCATTTTTTGGACTCTGATTGCATTTTAAAACTTTAATTTTCTTTTTAAATATATAGAATATGTTTCTTGTTGTTTTGTAAGGCTTTGTCTATACATTCTGTTTTCCATCCCACAGAAGATTGTGTGCCTTAGATAAAGCGGAAACTTATTTTTTGGGTGTACAAATCAAGAAACGATTCAGAGTGCAAAGAAATTATAATTTCAGACTAAGGGGTTCCAGAATTATTTTGCTGAATGTACATTCATTCTTCTATCCAAGATATCAACATAAGGCTATTTATTACCCTTTTAATTCTGCTAGCCATATTTGATGAAATTGCTAAAGCTAAGATTCAGAATAACCCGTTTCTCGTATTTCCTCGATTTAGGTTCGAACTTGGATTCTTACTGTGGGCTACACAACTGCATTTGGAGCAATGTTTGCGAAGACCTGGCGAGTTCATGCTATTTTCAAAAATGTGAAGATGAAGAAAAAGGTTAGCAAATAATTATTTTTCAATCACAAATCATATTGAGTAAAAATTTAGATATTTCCTTGTTGATGTTTGATTTCTGTTTAATGAAGGGTGTCTCATGAACTGCTTTCCCACCTAGAACTCTGATTTAATGCAGGAGCAGATACTATACAGAAAACGACAATCTGAGTGTGTTAATAACAACAAAATAATACACAAAAGTGTGAGTTTACTTTTGTGACTAAGGCTCTGTCTGTCCTAAGAAACCACCAACTGGTGGGACCTCTACAGGGGTGGCCAAAGTGACCTTAAAGGTAAGTAGTCCCCACGGGCAGGTCACAGGCCATGCCCTGATCTTTGTTAGCTGAGGAATAGCATTAGAGGGTGAGCTTGTGGGGGGCGTGGCTAGTGAAAGTAATGGCAGATTCTTGAAACTCTATCTCCGCCTTGGCCTATAATAACTCCTGGGTAAATATCCCGCGCTGAGCACCATCCGATCCCAGCACTGCAAGCATAGGTCTGGGGGCGAGACTGGGGGATGGCTGGCATGACTTTTGGATTCTGGGCACCCCCCTCTTTGGGCTGTGGGCCTGCTGCTGGCTCGGAGGACATTGGTGGGTGTGGCACCTAGGCCTCCATGGCCCCACTGTGCCCCGGGAATGGGGAACAGCCCACTGAACACCACTGCAGAGTGTGGTTGTGATTTCATCCAGTTGTGTGTTATACTCACTGTGCATTCTAGGTTTGTTGAGGTAGTGGCATTCCAGTGAGGACAGTTACTGTGGATCTGGCTGAGGGATAGCCATGCTCTTGTTGTAGGGATTGAGGGCTTCTTAAATAAAGTCCTTTTACATATTTTTGTGTTCTGTTGATACCTTGGAAGGAGGGTACAGAAACTTTGTGACAAGGGAAGCCACTGGACCCCTGCAACTGACGAGGTGCTTTGGACCCAGCAGTATCCTGCGTGAGCCAGTCTGTGGTGTTGGTGTTGCTGGGAGCCTGGGATGCGGACATACTGGACACGGCAAGGTTCAAGCTGCATTCCGGTGCAGTACCGGGTGCCAGAGGTGGACGCGGCAGTGAGAGGGAGCAAAGGTGAGATGTTTATTGGGTGCAGACCAATGGGCTCAAGTGAACTTCGGTGGTCTCCATTGTGCTCCAGCGCAAGCAGAATCACAAGTAGGAAGTCTGAAAAACACCCTGCGGCGCATGCCTACGTCAGTTACATCTCTACCACCTTGGAAAAGGAAAGTATTCCTTAAAGCACACTGAATTTCACAGTGAAGCACACACTTTTGTGAAATAAACGTGCCAGTTACACATTGTCAGTGAATCGCATCACTCAGATTCTACAGCGATGTGCATGCTTCATTGACACACAGTATTAAAACGCTCATTTGCATTTAATCAGCGATGTGTAACCTACTTGTCTCTGCACTGGGCTTATATTAACAGCACTCACAGGTCAGTGACTGCAAATACATGGGCACATCTATGTATTTGTGATACACACACCTACAGACTAACACAGTTCTTTAGGAGCAAGATAAGAACTCTGTTACTAGTAACACTTCAAAATCTCCTACAGAGTAAATTATCGAAGAACTTCACCTTAGGTCTGTTTTGAACTCAAAGAAGATATCATGCAGGCACAGAGTGCAATTGCCACCCCAACTCTATTTTTATCCCAGTCAGGTCCGTTAAATGTGGAATGGGAAGACTAGATTGACATTTTGAGACTTACTTAGAAGCTTTAAATGGGGGGAAATGTAGTGATGCCAGAAAGAAAGCATTATTGTTGAACACTCCTGGTAAGGAGGGTCAATGTGTCTTTAAATATCTTCCGGTGTACACAGAACCAAATAGAAAATCCAGTAGAAGATGTGTATCTAGAAGCGAAAAAATGCTTAGAACATAGAATTGCAAAGGAGGTAAAGTGATAATGAACAGATATATGTTTTATACATGCACTCCAACAGAAATTGACACAATTGATGAGTTTGTATCTACATTAAGAGAGTTATGCATGAAATTCATGTTTGAGGCAATGACAAATGAACTTGTGCAGGATCAATAAATAGTCCATTGCAAGAATAAGAAAATTCAGAAACGACTATGAGTCGCTAGAAATACATCTCCTAAAGATGCCACAGAAATGGCTAAAATGTTGGAGCGGTCACAGTTGTTTATGAGAGAAATAGAAAAGAAAGAAATGGATAGTGGAGATGTGTCAAATGTATCTACAAGTGTATCACGTGGGAGCAGTGAGTAAGTTTGGTGGTTCCTTTACTAAATCTAAAGTCATAAACAAGACATGCTATAGATGTGGAAGCAATTTTCATACAGCTGGGTATAAGATGTTGGTGGCAGTGAATAAGTACTGCAGGAAATATTTTTGTAAAGGTCACTTTGCTTCCGTATTTAGGCAGATTAGTAGATTTAGAGTATTTACCATAGATGAAGAGTGTTTATCAAAGGGTACTGAGGAATGGGAAGATCACATTCTTTGTGTTGATAGCATGAATAATAGGAATGACAAATTATCAAGAACCGTAGCTGTGTTTGTGAACAATGGTAAAAGTGTAGAACTTGTGGTAGATTGTCTTTCAATGTACATAAATATTCCACAAAGTGTGTTCACTAAGCACTCATCAGAAGCTGACTTACTACATAAAGATATTCATCTGTCTAGGTACCAGGGGGAGACTATCAATTTGGTGGGATATTTGGAAGCAAAACTATGGTTTGAAGGGAGAGAGACAAATGGAAAAATATATGTAGCATAAGATGGGCCACCCATATTAGGGTGGGTACATCAATATGATCAGAACATTATTATAAATCCAAGGGGGAGGCATGCAAGTAATGGTGGTTGACAAATTGTCACTTAACGATATTTTGGATGAAGCACAGAAAGTATTTAAAAATGAATTGGGTCTTCTCAAGGAATGCATCCATAAAATTCTGTTGAAGCCCGATGTGCCCATTTAACTCAATGTGAGGAGAGTTCCCTTGGTTGCTTGCAATGCTGTGAAAGAATTGTTGGATGAGATGTTATTTAGTGGAGTAATAAAACCAGTGCAAGCTTCAAGTTGGGTATCTTCAGTAGTCATTACAGAGAAAGCAGATGGCCGGTTCAGATTTTGCATGGATTTAAGATCACTCATTCAAAATGTTGTGGTGGACACCTATCCATTGTTCACTATTAATTAATGAATATTGGCATTGAGTGGTGGAAGGTATTTTTCTAAGCTTAACTTGAAGAATGCATGCTAACAAATCAGGTTACATGAAGAATCTAAATCACTCACATCTTATCACCACACAAGGCACGTTTCATTTCACTTGAATGCTCTGGTTTATACTCAGCAGCAAGTGTATTCCAGAGTATGATGGGGGAAGTGTTCAAAGGTATGGAGAATATCTTGTACTTTCAAGGCAAAGTGTTACTTTTTGGTGATACTGTGGAGCAACATAACATGCATCTCAGATAAGCATTACACAGAGTGATGGACGCTGGATTGACCTTATGTCAAGAAAAATGAAAATTTCTGGTACAGCTGGTGGAATATTTGGGATACAGCATCACAGCAGAATTCTTGAGAATATTGTTGAAAAAAGGCAATACCTTAGACTGGAGACAGAAACAACAGGAATGCTTTGAATCTGTCAAAGATGAAATTTGTAAAGCTGGTATCTTAATTCCATTTAACACTAAATTTAAGTCAACACTTAAGGTGGATGCCACCTCCAGTGGCATTGGGGTGTTTTTCCCAAATACATAATAGGAAAGAGAAAACTGTTGCATTTGCCTCACTAATTCTGACCCACCTCTGAGAGGAATTATTCAGTGATTGAACACGAAGTGTTAGTTGTAGCATGGGGTGCAGAATACATCAGAAGATACCTGTGGGGAACTAAAGTTCTCCTACATACAGACCACAAACCATTAATCAAAGTGCTGTCAGTGTGAGGAGCAGGCTATGGCTCAGCTAGATTAGCGGGGTTGGCTGCCAGGCTTCAGAAATATTGCTATGTTGTAGAGAATGTTCAGGGTTGGACGAACTGCCAAGCTGATTGTTTGTTAAGAATATCCCTTCATTGGCAAGTTGTCGACAGACCTGCCGCCTTAGACAAAGAAAAGGAAGGGACGATAGCCTGGGTCAAGGAGATGATATTGGATCACAAAATTCTAGATGTTAAACGATTGGTACAAGAGGGAGGAAGGAGAGAAAGCACAGTGCCAATATCAGACCATTAGTGCTAGAGGAATTGTCTTTTTTGTGTTGACATGGTGTTAATGAGAGGTGAAAAATGTGTGCCACCATGTGGTCTTTGACCTAGTTTCATAAGCATGGCACAGTAGGGACATTTGGGGCAGTCAAGTGGTGGTGGTCTGGTATGGATGAACATATGGATAAATGGGCTGAGAAGTGCATAGTGTGCAAGGAAAGTGAAAAAAGATTGAGGCCCGTATTTATACTTTTTTTAGCGCCGCATTTGCGCCGCTTTTTGGCACAAAACGGCGCAAACCTACAAAATACAATGGCATTTTGCAAGTTTGCGCCGTTTTTGCATCAAAAAACGACGCAAATGAGGCGCAAAAAAAGTATAAATACGGGCCAGAGTGTAGGAGTGAAATTAGACGTGGGCCACATCTGATCAGGGCAGGCCGTTGCACACTTTAAGTCTGGATTTTATTGGACCAATATACGAATTGAGGAATGAACGGAGATATGCCATGGTTGTTGTAGATGTTCATTCAAAATGTTCAATTGTCAGATTTATGAATAAGTTTCTACAAGAGCTACTATTCTTTTATTGAAGAAAACGTTTATGGAGAAGGAGTTCCCAATGCTATTGTAATGGATAATGGGACACGATTTGTTTCTAGTGAGATGTGAGAGTTTTTGGAGACATGTGGAATTGTGCACAATCGCACCTCATTGTATAACCCACAAAGTAATGGCGTTGTTGAGAGGGCAAATAGAATGGTTAAAGGCAACATTCAAATGGCTGTGACAGCAAGACATGATGTGGGTAGTATGATAACGGACATGGTAACTGCATATTAGACAAGTGTTCATGAGGCTACTCAAAACTCAAAAGACCCATTTGAACTTATGAGGAAGAGTGACTGGTTCCAAGTTGTTCCCTGCTTGGCTGAAGGATAGGGTGTTTCATAATTCACAAGTGGAAAAACCTATTTGTGATAAACAAAGCTTCACACGCTTAAGGGCAGGAGACTAGGTCAAGATTTCTTGTACCCGGAAGAAAGGAAGTTTGTCCAAGTTCAGAGGACCTTTTAAGGATAAGTGGATGTTACCCTGTACGATTCTCTGTATGATTGGAAAATGGAGGAAACTGGAACAACAGAGGTGCAGCTTTATATCAGGGAGGCGATCAAAGTCAGGCAGGTGGAGCAATTGACAACAGTGCATTCATGTTGCAGGGTGATAGACAGTTGAGGAACTCATATGCCCCATACAGTAATAATGTGGCATTGGGAGCTGGAAATGCAGTAGTGGCAACTCCAAGAGCAAGTGACGAACATTCAATGGTAAGAGGTGTCAAGAGTCGTAGACCACCTATTTACTTAAAGGATTATGTTCAATAGCTTGGACACCATGTTTATTGATCAGTGTCACTGTTCTGTCACCTGCAATTATCATATTGTTTACTAATTCTGAATATTTTATTGTTTTAGTTTTATTCATTTATAGGTAATTTGTAAAGGGGAAGGATGTGTTGTAGTCACTGTGCATGATGTTAGTGGTAGTAGAATGTACAGAATGTGAGGGTAGCCTGCACTCTAGATTCGGTGAAGTAGTGGCATTCCAGTGAGGACAGTCACTGTTAACTGGCTGAGGAATAGCCACCCTCTTGTTGTAGGGATTGCACACTACTTGGACAGCGGATGACACACTTCCGCCTAAGCGACGGGGATGGCCTTGTGCAGCTGGGAGACAGCATGGTCCTGAAGACAACAGAGGCGAATCCCTGGGAAGCCGCAGGCCAGACAGGACGAGGTTCCATGGTGTAGTGAATGCCCTACCGCTTCCCATTGTGCGTGGAGGGGCCCTGCCAATTTGCTGATGGAAGGTGCCTTGAACACCCGCACAGCCACATAAGCTGCCCCCCGCCCTGCTGCTGGCCCAAACCAATAACCAGGTGAGGAATTTCTGGGTGCAGATAGTGAGCTGAGCCTGGAGTCCAGCCTGCTGCACTGGGTCCACACACTGCACCCACTGACTAAATTGCACTGGAGCGACTCCAGCCAGGAGGGGGGGTGACCCTGAGTGAGAATGGCACTGGCCTATAGAATGTATTAAAAAGAACTACGTCCATTCGTCAAAGAAGGGCTGCACAGTGGAAATAGGCCACACTGAGGGGACCCGACAGCCGCAGCCATCTCTCCTACATTCACCCACCCTAGAAGGGCTGCTAAGTTGAGGACACTGAAAAAAGGGAATTAGGGCCATATGTACGAAAGCTTTTTCCCATAGACACAGAATGGGTAAAATCCTTTGGTACATCTGGCCCTTAATCATGTACTGCAACACCATTTGCAAGGAAGACTGGTCCCGCTGGGATTTCACAGGGGACCTGAGCACAGGGCACACCCACAGCTGAGACATTCCTGAGTAGACCCCCTAAAAAAGGTACCCTGAATACATTGAGGTAGCTAACACTGATGGCAAGAGGCTGTCCCCAGTCGACCAGCCCTAAACTAGGCCGCAGGCAGTAAAAGATGCCTCCCAAGGCGCAGCTTCTATATCTAACAGACAACTACATCCTGACCTCTGTGATATGAGACTGTGAAACTCAGCTGGAGATCTAGGTGACCTGGCTCATTAGCTGATCGGGGATAGCCAACATTGTATGGCAAGAGGCTATCAATGCAGATGTGACCAGTGCACTCCATGCATATAACAACCAAAACAGGACCAGAGGAGCCAGAGCGATCATGTAACTCTGGGTCATGGACAGTCCTTGAAGGCCTTGAAAATCCTTAATGCCTACCATGGGTAAAACAAAAGCCAAAACACAGGGACACTGCCTGATAACACCAGAACCATGCCTGGACATTCCAGACCTGGAGGTCTTCCTGAAACCCTCACTAATTGACTCACAAAACACCTTAGACAAAATATTGGGAGCTATAGAAGATTTTAAATCTGCTCTCCAACATGAAATAGGCAAGGTGTCAATTGAACTAAGCCTATTTAGTGCAGACCAACAGAAGGTGTCTGCCAGAGTAAAAGACACTGAAAACTCTTTGGCTGGCTTGAATCCATCACACCAAGCTATGAAAACCCACCTTGCTCACTTAAGCGAGCGCGTACACTGTCTGGAACGAACATCAGAAGATGCGGAAGGCCACAGTAGACGCAACAGCATGTGAATCATTGGCCTCCATGAGGGCACCGGGCTATAGGATCTTGTGGATTATCTGGAACCGTGGTTGAAAAACGGTGATGGCCCCAGTCCAGCTCATACCTTTCTTTGCCCTGGAGCGAGCACACTGAGTGCTTGTCTGGACAACAGCCCCGGGCCACCCGCCTAGACCTGTAGGCATGATGCTGCTTCACTACAAGGACAGGGATGTGCTATTGCAACGAGCACAGGATGCCGTACCCTTCAAAGTAGGTTATGGCCAGGTAACCCTGTTTCCGTACTTCATAGAAGAGGTGCAATCCAGATGTGCCTCCATCTTAGAAGTGAAATACGCACTCCAGGAGGAAGGAATCCAATACTCCCATATATTTCCAGATAGACTGAAGGTACTAGTGGATGGTTGCTCCCATTTCTACCAGAGTCTGGACAAGGGCTGGACTATCACGTGCAAAAACCTACCCAGGCTCAGTCTGAAATGAGCAGAGTGACAGCAATGCAAGCAGCCCCATCACTGACAGAAACTGGTACCTCTGATAAAGACAATGACAGCAGTTCCAACCACCAGGAAGATGCCTCCAACTCAGATTCCATACACACTGAAGGAGATGGACTCCCAATGGTGACCCCCCAAATGGCTGAAGATATTATTTAAACAGTGCCACCACTACTACTTGCATAAAATAAGCTCAGTGTGTGGAATCTGCACATAATGCCTAGGCCACTGAGGTCACAGGTGCCCAAACTGATTGCTTACCACTACCTTCTCCCCACCTCCCTTGCGGCTTCAAAAACCTAGCGGCGAGAATGCAGAGTAATATCCCCCCCAACCCCTGTTCTGTTTGACTTACATGGTTTGGGCAGCCAGCTGATGTAGGTCTGCTCTGGGGTTTGGGAGTTGGGAAGTTTGTTTTTTCCTATGGCGCTTCATGATCTCTAAGACGTAACTACGATATGGGGGGATTTTCAGGAGTGGAGAAATGACAGGGGGCATGTCTGTTGTAGATCTGTTGGATAACAGATCGCATGGCTACTACACCACACAACTACAAACTGATGGCATGGAACATCCGTGGCCTAGGGACAGCGACAAGAGGATATACGATATTGACATACCTTAAAAGGAGGGGAGTATATAGCCTTGCTCCAGGAGACACACCTTACATCAAGGGAAACTGCCTCCAACGAGATGGTGCGGACAACTACATGCCACCACATATTCAGCATTTGCATGGGGTGCCCTGAAATGAGTAAGAACTGGGGTCCTTTTTGAGGTTACTATTGGACCTTGATAAGGAGGACCGCTAAGTCCTCATTGAGGGACGGCTTAGTGGCCAACTTGTGGTTTTGGGTAGCTTTTATGCACCAAACTCAGATCAGGTCCTGTTCTTCCACATCCTATCAGCTCGACTTGCTCACTTGACTGGGGTGCCATACCTGATTGGCGGGGAACTTTGATTGTGACCATGACACTAGCCTGGACAGTTTAACCCCCGCTCCCAGGAGCTCAAAGAGCAGCTGCTGGCCTGACTGCCTGGATCGCCCACTAGGACATGGAAGACCCTTGGTGCATCCAATACCCAACAGATAGGGACTATTCCTATTATATGGACTACATCAGGTGGATACTAGGATCGATCATTTTGTTTGCACCAATTTACTTACATATCACACTCTGACAATTTAGGACGTATCTTATTGGATCACAGCCCTCTACTGTTGACCTGGCACTGCACATATGATTGAACCTTATACCAACATGGCAGCTCCAATCCACAACACTGCAAGATGTTACTTTTACAGACCCTCTTAGTAAGTGACGTGCAAATTATTTGGCCTCCAACACAGAGACAACATTGAGCCACAGCTTAGAATGAGAAGCATTCAAAGTGGTAATGAGGGGACACTGCCTGGGACAGACGGTGGGCATTTGATGTGACTTAGAGCGTGATCTTAAGAAATTAGAGGATGAGCTCAACACACGAGACAATGAACTAAGTAGTAGCTCTGGAGCATTCACACGGTTACTGGAGGCACGCAAAGAGTTTGATGTGGCCTTGGAAGTTCTGAAATGCTACAATTATAAAAACTACATGAATAGGGCACATGAGGAAGAAGAGAAATCGGGAAGGGTGTTGGCCTGGTTGGTCCGCCCAAAGACCAAGGGCAGCCCTGTTACCCGCCAAATCACAGCAGAAGAGACAGTCCTCTGCTCCTCTCAAAGCATTAATGCAGGATCAAGGTCTTACTATGTGTCTCTTTACCACCCACCAGAGGAGGACCTGTCACTATTGCTAGGCCACCTCTTAGAGACCTTAACGCTGAGGCCCCTCATGCCAGAGGAATGAAAACCACTAGCTGCACCAATAAATCGAGGAAGATGGCCTTCCCTCTGAGCTTTATAAGAAATTTGCTGGGGTTTTGGCACCGAAACTAGTGGAAATGTATGCAGAAGCTTATGAAACGGGTATACTCCAGGAGACAAGAAGGCAGGCCTTAGTAGTCCCACTGCCCAGATCCACCTCTAAAAATGTAACACTAACTGATTTTAGGCCCCTTTTCATGCTGAACTGTGATTTTAAGATACTCAACAAAATTGTGGCGTGTTGCCTGCTACCCCAAAATGGCTTTATACCTACATGTAGTCCCTCCCACAATCTCTGTAGGCTGTACTCAATTTTTTTATACCCAGGATTAACCACATGACCTCACTGTAGTGATCATGTCCGCTCACCTGGAGAAAGCTTTTGAGTCTGTGCGGTGAGACTTCCTGGAAGCGGTCAATATTCAAATGGGCTTAGGCACTAATTAGGTGAGATAGGCCTGCTTGCTTTACAGTCACCCCATGGTGAGAGTCAGAATGGGGAGGACGATCTATGCAATATATTAAATATTTCTGGGCACCAGACACGGCTGCCCCCTGTCTTCTCTCCTCTTTGCCATGGCCATCGAGCCACTGGCAGAAAGGCTCCTTACGGAGGGACTGGAATGGGGCATTACACTTGGAAATACCACACATGTTATTTTACTGTACACCGATGACCTGCTTGTTTACCTCTGAGATGGGGAGACTGATATAGCCAGGGCACTACACCTTCCTGAGTAATTTGGCCGATGCATGACCTTCAGATGAATAGAAGCACATCTTGTGTATTCCCAATGATTGCTGGGACTTCTCGTCCCACTTCATGCCCACCTGACATACTTCATGCCCCGCATACGTTTAGATACTTGGGTATTCAAGTATTCCATAACTTCACTGACCTCTGAGAAGGAAACCTGGGACAGGTCCTCTGGTACCGAAGTCCTGTGTTACTTTCTGGCGCTCCCTCAAACTGCACACTTTGTCCCGGATAGCACTCTCTAAAATCATCATACTCCCCCGCCGCCTTTATTTCTTTGTAAACCTCCCGGTGAGAATCCCATTGAGTTGGTTCTGAGGACTTGACACACTCCTTCAGGAACTGATCAGGGGCATCATCTGGGGGGGAATCATCATCGATAACAAACTCACCTTCAAACGGCAGATTAACACAGTGGCCTCCTCCAGTTTCCACAACCTCAGCATCCTACAGATTTTCAAATGGATCTCCATTGAAACCAGAAAGACAGTCACCCAAGCCATCATCACCAGCAGACTAGACTATAGAATTGCCCTCTACTTCGGACTCCCCGCTCAGCTTTTCCACCACCTCTGGACAATCCAGAACTCAGCAGCGAGACTCGTCATTGACCTCCCCAAAAGGACCCACATCACCCCTCCACCTCAGAGGTTTACAGTGGTTGCCTGTGCATAAGAGGTGCAAATTCAAGGCTCCCACCTTTGCATAAAAAGCCCTCCACAACACCGGATCCAATCTGATCAACTGCAGGCTCTCCTTTCACCAGCCAACCAGGGAACTCTGTTCAACTACTCTTGCCCTTGAGAATGTCCCAAGAGTCCGATGCAGCCACAGCGGAGGGCCATCCTTCTCCTACCTCGTTGCCTGGAACAACCCCCTCACCTTCTCACCTCGCACACCCTCATCAACTTCAGGAAAAGACTCAAGACATGGCTCTTTGAGAAGCAGCTCTGACACACAGCAACAACCCTGAGCACCTGGATAGCCCTGAAGATATAAGCTGCACTTTACAAATCCAATGATTGATTGATTAGATGCCAGAGGGTTTCCTTGTCTACCTTCCAAAGCCCCCACACACCCCCTCGGAGGGAGTAGTATGAGTATCAGATTTTGAATTGTATTTCCTGGCGGCTCAGATCTGGTGGATTGCAAAATGGCTAGATGGAACAAACCTTTCTGAACTTGCCCATATAGGTGCAGAACCTAATCTGGGTTTGTTGCTGGCAAAACTGTTAAACCCAGCAACTTGAACCCATCATTTTGAGACCAAAATGTTGATGTATTGCCCATCTTGTTTCTAAAATATAAAAAAAATCTACATATGTCTGTTCAGACTTTTTACCAATCACAGTCACATCTTGAAGAAGGCATTGAGTATGTTGGCAGATGTTAACAGAAAAATAATTCAAAACTGTGTCGAAACTGTCAGCATACTGTTACATTCATGTTATACAAACCCATCGTTCAATTTTGTAAACCTCATTCAATGTAATAAATCAGACATGAGGTTATTTTTTTATAATACATTTATGTTTGATTGTTCAATTGATTTGAGTTGCCATTTACAGACAATGTTCAATGACTAGAAAATAATCAATATTATAAAAATTGAAACCCTTTTTGCCCTCCTTACCGATCTATTCTTTTAGAAAATTTGTATTTTCCTGTCTCAGCTGTTTAGTGCCTGCAGCCTGACCCGGGGTACATGACTGGGTGTGGCTGACAGTTGGCTTTGTGTATTTCTCCTAGACAAGCACACACAATAGAATGCTTAGGTGTGCCAGGATGGGCCATCACTGGCAGGATGGGAAGGTAGAGCTATGCACAGCCTTACTTACACTTGAATAGACTGTGTCCTGCCTCCACACCTAGGATTGCATATCCCTTGTAATTAGTCCGAAGTAAGGGCAGAGGAGGCAGGAAAACAGTGCACTTCACAGGGAAACCTTTGGAAGCTTCTTCCTGTTCAAAAGAGGCATCTAGTATTAATATTGGATCTCAGACACCAACTCTTCAGTAAACTTCAGGACCTGCGGAGACTCTACCAGGAGGAAGGACTGCTGTGCTGTTGAAAGGACTGCCTTTTTGCCAGTCTCCTGCCCTGTTGGACTACTGGCTTGCTAAACTGCTGCCTTGATGCCTTCTGCCTGAGTCATAGGGATTGGACCCGAACCTGAACCCAGGATTCCAGAGTGACTCCAAGGGCTAGTTTGCTTGTCTCCTGTTCTGAGCCATAGGGCCTGATACCCTGGTGTAGCCCCATTGGAGTTAAATTTAAGTTTCTGGGCTCTTTGCGACAATGGGTCAGTTGGCACCAAAACTTTGTCACTCACACTGCCTGCCAACGCAAAGTTCTGTCATTCTGACTCTTCGCACTACAGCATTGACTGCTCAAGGAGAGCACAACCGCGAAGCTCTGGCCTGATTGTTGCCAATAACAACAGAATCTTTGTGCTAAAGCAATAACCCTAGCCGA
The DNA here is from genome assembly GCF_031143425.1 of Pleurodeles waltl. Classification (NCBI taxonomy): domain Eukaryota; kingdom Metazoa; phylum Chordata; class Amphibia; order Caudata; family Salamandridae; genus Pleurodeles; species Pleurodeles waltl. The sequence continues at coordinate 192,086,265 of NC_090439.1, forward strand.
CTCCAGGCTTGCTCTTAGTGCTACATCAGCTACCACCTGCAACGCTTCCATGCTCCTAGCAGCCACCGTGAGCAGGACTCTTTGCACCGGACAAAGAAGGTACCTTTTCAGTGGGATTAACCTGGTCCCTGTATCTGACCTGCATGCCATTGCGTCTGCCCTGAACTTGTGACTTTCTCCTGGTCTTGCATGACCAGAGAGCTGTGAGTGGCACTTTGGGCTTTTTGGTGCTAATTTCACTTAAATCTTTAAAATTGCATATCTCTAGTTCTACTGAATGGACTTTTGTCACTTTGGCCTTGTTATATTTATCAAAATCTTCTCTATTTCACTCCCTCAACCAGTAACCTAATTTCTTGCCCCCTCTCTCTCTCTCTCTATATATATATATATATATATATATATATATATATATATATATATATGTGTGTGTGTGTGTGTGTGTATATATATATATATATATATATATATATATATATATATATATATATATATATACATAGTAGAAGCAAGCAGAGTGCCATAGAGTGTAATAGAGGTTTGTAGAGTGGAGTTATATAGAGTGGAGTTATATAGAGTGGAGTTATATAGTGGAGAAGAGTACACTGGAGTGGCTTAGATTTGAGTTTTGTACAGTGGTGGAATAGCATAGAGCGTGGTGTTGTAGAGTGAAATAGCATATAATGGAGCTGTGTACAGTGGAGTGCTGTACAGTGCAGTTTGGTAGACTGGAGGGGCATACATTGGAGTGGTGTACAGTTGAGGGGTGTAGTCTGGGGTGGTTTACAGTGGAGTGGGTAGAGTGTAATAGCATATGGTGGCAAGGCATACAATGGAGTGAAGTCCAAAGGAATAACGTAGAATGGAGTGTTGTACAGTGGAGTGCGGTAGAGTACAATACCATATAGCAAAGTGGTAAAGACTGAAGTTGCTTACAGCGTAATAGCGTGGAGTGAAGTAGAGTGGCGTACAGTGGAACAGCGTAGATTGGAGCACAGTGGAGTGGTATTGAGTAGCTTAGCAGAGAGTGAAATAGAATACAGTGGAGTGGCATAGACTGGAGTGGGATATAGTGGAGTGGGATAGAGTGAAATAGCATACAGTGGCGTGGTGTAGAGTGGAATGGAGTCCAATGGACTAGTGTAGAATAGAGTGGTGTAGAGTGGAGTGGCATACATTGGAGTGGTGTGAAGTGGAGTAGCTTATTGTGGAGTGTCATACAGTGGGACAGCATAGAGTGGAGTGGCGTAGAATGAAATAGCTTATAGTGGAGCAGAGTACAGTACAGTGGTGTAGTCTGGAGATATGGACATTGGATTAGGGTAGAGTGTAATAGTATAATGTGGAGTGGCATTCAGCAGAGTGGCATAGAATGGAATGGCATTGAGTGGAGTGGCATACACTGGAGTGGCGCAGAGTAGAGTACAGTTTAGTGTCATGAAGTGAAATAACATACAGTGGAGTGTTGTAGAGTGGACTGGCATAGATTTGAATAGCAGTGAGTGGAGTGGGGTATACTGGAATGAAGTAGAGTGGAATAGCATATAGTGGAGTGGCATACAGTGGAATAGTGTACACTGAAGTGGTGTGGTGTGGGCTACATAAGGTGCAATAACATAGAGTGGACTGGCATTGAGTGGAGTTGTGTACAGTGTAGAATTAAGTAGCATAGAGTAGGGTGTTGCACAGTGAAGTGGTATAGAGTGTAATAGCGTATAGTGGAAGAGGGTATAGTGAAGTGGCGCATATTGGAGTGTTGTAGACTGGAGTGGTGTACATTGGAGTGCGGTACAGTGTCATAGCCTACAGTGGATTGGCATATATTGGAGTGGCGTCCAATGGAATAGTGTAGACTGAAGTGGCCTAGAGTGGAGTGCCATACACTGGAGTGTCATAGAGTGGTGTAGCATGCAGTGTAGTGGTATACAGTGGAACTGCATAAAGTGGAGTGTTAGGGTGGAGTGGCATGCAGTGGAATGGCATACATTGGAATAGCATATAGAGAAGCAGCGTCCAGTAAAGTGCTGTAGACTGGAATGGTGCAGAGTGGAGGTGCACACAGTGTAAGAGCATAGAGTGTAGTTGCGTACTGTGAAGTTGCATACAGTGTAGTAGCATAGACTGGAGTGGCATAGAGTGGAGTCTTCTACAGTGGAGCGGCACAGAGTGGAATAGGGTATCATGAAGTGGCATACAGTGGAGTGACATTGAGTACAGTGGCGTAGAGTGGACTGGTGTACACTGGAGTGGTTTATATTGGAATACCACAGAGTGGAGTGGTGTAAAGTGTAGTGGCGTGCAGTGGAGTAGCATACAGATGTATGTGAAATTTAGCAGCAGTGTTGACCATGGTGTGCAGGGTAACACCAAACAGTGAATTTAGCTGCCTTGCATTTCTCCAGATTTACTAGTCAACCCAGGGCCACGCATGGTAGCCTGTGTTGCTTTGTAAATCTAACTTAAGTATTACGTTGCCAATGCGACACCATGTGCGACGCAAGGGTCCCTCAATGCAATCATACAACAAGGCCTTAGTTATATTTTGAGCCACGGTATACCACAGTAATTTTGAGATGATAGGACACTAAATAATTGGACAATGGATTTTTTTTAGGCAGCTATATTGTTTTAATACACTTGGGCTGTGTTCTTTGTGAGGTCCTTAAATTTAGGTAAGTAATAATAAAGTGATATAAGGTAGGGAACTACAATATAATCTACTTCTTACCTCACTTTAAGGATATCAATTTCCTTATGTATTACCACTTTAATAAAGTGGTACTAGGGAAATCTATTTATTTATTTTTTTACATATTTTAAATAGGTTTACGGGGTAGTGCACTAGTACCATATTTTTAAGGAAGTTTTGTAGGTGTTTTTGTGGTATTCTGTACACTTTTCTTAACAGAACTATGGGGGTCATTCTGACCCCGGCGGTCTTAGACCGCCGGGGCCAGGGTCGGCGGGAGCACCGCCGACAGACCGGCGGTGCCCCGCAGGGCATTCTGACCGCGGCGGTAAAGCCGCGATCAGACCGGCAACACTGGCGGTCTCCCGCCAGTGTACCGCCGCCCCTTTGAATCCTCCAAGGCGGCGCAGCTCGCTGCGCTGCCGAGGGGATTCCGACCCCCCCTACCGCCATCCAGTTCCCGGCGGTCCGCCCGCCGGGAACCGGATGGCGGTAGGGGGGGTCGCGGGGCCCCTGGGGGCCCCTGCAGTGCCCATGCCACTGGCATGGGCACTGCAGGGGCCCCCGTAAGAGGGCCCCTACGAGTATTTCACTGTCTGCTTGGCAGACAGTGAAATACGCGACGGGTGCAACAGCACCCGTCGCACCTTCCCACTCCGCCGGCTCGATTACGAGCCGGCTTCATTGTGGGAAGGACGGTTTCCCCTGGGCTGGCGGGTGGCCTTTTGGAGGCCGCCCGCCAGCCCAGGGGAAACCTCAAAATACCCACTGCGGTCTTCCGACCGCGGTACGGTATTTTGGCGGCTCCCGCCGGGCGCGCGGTGACCGCGCCCGGCGGGAATCAGAATGACCCCCTATGTATGTTAAAAATTGTAAATACAATGTACTACACTATATTTGTGGAATATAGGGCCATATGTACAAACACTTTTTCCCATAGACACAGAATGGGTAAAAACCTTTGCTACATCTGGCCCATAGTGTATTACAGTGTTTTTTCATTTTTTAAAGATTTTTTTTTAAATGATTTGTTTAAGTACCACTTTACTTCCTAGGGAGTACAGTTGTACTCCGTAACATATGTTGAAACTTATTATTACTTATCCCTACCTAGTGCCAATTTACTAAAGTCGTAATAGGTAGGGAAAAAATATAAAACCTAACACCTACCTTTATCTGAGATCCCAAGCCGGAACACTGGCAAAGTAGTTATTAGACCTGTTAGCCTAGGGGTGGCATTCCCCAAACAATTTGCCTGATTGCTGCCAATTATTCTGAGCTTGTTTCTCTTGACCTTACACCTCTGTGCACATTACCACTGCTACTCAGTGTTAAGCGCTTATGCTCACTTCCCTAAACATGGCTTTGATTGGCATATACCCAACTGACATATATAATTTATAATCTAATATGGTCCCTAGTAAAATGCACTACATGTGCTCAGGGCCTGGTAATTAAATGCTACTAGTGGGACTGCAAAACCAATAAGGTGAGGGATATAATGCTATGCCACTGGATTCAAGCAAGCTTAGCTGATGGAGGTGATACTCTGAAACCAGTCCTGGGATGATTATTTCCAGTCCAGGGAGGACCAGGCCTATCAGTTTGGGCTGGACTATTCCCATGGGGAGCAGGGCCAAGATGAATTTGCATATGGCTCTGTCCAAACTGAAATTGCATGGAGAGCAAACTAACAATGGATTTAAGCCCAGATCTCTGACTGAAGGTGAAAATTCGACATTACTCAGCTTTCCGTCCATCATCTGTTCCTTTTGTATTTGTCATCCTTAGTGGGTACGGTAGGCCCAGACATGGGTCCTGTGCTCACTATGTCACCTGATTCAAGATTGCTTGGCTGATAAGTGTTGATACCCCGAAACTGGTCCCAAGATGCCTGTTTCCGGTCTTAGGAGGTTTTAGCCTGGCAGTTTGGGCTGGACTGTTCCCATGGGGAGCAGAGTCAAGAATGATTTGCAAATGGCTGGGTTAAAACTGGAATGGCTTGACAAGCAAAGAACGATGGATTTAGGCCCAGAATTGTGATTGGGGGTGAATGTTTTACATTGTTCAGTGTTCCGCCCATCAATTGTTCTTTTTTTGCGTTTGTCGCACTAAGTGAGAAGGGTATGCCCAAGTGTGGGTCACGTGCAGGGCGGACATTAGGGTGGTGCGACCATTGCGGCCACACCGGGTGCTGAACTAGATGGGGTGGTGTTGACATGGGGGGCGGGGGTTAGGGGAACTGTGTTTAGCAATAAATTACAAAACTTGCGATTTAAAAGCACTTGCTGAAAAGTTGCTTGTGCGTCCAGCCTTCAGGAAGCAATTAAAATGTCAAGATAACTGTGATTAATATTCTTGCTTGAGAGATTGGTGTGCTGTCCAGTTGCAGTTCTGACTTGCGATAAAGTCGCGCAGAGGGTTAATATGCCTGCTGTAAAGATCAGAACTATATTTTATCTGGGTAGCTAAGTGGATTAGCAAAGCCAGCCTTTACCAGCACTTTTAAATAAATTAAATGTATGTGAGAGAGGGTGTAGGAAGGTGGCTTTTTTCTAGCATGGTTACCCCCATTTTTGACCTGTTCGTCAGTGTTTGTCAGTGTGTTTTTACTGTCTCACTGAGATCCTGCTAGTCAGGACCCCAGTGCTCATAGTTTGTGGCCTATATGTGTTGTCAGTATGCTTGACTGTGTCACTGGAGTTCTGCTAACCAGAACTCCAGTGCTTATGCTCTCTCTGTTTACCAAATTTGTCACTATAGTCTAGTGACTCCATATTCCAATTCAGAATGGCATACTGGAACCCCCTTATAAGTCCCTAGTATATGGAACCTAGGTAGTCAGGGCATTGGGATTCCAGAAGATCCTTATGGGCTGCAGCATTTCTTTTGCCTCAATAAGGAGCTCATACAAACACTCTTCCAGGACTGCCACTGCAGCCTGAGTGAAATAGTGCACACACTATTTCACGGCCAGTTTTCACTACACCAGGTTACTTATAAGTCACCTATATGACTAACCTTCATTTACTGAAGGCTAGGTTCATAGTTACTGTGTGTGAGGGCACCCTTGCACTTGCAAAGGTGCCCCCACATTGTCTACGGCCAATTCCGTGGACTTCGTGAGTGCGGGGACACCCTTATAAGCGTGCACTACATATATGTCAATACATATATGTAGCTTCACAATGGTAACTCTGAATATGGCCATGTGAGGTGTCTAAGAATGTGAATTGAACCCCCAATCCAAATCTGGTATTGGAGGGCCAATTCCATGCACCCTAATGGCTCCACTAAGGACCCCCAGTACTGCCAAACCAGTTCTATGAGGTGTCCACTGCAGCCCCAGCTGCTGCCACCTCACAGACAAGTTTCTGCCCTCTTAGGGATTGAGCAGCCCAGCTCAATCCCAGGAAGGCAGAACACCCTCTCCCATTGGAAATAGGTGTTACAGGCATGGGAGGGGTATCCTCACAGGGCCTCTGGAAATGCTTTGAAGGTTACAAACAGTGCCCTCCTTACATAAACAAGTCTACACCAGTTCAGGGTCCCCCAGTCCCCGCTCTGGCGCAGAACTGGAGAAAGGGAAGGGGAGTGACCACTCACCTGTCCATCACCACCCCGGGGGTGGTGCCCAGAGCTCCTCCAGAGTGTCCCTGGCATAGCGATCTTGGATTGCATGGTGTGGGGACCCTCTGGGAGCATCTGAGTGGCCAGTGCCAACAGGTGACTTCAGAGACCCCTCCTGATAGGTGCATACCTGCGTAGGTAGCCAGCCCCTCTCTCAGGGCTATGTATGGTCTCTCCTCTGGGTGTTTCCTCAGATTCGGTTTGCATGACTCCACCATGACTCCTCTGCATTCTCTGCTTCAGCTTCAGACAGTCTGATCAACCGCAGACTACTCCAGGAACCGCTGTAACTGCAACAAAGTATCCAGGAAGGCTACTGTGACCTGCAACTTCAGCTCCAGCCAGCAACTGCAACAGTTTCCAAGGTGTGCACGGTCTGAGGACTGCCTGTCTTCACCCTGCACCAGAAGAACCGAAGGAGTCTCCCTGCTTCAGCAAGCACCTCTGTGCGACGACAACTGGTACTCTGGGACTCCCCTTCTGTCGATGAGCGTGATCCCTGGAACACAAGTGGTGGACCGAAGTGATCCTGACTGTCCAAAGGTCCAGCTGTCCAAATTTGGTGGAGGTAAGGGCTTGCCTCCCCCTGCCAGACAGTAAGCTTATGCATCGTGTCTTCTGCAGCTCCTTAGGCTTCTGTGCACTGCTTCCAAAAGTTCTTTGTGCTCAGCATAGCCCAGGTCCCCAGCACTTCATCCTGCAACCCACAGCTCTCTGAGTTGTTTCCCGGCAGCGTGGAATCCTGTGTAGTGCTGCGACAACTGCACTTTGCAACTCCTTTGTCCTCGTGTCCTGGGACTCGCGTGGGTGCTGCCTGATCTTCTGAGGGCTCTCTGAAGTGCTGAGAGCCCCCTCTGTCTCCTCCTGGGTCCGGGCAGCTCCTCTTTGACGCAAAACGCATACTTGCTTGAACCCAGGCTTGTTGGCGGAATCCAGCGACGCAAACAGCCTGCATTCTTCTACTCGACGTGGGACATCTCTTGCACCATGCACAAACCCGCAGCTATCTTCTTTGGTGCATTTCTGTACTTTTCTTCCAACTGGAGAATCCACTTTTGTACCTTCTTCGAGGTGGGCACGGGCTCCTGTTCTTCCTGGACTCTTCATCAACTTCTGGACCTGGTCTCCTCTCTCCACAGGTCTTCAGGTCCAGGAACCCATTGTTGGTTGCTTGCAGTCTTGCTTGGGTCTTGCATAATTCTTCATCATGACTTGTAGTGTGTTCTGAGGAAACTTGCTGTACTTTACTCTTGCTTTCCTAGGGCTCTTGGGTGGGGTATTCACTTACCTTTGGTATTTTCTTACACTCCCAGTGCCCCGGTACACACTAAACCTTCCTAGGGGGGAGTCCGACCTTTGCATTCCACTATTTTAGTATATGGTTTTTGTTGCCCCTAGGCTATTGCAATCTATTGTGTTTTTCACTATTTGCACTATTCTACGACTGTTTACTCTTACTTACCTGATTTTGGTTACTATTGTATATATTGTGTATAATACTTACCTCCAGAAGTGGTATTGCCTCTAAGATATTTTTGGCCTTCTGTCACTAAATTAAAGTACCTTTATTTTTGGTAACACTGAGAAATGGGGTCTTTGGTTGGCAGTCAGGTTACCCCCTGTCCAAGCAAGGACCCTCACTCTAGCCAGGGTAAGTCACACACAATCCAAATTATCCCGTGCCCACCCTCTGGTAGCTTGGCACTGAGCAGTCAGGCTTAACTTAGAAGGCAATGTGTAAAGTATTTGTGCAATAAATCATACAATACCACAATATAACACCACAAAAATACACCTCACAATGTTTAGAAAAATATATAATATTTATCTGAATAAATGCGGTCAAAACGATTAAAGATTAAATAAGCAAATTTAGGGATATCACTGAAAGTGATATCAAGTGTCTTTAGAGTTAAAAGATTACTGTAAAAGCAATAAACAAGTGTCTTCAGTTCTCCTAGAACAACAAGTGTCTATTGCAGGGCAAACTACCTGGTTTGCGTTAAAAAATCCCTGCAAGGGACCGCAGAGGAGGAGATGCGTGGAAAATGGTGAGTGTGTGTCGGTTTCGCCCCTTTGCACACAGACTTGCGTCATTATTTTCCATGCGGGGAAGACGTTGCTTCGATTTCCGGTGCACGGACTTGGATCCTCTTCGGGTTGCGGGGTTTTTAGACGCCCCAGGGACGATGCGGGGAATTCTGGGCTTGCGGAACAAAGTCACAGTGGCTGCGTCGATTCTGGTAGGCGATGTGTGGAATTTTCTTCCGCACGGCAGGCGCTGCGTCAATTCCTCTCAGGAAGTCGGGCGTCGTCGTTCTGAGTCGTCTTGCATCGATCCAGTAGGGCTGTGCATTGAAGTTCTGGTTCTGTCGCTGGCACTGCGTTGATCTTCTGTTGCGAAGTTGGGCTGCGTCATTCCGGACTCAGCGTGCAGTGAAAATTTCACCACAAGCAAGCTGTGCGTCGTTCTTGGCAGACGGTGTGACAAATTTTCGCCGCACGGGGATATCAGCTGCAGGAGAGAAGTCTTTTTGGTCCTGATGCTTCAGGGAACAGGAGGCAAGCTCTATCCAAGCCCTTGGAGAGCACTTCTGCGGCAAGAGAGCAGTAAGACAGCAGGGCAACAGCAAGGCAGCAGTCCTCTTCAGAAAGCAGTCAGGTGAGTCCTTTAGGCAGCAGGCAGTTCTTCTTGTCAGGTTGCAGGTTCTGGTTCAGGTTTCTTCTCCGGGAAGTGTCTGAGGTGGTAGGGCAGAGGCCCTGTTTTTATACCCAAATGTGCCTTTGAAGTGGGGGAGACTTCAAAGAGTGACTTAGAAGTGCTCCAGGTCCCCTTTCAGTTTAATCCTGTCTGTCAGGGTTTCAGTAGGGGGTGTGGCAGTCCTTTGTGTGAGAGCAGGCCCTCCACCCTCCCAGCCCAGATGTATGCAAGTGAGGCTGAGTAGCCTGTGTTTGGGCTGTGTCTGAGTGAATGCACAAGGAGCTGTCAACTAAACCCAGCCAGACGTGGATTGTAAGGCACAGAAAGATTTAAGGGCCAGATGTATCAAAGGGTTTTGCCCATTCTGTGTCTAAGGGAAAATGTGTTTGTACATATGGCCCTAAGTGCAGAGAAATGCTCACTTTCTCAAAGTGGCATTTCTAAAATTGTAATGTTAAATCCAACTTCACCAGTCAGCAGGATTTTGTAATACCATTCTGGCCATAATAAATATGACCTTCCTACTCCTTTCAGATCAGCAGCTACCACTCAAACAATGTATGAGGGCAACCCCTATGTTAGCCTATGAAGGGATCAGCCCTCAGTAGTGTAAAAACGAATTTAGGAGTTTTACACTACCAGGACATATAAACTAACAGGTACATGTCCTGCCTTTTCCCTACACAGCACCCTGCCCTAGGGGTTACCTAGGGCAGTGGTTCCCAACCTTTTGACTTCTGTGGACCCCCACTTCATCATAACTGGAGCCCGGGGACCCCCACTGAATCGTTATTGGAATCCAGGGACCCCCTACTGAGTCATTACTGAAAGCAGGGGACCTAATCTGTTAATATTATTACATTTTCTAAGCAGTCACGCAGCCCCTGAGAAGGCTTCACGGACCCCCAGGGGTCCCCGGACCACAGGTTGGGAACCACTGACTTAGGGCACACCTTAGGGGTGACTTATATGTAGAAAAAGGGGAGTTTTAGGCTTGGAAAGTACTTTTAAATGGCAAGTCGAATTGGCAGTGAAACTGCACACACAGGCCTTGCAATCGCAGGCCTCAGACAAGGTTAAGGGGCTATTTAAGTGGGTGGGCCAATCAGTGCTGCAGGCCCACTAGTAGCTTTTAATCTATAGGCCCTGGGCACATATAGTGCACTCCACTAGGGACTTATAAGTAAATTAAATAGCCCAATTAGGTGTGATCCAATGTTACCTTGTTTAAAGAGAGAGAGCAAATGCACTTTAGCACTGGTTAGCATTGGTGAAGTGCGTAGAGTCTGTAAACCAGCAAAAACGAGGTCAGAAAAAGAGAAGGAGGAAGGCAAAAAAGTCTGGGGATAACCCTGCAGAAGGGCCATTTCAAACAGTCTTTTATTGTGTATAAGTACCGTGTGACTATAGTGGTATTGCAAGAGCTTTGCATGTCTCCTATTTCAGGCTTTGCTGCTCTGCTACAGCTATCTCTAGACAGCCTAAGCTGCTAGAACACTGCCTACATTTCACTAATAAGGGATAACTGGACCTGGTATAAGGTGTACCTTAGGTACCCACTACAAACCAGGCCAGCTTCCTACAGAGGGTCTATGGAGTGATGAGGGGCACTTTTGCAGGGTGGTAGTGAGGAAATCCAAGAAGGTGGTCATGGGGTGAGGACCACCAAAAAAGATTGCTGCACTGGGCACTACAAGCGCTAAAGCCAACCCTGGTTGTGTGCTCGAATGCCTCTGGATACAAGCTAGCATGGTGATGAAGGATGATACCCTGAAACCGGTCTCAGGATGCTTGTTTCTGGTCCAGGGTGGACTTGACCTGGCAGTCAGGGCTGGACTGTTTCCATGGGGAGCAGGGCTAAGACTGATTTGCTTATTGATGTGTCCAAACTGGAATGGCGTGGGAAGCAAAAAAACAATGGATTTAGGCCCAGATCTGTGGCTGGGGGGTGAACGTTTGACACTGTTTAGCATTCTGTCCATCATCATTTGTTTTTGGCGCAACCAGATACCCCAGGTTGGCACTTTTTGCTTCTAAGCACGTTTCTACAGTGTATTCTTTAGAAATCCATAACCCAAGTTCTAACTATTGAAATTTTGTCATTTTAGTCTAGTTTTATTGATTAAAGTGCGTCCTATTCTTCTAACCAGGTGTGGTATCTTTTTGTGTGGTATCTTCAATGTTTTACTGGTTGAAGTCTTGCACAAATACTTACACATTGAATTTGAGGTTAAGCCTCACTGTTCTGTGCCAAGCTACGAGAGGATGACCACAGGTTAACTTAGGGTATGTTTGTGACTTGCCCTGTCTAGGATTGTGGTTCCTGCTTGTTCAGGGTGCAAACCTCTGTCAACCAGAAACACCATTTCTAACAGTGGCCTTACAATAACAACATGGCTGCCTTACACTTTAGTAAAGGCAGTCATTATCCATCAGATAATGACTTGTTATTGCCATGTACTATGGTAGTTTCACAAAATATTGCAAAGTACCATGGTCACAAATGCTACTAAGTTTAAATACCTTATAACTTAAAAAAGATATGTACACTACTTACCTGCAATGTAAAAAAAAGGATTATCTGTGCGCCATAATATATCATCCTGCTAAATTTCATGTACGTCTGTTCATCCACTTTTGCACAACGTCAAATACGATAGCCTATGAAAAATTATTTGGTGGAATAACTTGTTTAGGGAACCCTCTTTTATCTTTGCACCCCTTAATGATTCACCACAAAAATGTATATAATCGCAAAATGTAAAAAATGCTACATATGTGAAATGTTTTATGGCGATTCGTGAAATGGGTGGAAAGTCATTAGGGATCAAAGATCTGAGAAATTCCTATCTCTATGAATCCTAACTATAACCTCTGAGTGGCATTCAGATTTAATGTTATTTCTCACTTTTTATCTGTTTTAGTTGTTATGTATTTGTTTATTGGTTTACATAATCACCTGACTATAACTGTGTCTTTAAGAAGTTCTTGTAGTAATTGTAAAACTTTCAATATATAGCCAAATTTATTTTGTGGGCTTCCTTGCTACTTTAAGTAGTATTGTGCTTACAAATGAAGCTCAAAGTGAATGAAAGACATTTATTGTTGTTTATCTTTAGACTATTTTTTTTTTTCCTGGTGCCAATTAGCATGTCCTCCATGTCCTCACCGGTCACTTTTCCATTTTGTTGCACAGGAGTGGATAAGAAAGATGTTTTTTGTTTGGCTTGTTAGACACTTTTATTTTGTGATCCAGAGAGCATGCAAAGAAAGCATATGTATATTAAGATGTATTCTATTGTTATGCATCTTTTAATGGCTTCCATTAGCATGTGACTATAAAAGGCTTCTTTTAGTTGTTCATGTAGTAAATCTGAAACTTTAGGTATGGAGTCTAGTTTATTTTTTGAGCTTCCTTGCTGCTTTTAGTACTATTGTGCTACAGAGCTGTCACTAGGTTTCGACACTTATAACTTCATAACATCTTCATAACATCACTTGCAGTAGTGAAAGGATTATCTACATAGTCTAATGTATATTATTGGCAAATGTCATTGCAGTCCATTCAGTCATTTTTCTGTTATGCCAAAAACAAAAAGCCTATGTAAAATAATTGGGTTCTAAGCCTGCTTTGGGATCCCTCCTTTTTTCTTTGCATACCCTTGATCAAACACCACTAAATGAAGCACACAGAGGCTACTGGGCCCAAAAATGGTGTCTGGGGCATTTTACATCTGATGTCCTGGGGCCTGACCTACTATAGATCCGGCTGAGATGGGCCAAGTACCCCTTCACCAGACTCTCATTGATAGCTGTGGTCAAGCAATCAAGGCTACCTCCCCTTCTTATAGTCTTTTTCCAGACATCAAATTTTGGGTCTTTGAAGTTTTATATTGAAGTTCTGCTTCTTTTGAAGTGGGCACTTCTCCTCTTGATCTTCCTTCAGGAAAGTGGCCTGCCACACTAGGGAGGACTCCGAAGCTGTCCACAGCACAGTTCATGGTGGTGGCCAGAGTTTACACCTGGATGTCATCTACAGTGATGTGTAAATCAAAAGGTTAATCCCTAATCCCCTGCTTTACTCTTTATGATTATTTTAGACTCATCTCCCTTTCTGAGATATGTCAAGGCTCTTCCTTGTGATCTATCACTGAACATAACTCGTGCCCCCGGTATGCATATTTTTATTCATCAATCTTTTGATTGCAAATGTTGCATTAATATCAGTGATGCCAATGAAGATGTCATCCATGATTTAATATGTGGAGTAATTAGCTGTGCATGACAAAGGCACAATTAATAGTTACTTTTGGGCACTTGTCATAGTTACTTGAGTTAACCATAACTCCAACTGCTGAATTTCTATGGTCTTGTGTGAGGAAAATCAGAAACCTAACTATAACGTCCCTGTAACCTTTGTTTTTTTTCAGTGAATCTCTATGGTTTTTTTTTAGCACACACAGATATAAATATAACCAGCGCGGCTCATGGCTTTCGGCTGTGCACGGCAGGGGTTGGCTGCCCAGCGGCCAACCCTCCCGCATGCACCCAAACCCACACTGAGCACGGCCTTCAGCTGTGCGCAGCATGAGGTTGGATGCAGTGTGTTTTTAAATTCCCTGTAAACACGGAGCAACCAATGGATTTGCGGATTTGTAAAAAAATAAAAATAATTGGGTTATTTTTTGCCCACGGGGAGTCCCTGAGGGACTCCTCTGTGTCCTATGGGCTCAGGATACCTGTATCCTGATCCCTTATGTGTTTTTGCACTCTTATATTCCCACCGAGCCGATGTGACAAACAAAATGGCGACCACAACTTTTCTGTGAGGTTACGGCCAGCCAATCAGGGCCTTGCTTATCTCCCAGATTTGTGGATCTGGACCCAAATCTGCGGGCCCGGTTCAGTGGAGGATCTCCGTCCCTATTTACCTATATTTTTGGCATTACATGACTCCAAAACTACTAAACGGATTCACACCAAACCACAAAAAGCATAATCTGCGGAAGGGGATGTAGCGTCCTGCTAAATCTGGTGTAATTCCGTTCAGCAGTTTATGCAGTAAGCGTGTCTAATGACCCAATAAAAAAATGAATGGAGAAAACACATTTGGGGAGCCCCCTCCCCTTTTTCTCGACCCCGCTTGACTATCTCCCCGAAACTTTCAAGACAGCAGCTGAACTGACCAAGGTATACGTTTTGAAAATTTTGTGAAGTTCCGTCAAGAGATGCCAGAGTTATAGGCAAAACAAAAACTCTCTGTCAAGGGAACTTAGGTTCTAACTATAACTACCAACTGGTGACTGTCAGTAGGTAAAATATATATATATATATATATATATATATGTAGATTTGTATATATGCGATCAGTAGTTCCTCCACAACTTCCTCCCAGCCATTCACCCGGGGGATTGCAAAAAGAGCAGGCAGCACCACCAAGTCTGCAATTCTTATAATTGTATTTTAAATCATAGCCATAAAGTGTGAGGAGCAAGAGAAAATGGCATATATGTATATATATATATATATATATTTATATACATATATATATATATGTATATATATATATAGTAGTTGTAGTTAGGACCTAGTTTCTATAGGAAAAGCGTTTTTTGTTTTGCCACTAACTTTGACTCTGTATAAAGAATCTTACCAAACTTTTCAAAACTAGTACGACAGTCAGTTCAGCTGTTGTGTTAAACGTTTTGGGGTGATTCGTCGAGCAGGGGCAGAGAAAAAGAAGGGCCCTTAACACTTTTTCCCCCATGCAATAGTCACAGACATTTATAGACAGAACTACAGCCCGAACTGCTGGACGAAATTACGCCAAATTGGCAGAATGGTAGGTTTCGGTCCAGAAAGCGCCCTTATTGTGATTTGGTTTTAACTCGGTTCCGTAGTGCTTGAGATAATAAAGGAAAAAGACACTTGTATATCTGGACTGTTGGTGTTCAGAAATGCTCTGATTGGCCAATTTAAAGGAGACTAGTCAATCCTCATTAGTTGGTGACAATCTGAAAAATATGTTTTGGCAACTATTACAAGACTCAGGGACTTGAACCCTTTGTCTTGAAAATGAATTAAAATAAATATGTAGCTAGGCAGGGTGAGCACACCCAGACCCCAAAAGTCCCAAATGGACCCCCCCCCCTTTATTGTCTTGCCACAACATGTATAACATGCTGTGGCAGCACTTACAGGATTCTGAGGCATGGTCCCCATTGAAATGCATTGTCGTGAACTGCAGGTTTGGAGGGTCACAAAAAGGAGAATTCATAAAGGGTGATGACTCATTTTAGTTACAATATAAATCATTTGTTGATGGTACCATGCTACTTTTAGAAAATGTGGTGTGTTCTAAGGCGATTTTACCCTGTGAAAAATGCTTTTGCTGGGATTTCCTGAATCATGTTTGAGAGAAAACTATTTTCTCATGACTTTCCCATAGAGATTATTGAAAGTACTCCAGAAGCTAAAATGAGAGCATATTTTTTTGTAAATTGACACTCTTTCTCAGCCATATGAGAATGAAGTCTGATATTCCCATAAAACATATACTTCCAACAAGAACTGTCTGTCAGTTGATTCCCTTGTGTTCTACTGCAGCCTCCCAGAGTGTTCTAAGGAATAACTAGAGCACTAACAGTCTTACTTGTGACTAAAGTGTGGCACACCTGAAGCCATTGAATCAAACTGGTAAAACTCAAAATGTTTAATTGCGAAATTAGCTAAATGATGGGGGTTTATTTTGTCACAGAAGTTATGGTTAGTGCTGTAGAAAGAAAAATTAGGAAATGTTTTAAATAGGGTTCTCTTCCTGTTGTACTTCCAACAAGAATAGCCTGTCAGTTAAAAACTTTCCAGCTTACACAATAAGAATTTTCAACTCGATTAAGGACACGAAGGCGAGGATTATGCTTCTCTCTCTTTACTGCATAAAAAAACACCAGCCAATTACAATATAAAGGAAAACATGCAAATACCTCTCATGAGCTTTTGTATACTATAGTATGCTTGACAACAGGTTTGCCATCCAAAGGTGGATGAATAGAAGAACTTATAGATCGATAATTATTAATGGATTTATACGCCAGACCTGAAGCTGCCAGGGCACTAAGGAAATTAATTACCAGACTGACATCCATCCCATTGTGATCTGAATCCCATTTGTCACACCAATGTACCCATCGTTTCTAAGCTGATGCATAACGCTTGTGGGTACCTGAAACCTGGCCTGATTGATATAGGTGGAAGCCTGTTCAGAAATTCCTGCCACCTGCCATATACTCCCGAAACCCTCTAAACCACGAGCCTGAGCTGCTCCGAAAAATTAACAGATGATGCAGTCTTACTAGGTCCAGCAACAGTTCCCCTGCGAGATGAAATCAGAAGAGGAATGTCGCAAGACAGTTACAGAGCCAAGGGAAACCAAGGTTGAGCCCTCCAGAGTGGGGATCACCAAGATAATTTCTGTTTTCTGTCACCGGATTTACAATAGGACTCTGGGGATCATGCTGAATGGAGGGAGATGTTGAAACAACTCCTGCAAGAAGGTATCTGTTGCTTCTGGATCCGGACGTCAACTGAAAAAGTGGGGGATCTGTCGATTGAGTCAAGAGGCTAACAAATCTATTGAACAAGGGCCCCATCTGCGATTGAGACTGAAGAATAGCTTCAGATGAAGCCTCTAACCGCTGAAGCAGTTTAGATATCAGGAGTTCCAGAACACCACTGAGTTGATCTCCCCGCTATGACTGAAATTAGATTCTGGTGACAGAAGTGCCAAAGCATCCAGGATATCTCACCCCCCCCCAACTTGTTGAGATATCAGACTGCCAAGATATTATCTATCCTTAACAATATGCAAAGGTTCTCTGTTCTGGGAATAGACTCTTGATCACAAAGGAGACTGCTAGAAGCTCCAGTCAATTGATGTGGAGTTGGAGTTTGGATTTTGTCCAACGACCCCCACATGGTGAAGGACCCACATTGGGCTCCCCAGCCCCATTTGCTGGCATATGAATCCAGAATGTTGTCCAGGGAGCTGCAGAAGATCGCTTTGCCCTTCCAGGCATCCATGTGTTCGATCCACCACGTCATCTCCCTCTTGACCTCATCTTAGAGGCGTACTTGGTTCGAGTATGAAAGACCCTTCTGCAGATTTTTTAATCTCTGCAAAGGTCTGTAATGAAGGGGACCTAAAAAGGGGCCTGGATTGAAGAAGCCAGGAGACCCACATTCCAACCCATAGATCTCAACGATATTGTTGGACTGCACAACACAGATCTCAATTCCTTCTTGATATTCCAATTTTATTGATCGAGGAGACTTAACTGAGATAAAAACGAGTCAATCCAGAAACCCCAAAACTCCATCTGTTGGGAGGGGATCAGACAAGACTTCGGCTGGTTTATGGCAAAGCCCAGGTCCTGCAGGAGTTGGATTGTCCAAGACAGGTGAAGGGTCATCATCTGCAGGTCTTATGTTAAGAGAAGCAGGTTGTTGAGGTACATAATTAGTCTTACTCCTCTGGCTCGCAAGCTTTCAACTATGGTCCTCATCAACTTGGTAATGCACCAAGTGGCTGATGATAGACTAAAGAGGAGAACATAGCTTTTGAAGCAACGCCCCAGCCAAAAGGATTGGAGGAATTGTTAATAAGGAAGAAAAATGGATATCGTCAAATACATGTCTTTCAGGCTCAGTCTGACATTCCAGTCTTCCTCCTGAAAGATGTCTTTACATGATCCAGGTATTGAAATCTCTTAGGTTCAAGACTAGGCAAGAACTGCCCCCTTCTTGTCGACCAAGAAGTTGGTGTTGATACAATCCTTTGGGTGAGGAGGAGAAGAAGGAAAAATTTCCTTTTTTGTAACGACATCTCAATATCTGCTGATATGAGTTCTTTCTCTTGAAGGGAAACAGTTAGCTCTGGGAGAGGACCTGACTTGGAGGGATTGGAGTACAACTCTAGTTTGTAACCCTGGATGGATTGGATTACCCAAGTGTCCTGAGTCAAAGTCTGTCAGTTGTGAAGAAATAGACATGTACTGCCCCCTAATTTTATCTCAAACAAAGGTATAATTCTCACCTGTGTGTCCAGGATCTTGGGATGTTCCTTGTTGACCCTTGTGGCATCCTCAGTGGAAGCGTGATCGGCCCCCATGGGGGTTTGTGGGGTAGATGGCAGTGTATCATGAATGTTCCTGAAAGTACCCCTGGCCGTGGAATGAAGAATCTCTTTGGGGACCTTGGGAGTAACCTTTGCCTGACGAATGGCCTCTATATTGTTCGTCTCTGCCAAAAAGGGTACTGCAGAATTTTTTTTTCAACAAGACCTGAGCTTTGTATATCACGGCAAACTTAGCTAAGTCCTTAACGGAAGGGCCCTCAAAGAGAAGGTCTTGAGCTACTGCTCCTACTTCAAAGAGGCTAAATCGTTGAGCTTTGGGTCTATGCACAATAGAATGGACTGCCGTCACACCGTGGAGATCGCCACGTTAGCTTTTACCGGTTGGCATATTGCGCGTTGCGCCCACCCCACTAGAATGTCAGGATCTATGGGTTCACCAGATTCCTTAGCTAGAAAAGCAGTCTCCAGAATTTTTGCCAGAGGTCCATAGATGTCCTGTAGTTTATCCTGGTAGTTATGCTAAGCCTTTCTTGGGGTCTTTTGCCCATTTCTTCATAAACTTGACCATGGTTGGGTCCATCTCAAGTGTCTCTGAACTTTACTCACCATATCAGGTATGCAGCATTCTGCACATAGCCTGGCGTGGACATCTTTGTCAAAGGCTTGCCCAATATTATTTTGGACATTCTCGAAAGCCTCTTGTGTGGGGGGGGGGCAGTTTTACGAACGTGAATTGATGATCTCTGCTGGCTTGAATGTTAACACTTTAGAGACCTCAGCTTGACAATCATTTTGGCACCCTGAGCACTTTCTTTTACTAGGCTCTGGAGCCTCATTATTCTCACTATCATCGTATCCACTGGAGTGAGAATCAGCATCAGAAGGCTCAGTGGCCTTGGGTGATTCTTCAGGGATAGCGCAGAGGGGTTGGGTAGGGCTATAACCATGTTCCTCTCTGACTGTCTCAGACAGTTTTTCGAATGGTCCCATGTGGCCCCATCTCGTGTTTTTACCCTTGCCTTTGCTAGGCTTATTAAGTGGAGTATGGGAGTCCTCTGCAGGACTGAGGTGGTTAACCATCTTTTTGGTGGGCAAAACTTTTAAATTGTTGGGTTGAGGGGCCTTAGTTATCACCATAGTTTTCCAAGCCTTCTTCATAATGGTTGTATGGGGCCATAACTCAATGAGGTCGGGCCACTAAGAGCAAGGTAAGCTGCAATTCAGGGTAGTAGAAGGTCACTACAAATAAAGGGGGAGTGCTCATCCCAGCAAGTGAAGACGGTTATGTAGTGTGTAGAGGGAGCCACCTGCCAAGCACTCTAAGCAGAGCTTCTGATTAATTTTACAACCCTGGGCACACTCCAGTGCATCAGGGTGTGTAGGGAGCAAAGTGTACAAGCACAAGGTCACAAACAGGCTAAAACCAGAAAGATTTGCCCAATAGTGAAAAGAGCTGTGCTATACGCTTCTGAATAGTTATGCTGACACGTTCAGAAGAAACGCGGTGGTTTCACACATGCACGCATGAGCCCAGTCCCAAGGGACTAGACATAGGACTACAGCTGTTGGGTCTGCCGGCCCTTTCTCACTCCTGCTCCACTAAATTGAACCAGGAGAGCGGCCATCGGGCTGGTGCGATCTTCGCGTTGAGAGTGCCCTTGTGGTGCTATATAGGTTGTAAAAACAATATCATGCATAAATCAGTATTAAAGGGTATCATCACTTAACTGGCAGCATAGAAAGAGGGTGTTATAATTTTTATATATATATATATATATATATATATACATATATATATATATATATATATATATATTTCCTACTGCCAGTCGCCCCTTGGTATAGTTAGGACCATGTTTCCATAGAAAAAGTGTTTTTTGACTTGCCTATATCTTTGGCACTGTTTGATGAATCTTCACAAATTTTTTTTTTTAAAAAGTAGCCAGGTGGTTCTTGTTGCACACGGAACGTTTTGGGGTGATGCGTCAAGCGGGGGCAGAGAAAAAGGGGGCTCAAAAAACATTGATTTTCCCTGTTAATTCCCATAGGACCTATCAACATGGTGTAAATTTGTTCAGTAGTTTAGGAGAGGTTTAAGGGCAAATACATTTGTATATCTCTGGCTTCGAATAGTTTGCAAAATATGCAAATTTTCTCAAATATGCTTGCAAAAGGAAGCGTTGCTATTGGTTGACCGCAACTTGACTAGAAAGTTGCAACTGCCATTTTATTTCACAGGACACGGTCCCTTGAGGTGAAAATTCAAATTGAAAGTAGCAAAAGGGGTCAGGGTTAAGGTACCCTGACCCCAGGGGTGTGACATAGGTATGTTTTACAGGCAAATTATAGGTTTAATATAATTTTGCGTCACTGCGTGCAATAGTCGAAAATTTTCATGAATTTCCGTGAATTATTTGCAATTATGGAAAAAATTGAAAGAAAAACCACAGACTCATTCATACACTAATTCATTCACTCATACATGCACTCAGAGGCTCAGGCGCCCACTCAAACACCCACACAGGCACTTATGCACTCACTCATAGACTCACTCACCAGCTTTCAGACCCACTCAGACACTCACGCACCCATTCATACATCTACTGGTAGAGGCAGGCTATGTGGCCAACCTGCGCTGTGCATTGCCGAAGGCCATGTGCGGGGCGGGGCTTGGTGGTTATAAGGGCTTAGCTGGAAGGGCATGGCCGAAGGGGTTGGAATAACGTATATTAATTTAAATTACTTTGCGTAAAAAAAAACCTGAAATTCACTGAAAAAAACAAAGGTTACAGGGACGCGCCTTAAAGTTACTATAACTCACACCTTCGCCCTGCACAGCTAATTACTCCGCATATTATGACATTGATGAGATCTTGAATGGCATCTTTGATAACACTGCAACATTTGCAATAGCATTATTGAAAAGAAAACTGTACATGGCAAGGGCGCCACTTTTAGTTACCTTAGGGCGTGAGTTATAGTTACTTGAAAGAACACTAGCTGTAACTGTTGAATTTCTATGGTTTGGTACAAGTAAATTCAGAACCTAACTATAACGTCCCTGTAACCTTTGTTTTTTTCAGTGAATATATACGTATATATGTGTGTGTGTGTGTATATGTATGTGTATACTGTACATATATATATGTGTGTTTTTTTTCTTCACTCAGAAAAGCCAAAGGTTAAAGTAAAGTTATAGTTAGGTGTAATAAAAATGGGTTTTCGATTAAAAAAAGAAACCTTACAAATTCACTGAAAAAAACAAAAGTTAAAGTAAAGTTACAGTTAAGTGAACTTATCTGTGATAGCGTTTACATTTTGAACAAAAAAACACAGAAATTCATATTTAAGGACATAAGCAGTGCATTGGAGGTCCTAAGTTAAAGTTTTTGATGCTAACTATAACTGGTGAATTTCTGTGTTTTTTAGTTCAAAACGTTTGCGTTGTCACTGAGAAACTCACCTAACTATAATGTTACTTTAACCTTTGTTTTTTTCAGTGAATTTATTTCAAGCAGCACAGAACAAGCTTGCTTCAGATCATAAATGCCCACCTAGCTGGTTTATTTAAACATTTTTTTCCTATTGTTATTCTCCGCTTTGTTTTGAAGGAGGTTTTTTTTTTACCTCCAGTTTTTTGTTTTTGTTGTACTCTTTTTTTAAAAAATGTTACAAAACACAAAGAATACAAATGTTCAAAAATATTACTTACAAAAACTATTTTCAGAGCAACCCTATACTTTCATTATGTGTGTTGTTTGTACTGTGTTATCTTTTTTTCTTCTTAACTCCTGTGAAACACTCTCAAGAGCCAGGATGCTCTCATACATAGCATGGGTTCTCTCGCAATAGCCAGGAACACAGTCCTCCACATCCACTGAAAGTGGGGAGCGTTTACTGTTTTACGGTTGCGACCATCTAGTGAGAATGCACTTTTATATTGGAATTTGCACCACAAACTGAACACTTCCTGTTGAAATTTGTATAATTTATTTGCACCAGATTTTCTCTACCCACCCTTTTTATGTTTTATATGATCCTGCAAGCCTCTCACAAGATCGTAAAATTACTTTAGGGGAAGAATTTACATTTTCCTTCATTAAAATACTTGTCACTTATTATCCTGACCTCTAGACTATGGAGAGACACTAGCCTTTCCACTGAGATCTTGCATGAAGATAACCAGTGTATAGAGTATGGTGTAAAGAGATACTGCATCTACATTCACACCTTTACCCAGGCTCAGTACTACATATGTTAGGGTGGGGAAGGTACTCAATTCGCATGTAAGCTTTCAGTATTTCATAGCAAGTACTAGCCCCCCCACTGAGACCTCTCCCCAGGGTAATAACCTTATATATTAGCATGTGGAAATGGACTTCCCTGTCCACTCACAGCTTCACCAGCATGATAGACACATACATTAGTATGTAGATAAGCATTGTCTTCTGCACTAACACATATCTCCAGGACAACATGGATAAGCAGTATGGTGTAGTAAAGCAGTGGCCTCTGTGCTGACACTTCTCCTTAGAACAACATATATGTAGTGCTGTCTAGGAAGGAAGTGACTTGTCCGCTTACACACCTTACCAGGGTCGGAGGTGTCTGTAGTAGTTTGAGAAAAATGTATCTTTCTACTTATACCTCGTCTAATACTGATATATATTCATAGTAGGGAGAGGGGACAAACTTCCCTGTTTCCTGACACATGTCGCTGCATGATAAATCTGTGTTGTATAGTGTGGAGAGAGACTGGCCTCTCTCCTGTGGCCTGTCTCTTGGATGATAGTTGTGCAAATTAGGGTGTGAAAAGTGGCTTACCTCTCTGGTCACAGCTCTCCCCAGTATGACAGATGTACAAATAAAGTATGGAGTTGAAACTACCTGTATTGTCAGACATTTGTCTTGCATATCAACCATAGAAATTATGAGATCAGAACACACTGCTCTCTCAGGTGAGACATCTCACCAGAGTAACATATGTACAAAGTAAGCTGAGGGTTTAAATTGTTCTCCCAGCACATACCTCTCTTTATGTTGATGAATGTCCATAGTAGAGTATAAAATGGAGTACTTTGTCTCTTGAGAACTGTGTCTTAAACAACTGGTGTCCATATTTGATTTTGGAGACATACTCAATTCTGTTTTAGACACCGCCCAATGGTAACGCCCATATGTAATAGGATGTGCACAGAAGCTGATAGTGGTGCTTATCAGAGTATAAAAATGCACTGTCCTCCGTGCCAATACATCTTTCTTCTATCAGAGTCCCCTATACTGCAACAGGCACAACAACTAATCTCTGTAGGAACACCTCACTGTTGCATGAAAAGTAATCATAGCTGCATAGCAAAATAATTGGCTTCTCCATTACCAATTCTGTGTAGCGTAAAGGATTACCTTAGTGCAATATAGATACATATACATGCAGCAGCATATTTACAGCCCTGAAGATGGAACTGCCAATTTTACTTTTACTCATTATTGCAATACTACTATATAATTGAAATTTATAATAAGTATTAAGCAAAGAAATCAAAGGTAATTTTGGGCCTGATTTAGATATTGGCAGATGAATAACTCCGTCCACCGAAATCTAAGTCCCATTATATCCTGTGGGATTTAGATTCTGGCGGACGGGATATCCATCACCACTGTGACGATGTAACTCATCCACCAATATCTAAATCAGGCACTTTATACTTTATTATTACAACAAAACAATTTAACAGCGTTACAAAACCACAACTACATTAACAAACTGTATCAACAACTATAAAATAAAACAACCAACTTTTTTTGTAACACAAACTTTATTGCACTTTTATACATTGTATATTCTTTGGTACAGCAGAGGCAATGAAATTGAAAGATGTGAAGTTAGAACTAGAATCAACATTTATCCACGACAGTGAGATTGATATTTCACAATGTCCCATGCTTTCAGATAGGATGTCACATCCATGAAATACATTTTCCCAAAAACTGTTTACCTAACTCACCCACTGTTTAACCAAAACTTGTCCTCTCAGTTACCGAACCATATCAGGGGAGCTTACTATGTCAGGGTTCAAGAAGTAGGGTTGGGAGTTGGGAGTGGTATGTGTAGTTTATTGGAAGTCTTGGACTAACATTGATTGAGAGGGTGTGGGCTTATTTGAGTCTGTGTCACTGGTCGGGTCGGCATGCTTAGGAGACTAGTCATATCACTCGATAGATATATGTTTTTTATGTAGTTCCCTATATTCTTCTCATCGTAAAGCCTCGCTTTCAGCCTGTCCCCTGTGCAGTACCTCCTCCTGCTATCGGACCGCTCTGGGGGGCAACGTGGATTTCCGATGTCGCGTTATCAATAGTTTCACTGATAATAGTGCCAGCCCTATGATGGGTGTCACTATCTTGGGACATTTGGGCCTGTAGTACAGTCCTAATATGCACTGGTCCAGGATGATCCAGCAGTCTAGGCCTGTTACGTCATTCAATATTATAAATATTCCCCTCCAGAATGTGGCCATTGAAGTGCAGGACTGTTGGGAACATTTTACTGATTTTATATGGACTTAAGTAGGCCCTATGTAGAATGGTAAACTGAATGAATTTGAAGCTCCAGATCCGTGACATCTTCCTAGGGTATCCTAAGAGTCTGGCCTATTCCTTACCTATCAGCTCCTTGCCCAAATCGGCCTCCCATCTGAGTCTGAGAGAATTGAGTGCTGTGTCAAGTTGTCCACAGATTCCTCTGTATATTCATTTAATTAAATGCCTACTGTGTCCCATAGTATGCAGAACCTGTAGCAACTCGTGTGTTTGGGGGGTTCCCTTCAATCTGGTGCCCAATGCTGCCTGCCATAGCAGGCAATACTAGCATGCGTGAGAAAAAGAGTTTCAGGCAGTGCAGGAGTGTGGACAAAGTCAGTGTGTGTCATTAATGTGCCATCCGCAAACAGCGATACTACAGATATTACTTCTGTCTGTTCCCAAGGTTTTTGTCCTACATGCTGTTAGTGTACCAGAAGGTGTGGGTAACCCACAGAACTGGATCTTGGGTGCATACGGCGTACGTGTCGAAAGTATATCATGGTGCCATCTTCCAGTAGTGTAAGGCAATACGCAGGAGAAGGGAGCATGTGTGTGGAAAGGTAGCATTTGGACAGAGCAATCTGTTTAGAAGACCCCTGCAAAATGGAGCCCTCTTGTAGCCTGTTTCTGGTAAATGATAGCCAGCCAGCAGGTACGCCAACCATTGTAGTTATCCAACTATGTAGTAGGCCTTAAAGTCTGGGTCTTCCATACCCCCTATGGTGACCAGTAAGCATAGAGTTTTAAGGCTGACCCAGCATTTGCCGCTCCCCCAAAGAGCTTAATCAGTGTGGTTTTTAGTAAATGGAATATCAGTAGATTCACAAAGTGGTACAGTAACCAAAGCCACCTGACCATTTTTGTCAAGGCCATTGAAATTGAAGAGGTACAGGACTTTGCAAATTTTTTTTGCATTCCGGACAGTTCTCCAAACTTTTACAATAAGTGGGACATCACCAGTTGTTCCTTACCCAGGTTTTCGCAGATAAAAGATCATGTCATCTGTGCCAACATATATTCCCAGCTGAGGGTGTCAAACACCTGTTGAACGCCCAGTGATAGGCAACCAGCATGCGGATATCGGTCACAAACTGCATCCATCACATAGGATAATTGTCGGCTCTTCGGAGAGGTGTTACTGTTAGGGATGAATCCACATTGGCCTGTGTGTACTTACTGTGGGATTAGTGGGAACAGATGATTAGCAAGTGTTTTACTGTGGACTTTGTATTCTGTGTTTAGTAGTAAGAGTGACCTGTACAATGTCAGCTCAGTTGGTGATTTGCCAGGTTTCAGGAGAGAGGTGACAAGCACCTCTTTGGTTGTAGGGGGTAAAAAGCCCACCTCAAGGGAAGATGTATATAACATTACCAGGCATGGAACTAATTGAGAGGTGTAGGTAGAATAAAATCCCACTGGTAAGCCATCAGAACCCAGTGTTTTATTGTCTGTGATCTCTCTAATTGCCCCCCTCCACTTATTTCATTTTCTGTAATAGGTGAGCCCAGTGCTTCCAAAACATCTGGCAGTATCTTACGGAGTTTCAATTTTCGCAAGAATGTCGACAGTTCCTCAGGGTCATGGGGTGATGAGACTATGTATAATGCAGTATAAAACACACAGAAGTTCCCAGTTGGGTCACAGCCAGTCTATGAGGGGGGTGTTGATTGATAAAATGGGAGTAGGACTTGGAGCTATCAGAATCAACCACAACAATAAAGTGCCCAACCTGTCCGCCTCTATATGTATTTGTTTGCAAATGGGCTGTATACGCGAAGGCATTCCAAGAGGTCAGCATATGTAAACCTAGCCTCTTGCAAGGGAGGAGCTACTGTCCTAGCATCAGCTGTTTCTTTCTTCAAAGTCCCCAGTATACTTTCCAGTTGCTTTAATTCCTTATAAATTTCCCCTCTGGCTTGTACCACTGCTCCAAACAATGTACCCTGTACCACCTTCTTAAATGGCTCCCATTCGGTCAACGGTGAGGAGGTTGTGTCTGTCTTTTTTGCAAAATACATATTGATGGTCATAGCTACGATCTCTCTGAATGCTATATCTTCCAGGAACCCCTGCTGTAAACACCAGGTCAGGATCGGGGATGGCACTCAACACTAAATGATGAACATTTCTAATGGGGCCTGGTCGGAGATTGTCTTTCCAAATAGATAGTATTTGGTATATTAGGTAGGAGATGGTGAGGGCAGAGGAAGCAGTCAAAGCAGGAGTGGAGAGTATGTGGGTAGGAGTAAAAAGAGTATTCCATCATACCCATATTGTGGCTATGCCATGAATCCAAGAGGCCCCATCCATCTACCTAGAGTTTCAGTGTTAGGGATTGTCGCTCTGCACATGTTCTAGGCAGGGACGGGTGTGAGCTAACCAGTGGTATGTCTAGTACAGCATTAAAGCCCCCTCCCAATATTCAGAGATAGGGAGTCCAGTCTGTCAGTACAGTCAATAGGTGGGTCAGGAAACTATCCTGTTTAGTGTGGGGGGGGGTGTAAATGCATTCCAGCAGCAACAGTTCACCATCCAGTGTACCCCTAAGTAACACATATCGGCCTTGTGTGTCGATCTTTGTGTTGTGTGCCACAAATGGGACTCCAGGTCGGAGCCAGAGCGCAATTGCTCTAGAAAATGCAGAATAGGAAGTATGGAATAATTGTCCTTTCCACCATTTATGATTTGTTTTTTCTTCAGAAGTTACTAGATACATTTCCTGCAGGAAGGTGATCTGAGCATGCCACTTCTGTAGTTGTGTTAAAATTATGTGCTTCTTATGCATGGAGCCCCTCTCCCTCACATTCCAAGTAATAATGGTGTAGTTTTTATCTACAGCTGACACTTAAGAACGTACAGACAATAAGCATACATGGATCCCACCCACCCTGCATCATTGCTACCCCAAATGGATGAGGTGACGTTAAAAAACCCATAAAAAAACATTTCCAAAGAGACAGTCCAGTGATATCCCTTTGTTCGACCAAATCTGAAAACAACTAGAAACTGGGTAAACTTAGGAAATCATTTGCCTACGCATATGGGACATGCTCTATCAACCCCAGAACGGGGCTTGCCTTTTACCAGAGTGTTCATATCTCTCTATAGAGTCTATCCAGACCCAGGGCCATAGTCAGAATAGCATCATGCTGCCCAGTTACAGCGCCAAAAGGGGTGGGGGAGATTATTATATTGTACTGGCCCTGGTCATGAGTAACAAGACAGTTACAAGACAATGGCCCTCATTACAACCCTGGCGGTAAATCCCGCTGACCGCCGTGCCAACGGCCGCCAATATTCCGTGTCCATGGTGGAAATCCCCTATGGGTATTATGACCCACAGTTAGAAATCCTCCACTATACAGACACCCACACAAGTCCGCCACACCAAAGGTCAGTGATAAACTGGCGGTACCAAAACCCACACCGTTACGCCAGCAGGAATACGCCAACACTATCACGACCCACGAATCAACGCTGCGGTCTTTCAACTGTGGTAAACCATTGGCAGTACACACAGCTGCGCTCAAAATACACACACACTCACAAAACACAACCACATTGGACAACTCAAAATACACACACCTGACACACATACACACAGCACACCACACCCACACATTCACACCACTATAAAACACACACCCACATTACCCACAACCCCTTACATGACATTTTTGGAAGAAGCAGAGAGACAGAAAAACAAAGACAACACCAGCATCCAGAGGCTTACAACACCATCACTCATACACCATCCACGCACATCACACTACACACACCAACACATCACCCCACACATCACATCAACCATCATTTCACACATCACTCACACCACATCATGGCACCTCAAAGACACCCCAGGTTTTCTGAGGAGGAGCTCAGGGTCATGGTGGAGGAAATTATCCGGGTAGAGCCACAGCTATTCGGATCACAGGTGCAGCAGACATCCATTGCTAGGAAGATGGAGCTATGGCAGAGAATTGTCGACAGGGTCAACGCAGTGGGACAGCATCCAAGAACACAGGATGACATCAGGAGGAGGTGGAACGACCTACGGGGGAAGGTATGTTCCATGGTATCTAGACACCAGGTAGCCGTACAGAGGACTGGCGGTGGACCCCCCACCTCCTCCCCCACAACTAACAACATGGGAGGAGCAAGTCTTGACGATCATGCATCCTGAGGGCATTGCAGGAGTAGCAGGAGGACTGGACTCTGGTCAGTCAAAGCTTTACTACTATATCCCCCACCCTACCTGCATGCCATCACAAACTCCTACCCCTTCCCTCACCCCCATCACTCCACCACCTCACATATACCCCACTATCACAACCCACACATCCCAATACCAAGCCCTGCATGCAACACCAATGCATGGACACCCATCACCACAGCACGTCCAAGGGAGAGACTCATCCAGGGCACACAATCACTACTCACACAAGGGCCAAGGTGATAATGCAGGCACAGTAGTAGAGGGAAACAAACACATTGCACAAGATGGCACACAGAGATACAATAACAATGCATTTACACCCCAACAGGACACCTACCCAACATCACCGGACAGGAGGTGCCAGCCATATCCAGTCCCCCTACAGAAGAGGCCCACAGTGACGACAGTAGCTCTGCACGCCTGGATCAAGATGACCAGCCCGGCCCATCAGGGACCTTTGGACAGTCTGTTCCCCTGCCACAGTCCCAAACCACCACTGAACCTCCCCCCTGAGGAAACACTACCACAGCACCCACCCAGCAGGCCCATGCCACTGTCCCCAGGACACATCAATCAGCAGTGTGTCCACCACTACAGGGACCCCAGACAACCCCACAAACACAGGACGATCAGGGACCTGGGGTCAGTGGCAGTGGGCACACGGTTCAGGGGACAGAGGCACAGGATACCAGGGAAACTGGGAGGACTGCTGTGTGACAGGGGGAGGACAGGCCCAGGGAACCCACTCTCCACAAGGCACTCTCCAACATCATGGGAGCATACCACCATTCCCAGGAGACCTTGGGCACGGTACTGGTCAAGTTTCAGGAGACCCAGCGGCTGCAGGAGGAACAGTACCTGGGGATCAGGGAGGACTTGAAGTCCATTAACACCACCCTGGTCACCATTGCAGGGGTGCTGGCAGACATGACCAACACCATGAGGCAGACAGTGCCATACCACCGGGCCCCTGACACCAGCCCGAACGATGAACAGCCTTCCACGTCCGCCGGCGCTAGTGGACAGGAGGTCCCGCCACAGGACCAACAGGATACCAGCACCCCACCCCCTGCAGAAGGAAACCACCCTGCAAACGGTTCCTGTGATCCAGGCACAAGACAAAGAACATTGGCAAGAACTCCACCAGGAAATAAGACTCTCCTGATTGTCACCCTTCTGTCCCACTATGTCACCCTGTCCACCATGAACTGCTATTGCTCCCCTTCTTTTTCCCCATTGGACAATGCACCTGTGATACAAAGAGACTGGACTCTTCCATGGATATTCCTCAACCATCACCCCAGCCCATTGCAAATCCCCCACTATTTATTATCACTTAAATAAACACCCTTGACTCACAAAACAATCTGGAGTCAGTATGTACTTTCACCAATGTATTATCACAACCTCTTAGACAAATATCGATGTAAATGTTCATTTGCACATACCAAAGTATGACAGTTGTTGGGCAGCAGTAAACATAGCAGAAGGCTGAATGTGGTACCCAGATCTGTGAAAAGGAAAGCCAAAGTGAACTGTCAGGGTCCATACACAGAGGTTAAAATGGCTGACTTATACAGTGTCCTACAGTAGTCAGATATGAGATGAGCTGTGCCAGTCTCCTACCTGTGTCTCACTAGAAGTACTGCAAGATGATGTTGTTTTGGTTGTCATTATCTTCTTCCTCTGCCTCCTCTTCCTCACTGTCCACAGGCTCAACAGCTGCCACAAGACCAACATCAGGGCCGTCCTCCTGCAGAAAAAGCACCTGGTGTCGCAATGCCAGGTTGTGCAACATGCAGCATGCCACAATTATCTGGCACACCTTCTTTGGTGAGTAGTATAGGGAGCCACCTGTTAGATGGAGGCACCAGAATCTGTCCTTCAGGAGGCCGAAAGTCCGCTCAATAATCCGCCTAGTTCACCCATGTGCCTCATTGTAGCGTTCCTCTGCCCTTGTCCTGGCATTCCTCACTGAAGTCAGTAGCCATGAGAGGTTGGGGTAACCAGAGTCACCTGTAAATGTCGAGGGATATCTGTTAGACATACACCAACCCTTAGGGACCACCCCATACCCAGACACCTATTCATACTGTGTGGGGACCTTGCGCTCACCTATTAACCACACACGGTGCCTCTGGAGTTGGCCTATCACATAAGGGATGCTGCTATTCCTCAAAATGCAAGTGTCATGCACAGAGCCAGGATACTTGGCATTCACATGAGAGATGTACTGGTCTGCCAAACACACCATCTGCATATTCATTGAATGGTAGCTTTTTCAATTTCTGTACACCTGTTCACTCCTGCGGGGGGGACAAATGCCACATGTGTACCATCAATGGCACCAATGATGTTGGGGATATGTCCCAGGGCATAGAAGTCAGCTTTCACTGTGGGCAAATCCTCCACCTGGGGGAAAACGATGTAGCTGCGCATGTGTTTCAGCAGGGCAGATAGCACGCTGGACAACACGTTAGAGAACATTGGCTAAGACATCCCTGATGATATGGCCACTGTTGTTTGAAAGGAACCACTGGCCAGGAAATGGAGCACTGACAGGACCTGCACTAGAGGGGTGATACCTGTGGGATGGCGAATAGCTGACATCAGGCCTGGCTCCAATTGGGCACACAGTTCTTGGATTGTGGCACGATCAAGTCTGTAGGTGATAATGCTCTGTCTGTCTTCCATTGTCGACAGTTCCACCAGGGGTCTGTACACCGGAGGATGATGCGATCTCCTATGGAGATGGAGGAGAATGGTGAGCAGAGGGTCATGTACCACATAGGTTGCATAGGTGTTTTTACACAAATGTGAGTAAATCCGTGTGTGGCGTTGTCTGTCCGTATTGCTGGCCAAATGTGCTGTGACGCAGTTAGGTACTATGCCTTGTGCCACCCTGAAATGGCAGCTGCCTGACCTGTAATGAGGGACAAGGGGAAATGAGGTAACTGCACTGGCGTTGTGCAGCGTCGCGGTAGGTGGTTGAAGACCACAGCGCAATTCAGCATTGGTTATCATTGGGCCCTACGGGTTCCAGGAGCCAATGACGATGTACTCCAGTGGTGACGGTACGCACCGCCGCGGACCTGACCACCATTTTCTATCTGTGCACTCACTTGCTACATGACCTTCAACAAGACAAGACCTATACTGCAAGTGCTACTGTGATCTGAGTCTGGAAGCAACAATGGTTACAGTGTCTGGGGAAAGGGCCCCTGCCTTCACTTTGGAGGAGTTGAAGAGACTAGTGGATGGGGTCCTTCCCCAGTACACGCTACTCTATGGTCCTCCAGACAAACAGGTGAGTACACTGTGAGCATGATGCATGGGACATGAATGTATGGAGTGGTGTGGATGGAAGAGACTTGTTAGGGGGGGGGCTGAGGCCTGCATGTGTGGATGGTTGAGTGTATGTGTGTCAGGGCATGGGTGGGAACTGGTGGGTATGAGTATGACGGGCCGGACGGGAGAGTAAATTCCTTTCCTTCTTTACCTTTCCTCTAGGTCAGTGCCCACCAGAAGAAGGGTATTTGGCGTGCCATTGCCAAGGAAGTGCGGACCCTATGGGTCTATCATAGACGGAGCACCCACTGCCGCAAGAGATGGAAGGACCTGCGCTGCCGGAGCAAGAAGACGGCGGAGGCTCAACTGGGGATGGCCTCTGAACGTGGAAGGGGTGCCCGTCGCACCATGACCCCCCTGATGTTCCGGATTCTGGTGGTGGCATATCCGGAGTTGGGTGGGTGCTTGAGAGCATCACAGCAGCCACAAGGGGGTGAGTACAGTCTCATTCAGCTGACTCTGTGCACTTTACAAGGTGTCTGGGTGGGGGATGTGGGCTGTGGGTTCCCTTAGGCCAGGGCGAATTTGGTAGGGTAGGTCCCTTGTTAGGCTGGCTCTGTGGCACTCCAACCCCAAAAGTGGTAGTGGCCATCAACAACTAGTCAGGCTCCTGTGGGTTCCAGGTGTGCAGCTAATGGGGTTAGGCATATTTCCCCATGGGTAGGTGATTTTCCTAAGAACTGTTAGTGCATGGCCTAGTGCATAGGGCTGTTCCCTGTGTGTTGTGTCCTCTGTCTTTCCCCCTCTTCTTGTTTTGTCACCCTGTCCTTGTGTGCATTAGCATCATCTGGCGGAGGAGCAGTGGCACCGGAGCAGGAGGGAGCTGCAACCCACTTGGCCCAGGAGGGTGAATGTACAGAGTCTGAAGGCACCAGGGGGACGGAGGGCGAGAGGAGCTCCATGACAGGGACAGGAGGGGATAACAGCGACTCCTCCTCTGATGGGAGATCCCTTGCGGTGGCGGGCACCTCTGTGCCCACCGCAACAACAGGTACAGCCGCCACCACCCCTGCCAGCAAAGCCCTCCCAGCAGCCCCTCAGCCTGTTTCCCATGCCCGCTCACCCAGGAGGGTGGGCATCTCCTTCGCCCAAGGCACCTCAGGCCCTACCCCAGTCAGCCCTGCTGCCCTCAGTGAGGAGGCTATTGACCTCCTGAGATCCCTCACTGTTGGGCATTCAACCATTTTGAATGCCATCCAGGGTGTCGAGAGGCATTTGCAGCAAACAAATGCATACCTAGAGGGCATTCATTCTGGCGTGGCAGCCCAACAGAGAGCATTTCAGGCTCTGGCCTCAGCACTGATGGCAGCCATTGTCCCTGTGTCCAGCCTCCCCCCTCCAACATCCACTACCCAGACCCAATCCCCTCTACCTCAGCCTATCCCAAGCACAACTACAGACCAGCATGCACACACATCAACACACAAAAGTGGCTCAGGCAAACATAAGCACCACACATACCACAGGCACTCACACAAGCACCATACCCATGCAAACACACCATCATCCACTGCCTCCACTGTGTCCCCGTCCTCCACCACCTTCCCAGTCGCGTCTCCACTCACACCTGCATGCACTACATCCTCAGCCACTACCTCCATCACCAGCACGCCCATCACTGCACACCGCTCACGTGCAATCACCACTACCATTCACACGTCCCCTGTGTCCTCTCCCAGTATGTCTGTGAGCTCTCCTCTCAAAGTACACAAACGCCGGCACATACCCACTCAACAGCCACCCACCTCACAACAGCCTCCAACCCATGCACCTTCACCCAAACTCAGCAGACGTACACCTCCTACAACCACTACCTCTTCCTCCACTCCCAAACCCCCTCCATCTTCCTGTCCCAGTGTGTCCAAAAAACTTTTCCTGGCTACCAAGGACCTCTTCCCTAAACCTCCCCCCGTCCCTCCCCTAGGGCCAGGTTGTCTAGAGCCCAGGCCCGCACCTCAGCCACCAAATCGTCATCCACTGTGGTCCCTGCAAGTCCAGGAGGATCGAAGGGGGCACCCATCAGGGCTGCCAGTGTGCCCTCTACTGAAGCCAAGGGTCACCCTATTCCGCCACCTGCCAAGGTAAAGAAGGGGCCAGCTTGCAAGAGAGAAAAAACACACCACCCACCCAGCAAGGCCTCATCCAGAACCACAGAGGACAGTGCCAAGGTCACAGCAGCGACTGCCAAGGTGGGGAAGGGACACACGATCAAAGGAAAGTCACCTCAGGGCACGGAGCCTCCGGGTGAGGGATTGGCGACCCCCATTTCTCAAGACAGGCCAGCTACCTCTACTGTTGTGGGCACCGCCGCAACAACCACCACCTGCCCCGCCACCTGCAACGCCACCAGCACCGCCACCAGCACTGCCACCTGCACCGCCACCTGCACCGCCACCTGCCACAACTACAGACACCAGCATCATCCCCAGTGGGCAGCCTTCTGAGGCTGCAGGAGACGACCTGTTGTCTCCCTCCACTACTACAGACACCTGCCGCAGCCACCGCTGCAGCCACCGCCACCTGCCCCGTGACGTGCCCAGCCAGTGCCACTACAGCGGACATCAGCATCATCCACAGTGGGCAGCCGTCCGAGGCTGCAGGAGACGTCCTGGACCCTGCACACACTACATGAGGCACCACCACCAGCACTGGCACTACCAGCAGTTTGCAGCCTAAGTCATTGCAAGGTGGAGTGTGGCTCTGCCTCCATGGAGTATCATGCTACCTGTTACCAGAAAATCTCTTGGCTCAGACACCCAGGTGAGGGAATGGGAACTGCCACACCCCTGGTGCTGCAACACTGGGCACAAAGCCCCCTCCACCAAATCGTCATCCACTGTGGTCCCTGCAAGTCCAGGAGGATCGAAGGGGGCACCCATCAGGGCTGCCAGTGTGCCCTCTACTGAAGCCAAGGGTCACCCTATTCCGCCACCTGCCAAGGTAAAGAAGGGGCCAGCTTGCAAGAGAGAAAAAACACACCACCCACCCAGCAAGGCCTCATCCAGAACCACAGAGGACAGTGCCAAGGTCACAGCAGCGACTGCCAAGGTGGGGAAGGGACACACGATCAAAGGAAAGTCACCTCAGGGCACGGAGCCTCCGGGTGAGGGATTGGCGACCCCCATTTCTCAAGACAGGCCAGCTACCTCTACTGTTGTGGGCACCGCCGCAACAACCACCACCTTCCCCGCCACCTGCAACGCCACCTGCACCGCCACCAGCACTGCCACCTGCACCGCCACCTGCACCGCCACCTGCCACAACTACAGACACCAGCATCATCCCCAGTGGGCAGCCTTCTGAGGCTGCAGGAGGCGACCTGGTGTCTCCCTCCACTACTACAGACACCTGCCGCAGCCACCGCTGCAGCCACCGCCACCTGCCCCGTGACGTGCCCAGCCAGTGCCACTACAGCGGACATCAGCATCATCCACAGTGGGCAGCCGTCCGAGGCTGCAGGAGACGTCCTGGACCCTGCACACACTACATGAGGCACCACCACCAGCACTGGCACTACCAGCAGTTTGCAGCCTAAGTCATCGCAAGGTGGAGTGTGGCTCTGCCTCCATGGAGTATCATGCTACCTGTTACCAGAAAATCTCTTGGCTCAGACACCCAGGTGAGGGAATGGGAACTGCCACACCCCTGGTGCTGCAACACTGGGCACAAAGCCCCCTCCAGAACGAGTGGAGAAAAGCATCCACTCACCTAATCCTTGGCAGGATGAAGCACTCTGGGCACAAAGCCCTCTCCAGAACCAGTGGAGAAAAGCATCCCCTCACGTAATCCTTGGCAGGATAAAGCACACTGGGCACAAAGCCCCCTCCAGAACCATTGGAGAAAAGCATCCACTAACACAGTCCTTGGCAGGATGAAGCACTCTGGGCACAATGCCCCCTCCAGAACCAGTGGAGAAAAGCATCCACTCACCTAATCCTTGACAGGATGAAGCACTCTGGGCACAAAGCCCCCTCCAGAACCAGTGGAGAAACGCATCCACTAACACAGTCCTTGGCAGGATGAAGCACTCTGGGCACAAATCCCCCTCCAGAACCAGTGGAGAAAAGCATCCACTCACCTAATCCTTGGCAGGATGAAGCACACTGGGCACAAAGTCCCCTCCAGAACCGGTGGAGAAAAGCATCCACTTACACAGTCCTTGGCAGGATGAAGCATTCTGGGCATAAAGCCCCCTCCAGAACCAGTGGAGAAAAACATCCACTAACACAGTCCTTGGCAGGATGAAGCACACTGGGCACAAAGCCCCCTCCAGAACCAGTGGAGAAAGGCATCCACTTGAGAGACTGTGGCTTTGCACTCCCCAGGACCAGGCAGTGGGCAACCCACCCACTTGAGAGACTGTGGCTTTGCACTCCCCAGGACCAAGCAGTGGGCAAACCACCCACTTGAGAGACTTGAGAGACTGTGGCTTTGCACTCCCCAGGACCAAGCAGTGGGCAAACCACCCACTTGAGAGACTTGAGAGACTGTGGCTTTGCACTCCCCAGGACCAGGCAGTGGGCATGGAGCCCCCTCGAGGAGCAGTGGCGTTGTCCCATCATCCGGCTGAGGTGCCCCCCCTCCCCTTCCAGCTGAGGTGCCTGTTTTTTTTCAATCTGATGCCCCTGCAGTGTTCTCTCCATTTTGAGGCAGGTGTCATGTGTGGGCTTCGCCCATGCTTTTTGGGACCAATGGTCCACGGACATTTAATGGGACAGTGTACGGACTTGTGTACTTGCTGTTAATATTTGTATATACTGATGATTTAAATTTATCTAGCCTATCTGATTGTTCGATTATTATACTTGTTAAACTCATTTCATTTGGTCCTTGCCTTCTTGCAGGGGGTGACGGGGTGTATCTGTGATGTGATTGCATATGTGTGTGTGTGTGTTGTGGTGGGTTGGGGGTAGGGGTGCGGGTGTTGCATGCTTGTGTCACTCTCTTTTCTCTCCTCCCCTCCCCTGTGTGCTAGGTGCAGTACTCACCGTCGTATTCGCCGCCGTCTTTGATGTTCCTGGTAGATGAGGAAGTAGACCAGCATCGGAAGGACCTGTAACTCGGGCTCCATGGCGTCCTGCTTCCTCGTTGATTGTCGAGAGATGAGTGGTTTCCCTTCTGTGTACTGTTTCCGCCGTGCTTTTGTTGGCGTTGGTACTGCCCCTGGAAAGCTGGCTGATTGGTGCCTTGAAATAATGTGGGTGGTACATTGTCTTCCGCCTGTCTGTTGGCAGTTACCGCCATGGTATTTGTTTCTACCGCCGTAGCGGTAGGAGTGTTAAAGTGGCTGTCTGTGTTGGTGGTTTCTGCCAAGAACGTAATTCAATTTTTCTTACCGCCGGCCTGTTGGCGGTTTTACTGCCGCTTTATCACCGACCGCCAGGGTTGTAATGAGGGCCAATATGTGCAACAAGCAAGTTACTTACCTTTGGTAATGCTTTTTCTGGTGGATACATTAGCTACCTGTGGATTCCTCACCTAATGAATTCTCCCCATGCGTAGCATTCAACGGAAACTTCTCTCTCTAGCTCTGCACGTCGGCGAGGACGTCACAATTGCCCGACTCCACGCGGCTCCGTGTGACGTCATTGTAGCAATAAGAGGTCCTCGCCGCCGTGCTGACGTGCCTTAGAAACATATATAGAACATCGACAATTTACACCCTTTAAGTTTAACAACAATAAACTTTATAGAGAATCTACATATAAAAACTTTTGCACAACTCTTTAAAAAAGAGCGCATACCATCATGAACGGTCTCTAAACTTGAAAATAACCTAAATTAGAACTATAAACATATATACATAAATTGAAACATTGAAATAAAAGCACTGAAGTGCACATCCAGAGAGATCCCGGCGTGACCAGACAGTGTTCGGGGAGGTGGGAGGGACCGTGAGGAATCCACAGGTAGCTAATGTATCCACCAGAAAAAGTGTTACCGAAGGTAAGTAACTTGCTCTTCTGATGGATACAACTACCTGTGGATTCCTCACCTACCTAATGAATAGAGTCCCAAAGCAGTACCACCTCGGAGGAGGGTGTCCGTCTGGTCAAATCAGGAACTCTTGCAGCACAGACTGCGCAAAATATCCATCCCTCCGCACCTCCGCATCCAAACAATAATGCTTCACAAAGGTGTGGAGGGAAGACCAAGTCGCAGCCTTACAGATGTCCACCATCGGAACACCTCGGGCCAAAAATGATGAGGTCAACTTGGCCCTGGTGGAATGGGATCCTTCTTAGCCAATGAGTAACAAGTTTTTATACAAAGAACGACCCACCTGGAGAGCGTTCTCTTATGGACAGCCTTCCCCTTCCTATTCCCCATGTATCCGATAAAGAGTTGTTCATCCAACCGGAACTCTCTCGTCCTGTCGACATAAAAACTGAGAGCCCTCTTGGGGTCCAGACGATGGAGTCTTTCCTCCTCCTTAGATGGATGCGGAGGAGGGTAGAATGTCGAGAGAGTTATGGACTGTCCCAAATGAAACGGAGACACCACCTTGGGGAGGAAAGCCGCCCTGGTCCTCAAAACCACCTTGTCCTTATAAAAAGTGGTGAAAGGCGGGTGAGCAGAAAGGGCTTGCAACTCACTAACACGTCTAGCCGATGTAATGGCTACCAAAAACACAGTCTTAAAAAACAAATACCTTAAAGGGCATGAATGAAGTGGCTCAAATGGGGAGCCCATCAAAAAAGTCAACACCAAATTCAAGTCCCACTGCGACATAATAAAAGGCCTGGGAGGAAATTTATTAGTAAGCCCCCTCAAAAATTGAACAACCAAAGTAGATTTAAATAAAGAGGGCTGATCTGGAAGATATAAAAAAGCCGAA
Organism: Pleurodeles waltl; assembly: GCF_031143425.1. Taxonomy (NCBI): domain Eukaryota; kingdom Metazoa; phylum Chordata; class Amphibia; order Caudata; family Salamandridae; genus Pleurodeles; species Pleurodeles waltl. Next base: position 192,125,402 of record NC_090439.1, read on the forward strand.
AGGGCCGAAAGATAGCCCTTAACAGTAGCCACGGACAACCACGCTGAGCCAATGACAATGCAAACAATAAAATATCAGAAAGATGGGCACTTAAGGGATCAATTTTCTTCTCTCCACACCAACGAACAAAATTAGCCCACCTACTTGCATAGACCGACTTGGTGGAATGTCGCCTGGCCGATAAAAGAATGTCCACCACCTCTGGTGGGAGAGAAAAGGAACTCAGGTTGCCCCGTTTAATCTCCAGGCATGAAGGTGCAGGATCTGGAGGTGGGGGGTGTAGAACCTGCGACTGCGAGAGGAGGTCTGCCCTGAGAGGGAGACGGAGCGGCAGGTACAGTGAGAGTCGGAGAAGGTCTGTATACCACACCCTTAGTGGCCAGTCCGGAGCTATCAGAATGACTTGGGCCCGGTCTTGGTGAATCTTCCTCAAAACTCGAGGAATCAAGGGTATGGGAGGAAACGCGTAAAGCAACTGGCGGCACCAGGACATCTGAAACGCGTCCCCCAACGCTCCTTGCATCGGATACTGAAGGCTGCAGAATGACGGACAGTGCGCGTTCTCTTGAGTGGCAAACAGGTCTATATGGGAAAAACCCCACATCTGAAAGATGTAAAGAACCAGATCCGGATGCAGACGCTACTCGTGGTCTTCCGAGAAGAAGCGACTGAGGGGGTCATTCTGAGACCGCCAGAATACCGCTGCGCGGTCAAAAGACCGCCGCGGGTATTATGGGTTTCCCGCTGGGCTGGCGGGCGACCGCCAGAAGGCCGCCCGCCAGCCCAGCGGGAAACACCCTTCCAGGAGGATGCCAGCTCCGAATGGAGCCGGCGGAGTGGAAGGGGTGCGACGGGTGCAGTTGCACCCGTCGCGATTTTCAGTGTCTGCATGGCAGACACTGAAAATCTTTGTGGGGCCCTGTTACGGGGGCCCCTGCAGTGCCCATGCCATTGGCATGGGCACTGCAGGGGCCCCCAGGCGCCCCACGACACCCCATACCGCCATTCTGTTCCTGGCAGCCAAAACCGCCAGGAACAGGATGGCGCTATGGGGGTCGGAATCCCCATGGCGGCTCAGCAAGCTGCGCCACCATGGAGGATTCCCCAGGGCAGCGGGAAACCGGCGGTACAGCCTGTTGGCGGTGCTCCCGCGGTCGTTGGCCCTGGCGGATTTTACCGCCAGGGTCAGAATGACCCCCTGAGTCTGTCCGCATGTACGTTTTGGACCCGGCCAAATGGTTTGCCACTACACAAAGCCGATGGTTCCGAGCCCAGGACCAGAGTCGCAGAGCCTCTTTGCAAAGAAGGTACGACCCTACACCCCCCTGTTTGTTGATGTACCACATCGAGGTCGTATTGTCTGTCAGAATCTGAACTGACTGACCGCGAAGGGAAGGGAGGAAGGCCTTGAGGGCCAAACGAATGGCCCGCAGCTCTAGCAGATTGATATGAAACCTCTGCTCTACTGGAGACCAACGACCCTTGATCTCCAGATCCTCCGGATGAGCTCCCCACCCAAATGTGGAGGCATCCGTTATAACCGTGGCCACCGGAGTTGGCTACGAAAACAGCTTCCCTTGAGAAAGGTTGCATTGCACAGTCCACCATCGGAGATCCGTTGCAGTGTCTCTAGAGATTTTTATCGACTCCCCGAGATCTCCTCTGTGCTGAAACCACTGCTTGTGGAGGCACCACTGAAGAGCCCTCATATGCCAGCGTGCATGAGTGACCAACAGAATGCAAGAAGCGAACAGACCGAGCAAACAAAGGACCTTGAGGACCGGAACTACCGCTCCTTCTTGAAACATTGGAACCAACGCCTGAATGTCCCATATCCACTGTGGCGGGGGAAAGGCCCGATTCAATGTTGTGTCCAGTACTGCCCCTATGAACAGGAGGCGTTGAGAGGGCTCTAGGTGAGACTTGGGTACATTTATTGAAAAACCCAGACCGAAAAGCAACTGGGTTGTCAGCTGCAGATGATGCAACACAAGCCCCGGAGACTCGGCTTTGATCAGCCAGTCATCCAGGTAAGGGAATACTGCTACTCCCTTCCTCCTGAGGTGTGCTGCAACAACCGGCATCACCTTCGTGAAGACCCGTGGTGCGGAAGTAAGACCAAAAGGAAGGACTGCAAACTGGTAGTGCTGCGATCCTACCACAAACCGGAGATACTTCCTGTGCGACTTGAGAATGGGAATGTGAAAATAAGCATCCTGCAAGTCGACCGACACCATCCAATCCTCCTTGCTCAATGCCAAAAGCACCTGTGATAGAGTCAGCATTTTGAATTTCTCCTGTTTGAGGAACCAATTCAAAATCCTCAGGTCCAAAATAGGTCTCAGGCGACCATCCTTCTTGGGGATCAGGAAGTACCTGGAATAACACCCCTGACCCCTTTCTTGCTCTGGAACCAACTCCACTGCGCCCTTCAATAATAGGGAGAGAACCTCCTGCTCTAACAGCAGGAGATGATCTTCTGAACAAAAGGAAGGACGGGGAGGGGAGGGAGGAGGAATCTCCCGAAAGGGAAGGGCGTAACCTTTTCTCACCAAACTGATGACCCAAGAGTCTGTTGTTATGGACTCCCATATAGGGAGAAAAAGAGAAAGCCTCCCCCCTACCGGAGAGGTATGAGAGACATGGCAAGAGGACAAGGGCTGCTTTCCTTGAGGTAACCCTCCAGAGGAAGAGGAAGGGTGCTGCTGTTGGATGGCCCCTCTTGTGCGGACTCTACCCCGCCCCCTGTATGAACGATAAGGGAGGCTGGAGGACTGCTGTCCCGGCTGCTGTGACCTCCCACAAAAGGAAGCACCTCTTCCAAAAACACGCAGCCTTCTAAAAGATCAAAATGGGGTAGAAGCAGCCTGCAGACCCAAAGACCAAGCAGTGGCCCTACATTCTTTAAAGCGCTCTAGCGCAGAGTCCGCTTTTGAACCAAAAAGTTTTGCCCCATCAAAAGGCAGATCCAGTAACGTAGACTGGACGTCAGACGAAAATCCGGAAGTGCGTAACCACGCATGTCGTCTGGAGGCAACGGAAGTCCCCATGGCTCTTGCAATAGAGTCCGTGGTATGAAACTTGTGTAGCCGCCGCCTGAGCGTCCGAAAGAAGACCACGCAAGTCCTGGGGCATGTCTGGAAGAACAGTCTTCGTCGCATCCATGATAGCATGGATATACCTGCCCAGAAAACAAGTTGCATTGGCAGATTTCAGAGCCATACTGCAAGATGAAAACACCTTCCTGACCAATTGGTCCATCCGCTTGGATTCCCAGTCCGATGGTACTCCCGGAAACGAACCAGGGGCCGACCTCAAAGAGCAGGACGCTTGAACCACCAAGCTCTCTGGTGAAAGGTGTTTGGACAAAAACTCTGGGTCCCCCAGGCGCAGATCTGTAACACCTGGCCACCGACCTACTAACAGCCGAAGAGGTGACCGGCTTCTATCAAACCTCTTCAATCTGATCCATCAGGGCCTCATTAAATGGTAGAAGAGGATCTGCCATGGCTGTAGCAGGATGCAAAACCTCAGTCAATAGGTTGGTCTTCACCTGCGCTGTCGGTAAGGGAAGATCCAGGAATGCTGCAGCCTTCATAATTACAGAGTGGTAAGAGGCTGCCTCCTCTGTACATTCACCCGGGGAGGCCAGGTCATCCTCTGGAGAGGTATCAAGACCACTTGCAGTGTCCAGTCCAGGGAAGTCACCCTGGGGTTCAGTGATCTCCCCGTCTTCGAGGAATTGTTGTTGTTGATATTCCCTCTCCTCCAAAAGTCTAAGGGTTTCGACGTGACCTCAACTTGGCCTCGAGCCCCGGCGTCGACATGGAGCGCAGCTACATCGGTGAATGGCGCCAGGAAGACGCCATGACAGGTTCTCCGGATTCACCTGACGCTGCAGATGGATCCATCGGCGCCATAGATAAAGCACCCGCATCCGACGCCGACATCCGACCTCTCGGCTCCATCAATTCCAACACCGGCGTCGAAGGTCTCTTCCTCGACGTTGAGGGCTGCGCTGCCGGCACAGAGGCCTGACCTGAGTCTCCATCCGAACAAAATGGCATAAACGGCGTCGGCTTATATGGAGCTGGAACGCCGAGATTGAAAGCCAGGGGACCAGTGGGGCCAGCCGGCGCACCACATCCCGGAGCCATATTTTGAAAAATTTGAAACATGGCATTAAGGAATGCCGCCGGGTCCGTACGAAGTCTGTGGAGCCGGCGCCGCGCTGGATTCTTCAGGTTCTGGATGCACCGGCAAAGCCAGATGACTCTGGGGCTCCACGAGTTCAAAGACTGATGGCGCCGGGGACGTCTGCGGCGTCGCAGGTTGAAGGGACACCGTCGGACTTACTTCCCAAGACTTGAGGTGCCGGGACGATGGAGACCTCAACGCTGACCGACCTCTAGACCGACGTCGGGAGTCACGATGACGTCGCTTCTTATGGGATGATTTTCCAGAAGAGGACCGATGGTGCCGCTTCCTCTCTTTCTTGGACCTCGCCAAGAATAGCTTCGCCTCGCGTTCCTTCAATGCCTTCGGATTCATCTTCTGGCAGGATCCGCATTCTTGGACGTCGTGATCGGAACTGAGGCACCAAAGACGATCGTTGTGTGGATCAGTCACAGACATGCGACCTCCACATTCCCTGCAGGGCTTGAAACCTGACTTCTTTGGAGCTGACATCATGGAAATACACAAAGTATCCCTTCCGAAGAGCTAACGATAAGGTAACTGAAAAGTAACCGTTATCGAAGGCACGGAAAAAAGGGAACTGATGTCAGCACGGTGGTGAGGATCCTCTTATTGCCACGATGACGTCACACGGAGCTGCGTGGAGTCGGGCAATTGTGACGTCCTCGCCGACGTGCAGAGCTAGAGAGAGAAGTTTCCATTGAATGCTACGCATGGGGTGAATTCATTAGGTGAGGAATCCACAGGTAGTTGTATCCATCAGAAAAGGAAAGGCGTATTACCTGGCCAAAGGGATCATACTTAACATGTAATACATTAACATCCAAGTATCCGGGCTTGAGGAACTGATTATTCCTGATTAGCACTCCATTAATTCATTAACAGTTTGTGGTGTGATGTATGGAAACAGTGCCATACTGCCAATAGAGTCGGAGTCTGAGGCACTATCATGTGATGAGCTGGAGTTAATAAGTGGCTTAGCAGCTTGAAGGGTGGACACAGAGGGTATTGCCGCCAGTTTGCCCTCCACTGTGTGCTAAGGGGAAGGCATCTCTCCCCCTCCACTCTGGGGTGCCATCCCTCTGCATCGCTGTCTCAGTGTCCTTTGTTCCTTGGGCGGGGAGGATCCAAGAGTTTTCTTTACATGACATGTTTGGAAAGTTTTGTTCCAGCCATCCCCAAACTGAATTTGGGTTCTCAAAGAAGTTGATGTACTGATCATGGATTATTTATAGTTTTGCCGGAAAAAGCAAGGCATAGGAAAGGCCAGCCACAGCAAAATCTTTTTTCACTTCTTGGAAGGAGGTGCTCTTCCGCTTTACCGCAATGGTGTAGTGAGGGAACAGGGAGATCTTTGAGTTGTTGACTAGTATGGACACCTTTTCATGAGCCCTCTGAAGCAGTAAGTCATGGTCTGTGAAGTTCAGGATCTTGGTCACTATGGGCCTCTGCGAAGTTCGAGGCACAGGTGTTCTTGTGGGACCACACTGCGCCCTTTCAACTGTGAAAAGCTCAGATAGGCCGGTCAGAGCCACCATTTGACAGAGGCAATCCTCTATATATTGGGTAGCATTGGAGCCCTCCACCACTCCAACATCCCCATTATTTGGATATTATTCTTGCAGGCTCTTCCTTCTGCATCTTCAGCCCGTTCTTTCAATTTGTCCACCAGGAGCGTAGCTGGGTGAACTGCACGGCGTGGCCTCTGTGACCCGGTGAAAGGACAGCAATCGGCATTTCATTTGTTTTGACTCGGTCCACTAATTTAGGATTGTCATTCTTCATCAGGCCTATGTCTGTGGTGATGACCCTCAGGCGCCCTTCGATGTCTGAACATGTTAAACAGATTTCCTGAAGTATGATGTCCAGTTTATCCATTGGGGGGTAATGGCATTGGAGGGTATATAATCTTTTGGCATTCGGGCAAGGGAACCCTCCGAAGGTGTAGACCTCGCTTTCAATTTTGCAGTGGAACTAACAGTCTTGGCTTTGGTACGTCCCATTTTGTTTTGTGCTTGCCTTATAATATGTAGATTAGTTGGGGGAAGGCAGCTTCAACAATATGTGCACGGGTCCAGTACTCCGAGTGGCCACGCTGAGGTAAACTCATATGACCATTAGGGTGATTGTGTCATAATAGTCTCTGCCAGAGAGTCCTCAATAGTCTTGGGGTCCCCAAGAAAGACAGAATGAGAGAGGCTGTGGGTCGATGATAATGTCAAGCAGTGGGACAGGGTGCAATTACGTAGGGTGGTTCTGCTGAGGAGTGTATGAAAATCAGCTCACCCCCACATACCAGAAAACAGTTCAGTTCTTGGCGGGGGTGACAGCGAGTGGTCTAGGTGCCCTCTGCCCCCTTGCTCAAGGGTGTCAGCTGTGGAGTCTAGCATTTAGTCTGCCCCTTGCCAAAGCCAATATCCAGCAGAATGTCACAGGAGGGGGCCACACACCCAGGCTCCAGGTTTCACTCAATGCTGTGTGATTGAGCCAGGAATACCCAGGTTCTGAGGGCCCCTAGTTGTGTATCGTAGACAGTCAAGCCACAGGCATCTCTGCAGCAGGGCAAGCCCAGACCACCCTCTCCAGCAAGTAGCGTTGGGCTAGCGGCTCTCACCTGCACACTAGGGCGGTCATTCCAACCGCGGCGGGCGGCGGTAGCCGCCCGCCTGGCGGGAACTGCTGAATGACCGCACCGCGGTTAAAAGACCGCGGTGGCCATTCTGGCTTTCCCGCTGGGCCGGCGGGCGACCGCCAAAAGGCCGCCCGCCGGCCCAGCGGGAAAGACCCAGCAACGATGAAGCCGGCTCCGAATGGAGCCGGCGGAGTTGCTGGGGTGCGATGGTTGCAGTGGCACCCGTTGCGATTTTCAGTGTCTGCGAGGCAGACACTGAAAATCATTATGGGGCCCTGTTAGGGGGCCCACGACACCCGTTCCCGCCATCCTGTTCCTGGTGGTAAAAACCGCCAGGAACAGGATGGCGGGAAGGGGGTCGGAATCCCCATGGCGGCGCTGCTTGGAGGATTCCCTGGGCCAGGGGTAAACCGGCGGGAAACCGGCGGTTCCCCTTTTCTGACCGCGGCTTTACCGCCGCGGTCAGAATGGCCCAGGAAGCACCGCCAGCCTGTTGGCGGTGCTTCCGCGGTCGTTGGCCCTGGCGGTCGGTGACCGCCAGGGTCAGAATGACCCCCTAGTTCTTTCAGTTGGTAAGTTAGGCTATAGTCAGGGTGGGGTTCAACCCAGGGCCTCAGTAGGCACCCTCAACGCAGGCCCCACCACGCAGTTCTGGGGTCATCGATCTCCATCACATCTGGTACTGGTGAGCACAACAGAATAGCGGACTCCAGTTGCCTACCACCTTACATGTCTGCAGTTCTGCAGTCATTTGGTGCCACGTAGTCTTCTCTCATGCGGTGACTTCACTCAATCAAGGTTGTGCATGGCGGCACCTCTATCTGCCACACCGGGCGCACGTCAGGGTAGGGCCTCAGGAGGCACCCCCCACCACGCATCTCAGGGGCCACCTATCTTGCTCGCATCTGGCAGTGGTAACCATGACACATAGCAGGCCCTAGGTGCCTACTTCCTTACATGTCTACAGTTCTGCAGTCATTGGGTGATGTGTGGCGTCCTCCCATGCTGGAGCTTTGTCTGATCAAGGTTATGCACTGTGGCACCTCTACCTGCCACAGCAGGTGCACATCAGCTCAGCTCCTCAGGAGGTACCCCCCAACACAGGCCCCACCATGCAGCTCTGGGGCCGCCCGCCGAGCACAACAGAATAGCGGGACCCCAGCTGCCTACTTCTTCACATGTCAGCAGTCAGTAGCCACCATGTGGTCCCCCCCCATGACGTGGCTTCGCCTAACCCAAACTGCACATGGCGGCATCTCAACCTCCTGCACAGGGTGCACACGTCATCATGTATCCAGATAGTTTTTGCTGTTGTGTTAGGCTGAAGAGGGCCATCACAGCAACATGGAGAGAGCTTAATACACCACAGTTTGGGTGCACAAATTGCGTTCAGATTGTGGGCTGCTCTTTTGTAGCCGCCATCTTAGCTGTTTGACGTGGGTGGATTACGGGCAGTTTTTTGCACTCAAATTTGCATCGCCTCAGCAGGGTATGTTGAATCAGGAGTAGTGAGGCTGGTGGTTGGTTTCACGACCGTCTATGTCGTGGCTAAAGGGCTTGTAGCAATAGAATGCAGGCCCCAGATACGGGACCTTACGGTCTATGCGTCCGCCATCTTGGGCAGTTGGCCACACACCCAAAAACAACCAACTTTACTACTTTATGATGTCTTCATCACATTGTGATGAGCAGTCTGGTGTAGTTGCACCACCTTAACCATCTCAACCTGGCATAGAGTCTTTGGTATGCCAGTTTTGTTTGTTTTGAGGCCAGCTAGCAAAAAGTCTCAGCAAAGTTTTTCATTGTACAGTTTTTTAAAAGGATTTCACAAAGGCTAGCTCAGGCACATTTTGCTGAATTGCAAAGGTCTTCATTTGCTTCCACATCTTTTCAACCTGGATATACTGTACCTGCTCAGGTACACACTGCTGATTAAGACAGAAATCCTGTTTGTCTATAAAAAGGCTCTCTTTCTTGCTAATCTAAGCAGGTTATTATTTTCTCAGAGACAAAATTCAATTTTCTTACTTAAAAAAAAACAACAAAAAAGCTAAAAATTACTTACTGAGCAATATTAGATAACGGTGATACATCGCTATATTGTCTAAGCTTTACTGTACTTTTTACTCACAGTCACATATTTATGTCTAGTGCACCAGCAGCTTGTTATTAATCTCTTTTAAAAATTCCATACCCTCAACCAGTTTATTTTCATATTTACGCAATTAAATGATAAAATGCCATGAACTCTCCTTCCATAACAGTTTATAAAGTAGCAAGTTCATCTTGATATGCCTTTGCTAACATTCACCTCAGTGTTTCACTCTAGAAATAGCAATACCAGCACTCAAACATCTCATAGGGCGCAAATATATCCACAGTGAGGTTCCTAAAAATAGTAGAGCTCTTTATCATTTGACAATACTACATTTACTTACTAGTGTATACAGTTTTAACACTTTTTTTCAACACAATCTGCAAACCTTGCTCACATCTCTCTACATTGTAATGTGTACCTCTCAAAAGCTATAACACATCTACACCACAACAACTTTTCACTCTGCAAAGATGGTGTAAATAAATGTTCCAACATTAGTACACTTACTGGCCCTTCACAACAAAGTTTATAACATATATTATTAGATACCTTGTATTTGAAGTCCTTTCCTAAATACAGATGAAGACACTAGTCTCTTTCAGCTCCACATAAATTCACTTCTGCTGAGCACAACTCAAACAGACTTTTTTCTCCTCTAAAGCACCAAGGACAAACTGGACTAAGCTATGTCTGGTTCTGCACCCAGTCACATTACAGCATTTCTTCAACCATGCAATAACAATGGTAACTATTGGGTGAGCCTTGTCCATTTGTTTTTTCACTTCTCCCCATATGATTTTGCGAGACTGTTGAGGGATCATAAAAGACCTTGTGGCAGGCTCAGTAATTTTCCATGTGATTCGCTCAAGACACTTGCAAGATCATATAATTTTTTTGAAATAAAAATTAACCATCTACTCATCTTAGTACTTACCTCTTACAAATTTTCTCTCAAACAAAAGACCACAATATCCATTCATACTAATAAAATATATTGTGAACTCATCTACTCATTTTTACTATCCTTGATCCTTCAAGAGATTTCATAAAAGTGAATGAAAATGGCCCTTTTATTAACATTGAAGCCTTAAACACTATACAGTTTGAGAAATAATTTATACAGCATTTGGTGTCATTTTGAACTCAAGCAAAAAGTAAGATTTTTACTAAAAATGCATGACCCACATACTTACGAAATGCTTCAGAAAGGTCCAAAATGGACCGTTTTCCATTGTTGCATCTTTTAACTTTTTATGACTTGCTGAAGGGAATCATCACTTTTGGAGCTTAAATAATCAGGTTTAGTGCCATTTTCATGCTCTCAAAGGTCGAAAGTGTATAGTTTTGAGATTTTGTAAAAGTGAAAGAAAATTGCAGATTTGGTAATATTGAGGCCTTAAACAGTGTTTGTGCACTGCGAGAAGTGATTTAAGCATCATTTGGAGTCATTTTGAATTCAAGCTAAAAGATCAGACTTTTTATGAAATGCTTCAAAAAGGTCGAAAATGGACTGTTTTAAATTGTTGCATCTTTTAATGCTTTATGATATGTTGAAGTGAATCATCGTTTTTGGGGGTTAAAGAAGCATGTTTAGAGACATTGCCAGAGACATTGAGAGCATCTCAAGTGGCCAAAAAGGTCACATTTTTTATGAAAATCATTGACTCACGGACTCACAAAATGCTTCAGGAAGGTCCAAAATGGACCTTTTTCAATTGTTGCATCTTTTAACTCCTTATGACGTGTTGAAGTGAATCATCACTTTTGTGTCTTAAATAAATGTGTTTAGAGACATTGCCATACTCTCAATGGGGCCAAAATGCATAGTTTTGAGATTTTATAAAAGTGAATGAAAATGGCGCTTTTGTAATAATGAGGCTTTAAACAATGTTTAAACGTTCCGTAAGTGATTTAAACATCTTTTGGAGTCATTATGGATTCAATCAAAAAATGTTTATTTTTCATGAAAATCGAAGACCCACGGACTTACGAAATGCCCCAGAAAGGTCAAAAATGGACCCTCTTCAGTTGTTGCATCCTTTAACTATTTATGACCTGTTGATGTAGTTGATCACTTTTGGAGTCTAAATAAGCAGGTTTAGAGCCATTTCCATGCTCTCAACGAACAAAATGCAGAGAATAGTGAATTAAATGCCCCATTTTGTAACATTGAGGATATCAACAATATTTATACACTGTTAGCAGTGATTTAAATGTCATTTTGGATTCAAGCTAAAAAGTCAGCTTTTTGATTAAAACTGATGACCCACGGACTTACCAAATGCCTCACGAAGGTCCAAAGTGGACCTTTTTCATTTGTTCCATCATTTTATTCTTTATGAGTTGTTGAATTGACTCATCACTTTTTTGGGCTTAAATAACCATGTTTAGAGTCGTTTCCATGCTGTAAATGGGCCACAATCCTAACATCCTCAAGAACCTAAAAATTAGTTAACAACAATATACATCGAAAAATCTTCACATTAGTTATCCCTTAGGCACCTTCTCTCTAATTTTAGGGGCAGCCCTTCTGCTGCCCCCTTATCTAGCTTTTTTACTTAATTTTCACAACACCTTTATTTTTTCATAGTAAACAGTAATGGCCACCATTTAATTTCTAACACTCCAGCAGCCAGCCAATCAGAGTGCTCACTCTTGCCAAACATGTAGGAGCCCCTCACTCCCATAAGAGTGTGAAGGCTCATAGGGAAAAATGGGCCTGTCATCCAATCACAGAGCTATATTTAAAAAATGTTTAATCTGAGCTCGCACAAGAGGCTTGAGAGTGTCTTAGGAGTCCAATAGACCAGATCTACAGTTATTTTTTACCCTTAATGTCTCAGAAACTACCAAATGTATTTACACCAAATCACAAAAAGCACAATCTGCAGTCCAAGATCCAGTTTCCTGCTGAATTGGGTGTAATTCCGCTCAGTAGTTTTTGATGTAGCCTTCTCTAAAGAAATCTATGGAAGATGCCTGGGGATTTTACGTTTTGGGAACCCCGTTTTTCTTATCCCTTGCAGGAAAGATCACCTTGAAACTTTCCAAGAAGGAGTTGAGTTGGATGAAGCTTTTGTTTGAAAAGTGTCATGAAGATTTGTCAAATAGGGCGAAGTAGCTTTATTAGGCTCTGGGGATCATATTACCAGCCCCATTTAAAAAAAAAATTAAAAGTGGTGGCCCCCATCGGGAGTCTTATTAGGCCCCTTCACCTAATGCGTTTTTTTTCTTTAAATGTGAAGGGGCACGTGGGTTTCCTCCCCAAGCCGCCTTAGGCCCAGGAAACTCCATAACCCAGGGCATATTTTTAATGAAAGGGGAGGTGGCCATTTGGCCCCCCCTTCCTGAGACTTTTTAGGCCCTGGGAACCACATCCACCAGGGTCACTACTAATTAAAGGTCAGGGAGCTGTGCATCCCCCTTCTTCAAACCTTCTTAGGTCGTGGGAACCCCATCACTCCAGGCCACTACTGAATTAAAGAGGAGGGGGCTGCTTGACACTTCTATCCGAGCCTTGTTACATCACTCCAGGCCACTACTAAAATTAAAGGGGAGAGGGGCTCCTGTACCTGAGTTTTGTTAAGCCCTAAGTACCCATTCCCCAGGGTCACTTATTTAAATAAAGGGGTTAAGGGGCCACTCATCTCCCCTCCCGAAACATTAGTGCCCCCCTGGGAAACCATTACCCAGTGCCTATATTTCTAAAAGATGGGTGCCCTTGTGCCCGCCCAGTGGACCCATAATACACTTGTTGGTTGCCTCATAAGTGCGTGCAGGGAAACAAATCAAATGTCTGCTCCCAGTTGGTGGGAGCATTCTCAAAGCACCTGCCTTCTGGGAGCAGCGAGCAGACTCTGTGTTTGCTCCCACTTGGCAGGAGTTTGAAAATGCTTCTGCTAAGCGAGAGCAGACACAGGTTTCACCGCTTGCGTCTTTGCAGGCTGGGTTGGGCTCCATGGGACATAGCTAGTGAGGCAGCCCAGGGGATGGGGTTTTCCAGGGCCATTTATGACTTTGGGAGGGAGGGTATGGTACACTTCCCAATTTTAGGTAATTTTGACCCGGGGTGGGCTGCCTAGGGTTTTTAGAGGCTCGGAAGGGGTGCTGCATGCCCCCCTCCCCATTTTCTAAAATGTTAGCCCGAGGCCTGGGCTCCCCAGGGCTTCTAGAGGCTTTGGGAGGGAGTCTTATAGAGCCCTCCCCATATAACCTTATTTTGGCCATGGTGATGGACTCACTCGGGCCTCTGGTGGTGGGCTCCCACGGGCCTCTGAAGGCTAAGGGAGGGAGAGACGTGTGGCAACCCTCCCATATAAACTAATTTTGCCCCGGGGTGGTGTGACAGCTCAGAAACGGGGGCTGCGCCATCCCTCTCCCCTTTTTTCATGATTATGGCCCGAGGGTGGGCTAACTGGGGCCTTTAATGGCTATGGGAAGGGGCAACGCAGCCCCCTCTCCTTTATGAATACAGCCCTGGGAATGAGCTCCCTGGAGCATAAGCTTAATAAATGAGACCCAGCTGCCATGTTATTTTTTTTTTCCTCCAAATCTGTTGGACTACCGCTGGATTGCAGCATTTTCTGCTGATTATTTTATTGTTTTTGGTACAGGGGGGTCCCAGTGGGTCCCCCAGGGGGCCTAGTGGGCCAGGGTATCCCTTGCCCTGCCCCCTTATACTATATATTTTCGTTTTACATCTGGACAGGGGATTAAGTCAACAAGTCCTGTATTGACTGCCAGCAACATTTTTCTCATGTTGCTGGCTGCCAATAAGAGTTCTTGCTTCCTCTGAATTCTCCCACAGGAGCGAAATGGCCTAAGGGAAATAAAGCTCCATGGGCCTATCAGAACACTCGATTTTTAAATTGGCACTCCTATGAGAGTCTCTCTAGACTCTTACGGACCCAACTGTCCTGATATACTATTAGTTTTCAACCTTAATTTCTCAAAAACTACTGAAATGGTGTACACCAAATCGCAAAACAGAAGAATCTGTGGGCCAAGATCCAGCTTCATGCCAAATATGGTGTAATTCTGTTACGTTGTTACTGAACATATCATCTAGGTTTTCTTTACCATAAAGTAATATTTTATTGTCATTTGTAAAACCAATCCCCACATGGTTCACAACCTTCTGTTGTGTGCAGTAGGGGGTTGGCCACAGGCAGCCCACTCCATGCTGTGATTGGCCACATGGTGGGGATTGGTCACAGCGGCTGCCATCAACCCCTCCACTTTCTCCCACCCAACACCCTATATATAAAGCAGATCTGTCATCTTTCTCCAGAAACTACCAATCATTTTAATCAAATGTTTTTTTCAGTAATGTTCCTTACAATGTTTATTATTATTGACTACTTAAAACGTATTTAATACAGTGTCACTAAACTGTAGGCAGGTAAATAGATGGTGTCCCGGGGGCAGTGGACCTCTGGACAACATTATTGAGCCTGCCCCAGAGGATGTGGTCCCTAAGGCCACTGAATGGCTCAGGGAGGGCCACCCTTCTTTTTTCTTAGAATACTGGATCAGGGATGGGGGTTGGGGGGCATTCAGCCACCTCCTCTTTATTGTAAAAGGCAGCCTGGGGATGGGACCCTTGGGGGCTTTCCTGGCTTGGGGAGGGGGGTATGAGACCCCTTCCCCTTTATTTTGAAAGACATCTCAGGGACGTGATCCCTGGGGCCTCATAGAGGGTTATGGACGGGGGACATGTGCCCTCCGACTGCTTGCGCCTCCCTCTCGGCCCACCTGGGGTGGTGGTTTCACCACATGAGAGCTTGCGCTTTTAAAATAAAAAATTGCCACCATTTGCAGATCCTCGGCAAATTTGGTCTGCAGTCAGTTTGCACTCTGTCCAAGCAGGGACCCTCATTTTGGTCAGGGAAATGGAGATACACACTTACGATAACCCCTGCTCACCCCCTTCAATGTGTGCAAAATCCGGCTGCACAGTGATGTGGAACCGCGCTGTGTGTTGGTTGCATTGATTTTAGCAACCGCAAAAGGGTGTCGCATCATTCTGCAGCCGTGATACAGGTGATGCTGAGATTCAAAGCAGTGATGTAGGTGGTGCATTGATTTCCCAGCCACGATGCAGGTGGTGTGTCATTTTTACAGCTGTGGTACAGGTGGTGCGTTATATTTTTCCCCGCACAACTTCTGTGTTTAGATTTTGGTATTGGTTTCATCATCTTCACCTCTCAAGAGCCTAGGGACCTGAGTGGACACCACATGACAGGGTAGGAGTCTCAGCAAGAGAGCTTAGGTGCTGGCTGAGGAAGCCTTTGATGGCCCTGAGACTTCAAAACTGGGAGCAAGCTCAGTCCAAGCCCTGGGAGACACTTCACAAGTAGGAATATAACACAAAGTCCAGTCTTTGTCCTCTTTTAGGTAGAAGCAGCAACTGCAGGCCAACCCAGCAAAGCACAGCCACAGGCAAATGGGCAGTACTCCTCCTCCAGCTCTTCAACTCTTCTCCTTGGCAGAGGTTCCTCTTGACTCCAGAAGTAATCTAAAAATCTGGGGTTTTGGGTCCACCACTTAAACCCCTTTCTGCCTTTGTAGTAGGCAAACTTCAAAGGAAAGTCTCTGTTGTTCACAAGATCCTGCCTTGTTCAGGCCTGGCCCAAGACACACACCAGGGGGTTGGAGTCTGCATTGTATGAGGACAGATACAGCCCTTTCAGGTGTAAGTGTCATCTCCTCCCTCCCCACTCTACCTCAGGAGCCTCATCAGGATATGCAGGCTACACCCCAGCTCCCTTTCTGTCACTGTCTAGAGGAAATTCACCAGAGCCCAACTGTCGGTGTAACCCAGACGTGGATTACAAAAGCAGGCAGAGGCACGTAATGGTTAAGCAAGAAAATGCCCACTTTCTAAAAGTGCCATTCTCAAACTGACAATTTGAAAAAACAACTTTACTAAAAGAGGTATTTTTAAATTGTGAGCTCAGAGACCCTAAACTCCAAATTTCTATCTACTCCCAATGGGAAACTGCACTTGAAAGCTATTAAAAGGCAGTCCCCATGTTAACATAGGAGCGAGATAGGCCTTGTAACAGTGAAAACTGAACATGGCAGTATTTCACTGTTAGGACATGTAAAACACATGTCCTACCTTTACCATACACTGCACGCTGCCCATGGGGCAACCTAGGCCCTACCTTAGGGGTGCCTTCCACGTACAAAAAGGGAAGGTTTGGGCAGGTCGAACTGTCAGTTTAAAACTGCACACACAGACACTGCAGTGGCAGGTCTGAGACATGTCCACAGGGTTACTCATGCGGATGGCACAATCAGTGCTGCAGGACCATTAGTAGCATTTGATTTACAGGCCCTGGGCACCTCTAGTGCACTTTACTAGGGACTTCCTAGTAAATCAGATATGCCAATCATGGATAAACCAATCACCAATACAATTTACACAGAGAGCACTTGCACTTTAGCGGTGTTCAGCAGTGGTAAAGTATATATATTTCCGTGCTTGAACTGCCCTGAGGAAGCGGCACCTATGTCAGGGAAGCATGCAAAACTTGATGGATTAAGCTTTTAATCTGTGACTTTATAGCTCAATTTACAAACGTGTTGCTCTGAAAATTAGATTTAACTGTAGCCCTAATTGTGCCTGTGAGTTATGCTCCATCATGTTATCTTGAGATCAGTTGGCTTGCTCTATAATAGTTTTTTCTTGTTTCGGCTTTTTAATGGTTATTAGTTTCTTGTTGATCAATGTGAGCTATGTAAGTGACTCCAGCCACACGGGCAGTGCCAGTGCCACAATAGGAATATTTAGGCTCCTTTTTTATACCACATGTCCGCCGGAGGCTAGCTTGGAACGAAGCAGTTTACATATGGCTTACCGTCATGCCACTTTTCTGTCAGGAATCCTTCCTTCATACAGGCTGAAGGTAGTTCTTGTTTTCAAACTGCTACCTTCGACCTGTCCCTTCATGAACACGGGGAGGTCTCGGAATCCTGATTTCATGCCTGAAACTGTAGTGAATTATGTAAGATAGTAAAAGGGTGAGAATAAAATCCAATAATGGTAGCATTTTGAGTGAATTGGTAAGATCAATGTAAATTTTAAAGTCCCCAAGAGAACCCATTCCTGACTGTAGGTAGGATGGTTGGTTGATTTATAAATATGTCTGAGTTTTCTTTGAGGGATACTGGAGAGTGCAGTACCTCGTGCAGTGTTGGTATAGCCTACTGATGTCTTGTGAATCCTGCATTATGGAAAATCATATTTTACAGAAATGATGAGTTGCACTTCAGAAATGTAAATCACCAGGAAATACGGTCTCCCATCCCAAATAAAGTATAGCTGTTTGCCAGGTGATGAAACTAGGACTCCAATGTCGCGTTAATGGAATGCTTTCTCACCCATACGATGCAGGGATGAGATGTACTGAAACTCCGAAAGCATTCAGAAATGCATTTAGTGCAGTACTGAAGATATCAAGATCCACACTAGGTGGAAGAGAAATATGTTCCGTCCATTACTCAAATGCACAGAATCCGTAGAAAGTACAATGATCACATTGAGTAGTGTTAGCATGAGAGTGATTCTCACTTGGCCACTAACAGAGGGTGATGGAATTCCATATAGGCTAAAGAACGCGACCTTGTAACAGTTCTGTGCGTTAAAAAGTGGTTCAAAAAAGCTTAGCAGGATAAAAACTTTGAAATGCTATATGTTCATAGTTTTCCTGCTATGTCATCATTAAAGCAAAAGAACTGTTCAGCTTGAAGCCTTTAAGTCATCCAGAAACATCACATACCAGATAACGACCAACATGCACCATTGCAAACGTTGGTGTGCTGACCTTTATTTGTACAGGCGCAGCCGCAGTTCTGTCATTTTAGGCAGTTTAGATGTGTTATGCTCCTATTTGTGATCGGAACTAATGCATACAGCACATTTTCCGTCAGTTAGTGCACATTTTATCACGTGCTGCTAACTGAGAAGAAAGTAAAATGACTGATATATTTTCTGTTATGCACGACTTTATGAACTGTGCTCTAATTTTGAGAAAAATGTGATGCTATACAGATCTGCAATAATCACCAAAGAGGACAGAGGTTGCATCATGATCAGGTTCTCTGGTGCAGTGGAAAGCTGTGTGCCTGTGTTTTTTAAAAACTTTGTCCTGCCTAAAGTGGATACACTAAACTTCGAAATTTCATAAATGAATGCATGACCTGCAGGCAGCAAAGCTCGGAAACAGATGCAACCACTGCTTCCTGTTCCCGAGCTGTGAAGTCTGCAGTGCGTACATATACTCAACGAATTTAAGTTAAGAGGGTGGTCTTTGAACAAAGACACTGGACCATATTTACAAGCACATATCTGCGTGGCTTTTCATGGCCTTGTACATATGGAGTAAGGCAACGCAGCGCAAGTTGCAGGCTGCTGACCCATATCTACAAGGCCATGCAAAGTCACTCTGCATGGCTTTTCGTGGCCTTGTAGGTATATGGAGTCAGGCAATGCAGCGCAAGTCGCAGCATTGCCTTAGTTTGCGTCAAGGAGGTGTTTCCATGGGTGTTGTGTGGGTGTTCCTAAGCAACCTCCATGGATTTTGACGCATTCCTAGATTTACAAGGTTTTGTAAACCTGGGAATGCTTCAAAAGCCTACACCACTCTAGGAGTGGCTTAAGAGTGATACAAAGGGTAGAAATATTGTTATTTTTCCCTGTTTTTTTCCTCTTTCTATGTGTGCTGCATTCTGCAGCGTGCACAGAAGGAGGAAACGCCTCCACTGATTGTTTTTGTGCAGGAAGGTGTCTTTTCCTGCACAAAAACAATCATCCCCACAACTCAGGCACTCTTTCATCATGGTGCAAGGGTGATTGCACTGGCTCACAGCAGCAATTTCTGCACCAGAGAAGGGGGAGAGGGCAAAAATGTGCCATATCTTGTAGATACAGTGCATTTCTACCCTTACCCGGTGGCACAGGGTAGCACAGCAAGGCACTTGCTGGGCCGCCCTGCACAACGGGGCCTTGTACATATGGCCCACTGTATGTAAGGCCCTGGTTCATGCCGAAACAGGCAGAAATGACCAACTCACTACACTATCTCCTTTGGCTAGCACCATTTCATCATCCCATTAACTAAAATAATTTTTGGGCAAGTGTAAAATATTAACAAGCGAGGCCTGTGGCCTAGCACTCGATCTAGTCCTAATTGATAAATTTACATTAATTCAGCTTTGACACCTGCTCCAATCAAGAAACTGGAAAGAGAAAGGAGACAGGAATCTAATACTCATTAGAAATCTCTTTAACAAAGCAATAGTATGTAAAGGTATCACTAATCCCTACAATGGATTGAAGAGCTCATCAACACCCATTAAGCATGGATACATGACAAAACAGGAAGCAGAAATAGGCCAAATAACCCCCTAGAAGAATAGGATAATATTTGGGAAAGAGCATCCGAATCATCCATTCTACAAATACCGCTAGAGTTAGACCCATTATCAAAGGCAAAGCTATATTAGAACCCCTCGGGGGAAACTGCTGACACATATGTTACAAGAACCAAACTGTCTGTAGCCCAGTTTTGGAAACTTTCAAAGTCCCCTCACACAAGCATACAGTCCAAATCATGGCCATTGCGTGCTATGGAAATACTAACAACCACAGTACATAACCACCTGATAAAATGTGAAACTATCTGAGTGCCTTATATCCTATGTCGCTGAGAATGGTAGGTGCAATATGAACTGAATTTACGTGCCCTTTATCATCAGTAAATCACACTATGTGACCCCACAACACCTGAACTCTGATATTAAAGAAATCCCACCATTCAGATAAGATATATCACAAACAAACTCACTTGGATGGACCCCAAAGTAAGTGCAAGAAGAAGTAAAATGCCACAAATTAAGAGAGAAATGGAACAGGTATGCAGAGTTATGTGTTTATTGATATTGTGCAAGATTTTAGGTTGTGCGCAGAAAATATTGCCCTGTCAATGTTCTTTTCTTTATTGCATTACCCCAGTAAAAGTCAATAAAGAAATTTTTGAAACAAAGGAGTGTGGTCTTTAGTACAATATCTTAAAAACAGGTTCACCAGCACATATGTTCTGTCAGTAAACTGATGATGAGATGTAAAAGCGACATAGATGTGGCTGTCCTGGTGCAATTTGAGGTGGCATACCTTTGCTCAGGTGCACATTGTTCATGATATGGCCCCAAAAAGGTTAATGAAGCCCAAGCCTGTGGTCACCGAGATCCTTCTAGGAGCATCTATGTGCAGTATGCTATGTTGCGTAATGCAGCTTAAGGAGCCTGATTCACTAGAGCCATTTTTCCAGACATAGGCCTTCATTGTAGCAGCCCGCCAAGATCTGACCGCCGGGCGGCCGCCAATGCGGCCACACCCCGCCGCGGTCATTATCAGATCCCCGCCGGGCCGCAACATAGGAGCCGGCTCCAAATGGAGCCGGCGGTGTTGCGGCCGTGCGACGGGTGCAGTTGCACCCGTCGCACTTTTCAGCGCTTCTGCCGCGGTCGTAATGACCAGGGAAGCACCGCCAGCCTGTTGGCGGTGCTTCCGTCATTTCAGCCCTGGCGGTCTTGTACCGCCAGGGTTGTAATGACCCCCATAGACATTATAAACAAATTTGCTTATCCAGACTCAGATTCTTGCAGTGAGATACAATCTCATTGAATATGCCTTGTGAGTATGGTATTCGTTGCTCACTCTTGCAAAGTGATAGAATCGGGCAATCTGCAAGCCAATAGCAGTGGTTTCTGAAGTTCATACTATACTGTCATTACAAGGTGGGATGTGACCTTTGCTCAGTAATATTAGAACAGTGGAAGGTTGGGAGCTCCATTAAAGACATTGGAGTGTTTCGGGCTTCTAAAGGCTGGTAAAAGCCCGGAGCATCAACATTCCAATGTTTTTGTTCATAGTTTTTGCTGTGAACAAACACCTCGCGAAGCCTGAGGGGATTCCAACCCCTTGGAATCCCCTCCGGCTCCCTGAGGCCTTTGTTTGATTTATTAGAAGTCTGCCCTATAGTGGCAGAATAGCCTTATAGTTCTCCGTAGTTGGGCTATACCTGCAGTAAAGTCAAACTCCCTTGTTAAAGGACCTAGCTGAACGCTGGAGCAGGCCGTTAATGGACGGTAAAGGCCACTACAGCGGGCTACAGTGCTATAATAAATGTGTGCATCTGGTTTGTTAATATGCTTTCTCCACATAAGATGTTTTCTAGGGTCACTTTTACTTTCAGTCTGTTATAGATATTAGTGTTTGTATTAGTGCGGAGCTGTAAATCCTCCATGTTCTTTTATCTCTACAGATCATTAAGGACCAAAAGCTGTTGGTAATAGTTGGAGGGATGCTTTTAATTGACCTCTGCATCTTAATCTGCTGGCAGGTTGTGGACCCTTTGAAAAGGACAGTGGAAGACTACAACCTAGAGGTAGGTTTGACGGATTTTTGAGTCAGTGTTGAAAGAAAAAGCCACCCCACAAACCATGAAATTATGCCATCAATGGAAAATAAAAACTGTAATATCTCATTTTCAGCCATAAATTTGGGACTGAATTTCTTACTGCTTAATGAGCTGTTGGCTTTGTGATTTCTCATTATTGTGTCTTCTAGTATATCAACAGAAAATGGGACTGCTTTTAAGCTATGGCGTTGTTTTAAAAGAATGTGTGTACTTTCAAAGAAGGGGGATTTAAGACGTAAACACAAGGGAGTACTCTGCCCAGAGTTTATATATTAGATGCTGTTGCAATGAATAATAGATCACCAGGCCTCCATTAGCACTGTAGATGATTTCTAGGAGAATGCACACAAGCTCGCTTCAAATGAAAGTTTCCGGATGAGCAGCAATAGGCTGCCGGATTCCTTAGTAAAATCACCCAAATTTATCTGCAGCCCGTGGCCGAACGTCTGTATAGTTGGTTCAGTATCGACTGCTTCGAAAGCTTCTCCCTGCATTGTCTGCGTTAGAAACCTGTTAAGAGAGAAAGGGGATGTGTGTGTGGCACTCGTTGGGCTTGGAAACTTGGTCCAGATTTGTTTTCAAACACTAAACAGGCAATTACAAACATGTTGTTATTTTTTTAGGATGAAGCAATAAAACAGACAGCTATATTTCTCTTTTAATGACAAATGTGTTAAAAGATGAATTTGTAGGTGGAGCTTTAAAGGTTTTGGAAGCTCACGTGACCCAACATCTGGAATGCAACAAAACCACCACCAAAAATAACAGTTTTTGACATCAGTGAGCAGAGAAATCCTGACCACCAATGCACATTCAAGGCCCATTACGAGTGTGATGGTGTGAAGTGTACATGTGTAACATAAGCATTCTGTACTTCTCTTTAGCTGTCCATTTGTATGCGCTTCTATAACGAGTGCCATAGTACAGGGATAGTATAAGTTGTCTTGAGACAGAAAATGTTCATCTTAGTGCATAGCTATGACGGCTTCCTCGTAGAGACAGTTGAAGGACCAGATTGAAAAAAATAATGTTGAAAACGTGGAATCAGATAAACAATTCAAAATTAGATCTATTACAGATACTGTTGATCTGAATAGTTGTTTGAAAAGAGGCTAGGTTAACAGATGTTAGGCTACTGAAAAATGCCGCAAGCATGCCACGCTACTAACCTCGTCTAAGACAGAAACCCAAAAGGATTTAAAATGCACTGTGAAAGTCATCCATACTTCTGTATTCGGTGGCCCATTACCTCCTCAACCCTATTTCTCGTCCCCAAACTTACTTCAATGATATGTTTCACCTCTACCCAGACCCATGTGTTCTAGCCAGATCCAATCAAAATAGGCTCAGCTTAACCCCTACGATCCCCGCCCGCATCCTCCAAGTACCCCATACCAATATAAGGGCAAGGAGCCCAGAAAACAACCATTTTCTTTATGTCTGCCTAGGTCCTGAGCTGGTCCTGTAAGGAAAACCCTGGGAGGCTGGGAACTTGGAGTTGTTTTTTCATCCCCCTACTTCTGTTGCCCTGAATTGCATGGTGCTGGGAGCTTTGCTGAGGTTTTGGGGCAACCTGGAGGTGCTTTTGGTTTGCTGTGCTTACCTGGATGCTCACAGTCTTGGAGGCGCTTCCTTCTGTGGCTTTGGGTGTGCCTTACACCACGCGCTGGCTGGGCTGGTGAGTGGTATTCTTCTTTTGGCCTCGGCCCGGCCGTCTCCCTCCCAAGGTACTTGTGGGCACAGTCGGTTCTTGGATGGTCACCCTGTACTCCCCTGCAGGCTGTGGGCAGGGGCTTCCCCATAACTGGCTTTCCCTGGGGGCCGTCTCAGTGCTTATGGTTGTTCGGGTCTGCGCTGTGTCGTCCTACAATTGTGCCACTTTCAGGGCACTTGTGTTGTTTCCAATGACCGCGAGGTGCTGATTGTGGTTTTGAATGCTTCCTGGGCTTGCACATTTCTCTTTCAGCGTGCAGGGCCGAGTTGTTTTCACGCCCTTGTGTGGTGGGATGTCAGCGTGGGTGTTTTGAAAACAGGCTTGCCCGGTCTCCTAGGTCTTTTTTCCATTGGCGGACTCAGGGGGTGCATGGACTGTTTTTAGCAGTTTTTTCAATGTAAAAAAATATATATATATATGGTGAAACCAGTGTCGGCATGTATTTTAACTTTTGTTTGTACTTCGTTTAAATTTGTTTTAAAAAGGGGTGCTTCTGGGTTTTGTTTGTGCTTTCCTGTCTTTGCCTGTTTTTTTATTTATTTTGCAGGGTTTTGTGCAGGCTCTGGTCTGGTCTACCCGGAGTCCATCTTGTCCTTATATTCGGAATTGTGCTCTCTTGTTCTGTCTTTTTCGTCATGGATCACAGGAAGAAGTCTGCTAAGCGCGCCATTGCTCCAGCCATGCACAAGAAGGGCGAAAGCATTCTCGGTCTGAGGAGGTCCTTCCTGGCTCCTCCCATAGCCTGCATATGTTCAGAAGATCAATTTCAGCTGCTTCTTACCTCTCTCTCTGATGCCTTTTTGAAGTCGAAGGACTCTGGGGGTATGTGTTATTCTCCCTCTTTGCCCACCTCTTCATCTCCTCCATTATGGCATCCTCTCCTTCCTCTTCCTCTTCTTGGCCTTCTTCAGAGTATGATGAGGATGTTGACTTTCCAGTGGCAATGCCAAGCTCCAAGTTTCTTTAAAAGGCAGATCTTTTGGCCCTTTTCCTCTATTTGGGTGACAACCTGGGTATTCCTATGGAGGATGATGTTCCTGGACCAGGTTCTGGTATTTTCCAACAGTTTCATTCCCGTCCTCCTACTTCATTGGCTGTTAACAAGGAGGTGTTGGATCTTCTTTGGTGGGAATGGAACGACCTAGAGAAGGCAGACCGTCCCTCGGTTTTTGACCCGCCTTTATCCTCTGGCTAAGGGTGATGTTGAGTTTCCCTCCCCTTTCAAGATTGATCCCCTTCTTTCTCATTTATCTGGTCGTCCGTCCGTTTTGTTTGAGGAAGTTCCCATTTCAGATTTTGTGGAGTGAAGGTCTCCTTGAAGCACTCCTTTTCTAGCCTGAACATCACACTTCGGGCTGCTGTTTATTCGGTGTATGCCTCTCAATCTTTGGTCATCGACTTCATTTCCCTTACTTTGGCCTTGAAGGAGGGTGTTGACTGTGCATCCTTGTGTTCACAGATGGAGACTCAGGCAAAATTTCTGGTAGGTGTGTCATGTGATGTTTTGAAAGCTTCTGCTTCTGCCATGGCTTCTTCTGTTTCAGCCCACCGTCATGTGTATCTACGTGATTGGAAGGTGGATTCAGCTCAAAAGTCGGGGTAATTACATATGCCCCCTACTGGCAGTCACCTTTTTAGTGATGATTTAGTACCTATGCTCCATAAAGCCTTTAAACACCAGAAACATGCCCAATTGTTTCAATCTCGCTCCAGGATTGAGCCATCGAGGAAGGCTCTTTCACAGAGACATTCTCATGGTTTCTCTGAGCATTTCCGCTCCAAGCCTAACTGGTTTTCCTCTTTTCCTGCTTGTCTGTTCTCCAAGCCTTCTCCTCCTCCCCCCCCCCCCCAAGCCTGGGAAGCGCTCCTGACTATTATGCCCTTCCGGTAGGACGTCACCTGGCTGCTTTTCTTCCTGCCTGGGAAAGTCACATTTCAGACGCTTGGGTTTTACATATCATCTCCAAAGGCTATTCTCTGGACTTCAAAAGCCTACCCCCACCTTTGGGCACTGTGGAGTCCCTGTTGCAAGAAATTGCGGATCTTGTAAAAAAAGGTGCTGTGATCCCTGTCCCGGTGGGGCAGCAAGGGAAAGGATTTTACTCACAGGTCTTTTTAGTTCCCAAACCTGGGGGAAAGGTTTGACTAATTTTCAATCTACAACCACTGAATCAGCTCCTCAAGAAGACTCGGTTCAAAATGGACACATTGCAGCGCATTATTCCGCTGGTTCATCCAGGAGATTGGCTAGCCTCCTTGGATTTAAGAGATACATATCTTCACATTCCCACTGCTTGTTTCTATTAACAGTTCCTTTGCTTCTGTGTGAATGGAGTCCATTGGCAGTTCCGGATCCTTTTCTTCGGGCTGGCCACCTCACCCAGGTTGTTCACCAAGGTCATGGCCTCCCTAGTGGCTCATCTTCACGGACTGGGGTGATGGTTCATCCCTGGCTAGACGATTGCCTCATCCACCATTATCTTCTGTCTGTGCTCCAATCCCAGATTGTACTGTTGTTCGACACTCTGGAGCGCTTTGGCCTCCTGGTGAATTGGGAGAAATCTCATCTGACCCCGTCACAGGATCTTCAATTCATCAGGACTCATTTCCAGACAGATGAGGGCAGAGTCAGTCTTCCTTGGGACCCTGTGCTGGTGTTCCGGAAGCTGCTCTGGTCTCTGGGTCAGAAGAGTGATGCAACGGCTCGAGAATGGCTGCAAGTTCAAGGTCACATGGTATGTCGTCTTTGAAATCTGCTTCGCTTTTGATTTTGTTTATGTCTGGGGTTGGTTGTCCTGATTCATGTTGTTCTTTTTTTCTTTCAGGCATCCTGTGTCCTTGTTGTCCCCTGGCTCGTCTGCACCTGGGACCTCTGGTCCGGCATCTTCTCTCTCATTAAATCCCACATCTTAAGTCATTGGACTCTCTGGTTCCCTTGTCCCCCCACATTTAACGCTTTCTCCAGTTGTTGCTCGGTCCCTACAAGTTTACCAGGGTTTTTCCTTTGACTCTCCCTTCTCCATGGGTGACTACTACAGATGCCAGCAGTCGGGTTGTGGTGCCACTTTGGACTCTGTCGGTCTGGGGGATTTGGTCTCCTCATGAGAGCAGGTTTTCTTCAAATTGGAAGGCGCTGAGGGCAGTTTTTCTGATGGATACACTTACCTGTGGATTCCTCACCTAAAAGAATTTTCCCCCATGCGCCAGCTTCGACGGAAATATTCTTCTACCTCTGCACTTTGACAATGATGTCACAATTTCCCGACTCCACGCGACGCCGTATGACGTCATCCAGGCAATAAGAAGCCCTCGTCGGCGTGCAGACGTCAGT
This sequence comes from Pleurodeles waltl, assembly GCF_031143425.1. Lineage (NCBI taxonomy): Eukaryota > Metazoa > Chordata > Amphibia > Caudata > Salamandridae > Pleurodeles > Pleurodeles waltl. The sequence goes on from NC_090439.1 coordinate 192,151,862, forward strand.
TCCCTTTTTTCCGTGCCTTCGAATAATGTTTTTTCTTCGAGGCTAACAGGGAGCTACAGTTGCACTTCGGTGTTACTATGTCTCAGCCGAGAAAATCTGGCTTTAAACCTTGTAACCAGTGTGGGGGTCGGATGTCAGTCACGGACCCCCATGAAAATTGTTTATGGTGCTTTAGTTCCGACCATGAGGTCGAGTCATGCGGATCGTGTAAACGCATGAATCCTAAGGCACTTAAGGAGAGAGAGGCAAAGTTATTTCTGGCCCGTTTAAGAAAAGGAAGGAAAGGCATCATTGTAGAGAGTCTTCTTCGAAATCTGCGAAGACTCATCGACGCCACGGGGACTCTCGGCGTCGTCACGAGTCTCGGCGCGATTGAGCAGGGGCCGATCCAGATCTCCATCAGCCCGGCGCCGACCGACGTGGGAGGTTAGCCCGACTGTCACACCTCCGCCTTCAACGACTCCGGCTTCTCCGACTTCACCTCCCGTTTGGTCTTACTTCTGCACCTCGAGTCTTCACAAAGGTGATGGCGGTGGTTGCGGCACAGCTCAGAAGAAGGGGGATAGCGGTATTTCCCTATCTGGACGATTGGTTGATCAAAGCCAAGTCTCCAGAGCTTGTGCGGCGTCACCTGCAGTCGACAACTCAGTTGTTGTTCGACCTGGGTTTTTCAATCAATGTTTCATCAATCTCACCTGGAGCCCTCTCAACGCCTCCTGTTCATAGGGGCAGTACTGGACACAACTTTGAATCAGGCCTTTCCTCTGCCCCAGCGGGTTCAGAGCATTCAGGCGTTGATTCCAATTTTTAGAAATGGAGCGGTAGTTCCAGTCCTCAAGGTCCTTTGTCTGCCCGGTCTGTTTGCTTCTTGCATACTGCTGGTCACTCATGCACTGCTGTGGATCTTCAATGGTGGGCTGCAGTCGGCAACATGTCGCAAGGGAGGCCGTTCTCGCTGCCTCTGCCAGTGGCCACAGTTGTAACGGATGCTTCCACTCTAGGGTGGGGAGCTCATCTGGGGGACCTGGAGATCAAAGGCCTTTGGTCTCCAGTGGAACAGAGGTTTCACATCAATATGTTGGAATTGCGGTGCAGTACGTCTGGTTCTTAAGGCCTTTCTCCCTTCTCTTCGTGGTCGGTCAGTTCAGGTCCTGACGGAGAACACTACCGCAACGTGGTATATAAACAAGCAGGGAGGAGTGGGGTCGTATCTTCTCTGCAGAGAAGCTCTTCGACTCTGGTCCTGGCTTCAGGACCACGAGATTTGCTTGGTAGCAAATCATTTGGCCAGGGTTCTGAATGTACGTGCGGATGTTCTCAGTCGACGCATCTCGGTCGACCACGAGTGGCATCTTCATCCAGATCTGGTGTTTTACATCTTCCAGATGTGGGGGTGTCCGCAGATAGATCTGTTTGCTACTCAGGAGAACGTGCAGTGGCTGTTGTTTTGCACCCTCCAGTATCCGGTGCAAGGAGCTTTGGGGGACGCGTTTCAGATGTCCTGGAAGGGTCAGTTGCTTTACGCGTTTCCTCCCATACCCCTGATTCCTCGAGTTCTGAGGAAGATCCGCCAAGACCGGGCCCAGGTCATCTTGATAACCCCGGATTGGCCAAGTAGGGTGTGGTATTTGGACCTTCTCCAACTCTCTCTGTACCCTCCGCTCCGTCTCCCTTAGAGGGTAGAACTCCTCTCGCAGTCGCAGGGGGAGATTCTACACCCCCACCTCCAGAGTCTGCACCTTCATTCTGGTGGCCCACGGCCCTCGGCACCGCACCGACCCCCGCAGACCACGCCCGCAACCTCGGCTTCATCTTGGACCCTCTTCTCACCATGACCAAGCAAGTCAACGCCGTGTCCTCCGCCTGCTTCCTCACTCTCCGCATGCTCCGCAAGATCTTCCGCTGGATCCCCGCCGACACCAGAAAAACCGTGACCCACGCCCTTGTCACGAGTCGCCTGGACTACGGCAACACCCTCTACGCCGGGACCACCGCCAAACTCCAAAACCGCCTGCAACGCATCCAAAACGCCTCGGCCCGCCTCATCCTCGACGTACCCCGCAACAGCCACATCTCCGCACACCTGAGACACCTGCATTGGCTCCCAGTCAGCAAAAGGATCACCTTCCGTCTTCTCACCCACGCACACAAAGCCCTCCACAACAAGGGACCGGAATACCTCAACAGACGCCTCAGCTTCTACGTCCCCACCCGCCCCCTCCGCTCCGCTGGCCTCGCACTTGCTGCCGTCCCTCGCACCCGCCGCTCCACGGCGGGTGGGAGATCTTTCTCCTTCCTGGCGGCCAAGACCTGGAACTCCCTACCCACCAGCCTCAGGACCACCCAGGACCACTCCGCTTTCCGGAGACTCCTAAAGACTTGGCTGTTCGAGCAGCGATAACCCCCCCTTTCCCCCCTAGCGCCTTGAGACCCGCACGGGTGAGTAGCGCGCTTTATAAATGTTAATGATTTGATTTGATTTGATTCATTCCTTGAGATTGAACAGGGCAATCTGAGTGCTTTTTCTCTCCCGCCGGAAGTGGTGGATGTTATTTTATCGGCCTGGCGACACTCCACCAAATCGATCTATGCAAACAGGTGGGCCAGATTTGTAGGATGGTGTGGAGAGAACCAAATGAATCCCTTAAAGGCTCACTTGTCTGACATATTATTATTTGCTCTTTCCTTGGCGCAGAAGGGTTGTGCAGTTGCCACAGTTAAGGGCTATTTATCAGCGCTGTCGGCTTTTCTATGCCTCCTAGACCAACCCTCCTTGTTTAAATCACCACTTGTTTTGAGGTTCATATAAGGGTCTCACTAATAGGTTTCTGCCCACTCCGTTTGTTATGCCACAGTGGGATCTTAATTTAGTATTGACATTTCTGATGGGATCGCCATTTGAGCCGATGCACTCTTGTTCTTTGCGTTTGCTGGTCTTAAAGACTGTATTTCTGGTAGCCATAACATCGGCCAGAAGAGTGAGTGAGCTCCAGGCTCTTAGTGTAGAGTCTCCATACCTTTCCTTCTTTAGAGACAAAGTGGTGTTAAGGACCAAGGCGGCTTTCCTCCCGAAGGTTGTTACACCCTTTCACTTGGGGCAGTCTATTACTCTCTTCCCTTTACCCTCCGCCTCATCCATCCAAGGAGGAAGAGAGGCTCCACTGATTGGATCCACGAAGAGCATTGAGCTTCTTTGTCGACAGGACGAGGGAGTTCAGGCAAGAAGATCAGCTCTTTATTGGTTACGTGGGGAAGAGGAAAGGCAGAGCAGTCCACAAGAGAACGCTGTCCAGGTGGGTCATTCTCTGTATCAAACTTTGTTATTCCTTAGCAAAGAAAGAACCACCTGTGGGGCTTTGAGCTCATTCCACCAGAGCTAAGGCTGCTTCATCACCCTTGGCTAGGGGTATTCCTGTGGTTGACATCTGCAAGGCGGCAACTTGGGTATCCCTCCATACTTTTGTCAAACATTATTGTTTGGACTCTGAGGTCAGGAGGGATGGCCATTTTGCACGCTCAGTGCTGCAGGATTTCTTGGTTTGACCATTCAGGCACACACCTCCGGAGGTAGTACTGCTTTGGGACTCTATTCTTTAGGTGAGGAATCCACAGGTAGGTGTATCCATCAGAAGAATAAGTTACTTACCTTCGGTAACGCCTTTTCTGGTGGATACATTAACTACCTGTGGATTCCTCCCAATCCCACCCGCCTCCCCGTTGCCTGGCTGGTCTTACCACAAAATCCGTGGGTGAGCACCGTTTTCTTGTATATTTGTATAAAATTAGATCATGTATATAATGATGGCATGTATATATGTATTTCTTTCTCTATTTTATATATTTCAAGGAAACATGGTTGAACTTGACTATGTATATATGTTTCCATATGAAAGTGCTGTTGCCGTTAGTTTCTTTTTATTTTAATTGTAATAAATGTTGCGGTTTCACTTTACTTGATGCGATTATATTCTCTTCAAGGTCAATGTTCACCTGTTCACCTCAAAGGCACATAAAAAATGGTGATAACTGACGTCTGCACGTCGACGAGGGCTTCTTATTGCCTGGATGACATCATACAGCGTCGCGTAGAGTCGGGCAATTGTGATGTCATCGTCGACGTGCAGAGCTAGAAAAAAATGTTCCGTCAAAGCTGGCGCGTGGGGGAAAAGTCTTTAGGTGAGGAATCCATAGGTAGTTAATGTATCCACCAGAAAAGGCGTTACCGAAGGTAAGTAACTTATTCATCTGGCCCTGGTGCATTTTCCCCCTCAATCAGAGGTCACAAGGTGATCCTGTGGGCAGACAACACAGTGGCGAAATCCTACATCAACAAGCAATAAGGCACGGGGTCCCGCTCCATTGCCTGTCTGGCCTTTCAGGTGTGGTGTTGGGCAGAGTCCCACCTTCTCTTCCTGTCAGCAACATATATTCGTGGGAAGGACAATGTTCAGGCCTACAGACTCAACAAGATTTTTCCTTCTTCCCTCGAATTCTGTCTGGATCCAGATATTTTCACTCAATTGTTTCACAGGTTTGGCACTCCCCTGGTGGACCTATTTGCTTCAGCTGAGAATTCTGTCCTTCCCTCCTTTTTCTCCAGGTCCCCAGTACCAGGTTATGGGGGGTTGATGCTCTGACCCTTTCCTGGCCTCCTGTTCTCCTGTATGTTTTCCCTCCGTTCCCTTTCCTGCCCAAACTTTTGGCCAAGCTACGGAGGGAGCTGGTGTCTCTCATTTTGGTGGCCCCATTTTGGCCGTCGATCAGGTGGTTTCCTCTGTTGCAAGTGGTGTCGATAGCGCCAGAGTGGGTTCTGCCATCAACCCGTGTCACCTCTGGATGCCAATTCTTCCACCTGCCACTTGTCAACGGAGGCGTCTGACGTTTGGCTCGTGAGCAGAGGGGTTTGAAGTTGCAGGGCCTTTCCTCTCCTGTGGCGGCTTCCATTTAGCACTCTTGTAAGGAGTCTACTGGACAGGCCTATGGTCATCATTGGTCTTCTTTTGTTCAGTGGTGTGCTACTTGCTCTTTGGATGCTGTCTCTTGTACCTCTTCAAGGGTTTTTCAATTTCTGCAGAATGGGTTTCCCAAGGGTCTGGCAGTGGCTACTTTAAAAGTTAATTGGGCTGCTATTAGGGCCCTTCCTTCCCCATTCGATATGCCTGAAATGCTTTCTTTGCAATTCTGAGTTTTTAAGGGTTTTTCTTTGTTACAACCTCTGGTTTGTTCTGTGGTCCCTGCATGGGATCTGCCTTTAGTTCTTCTGGCCTTTCAGTCTGCTTCTCTTGAACCTCTGGATGGTGTGGATTTGAAATATCTTTCTTTGAAGGTGTTCTTCCTGGTTGCCATTGCCTCGGCTTGTCGCTTTGGTGAACGGACCTCTTTGTCAGACACCACTATTCGCAATTGTTTTCTGATAGGTTAGTTTGTCGTTTCAGTCCTGGCTTTGTTCCCAAAGTGGTCTCCACTTTTCAACAGTGCCAGGATATCACTCTGCCTTCTTTTTTTCCATAACCTGCTACTCCTGAGGAGGAATCCCTACACACTTTAGCTGTGGTCAGGGCTGTGTCTGTTTATCTCTCTCGCACTCTGGATTTTTGCCAATGTGAGAATCTTTTTGTAAATATTGGTGTATTCCATCATGGACTGAAAGCATCTACTCCTTCTTTGAGTCGTTGGATTCGCTCTTTGATTTCCCTTGCTTATGCTTCTCAACGGATCCCTCAGTTGGGTGGTATCCAGGGGCTTTCTACGAGAGACATGGCAGCTTCTTGGGTGGAAACTCAGCGCGTTTCCATTCTGAACAGTTGCCGAACAGCCACGTTCGGCTGTTCCCTCTACTTTTGTGTCCCATTATAGGTTAGATGTCCGTGATCCTGTGGCCTTCAGCTTCTGGGTGTTGGCTGCTGTTGTTCCATGAATAATCTGGTCTCCTGTTTCCTGCCCTGCTGGTTTGCATTAAAAATGTGCTGCATTATTCATTAGTTTGTGGCTGTTTCTTTTTGGAGTCAGATTGTTCTGTTTTGGCTTTGTTATATATTCATTCAAGTACGTTTTGGGACGAGAAATAGGTTTGAGGAGGTAATAAATTCATTATTTACCAGTAATTCTCATTACTCCAAAAACCCTATTTCTCACCCTAGTACTTACGTCCCGCCCTCACTTCCTTCCCGGTTAACAACCTGACTCCTGCTCAATTCTTTTGCGCTGGGATGTTCAGGTCGTTTTCTAGGCTGCTTGCCCTTATTTTGATATGGGGTACTTGGAGGATGGTGGGGGTGGAGGGGAGGGGTTAAGTGGAGCTTTTTTTATTGGATCTGGCTAGGACACGTGGGCCTGGGTAGAGGTGAATCACCTCATTGAAGTAAGTTTGGATTAATGAGAATTACCAGTAAGTACTGGATTCATTATACAGTTTCTGTCCATCAGGTAAAAGGATCACCTTGGTAAATCAAATTCAACTGTGTCTGTCAAAAGATTGAGTTCAGACTGTTTAAGAAAAGTCACTGTTGGTGTTACCTGTATGCACGCTACGAAAAGAGTGAGGACTGCTTGTATGTGGAAATCCTAAACTTCTTCCTCATAAGTGTTTTGGTACAAACATCAATAGAATCAAACAGCTGACAAGGACTTTTGTTCTCGTGGCGCTGTACAATTAAAGGTTATCAATCAAAGTCAGACATTTCTTTCCTTTCATTTTTCCAAATGAAATATACTATAGTAAAATGACTCAGAATTTAATGGAAATATTATTTTCAATTTTCAAAAGTGTGAACAGAGTAGAACAAAGACAGTAAGACAATATCCTTCAAATGGAAGCAGTTAATGATTGCACCATAAACACAAATTTCAGATAAACTAGCTATGTTTTAGGGATCACATAAGATGAACATGTAACTTTGCAGACATGTGCCCTCAGCTCAGCACTTATAACTGCACACATTTATAATTGCTAGATTGCTCCAGGTCGTGGAACTGTTATGTATAGGTAAAACAGACAGTGCTCCTTTAACATTCACTGCATTGCTTGTAAATAAAGTTTGGTGTAACAATGGTAGAAGTAATCTTGAAATATACTGCAAACTCCAATAAAGGCTCTTTATCCTTAAGGTTTATTTGTCAGGGACAAAAGTCCCAGCCATCAGATTGCAGCAACTGTCACCCCACCCTCTATCTCAAACCTATACTTCTACGCCTCTAAATATTCTGTTTGCTGTTGTTTGCAACTGCAGATATTACACACCTATCATTCAATAACACTTTTGAACATGCACTAGAGCAATACAACCGTTTCCAAAGGCTTACATTTCCATAAAGAAATAAAAACAAATTTAAAGAATACAGAAAATTGCGTTTTTCTATACTTCCACCACGGTTGAGCTAGTAGTCGCATTGTCACGGGCCCTGCGGAGTAGACCACCATATTATGACCATGGCGGTGTTCCCAACGGAACACAGCCAAGTCACTGCCAGTACCGCCATTGCCAATAGGCCGCGGCGACGGGCGGTAGGCATCTCCAAGCCAGCAGCAACCATGTTTCTGCTGACCATATTACAAGGTTGCACACCGCCAGGATTTCCACCTTCAGGAACACAGGCACATCCGCAGCCGCCATGGAACCCGAACTGGAAGTCTTCCCACTGCTCCTGCTGGCCATAAAACTCCAGAAGCAGCATGGCCAGCAAAGACAACAACCGTAAGTACAGCTACCTAGCACACACTGGAGGGAAGGACATTAGTACACACCCACACACAACACACAACCCCGCCATGGCTAGCTACGCCCACACAAACATGCAAACAAACAAATGTACCAATACACACACTCCCACACAAACTACACACAACAGATCTCACATATACAACACATACATGTGGAAGGAAAGCCAGGACAAGTTTGTTATCCTCGACACCAACGGTTAGCTGGTGCAGATATATTAAATAGAAATGATAATATATTTAAAAAAAAACTATGTACAGCATAGGCCTACTGGCCAGTCCAACTGCATGAGGTGCACTAGGCACACAGGGCAATGTCCATGGCCCTAACTTGACTCCTGACAGCAAAGAGGCCTCCACATTGCAGTGGCATCCATGGGGCATGCAGACACCTCAGGGGCAAGGTGGGGGGGACAGAGGTGGGGGATTTGGGTTTGGGAAGGGGTTCCCAGGGTAGCGTTTGGAGAAGGGGTCATTTGGTTTTGTTGGGGGGGTTTAGGTTTGGACTTTGCTTTTGAGGAAGGGTCTTGGCTTTAGGTTTGGGAGGGGTAAGCTTGGGCTTGTTGGGAGCAGAAGTCTTGGTGGGGGAGGGACATGGCTTGTACCAGGGGGACCATAGGAGAACTGGGAGGTGGAAGGCAGGGGTATGGGCAGGGTAACAGGGTGCTTGAAGGGAGCAAGGACTGGGGCAGTGGGAGGGAACAGGCAACATTCCTTCAGGAAACGTTTTTTTAATGACACAAGGGTGGTCATGGGAAAAATGTTTGGGAGTGCAGAGAGTGTGATTGGTTGAGAGGTGTGTACATGGAGGTGCCTTGGGTGCAGGTGTGAGCGTGGATGCCATGTGTGTGCTCTGTGACTGTTGGGTGGGTGAGTGTGGGCGTTTAGGTTTAGTGGAAGGAGGGGGAAGGAGATGCAGGGAGATGACAGGGTGGATGTGTGAATGTATGTTGTGGTGGTGTCTGCAGGTTGGATGGATGTGCTGCATATGGAGATGTTGACAGTTGTGCTGAGTGTGCATGTGGTGTATGGGGTGCATGTATGGGGGTCTGCTATTGTGGTGATGATGCAAATGTGGGCACTTGTGGAAGGATCTGGGAGTGATGATGTGACTGCAGGTTTGAGTGGTGTAGTGTCTTTGAGGGGAGAGGTGGTGGGGGAGTCCATGTAGGGAGTGGATGTTATTTCTGCATGTGTCTGTTGTGTTTGTGCATAGCAGTGGTGGCTTTTGTGGTGCTTGTTTTTTGTCCTTGCGAACCGTGTCTGTTGATGTGGATGCATGTTGGTATGAAAGTGTGCCTTGAATGGATATGGGGAGAGGGCTGTGGGATTGGGAACAGGCAGCTGGAGGGGGGGCGGAAGAAAAAGGGACTCTGGCTGGTGTCAATGAGGAGACTAGAGCCTGAAAGGATATCTGCAGGGCAGCCAGGGCACCATGAATGCCTTCCAGGTAGGCACTGGACTGCAGCATCGGTGATGCCATCCCTGGATGGCAGTCACGATGGTTGACTGCCCCATACAGATGGACATCAGGAGGTCAATAGCCTCCTCATTAAGTGCACCAGGGCTGACTGGGCAGGGGTAGAGGTGCCTGCGGCGAAGGAGATGCCCACCCTCCTGGGTGAGCGGGCACAAGCAACTGGGTGGGGAGCTACAGGGAGGGTGGTGCTGGTAAGGGGGTGGTGGACAAGGATGGTGCTGGGAGGGTCTCAGATTGGTCTGCCAGCGCCAGGAAGCGTCCTTTGGAAGAGGAATCTGAAGATGTTGTCGTCGAGCCTGTCTCCCCCATGGCACTCCCCTCGCCCTCCGTCCCACTGGTCCCCTCGGCTCCAATGGCATAAGCATCCTGGGTCCCCTGGGCTGCAGCTTCCCCACTCACCGGTGCCCCTCCTCCTTCACCTGGTGATGCTGATGCACACAAAGAGAGAGGAGGAGAGGAAGGGAGGGTGGCAGAGAAAGTCAGGGTGCAATGGGTCAATACAACCCAACATTCACACAGAGTAACAGCATCATAATCTGCTGCTATGCCATGGCAGGCCATGCCATCACCTATATATGCTACAAGAGCAGGACACCATGGGAGAAGCTACAGCAAGGCTGATGTAAACTGATGTTGATGGAACATTTGCACTCATTTACTTGACAAGGATCATACTTTTCACACTTGCACAGCACTTGGCACATTCTCATGGTCATTCTTGGAGACATATCCTGTACTCCTTACTCAACAGAATCCTGCATGGGTAGGTAGCATGCCCACTAATCACTTAACATTTAGCACAGTAACATCTCGGGCCACTGTGCCTATCTACACATACAGTACAAGGTAGCTGAATGAGGACTCACAAATTACCTCTGTCTCAATGGTAGACTGATACTGACGCTACTGCCCTGACACCTCAGGTGTACTGATGCTGATGGCAGGAGCTGGGCTCTCAAACTTTGTTGAAGGTGACCACACACATCTCAAATTGGAAGTAAATGCCCTCATAAGTTGCTGTCTGCATGGAATAGGCACACATCTTTGATACCAATCCTGCCAGGGTGGCTGATTACCATAGTCAACGTGATCTACCAATGACCTACTCTACATCTTCCCACTATTAGGTAACCCAAAGCCATACAAGTATTACATCATTGAGGTGTGAGTGTTTACTTACTCCCTTGTGGCTGCTGTGCTTCCCTCAAGCACCCATCCACCTCAGGGTAGGCTACTGCCAAAAGGTGGGCCATTGGGGGGGTCAGGATCTGACAGGCACCCCTCCCTCATTGGGAGGACATCCCCAGATGGGCCTCTGCGGTCTTTCGTGCCCATTGCCTCAGGTCCTCCTACCCCTTTCTGCACTGGGTGCTCTGCTGGCTATGGACCCCCTCGGCCTGCACTGCTTGGGGATGGCACACCAAATTTCCTTCTTCTGATGGGCGCTGACCGGCATGGGTGACACAGACAGAAGGACAAAGTGACGTAGAGTGGCATCACATGGACCGCAGTTGACATCACACATCAGACACATCTCATGGCCACACTAACATGTCTTCACCCCACTAATGCTTCGACTCCTCACCCATCACCATGCATCCACACCGTCTGCTTCATCCTAAAGCCTTTCAACCTCACACACATCACTATCAGACAGGATAGTGACATAAGACACACCTGCTGCTCTGGTGCCCCATACAACTGTCCATACAGGGGTAGGATCCCATCCACAAGCTTCTCCAGTTCCTCCTGGCTGAAGGATGGGGCACTGTCCCCTGCAGGATGTGGCATTGTGCATCCCAGAGAGAGTAAACAGCAGCACACACAGTGGAGGTCTTGCTTTCACAAGTGTCAGGTGTCAAGTGAGCTATGCTACAGAAAATGGCGGTCACGGCCGCCGCATACATGACCATCCTCACCAGCAGTGATCACCATTGGCCCTAGTTTCTAATAGGCAATTAATTATCCCACAAGGAGTTCCACGGTGGCTGAGACCTCCTACCGCCATGACGACTAGCGCCAGCGGAATGAGGTCACTTCCATCTATCCTGTGCATGCAGGTCAGGTGGCTGCAATTTTACATGTATTTGGTTAATTGTAGGTGGTTTCTAGGTGCGTCATGGATGAAATATAGTGACTACTGCATCGACTGACTGTCCACACATTCAAGACATCAACTTTTGACTTATCCTCTCTACTGATCCCAGATACTGTGCAATGGTGAGAATTAGGCATTCCCCTGTATACCGCCCCCTAGTCGACCTTGCTACCTTGGAAGTGAGACATGTCATACAGACGTATCGTCTGACCCATCAGACCATCATGGAGCTGTGTACAGATGACAGTGGGCTTGCCAGCAGGGATGTAACAGCTGATGTTCAGTTTTGTTTTGAAGGATGTACTGTGTGCTTCACTCAAACACCTGCCCAGCTACATCAAGTTTCCCCAACGCGCGGACTTGGCTGCTGTCAAAGCTGACTTCTATGATATAGCACATATCCCTCATGTGACAGGGGCCATAGATGACACACACATTGCCTTAATTCCTCCCAGGAGAAATGAACAAGTGTATAGGAACCGGAAAAACTTATACTCCGTTAATGTCCAGGTGGTGTGTCTCACTGACCAGTATATCTTCCAAGTTACGGCCAGGTACCCTGATTCTGTGCAGGACTCCTTCATTCTGAGGAACAGCAACGTCCCACTCATGATGGCACAACTAAAGAGGGACAGGGCCTTGCTCATCAGTATGTATCCAATAGTATGTGTGCCCCTGTAATCTCACCTCTCTTCACAATCTGCCCTGTGTCTCCACCTGTACTGATATGGGATCTAACCTTTGTGCACACCGGTGACTCTGGCTATCCTAACCTTCCCTGGCTGCTGACACCTGTGAGATATCCGACTACAGATGGTGAAAACTGTTTCAATGAGGCTCACTGCTGGATGAGGCATGTCATTGAGAGGACCTTTGGCTACTGAAGACCAGATTCCGGTGTCTACAAGTCTCCGGAGGTGCCCTGCTGTACGCATCACTAATAGTCTGCCAGATCTTTATTGCCTGCTGCATACTAAACAATCTGTCCCTGAGATCTCACATCCCATTGCTGGATGTAGGGGAGGTGGGAGCTGGAGCAGTGGCTGATGATGGTGACATAGTAAGTGAGGAGGAGGCAGATGATGAGGATGCAGAGTTGATCCACCAGTACTTCTAGTGAGGAATAGGTATGTGTAAACTATTTTGTATGTGACCTGTACTCCTGTCCACCTAATGACATAGCAGCTCCTGGTGTGTGTCATTAGTGGAGGAGTTGTGTGCAGCTATCCCTCTGTGTGGATGGGGGGGGGGGCATATTGCCCATCAGGGAAGGTGTTACTGTTCTAAGGTCAGTGCTATTTTCACTCTACTGTTGTGTTGCATCACATCTGCACAGTACTGTCAATGTTGTGTGTTCCCTGTACTGCTATGTCAACTGAAATTGAAGTGCCAAACATAGTGGTGTCATCAGTAATGCTGCTTATCCCCGCAGTCTACAATATGAGAATGTGTTACCTAACTTTTACTGACTGTGGAACATGTCTTAAGTTGAGTTTTGTCAGCTGTGAGGGAAGGACCATTGGGCATGGATGTCTAGGGAATGTGGATCTGCCATGGAAATATGATTTGAGATTCCACTTGCCAAATCAGACTAGGGAGCTCGAAATTGTATTGCATGTGTGTTGAGTAGCAAACATCGAATCCTATAGTGATAGTTGTCCTTGTGTTGGTCTGTTTGCCGGTCATTTGTGCAGTGCAACTCTGGTTCCTGCCCTGCCTGGTGGCTCCCTGGAAACATGTATCCTGAATATGTCTGCTCCACCATCATCCTTGCTGCATATTGCTCCCTCTTCTGTCAATCTCACAGACTTTTGCAGGACAGTGGGTTGACTGTTATGACATGTTGTACAACAATAAATCGTACTTGTTACAATAAAGACACATAGACGGTAGCTGTGCTCAAAGGTGTTTAATGTGATTCACAAGTGCAATGGGTGTTGAGTGGGCTCATGGTGGCTGAAATCATCAGAGTAGTTGTCCCAGCTGTAGTTAGTCCGGGTCCAGTATCCAAGGGGCTATGGGAAAATGGAGACGTGACAGTGGACAGTCAACAGGGTGTGTCAGTGGCACACAAGTGAGAATGTTCACAAGAGGGTCACTTCCTGGCAGTGGTTTTGGTCTTGGCATCCGGTCCTGCTCTGGATGGTTGACCTTGCTAGCGTGTGGGTTCCTCAGCTACGGGTCCTCTGAAAGGGCCTCCATTCCACTAACTGCCGCTGAAGTGGAGGGCTCGGTCTTAATGTGGCTAGTGGAAGGGGCCTGCTGGTGGGTGGAGGATGTACGCTGGATGGTGGTGAGTTCCTTGAGCACCTCTGCAATGGAGGCCATGGTGGCATTGAAGGTCTGCCATTGCTGCATGGCCTGCTGGTGGTATTCTCTCTGCATCCTCTGGTTCTTCTGCAAGGTTGCGAGGATCTAGCCCATCTTTCCCTGGGATTGCTTGTATACTCCCAGGATTTGGGAGATGGCCTCCTGGCCAGTCGTTTGCCTAGGATGCCCCATCCCTTGGGCTACAGGTGCCTTCCCACTGCCCCTGGCCCCCTGTGCCTGTGCCCCTGGCACAGTGTGCCCACTCCCAGTTGCACCAGAACCTTCATTGTCTTGGATGTGTGGCTTTGACTCTGATCCCTGTACTGTGGGGCACATTGCTGATTGAACAGACCTTTGGACACAGGTTTGGTGACGAAAAGATGGCTGTGGTGTCGTAGCCACTGTGGTAGGGGACTCCGATGTGTCCAGGGTGGGGCCAGTGGTGGTAGAGTGACCAGTTCTCCCAGATGGACCAGGCAAGTCGTCTATGTCCAGACATCCACTGGTGCCCTCAACCTGGAGAGGGCTGCCTGTCTCTGGCATCCGATGCAGGGTGGCAGTGGCAGGGGTACCTGTGGAGATGTACTTGTTCGTATCTTCGTCTGAATTATGGAGTAGCTTGACTTGCTTCCCAGTGATGGCAACGACAGATGAAGCACTGCAGACATGGTTTGTGGGTGATGAATTGTGACATTGTTTCCATGTTCCATTGAGGGTTGAGGATAGTGGATAGTATTGCTGTCATTGCCATGTAGTAGAACGCAATCGAAGCATCCAGTTGGTGTTGCATGTGCAATGATTTTCCGTGCAGGTGTTCCACTGTGAAGTGGGACTGTCATCTTTTGACGTGTAGGGAGTGATGCATTGTGGGGGTTGTGGTGATGAAGTACTATCATAAAGTGATTGAATTTTTTAAACAAAAGGTGTCGCCGAAAGTGACTGATTGGCAGAAAACCGACCAAACCTCACAGGAGTTTAAAGAGTCAATCCATGCTTACTATGAGAGGTTATTGAAAGCGTTCAAATATTACAGTGGCACTGAGACTATTGAGCTGAAAGACATGAACCATCTTGTGTTCAGATTTGTTGAAGGGCTGAGGCCAGAGGTTAGCCAGATGATTAAGAATCATTTGATCTGTTGGCAAGCGAAGCCGATTGATGAGGTGTTGCGGTATGCGAAATACTGTAGTGACGAGATTGAGCTGAAGCAGAGAAAATTGAAGGAGAAAGTGATGGTGATGCAGATAAGGGCAGCGCAGGCAGGTATGCAAGGAAATGGAATCCAGCAGATGGTACAGCAGCAACCGCAAGGGAATAGCGTGATTCAGGCACAACCGAGAGGCTGAGGTCGAGGTTTTGTGAATCGCGGTCCAGACTTGAACACTGTTGTGGTCCAAAATGATGGACAGGGGATGAAAAGGATGTCATCATGTCACGCGTGCGGGGGCGTGGGGCATTGGAAGCAGGAATGCCCAAATGTGGTGCATGATGGTGTCGTTCAACAAAGTACTGATGTCGGTACGTTTCAAAATATAAGAGGCCCAAAAATGAGAGGTCAACATCAGAACTTCCAGAATACCATGGTTCAGATGCAGGGGCTACAGCCCATGCAGCAAATGCAAATGCTGCGTGTTCAACCAGCACAAATGCAGCAAGTACAACAGCAGGTTCCCATGGTACCTAGACAGCAAATGCAATTACCCTTGGCTCCAATGGGACAGCAACAGGTGATGCTTCCTCAGCAGGTCACAAGTCAAGCAGTGAGCCAAAATAACACAGTGCAACAATTCCCATTGCGTGGTGAAGATGGAATGAATGACGA
The DNA here is from genome assembly GCF_031143425.1 of Pleurodeles waltl. Taxonomy (NCBI): domain Eukaryota; kingdom Metazoa; phylum Chordata; class Amphibia; order Caudata; family Salamandridae; genus Pleurodeles; species Pleurodeles waltl. The sequence goes on from NC_090439.1 coordinate 192,167,289, forward strand.
ATGGTCGGATGACAGTTCAGACAGTGAGGAGTGCAGGCTTGCAGCGTCCCTAGAAGTAGATTAGAGGGGACCCTATGTAGAGGGAAAGGTGATGGGCCACAAGGTTTCATTTTTGGTTGACACGGGAGCTACACGCTCTACAGTCAGAAGTGCAGAGGTTCCGAAATTACCACTATCAGGGCGTACCATAAGAGTGGTAGGAGTAGCGAACCAGTACCTAACAAATCCGATTACATACCCAGTTCAAGTTGAGATCGGCAACTTTGTGGGACTGCATTAGTTCGTAGTCTGTGATTCGAGTTCCGTGTCCCTACTGGGAAGAGACTTAGGCCCTCATTCTGACCTTGGCGGGCGGCGGAGGCCGCCCGCCAAAGTCCCGCCGTCAGGTTACCGTTCCGCGGTCGAAAGACCGCGGCGGTAATTCTGACATTCCCGCTGGGCTGGCGGGCGGCCGCCTTCAGGCCGCCCGCCAGCCCAGCGGGAAAGAGGCTTCCACGATGAAGCCGGCTCGGAATCGAGCCGGCGGAGTGGAAGCTGTGCGACGGGTGCAGTTGCACCGTCGCGTATTTCACTGTCTGCACAGCAGACAGTGAAATACATTTAGGGGCCCTCTTACGGGGGCCCCTGCAGTGCCCATGCCGGTGGCATGGGCACTGCAGGGGCCCCCAGGGGCCCCGCGACCCCCCCTACCGCCATCCGGTTCCCGGCGGTGGATGGCGGTAGGGGGGGTCGGAATCCCCTCGGCGGCGCAGCAAGCTGCGCCGACTTGGAGGATTCAATGGGGCGGCGGGACACTGGCGGGAGACCGCCAGTGTTGCCGGTCCGACCGCGGCTTTACCGCCGCGGTCGGAATCCCCATTGGAGCACCGCCGGCCTGTCGGCGGTGCTCCCGCGGTCCTCCGCCCTGGCGGTCTTTGACCGCCAGGGTCAGAATGACCGCCTTACTGTGCAAAACGAAATGTACAATTACCTGTTCTAATGATGGAATTGAAGTGCAGACAAACAGTGATGATGAGGGGGATAATGGGCAGTTTACAGAATCAGAACCGGAGACTGCGAATGAGGATTACCCTTTGATAACCTTATTCCCGATGCTTACAGTGACTGACTTACCAGCTGAACTGCAGGGAACTGTGACAGAGAAAGTGTGGGACCTGACAGGAAAGGAAGTGGGACTGATAAAAGGAGTGGAACCAGTTAAAGTACAGGTGAAGCCAAATGCAGTGTTTCCCCAGGTGCCGCAGTACCACATGGCACAAGATGTCCTTATCCAGGTGTCGCAGATAATTGCGGATTTTGTAAAGCAGGGAGTTCTAAAGGAGTATTGAGCAGCCCATGTAATTCACCAATAATGGGTCTGAAAAAGCCTTGTGGGAAGGTTCGAATTGTACAGGATTTGAGGAAGATAAACGAGATTGTGGTAAAATGTTGCCCCATAGTGCCGAACCCAGCAGTAATCATGTTCCAGGTTCCATGTGATGCAGAATAGTTCACAGTGGTAGACTTGTCACAAGCATTCTTTTCGGTGCCTCTTCATGAGGACAGACAATTTTTATTCAGTTTAAAATTCCTGGACAAGATGTATAGTTGATGCAAAATTCCTCAAGGGTTTTCTGAGTCACCTTCCATTTTCAATCAGATACTGAAGAATGATTTGGAGTCACTAGAATTGCCTTTTAGTTCGACTCTAGTGCAGTACATTGACGACTTACTGATTGCGTCCAGAACAAAAGATGACTGCAGATATGACACAATTGCCTTACTGAACCATTTGGGAAAGAACAGACATAAAGTGTTTCCAAAGAAGTTACAGTACTGTCAAAAAGAGGTGAAATACTTAGGACACTTGATTGAGAGAGGGTCCAGGAGAATATCAAAAGAAAGGGTGACAGCCATACTGCAGATGAACCCCCGACAACAAAGAGAGATGTCAGGATGTTTTTGGGAATGGTGGGCTATTGTCGTCAGTGGATTCCCAACTTTTCGATTATCTCTAAACCATTGATAAAGCTGACAGGCAAGGAAACTAAGGATGACCCGTATACTATAACTCTGTCCAAGGAAGAGCTTGAGTCATTCATGGAATTGAGGGAGTGTATGTGCAGGGCACCAGCTTTAGGTATGCCTGATTATACGAAGCCTTTTCTACTGTTTTGTCATGAACGTGATGCTTGTACTTTGTCTGTTTTGACACAGGTCCATGGAGGTGCAAACTGCCCTATAGCATATTTTTCAGCTACTCTGGACCCCGTCGCAGCAGCCTTACCAGGTTGTTTGCACGCAGTTGCAGCAGTTGGTCAAAGCCTCACACAGTGTGAAGGCATAGTGATGGGACATCCCTAACAGTAATGGTTCCACATTCAGTTGAAATTCTGTTGACTCAAACTAAAACCCAGCATATGACAAATGCCCGACTTACCCAATATGAGACAATTATTTTGGGGTCACCTAATGTCTCCTTAAAGAGATGTACTGTATTGAACCCGGCAACTCTACTTCCTGTTGAAAGTACTGAGATTAATAATGAAGAGGAAGTGGAGCATGAAAGGTAACAGAACTATGTACCAAACCCTGACATTCAAGATACACAGTTAAAAGAAAATGACTGCATTATGTTTGTTGATGGATCCTGTTTGAGAGACTCAGTCGGAATACTGAGAGCTGGTTATGCTGTATGTACAATAGCTGGTATTATTAAAGCTTCCTGGCTTGAGAGAGTATATTCCACACAAGTGGCAGAATTAATTGCCCACTACTAAGGCATGCCATGCAGCTGAAAATCTGAAAGTCACTATTTACACTGACAGCAGATACAGATTTGGCATTGTACATGATTTTGGCCAATTGTGGTCACAGAGAGGTTTTATGACCTCTTCTGGTTCTCCAGTGAAAAATGGCGAACAGATTAAGGATTTGTTACATGCAACTCAGTTACCTCTTGAAATTGCTGTGGTGAAAAGCAATGCTCATGTTAAATCACAAGACTTTGTGTCAATGGGAAACGGCTATGCAGATCAAGTCGCAAGGTTTTGCGCATTGAACTGTATATCGTTCAAGGATCAGTGGGAATTGTTACAGCAAACAGAAAATGAAACATGTCTGAACTTTGCATTAAGAGTTGTTGACACATTGGATGAGTTAAAATCACTGCAGGGCCGTGCAAGCAGGGAGCAAAAATGCTCCTGGCAGAGAATGCAATGTGTACAAAGAGCTGACGACTTGTGGGTCTCAGAGGAGGGGAAGCTGGTTTTGCCAAACAGTCTTCTGTCACAATTTGCAAGGCTTTATCATGGACAGGCACATCTTGGGAGAGATGCAATGATCAGCTTATTCAAAATTGACTGGTGTTACCCGAAATTCAGACAAGCCGCAGAAGTTACTTGTCACAGGTGCATCATCTGTCAACAGATGAATGCAGGAAAAGGGACTGTGGTAACTTTGAGCCACATAGGGAGAGCTGGCGGTCCATTTAGCAAGATGCAAATGGATTTCATTGAGATGCCTGTTTGTGGAGGATTGAGGTACGTGTTGGTGATTGTGTGTGTTTTCAGCCACTGGATTGAAGCTTAGCCCACACGTAGGAATGACAGTCTCACAGTTGCAAAGCTGTTGCTTAGAGAACTAATACCCAGGTTCGGTTTTCCAATCTCTTTAGAATCAGATAGGGGCAGACACTTCGACAATGAGGTGATTAAGCTCTTGTGTGCTGCATTAGACATTGTACAGAAGCTGCATTGTAGCTACCGCCCTGAAGCATCAGGGCTAGTAGAACAAATGAATGGTACCTTGAAGTCGAGAATGGCAAAAATGTGCGGAGCTACCAATATGAAATGGACAGATGCATTGCCCTTAGTGCTGATGTCGATGAGAAACACCCCTGATAAGAAGACAGGACTATCACCCCATGAGATCCTTATGGGCAGAGCTATGAGGCTGCCCGCAGTACCCGCAAATGCTCTTGTGAATATCACGGATGATATGGTGTTGGACTACTGCAAAGGCTTGGCTGATGTGGTTCGCTCTTTTTCCCACCAGGTGGCAGCCAACACATTGCCACTGATCAGTGATCCAGGTCACACTCTGCAAACCGGTGACTGGGTGGTTGTCAAGAAGCATGTGAGAAAGTCGTGTTTAGAGCCGCACTGGAAGGGGCCATCTCAAGTAATACTGACAACAACCACTGCTGTGAAATGTGCAGGCGTTCCAAACTGGATACATGCCAGTCACACAAAGAAGGTAACATGTCCAACTGATGAGGAACTTGAAGTTTCCGACTCAGCATCTCCAGAGAAGGAAGTCTCAGGGCCAGAAAATAGCGAAGGGGGAACTGAGACTACAGGAGAACCCACTGAGAACAGCCTAGTCCCTCAAACAGTAAACGAGAGGTGACAGTGACCCTATCTCAGTAGAGGCAGCAGGAGAACTAACTTGAGGAGAGGTTTCTCAGAAGTAGACGGGTACGGGTTAGAGCTTGAACCTGTTATAGACCCAGAAGAAGAAGAAGGGGAAATAGTAGAGAGAGGTCAAAGCACACCGGCATCCCCCGAGCCAGTTGCAGGTCTATCAAGAGAAAACACCATAGCACAAGAGGAGGGTACTGTTCAAGAACAAGCAGGAAGAAGACGCATAAAGGTGATAACTGGCCAGAGAAACAAGCTGCAAAAGAAAAGGTTGTGCCAGGTGAAACAATAGCAGAAGAAATTGATACAACCCGAGTAGAGGATCTAAGTGAAGGAGAATTGCAAAGTGAACGCAGGTTGAAAAGAAAAAGAACCGTAAATAGAAGGTACGCAGGTCCTGAATGGGCATATGCAACAACATCTGTATGTCAACAAGAATTCTTAGTGTTCTGTTTTGATCGAGAAGTACCAGGCCAATACTACGGTACCTGAAATCAATCAGAAAAGGAGACTGTGTTAAAACTGAAATTGAAATTGAAAGCTGAAAAGCTGAGCAAGAGACTTATAAATTTCCGGATGTGACACTGATAACCTGAATTGATTTTGAAACCCGATTATGACAAGCTGCTAACCTGATTGACAAAAGGGTCCTGGAGTGAGTGAAACGCTGTAACTACACGCAGAGAGAGAGAGAGAGACTTTGCATCAAGAAAAAAAAGAAAAAAATAAGAGAGAGAGCTTTTAAGTCATCCTCAAGTTGACTGTTTGTTTTGAGTTATTCTGCTATCTGATTCTTTATAGATCATGGCTCATAATAGAGGTGGTAGCAAGAAGGGTATAGTGTGTGGATGGTTAAGCCTTATATTAGGTATCGTGTGTGCAATAATAATTGTAGGTGTAATTGTGGGAATGCCGTGGTTGGATAAGAAAGCGACTAACAATGCTTCAAAACCTGAGACTACAACACTAACACCATGGGAATTGTTTGAGCAGGATACAAAACTCTTGCATGAGGGAACTAATTCAAAAGGGGAACTTTCCACTAACGTCTTCTATGGCTTGCTGAATGAATATGTTGAAACCATGGATGCGAGAAACTGTTATGTGTGCGCAAGGATTCATTCATCAGTACAAGAAGGGGTCACCTATCAAAGACTTCCGCTAACATACGGGATAAGTTTTAGTTTGCTACTAACAAGATTTTGTGATCAGGAGCATGTGCAATACTTTTATTCTAATTTGGATGTGGTGTTTTCCTTTGTGCCTGTGATTGAGTTTCTGAACAAATTAGCTAAGGAGCATGGTATAAAAATAGTTAGAGGTTTGCTTGAACCAACACTTACATTTGGGACAGCTTATGCACACCGCAACAATCTGACTTGCTTATTAACAGCTGTAGAGAAAAGCTTCTTAGATCACACTGATGATAGACACAAAGCCTTGAAAGAGAGACTAGAAAAGGAGTTAGAGAAACACACATATGCAAATGATTATGCTTACACTGTAATAAAGACGCAAGGCAAATTAGCTATAGATGCATTGCATGTTGGTAGGCTTTCTATATATAGGCCTAAATCTGATCATGACACTTTATTTGTGGGAACGAGTGAATGCAGGCATGTGTTTTTGTTTCAAAGTAAATGGACATTCATGTTAAATGGATAGGATCCAGCGATCCCTGGGATCTATTATATCTGTGGACTAAATGCTTATTACCGTCTCCCTAAGGGATGGTATGGGACATGGTATTTGGGGATAGTCTTCCCAAAGATTTACCAGATTGATGACTTAAAGCAAATACCTTAAGCGTCTGAATTACAACATGCTAGACAAAAACGAGAAACATCGGCTGCTGTCGTTGGTGACATATTTGGAGCCATAATTCCTTCAGTAGGGGTTATTCTAAACTCCATAAAGATTCGAAAGTTGTCTACTATTGTGGATAACATGCTGACAAACTTTACAGGGGCTATACTCCTGATGGATACTGAACTTGCTGCGGAAAGAGCTATGACTCTTCAAAATCGGCTTGCTTTAGACATTCTTTTAGCAAAGAGCGGCAGAGTCTGCAAGATGCTCAACGAGCGTTATTGTTGCTCATTTATACCGGACAATAGTAAAAAGATTAGAGGTATGCTTACTAACCTGACTAGAGAAAGGGCAGATTTGAAGGATTTGAAGGAACCCGAAGTGTGGGAGAAAGTGGGAAAAGGATTTACCAGAGTAGGGAGCTGGTTTAGCAACATTTGGAATGGGGTTCTTACAAAAATATTAGCGGGTCTATTACTTGTCCTGGCTTGTCTATTAGGTTTATGGGGAGCATGCAAACTTTATGACAAAATGAAAAGAAATTGGACAAAGAGAAACAAAAGAAATGAGGAAAGTGAAAGGGAGAAAATGTTTAATGAAATTTGGGAAAGTTCACACAAGGGACAAGATGTCGAAATGCGCATTATATGCAAGGTGAAAAATTAAGGGAAAGGTCAAAGGGAAAGGTTTGTGTGATGACGAACGTCATCAGAGGAGGGACTGAGAGAGAGTAGCTTATAGAATCTATATTAACAAGAAATGTTTATATTTTAATGTATGATAATGCTGTATAGAAACTGTAGTAATGAGTTTTGCTTAAACATGCACTTGAAAAGTGACCACTGGGATCGGCCGCCAATGTAAACGTGGACTAATAAAAAAATGACTAATGTAATAAATTGCTATAAAAGAATACGTTTTATATTAATTATTAATGATTGCGTTTTTGAATTTGTGCTGAAATCCTTGTAGGCCTTAAGTTAGCATGAGCCGAAGCTTAGCTGCTTGGCTCTCATATTAAATGTATTTTTCCTAACGTGCAGTGTGCTGACTCGCAAAAGGACATGACCTCTTGTTTTTCTTCAAACTAGAAGCTGAATGTACCCATAGTAGATCCGTTCTCATGAAATCCACATTACTTGTAGAAAATATTAGACAAAATGAAACAATGTAAATTAATGTAATGTACAAGGTTGTTCAAACCGGTGAAGATAATGGAGCTACTGACCAAAAGATATGCAAAGAATTACAGAAGGATGAAATCATACCGGACATGCTACCTCTGAAGACGTCAATCATATGGACCAATAAAAAGCTTGTAAAATAATATGGGGTGAAAGATTAATGACATAGTCCATCTTCTAATTGGGTAAAGATAGTGGGGTATAACCAATGACCAACAGAATTTTAGGAGAATGTACAACGAAAAAGGGATAAAAACCCATGACATGGGGAGCCATTTAGGTGGGTTAGGGAATGCTATTGATTTTATCCAGAAACTCTGTCACTCTGTTTGGTGACTTACTTTGGTTTTATTTGAACCATCCTTTTCTTAGATTGCCCAATTACACTTTACCTCCTTATGAAGGAAGTGCCCCTTTTTTCCCTGGAGCTGAATTCTGACGAATGGTGATTTGACGGATGTCCTGAGGACAAAGACTGAACCTGTGCGCTGACCTAAATCTTGGAGGGTAACTATGAAAATGAAACTGTAATTTGTCTGTTTGCTTTTCCTTTCTAGGTACCAACTGCTTACTTTTGATAGAGACCATAGCTAGATGTTTTCCAAATTGGTGTTCTAAATTGTTTGCATGAAGCCCAACATGCCAATGCTAATTAGTGGTTAGAACAGGTGTTCACTAAATTGACGCAAATAGACAAACAACTGAATCTATGCTTTGTTGAACTGACGCGTTATTGACACTTTGCTAAAATTGATCTATGTTTACGCCGTGTTATGTTTTGATGTTTGTGATTCTCGCCTTAATGAAATCTTATCAAAGTTGCCATATCGTGACTATGCTATTATGTTTCTTGGTTTTGAGATTAACACATCTGCTTTTAGAATTGTAATTAATAGGGAATAAAACTCATAAAATTCTATTAAACTGGTGTGGTTATTCATGACTGCAAGGTCATGGTAGTGTTTTGAATTGATTAATGACTTTGACTAAAGTGAAATGTATTGTTGTGATAAATATTAATAACATTATTGACATATTGATTGACATATTGATTAGCTATCTCGTCCTAAGGTGTCTCTCAACTGGGTCAAAAGATTCATTGGCCTAAAACGAGTCCTGATGTGTAATAAATTATCATAAAAGGACGCGTTATCAGAGCTAACCCATCACATCTTGTGTTCCGCACTGTTTGTCAATCTTCTCTAGGTGTTAGCTTTTCTCCTTTCTTCAGTACTAGTCTTATTAGTGATACATTTGGTATAACTTAACAATAATATTTACTCACTACTAAAAAACACGGTATTCAGAGACACACCATTTACAAATGCAGTATGCCCAAACACTTCAGCTCCATCACCTAAATGGAAACAGGAATTCAGAAGGGAAAATGCTCACCTCTACACACCCCACGAGGAACGAGGACACCATGGACCCAGAACTCCAAATTCTACCTGCGATAGTCTTCCTGCTCCTCTATCAGAAGCACGAACGCCGGTGTCGAAGACCACGGTGAGTACTGCACCTACGACACAGAGGAGGGGGGAGGGAAAAAACAGGGACACACACAGGCAACACGCAATACCCCCACCCTCACCCACTACAACACACCCACTAATGTATATTAATACATCACAGTTACACCCCCAAACCCCCGGGAAGAATGCAAAGACAATAGAAAATGTGTGTAACCATTGTAATATATTAAAATCAAGTAGGCAAAAATATATATATACACCATTTACAAAATATATACCAAGCATAGTAGTCCAGGTAGTGCTCCAATTAAGTCTGTGGAACACTGGGCCCACACGGTATGGGCGAGGCCCACACAAGACCCCCGACCATGACGAAGAGAACACTGCAGGGGCATCAGAGAGCAACTAAACAGGCAACTCAGGGGGAGGGAAAGGGGGGGCACCTCAGCCGGTTGAGTGCACAACGCCAAATCCACGAGGGGGCCACATGCCCACTGTTCAATCCTGGGAAGTGCAAAGCCACAGTCTCTCAAGTCTCTACAGTGGGTGGTTAGCCCACTGTTCCATCCTGGGGAGTGCAAAGCCACAGTCTCTCAAGTCTCTACAGTGGGTGGGTTGCCCACTGTTCCATCCTGGGGAGTGCAAAGCCACAGTCTCTCAAGTCTCTACAGTGGGTGGCTTGCCCACTGTTCCATCCTGGAGAGTGCAAAGCCACAGTCACTCAAGTCTCTACACTGGGTGGGTTGCCCACTGTTCCATCCTGGAGAGTGCAAAGCCACAGTCTCTCAAGTCTCTACAGTGGGTGGGTTGCCCACTGTTCCATCCTGGGGAGTGCAAAGCCACAGTCTCTCACGTCTCTACAGTGGGTGGGCTGCCCACTGTTCCATCCTGGGGAGTGCAAAGCCACAGTCACTCAAGAACAGTCTCCACTGGTTCTGGAGGGGGCATGGTGCCCAGAGTGCTTCATCCTGCTAAGGACAGAGGTTGTGAATGGATCTCTCCACTGGTTCTGGAGGGGACATGGTGCCCAGAGTGCTTCATTCTCCCCGTGACGGACTCAGTAGCATCAGTGCCCTTGGCGCTCATAGGCCAGCGGTGCTTGAGGCGGCGGTGCCCTGGTCAGCGGTGCTTGAGACAGCGGTGTCCTGTTCAGTGGTGCTTGAGGCGGCGGTGCCCTGGTTCGCAGTGCTTGAGGCGGCAGTGCCCTGTTCGGCGGTGCCCTGTTCAGCGGTGCTTGAGGCGGCGGTGCCCTGGTCAGCAGTGCTTGAGACGGCGGTCTCCATTGCAGGGACTCAGCTGTTGGCAGACCTTCATGGCCCAGCGTGGCTTTTGCTGGCGGTCCTTCATGGCCCAGCGGGGCTTATGCTGGCGGTCCTTCATGGCACAGCGGGGCTTGTGCTGCCGGTCCTTCATGGCCCAGCGTGGCTTTTGCTGGCGGTCCTTCATGGCCCAGCAGGGCTTTTGCTGGCGGTCCTTCATGGCCCAGCGGAGCTTGTGCTGGCGGTCCTTTATGGCCCCGCGTGGCATTTGCTGGCGGTCCTTCATGGCCCAGCGGGGCTTGTTCTGGCGGTCCTTCATGGCCCAGCGGGGCTTGTGCTGGCGGTCCTTCATTGCCCAGCAGTGCATTTGCTGGCGGTCCTTCATGGCCCAGCTGGGCTTTTGCTGGAGGTCCTTCATGGCCCAGCGGGGCTTTTGTTGGCGGTCCTTCATGGCCCAGCGGGGCTTTTGTTGGCGGTCCTTCATGGCCCAGCGGGGCTTTTGCTGGTAGTCCTTCATGGCCCAGCGGGGCTGGTGCTGGCGGTGGCCTCCTGGGCAGCTGGGCTTGTGCTGGGGGTGGCCTCCTGGGTAGCTGGGCTGGTGCTGGCGGTGGCCTCCTGGGCAGCTGGGCTGGTGCTGGTGTCCTGGGCAGCTGGGCTGGATGCTGGCGGTGCCCTCCTGGGCAGCTGGGCTGGTGCTGGCGGTGGCCTCCTGGGCAGCTGGGCTTGTGCTGGCGGTGGCCTCCTGGGCAGCTGGGCTGGTGCTGGCTGTGGCCTCCTGGGCAGCTGGGCTGGTGCTGGCGGTGGCCTCCTGGGCAGCTGGGCTGGTGCTGGCGGTGGCCTCCTGGGCAGGTGGGCTGGTGCTGGCGGTGGCCTCCTGGGCAGCGGGCATGATGGCGGTCTTCTCCGCTGTGCTGCTCTTCCCAGACTTGCCGGGTTTCTTGTGGCCCTTCCCCACCTTGGAAGGTGTCACAGCTGACTCCACACTCCCACCGGGACCCCTGGGAGCGGCTTTGGTGGCTGGAGTCTTCCCCCTCCCCCGCCGGGCACTGGCCAACTTCTGATGCTTCACAGGTGGGGGACTGTGTGTGCTGTAGCTCCATGGCACACTGGCTGCCCTGGTGGCCGGTGCACTCCAGATTCCGGTGACTAAAGGCACCACTGGTCCTGGAGATGTTGTGGCTGAGGTGCTAGTTTGGGACCTATGAGACGGACAGGGTAGGGGAGGTGTGGGAAAGACGTCAAGGTTGGACAGGAAAAGTTTTTTTGACACACTGGGACGGGTAGCTGGAGGGGGTTTGGGAGTGGAAGAAGAGGTTGTGGTTGTAGGAGGTGTTCGTTTGGTGACTTTGGGTTAGGGTGCATGCGCTGGAGGCTGTTGTGAGGTGGATGGCTGTTGGGTGGGTGTGTGCCTGTGTTTGTGTATCTTCTGAGGGGGCGTCACAGACACACTGGGAGAGGACACAGGGGACGTGTGAATGGTAGTGGGGGTGGTGACTGCACGTGAGCGGGGTTTGGTAGTGGGTGTGCTGGAGAGGGATGTAGTAGCTGTAGAGGTAGTGCATGCGGTTGTGAGTGGTTGTGGATGATGAACAGCCGCCTGAAACTGAACTCAGACAAGACGGAAGTCCTCATCCTTGGATCGTCACCCTCTGCCTGGGACGACTCCTGGTGGCCCCCTGCCCTGGGCAGCGCACCCAAACCAACGGACCACGCACGCAACCTGGGCTTCATCCTGGACTCCTCCCTCTCGATGACCAGACAAGTCAACGCCGTCTCATCATCATGCTTCAACATCCTACGCATGCTCCGAAAGATCTTCCGATGGATCCCCACCGAAACCAGGAAGACGGTCACCCAGGCACTCGTCACCAGCCGACTGGACTACGGTAACACCCTCTACACCGGAACCACGGCCAAACTACAGAAAAGACTCCAACGCATCCAGAACGCCTCCGCACGCCTCATCCTTGACATCCCCCGTCACAGCCACATCTCCGGACACCTGAGAGACTTGCACTGGCTCCCCGTCAGCAAGAGAATCACGTTCCGTTTCCTCACCCACACACACAAGGCCCTCCACGACCTGGGCCCCAGGTAAATCAACAACCGCCTGACCTTCTACACTCCCACCCGCCAGCTACGATCGACCAGCCACGCCCTCGCCGCCGTGCCACGCATTAGAAAAGCCACCATGGGAGGAAGATCCTTTTCCTACCTGGCAGCCAAGACTTGGAACTCCCTCCCCATCCACCTCCGCCTGTCCCAAGACCACCTCTCCTTCAGGAAGCAACTCAAGACCTGGCTGTTCGAGCAGTAGCGGCCCCCCCTCCCCCAGCGCCTTGAGACCCTCCGGGTGAGTAGTGCGCTATACAAATTTCTTGATTGATTGATTGATTGATTGAGTGTAGACGAGAAAGGGAGGGAGACGAGGAGGAGGGGGACACAGTGAAGGCAGTCAATGTTGTTGTGTCTGAATGTGTGTGATGCTTGCGTGAGTGCCTGCGGGATGTGTGGTGCCTATGTTTGTCTGAGCTTCCCTTGTGTGTTGACGTGTGTGCATGCTGGTCTGTAGGTGTGCTTAGGATAGGCTGAGGTACAGGGGATTGGGTCGGGTGTAGGAAGTTGGAGGGGGGAGGCTAGACACAGGGACAATGGCTGCCATCAGTGCTGAGGCCAGAGTCTGAAAAGCTCGCTGAAGGGCCGCCTGACCAGAATGAATGCCCTCCAGGAATGCATTTGTTTGTTGTAACTGCCTTTCTACACCCTGGATGGCATTCAAAATAGTAGACTGCCCAACAGTGAGGGACCTGAGGAGGTCAATGGCCTCCTTACTGAGGGCAGCAGGGGTGACTGGGGCAGGGCCTGAGGTGCCTGGGGCGAAGGTGATGCCCACCCTCCCGGGTGAGCGGGCACGGGGCGAAGGCTGAGGGGCTGCTGGGAGGGCGATGCTGGAAGGAGGGGTGGCGCTGTACCTGTAGATGGAGTGGCACAGATGTTGGGAGCTCCCATCAGAGGACGAGTCCGTGTCACTAGTCTCAGCTCCTGTCCCCGCCGTGGAGCTCCCCTCTCCCTCCGTCCCACTGGTAAAGTCCGATTCCGTAGTGTGGCCCTCCATTGCCATGTGGGATGCAGCCCCCTGGTGCTCCGGTGCCACTGCTCCTCCGCCTGATGATGCTAATGAACACAAGAACAGGGAGACCACAAAAAGGGGGGGGCGACAGAAGAAAGACATGTTGAGTGCATGCATTACCGGTACCGTTGGTGGACATGACAGACACAGAAGCCCCCTGCACTACGCCGCGCTCTTGGGCTCCACTGTTCAATTCCTGGGAAATGGCCTACAAGGCTATGGGCGACATCTGCACACATAGATGACACAGGGGCATGACTAGGTGTAGTTGTCACTCTACAGAGGTGGGGTGGGGTGCCACATGGCCTGCCTTACGGAGGGACCTTGCCTACGGAACTCGCCCTGGCCTAGGGAAACCCACAGCCCACCTCCCCCACCCAGACCCCTCCACTGCGTGCAAAGTCAGCAGAATGCGAGTGTACTCACCCCCTTGTGGCTGCTGTGATGCCCTCAAGCGCCCATCCCCAGCTGAGCCTCCGCCGTCTTCTTGCTCCAGCGGCGAATGTCCTCCCATCTTTTCCGGCAGTGGGTGCTCTATCCGTGGTATACCCCCAGGGTCTGGACGTCCTTGGCGATGGCACACCAAACATGTTTTTTCTGGTGGGGGCTGACCTACATGATTTGTACAGGGGGAAGAGAAAGTTATTACCAACTGCACCGTCAAAGTGATTGGCCCCCATCCCTACCCTTGCCATGTGGCACATGCATTCACCGTCGTTTCATGCACGCCGCACTCTCCCCCCTTCCTTCTTACATCCACCCCTCTCCACACAGACATAGCCCATACATCATGCTCCCAGTGTACTTACCTGTTTGTCTGGAGGACCGTAGAGTAGCGTGTACTGGGGGAGGACCCTGTCCACGAGTTTCTCCAACTCCTCCGATGTGAAGGCAGGGGCCCTTTCCCCAGACACTCGAGCCATTGTCTCTTCCAGACCGAGGTCACAGCAGCACTTGCAGTGTAGGTCCTCTCCTGTCGAAGATCAGGTATTGAGTGATTGAACAGATAGAAAATGGCGGTCACATCCGCGGCGGTGCGTAGCGTCACCGCCGGTGTACATCGTCATTGGCTCCTGGGACCCATAGGGTCCAATGTTAACCAATGCAGCATTGCGCCGCGGTCTTCGGCCGCCTACCGTGACGGTGTACAACGCCAGCGCAGTTACCTCACATCCCATTGTCCCACTTTAGAGGTCAGACAGCCGCCATTTCAGGGGCCCACATGGCTTCATTTTCAACTGCGTCACACATACCTAGGCCTAGACTCAACACACATACAGGCCACTTTTTGAGTATGAATGGTGTTCTGTGTAAGCTGTGGGTACGTACCTCTGAGTTGTTTGACTCTGTGCTCGCTGTTGTCCTTCATAGGCACCGTCGGCTGGGACATGTGAGGAGATGGCGGCATCCTCCGGTGTACCGACCGTTGGTGGACCTGTCGACAATGGAGGAAAGACATGTGATAATCCCATACAGGCTTGACCGTGCCACAATCCAGGAACTGTGTACCCAGTTGGAGCCAGACCTGGTGTCAGCTATCCGCCATCCCACAGGAATCCCCCCTCAAGTGCAGGTGCTGTCAGTGCTCCATTTCCTTGCAAGTGGGTCATTTCAAACAACAGTGGCCATAGCATCAGGGATGTCCCAGCCTATGTTTTCCAACACGTTATCCAGAGTGTTGTCTGCCCTGCTGAAACACATGCGGAGCTACATTGTTTTCCCTTAGGTGGAGGATTTGCCTACAGTGAAAGGAGACTTCTATGCCCTGGGACATATCCCCAACATCATAGGTGCCACTGATGGGACCCATGTGGATTTGGTCCCCCCCACAGGAGTGAACAGGTGTACAGAAACCGGAAGCGTTATCATTCGATGAATGTACAGATGGTATGTTTGGCAGACCAGTACATCTCCCATGTGAATGCCATGTTCCCTGGCTCAGTGCATGACGCTTACATCCTGCAGAATAGCAGCATCCCTTATGTGATGGGTCAACTCCAGAGGCACCGTGTGTGGCTATTAGGTGAGCACCTGGAAGCTAGTCAGTGGGAATGGTTGTCTGGGTCTGGGGATATCCCTCCAGGTTAGTGTGTGTCTAACAGTTGTCCCTCGCCATTTGCATGTGACTCTGGTTACCCCAACCTGTCATGGCTGCTGACCCCAGTGAGAAATCCCAGGACAAGGGCAGAGGAATGCTACAATGAGGCCCATGGGCGAACTAGGAGGGTGATCGAGCAGACCTTCGGCCTCCTGAAGGCGAGGTTCAAGTGCCTCCATATGACAGGATAGATCCCTATTCTACTCACCAAAGAAGGTGTGCCAGATCATCGTGGCCTGCGGTATGCTTCACAACTTGGCTTTGCGATGACAGGTGCCCTTTCTGCAGGAGGATGGTCCAGATGGCAGTGTTGTTGCAGCTGTGGAGCCTGTGGACAGTGAAGACAAGGAAGCAGAGGAAGAAGACATGGACAACAGGGACTCAGTGATCCAGCAATATTTCCAGTGAAACACAGGTAAGGATACAAACCTGCCTACTACATGTACTTAAACACTATTGCTTCTCTACTGTCTGACGTTTTCACCTAGTGGATGGTCACTGAGTTGTCACTTTCCCTTACGATTTCACAGATCTGGGTCCCACAGTGTGACATCTGCTTTGATTCCTCATGGACTAGAGCTGTGTGACATAGGTATGTTGACATTACAAATGAAAGAGCTTTTTGCCACAGTTATTGCTAATACAGTATTCCGAAATCACAGACAGACTCCAGATTGTTTTGTGCTTTAAGGGTGTTTATTTTAGTGCTCAAAATTGGAGGGGGTAGCAAAATGGTGAGGGGTGATGGCGGAGGAATGTCCATGGCAGAGTCCAGTCTATTAGTCTCACAGGTGCATTGCCCAAATTGGCATAGGAAGTGGAGCTGGGGCAGTTTAAGTATGGACAGGGTGACAAAGTGGGACAGTAGGATGACAATCAGGGTGGTCTCATTTCTTGGCGGGAGTCTTGGCATCATTCTCTGTCTTGTTCCTGGATCTCAGGGACCGTTTGCGAGGTGGTTCTCCCCCTGCAGGGGGTGGGGTGGTGGTCCTGTGGCGGTGCCTCCTGTCCACTAGCGCCGGCGGAGGTGGTGGGCAGTTCATCGTCCAGGCTAGGGTCAGGGGCCCCTTGTAGTGCCACAGTGTCCCCCCTGGTGTTGAGTACTTCCTTCAGCACCCCTACGATGGTGCCCAGGGTGGAATTGATGGTTCTGAGTTCCTCCCTGAAGTCCATATACTGTTCCTCCTGCAGGCGCTGGGTCTCCTGAAACTTGGCCAGTACCGTTGCCATCGTCTCTTTGGAGTGGTGGTAGGCTCGCATGATGGAGGAGAGGGCCTCTTGGAGAGTGGGTTCCCTTGGCCTGTCCGCCCCCTGTCGCACAGCAGCCCTCCCAGTTCCCCTGTGTTCCTGGGCCTCCGTGCCCTGGACCGCGTGCCTACTACCACTGCCCCCAGGTCCTGTTGTTGGGCTGGTGGGTTAGCCTGGGTTCCCTGTAGAGGTGGACACACTGCTGATTGACGTGTCCTGGGGACGGAGGTATGGGCCCGCTGGGTGGGTGCTGTGCTGGTGTTTCCAGAGGGGGGAAAGCTCTGTAGTAGCCTGTGACTGGGTGTGGGCAACCGACTGTCCCGAGGTCCCCGATGGGCCGGGCTGGTCATCTAGATCCAGTTGGACAGAGGTGCTGTCATCACTGTGGGCCTCTTCTGTTGGTGGTGTGGACATGTGTGGACCCTCCTGTCCGGTGACGGTGGGGGTATGTGCTGGCATGCAGGTAGGGTGGGGGATGTAATAGTAAAGCTTTGACTTACCAGAGTCCATTTCTCGACCTACTCCTGCGAGGCCCTCAGGATGCAGAATCGCCAAGACCTGTTCCTCCCATGTTGTTAGTTGTGGGGGAGGAGGTGGGGGTCCGCTGCCAGTCCGATGAACCGCCAGGTGGTGTGTGGAGACCACAGAACGCACCTTCCCCCGTAGGTCGTTCCACCTCTTCCTGATGTCCTCCCGATTTCTTGGGTGTTGTCCCACTACGTTGACCCTGTCCACTATTCTTCACCATAGCTCCACCTTCCTTGCAATGGAGTTGTGCTGTACCTGTGATCCGATTAGCTGTGGTTCTACCCGGACGATTTCCTCCACCATGACCCTGAGTTCCTCCTCCGAGAACCTGGGGTGTCGTGGCCATGGCATGGGGTGGTGTAGGTGATGTGTGGGGTGATAAGTGTGCTGATATGTAGTGGGGTGTTGTGTGAGGAGTGTGGAAGTTATGTGGGTGATGGTGTTGTGTGCCTGTGGATGCTAGTGTTGTTGATGGTAGTGTCTCTCTCTGGCTTTCGTTCGTGATTTGTGGTCGTAAGGGTTTGTGGGTGATGTGGGTGTGTGTTTTATATTGTATTGGGTGTGTGTTTTATATTGTATTGAGTGTGTGGGAGTAGTGTGTGTATGTGTATCAGGTATGTGTATTAGGAATTGTCCAATGTGGCTGTGTTTTGTAAATGTGTGTGTATTTTGAGCGCGGCGATGTGTACAGCCAATGGAATACCACGGTTGAAAGACCGCTGCATGGATTCCTGGGTCGTGATAGTGTGGGCGTATTTCTGTTGGCGTGACAGTGGAGGTTTTGTTATTGCCAGTTTATCACTGACTTTTGGTGTGGCTGACTTGTGTGGGTGTCTGAATTTTGGCGGATTGCGAACTGTGGGTCATAATAGCTGTGGCGGAATTCCGCGGCGGTGTGGTGGCGGTCTTCTGCACGGCGGTAAGCGACTTTTACCGCCAATGTCATAATGAGGGCCAATGTGTTTACAATGGATAAAGGGCAAAACCCTCATGCAACGGGTCTGCTATGCTAATTAAAACACCAGCTATAAAACCCATTTCCTGTAACAAAGTTAAGAGATGCACCCTAAGTCTACAATTTCGCATCCACTCCTCTCTTCATATGATTTTCTCTACTTCAAAGATGCTGCTAAAAAACAGCCAACAGCAGAGGATACTTGAACATCTGAAAGTAAGTGGCGAAATATTTCAACAAGGGTAACAAAAAGATCTTACGGGAAACATCATAAAAAACATAAAATGGACAAGATCCTGAGCCGACAAATGATCAGACGAGCAACCACCAATCTGTGTATTCCGTTTACTAGGCCAACAGCAGATTATTTGATTAAATCAAAACCTAGTATACAGAAATCGGTGGTGCCCTTTGTGTACTTTAAGCAGATAGGGTTCAGTGGTGTATCTTGTTAACAACTGCGCATTTGCACGAACTGACGATTGTTTCAAGTTAATGGCCCTCCCTCATTACTTCTTGCCATAATAAACAACTCTTTTGCGCCCTTGGAATATCAGCTTTCACAGTATTCATGGGTGATTCAAACAAAGCTTCTCTTCTCAGTTTAATTAATGTACCTCTGATATAAGAAAGCCATTTAACTGATCTCCACCAATGGAGCTTTATACAGGTTTTGGTTATCTCCCTGTTAGGGTGACTTTTAGGACTTATCCAAATGGAGAGCTACTTGAGCAAGGGGCGCAGTGCAATGATATCCGGGAGATAGGGCATGCCCAGTTCCTTGAGAACCATAATTACAGGGGGTTGAAACTGGGACCGCCAGAAAGTGTCTGCAGTAGCTATTTTCCTCCACTTGGAGCTCTAAGGTGTCTCTATAGCCCCTAACATCACTGCTGTATTTGTCTAGAATCACCAATTTGACTTGATATGTCTTTACTAAGGGTCTGCTTCCTATTCTTGAGGAAAAGGAGAAAAAAGCCCCTACAAAATTAGACAAGGGCAGTTGGTTTGATTTTCTCAGCTGGTCCCAAGAGGAGCTGTTGTCAAAGTCAACTCCTAGATATGTAAAAGTTTGAACCTTAGTTGACTTATGGTCTGATCTATTTCCCTACTAACGTTCACATCATTTCCTACCCTCTCAATATCTTGTGACCTTACATGACTAGGACTGTTTACTCAGTCTAACTGTTTTGCCCTCAGAGCCTTAAAGCGATTATGGGGGGTATAACAAAGTCTCCACCTTCAGCTACCCCAAGGGCTCCAGAACTACTGCCCGTGTAATGGTCACTGGGCCACGGAGAACACTCAGCAGCCATTGAGCGGTAAAAGTATCCCAGAGGAAGAGGCTAAATGTTTGTTTTATAGGTGGACATTCCAGCTAAATTCAAAAACATTTGAGCAGCCCTGGAACAATTAAAGTTGACAACAATATATTCCACCTGTGAGGTTTTAAGGATTAATCCAACCAAGAACACCCTCCGGGTCATAATAATCCTGTTTGCCTGGATACTCCCTTTGCTGCTTAGTTGCATTAACCAATGACTAACCTCTTTTTTCAAACTGGGATAACCTTCTCTGCCCTCATGTTCCCAAATAGTACCACCTGTTAAACAACCACATTGGGAGCTGAGGTGTGAAGAAGGCAAGAACCACTCATGGAGCTACTAACCTAGCTTCTGAGCTCACAGAGCCCCTTCCCCTCTTTATCTGCTTATGTGTCATGTTGGACCTAGGACCAGTCCGGTCTCCTATGGTTCTGGCTAAACTTGGCTGGATTCGCGTGACTGGCGCCCACCTCCCCTCCCCCATTTCTGGCCTAGGTAAATGAAAGTGGCAATGATAATCCATCTGTGGGCAAACTAGGGGGTCCCTGTACATGTTTCCTCCATGTCTCACTTTCTGACCCCACCACTCCTTACCCCCCCCCCCCCTTGACGTAACTGCAGTGCTCACGTGAAGTTATTAAGGGCACATTCAGTAGCCACTATACATTTAATAAAGGGGGCCTCTATCAATAATTGGATCTTGGAAACAATCTCATCAAAGTTATCATCATGATGGTAGTCTTTGGACGTTTTAAACCCAGAGCCCTTCACACTTGAAGGCACTTCATTATGTCAGCTTGATTTAATTATTGATAAAGCAAAAATTACATCAGGCTTTCTAATTATCGATAAAGCAGAAATTACATGCAGGTTGACTGTTCTTGGGTGGTCAGTTCTTACTCAAATTCACTAATTGATGGACTTCTGCAGCTATGTTCACTTCAGTAATCCCACCTGGCTGGGTCTCATTGCCCCTTCTCTTATTAGTGGTCCTCGTGGTTTAGTGACATTGTTTCTGGGTCCATGGCAGTAATACGAATGCCCAGTTTCTCCTCGTTAACTGTTCCCATTGCTGTTGTAAAAAATAAGAGGCTTTATGATTTAGCTGTGCCACTTGAAACCTAATCCTTAGGAGTAGGTGTGGCAACAGCAACTCCAGGATCTAATGAGAAAAGTTTACACTGATCCATTTTACAAGCGGTAGACAAATGGCAAAAATCAAATGAAAGAGGGGTGGCTCAGCTCAGTCTCCTCTGGAATACGGCAGAAAGTGGATGGGCCTGATCTTGGCACGGGCTTTGCCGGGGACTGCCTTGCTCACGTCCTCTGCAGCTCCAAGCGAGCATTACAAGACTGACTCCAGGCAGAGAAAGGATCCTGGGCTTGTGGGGCTTGGTGTCCTCTCTGTCCCATGCCATTTTGCATCCTGCGCAGTGTAGAGTCCTGCTTTCTGTTAAGCCCCAAGCTGGCTTTTCAAGACTGCCTCCAGGAGCCCTGGGCTTAAGGGGCTTTTACTCCTCTCTGCCCTCTGACGATATGCTTCCCACGCAGTGGAGAGCTGTTGGAAATGGCCCTCTTGGCAGGGTTACCCCACACTTTTTGTCTTGTTATAAATGGGGTCTCTAGTTGGCAGTGGTTTACACCCTGTCCAAGTAGGGACCCCCTTTCTTCAAAGTAAGGGAGTCACACAACTAAGAAAACCCCTGCTCACCACCTTGGTAGCTTGCCTCAAGCAGTTAGGCTTATCTCAGAGGCAATGTATAAAGTATTTGTACACACACACAATAACACAGTGAAAACACCACAAAAGTACTTAACATCAGTTTAGAAAAATAGCCAATATTTATCTGAGTAAAACAAGACCAAAACGACAAAAAACAACATTTACAAGTAAAAATAATTTTTTTAAAAGAATAAATGTAGTATAGCGCTCCAAACGGGGCTATCACAATGTCTTGATGGCGTCGTCTCCAACAGTCTGACGCCACCCGCTAAGGAATGCGAACCAGTCACGGAGTTGGAAAACGATAAGGGAACAAAGACGTTGCACGGAGTCGGGGAGAAGCGTTGGTTCCTTGCGGTTGCAGGGGAGGTGATGCAGCATTGCCGCAAGGCATCAGTTCCTTATGACAAGGCGGGGTCAGTGGATCCAGAAGGTCAACACCTGAGGTGTCGACTTTGTGGGGGTCACAGTCACACCACAGGGCCACAGGTGCTGTGGCGGAGTTGGGTGCCACGAATGTTGGTGACATGACGCTCTGGAACCAATCTGTGGTGGGACATCGGAGGGACTGCGGCAGCATGGGGCATGCAGCAGCTGTTGTGGTCATTGCACTCAGCAGGGAACACAGCTCAAGTGCAGGGAGCAGTGTGGAGTCAGAGAGCGGCACCGGTCCTGAAGTTGTTCTGGATGATGATGCACTAGTTTCTTACTTTTTGCACCAGAACTCAATCCTAAGGGCCCAGGAACTGAATTTGGCACCACTTGGCAAGTCAGGACTCCCAGCAAGAGAGCCCAGGCTTTCTCAGGTGAAATCTTTGATGTCCCTGAGGCTTCTTAACAGGATGCAAGGTAAGTCCAAGCCCTTGGAGAACCTTTGGAAGCAGGATGTAGAAAGCAAAATCCAGTCCTTTTACTTCCAGGACGGAAGCAGCAAGCAGCTGGCCAGCACAGCAAAGCAACAGGCAGAGTTTCAGTCACTCCTACAGCATCCAGCTCTACTTCCTGGCAGAATTTCCTCAGTCCAGTAGGATTCTAACTATGTGCGGTCAGAAGTCTTATACTCAATTCTGTCTTTGAAGTAGGCAAACTTCAAAGAGAAGTCTTTGTAGTGCGCATGACCCTGCCTTTGACTGCCCTGGCCCCAGACACACTCCAGGGGGTTGGAGACTGCTTTGTGTGAGGACAGTCACAGTGCTATTCAGGTGCAAGTGTCAGCTCCTCCCACCACTTCTGCTCAGGAAGACCCTTCAGCCAGGTGATGGGTTATCAGGATATGCAGGGCACAATTCAGCTCCCTTTGTGTGACAGCAAGCTGTCCAGGAAATGCCAGGTCAATGCCGTCTCCTCAGCCTGCTTCCACACACTCTGCATGCTCTGATAAATCTTCAAATGGCTCCCTACCCACACAAGAAAGATGGTAATACATTCCCTCATCACCAGCCAACTGGACTCTATGCGGGCACTGTAGGAGGCTGGCCTAGTTTGCAGTGGGTACCTTGGGTACTTACACCTTATACCAGTTCCAGTTATCCCTTATTAGTGAAGTAGTAGTGTTCTAGCAGCTTAGGCTGATAGAGGTAGCTATAGCAGAGCAGCTTAGGCTGAACTGGGAGACATGCAAAACTCATGCAATACCACTTATAGTTACTTATACACAGACAAAGACAATATTCACTGTTACCAATAACAAAGGTATTTATTTGGGTGACACAGTACCAAAAATATCTCAGAGACAATACTCCTTCTGGAGGTAAGTATTATACACAATATATACACTAGACACCAAAATTAGACAAGTAAATAGTCATAGAACAATGCAAACACTAGGAAATCCTATTGAATGCAATGGGAGAAAATAGGTCTGGGGCAACACAGACCACATACTAAGAAAGTGGAATGTGAATCATGAATTCCCCCCTAGACAAGTGTAGTGTGTACAGAATCACTGGGAGAGTAAGAATACAGTAAAGGTAAGTAAATTACCCCACCCAAGAGTCCAGAAAAGCAGGAGTAAAGTACTGCAAGTTTCCTTAGGACACACTACACCTCGTTTTTGGGGTTTTGCAGCAGCCAACCAAGCCTGCACAGAACAACTGCTGGAGTATTGGACCTGGAGACTTGCAAAGGAAGGGGACCAAGTCCAAAAGTCAAAAGAACTTCCAGGAAGGACAGGACCCCCTGCCAACCCAGAAGAGGATGAAAAAGAAGAGTCCCCAGTTAGTCAAAGACTGCAGGAATGCACCCTAGGAAGATGCCAGTGCGTTCCTGCATAGTGCAAAAGATGTTCCACGGCATAAAGATTGTTGCAGATGAGATTTCATGTTGAAAGTCACCAACAAACCTTGGCTACGACAAAAGTGTGTTTTGTGTCAAAATGGCGCTGGATGGACCCAGGAGGGACCTGGGGACCTCAACTCTATGTGAGGAGGAAGAGGGGGTTCTCAGCACTTTAGAGAGCCAGCCAGCACCCCCAGGCGTCGCAGGATCCGGGTTCCAAGGAGGTGCAAAACGCTGTTGATGCAGCACAAAAAAAGAAGGTCCCACACCGCCGGAGATCAACTCAGCAAGTTATGCGTTGCAGGATGGAGTGCTGGGGTGCTGGGGTCCTGGGCCAGGCTGTGCACAAATGATTTGCAAAGAGTGCACAGAGGCCTCAGGAGGCAAAGAAGACGCAATACACAGTGGTACAGTCGTTCTCGGGGAAGGCAAGGTCTTACCTCCCCCAAATTGCCTTAGCAGGACCTCAGGACAGTCTATGTCGATGATGTCCTCCCTCTGTGTCCTTAGGAGCATGCTCGTCGCTGTGAGAGGAGTCCCAGGGTACCGGTCGTGGTCTTGAAAGGTACCTGCATGGAGCAGGGGAGTGACTCCGTCAATCCATGAGAGATTTCTTCGGTCCTTCTGGTGCAGGGTTAAGACAGGGAGCCCCCAGAGCGTGCACACCGTGGAAACTGTTGCAGTTGCTGACTTGGAGCTGAGGTTGCTGAAGAAAAGTGTCTCTTGTAGAGACTTTGTAGCAGTTACACCGTTTCTTGGAGCAGGCTGCGGTTGATCCGAAGTCAAAAGAGTCTGAAGTTGTTGCAGAGGATTCCTGAAGGAAACTTGCAAGCAGAATCTGAAGACAACCCACAAGAGAGACCCTAAATAGCCCTGAGAGGGGGTTAGCTACCTTATCAGGTATGGACCTATCAGGAGGGGTCTCTGATGTCACCTGCAGGCACTGGCCCCTCAGAGCCCTCCAGAGTGCCCCCACACCTTGCAAAGCAAGATGGCTGAAGTCTGGGACACTCTGGAGGAGCTCTGGGCACCACCCCTGGGGTGGTGATGGACAGGGGAGTGGTCACTCCCTTTTCCTTTGTCCAGTTTCCTGCCAGAGCAGGGGAGAAGGGGTCCCTGAACCAGTGTAGACTGGTTTATGCAAGGAGGGCACCATCTGTGCCCTTCAAAGCTACCCCTCCCCAGCCTGTAACAGCTATTTCCAAAGGGAGAGGGTGTAACACCCTGCTCTCACAGCAGATGCTTTGTTCTGCCTTCCTGGGACTGCGCTGCCCAGACCCCAGGAGGGCAGAACCCTGTCTGTGAGGTGGCAGCAGCTGTAGCTGCAGTACAAGCCTCAGAGAGCTGGTTTGGCAGTTCTGAGGGTCCATGGTGGAGCCCCCAGGATGCATGGAATTGGCTCCCCAATACCAGATTTGGAATGGGGGGACAATTCCATAATCTTAGACATGTTACATGGCCATATTTGGAGTTACCATTGTGAAGCTACATATAGGTATTGAGCTATATGTAGTGCACGCATGTAATGGCGACCCTGCACTCACAAAGTCTGGGGAAATGGCATTGAACTATGTGGGGGCACCTTTGCTAGTGCAAAGGTACCCTCACACTTAGTAACTTTGCACCTAACCTTCAGCAAGTGAAGGTGTGACAAATAGGTGACTTATAAGTTACTTAAGTGCAGTGAAAATGGCTGTGAAATAGTGTGTACACTATTTCACACAGGCTGCGGTGGCAGTCCTGTGTAAGGGTTTGTCTGAGCTCCCTGTGGGTGGCAAAAGAAATGCTGCAGCCTGTATGGATCTCCTGGAACCCCAATGCCCTGGTACCTTGGTGCCATATACTAGGAACTTATAAGGGGGGTCCAGTATGCCAATTGAAATTGGTAAATGTAGTCACTGGCCTACGGTGACAAATTTAAAAGCAGAGAGAGCATAAGCACTGAGGTTCTGATTAGCAGAGCCTCAGTGACACAGTTTGGCACTACACAGGCATACACATTAGGCCACAAACTACGAACACGGGGTCCTGGCTAGCAGGATCCCAGTGAGACAGGCAAAACACACTGACATATAGGTTTTTATCTATGAGCACTGGGGTCCTGGCTAGCAGGATCCCAGTGACATAGTAAAAACACACTGATACATACTCACAAACATGCCAAAAGTGGGGGTAACCATGCTAGAAAGAGGCTACTTTCTCACAGGCACCACCACTGAACTCATCTAAAAGCTCCAATCAGTACAGAATCCAGCCGCCAGACTGATCCTTAACCTACCCAAGAAAACCCACATCACCCAGCATCTAGAGGACCTTTAATGTCTCCCAGTCCAGAATACATGCCACTTGAAGCTCCTGACCCATGCCTATAAGGTCCTCCATGACCAAGTACTCACCACCTGAACCAGCACCTGCACTTCCACTGCCCCCTCAGGAACCTCTGCTATGCTGTATGCATGTAACCCTCGCACACATCCCTCACATACACCTCTGCCGTGCTGAAGGACGCACCTTCTCCTCTCTTGCCGTCAAAGCCCGGAACACCCTCCACCTCCGCACCTTCCCCTCGCTGATCGAATTCAAGAAGGGGCTCAAGACCTGGCTCTTCGAATGAGGTCCACATCTAATGCCTGTATACCGTCACAAAAAAATGAAATATCCAAGAAAGAAGTGACTCAAACAAAGAACAGAAATATATTTCAACTTCCGCCTTCTTCAGGTAGTAGAAGATGGTTTGCTCAGTGGCTACACAGCTGACACTCCTGGATTTTCAAAAAGCATCATTAGTGAAGATTCCAATTGGAATGTGGAATCAATGTAGTCCTGAGAACGCTTCAGATATGCAGAAATCAAGTGGTATTGTTGGTGATGTTCAGTCCAACTGGATGCAGTGATTTTAAACAGTATATCCAGAAGTTTTCTCTGATGTCCAGTAGTTCTTCTTTTAAGATATGTTCTACAGGGAAAATCTTCAAATCTGATAGTAAATGGTCCACAGATTTAAATGATTGGCTACAGGCTGACCAAGTTTCTTGTTAATTATTGCTGATTTGTGGTTCCTAAATCATGTACGGAGGTCATTAACTGTTTGGCCTACATATTGTTTTTTACAGCTTTGGCGTTGGCACTGAATCACATAAATAATGCATGTCGAGCGACATGTAAGATGTTGTCTTATTCCATAGGACCTTCTTGTAACAGAGCTAGTTACTGATGATGTTTGTTAAAGGTATTCATATGTGATGCACCTTTTAGAATCACAGCAATGAACTCCTGCATTTGTTACAGCTTGCTTAAGTTCAGCTGTCACACATTTGTATTTACTTGGGTATACAATTTACCTAGGGCCTGTAAATTAAATGCTACTAGTGGGTTTGCAGCACTGATTGTGCCACCCACACAAGTAGCCTTTCAAACCTGTTTCAGGCCTGCCATTGCAGGACCGGTCTGTGGCCTGTCTATGGAGCTTTCTGCCACTTCGCCTTGGCATTTAAAACCCCTTGCCAAGACTTATGTCCCCCTCGTGTTACATATAAGTCACCCCTAAGGTAGGCCCTAGGTAGCCCACAGGTCAGGGTGCTATTTGAGAAAAAAACGTAGGACATGTACTTTTAAGTTTTACATGTCCTGGTAGTGAAAAACTCCCAAAGTCGCTTTTCACTATTGTAAGGCTTACTCCTCTCATGGGCTAACATTGGGAATTCATTAATATAGTTTTAAGCTGTAATTGCTGATCAGAAAGGAGTGGCTTTGTCATGTTTCATATCTTTGGAATGGTAATGCTAAATCCTCTTTACTTGTAAAAATGGATGTAACATTACTATTTTAGAAATGGCACTTTTAGAAAGTGAGCATTTCTCTGCTCCAACTGCTCTGTGTGCTTTGCGGCCTGTCCCCAATACACGTCTGGGGTAGGTGACAGCTACACCTTGTGCATTCCCTCGAGACAGCCACAGACACAGCAAGGTTAGGTTTATCTGCTTGCTGATAGTTCTTCCTAGGCAGGAAGAGGGAGGGGGAGCTGATACTTCAATAGATAGTGTCCTCTGTACCATGCAAAGGGCTCATTACCCCCCTACTGATAGTCTGGAGCCAGGGCAGTATGAAAGGGGACCTGTGCACTTCAAGGAGCTCATTTGAAGTCATTCTCCCATTTCAAAGGCACATTTGGGTATAAGAACTGGGGCCCTGATCCTACCGAGACTGCACAGTACTGGACCTGGGAAGAACTCTCCTAGAGTAGAGACTGCTGTGCCGTAAGGATTGCCACTTTTCCTTGACTGACTGTTCTCAGGTACTGCTTCTCTTCTTTGCGTAGCTGTCCTGATTCCTGCTGATCTCCGTCTTGCTGAGGAGAAGGACTGAACCCTCTCACTTGAACCCAGAATGACTCCAAGGGCTTGCTGTCTTGCCTCCTGTTTTCGGAAGTCTCAGGGACAAAAAATACTTCCTACAATGCTGCTTGTGTGGCTGGACTCTGCCATCTGTGAGTCCTACCCATGCCTGAGGTCCCCCATCCAGTCCTGGGCCTCAGAATTGCGTTCTGCAGCTCCTTTACTACTAAACTAATGCATTATCATCTTTGCACTGATTGGAACTAACACATCACCCTTCGACTCAGAGGCAATTCGACAACAGCTGTTTTATAGCCTGTGTGGCCCGACAACGGTGCTCTGCAAGGCTCGACTTCGCCACATCGACCCGACTGTGTCGATCAGAACCAAAACATGACCTTCCCATCACTTCTCGACGTCAACGCTTTGGTCCATCCAAAGTACTCTTTCAATGGGCTCTGCATGAGTCCTGTTGTTGGCCTGCCCTCCATCGCAGTCGGCCTGAACCTGGGATTTACCCCGGTCTAGTACGACCTCAAGTAACCTTGTAGTGCTATTGAGTTCTATGCACTCTTTTTGGTTTATTCTTACAAAAAAAATAACTCTTCTGCTACTGATTGGATTTTTGTGGTTTTGTTCTCATTTTACTGAGATAAATATTCTATACATTTCTAAACCTGTGTGGAGTATTTGTGAAGTGTTTTCATTGTGTTACTGTGTGTGTGTTGCACAAATATTTTACACATTACCTCAATAGATAAGCCTGACTGTTCTCTGCCAAGCTACCTGAGTGTGAGCACATCTTATATCTAAGTGTGTATCTAGCTTACCCTGAATAGAAATGTTGGTCGTTCCTGCTTGTACAGGGTGCCTAATCTGACAGCCATAAACACCAGTTCTAACAGGAGTACTGCTTCCTAAGCCCTGTGCTGGCTTTCCAAAACTGCCTCCAGGTGAAGAAAGGTGGCCTTGGGCTGTGGGGCTTGTAGCCCTCTCTGCCCCATGCCGAATTGCACCAACACATCAGTTTGAACTGGTTAGGGAGCCACTTGTCAGAATTTGGACTGTTTGCCGCTGAATTCCTGATGACGACTGGTCGAGCAAACCCAAAAATTAGCACTGTGGACATCCCCTTAACAGTCGACTCTTGGGGCAGCCAGGCAACCAGACGAAGGCCTACTTGCGATCGTGAAATGGGGTGAAAGACACACAAAACTCAGAAACTCAAAAAGTATCTTAATAGATTGTTCTTTATCTGAATAAGAAAATGTATTTTATTCTACCCATCTCACAATACGCACAAATAAATCTGCTACAATATTGGAAACATTATTATAAAGAAATGATTCTGGGCTCAGGATAATACCTAAAAGAAGGAATGGTCAATGAGTCTAGATTTTTGCAATTCAATGGCATTTCGACCTGTACCATGGTTTTCAGGTCATTGTCGTTGTTATCTACATGCAGACGCCACTCCCTTGCATTTGTTGCTCTGTTTGATCACTTTTTGAGCACTTAGTTGTTAATACTGAATAAATGCTGCAACGTTTAATTGTGTTTTTGGGTTGAATACATTAATGTTGGTCAGCGAGCATTATTTGTTGGTTTAGGCCCTTTTAAATGACTCGTACATCCACTTATTGATGTATTTTCATTTTAAAAAGTCCACAGTGAACCACTGTTTTCTGTGTTATTATATAACCCTGATTGGACTTTTAGGTGAACCTTGTTTTGCATTACTATTGGCTTCTGTCTATGGCTGTGACATTATGGTCTATCCTTGAGCACAAATCGAGTCTCAAGCCACTGGAGGCATCGGCATGATCATTTACTTTTATCACTGTGCAGGGGGCTCACTTCGAGGGGGTTCCTCACTGCTTTTGCTGTCTGATCTCAGTTTCCTCACCTTCCTGGCCCTCCTCCAGGTGCCTCTGTGGTCACAAGGAGCAGTCACAGTCAGTCCAGGACTGGTCTCTTTCAGAGTAGCAATGGTAATAGGTACCAAACACTCCGCTCCCTTTGCCAAAATAAGATGAAATCCCACACAAGGTGTTACTTGATAAGAGGAGCGGACTGGCAAGCATGGAACTGGGAGCCCAATGCGAGATAACAGTCGTCCCTGGAGCCTGCGCTTGCGGATGCTGAGTTGCTGAATTGTCAGGGGAAGATAAAAGTACAGGGGTGTACTTTGGCATCACCATGCACAGTCTTGGTAACACAGTAGGGACTGCAGTTTCAGTCTTTCCAGCACCTTTAAGTTCAAGTGAGCTATACTGGGTGACGAGTGGGTAACACAGCAGCTCTGAGTACATGCAGCTTTAGTCCCTCCATACACCCCCTCCAAACTCACTGACACCAGAAATCACGGCTGAGACGACATGAAAGTACAGTTGAAGGAAGTAGGGGGCACATACTCAGATAGCAGGAACTCCGCACAGTATTTTGCAATGTTGATCTTTCCCTGGGCTTCGAAGTACAGGTGTCACTCATTGGCCTTTTTCAGTCCTTTTCTGCAAGCTCCTCCTCTTCCAGGTAGCTGATTTAGGCTTTCCGTTAGGCCGCTTCCCTCTGCTAAAACACCCCCAGTGCTTCTATCCCAGCAGTGCATGAAGACTTCTTTTCTCAGGGAAGTTCCTTACCACTTCCATCAGGAATCTTTGGAGATACCCTCTTATCTGGCTGGGAAGTTGACTGTGGGAGGCATCAGCCCTGGATCACAGAAGTTTCTCATGCACCCTACAGGGGTGTTGCCTGGGCATTTATCACTGAGAAGATTGGATCATGGCTTGAAGATTCCGTCCCTTTGTTGTATAATTTTTCATGATAGAGAACATTGACTCTACAAGCACAATTCTGTAATTGTAAACCTTCAGAAAGGCTAGCCACAGTTTTAGCCTTGGACTTTTGGCCTGAAAGAGGGGTGGGACTGGGAGCTCTGGTTCAGAGAAACTGGGTACACAAAGGAGAGAAGACATCACACACTACACCCATTAAATTGCTAAGGGTAATACCTGTGGGAAACATAAGAGCAGGACATGAGCAAAGACTTATGTTGCAATTTAGAGGGAACCAATGTGTTCTACTATATGCTGGAATCTGGCTTATCACAAAGGCTTTATAAATGCATTCAAGGAGCCTAGCAATATACATTCGCTGCCTCGCAGGCCACCTTCAGCCCATTTTGCACACCACAGGAAATCCAAAATGGAGTCTACTCTATGCACGGTCACCCAAGATACACATCGGGCATCTGTGTGCAACCTTCCATCATCGTTGGCAGTGACAGCATCAGAATGGGACACACAGGTTTATTACTTACATCTGAGTATGGAGCCAAAGTGTTGCGAAGTCAAAACGTAGCAGTCAGAGGATAATAAAAAAAATTCTGGCTATCGCGTCAAGAATTTTCAATTCTATTAAGGACACGGAGGCGAGGATTATGCTTTCTCTTTCTTTACTGACAAAAACAGCAGCCAATGAAATACAAGTAATAGAAAAAACTACAATACCCAGGACACCAAATATCCTGTCACATGGTCCAATCACCATCCATATCCATGCTATAAGTCCTTTGACCTATGAAGTCACTTCCTCTTTCTTTGTTTAAACAGTTAATGTCAATGAAAACGCAAACTTCTTACGCCATCCCGAATCCGGAGTCATAAACTTCTTCTCCATACTGAAGAACCGCAACTTGGAGGCTCCATGCCGGAAAACAACCGGTAGAACATATAACTCAAACTTTCCTTGAAGTTACGACTTTCAGGCGTTCTTCTGATCAGAAGCTGTAACAATAAACATGTAGGTAATATCTCATAAAATATACGTTAACTCAAACTTTAATTGCAAATAATGGGAGGGTTAAATGACAATATCACATCAGATATAGATATTATATAACAATAAATATTGTATAAATATAATAAGGGAGGGATAATCCTCGCCTCCGTGTCCTTAATAGAATTGAAAATTCTTAACGCGATAGCTAGAATTTTTTTTATTCTATGTCAGGACCGGAGGCTCCGATTATGCTAGTTTAAAGCTGTTCCATCACCACACTGGCTACATCCAAAACAGGTTTATGATAAAACTTACGAAAAAGTATTTTCTGAAGACCAATCTGCAGCTTTCATTATGTCCTCTAACCGAGAACCTAAGGCAAATGATTTTGAAGCCAAAGCCCCTCTAGCAGAATGGGCCCCAAAAACAGAGGTATCAATACCTGCTTCACTCATCAACCATCTCATCCATCTAGCTAAAGTAGCTGAGGAAACTGGTTCAAAAGGTTTTTGCAAAGCAATTAATAATTACCCTCTAGAATCCTGTCGAAATTCTTCTGTGACAATTTCATAATCCTTCAAACATTGAACCACACATAATTTTGAATTTTCCGTAAAAAACGGATATGATACTGACCTGCAATTCGTTTTGGTTCTTTTTGTCACCGAAAAGGAGACTCCTTCTGGTGAAAAAGTTCTACCTGCTAAATCCAAAGCTCTGACGTCCGATACTCTTTTACAAGAGACAAGGCACAAAAGCATGGTTAACTTAGCTGAAAGCTGTTTGCGAGATAAATATCTGTTGGCAGGCCAAAAATCAAGGAATTTTAATATAATATTAACATCCCATAAAACAGTATATTTTGCCTGAGGTGGTTTAGAAAGACGTATACCCCTCAAAAGCTTGCAAATTAATGGATGTTCACTAATGGGCTTGCCTTCAAACTGTGAATGACCTGCAGAAATGGCAGATCTAAAATTATTGACCGTCCGATAGGCCAAACCCGAGCTGGCTAATTCTGCTAGAAAATTAACAATCAAACCAATATGTGCTTCCACTGGATTGGCACCCCTTTCATCACACCAACTAGACCATCTGCGCCAGGCTGAATCATATCTCTTATGGGTACTACTGGCCCAGGCTTGTTTAATGAAGTCCGCAGCTTGTTGCGAAACATCTGGGGTATGCCATCTCGACCTGAAACTAACCAGGCTAGAAGTGTTAGCTTCCCTGACAAGATCAGAGGATGTTGAAGGCCCTCTGGACTCAAAAGAAGATTCGGACGAGGAAGAATCAGAAGAGGAGAGGCACAGGCTAAATGACGAGCACTGGGGAACCAAGGCTGTGCTCTCCAACACGGAGTCACCAGAACAATCTCTGTTTTCTGTCTCCGCACTTGAGCCAGAACTCTGGCAATCATAAGAAAAGGAGGAAACGCATAACCTCGAAACTGGGACCAGTCCTGAAGAAATGCATCTGTCTTTAATGCGTAAGGGTCTGGACGCCAACTGTAAAATCTTTGAATTTGGCAATTGAGACGTGATGCAAACAGGTCCACTTCGCAATTGCCCATTCCCTGATTATCTGAGCAAAAATCCGAGGATCTAACTTCCAATCGCTGGAATCTGATAGGTACCTGGAGTTCCAGTCTGCTACGATATTCTGGTCCCCAGGTAGGTATTCCGCTATGACTACTAGGCGCTGAGACAGGCAATAATGCCAAAAGTCCTTGGCAATCTCCGCCAGGATTCTGGACTTCGTGCCTCCCAGTTTGTTGACATACCTCACAGCTGATATGGTGTCCATCCGTAATAGTATGCAACAATCTGTTTTCTGCGGGGAGAGACTCTTTATGGCAAATGAACCCGCTAGAAGTTCCAGACAATTGATGTGAAGGGATTGTTCCCATTCTGACCATCTGCCCCCCGTCACTAGGGAGTTGCAACGAGCTCCCCATCCCCATCTGCTGGCATCTGATTCTATCACTACTTCCGGTCGAGAACCGAAAATCGCTCTGCCATTCCAAGCTTCCAGATGATGAAGCCACAATTGAATCTCCCATCTTAATTCGGTCGTCAATGGGATTTGTTCTGAATAGCTCAGACCCTGTTGTAAGTGTCTGATCTTGAGCCTTTGAAGTGCCCGGTAATGCAGGGGAGCAGGGAATATCGCCTGAATAGAAGAGGCTAGCAAGCCCACTATTCTGGCCATATTCCTCAAGGATACTGTCTGACAGGTTAAAACCGATCTCAGTTCTCTCTTGATGTTGCGCATCTTCTGAGATGGAAGGAGAAGTTGACATAACGTGGAATTTATCTGGAAGCCCAGAAACTCTATTATCTATGAGGGTTTCAACAATGATTTCTGTACATTGATCAGGAAACCTAAATCTTGTAGGAGACTGATGGTCCAATCCAAGTGTGATAATAAGACTTGAGGGGACTGAGCCATCAGCAGAATATCATCCAGATAATCAATCGGACACCCTTGGTTCTGAGACATTCCTTCACTGGTCTCAATAGCTTTGTGAAGCACCAAGGGGCTGACGATAGACCGAATGGGAGTGCCAGGAACTCCAGGCATTGACCCTTCCACTGAAATTGAAGAAATCTTATGTGGGAGGGAAAATTGGAATCGACAGATAGGCATCTTTTAGATCCAGACGTACCATCCAATCTCCTTCTAGCAGAATGTCTCTTAACATGTGGATACCTTCCATCTTGAAATGCCTGTACAGAATCCACTGGTTGAAATCTTTTAGGTTTAAGACTAATTGGTGACCTCCTCCCTTCTTGTCTACTACAAAAATAGGGCTGAGGAAACCGAGATGGTGCGGGGAAGCAAATTGCATGGCTCCTTGGTCTAAGAGAGCTTGCACTTCTTTGTCTATGAAATCTTGATTTGCTTGGGAAAAACACATTAGTACAGGGGGTAGAGTTGTTTGGGAGTACTGACAAACTCCAGGCGAAATCCCTCTACTGTTTGTAGAACCCATGGATCCCCTGAGATTTGTTTCCAATTTGCTAAGCAAGATGCAATTCTGCCCCCAAGTCTGACCTGAGAGAAGTGAATGATACTCACCTGTGAAACTTGAGTCTTGAATGGCTCCTTGTTGTCCTCTGTGATAGCCCCTACGGAAACGGGGCCGACCCCCTCTGGGTCGTGTGGGGCAGAAGGTGGGGTCTTGATCTCCGTACCAACCACCTCTGCCTCTTGGATAGTAGTTTTGGGGACTGGAAAAGGAGCTGCGGCCGGACATACGTCCCCCGTAACGACCGGCCCTGCCAAAAAGGCCTCGTTTGAACACCTTTTTAAGTAACATCTGTGCTTTGTCCAGAGAGGAAAAGGTGGAGCAAAACTTAGCTAGATCTTTAATGAATGAAGATCCAAAGAGCAGTCCTTCGGCCGAAGGTCCCGCTTCTGAAGACGCAAGATCTGATAATTTAGGGTCGATTCTCACAAGCACTGATTTCCTTCGCTCAGCAGAAATTGCACAGTTAGAGTTACCCAGAAGGCACACAGCTTTTTGTGCCCAACCGATAAGAACATCGGTGTCTACCGGAGAACCAGATTCTTTGGCTACGTATGCCAGCTCTAGGATCTTAGTCAAGGGTCCTGAAAGGTCCAATAGTTTGTCTTGGCAGCTGCGCCATGAGCGGTCTAAGCCTTTTTTGGGATCTTTAGCAAACCTTTTCATAAAAGTGACCATGGTGGGGTCTATCTCTGGAGTTTCAGATACCTTGCCTTCCAGATCAGGTCTGGGACATTCCACCTTCAAGCGTGATCTAACTTCCTTATCAAAGCTTTTTCGTAAATTGGCTTGCACATATTGCGCTACTTCGGTAGGTGGAACCCAATTGGAGGATCTGGGATGAATAATTTCAGTAGGATCAAAGTCTAGGACCTGAAGGGGGAGGGGTGTTTTCGTACTTTTCTTGCTCGGTACCGGATCGTCAGACTCATCTGAGTCATCCGAGGAAGAAGACTTATCAGAGGAAGAGGAAGAAAGGGGAGCTCCTTTTTTCGCACTGTAACTGTGTTCACCACTGCGCTTTTTCCGCAGTTTCTCGAAAGCGTCAGCATGAATAGCACTGACCTCTGCTCCTGGCTCCAGATTCTTAGATTTATCTTTAACCTTTTTGGGTTCTTGTTGCCCTTGCAACCAGCCCTGGGATCGGGCGGGATCAAATATTTGCCCAGAAAAAGGGCCCAGAGCTTTCAGGAGAGCATCATTAACTGATTGTTGGACCCTGGTACCAAGGGCTTCCACCAGATCGACCTCAAGTTGATTACTCAACTCCTCAGTATAGTACTCGGTTTCTTGCTCATCCCATTGAGCCATGGTTCAAGGATAGTCAGACAATGAGGAGGAAAAAACTATTAAAACTCAGGAGTTAAATTGGGGGAGCGCAAAAACCCCAAGTTCAGGTCAGAAAAAGGAGCCCTTAATTAAAATGTGGAGGGAGCGACCTGAAGAGCACTCTATCTAGGCAGAAGCCTATTCTTTATTTTACAACCCAGATAGTTTTTAACCAACTACTGGGCGTCAGGGAGCAATATTTAGTAAAGGGAGGTCACTGACACACACGCAGCATACACGAGCCGATCGATTTCCAATTTGGAAAGAGATCGACTCGATAATTCGTGCGCGCGCGTAAGTGCGTTAAAAATAGAAAAAAGACTGCCCGAGGGCAGTCGAGCTCCAGCTCCCACTCCACCAAAAAACGGGCTGAAATTCGGCAAAATGGCAAAATTATTAAGCGCGAGGGCGCTTACACTAATTATAGAAAGCGCGCTGAATCGTGACGCTTTTTTACACAGTTATACATTTATAAAACAATCATAAATACAATTAAATACAATTCAATACGGGAGAGAAAAGAATCATGTACTTATCTGCTGCGAAGCAGCAAAGAAAGAGGAAGTGACTTCATAGGTCAAAGGACTTATAGCATGGACATGGATGGTGATTGGACCATATGACAGGATATTTGGTGCCCTGGGTATTGTAGTTTTTTCTGTTACTTGTATTTCATTGGCTGCTGTTTTTGTCAGTAAAGAAAGAGAAAGCATAATCGGAGCCTCCGGTCCTGACATAGAATTGACAGCTTCCCACTTCACATACTGAACCAGAATGAGGCAATCACATTTCAGGGGGAGGTGCAAAAATAGAATAATAACAGTGTGTCACACCAACATTATTGTTATTTGACAAACCATACACTCACATACATGACAAGTAAAGTGTTAACCAAGGCATTCAACTTTGTTGACGTCGCTATACAAATAATTGTCCATCTAGGTGTAATCAACCCCCCAATACAAAACATTTTATTTCCCAAATGTGATGTGCATCAGACTTTCATCATGCAAACACTTTGCCAGGTAGAATTAAGTGATGGTCCCAAAGCAATACTTCCAAATGTGTGAGGTGAGTGTTCACTAATCATAGCTGTTAGATAAATGACCTTCTGTCACATTTCATGAATATTTTAGGGTTTTGTTTCCATATGACCATTCCATACGCACCTACGGTATTTAGCACTAGCTCTTCAGTTACATCAGCCTGTGTTTCTCTCTGTAGCAATGTTTTCCTTGGTCTCCACATTTGTATGTTGCATAAAGATGTAAAGTGTTTCGATTTATGATAATTTGCAATAATGTCTTACTTAATAACAATAGCATGTTTACGTTGCACAATCTCAGTGCATAAACATAGGTATGGGCCTGGTTACAAGTGACCCAGAGGGTTATACGAAATGTATTACACTTAATAACTTTTGGAATGACTATCTCAAAATGTATTTGGTGTAAAATATTCTTCTGCTTATCACCGAAGAACCAAAATCTGTATGTCCTGGTATTTTCAGGACATTTTTTATTGGTTAGATTCTGGCAAGTTTGACCTGACAAAATGTAATAGGATCGGCAGCTTTATTATACCTCCTGATTAAAGAGTGTGATAGACATCGCACCACTTATAACTGCGATCACTATGCAAGCACTTGTTTGCCGTCTCCATTTTGTGGGGTTCTCGTAATCAGGCCCTAAGGGTCTAGGAAGGTCCCTCATGCACGTCAGCACTCCTCCGTGCAATGGGAAACTGCTGCATTTTTTAGGGCCCTGCTGTAGCTCAGTGCGCTTGGAACCTCCTCTGTGCTGCTAATTTTACTCTGGTTGCTAAGTCACAGGAGTCATGGAAGCAGAAGTAATGTGAACAGTGAAGCTTACAAGACGTTTCTTAAAAGAATGAAGAACTAAATATGATAAATAAAGACACGTTTCTGTTAATTTTAAAATAAAAAAAATAATTTCCAGGTTGTGCTTAAGCAGGGGTGCTGCACAAAACAAATATTAATTAAATCCTAAATGTAGTAGTACAAGCTGTGCGTTTCCCTTGAATGGCTGTACTCTGTTGGAATTTGGAAGAGCAGTCTTTAGCTACTACATTTACATAATGTTTTCGTTTTTCCGCCTTTAATAAAAAGGCCTTCGCAGAGGCTTACTAAATAATGGTACTTTGGTTGTTTTAAATTTCGCTGCCCTCCTGTATGTCAAAGTTGAACCACATGTATCTGACTAGGGCGTCTTAGGAGAATGCTTTGCACTCAGACAGCAGAATAGCAACACCCTTCAAACTGCCGTCTTTCAGTGCACTATCTCCCAGTCAGTTAGACTACACTTGGCTTGTCCCTTGGGACCGTTGGCACTGTTGTTGCTGTTTTTGGTCTCACAGGTCAGAGAGGAATAGAAGAAAAAAAGAAGGGCCTGATTCACAAAGATACACTTTTGTGTAAGTTTACTATTGTTTGCTGTTCACAAAGGGGTTTACGAGCAGTATCTTAACAAGTACGGAGTCTCCACTCAAAAAACAGATAGGTCTTGTTATGGGCAGAGAATCCAATAAAGGCAATACTCGTAAATCACCTTGTGAATAGCAAACAATTGCAAATGTATACGAAAGTGTAAGTTTACCTTTGTGAATCAAGCCCTAAAAATTCTGTTTACTTTTTATAGTGTCCACACCTTGACTTTCCTGTAGCCCATAAGCAGCAGATTGTGGTCTATTGAGGAAAAACTGGTGGAAGAAGACATCATACCTGTAATATCTTTGAGACTAAGAGTTTGTGTAATGTAATTTTCGCTACATATGGTATTTTGGTGAATGAAATCCATGGTATGTGTACTATTCAAACATAATGTGGCTTCGGACTGTGATCTACAAATGTTCTTATTGGAACATCAGTACGATTTACAATCAACCATCACTGCGCGAAGGATGTTTTTGTTTTGAACATGTTGCACACCACTTCATATCAGCTACAGCACCATTGTTGATTGTGAGCACATTTTTATGACTGCTAAGGTGCTTCAGTATCATCCCTTCGCCTACATTTGTTAAGAAACTTTTGAGAGTGCCACAATGTGAAATGTATGTTTTTCAGACTAGTTAGTGGAGGCATAAAAAATCTCGCTCCTCTATTTCAGACTCAATAGAACTTAACTCAACCTCAAAATACAGGTATGGGTTTTCCATATTTTTAACCCAGGAAAACATAAAGCCTTTCTGACTCAGTAATTTGTTCCATTAAGCTCCTAAATACCTCTGAGAGACAAGAATGAGCAGATGCAAGCAGAGTCGTAGGAGCGGTGGCTTATAGCAGTCATAGCAGATGCATGATAGGAGAGGCAGCTGGAGAGACAGGGAGTCAAGGCAACCAAGATCCGGCCACTGACGCGAAGAACCGTGGACCCGAGAACATTGGGCCCCTTCAGGCACCTCATCAATACATTGGGAAAGACGCAGAAGAGACTGGGAGCGCTTGTGCTCTCAGGTGGGTACTGTCATTGTTTCCCTAGGAGCCTGCTTGTGCTCATGCCTTAGGTAGGCTTATTTCATGGAATCAGGAAACTGACTTCCTAGCTCAAGGCTTCCACTGCGGGTAGGCTTGGAACCAGGGTGCTAGAAATATCTCGACCCCTGTAGATGGCGGCCCTAGTGTGGTCCGCACAAGGAATATTGACCCAACACAAGCAAAATATAAAAGCTTTAGACTAAATCCATTCAGTTTGTTTGATCAGTGTCTGAAAGGGTACATTTGAGGTGCCATGCCCACCTGGACTACCTACTGCCCTGGTTAAAGGATCACAAGAGGAGGGGATCCTCCTAACTCCACACTTTCAGTGAGTTGAGAAGTGCAAATGGGTGCAGGAGGCACAAACATTGATATTATCGAACAGATTGAAATTGGCACAGTCATTTTCAACAGGCATAAACGGTATAATACATATACAACTGATACAAACTGATACATAATTCAGCCTAACTCTGCTAAACGTGCTGTTGTAGATTTTTTGCTCCTCCTTAAGAATTTGTCACAAAATATCTAAAAAGGTATGCATGAAGGGAGGCTCAGCCCTTAAAACCTCTATTAGCATCAATCTATATCCTCGTGGCTATTGTGACGTATGTCAGCTCTCTTAGCACACTTTGTATGCCAGCCCAACTTGACAAACATGCATGGAGTTTACTTGTCTGGATTGATAATGTTGCGAAACCTCTACATTCTAAACCACTTCTGAGGGTCGTTGTAACACTATAGCTGGCAATCCACTTGTAGTCAGCTCCTCCATTAGGAATTTTCAACTAGAAGTGTTCACACAACTCAGGATCCAATTAGCACAACATACATTCATCAGTATAACTGGCCCCTCCACCTGTAATAGGAACATTTAACTTGACCAAAATCAATATTTTATAGCTCCTTTTCAGAAGATTCACCAGCTCTCTACTCAATAAACAAAGAATGCAGTCAGGGTGCTTGAGATTGGAGCTTAACCCTCTTCTTCACTACAAAAGGAAGTAACAAAATAGAAATAAAGATGGCATAACCAACGCAAGACAATTGCAGGAAATGGAAGCAAACACAAACTTTCAGTTGGTGGTAAATGTATACCAAGAAACAATAAATACTACTCGAGCTTATTGGAACAGTCTCCTCATCTTCCCCAACTTCAGCAACTAGAAGCAATTATTGAGTTATAAATAGAGCTGTGAAATAATGAGTCCAATAAAGACCAGTCGTTGTAAGATTCATGGCTCTGGAATCATTCAGTATAGAAACTTAACTCCTCCGGAGGATAGCGAGGTCTCCACTCCTATTCTACTAAGCCCAGACTGAAGAGTCATTGTGAATTCCCATTAATTTTGTCTTTCTCTCGACCTCAAACCAAGTCTGGCCTGGTCTTGGCGCTCAGCCTATAAATACCAAACATCACATTTTTACCATCAGGATCATGCCCAATAATCACCATGGCCCGCATTTCTCTGTTCACTAAATAAATCACTTAAAGCCTTCAACTATCAATCCATCAAATTGGAGCTTCAGTTTTTTTTTCAAATAATGGCAACAGCAGTTGTAGCGATTGACCCAAAAGGTTGAAAAATTAAGTTAATAGGGGGAGACTTTAATAGTGTCATGAATGTAGACTTAGATCGCTCTTTACCTCCACTACAGGGGGCAGCGACACATAAAACAACGAAGAAAGTAAGAGAGTGGGTAGAAGCGTGGGGAATGGTAGATATCTGGCGAGAACAACACCCAAACGAAAAGGATTACTCCTTTTACTCTGCACTACACCAATTACACACTAGAATCGATAGGGTGGTATGTACTACTGGGATAGCAAGAGGTATCTTTCATACTGAATACCTGGGACGAACAATATCAGACCGCAACCCGCTTCTGGTGAGATGGAGACTGGATGAGGATAGGCCCCCCATTCCGCTCTGGAGACTTTCACCAACAGCATTAGAAGATCAGACATTTAGAGATACTCTTAGATCCCACCTAGCAGACCAAATTAACATAAACAAAGGATCAGCGTCCTCTAGGTATCTAGAATGGGAGGCACTAAAGGTGGAGGTGAGGGGCTACAGTATAGGGCAGACAGTCGGGATTAAGCGCACACTAGAACAAGAAGTAATCAAACTTGAGGACGCAATACATAGTTGGGAAAAGAAAGAGCACAAGAGTGCACAAGAATGGGAAGAGTATGAACAGGCGATGAAATCCCACTCCTGCGCTGAGGAACAGCTACGATGCCACTGTTTCCAGA
This sequence comes from Pleurodeles waltl, assembly GCF_031143425.1. Lineage (NCBI taxonomy): Eukaryota > Metazoa > Chordata > Amphibia > Caudata > Salamandridae > Pleurodeles > Pleurodeles waltl. Next base: position 192,208,933 of record NC_090439.1, read on the forward strand.
AACACCTAGCCACAGTACAAGCAGAAGAGGGTAGATCGGGGAAGATGCTAGCATGGCTGGTGAAAACGGGAGGAGAGGGAACACCTATAGTGAGTGTACGCGACATGAGAGGAAACCACAGATTCCAACCTGGACCCATTAACGAGGCCTTTAAAGAGTATTACACTCACCTATATAGGGAACCAGACGAACTAGAGAAAGACAGACTAACGGAATTCTTACGATCACTCCCGCTCCCGACCTTAGGCAGGGGAGAAGGTGAAACACTAGGGGGCCCAATTACGAAGGAAGAGGTACTGGAGGCTATCACACAGCTGGCCCCAGGCAAAACACCAGGGACTGATGGGTTGCCAATGGACTTTTACAAGAAATACCCCAAGCTATTGGCCCCACAGCTGGTAGACCTTTATGCAGAGGCACTACACAGAGGCCTTCTCCCTGACACACTCAGGGAAGCAGTGGTGATTCCACTGCCCAAAATAAAGTCTAACAAGGCCTCAGTCGCCAACTTTAGACCACTTTCAATGTTAAACAACGATTTTAAAATCCTCAGCAAAATCCTAGCTAACCGGCTGCTGCAACATATACCAGCTCTGGTACATGTGGACCAAAACAGGTTTGTACCGAATCGCAATACATCACTCAACCTCCGACGACTCTTTGCCATCTTAAAGATGCCAGCAGCAGCGAAGCCACCCAAAGGGATGTTGCTGGCTATAGACTTCGAGAAAGCCTTTGACTCGATCCGCTGGGATTACCTAAGAGTAGTAATGCTAAAGATGGGTATGGGAGACAAATGGGTAAAATGGGTAGACCTGCTCTACACAGCCCCACAAGCGAGAGTCAAAACAGGGAAAGTTATCTCAACCCCCTACACCATTCATAGGGGAACCAGACAGGGATGCCCATTATCGCTGCTACTGTTTGCCCTAGCCATTGAACCTCTAGCCACCTATTTCCGTAAGGAGGGTAAAGACAGAGGGGTGAGATGGGGAGGGAGTGAACACAACATCTCACTCTATGCAGACAATATCCTAATCTACCTTAATGACGGGGACACTGGACTTCAATGGGCCTTATAGGCCCTGGACAGATTTGCTGAGCTATCAGGATTAAAACTTAATAGAAACAAAACAAAACATATGTTTTTCCGATTACAAAGGGTTGTACCCAGCCAGCGGCATTCCCGGAGACAGTGGTATGGGCTCCTGACACGTTTAGGTACCTAGGCATCTAGGTGTATCATGACCAGAGGGATCTGCGGGAGGGTAACCTTGGCAGGGCGCTTGGCTCTTTAAGAGCATCCGTAGAGTTCTGGAGAACCCTGAAACTTTCCATAATGGCCAGAACAGCACTAACCAAAATGATCATGTTACCTCGCCTCCTTTACTACTTCACTACCTTATCCCAATGCAATGGTTTAACGAACTAAACTCACTACTCAGAGAGCTAGTCTGGGACGGAGGCCAAAGTCACACAGCACTATCTACGTTATGTAGACCAACTGCTGAGGGAGGACTGGGAGTTCCCGACTTTGAGTTATATTATTTAGCTTGTCAATTACAGTGGTCAGCCAGATGGAATGCAGGGGAGGGCAAGCTAGAATTACACACGGGAACAGAGTGTTAAGCATGGAAGAGATCATGTTGGAAATGATAGGACGAAAGTTGAAGTTACAAGAAAAAAGCATGTTGACGAAAGTAGCATTGATGTGTTGGAAGAGATGTTCAAAGAGGATAGGAATAGGTAAACCCTACTCCCCGGCATTACCACTACTTGTGCTGAAGGCAGAGACAATTGATGGGAAATGGATGGACACAGACCTAGGGCCCTGGACAAGGGCTGGAATAGGGACGATAGGAGACCTATTTGAGGAGGGGGTACTGAGCTCATTCACCGAGTTAGTAGAAAAAAAAGGGGTATCCAGAGGTCAGTTCCTAGTGCACCAAAGACTAACCCATATTATACAAGAACACTGGGAAACGGTTAACGCAGAACCTGCCACGCACTGCATGTTACACCAACTACTGACAATAGGGACAGAAGCCCACCAAATCACCAAACTATACAAAACACAAATTGAAGGCACATTAGACCAATTGAGATCATTGAGAGATAAATGGGAAAGAACACTCGGAAAAGACCCAAGGAAAGTATCGAGAAATACCCGATTGAGATATAACCAGTATAACTACACTCATAGGACATATCTCACCCCACAGCGCTTAACCCGTATATATGGGGGCACCCTGGCGGAATGCCCCAGATGTGGTGTGGTGAGTGCCGATCTAGACCATATGGTATGGCAGTGCCCAGAGATCCAAACTGGATGGGGACGGGTGACAAATGACCTAGAGAAGCTGATGGGATGCCCAATGCCACAGACCCCGGCGATATGCTTGGTAGGCCTGAAACAAGGCCTCAAAATTGGGAAGGTGCAGGAGCGTTACATAGATACTGCACTAGCACTATATAGGCGGCTAATAGCAGCAGGCTGGAAATCCACTAAGGCCCCAGTAATAACCGAGTGGAGGCGGGATGTAGAGAGATGGGCGAGGGCATAATTACAGGCCCTGAAGAGCGAGGAAGCAAGAGGGTTGCGCCAAACGCCAATAGCCCAGGCCTGGGAAGAGATATTGTCAAATTGGAGAAGTGAAGTAATGGAAGAAAGCAGGAACACAGAAGGCTCAGACTAGCAACTGGCAAGTGAAATGAGACATAGCAAGAAACACACACCGATAGAGCCGTCACACCAAAGAGAGAGAGACGAAACTATATATGACTCACAAGAAGCAATAAACTGCACATTAGCAGAAAAGATGTGATGTGAGGAACTGAGGGACTAATGGATAGTAAATGACCCAACATGTCAATAGAAGGGGTAAGAACTAATCAAGAGCAGGATGGAATAGGACAATGCTCCAAACCGCACCCACATAAAAAGACATTTGGGAAAATGGCACCAGAAAGTTTAAGTTCATGTTTAAGTTTAGGTAAGCCGACAGGATAATAGTAAGGACCAGTCAATGACTACACCTCACTAAACTGAATGCAGAATAAGACATCGAACATATAGGAAACGAATAACAATGACGCATGTGGAAAAGGAAAAAAAAAAGGGAAAAAAAGAATAATGATGTAGAAGCACAAATAATGTCTGAAACTGTACATGTAGTAAAGAATACAACCTGTAAATGGCAAATGTTAATAAAAAATTTTTTTTTTTAAAGGTTGAGAAATTAAGCTTAATCATTAACAGAATAAACTCCAAAGTATTGACAACATTTGTAAACCTAATTTTGTACTTATGAAAAGAATCAAGATCAATGCAGTTGTTAGCACTAGCAGACAAACTTTCTGACTTCCCAGAAGTTCTAAGAACAATCACATTGGAAGTAAGCAAAATCAAAAATTCACACATAGACAATTCTTCAAAATCAGAAACAAATTTGTTACCTTAGCCATTTTCTAAGTTCATTCACAAACAACAAAATCTCGAGCTTTGTTTCCCCACATGCTCAGAAAGGATGGCGAGCATAAATAATAAATTCTCTTAACTTGAAACTTCCATTATTTCTTGAAGGAACCAAAGTAACTTTGTAACCGCTAGCTCTATACCCAACCAGAACTAGACCTAGCATCGACTCACCTAAAGCACACAAAAAAAATACAAAAAACCTGCATCACAAACCTAAGTTAAAATGATCAAGAATAGACAAACAAGTATCCTAGAAGATGAAATTATTCCACATTTTCACAAAACAAAATCTTAATCCTAGGTCACCAGATTTAGCCTTCTTTGTTATCACCTTTCTGACAAAGATGACTTCTTCAACCCAAATAGAGACCAATACCAACCCAAAAAAGTTGAATTTAATACAGGAGCATAAGCTCAGTTCAAATTCACTTGCAAAAGGTGCAGCTAATCAGATGTAACAAGAGATAATCCCTTTATCAAAGAACAATCAACAAAGTCACCAAAATTACCAAAATCAGTCACTAGACTCCATTCTTTGGTTGCCAAGACAAGGATATCAGAAGAATATCTCAATCATGAACAGATAGGAACAAATCAAGCAGCTCACCAAGCTAAGAAGAATCTTTCATGATTTTGGTACATCTGTACCCCACCATCAGGAGGGATGCAGATTAAATGTAGTACCATCATCCTTTAGCCTCTATATCCAGTAACTGTTTTTTTAATCCAGAATAGGAGCCCTTTAACATACTAAAAATAGGGGAATATTACCAAGTACTAGCAGTTTAACCTGATTTCCAACTTGTATTGTACGCACACGTCTTGTCTATAGAATTTATTAAATCTGAAAGGGCGCCCACTAACTAATCTATTTTGGTTACATGGAGCTCTGCATAATTAGCTAACTTCATTGTCTAAAAAAACGAACTCTTCCCATGGAGAATTAACATATATATAAACCACGGCTGCGGATATACCTGGAGCCTCTTCTTCCTAATATTTTTCATAGCCCAGATAAAAAAACTATTCAGGATAGAAAATGGATCAGTTAGTACACAAAATCATTACTCTGGAATGCTGTTGGAAAAACTATGCAACCTAATTCCTTACCGCCAATTTGTGGATAACACCGGCTGTGACATCAGAATCAGTTCAAAGATGGGCCATGGAAATATCACCAAACTCAACTAACGAAGACTTGTATTGGCTACCAAAATGAATGGAAGTCTGCATGATGCAAAATTAGCCCTAAATTACAATGTTAATAAATAATATGCTCCTGTGGTCCTGGTACTTGTGCGGCTTATCGAGAATACTGCAGGATAAAGGCCTCTTAAAATATTGTGGGATGTAGACGATCAACATCTTAACCTTCCAAGAAATATGGAGTGTGGTGGACATTCAAATTGCTGGCTTTGAAACATTCAATAAATATGCGAAAAAGACCATGTCAAAGGCATAACTAAAGGTGGGATGGCAGCATGGATGAGATTAGATCGAAATCTAAAAATAACACAAATTGATATATGCAGTGATATAGTACAAGCCATCCTTATTGAAAATTAGTTCATAGGAAAAAATGTGTCCCTATGCTAATTCTAAACGTACACATAAGCCTTGGTCATACATGGAAAAAGAAAAACATCAAAGATCTTCTAGAATCAATTGCCTTATTAGAACATAGATGTCTAAAGGAACGTTGCAGTTTAACGGGCAATTTTTATCTCAACTTGGTGCACATCCCCAATGAAGACGCAGATTCAAACATTCAGAGCATGCTATGGTCAACAGTGAACACCTCGCAAACATGGGATAAACAGAGGGAATGTTTGATTGAAAGTTTCCACTTTTTGGGTTCAAGGGTGCACAATGGGAGATACCAAAGATTACCTGGAGAAACCAACTCAGTTTTTAGTGTTTAGGAAAGCTGCCCTGGACTACATGCTGGTTACGCTTTAGCAATGATTAGCATTCTCAGGTAGCTACAATATTGAAGAACAACTTAACGTTGGAACAAATATGCACAGTTACAAAAATATCTAACGGAGAACCTAAAGTGATTCGACTGGAGAGACAATACACTAGATCTATGTAGCAAATCGTAATAGATTCTATTAACTATAATTAATAATTTTTGATCACATAATGACGTGGGAACTATATGTGAAAGAAATTCAAAATATCTGCTCAGAAGAAATAACTCCCAAAACACTACATCTCCAAAAACTCTGTTCTCCAATAAATGGATGGTTTAATATAGATTTTTAGAAAAAAAAGAACTTTGTTGGGAATTATGCTGTATTGCCAATCAGCCACGGGATTTAACCCAGTTTCAAAACGGTAAAAAATAAAGATTACCAGCAAACAGTCTGGACAGCAAAAAGGCTGGCACATGGTAAACTTTGGAACATCCCACTAGATGCTTGCAAGAAAGTTGACCCAAAGTACTTCTGGGCCATTATCAATCAATTGGCATGCAATCGTACCCTACTATGTTATGTCACGTTACGTTAGGTCACATCATGTTATGTAGATTTGTAGAGTGCACATATCAGCCATGAAGGTATCCAGGCGCTAGAGCAGATGTGTAGGCCAATTGGGAGCTCAGTAGGGTACTGCAGTGAAGAAGAGAAACTAGTTGAAGAGCTAGATCTTCAGTTTCTTGTGGAAGTTGAGTAGAGAAGTAGAGGTCCAGATGTGTTGGGGGAAGTTGTTTCTGATTAAGAAAAACAAATCATCACAGACAAACAACTAGACACTCTTTCCTCCCTCTTGATATGATATCCATCCTAAGAATCACTCTTTATCTCTGGATAACCCCAATTCCAAAGGTTCAACAAATTATGAAAATCCCCCAAAAAAACTGCAGCCTCGGAAAGAGATGGAACGGAACACCATCAAGGAGGTCACTGTCATTGTAAAAAAGAGGAGAAGAGATGGTGCCCTGGGCCCAAATGGCCTTTCAGCAGTAATCTTCAAAATTACCCTTGTTTTGGTCAACCCTGTTCGCACAGCTTTTCAATTCATGTATGCATTTTCAATCTTCTGATTCTTGGATGGATCAGTCTAACAACCAATATATAAAAAGGGTGAAACTACTAACACCTCAATCTACAGGCTGATAGCCTTGTTGGACACAGAAGCTAAAGACATTACCAACTGCATACTACAAGATGTAGAAGAATCGATGGAAGACCTGTTAATAATTCCTCTAACACAAACTAGCTTTCAAAGCAGAATTGAGACTGACCAAAATATTACCACAATCTGAGTCCTAAATTCAAAATCCTTACAAATATCAAAGTTAAATTGGCATTCAACAAAGAACCATGACAGCATCTCTGATCAAAATTATCTAAATGGTCAATTCCTCCTCCCATAATGAAGGCCATACAACTCTTATATATGGAGACATGGGCCAGGGTACCCAAGCCGGGGATGGAAGGGGAAGACCTTCCCCTTCCACCCCCGAAACCCCCCACCCTGTGACGTCAGCGCGCGAGCGCGCGCTGATTAGTCACAGGGGCCTCCCCCATCTCTTTCAATCACGTGGGGGAGGCCCGGAGGGGCTTCAAAGGGAAGGAAATGTATTCCCTTCCCTTTGAAGTCTCTCTGAGGGTTTCAAAAGCCAGATTGCTTCCAATCCGGCTTTTGAAACCCCACTAGACACCAGGGATTTTTTTTTGTTTACTGATACTGACAAAAGGGGGCGACCCCTTGGGCAAGGGTCGCTCCCAGGGGGGGCATGTTTTCAGAAAGGCCTTTTCTGCCCCCCCTGGGGGCAGAAACCTCTAGGCACCAGGGATAAATTTTATTTTATTTTTAACGTTTTTTTTTTTTTTTTAGGCGGAGAGCGACCCCTTAGGCAAGGGTCGCTCCCCATGGGGGAACATTATATTTAGGCCATTTCTGCCCCCCTTGGGGGCAGATTGGCCTATTTTGATGAGGCCAATCTGCCTCCAAGGGGGGTAGAAACCACTAGACACCAGGGAGTTTTTTCTTTGCGTGAAACCTCTAGGCGCCAGGGCAAATTTTATTTTAGTGGGTTTTTTTTTGTTTGTTTGTTTTTTTAGAGATGGGGAGCGACCCATCAGGCAAGGGTCGCTCCCCTGGGGGGCAAATTGTATTTAGGCCATTTCTGCCCCCCTTGGGGGCAATTTAGGCGATTTTAGGTCAATCTGCCCCCAAGGGGGCAGAAACCACTAGGCACATGGGATTTGTTTTTTGGCGCCAATGTCACGCAGGGGGAGCAACCCCGTAGGCAAGGGTCGCTCCCGGGGGGGGGGGGGTGGGGGTTGGGGGGGCAAATTTATTTTAGGCCATTTCTGCCCCCCCTGGGAACAGAAACCTCTAAGCGCCAGGGGAAATTGTTTTTTTTTGTTGTTTGTTTGTCTTTTTAGAGATGGGTAGCGACCCATCAGGCAAGGGTCGCTGCCCTGGGGGGAAAATTGTATTTAGGCCATTTCTGCCCCCCCTTGGGGGCAGATTGGCCGATTTTAGGTCAATCTGCCCCCAATGGGGCAGAAACCACTAGGCACCGGGGATTTGTTTTTTGGCGCCAATGTCACGCAGGGGGAGCGACCCCGTAGGCAAGGGTCGTTCCTGGGCAGGGAGGGTTTGGGGGGGGGTCAAATTTATTTTAACGCATTTCTGCCCCCCCACCCCTCCCGGGGCCGGCTGAGCTAGAGGCCAAACTCCACAGGTAGGCACTTTGCAAAAAACACCTCTGTTTTCTGTGAAAAAATATGTTGTGTCCACGTTGTGTTTTGGGCCATTTCCTTTTGTGGGCGCTAGGCCTACCCACAAAAGTGAGGTACCATTTTTATCGAGAGACTTAGGGGAACGCTGGGTGGAAGGAAATTTGTGGCTCCTCTCAGATTCCAGAACTTTCTGCTACAGAAATGTGAGGAACATGTGTTTTTTTAGCCAAATTTTGAGGTTTGCAAAGGATTCTGGGTAACAGAACCTGGTCCGAGCCCCACAAGTCACCCCATCTTGGATTCCCCTAGGTCTCTAGTTTTCAAAAATGCACAGGGTTGGTAGGTTTCCCTAGGTGCCGGCTGAGCTACAGGCCAAAATCCACAGGTAGGCACTGTTTTCTTTAAAAAATTTGGATGTGTCCACGTTGCGCTTTGGGGTGTTTCCTGTCGCGGGCACTAGGCCTACCCACACAAGTGAGGTATCATTTTTATCGGGAGACTTGGGGGAACGCTGGGTGGAAGGAAATTTGTGGCTCCTCTCAGATTCCAGAACTTTCTGCCACAGAAATGTGAGGAACATGTGTTTTTAGCCAAATTTTGAGGTTTGCAAAGGATTCTGGGTAACAGAACCTGGTCCGAGCCCCGCAAGTCACCCCTCCTTGGATTCCCCTAGGTCTCTAGTTTTAAAAAATGCACAGGTTTGGTAGGTTTCCGTAGGTGCCGGCTGAGCTAGAGGCCAAAATCTACAGGTAAGCACTTCGCAAAAAACACCTCCTGTTTTCTTCCAAAAATGTGGATGTGTCCACGTTACGCTTTGGGGCGTTTCCTGTCACGGGCGCTAGGCCTACCCACACAAGTGAGGTATCATTTTTATCGGGAGACTTGGGGGAATGCTGGGTGGAAGGAAATTTATGGCTCCTCTCAGATTCCAGAACTTTCTGCCACAGAAATGTGAGGAACATGTGTTTTTTTAGCCAAATTTTGAGGTTTGCAAAGGATTCTGGGTAACAGAACCTGGTCCATGCCCTGCAAGTCACCCCTCCTTGGATTCCCCTAGGTCTCTAGTTTTCAGAAATTCACAGGTTTGGTAGGTTTCCCTAGGTGCCGGCTGAGCTAGAGGCCAAAATCTACAGGTAGGCACTTCGCAAAAAACACCTCCTGTTTTCTTTCAAAAATTTGGATGTGTCCACATTGCGCTTTGGGGTGTTTCCTGTCGCGGGCGCTAGGCCTACCCACACAAGTGAGGTATCATTGTTATCGGGAGACTTGGGGGAACGCTGGGTGGAAGGAAATTTGTGGCTCCTCTCAGATTCCAGAACTTTCTGCCACAGAAATGTGAGGAACATGTGTTTTTTAGCCAAATTTTGAGGTTTGCAAAGGATTCTGGGTAACAGAACCTGGTCCGAGCCCCACAAGTCACCCCATCTTGGATTCCCCTTCGTCTCTAGTTTTCAGAAATGCACAGGTTTGGTAGGTTTCCCTAGGTGCCGGCTGAGCTAGAGGCCAAAATCTACAGGTAGGCACTTCGCAAAAAACACCTCTGTTTTCTTCCAAAAATTTGGATGTTTCCACGTTGCGCTTTGGGGCGTTTCCTGTCGCGGGCGCTAGGCCTACCCACACAAGTGAGGTATCATTTTTATCGGGAGACATGGGGGAACGCTGGGTGGAAGGAAATTTGTGGCTCCTCTCAGATTCCAGAACTTTCTGCCACAGAAATGTGAGGAACATGTGTTTTTTTAGCCACATTTTGAGGTTTGCAAAGGATTCTGGGTAACAGAACCTGGTCCGAGCCCCACAAGTCACCCCATCTTAGATTCCCCTAGGTCTCTAGTTTTCAGAAATGCACAGGTTTGGTAGGTTTCCCTAGGTGCCGGCTGAGCTAGAGGCCAAAATCTACAGGTAGGCACTTCGCAAAAAATACCTCTGTTTTCTTCCAAAAATGTGGATGTGTCCACGTTGCGCTTTGGAGCGTTTCCTGTAGCGGGCGTAAGGCCTGCCCACACAAGTGAGGTATCATTTTTATCGGGAGACTTGGGGGAACGCTAGGGGGAAGGAAATTTGTGGCTCCTCTCAGATTCCAGAACTTTCTGCCACAGAAATGTGAGAAACATGTGTTTTTTTAGCCAAATTTTGAGGTTTGCAAAGGATTCTGGGTAACAGAACCTGGTCCGAGCCCCGCAAGTCACCCCATCTTGGATTCCCATAGGCATCTAGTTTTCAGAAATGCACAGGTTTGGTAGGTTTCCCTAGGTGCCAGCCGAGCTAGAGGCCAAAATCTACAGGTAGGCACTTCGCAAAAAAACACCTCTGTTTTCTTCCAAAAATTTGGATGTTTCCACGTTGCGCTTTGGGGCGTTTCCTGTCGCGGGCGCTAGGCCTACCCACACAAGTGAGGTATCATTTTTATCGGGAAACTTGGGGGAACGCTGGGTGGAAGGAAATTTGTGGCTCCTCTCAGATTCCAGAACTTTCTGCCACAGAAATGTGAGGAACATGTGTTTTTTTAGCCAAATTTTGAGGTTTGCAAAGGATTCTGGGTAACAGAACCTGGTCCGAGCCCCGCAAGTCACCCCATCTTGGATTCCCCTAGGTCTCTAGTTTTCAGAAATGCACAGGTTTGGTAGGTTTCCCTAGGTGCCGGCTGAGCTAGAGGCCAAAATCTACAGGTAGGCACTTCGCAAAAAACACCTCTGTTTTTTTCCAAAAATTTGGATGTGTCCACGTTGCGCTTTGGGGCGTTTCCTGTCGCGGGCGCTAGGCCTACCCACACAAGTGAGGTATCATTTTTATCTGGAGACTTGGGGGAACGCTGGGTGGAAGGAAATTTGTGGCTCCTCTCAGATTCCAGAACTTTCTGCCACAGAAATGTGAGGAACATGTGTTTTTTTTAGCCAAATTTTGAGGTTTGCAAAGGATTCTGGGTAACAGAACCTGGTCCGAGCCCCGCAAGTCACCCCTCCTTGGATTCTGCTAGGTCTCTAGTTTTCCGAAATGCACAGGTTTGGTAGGTTTCCCTAGGTGCCGGCTGAGCTAGAGGCCAAAATCTACAGGTAGGCACTTCGCAAAAAACACCTCTGTTTTCTTTCAAAAAATTGGATGTGTCCACGTTGCGCTTTGGGGCGTTTCCTGTTGCGGGCGCTAGGCCTACCCACACAAGTGAGGTATCATTTTTATGGGGAGACTTGGGGGAACATAGATTAGCAAAACAAGTGTTATTGCCCCTTGTCTTTCTCTACATTTTTTCCTTCCAAATATAGGAGAGTGTGTAAAAAAGACATCTATTTGAGAAATGCCCTGTAATTCACATGCTAGTATGGTCACCCCGGAATTCAGAGATGTGCAAATAACCACTGCTCCTCAACACCTTATCTTGTGCCCTTTTTGGAAATACAAAGGTTTTCTTGATAGCAATTTTTTACTCTTTATATTTCAGCAAATGAATTGCTGTATACCCGGTATAGAATGAAAATGCACTGCAGGGTGCAGCTCATTTATTGGCTCTGGGTTCCTTGGGTTCTTGATGAACCTACAAGCCCTATATATTCCCGCAACCAGAGGAGTCCAGCAGACGTAACGGTATATTGCTTTCGATAATCTGAGATTGCAGGGAAAAGTTACAGAGTAAAACGTAGAGAAATATTTATGTTTTTTTCACCTCAATTTCAATATTTTTCTTTTTCAGTTGTTATTTTCTGTAGGAAACCCTTGTAGGATCTGCACAAATGACCCCTTGCTGAATTCAGAATTTTGTCTACATTTCAGAAATGTTTAGGTTTCTGGGATCCAGCATTGGTTTCATGCCCATTTCTGTCACTGACTGGAAGGAGGCTGAAAGCACAAAAAATTGCAAAAATGGGGTATGTCCCAGTAAAATGCCAAAATTGTGTTGAAAAATTGGGTTTTCTGATTCAAGTCTGCCTGTTCCTGAAAGCTGGGAAGCTGCTGAGTTTAGCACCGCAAACCCTTTGTTGATGCCATTGTCAGGGGAAAACCACAAACCTTCTTCTGCAGCCACTTTTTCCAATTTTTTTGAAAAAAACGAAATTTTCCCTGTATTTTGGCCAATTTCTTGGCCTCCTTCAGGGGAACCCACAAAGTCTAGGTACCTCTAGAATCCCTACGATGTTGGAAAAAAAGGACGCAAATTTGGCTTGGTTAGCTTATGTGGACAAAAAGTTATGAGGGCCTAAGCGCGAACTGCCCCAAATAGGCAAAAAAAGGCCTGGCACAGGAGGGGGAAAAGGCCTGGCAGCGAAGGGGTTAAAATGCTTACATGTATTCATTATTCATGTTTAATGTTTATTTGTAGAGGCAAACAAGTATTCTTTATTAATGTTCAACATTTATTTTTACTAGTTATATGTGTGCATGTGTAATCATGTATTCGAAATGCACACTCAATGTTGGTTAAAGTTAGCTTGACCAAAAGCCCTAATTTTAAAATGTATATGCTTGGTTAACGTGTTCTTCCTTTGCAGGTGCATTTCGAGGAGTCATTTGCTAGAGAAAAGGAGTATAGTAGGTCATTATATGGCCAAAAGTGTAGGGCTTCACAAATGTATTTGGCTGGGTCAGTGGTATAAGATCACAGAGAAAGAAGGTGCATTGTGTTTCCACGCTATGGCACATTTAATTTGAGAATCATTGGAAATTTGAGAAGGGTATGTACAAGATGAAGCCATCACCTACACCTGTACAGTTCGAAGCACTTAATGTTTGGGAGCACACAGCTCTTGATAGGGAAACGGAAACTATCAAGCAATAGTCTGAAAGGCAGTGCTTAGTTGTATAGATTGTATCCTGCATTGATGAGTAAAGAACTTGAGAGAAAGAAAGAAAAAAAGGAAGAAGAAGAAGGGAAAGACAGGAAGCCCAGAGAGTTCAGGCAAAGACAGTGATAGTGATTCTAGCAATGATCTCCTAGATGTGTTATTATCAGCACGTCCACCTCCATATATTGTGCCGAAACTGAAGGAATGAATGGTGCAGTTGCCAGTGTAAACACCAGAATAGCTACCACACCAGTAAATACAAGTCTGAACCTAAGGGCAGAGAGTTCAGGGATTAGTGTCCCTGTTATCTCCACTGTTCCCAATACTCTAGATGCAATCAGTTCCAGTTACTATTGGTCCAGTAGATCCTTTGTATAAACCGGAGTCGGCAGGAACCATGAAACATACTTTGACAGTCCCTACTGGAGTAGATATGTCAGTGAATACTTCTGTGGTCCAAGGAACAGGGGGAACTCCTTTAGTCCCGACTGAGGCGAATAGCTCTTGCATGGCCTTTCCAGCATCAGCCATAACTCAGACAGGACTTACTCCTGTAGGAGAGTCTGCTCCAAGGTCGGAAAATTCTACCATGTCTATTTGGAATTCACCTTAGGGTGTTATCAACAGTAGTCCCAGAGAAAGGACAAAGTGTAGTACCCCTGTAGTACAGAATGATATTGATTCCCGAGCACTAGATTATTTGATTAGATTTTACAACGGATCCCCGAGAGAAAGTGAAGGTTCAGGATCAGGCAGAGAAATATTTGAGACCCCGGTGAGGGAAAATATAGTGGATGTTTAAATTAGAGCTAGAATCGGATAAGATAATACAGGGAAACCTTGATCTTTTCCGATTATATACCTGTCAAGAGTATTAACTTGTATTCATGTGTGAAGATGTCACTAAGGACCATATTTATACTTTTCGACGCACAACTGCGCCAACGCAGTTGTGCGTCAAAAAATCTAACGCCGGCTAACGCCATTCTGAAGCGCCATGCGGGCGCCGTATTTATTCAATGACGTTAGCCGGCGTTAGCCGGTGGCGCTGCCTGGTGTGCGTAAAAAAAAATGACGTACACTAGGCAGCGCCGGCGTAGGGGAATATGGAGCTTGGGCGCCAAAAAATGGGACAAGTGAGGCTGAGGCAAAATTATCGCCTCAACCCGATTTGCGCCATTTTTTTCGACTCCCAACCCCCATTGAAATGACTCCTGTCTTAGCAAAGACAGGAGTCATGCCCCCTTGCCCAATGGCCATGCCCAGGGGACTTCTGTCCCCTGGGCATGGTCATTGGGCATAGTGGCATGTAGGGGGGCACAAATCAGGCCCCCCTATGCCACAAAAAAAATAAAATAATAATACTTACCTAAACTTACCTTATGTTCCCTGGGATGGGTCCCTCCATCCTTAGGCGTCCTCCTGGGGTGGGCAAGGGTGACAGGGGGGTGTCCCTGGGGGCATGGGAGGGCACCTCTGGGCTCCTTCCGAGCCCACAGGTCCCTTAACGCCTGCCCTGACCAGGTGCTAAAAAACGACGCAAAAGCGGCTGGACGTCATTTTTTTTGACCCGCCCACTCCCGGGCGACATTTTTGCCCGGGAGTGTAAATACGGCGCACATGCCTCAGAGTCACTTTTTTAGACGGGAACGCCTACCTTGCATATCATTAACGCAAAGTAGGTGTCCACGCAAAAAAATGACGCAAACTCCATGGACTTTGGTGCTAGACGCGTCTAACGCCAAAGTATAAATATGGAGTTAGTTTTGCGTCGGAATTGCGTAAAAAAAAACGACGCAATTCCGGCGCAAACAGAGTATAAATATGCCCCTCTCTGTGTAGGACAAGTGCATGATAAATTGTCTGAATTGGCCTGAACATTTGAGATAGATTTAAATCGAACAAAGCCATTGCAGAAAAGCTATTGTGTGTGTTCTGACATTTGCAGTACGAGAACATCAGGAATGAAAATGCAAATTAAGAGGTTAATTAGTAGCATCTAAAATTGAAGTGAGTTGGATAAGGGGAAGAGCAGAGGAAAGAAAAAGAAAGAGCACTGAGGCCAAAGAAAACCTTCTCTGTCTACAATAGATGAAGAAGGTGTTTCAAATGTTCCATTTGGGGAAGTGCATGGTTGAGGTTATGTCCATGTGCCTTGGAGAGTAGGAGGGACTATGCATCATTAACTAATGATTTTCCAAAATTGAGAGAAAAATGAGTGGAATGGTATAAACAGGTTGAGGGATTTGTGACGGTTTCACCAGTCTTTTGGGTGGATTTGAATACCTTCTTTGACATTTTACTACTGAGTGACTTGTGGACAAAATGACAGTGGCTGTGGAGTGGCCAGAAGGGGAACCTTAGAGAAATGTCCTTCACCATTGGTGATGAAAAAGTATCAGTGGGTGACAACCTTTCAAAAGGAAAGGTACCAGCTATATTAATTGGTTTAAGATTGACAGAGCGACACAAGAGACTAAGGGGGTCATTCTGACTCCCGCCGGCCGCGGTAACCGCAGGGCCGGCGGGAGCCGCCAGAATACCGCTGCGCGGTCAGAAGACCGCCGCGGTTATTCTGAGTTTCCCGCTGGGCGGGCGGGCGACCGCCAGAAGGCCGCCCGCCCGCCCAGCGGGAAACCCCCTTCCACGAGGATGCCGGCTCCGAATGGAGCCGGCGGAGTGGAAAGGGTGCGACGGGTGCAGTTGCACCCGTCGCGATTTTCAGTGTCTGCATGGCAGACACTGAAAATCTTGGTGGGGCCCTGTTACGGGGGCCCCTGCAGTGCCCATGCCATTGGCATGGGCACTGCAGGGGCCCCCAGGGGCCCCACGACACCCCTTACCGCCATCCTGTTCCTGGCGGCCAAAACCGCCAGGAACAGGATGGCCGTAAGGGGGTCGGAATCCCCATGGCGGCGCAGGATTCCCCAGGGCAGCGGGGAACCGGCGGTACACCGCCGGTTTCCCGTTTCTGACCGCGGCTGTACCGCCGCGGTCAGAATGCCCAGGGATGAACCGCCAGCCTGTTGGCGGTGCATCCGCGGTCCCCGGCCCTGGCGGATTTTACCGCCAGGGTCGGAATGACCCCCTAAAGAATCAGTGCATGCCTACTATGAGAGATTGCTGCAGGTGTTTAGGCAGCACAGTGGAATCGACACTCGACGCTAAGGACATTGAAAATTTTGTGTAACAGTTTGTTTCAGGATTGAGACCTGAGATGAGCTTGATGATTCAACAGAATTTGATTTGTTGGCAGAATAAGTCAGTTGATGAGATTCTGAGATTTGCAAAATGTTGTATAGATGAATTAGAAATGAACCAGAAGTGATTAAAGGGGAAGTTGATGATGGCACAGATAAAAGCAGCACAGAGAGGACGTCCGAGTCAAACGTTTGTAGGGCAGCAACAGGGACTTCCTGTGGTGCAAAGTGGGCCAAAGTTCCCACAGCAAGGGAGGAGCCATGGTGCTCCAGTTTATCTGAGTACTGGGATTGATGTGGCAACTTTGAAGAGATCGAATCGTTTTAATTATTGCGAAAAGTTAGGTCATTGGGAGTGGGAATGTCATCTTAATCCCAGTAGAGTGATGAATAAGAACTAGGTTCAGAATTTAGGGCTCACACAGCCCCAGAGTAATCACCCCATATGTCCACTGAATATCCAGAGAATGCAATATTTGAATGTGTCCCAAGCTCCAGTGATACAGGTTCCACAAGCCCCGATGCCCCAGCAAAACAAAAATGTGTCCAATTTAATTCAAATCAAGTCCCAAATTTAAATCAAAATGCCTTCCAAAATCAGAACCCGTTTTAGCAGTGTACTGTGTTTGACACCTTTGAGGGCTACACTTCTGATCAGTCACAGTGATGGTGCCTAAGGGGGAGGCAGATTGCGTACTTGCCTCAGTCTTAGAGGTAGATTACAGTGGTGCATTCATAGAAGGTGAGGTGAATGACCACCCCATATCAATTTTGATTGATAATGGTGCTACCCTCTTACCTGTTAGAACAGTGGAGTTCCAAACCTACCCTTCTCGGGAAAAAGAATCCAAGTTGTAGGAGTCGCAAATAAGCAAATGACAAACCCGGTAGCAGAAGATATACCTATTAAATAGGATCATTTGAGGAGAATCTTTCATTTGTGATGTGTGATTTGAGTCCTGTGAGTTTACTAGTATGTGATCTATTGTGCAAGTTAAGTTGCACTATCTATTGCAGACCAAAGAGCATAAAATTCCAGCTTGATGATGAGGATGTAGGCTTTAACTTGATGAGTCAAAGACCCAAGATTGAGTTGTATCCTGCGATGACATCTGAGGATTTACCACTGTATCTTACAAATACAGTGAATCCTGAGGTCTGGGACTTTTCAGGAAATGAAATTGGCCTCATAAAAGGAGTTGAGCCTGTAGGCATAAAAGTAAAGACCAATGTTGAGAATCAAAGAACCACCCAGTACAATCTGACCCCCTGAAACGATTGCTGGGATTTCTCAGGTGATGGAGTCAATTATATAAGGCATTTTTTTAAAATTATTTTTAGGAGTTTTTCCATTGTATGCAAAAAAAATAACATTATGCCAGCAATTGAGATATGTGGGAGTTCCCTGGCATATAGCTCCAGCTGGTCTCTAAATTATGCCATATT
This sequence comes from Pleurodeles waltl, assembly GCF_031143425.1. Taxonomy (NCBI): domain Eukaryota; kingdom Metazoa; phylum Chordata; class Amphibia; order Caudata; family Salamandridae; genus Pleurodeles; species Pleurodeles waltl. Next base: position 192,226,529 of record NC_090439.1, read on the forward strand.
GTGGAGCCATTGCTTAGTCTTTGGGACTGACATTTTCTCCCCATGTATAGCCACCCTCCATTTCACCAATAGCACGGTCACTGCCACCGATTTGGGATTAACTGATTGCAAGGGTTTGACAAGACCAAGAAAACACATCTGGCAGGTGAACTCTACTTGCTACATCAACGCTTCTGTGAGAGTTTGTGATACTTGCCCCCAGTACTGTCGAACCAGACCACATACCTAGGCTAGGTGCATGAAGTCTGACTCCAGGGCCCCACATCATTTGTCCGGAGCCCATATCTAATGACTCTGGTAGGTGCATAGTACATTTGTGTTTTGCTTTCACTAATGACCGAGCTGACAAAAATCTCTGGAATGCACTTCTTAGTTTGAAGAAGACATTTATTATTAATTCACCATGAGGTTCCTGAGAGAGGAGATTAGTAAATTGGAGGCACACGTTTAAAAATAGTCACAGCAATGAAAGGAAAATATATCAAAGTGATTCTCAATTTCAATGTACACAGCAAATATATGGGATTATATTATAGCATAACTGCCAAGCAAAGAATAAAAGTCAAAATTCATCACCGTAGGGCCTATCACTGCTCGTCATCTTTCTGATGCCAGCAAGTTGATGACCCCTGTTCAACTGCAAGAAAAAGATTTTCCACCCTCACGGGACAGGTCAGGCAGTGACGTCCACTCCTAACTGAAGTCTTGGAAAATTCCCCTCACCGCCGCCCAGGGACACCTTTTATAGATTAAATAATTGAATATTCAAAACATGCTGGCTACTGTAGGTCAGAGTTGGAAGAAACAAGCGTCGAAAGTTGGCCAAGTTTTCAAGGCTGTCTCTCCCAAGGCTGAGTCCTTCCCTGCCCTAGATAAAAACACAAAATATGCGCTTCCTTATCATGCTTTCGTGTTCGGTAAGAGAAAATATGAAAAACACAGGCTTAGTTTACCATGTGGAAAAACACAGCTCATCTGCAATGTCTCAACTGCAATATCTAACGCCACGATAAAGCCAATAGGCAGATAAACTGAATATAGAATGTAATGTCTAACCCCAAGTTAAAGCCAGTAGGCAGCTAAACAGAATACAAAATGTAATGTTCTACTGGTGAACATTGAACAACTAATATGCACAGTGGTGAAACACAAAGTCAGTGGTCAAACATAATTATTTTCACTATAATTTGTTGCAAATTTTTGAAGTGTATAATGAGTAGATTGCAGTTAGATGTGAGCATGCCCATTAGTGCGCAACAGAATCTTCGATCTGTGGGACTCAATGGAGGATCAAGTATGGTGCTCCATTTGTCTAAGATTGTGTTCTGGGCAGCTATGCTATATGTCTGAGGAATTTTATAATTTAGAGATAACATTTCTAAGGATAGTACTAGTAAGAAGAGTCAGGAGTGCCTCTTGGGCAGGAGGTTCAGTAGGGAACTAGGGGAATAGTTCTCTCAGATCAGCATGAAGACGGTAGTATGTGAAGGTCAAGAGCGAGGTCTGGCGTTGGGTTTGTATCACATTGGCCACAGCTATGAATTTCCCCCCAAGAAAAACATCTCCTATCGTCTTCAACCCAGCCTTCTCGAGCATAGCTATAGCACCGGTTTCGTGCGTGACCAAAATGGCTGGGTGCAACAGCAGTGGTAGTGCTGGTACAAATAATGGGGTTTTAGATGTAGTTCATCCAAGCACATGCCATGCTCTTGTGGTGCAATTTATGGTGTTGATTCCCCCAATCCCCGTGCACCATTTCCGCATGAGTGTGTGACAGTATAGCTTTAGGTGGAACACGTCATTATTTTCTACTGCCAAATGTGGTGTGTTGGCTGTTGAGGGGGGTAGTACCAGTAGTGAGCAAACTATGCCTGAGTGCACAGGTAATACAGATATAGTTCTGGGATGCTAAATCCCCCTTGTTAGTATAAGAGTGTAAGAGTATCCCAGCTAATTCTAGGCTGTTTCCCTGCCAAAGCTAAGGTTATAATGTGGGATCGGAGTGTCTTGAAGAAAGCTTGTGTCAGACTGATTGGTATATTGATGAATAGATAAAGAGATTTGGGGAGCACTATCATTTTCATGATCGCCTCTCTGTCTGCTAATTACAGCGGTAATTGAGACCACCACTTCACCTGGTCTTCGAGTTTCAAAATCGCCCTACAATAGTTGTATTGAATGCCCAGGTCGGGGTCTTTATGCACCCAAACCCCTAAATATTTGAAAAGATCTGTGCTGAAGTCCAAAGGGATGTTCTGTGTGTGTGGCACTGTGTCTGGGGTCAGAAGAGAATGGTTGACATTGAGTAGCCTATGCTTAAACCTGAATAACATTCTTAATGTACATATTCATAAATGACTGGTGCCAGATGTGTGGTTGGGTCACGGACATAGAACACCATGTCATCTGTATACAATGATATGTACAATGGCCATTGGCGGAATGGTAGCGCAGAGGCAGCATGTTGTTGGCGCATCACTAATGCCAGAGTTTCCAGAGCCAGCACAAATAGGATCAGTGACAACAGGCACCCCTGCCACATGTCACTGTGGACATGGAGTATATCTGACGTGTCACAGTTGATGCACACCACGCCGATGGGTTGATGTACAGTAAGCTTATTAAATGCGGGAAGGTTTGGGGGATTCAAACATCTAAGATTGCGAGCATGTAGGTCCACTTGATGGAACCAAAGGCTTTGGTGGCATCCAAAAAGACCCCCACCACCTGTATGGGCGGGATCTAGTTGGTGTAATTGTGCAGAAAGAGTGCACAGATTTTGTGTGGTAGAGCGGGTGAGGGTAAATCCTAACTGGTCTGGTAGGACCAGATTGGTGAGCAATGGTTGGAGTCTGGTGGGCAAGATCTTAGCCACATTTTTGGCATTGCTATTTATTAAGGCTAACAGCCTATAAGCTCCACACAGATCAGGTTGCTTATCAGGCTTCACCAATGGAAAAATTACGGCTTACATGAGGGAGGGCAGCAATATCAGTTTAGCGTATGCCTCCTCAAACATATCATGAAGGTGTGGAGCCAATATTTCAGCAAATTCTTTGTAAATTTCTCTTGGTATGCGATTTATACAAGGGGCTTTGCCATTAGGAAGCACCCGTATTGTATCTTTAAAGTCTTCTACTGTAATGGGCTGTGTTAGGTACTCCCGTTGACCCAGGGACAGCCACGCCAAGGCTACGTCATCTAAGTATTCCACTGTCTCAGTCTCTGAAGCTTCAGCTTGGGATGTGGTGCACTTCTTGCATCACCGTATCAGTATCCATAGTAATCTGATCCCTAATGGCAGCCAGCATGCTGGGGTTGGACTCAGTTACGTTCCAGGTCCTGCAAGGTTTGTTCTATCTTCTACAGCTGTTAGTGTATATCCCTCAACACACCTGCTTGCACACCAATGCACACACCTCAGATGGTAACTCCAAATGCCTCCCACAAGGTATCCATCCCTGTTACACTACCCTTATTCTTCACAAAGTACTCAAGAACAGCCATATGTAATCCCTCCCGGAATACCGGATCTAACAGGGCATTGGCATGTAATCTCCATTAAAACTGTATGGGGGTGTGCATAGGAATTGAAACCACCAGCTGTACACACGCATGGTCAGATAGTGTTCTGTGCATGTGTTGTGCATCTACCGCCCATGTGCACATCTTCCAGGTTACTAGCCAGTAGTCCAATCTGGACCATGGGCAATGCACCGAAGAGTTGAAAGTGCCCTATTTCCTCCTAGGGTTTCAGAATCTCCATATGTCAATTAGGCCATAATCTACCATTTCCTTGCTAATAACTTGAGCAGACTGCTTGCCCTGCCAGTTTGTCATGGCAGATAGATCAAGCTCTGGGTCCAGGTATGTTTTAAGGTTGCCGCCCAATGTAATGGGTGAAGGCTGTAGCATATGTAGGTGTCACCAGAGCTTGGTAAAGAATTTGGGGTTGTCAATGTTAGGCCCGTAGGAGTTAACAATGGTCACTAAGATGCCACATAGACTTCCCTGCACTATCCTGTAGCGGCCCTGATCATTATTCTCTGAGTGCGTGACAGCACATAGGATGCTTTTTTTAACCACTATAATTACCCCCCCTGAAGTATGAAGAGTAGGATAAGGCCACTGTGAACCCAGCCCATCAAGCGCCAACAGCATTCTCTGTGTGGTGTGTGAGATGTGTTTCTTGCAGGAGTGCCAGGTACCTGTTGTGCATTCTTGGGGTTGTTTAACCCCCAAACATTCCACTTGAGGAAATATATGTGACAAGGGTCTGGGCTCATGTTAGCATCTTTCGATCTTGTAATGTGGTATGCATCTGCACTATCATTACCCTGCATTTCCTCTGGTAGCAATGACTATTAGCATATTGGTGGCAATTCAAACAGTAAACAGAGACCCTGTCCACCACCGACTTCAGCATGCCAGGCATGCTTAAGACACCCCTGTAACCTGAAAGAAAATGCCACATGTACTAACATAACAAAACAGTCCATAACAACAAGTGTGGCATCATGTTGTAAAGGCATATAGGGTGTACTCTCGCAGGGACGGTTTGAGGTCCGAGTTACTTCCCGTTGATCGGAGGGGACCAGGAGATCAAGAAAGTGTCAGCTTAGCAATGGTATCACATATTAGGATTATACATGTGGCTCCACTGAGGCAGATCACATAGACCAACACAGTCCCCTTGTCTGTGTAACCCCACTGACTAGAGGGGCAGGTACCCAATGAGATCATAATGTAGGATAGTTCAAATATGGCCAGCCCCAATTTAGTGTTCCTCTGACGAGGGTGAGGGGTACCCCTCCTTGTATAACGACATCGCATGGTCTGAACTCTTTTCTTTTGATGCAACGGATTTCCAATATGCCCTTTCAGATGTCTAGAACAGTATGGTGAATTAACTGCCATTGTTATAATTAAGATTCTGGCTGTGCACGGTGGAATGAGTTGATTTTTTTTTTTAACAAAGTCTATCACTGCATTTGGTGTTGTGGATATTTTCTGTGCCCCACAGTGATCTATACATAGTCTATCGGGTACAGCATGGCATATGATATTTCTGATTGCTGTACTCTCTATTTTACAGGGAGTCATTCCTTGCAAGCAGTCAGTACTGCCACCGAAAAGTCAGGACAAAAGGCAGTGTTGTTCCCTTGATTTTGTATGGACTTCTTCTCCCGGAAAAGATGGAATGCCATATCTCGGTATCGATAATTGAGTAGCTTGGCTATTATTGGGTGCAGGAAAGTCCCCAATGGTGGCCCAGCCACGAGAGACAAATGGGCCCTCTCCACTATCAGATAGGCTGAACAGATTCTCAGCTCCAAATATCTCCCTCAGCATAGTTTCAACATAGTGCTCGATCTTACTGGTGTTGGTGGACTCTGAGATGCTGGTAATTTGCAAGTTGTTCAGGCTCCTCTAGGACTCTAGGTCCTCATTTTTTGCTTGTATCACCATCACCACCTTTTCCATGTTAGAACACTTCACATTCACTGACTGCAAGGCATCTTCAGCAGTTGATATGTGGTGCTCCACCTCCGTGAGCCTTGTCATCTTTTTATCCAAATTAGTGGCCTTTGGTCAATGCACAAGTTCAGCGTATCGATCTTGCCATCTATAGATTGTAGGCGCTGTTGCATTGCTATAAGTGTGGTTTCTAGTGCTGAAGCTTAAATTCAAATGTGAGACGGGTTTGGTTCCTGTCCTCTTTCCCAATCAGTCGTAAGCAAATGGAGTTCAGAGGGGCAGAGTGCTTTGGGTCTAGTTGCTATAGGCCTCCTCCTGAAAAGGGGGCTCCACACTATCTCCAGATAAGCAACAACACATTAACACAGGAGAGTCATATCTAGCGAGAACACTTGTATACCTTGACTGGGCACACTTTGACCTCCCCAGAGCAGAATGTGTCCTCAAATAAACTGTTAACATTGGCTGTAATTGCAGGGCACAATTAAATAAGGTGCACTGTTCAACAGGGATGACCACAGGCCCTAGTGAAGCTTAGGAGTTTTTTAAAAAAATGCTTTTGGTCCTGAAGAAACGCCAACTGATCTGTTGAGACAATACAGGCATGAAACATGTCGACCATTAATTAGGGTTGAAGAATGAATTCTACTTTTCCCACTTCTTTTCTTTTTTTCTGGTAGAGTCGAGCAACTTTATTTCCTGGATCACTCCCCTTGTTTTTAACCTTGACCTAGGCCCCTCACTAAGAATAAACATACTGATAGTAGGGTCTAGAGCCAATTTTAATATGCCCTCTCCAGCTTCTCACTTCTCCTCGAAAGTCTGAATCTACTCCTACAGCTAGCCACAGCACACATTCAAAAAGATCTCTGGCAAAGAGCCCCCTACAGGGGCCCGTCAGATATTGCAGCGCCAGCCCGACGAGGAGCAGGCCCTATGATGAAGCATGACACCCATTAAGTGTGTGAGGGCCCTGACTTCTACTTTGAGTAGTGCCTTGTCGACGTGTGGTCATCCCTGTGAAACAGTGCACCTTATTTAATTGTATTCTCACTTTAGGATGATGTCCACTGTACCATTTTGAAATCTCCCCGTCCCTCCATTGTACTTGTAATTGCAGAGCTACATTGGGTCTCGCCAAGTACTACTCACTATTAGTTGCCCCACTGTTTCTTGTGTGGATATGTTGCATTTCCACACATCCTATAGCGCTCCTCTGGCACAGGTAGTGATGAGAAGTAGCACAACACCTCGCTGTGATGTCAGCGAGGTGCAGCTCAGTTCATAAGGGCATCCGGCTGCTCATGGTTAGCAGCACCGCATCTTCTAGGCTCTATAGTACACTGTTGCCTCCAGCAGGTTGTGGGGCTGCCAGCAGGCCAGGTTTACTCTGCAAACCTTTTCCACATGCACTGCCCAACCACCGCAGTTCACTCTTGTGAGCACCTGATGAGCTTGTGTTGATGTGCTGGCCTCATGGTACCCCAGGCCTAAACCACACTGCGCTTGGCACTCTCTGCTGCCAGGGGTCCAGTAGGCCTCAGTGCTGCCTGCACTACTGGATGGTGCCTCTGTGTACTGGACACTGGGTCTCAGGCTCACAGAGTGCCTTGTTGCTGTTCAGTGGGCTCTAGCTCGCAATATTATCTGTCGTTGCACAGGGGCTCTCTCTTTGGCATCTGCTACCCCCCCACAGGGGGTGCCCCGAGGCTCACTGCAGTGCCTCCAAGCCCACCTTTTGAAGAGGGTCTCTCGTAGCTTCGAGCAGATTGGTTAAGCCAACGCCATCCTCTGCTGCCAGCTGAAGCCATGGTGTCACCCTCTTGGCCGTCAACGGGCTCCTGCTGGCTCTGAATCCTCACTGGGGCTCCCACTGCTATTTGGTTCCCTCGCAGCTCCCCTTGTGTCAGTACAGTGTGGGCACAGTCCATCTTCAGGATGAGTAGGGCCCTCGAGTCACTCAGCTCCATGCCGCGATCGGTCTCACAGTCGCCATTTTCTCCAGATCGGGATTTTCACGCCGTGGTGTCATAGGGATCAAATTTCATCTCCACAACCTCATCAGCTACTGTTTACAGGGTCTACAGGACCCCTTCTTTCTTGCATAGAAGACCCCCCACTTTCAAGGCAGATTGTTGTCCATTTGCACATACTTGCAGGATAGTATTTCCCAGTAGGCGTAGCTGCACTAAAGTATGGCCATCTTGCTGTGAGCTCTCAAGTGCCTCCATACAACAAGGAATTATGAAGGAGATAATGGGGAGCTCAAGTAATTCACCCATTAGGGGCTTGCAGAAGCCTAGCAGTAAATAGTGCATAGTGCAGGACCTGAGAAGTATTAACAGCATTGTTGTTTTCTGTTGTTCTGTGGTACCGAATACAGCTGTGATTTTATTTCAAATTCCATGTGAGGGGTTCACTGTAATCAATCTGCGTCCGGCATTTTTCTCTGTTTCAGAACCATGTTTTAGCATGGTGCTGAGTCCCACAAGGGCATAGAGAGAGTCCCTCAAGCTTTAATTAGATCATCAAAAAGAATATTTAGGTTCTAATCAGGCCTTGTAACTCTGTCCTAATTCTGTACAACAATGACCTGTTAGTGAAGTCTGATACTCAAGAAGCTTGCAGCTGAGACACCATTTCATTGTTGAACCATTTAGCTGAGAATGGACATAAAGGGGGTTATTCTAACTTTGGAGGAGTGTTAATCCGTCCCAAAAGTGACGGTAAAGTGACGGATATACCACCAGCCGTATTACGAGTTCCATAGGATATAATGGACTCGTAATACGGCTGGTGGTAAATCCGTCACTTTTCCGTCACTTTTGGGACGATTAACACCTCCTCCAAAGTTAGAATAACCCCCAAAGTGTTTCCAAGTAAGCTGCAGTATTCTGTATCTTGGATATCACATTGAGAAAGGAGTGAGGAAGGTGTCACAAGAATGAATGATGTCAATTCTTAAAAAGAATACACCAGCCACTCAGAGACGTCAGGATTTTTGGAGGACTGGTGGGCTACTGTCACTAGTGGCTACACAATTTTCCCTAGTGCCCAAGCATTTAAAGAGGCTGACCCACAAGGGTGTGTCTGATTTGACACCATGGGATAACAACTGCTTGGTTGCCCTCCTAGAGCTCAGAGAAATTCTCTGGTGTGCCCCGGCACTAGGAATGCCTCATTACAGTAAAGTTTTTACTCTTGTCTGCAGTGAGAGGGAGGGCTGCTCTCTCTCTGTGCTTACATAGATGCACAGAAATGCGAGACACCATGAGGCATACTTTTCTGCTACCCTTGATCCTGTAGCCACAGGACTGTCAGGGTGTCTTAAAGCCATTGGTGTCAGCATAGAATGACGTGAAAATATTGTGATGGATATCCTCTAATTGTTCTTGTGCCACATTCAGTTGAGATAATATTGACTTGTACTTGTACTCAGATTCTTACAAACAGCTACTTGACAAAATATGAACAGATTATACTTACGTCTGACAACATGACCCATAGGAGATGTGCTACCTTGAATCCTGTCACCCTAATGCCTGTCCCAGAGAATGAAAATGATGATGGGGAGGTGGAGCCTAATTGTCTGAGCTATGCACCAAGCCGAGACCAGATATACGAGATGGGCTACTGGTAGAGTCTGGTTACATACTGTTTATGAATGGGTCTTGCCTCAGAGACAATTAGGGAAATTTGAGATCTGCCTATGCGGTCTGTACAAGTTCAGGAATAGTGGAAACTTCCTGGCTTTGAGGTGTGTTCTTTGCACAAGTGGCTAAATTGATAGCTCGTACTAGAGCTTTCTGTGTCTCGGACTTTTTGAGAGTGACTGTATGCTTTGGTGTTGTTCACAAATTGGGGCAGTTATGGTTACAAGCAGGATTTATGACTTTATCTGGATCCATGATCTGCAACCAGGAACATGGTATGAAATTGCTCGAAGCACTACAGCTGCCTGCACAAATCGCAGTTGTGAAGTGCTCTGCTCACCACAGTAGTGATGATTATGTGAGAGTAGTCAACCATTGTGCTGATGAGGTTGCTCGGTATTGTGCTTATGGGTCACAAACCTTCAATGGTGAGTGTGTGAATTAATCCGAAGGTGAGACAAATTATAACCTTTTGTTGTCAACAACTGATACCTATGAGGAGGTTAAAAGGTTGCAGTCGAAAGTGTCAAAGGCAGAACAGCAAGGTTGGATCAGAGCAGGATGTGTGACTAGAGATGGAGATATATGGGTTTCTATAGATGGCACACCATTGTTGTCCAACAGCATGCTATCCCCAGTGGCAAAACATTTCTTTGGACCCCCACACATCAGGAGGGACACTATGGTCAGGTTATTCAAACAACATTGGTTTAACCCACAATTTAGACTGGTGACTGAAGAATTGTGTCATAGATGTGTTTTGTGTCAACAGGTAATGTTAGGACAAGAACTGCAGTGACATTGAGCCATATAGGATGATCAGGAGGGCCATTCAACAGAATGCAGATGGACTTCATCAAAATACCTATGTGCAATGGGCTGAGACATGTCCTGGTGATTATGTGCATCTTCTTATGTTGGGTTGAGGCCTACTCGACCAGGAGAAATGACCGACTCATAGTAGCCTAATTTTTATTGAGGGAGCTGATACCTAGGTTTGTTTTCCCGACTTTGCTGGATTCAGACAGAGGGACTCATTTCAATAACGAGGTCCTGAGAATGTTGTGTGCAGCATTACAAGTGGAGCAGAGACTAAATTGCAGTTATCGGCCTGAGGCTTCTGACATAGTGGAGCAAGTGAATGGAAAGTTGAAAGCCAGATTGACCAGTGTCTGCATCAACATCTCTGAAGTGGCCAGATGCTTTGCCTCTAGTGCTAATGAGTCTTCACAGTGTTCCTGACAGAAGCACAGGATTGCCCCCTCATGAGATAATCATGGTGACAGCCATGAGACTGCATACAGTGCCTGCAGATGAGCTTGTGAGCATTACGGATGACATGGTTCTTCACTATTGCAAAGGAGTAGCTGTTGTGGTCCGTTTTGTGTCCCACCAGATTGAAGCTGTTACCACCTCTCTACATCTGGAGCAGTGCCATGACCTCAGCCCTGGTAACTATCTATTGGTGAAGAAACATGTTCAGAAGACTTGTCTGGAGCCTAGTTTGCAGGGACCGTACTAGGTCATCCTAGAGAAGAATACAGCTGTTAAGTGTGGGGGTCTTCCCAACTGGATTCATAAAACCCACACTTGCAGAGTGGAGTGTCCTTTTGATGATATGACAGCACCTCTTCCTGAAGTGCAACCCACAACTGAGAGACAGCAAGAAGAGGGTGCACAGAGTACTGAGATTTGGTAAGACCCTGTGACAGCACATCTTTAGCCTGAGGGAGTCTTGATGAACTGACATTTGAGGAGGTTTGGGCTGAACCTCTGTCTGTGCTAGACTCAGACCCTGATGAAGGGTCTAGTGCTGTGTCAAGCCGAGTACAGACTGTGGACTGTTGGGTGAGAAGACAAGAAAGAGAGAGATTAAGATTGTCTATGAAACGTACTGTCTTGGAGGACCATGAAGATTCTGGCGTGAGTGACAGTGAAAGTGAACAACCTGTACTCAGGAGATCAAAAAGATCTAGAGTGCCTTGTTGGAGGTACACATCCCCTGAATGGACATATTCTACTGATAACGATTATGCAAGGAAAACTTGAGATTTGAAAGACAATAGTGACATCCTAGTTTATTCTCCGTAAACTTGAGTTACAACCCGAACTGAGTGTGCACTTGCACTCTCATTGAACAAGCTGATTAGGAAAACTATTGACATGATCGTCTGAACCGAGCTTTGATTTGTAAATAATAAAAGGACAATTGCTTAAAAATAATTAAGAAGAGTGCCCAGGACAGAGGCAGCAAAAGGAGTGTAATAGTGTCATTTAGAAAAGGACAAACTAGGGTTAGGGAAGACTCTCAAAGATTTAGTACATAATTTCATTGCATATTGTTTGAACATTGTTTTGCCTTTTGCATGAGTAGAAACGTACAAAGACTACTCTGTTTGCTGCTAATTTCTACTCAACGGTCTGATTTTAGAGAAGTTATGGAAGATAATAACACAAATAGATGAAGCTACATATTAAGAAGTGTTGTTTATCACTGTTGTAGTATTAATTAAACAGCATTCTTCTTCTGGGATTATCTTCACCTACATCTACTACAGTAGCTGAGTTTAAGACCCTGAATTCTATAGAGATTGGTTTGCACACACTAGATTATAACGCTTTGCATATAGAGGAGATTATTCTTCAAATGCAGATTTTAAATTGCGTTATGAGTGTGTTGACACTATGGATGCTAAGGACTGTTATTTCTGTAGGCAGGTATCTGCATTTCCTAACATCATATTCCTCATTTGTATGATGTTACATGCAGCTGTTCTGTTGAGTCTGTTTTATGGACAGGGACATTTCCAATATAATTCCATAAATTATGATTTGGTATTTTCTCAAATTCCTTTGCAGAAGAGGTTGAATTGTCATTTCCATGCTAAGACAATGGAGACTGTAGTTTCCCTAAACTAATTACAACAGTGGACATTGCGTATGCCCATAGAAACAATTTAACATGTTCTTCAACTGAGGTGGACAAGACATTTTAGATTCAGTAGAAGACAGAGAAAGAGCAATGGATGGAATGGGAAAAACAGGATGGATGAGAAATATAAGGGACAGTGGGATGAGGATGAAGCGAAACATACAAGAAAGGATGAGAAATATAAGGGACAGTGTGATAAGGAAGAAGCAAAACATATAAGAAAGGATGAGAAATATAAGGGACAGTGTGATAACGAAGAAGCAAAACATTGAGGTATAGGAGTTATGCCGGCACTATTTTAGATTTGCAACATAAAGGGAAATTATTTGTGGGGAGTAAGATCATGGGTAGAAGCAATCGTGACCATATTTTTGAATATGAAAACATTTGGCTTCTGTTCTTGGGAGGACAAGATCAGCAAATGTTGCAAATGCACAAGATGGACAAGGAGATAAATGGTACCTGGAGGGGAGGGAAATGATGTGATTGATGTTGAAAGTTTTGTTTGTTTTAATTAATACTTATGCTGTTAGAAGTTAAGGCAGATTCTCTTAGACATCGAGGGGTACAGACCTCTCTGCTTCCTTTGTTCTTGCAAGTATAAGTCCCGGTCTCACTATGCCACTGGATTCAAGCTAGCCTGGCTGATGAAGGGTGATATCCTGAAACCAGTCCCAGGATGCTTCTTTCTGGTCCAAGGAGGTTCAGGCTGGACAGTTCCCATGGGGAACAGGGTCAAGACTGTTTTGCATAATGGCTGGCTCCAAACTGGGATGTCATGGTAAGCAAAAGAATTGATGGGTTAAACCCGATCTGTGACTGGGGGTGAATGTTTGATTGGTTCCACATTCTGTTCATCATTTGTAATGTTTGCTTTTGTCACCCTAAGTGCGCCAGAAAGTATGCTGGGTATGCCCAGATGTGGGTTCCCGGGTCATTATGCCCTGGATTCAAGCTAGCCTGGCTGATGAAGGGTGATACCCTAAAACTGATCCCAGGATGTTTGTTTCCGACGAGGGAGGACCTGGCCTGGCTGTTCAGGCTGCATTGTTCCCATGGGGAACATGGTAAGGACTGATTTGCATATGGCTGCGTCCAAACTGGGGTGGCATGGTGAGCAAAAGAATTGATGGATTAAACACAGATCTTTGAATGGGGGTGAATGTTTGATTGGTTCCACATTCCGTCCATCATTTGTGTTTGTTTGCTTTAGTCACCCCAAGTGTGCCGGGTATGCCTAAACGTGGGTCCCGGACACAATATGCCACTGGATTCAAGCTAGCTCGGCTGATGAAGGGTGATACCCTGGAACCGGTCCCAGAATGCCTTTTTCCGATCCAGGGAGGTCCTGGCCTGGCAGTTTGGGCTGGACTGTTCCCATGTGGAACAGAGTCAAGACTGATTTGCATATGGCTAGGTCCAAAATGGGGTGGCGTGGTGAGCAAAATAATTGATGGATTAAACCTAGAAATGTGACTGCGGGTGAATGTTTGGTTCTGCATTTCGGCCATCATTTGTGTTTGTTTGCTGTTGGCAAAATGCTGGCACCAGCATACTGGAGGTAATACTTGCATACGGGATACTCATGGCAAAATGCTGCAGCTGGACATACTACCTGTCAATTTTCACATGGGACACTCACAGAAAAATGTCAGTGCTGACGTACTGGAGAAAATTCTTGGCATAGGTGACACCAGTGGCAAATCGTTAACACTGGCACACTGGAAGGAATTCTTGGCATACGGGAGGACAGCATGGCATATGTCAGGGGGGCCATCCATGACAAAATGTGGTCCTCAACATACTAGATGTAACTTTTTACATAAGGGGCCATCCATAGTACATGGACAGCAGTATTAGTAAAATTCTGGCACTGGGAAATTGTATGTAATGCTCCAGCAAAAGGGGGACCCACATCAAAATGCTGGCTCTAGCAATGGAGGTAATATTTGACACATGGGGCACAGATAGGACATTTTAAAAACATAATTGGGTCAACTCATTAGAACTGCCAGAGTTCAGTAGCGTGGCACACCATGAAAGGATTTGAAATGCACTATTAGAGCCCAGTTTGTTTTTCAAAAGTGTCACGAGGGAGAGAAACCCCCACCCTCCAATCTCCATTAGAAGACATCAGACTCTCTTTGCCTGCTTACTACAATTCAAGTAAATGTTCCTTAACATTTCTGCACCTTTACATAGATGATATCCAAAAATAGACATTTGTTTGTGTTATATTAATCATGCACTTATTGTGGAAATTCACCAATGTTAATTATTGTGATTTCATAGGGATTAAGGTCATGTGACATCACTGCCTAGGAAGATTCAAAGTCAAATCTCATATGATGTCACTTCTGCTACCCCTAGCATTTTGGTGAATCAACATCCATGATGGCATGTGCAAACAGATAGGACTTTTAACACTCAGTGTTTTTTTTATATTCATTTCCCCATCTGGAATCTAAAAACATACGGTTATAAAAAAAATATAGCCACCGTAAAAACATTGTGAAACTGTTCCTTCTAACCTCGCAATAACAATTGTATTTTTCAGGATCCCTCCCAGGCCTTCATTAATTAATACTGCACATGTGTCTGTGACTCCCATAGTGGACAGAGATTTATCTCCTGTGGCCGTATTACAAATGTGCCCTGGGGAGCGCAGTGGGCATTTGCACTTGCTTTGCATCCCCCTGGGGCACTTTGGTATCACAGAAGAGGCCGCAGATGCTTGCATGTCCCCTTCTGTAATACCAATAGTGCAGGCACACACAATGCACCAGCTTAATCATCAGAGGGCTTTCCCTCATTCAAATGAGGGAATCCCTTTGCCCCTGCACCCGTGCCATATCATACAAGCTGGTGAAGGCAAAGAAGCTATCAGGAGGCCTAAAAAGTGGTGCACTGTCAGTGAGCCCCCTGATGGCAGCCCTCTGGAGGGGAACAGGGGGGTCCCATGGACCCCCAAACATCCCCTTGGAGGTGGGTGCAGTCACTCACTGCACCTACAAGTGGTTCTCTAATCCCCCGTAAAAATGCAAGCAGATTCCCGCCTGCACTGTGAAACATGGAGCAGCTTCAAAGCAGCTGCTCTGTTTTTCACATGAATGCTCTGTCCCCAGCGCATTTTGCTGGTTTGCGCCAGGCACCCCTTTCAAAATGCGCTGTATCTGTGATACGGCCCCTGATGTTTTCTGTAGTTGTGGAGCTGCAGTATGGCTTGATAGTGAAAGTCACAGCTTTCGCCCCATGGGCAACTTAGCTCCAAGCAGATGAAACCTCCAAGAGGGCGATTTCCTGGTTCTATTGTTACAAAGTGTTGAGCGAGAGGTTGTTTACTAAGAATTGAAACATGACTCATGTAGAAATAGCCTAGAATCCTATTCTTACAAGACCAAGGAAGGTGACATTTTGCACTGAATTATTTTTAGAGAAGATAAACTGCGTTGCATTTCCTAAAATAAACTAGTGTCTGAATTACACAAGCATCTTTTACTGCAAGGGTTCGATGCTAGTCTTGCAAGAATATTAACAGTTACCATGTAAACAGAAGAAATGTGTATGTTGACCCTTTCATTTATGAAACCATTTTTTGCAATGTTGTGGGAGCGCCTACACACAGACCTTATTGCAAACTCTGTTAAATTCCGATTCCTATTTAAACGATGGTGTGCACAAGAATCGGATTTATCACACACACTGTGTCAGATTTATCATTATTTTGCCATCAATTAAAATACATTTCTCGCTCAGTACCTTCAGTCTAGCAAGATTCATGCTAATAATTAGCATGCTATTAAAATGAAAGCCCTTACATTTTCATAGCTTTAGTGCCCACTATCAAGGCCTATACCCGTTGAAAACCTTCCACCCGAGTTATAGACCAGAGCCACAGGTTCTTTGCCATTTTATTAAATAAATATATTGTGCTGGAAAATGCATCATTTTAACCCATTATTAACTTTTTTACTGAGGTATAGAATATCTCCCTTTTCCCCACCCGAACACTCTCAGGGCAATCATGCTCGACCCCTGCTCTCATTCAGACAAATGCATGGTTTCATTTTACACCAAATCACTTTTAGACTTGACCAACCACCACTGCACAGTGTTAGAATGCACTGGAGATTTTATGGATTCAGCCGTTACCCCCAGTCTCAGGGCAACCTTCTGGAGTTACTGGATTTACAGCAATGCTATGTAAGAGCAGAGTATCGTAAGCAAATTTAGATATCTTGGGCCAACTCAACACATTTGACTGGTGTTTGAAGCTTTTCACAACTGTACTAGCAGCCAGGGTATTTTTGGCCCATTACGTCTTTGATCATTTCCCTGAGTCCCTCACAACTACTGAAGTCATTGTTTCCTCCTCTTCAAAAACAGCTGTATCTGTTTAGGAGCCAAGGGCTTGCCCTAATGCTCTGCCCAGGTGATCTCTTTTACCTGTCACTCTTCAACTCCTCAGAACCTCCTCACAGGTCATCCATGGCAGACCAATGTCCTTACCTCTGCACACCAGTACCCAGCCATTCCACCGCTTGCAGGGTGACTGTGCCCAACAGCAAGAGTCTACAGTTTCCACTCCTCTAGCTCTACAGCGGACTCAGTCTAACAGAAGTCCACAGGGATCCATTCTTCACTCTGCTTTAGGACTGAGATAGTGACTGAGGTGCAGCTACCATTCCTGGCAAAAGTCCAGCAATATAAATAAGCAGTGGGTGCATCCCAAGGCTCCTGATAGGGTAACCGTGCTGTTGCTGGTATAGCCTGCATAGCCTCCATCCTTTCCAGGCTTCTGCTTAGTGTTCCCTTCCTGTGCAGGGATTTCAGAAGAGAGAGGAACAATTGCATGATTAGTAAGGTACCCACCGAATTTAGTTATAGCACATCCTCACTGCACTTCTGCTACTCAAAAAGCCAGTACACTGTTCTATGAGTGAGGAATATTTTGGCTTTATTATGAAATTGCAATTTTCTTCAAAATCATTCTCTGAGTTTGCCTACACCAATGCAGATGTGTACACTTTGTGCCAAAATCTTTAAAAGATTCTGCCATTTCCCCACCTTAATCATCGGGCAGAAACTGCTAATCAACTAAGGAAATTCCAAAACCAGCTTCCTATAGCCACAGAGTCTTAATCTCCCGGGAAAAGGCCTACAATTCACCGGGTCCTTTGATCTTGTCAGCTGGTTGATTACAGTAGTTAAGTTACCCGAGGAAACAGCTCAAAGTGAGAATTTCATCAATTGCTTGCACTTGCACAGAAAAATATGCTCTCACGCGGAATTCATTTAGGGTAAATCTGACATTTTAAATTAATTTTGAGTACAGGAAAATGTGTACAAGGCCACAACTCTAGTTCTTTGGACTGGGAGCCATTCCAAAGTTACAATTTAAGTATAAAGTGCACAAAGTTAATTAAACACTATCCAGTGTATACTTACCTGAATAACTGAATAAAAATGGTCCAGTTCCTTTCACTTGCATTATATATGTTTAGACTGAGCCTGCTTGCTACAGTTCTACATATACACAGATGACAGGCTGAATCAGATAATAGGGCCAGTTGTATCAAAGGATTTTGCATTCGCAAACAGTGCAAATTGGTAAATTCCACTGTTTGCGAATACAAAATCGCCTTTCCCGATTAATGAAAGGTAGTGCAGTGCAATTTTAGGGAATCACAATTTTTAGCCATTCCCTAAAATTGCAACTTTAAATAGGGAATCACAAATTGAGATTCCCTAAATAGGAAATCGCAAATAGGGAATTCCTATTTGCGATTTCCAAAACACATGTATCATGCTTTTCCTAAATGCGAACTGAGCATTTAGGAATTGCAATTACCACCAAATCCAATTTGGTGGTAACAATGTGCAATTTAAAAAATGTATTTTTAAAAGTATTTTAAATGTATTTTTCAAAGTGCCATGTAGTGCACACATGCCCGTAGGGCATATGTGTGCTTTACATGTGCATAATTTCTTTGTGGGGGGGGTGCATCAAAGGAAGCCTAAGACACCCAGCACCCATGGATTTGCATTACCCAAATCGCAAATTCCGAACAGGAATTCACAAATTGGGAAATGCAAAACCAGTTGCACCTATGGGATAAATGGAGTCCCATTCCCTAATAGCGAATGCAAATTTTAAGAAATCACTATTAGGGATTCGCTATTTTCTTACATCCTATTTTGCATTTCTCAAATAGCGCTTGCTTAAAATTTTCTGTTTAAGAAATGCAAACCGGGACTTTGATACATCTGGCCCGTAGTCTTTCATGTTCTGCCTTCATCTACACTGTGGCAGGTGAATAGGTGTTGTTCGCTTTCTGCTCAGGGCTTCTTTACCTATATATGCACAAAGCTAACCTTAAAGGGTGAGCACTGATGTTTGTAGCTCAAAACCATTTCAAATGGAGCACAGAGGTCTAAAAGCAAATATAATGAGCTTTTCAAAGGTAGAACCCAGATCAGACTCTGTTTTACAGTGTAATTCCACTCACTGAAGCTCTTAAATACCAGTTAAAAAAATAAAAATGTGTATGTGCCTCATGAGTTAATTTATCAAGCAGGTATACCTAGTAGCAGACCCTTACAGGATGATTATGCACTCACCTTCTAGCTCTTCATTCTTGAGCTGATTATGGGGGTCATTACGACCCTGGCAGTCGGTGGTAAAGCGGCGGTAAGACCGCAAACAGTCTGGCGGAAAAAAAAATGGAACTATGATCGCCGTGGTCATCCGCCACTTCACCATTTCGACTGCCATGGCTGTGAAGACCGCTGGGCTGGAGATTGCGGCCTCCAGCCCGGCGGTCGTCACTAGACCGTCGACGGTATCAGGACCCTGCATACGATCCATGGCGGTAGGCACTATCAGTGCCAGGGAATTCCTTCCCTGGCACTGAAAGGGGTCTCCCCCACCCCCCGTTACCCCCTACGAATCCTCTCCCCGCACCCCCCACACCCCTGCCACCCCCCAAAGGTGCCAAAACCCCCCTCGCCACCCCGACCCCGAACATGCACATATACACACCCCTACACGCACACACCCCCAACATGCACATATACACACCACTACATGCACACATACACCCCGACAACACATATCCGCACACATACAGACAGACATGCACACCGTCCGACCCGCACACATTTCCCATACACACAACACCCCCGCACGCATACACTCACTCACTCACCCCCCTACACTCTCACACGCACACCCCGATGCACGTACACAACCCCCCCCACCCCCTTCCCTAACAGACGATCAACTTACCTTGTCCGTTGATCCTCCAGGAGGGGACAGGATCCATGGGGGCAGCTCCGCCACCAGAACACCGTCACCAGAACAACCGCCACACTGAATCATTGGGCGTGATTCAGTGGGCGGTGTTCTGTTGACGTGGCGGTGGAGGTTGAGTAACCTCCACTTTCCCGCCGTCCGCCAGTATGGCTGCTGGCGGCTTTCCGTACGAAAAAGGACGGCGGGCTGCCAGCGGTCATAATACGTGGCGCAGAAGACCGCCACCACTGGCGGTCTTCAGCACGGCGATACCTCGGCGGTGTTGCGAAAAGACCACCGAGGTCGTAATGACCCCCCCTATGTCATCTTGAAGATATCTGCATACGGAGCCAAAGAAAATAAATGCATAAATGAATGAAAGACTTTTTATCAGGATTTTCATGCTCAAGATAGATGTTTATACTTTCAATAAAAGTGTCAGACCAAACAGGGGACCTATCAGGTGCCGAAGATGGTGGGTGCATGGATATGAGGCTCCCAACCTGGGCCTGGATCCCAGCCACCTAGTATAGCTAAAGGGGCCCTTGAGATGTCCAACACAGACAGGGTTGTGTTCCAAGCCCCCAAGATCTCATCCTAAAGGTGTTTATCCCAAATTTGCCTTAAAAACGCCATGTTCACATGTAACCCCAGCTCTGCAGCACTTCCAGGATGGCTGCTGCTGAGGTGTTAGAGGCTGGGCATTGGAAGACAAACAACCTCAGAGAGGACCTGGAAGAGGCAGTTGGAGCTGTGGATGGCTTTTGCCTTCCAGGTCTTTGCACTGTAAGAAACCCAAACCCATGGCAAGCAGAGTGGAGACAAAGAGCAGTGGCAGTCAACAGCCAGGGTCCCGTCTAGTGAGCAACAAGAGTAGTGGTAATGTAAGGTAGATAGAAGCCCACAACCCCACTCTCGGGAAGGGAGGGGCATGCAGAATCTTAACAATTCTCTAACTTCAGTTGGATGCTGACAAACTATGAAGCCAGAGTCCCTTACCCCCTGGAGCAGGGGGCAGAAGAGGATCAGTGGTCAGGGAATATAAACTGTGGAGGAGCAGCTCACAGGGAGTGGCCCACCCCTTAAGCAGTGAAAACGGTGCAGAGGAGCTAGACACAAGCCTTCCATCCCCCTCCCCAGTTTGACCTGGGTGGCAGACAGCCTTTTAGAAACCCTCTAAATTCCTTTGGAGGCCCTTCAACCCCTGAAGAGACTAAGGGACAAAGAAAGAAAGAGCCCCCCAGGACATCAGAAGCCAACAATTTAATTTCATTTATTGTCACATTGGATAAAATCCATCAAAATATTTTAAACAAAAGACATATTAACAATTCAAATATTCACATACTGTGTAAAGAATAAAACAGAAGTAAAACACAAACATAAGCAACAGTTCATCCAAAATTCAAAACAGAAAACGGCTGATGCCTACTGCTAGCCCTATTGATCTATTTGGAAAACAAGCACTTGTTAGAAATTCAAGTATGCTTGTAATTCAAACAATATACGATGATGATAAAAGCAAGAATAAAAATATAAATTAATCTACAGTACAGGAAGAAAAAACTCAATGGTTACTGCTTTACCAATTGGTCTATGTACAAAATTCCCAATCGAGTATACAAGAATAAAAGGGATAAATAAAAGCACTGGTTGATCAAAATATTGGACGGACAGCAGTCTGCTGATGACCTTCTCAATCTCAGCTCACAGTTTGTGATCTCACATGCCAAGCAACTTCAACATTTTGAAACTCCAGATAAAGGGTGGCCATGAATGTGCAGATTTTCAGCAGTTTATGAAACTGCATTATTCACAACAAATGGTAAAGCGGGATAGTTCATTGTAAGCATTCCGCAGCCTGGTTGCAAATGGGGCACTGTTTAGAATCGGTGCTGGACACCCCCCATCTATGAGTAAAACATGCTAATTAATGAAAGAGTGCCTAGCCTCTGTTTGATATACAAACGTCTAGTTGTGGTAGGGAAGATGTAATCCAGGAACTCTTCAAATTACAGCTCACATTTCATTGCCAAGTAGGTGGTTGTCAAACTGGAGTCACTTTTATCTGCTTCCATTCACAGAACCATAATCTTTCTTCCACAATTTTAAACAAAATATAGTTGCTATAAGAGTTGCTGTGCCAGAGGTCTCTCATACCTAGAGTTGTCAAAGAAGTCTTGATATACCCTGACCATAGAATCTTATACATAGCTGGAATTGCCAGCATGTCACTCCCACCTCCTTTGTATCGGTCAGGTTTTTCTATTAACCACATATGGAGCCAATAGAGAATAGGTAGCAATGTAATGTGCCCAACTGTTGGTTTTAAAGGTAGATCAAATCTCAGTGGTCTTAAAGAGGAGCTTTTAGTGAGTCTCATGAAAGATCTTACAAAGTTGTTTTCAGGAACTCACTCCCTCCCACCTCTGGGAATCAGTGTTGCTCTGCTCTATGATTTCAGACCCATACATTGCAGCGCTAAATGCCTGAGCTCTGTAGGAACTGGGTGGAAGCCTGATTGGCAAACAAACCTAGATATGGCACCTACCTATGTTTCAACAGAAATACACAATTTTAGATTTGTGAGGACCATAGTTGAGAACCGGAAAGCCTGGCACCAAGTTAATCAAATTCAAACATAGATAGGTCTTGCCCTGTGTCAGTTTACCCTAAATGCTAATGTAGATTTGTAGTCCTAAACTTCGTTTTGAGTATATTAATCTCTTGACCATAAGTAGTGCAGAAAAAGTGAATCTCTTTAGGAGGGTCTCTATCCCTCAAGGTGTTTTGGAGACTAAAAGATATCATCTGCAAATAAGAGGTCAGGTGTTTTCAGACCAGCTAAAATAGGTTCTCTCTTAAGGGATTTCCATTGATAGCCATAAGCACTAAATAGGTCCGCTCACATGCGGGGATCCTGGAGCACTTTTCCATAGTATAACTTCGTAAGTGTAGATGTTCGCCATTCTTCGGAAAGGTCTGCAGAATCACTTAAGAGGAAACATTAGGCAGTCTATAGGAATAGGCTACAACGGCCAAATTCTTCAGATTATACAAAAAAAGGGTCAACAAAAGCATAAATATATATAATAATGTAATGCTAATACTGTGTAAAAACAGCTTAAATCTCTTTCACAAACCCTTTTTTGCAAACGTAGAGACATGAAGGATAGCAGGACTTTGTAGCCTCATAGACTGTCATTATGTGAGTTTAAAAGAGCATCCGTGTCTTTCTACCAGTATCTGATTATGCCCAGCAGATGGCAGTTGTTTCAGTTCTTCTTTCTAGCTCCTGGTGACAGGATTATTGGAGCACTAAGCTCGGCACTTGTTTCAGTTCTTCTTTCTAGCTCCTGCTGACAGGATTATTGGAGCACTAAGCTCGGCCTTTTTAGCTTTTTATCTTCAAAAATCATCAGTGGATTTTTGTGACAACAACTTCATTCAACGTTTTTCATCTCTCCCTTACATTTTCTGACTTTTCCTGACAGAAAGTCGTGCTATTTTGTCAAATAGAATGCCTTCTCTATTTGACAAGTGCTGGTCTGTGCAAGAAAGAAGGCCAAGTCTGACCCTTATGAAGTCTGTATTATTTGCCTTCCAAAAAGCCATGTTCCTGGCAAATGGCTTCAGGAGGTTTTCAAAGCGCACTCTCATAAAGAGAGAAGATTTGCCTCCATGGAGTAGAAAAGCAATGCATGAGGCAGGCGCAGCCCGAAGGTGGGACATCAGTGCGGAGAGAGGGTCAGCCCTCTACCAGGGCTCTACCATCTGCCTCTGAGGACCCAGGCGTGAAAGGTCAAAAAAGAGGCATTCAGGCCAAAACCAACATTGTTCCAGGTCGACGTTGAGACAAGGTACTGCACCTATTTGTTCTCTGTGGAGGGCTGGGTTGACTTCGAAGAAGAGGCAAAGGTCGACACTAAGACAGGATAGGTCGGGGTCAGAGACTCTTACACCGTCGACATGTAAAAGAAAGTTGATATCGACGAGCGTGTCGACGTTGAAGGAGAGAGATCTATCAACATCGAGGAGTGTGTCAAAGTCAAGGCATAGGAGGAGGTCAAGAAGTGTATCAATGTTGAGACATCACAACATGAGGAAAGAATGAAGCGGAGATGCATTTCTACTTCTCCTGACATCGAATACTAGAGTCAACTCTCCTTGCTCACCAATATTGTTGCCAGATCCTCCTACTCCTCCGCCACCATCCCCTACTCCACCTCCATCACCATCACCTACACTTCTGACACCTCATCCACCTGTACCAGTTCTTCCTGTGGCGGCCCTTAATCGAGGCCTAGAATTTCTCCATGCAGATCGCATTCAAGGACCTGTCATAATTTGTGCCATTCCAGAAGCCACAGATCTCAGCATTCTTTGTCCTGTCCATCTTCAAGGCACTTTTGTCCTCACCATTATTCTTCTAGATCATGATCAAGATCATGCACAAGATCTAGACATCATTATCATTATTCCACTCCCACAGGAAGATATTCACCAACACTATCAGACTCGCCACCACTGCAAATCTCTCAGGTAGATGATATCACCACTTTCCAAGAGGTTCTGAGGAGAGGGGCTACGAAGCTTAACATACCACTGTCCATCCCACGTTGGCTATATTTGAGATGCTTCTGTATCAATCTGCGTCTATGCCTCTCTTTCCATTGGTGCTGGGCCTCTTAGGACCATCAAAGGAGCTATTCTTGACTCCAGTATCAGCTACGTCTGCTCCATGCAGGCTACAGAAGAAAATATAAACTCTCTGAGTAGGATCCTCTCTTTCTTCGCTCCGACCCACCTCCACAATCTTTGGTCATTTTAGTGGCCAAGTAATATCACGCAACTACTCCTTCGTCTTCTGTACCACCGGACAAGGAGAACAAGAAGCTGGACTCAGTGGTCTCAAGATATGCAGTACAGCTGCAACCACTATGAAGGCAACAAGTGCATCAACTCTTTTGGGAGGATGCAACAGGGCTTTGTGGGACTCCATACAGAAGTTTACAGATGATATTCACACAAAAAGGAGGATTTCCTAGAGCTCGTCAATGAGCTGATGATGGGCTCCAGTCAGATCATCAGTGCCGCAGCTGATTCCTCATTGCTAGCAACACATTGTGCAGGCACTACTGGCTTCGACTCAAGGCCATCAAACATGAGTCACAGCAAAGAATCCTGAATCTGCCATTCTCAGGATCCACACTGTCTGCCAGGCATATATGATTAAATGGTTCACATGAAATCCGAAATGGAAACCCTTGAGGCAGTTGGCCTGGAAAGGCAAAACGAACAAAGAAGGCATTACAAACCCTACCAGTGTCATTTTTACTCCCAGAGGGTTCAAACCCCTCACTGGTATCAAGGTCGCCAGCAATTCCATCAGCGGAGGCCTTGCCGGCAACAGCTGCAAAAATAACCTGCAGGTAGAAAGACCCAATAACCTGCTGAAGAGGGAAAGCCCACAGCAGGCTCAAAGCCAAGAATCTTTCCTCCCCTCCCTTCTGTTTCCCCCTCCATTATGGGGAAGCATTTTGCTTTTTCTGGCAGTGTGGCAAAACATCACAAAAGACACCTGGATACTCTATATTGATAGGAATAGGTGTTGTCTTGATTTCACAAGTTTTCCACCGACTATACCACCAAGGCCATCCAATCAAAATCTGCAGATGCTCTGATCGTAACATTTTTCACGAGAAGCAGGCAGTAGAGACTGTTCCTCTCAAACAGAGGGGAACAGGCGTTTACTCTCAGTAGTTTCTGGTAACGAAGAAAGGTCTAAAAATGAGTTCAGACCCATTCTCAGCTTGAAACTGATAAACAAGTGGATTTGGCAAGAGCAGTTTTGAATGCAGTCACTGCGTCAGATCTATCCCCGGTTGCACCAGGGAGACTGGCTGTGCTAGATAGACCTTCAGGATGGGGTAATTCCAAATACCAATAGCCAAGAAGCATTGCAAGTTCTTGAGGTTTGTGGTGGGTCAAGAGTATTATTAATACAAAGTGCTTCCATTTGGCCTCAAGTCAGCACCCAGTACTTTCTCAAAGTGCATGACTGTGGTAGCTGCCCACCTAAGGAAACTTTGAATCTTCATCTACCCCTACCTAGACGATTGGCTCATCAAGGCATTGACTCCTCAGGTAGCTCGTCTTCACTACAAGTGGACAAGCGAGGTCCTTAAAAGATTAGGGATCCATATCTACTATGCCAAGCCAACGTCTTCTGCAGTTCAGATGCTGCATTATTTGGGGGCCTCCATCGACACCAGTCAAGCAAGAGTGTGTCCTGCGGAGGAGAGACTGTTATCAATCCATCAGAAGTGTCACTCTCATAAAAACCTCGCATCCCATGGTAACAGCAGTGTCATCTCTCCTTGGCTCAGTGGTTTCATGCATCTTCCTAACTCCAAATGCCCATCTCCATATGTGTCCTCTTCAAGTATGTCTCGAGGATCACTGAAACCAACGCACGGGCAATTGGGAGGACAGGATCAAACTCTCCCCTCTTGCAATGCAGTCTCTGAAATGGTGGTGCTCTCTGAAGAATCTGCTTCAAGGGATGCCCTTTCATCAGGATGTTCCCTCCCAGACCGTAGTAACATATGCCTCGTTCCTAGGATGGGGAGCGCACATAGATCACATTCAAACCCAAGGAACATGGTCTCAGAAATGACATAAGCACATCAATCTCATCAAACTCTGTACAGTTCGCCTGGTGCTGAAACCTTCTTTTCATAATACACAACCAGATTTCTGCTTGCTCAGACAGACAGCATAACACACATGTACTACTTCAACAAGCATGAGGGAACAAGGTCTATGCCTCTTTCCCATGAGGCCCAAACAATCAGGAAGTGGCTCATTGCCAGAGACCTGAAGACCACACCAGGTTATCTCCCAGGTGTCCAAAATGTGCAAGCAGACTTCCTGAGCAGAGTCCTGCAGGATAATCACAAATGGGTCCTTCACGACAGCATTGTCATACATCTTCAAGATGTGGGGTGCTCCTCACATTAATTTGTTCGCCACTGCAGAAAACGAAAAATGCCTGGCTTCTCCTTCAGGTTCTTCCAACCAGGGGCACTGGGAAATGCCCTGTGGATTGACTGGTCTGGCAAATTTCTTTACCTCTTTCCTCTGACCCCTGATCCTGTCAGTCCTCATCAAGCTGTCCTACTCAAGAGCTAGAATTATCTTGATTGGTCTGGAGTGGCCAAGTCAGTGGTGGGTCATGGACTTTCCTCACCACTCAGAGCGTCCACATCTCATGCTGCCATGCAGACCGGATCTTCTAATGAAATTCGGAGACCAAATGGTTCCCCCCAATCTCTCCTTCTTGAATTTGGCAGCAGGGCCCCTGAACAAGTTCAGTATGGACACTTGAACCTGCTGCAAGACTGTATCGACATCCTCAAGGATACTAAATTGTCATCAACTGATTCAGCCTACTCTTTCAAATGGAATTGATTTTGCATTTTTGTGTTCTAACAAGAACGTGGACCCAACAACCTGCCAGAAAGGTGTCATTCTCCCTTACTTACTCTATTTGGCAAGATCTGGCTTGGCTTACAGTTCTCTTCCATTAAGGTTCATTTGGCACCTCTTACTGGCTACGGAAAATGCCCTTCACAAACCTCTTTTTTTCAAAGTCCCAGCCATAAAAGACTTTGTAGAGGGGTTAAAAAGGTTTTTCCTTCTGTAATGTGTCCATCTGTTCCTTGGGGGCTCTCACGCCTCATGCAGACTCCTTTTTAGCCCATTTATAAATCATCCGTACAACATCTCTCGTGGAAAACTGTTTCCTCATGGCAATCATATCAGCAAGTAGGGATAGTAAAATCCATGTGTTGTATGCTCATGAACCTTACAGCGTTTTCCTTTCCAATAAAGTAGTGATGAGGACTTTTCTGAAATTCCTTCCAATAGAGATTTCCAATTTTTACATCAATCAGACAATAAATAACCTTACCATCCTTCTTTCAGCATACTTCCACACTGGCTGAAAGAACGCTCCATTCCCCTGAGCTGAGGCAAGTCTTAAAGTTTTTTCTAGACAAAACACCAGACGTACGAAGGTCAGACAATTGTTTGTTAATTACAGTCCAGTCTGCACAAGCCTAGCTACTTTTAAACAATTCATCTTTCAAAGGATAGTGTCCTGCATCCTTTTATGCCACCAGAAATCCAACAAGACCATATCGGCTAGACCTAAGGTACATTCTACCAGGGGCATAGCCGCTACAACTCAGTTAATGAGAAATGGCCCTACAGCTGAAATGTGCAAAGCAGCTACATTGAGATCTGTTCACACCTTGACCAAACACTATTGCTTAGACTCAGATGCTAGAACAGATGCTCAAGTAGGACAAGCCTCCCTCAGAAATGTCTTTGCTTACGTTGCTAATTTAGCCCTTTCTCTCTCTTTTCCAACGCTCTTGGTGTGGATGGGCTTGCTACGCTATTCAGTGTTTATGACTATTAATGGAGATCCTCTAAGAGAGAAGGAATGGTTTCTTACCTGTAATCCCAGTTCTCTCTTAGGAGAATCTCCATTGAAGTCATAAGCAACCATCACGCCTCCCCAGAGGAGATGATACAGGTGATTATGGGACCTATCTACCACTGACACATCTCATCAAAAAGAACTGAAGCAACTGACACTTGCTGGCATGATGGGATATTGGTGGTCCCTGGGTCCTTAAATGCACAGATGTGGTTTTAAACTCACATGACAGCCTATAGAGCAACACTGTCCTGCCATCCCTCATGTCTCTACTTAAAAAAGGATTTGTGAAAGAGAATTAAGCTGTTTTATAAGGAATTATCATTAAATAATATATGTGTATGGGTTTGTTGACCCTATTTTAAGTATAAGCTTAAAAATGTAGCTATTGTAGCCTGTTCCTATAACCTGCATAATGTTTCCTCTTAAGTGATTCAGCAGGCCTTCCTGAAGAAAGGTGAACTTATACACTTAAGAAGATATACTATGGAAAAGTGCTCGGGGATCCCCTCTTACGCTTGTGGAACTATTCAGTACATATGACTTCAGTGGACATTCTCCTAAGAGAGAACTGGGATTACAGGTAAGAAAACATTATTTACATGTTTATCCAATTGCTCAAATATTCCACACAGCCATTTATAAACAGTAAAGAAGGGGGGAAGGGGGCAACCATGGTGCAGACCTTTGCTGACCATTATGGATTCTGTTAATTCACCATCTAAGCCACATCACACCTATGTGAAATTAATTGTCTAAAAGACATATTATTACATTCAAGTGGGTGTAACACCAACCCCTTTAAAATCTCCCAAAGTATCACTTTCGAACCATAACAAAGGCTCCATTAGGTTGATAAGACTGCAAAGAGTCTACCCTAATAATGTCCACTGTCGTCCACCTAAGCATCAGAAAATAAAATACCTGATCCACTGTACCAGTCCTTGGTCTAAAGCCAGACTGAAAACGGCTAAGGAGCTAATTTTTTAGCATCCAGACTGGGACGTGTTGTATATATAGAACTTGTTTGCAGAAGATATTCTGTTAGTTGTCAATTAAGCTAATTGGATGGTAGTTACCAGGTATACTATGACTAAACTTCTTTTGAACTGGGATTATTTCCACACCTTTCCAAGTAGTAGGATCTGGAGCTCCAGCAGCTACGGCATTCCAAAGTGTGTTAGTAGCCCCAAACAGTGGGCTCAAATCGGGCCTTCTCAGCTCTCTGGGCACACACAGCCAAATAGGTATCATTCATTGACAATGTAAGGGTGTGTGTAGTACTAGATGTAAAAGAACCAACTTCAGGTGAAATGTTCCCATCTAGGGGCAGAAGAGGCTGAGCACTGCAGTTTCTAATTGTGGAGATCACCACACAAGTGCAGAGATCCCATCATGACTGCAGAGCCTCCACAGTGAGTGTCAAGGCTCTTTGTGACATAAGGCTCGAAATAACAGACCCTAGAGGTCATGTGGACGAAGTGAAAAAAGGCCTTCATGAACAAGTAAATGGCTGTGAACACATGCAACAATGGATGATCACAGTTGTGGAATAACGTCATTCTCCAAGAAATTTTGAGGGCCTAAAAATGTTATTGAGGTGAAAAAACATCCACATACGATGAATACCTACACACATCCAACACAACTTGAAAAAATTCTCCCAAGACCTCTTCAAAAGCATCCTCGACCAGCCTAGAACCAGTTAAACTGGACTGAACTCATAGAACTGCCCAACATCCAGGTGCAAAAAGAAGAACACAAGATATCCTGACTAGAATCCACTTTTTCAAACAAAACGAAGCTATCATGACACAAGCTCGAGAGGAGGCTCCATTTCCGTCAATGGAATGTTACTACAGCCGTTCCAAAATGTATCATCCATCACATTAGCAAAACGCAGATCAATTAGAACTGTTACAAAATGGCTGAGGACAAAGAAATACCATACAGATGGGGTCAAACAATTCTATTCGGAAAATAAACCAGAAATGGGGGCTCAATGGAGAACAACTGGAGAAAGTAGAAACTACAGGTACTTATGTCTCTCTTTCAAAATAATCTGAATTGCAAATCCCAAACTGATCAACATGAACTAAGAGCAAAAAAGGTTGCAGGGTTTTTAAAAAGGATGGTCTCTCCATTAGTTCACAAGTCTGTTGTTGCTCTCGGGGAGACCTATACATAAAAAATAACCAACCTTTTGCTGTATGGGTATGAGATAATGACTAGTAAAAATATAACACTTATCCAAATAACAGAAATTAGCATCTGGAAAAAGGCTTGGGTGACAGAGATGTTGCGTAAATAGCGCATTAAGGCTACAGCTGGGTTCAACTAACATTAGTTAGAAGCATCAGCAAAGATTATTGAGCTATTGGTTATGTCCCTCTAAAGCAGCAGAAAGGTCGCTGAGACAATTAATTAAGCAGCATCTACAGTCAAATAAGCCTGCTTCATGGGTGGAGAATCTACTTAAAATCATGGAAGAAGACCTAGGCATAGCCATCACTTCCAATTTAGGAGAAAGACGAGTATGCTAAAGTGAAAAAATGATAAAACATCTGTTCAGAGAATAATTTATTAGAAATGATTTAGATGCCTGCAGAAAAAAGATTTCAATTGTTACTGTTGGTCGCAAATTATCGCGCACTATTACAACACTAGTTAAAAGGTGTAAAATCCTGCTATATACAAATGTAGTTGCTGAAGATAAGACTGGGCTAAGTACCTTGTCTCATTAAAGGGAGAATGAACTGTTATAACCAGGAACAGAGAGCTCTGATTTGACTCTTTGTCCCTTCTGCCAAACTAGCATATTGACACTTTATCATTTGCACACCGTTTAGTTCTGATAAAAATGTTACTTCCTGTTTATAGAGACTTGCAGATCAGTCGTCTACAGGAATTGATGACATTTGTGATGAAACGTTGAAATATAATATTATGGCATCAACTGGGGACATTTTTAGAAATTGTGATGCAAAGGATGGTACAGCTGATATAGGAAAAAATACTATCAATAATTAAATTAGAGTGTGGCTGATTTAATATGTCAATACTTTGTGGCAATCAACCTTTCTAGGGAAAGTAACTATTTAATCAATGTTTGGTGAAAAATATTTTGGAATTTAATATGAAAGGTTTAGAGTAGTTGATATATAAAATCAACCTTCAGTAATTAACCTAAATTCCTTTTACTGTTGTATTCACTATGCACTTAACTACTGTTTTTGCACGGCTATTTAACTCCTTTCCTCTTTTTAGGGTCGAGCGCGCAAGCGCTCTTGCCTGTTAAAATCTGTCTGTGGGCTTTTAACCATGCCCACTCTTGGTATTTGTTCTTTGTTTTGCTTGTTTTAAATGCTTCATTTTTAGTGGTGCATTTTGTGAAATGTCCCTCCTTTGTGTGTTGAGCTCCCTCCCACGAAATTTCACTCAGTGAACATTTTTGTTGGCCATCACACTACGTCACACTTCCTCCTGTTACAGTGTGACGGCCCCTTCTCCGGTTTCAGTTTTCCTTTCATCCCAGCCGCGATCCTTTCTAGCCATTCACGCAGGGAGCCAATAATTCTCACGCTCATGGCAGCCTTGGTGCTTTGTACTGACTTGCTTCTGTCAGCTGTTTTACTTTTCATTTTCAATTTATGTGGCAAGAAATGTCCAGTTAAGAATTTACAATGCTAATAGCTCTAAGTCAAGCAAACACGAGACCCATTGCATTGAAAATACTTGTTGTAAAATTGTTACATTTATACCTCTTTTTCTCTTTGCTAGTATATTTGGTTTTATCTTTTGTTACCTATTAAGATTTACCTATTAAGATTTCACTTCCCCATAGTAAACATTTCCTTAGTGTCATATATTACCTCATTATAATTAAGTGCAGTACCATTATAATATGCTGTATTGTGTTATGACCTATTATATTAGAATGTCTGACATAGCAGAAGGTAAATAACCACTGCTGATTTTTAGTGAAATTTTATTGACTAAGGATCTGGTGAGTTGATATTTTAGCATATTTTATGTTTAACAGATTTTTAGGCATGTGTTACAGTTGTTAATATTCTTAAAAAGTGTACTTTATCATTCATTTTAATGGTATTGTATCTTATGTTTAACAATTTGAAAGTGTGTGTTTTACCTTGTCGGCATAATCGCAAACAAATAAATAAACTTGAAACTTAAAACTCATCTCAGGCTGTTCAAAACCCTCTCCACCAAGTCAAAATTGAGCTGGACCTTTGGGCCTGGCCAAGAGTCTCTTGACTGGTGGCAGTGACGAACCCTGAAAGGACAACTAAAGACTAATGGGGTCGGGAGGCAGGGCCCATGTGGGGTTCTGTGTACACTTATAAAGATGGCCAATACACTCCATGCTGACTTTCAGGTAGGGGTGGTGTAAATTGCATAATTCCATGTTGTGTAATCATATGAAATTACCTCAGAATTCTACAAGAATATGCAGCATTACGGAAGAAGAGTAATTCTATGTTTAGTGCAAAATGGATACAAGGATGCTAAGAAATAGCTCTAAATGCAAAAGAACATAAATAGCAAGAGCAAATGTGCTCCTGAGGGAGGATTTACCTTAACTTACTCCCGGCATTTAGCACTATTTTATCAGCATAAAATGTGCTCCTCATAGGATTTACCCCTAACTTACTCCCGGCATTTAGTACTATTTTATTAGCATAAAATGCACCCTTGCTTTCAAAATGGATGCAAGGATGCATTTTGCAGCAAGATATAGTGCTAAATGAATCAAAACACGAATAGCGAGCCTACGTAGAGTTTTGTGGTCCCTGAATGTGCTCTTATGGTAGGATTTATTTTCTCCCAAATTACTCTGTTTTATGCAAGCAGAATTATTTCTGTCATTGTAGAAAGTTGGCTCTGTATGTACTATTTCAAAGTAAGAAATAGCATGCACAGAGTCCAAGGGTTCCCCATAGAGGTAAGATAGTGGCAAAAAGAGATAATTCTAATGCTCTATTTTGTGGTAGTGTGGTCGAGCAGTAGGCTTATCAGTGGGTAGTGTTAAGCATTTGTTGTACACACACAGGCAATAAAAGAGGAACACACACTCAGAGACAATTCCAGGTCAATAGGTTTTTGTATAGAAAAATATATTTTCTTAGTTTATTTTAAGAACCACAGGTTCAAGATGTACAACCAATACTTTAAATGAAAGGTACTTCACTTAGGAACTTTAGGAACTTTGAATTAGCAAAATAGCATATACAGTTTTCACACAAATGGCATGTAGCTATTTTAAAACTAGACACTTCGTGCAATTTTCAACAGTTCCTGGGGGGTTAAGTGTTTGTTAGTTTTTGCAGGTAAGTAAACCACCTAAGGGGTTCAAAGTTGGGTCCAAGGTAGCCCACCGTTGGGGGTTCAGGGCAACCCCAAAGTTACCACACCAGCAGCTCAGGGCCGGTCAGGTGCAGAGGTCAAGTGGTGCCCAAAACGCATAGGCTTCAATGGAGAAGGGGGTGCCCCGGTTCCAGTCTGCCAGCAGGTAAGTACCCGCGTCTTCGGAGGGCAGACCAGGGTGGTTTTGTAGGGCACCGGGGGGGACACAAGTCAGCACAAAAAGTACACCGTCAGCGGCACGGGGCGGCCGGGTGCAGTGTGCAAACAGGCGTCGGGTTCGCAATAGATTTCAATGGGAGACCAAGGGGTCTCTTCAGCGATGCAGGCAGGCAAGGGGGGGGGGGCTCCTCGGGGTAGCCACCACCTGGGCACGGGAGAGGGCCACCTGGGGGTCGCTCCTGCACTGAAGGTCGGATCCTTCAGGTCCTGGGGGCTGCGGATGCAGTGTCTTTACCAGGTGTCGGGTCTTTGAAGCAGGCAGTTGCGGTCAGGGGGAGCCTCGGGATTCCCTCTGCAGGCGTCGCTGTGGGGCCTCAGGGGGGTGAACTCTGGCTACTCACGGTCTCGTAGTCGCCAGGGAGTCCTCCCTGTGGTGTTTGTTCTCCACAAGTCGAGCCGGGGGCGTCGGTTGCAGAGTGCAAAGTCTCACTCTTCCGGCATGAAATGTGTGTTGTTTCAAAGTTGCTTCTTTGTTGCAAAGTTGCAGTCTTTGTGGAACAGAGCCGCTGTCCTCGGGAGTTCTTGGTCCTTCTAGATGCAGGGCAGTCCTCTGAGGCTTCAGAGGTCGCTGGTCCCTGTGGAACGCATCGCTGGAGCAGTGTCTTTAGAAGTGGGGAGACAGGCCGGTAGAGCTGGGGCCAAAGCAGTTGGTGTCTCCGTCTTCTCTGCAGGTTTTTCAGGAATCTATCTTGCTGTGTTCTGGGAGCCCCTAAATACTGAATTTAGGGGTGTGTTTAGGTCTGGGGGGTTAGTAGCCAATGGCTACTAACCCTGAGGGTGGCTACACCCTTTTTGTGCCTTCTCCCTGAGGGGAGGGGGGCACATTCCTATCCCTATTGGGGGATTTCTAAAAGTCAGAGTCACCTCAGCTCAGGACACCTTAGGGGCTGTCCTGACTGGCCAGTGACTCCTCCTTGTTTTTCTCATTATCTCCTCCGGCCTTGCCGCCAAAAGTGGGGCCATGGCCGGAGGGGGCGGGCAACTCCACTAGCTGAAGTGCCCTGGGGTGCTGTAACAAAGGGGGTGAGCGAGCCTTTGAGGCTCACCGCCAGGTGTTACAGTTCCTGCAGGGGGAGGTGAGAAGCAAACCCAGTACAGGATTTGTTACTAGCCACAGAGTGACAAAGGCACTCTCCCCATGTGGCCAGCAACATGTCTGGCGTGTGGCAGGCTGCTAAAACTATTCAGCCTACATCGGTTAAGGTTTCTCTGGGCTGTATGTTACAATAAAATGTACACTGGCATCAGTGTGCATTTATTGTGCTGAGAAGTTTGATACCAAACTTCACAGTTTTCAGTGTAGCCATTATGGTGCTGTGGAGTTCGTGCATGACAGACTCCCAGACCATATACTCTTATGGCTACCCTGCACTTACAATGTCTAAGGTTTTGCTTAGACGCTGTAGGGGCATAGTGCTCATGCACTTATGCCCTCACCTATGGTATAGGGCACCCTGCCTTAGGGCTGTAAGGCCTGCTAGAGGGGTGACTTATCTATACCTATAGGCAGTGTGAGGTTGGCATGGCACCCTGAGGGGAGTGCCATGTCGACTTAGTCTTTTTATCTCCACTAGCACACACAAGCTGGCAAGCAGTGTGTCTGTGCTGAGTGAGGGGTCCCCAGGGTGGCATAAGACATGCTGCAGCCCTTAGAGACCTTCCCTGGCATCAGGGCCCTTGGTACCAGAGGTACCAGTTACAAGGGACTTACCTGGATGCCAGGGTGTGCCAATTGTGGAAACAAAAGTACAGGTTAGGGAAAGAACACTGGTGCTGGGGCCTGGTTAGCAGGCCTCAGCACACTTTCAAATCATAACTTGGCATCAGCAAAGGCAAAAAGAGTCAGGGGGTAACCATGCCAAGGAGGCATTTCCTTACAGTTATTATTTGTAATTCAGCATCAAATAGTATTGCAGAAGTACCGAAATTACTCAGATTTCTCTGACGTAATTAAAATTCCACCCAGGCCCATTTTCATCCAACATGAAAACAGAAAAGATGGGATAAGGAAAAGAGGCACCACAACTCACTTGCTGTGCTGGAGGTAAATGATCATGCACATACACTACAGTGCACAATTCTAAATATTTGATCTGATTACACTGTTCCTACCTCACACCTTCCTACCATGTTGTGCTGGTTTGGTACATACTACCACCAAATCTCACTCTAGGACGAGATGGGTCAGCGCACTTTGTCACCACACCCACATTCCCAATAAACATATGCATCACACCCAAGACTCCTTATGGCTCACTTATGAAGTTCAGGAGCTGAATAACCCGACAGAGTTCATGGGCATATTGGGAGAACTTGGGAAATTGAAGGCAGATAGCTGTTTCTTGTAAGAGATGCACCTTTTAGAGACAGGTCAGCATAGCTTGCATTCTAGCTACTTTTCCACACAGTGATATTTGTCGACCACAACCAAGAATACCAGAGTCACCATTCTGTTTTTAGACCAAGCATAGATATGTGAAGAGGGAGATCAAAATCGACAAATAGAGCAGATGGCTGAAACTTGTGGGTGAATAGGGGAACCAGCCACTCATGATAGCAACCATGTGTGCACACAGTACAGGGCAAGAAGCAATCCTAGTCCTAAAAATCCAAAACATAATCTGGATTTAAGAACACCTTATCATAGATGGATGACACATCAATTGCGTGACACACCTCCAACAGTCCACAAAGGGACCACTGGTCTTTTAGCAGTTGGTAGTACCACACTCAGTGAGGTAGGCTTAATTGGCTCATGGCGTCACTGACATGTGATGCAGATAGACTACTTCAACTTCTCAGCAGCACACCAACTCCACATTTGCATTGACCATATCTTAACTGAATAAAGACTGGTGCACCTTACCTGAGACGTAGTTCAAAGACTCAGAACAAAATGAGACCATGACCCAATATAACTGGTGCTCGATTGGCCTGAGGCAACAGGCACAAAGATGGGTGGCTCCTAGCACTGTATCAGTGGACACAAAAAAAACATTTGAGAGGGCAGACTAGAGTAAAATGTTTGTGAGATTACATAGTGCAAGGATTGGCAACAGTTTCAGAGGCACTGTATATCTCCCGGGGCAGAATACAAGGAAATGGCAAGACAACACTACCTGTGGAGATACAAAGAGGCACTAGACGAAGTGTCCTCTCTCCTCGACGCCCTTTGCCCTGTATCTATAGCATTTGTTGCAAAACATAAGAGAGCACCATCCCATTTATGGTCTCAACTTTCACCAAGATACATTCAAGGTATCTGCCTTTGCTGATGACATATTTTTATTGCTTACTGAGTCTAAGCAATTAGTATATCTCCCTCATAGCTAGATTAATGAAAGAGGCCTGGAATGTTTAGTGAGACAACAAAATATTACCACTGTCCCATCTCCTCTGATACCCATTTTTGAGAACTTAAACTTTATCTCAGGTTATCGCATAACAGGTGAGCCCCACATGTTTTAAAACATAAAGACAACCTGCAGTATCCCAGAAGGCGAGCGGTACGATTTCTTCCAGAGAAGGTAATAGGTTACACAGCCCCATATAAGAGAAGGAATGATAAGACAAATGAAGAACTTCAAAAGAATCCTCCAATCACTAACAAACACATGACACTTAGAGTCTCAAATGTATGTGCTCCTCTTTATCACTTCAGTTGAACTTTGCATATTCGGGAGCAGTAAGGGAAAGAATTGAAAACTCTCCTCTTCCTCAAACAGTGGGGCAACATTTTGAAACGGGAAAACATTTTTGCTCACCATTCCCAAGAACAATAAACTCAATACAAAATTGTATATTGGTGGCACTATACACTGATGCCTCCCCCCGCCCCCCTCACACCCCGACCAGCATGTCATATGTAGAATATGGTTAGCAACCTGTTGGCTACAGTGTGGGTAGGAGGGTCCAATTTGTATTAGACAACCAGAAATATACACTACCAAATCTACAGGCATAAATAAAGCTGGAATGTGGGCGTGGAGTGTGATCTAAACAGGCTGACCTTCAAAAGTCGGAGTCACTGATGGCATAGAGGGTGGTAGATTGGGGAGGGAGGAAAGTTGCTGTCTGAATATTCAATATGGGGATACATGTCTAAAATTTTGCAACTTTGAAACCCAGTAAAAATATATTGTACATTGTCTTTAATGTCTTGGAACATAGCCGGTCTGGATAAGAAATTGGCCGATCCAGAAGGGGTCACTTATATTAAAGATACAGATATCTGCCTGTTCCAGGAAACTTGGGCAGAGGGTGTCAATAATATAGATGGATCCCTTTCATTTTGTGTTCCTGCCCTACCTCCAGAGAAGGGACGGGGTTGTGCCAAAGGCGGGTTGTTGTTGCTTTTAAATAAGAAATTGCAATCTGACTTTTTGTCATTGGACATTGATTCCGTTGATCTAATGGGGGTAGAAATCAAGTTTAAACAGGATTTTACAATTGTTATTGTTAATGTTTACATTCAATCAGTCTCACGAGGTTCTGAGTCACAGACTCTGGTTTTATTGTCTGATTTTTTGGAAAGTCTCCAACCTTCCATTGTTTTAATTATTGACGGTGACATGAACTGCACCTTTGAACCCTCCTCCTTGCTCAGTGGTTTAACCGATGAAGAAGACGAGCTATGGGAGATACCACAGTTAACCAGCACTCGGTTCTCCACACGCTTCCGAGTGGCCTCACAACCGGCCACATTATGCTTAAAATATATGGTCTGAGGGCCTACAATGGCAGAACACCTTCTGACTTAAATACTGCGCTGACTTTTAAAAGGGGTATGTCTATAAGTACTATTGATTACCTTCTTGTGGATGTTAGGTTGTGGCCTCACCTGAGGGACATGATAGTGGAAGTGAGATGCAAACGCGATCATTTTCCACTGCTTCTCACTTTGTCCGGGTAGATGTTTAGGAGGACACTAAATAATCTATATACAGTGGTCCCATTACCATGCTGGAATAACAACTTTACAAAGGTTGCCTGACCCAAAGTGAAGTCCAACCCCCATTTGTTAAGAGGGATCTACCAAGTTTTTTTTAGACAATCTGGTGGTGTATGAGGATCAGGCTGTTGATAACATCCCAATTCTCCACATACATGACAGTTTGGCCAAACAACTGCAGAGGTTTTTTTTGTAAAAAGGGAGGGCCTACACCGAGTGGAGGGAAAATGGTCCGTAAGTGATGGTTTGATAAGAGCTGCTCAAGGGCAAAGTCTGGGTTAAAAGCAGTGGTTATCTCAGGCCCCCAGGGGGAGGTCCAACAAGCTAGACGCATATATAAAGACACCATAACACAAGCAAAAAGGCTGTGGGAGGACCATTTGTGGCAGGAATTATTATATGCCTCAAGATCAAATAATAATAAGTACTTTTGGGAACTTTTGACCAAAAGACAAAATGGTGGCAGGAATTCTCCTGATAACTATATACAACCTGAAAGCTGGGTGGAGCATTGTTCTAGCCTTTATGCTCTGTCAGCAGATCTGATGGCATATGATGAAGATTATTCCCAAACAGCAAGGCCAAATTTCAGTTCTAGTTTGCCTCTATCTGGGGGAGGGGGGGGGGGGGGTTCCCCCGCCACTGATGATTGTATTTTCTTCTCTATGGAAGAAACTCTTGACGCTATTAATTCCCTAAAACCCGGTAAAGCACCTGGGACGGATAAGCTCCCAGGAGATCTTTATAAATCAGAACCAAATATATGGTCCTCGTACATAAATGCAATCTCAAATAGTATAGCTGCAGGGGGGCAAATTCCTGACACATGGAAGGAGGCTGCAATTATACCAATTTAC
Source organism: Pleurodeles waltl (assembly GCF_031143425.1). Lineage (NCBI taxonomy): Eukaryota > Metazoa > Chordata > Amphibia > Caudata > Salamandridae > Pleurodeles > Pleurodeles waltl. The sequence continues at coordinate 192,265,807 of NC_090439.1, forward strand.
AAAAAAGGTAATGCAAATCTTCCCACCAACTATAGACCTATTAGCCTCATTGACAACTTACAAAAGATTTTCGCTAAACAACTTTTACAGAGGCTAACTAGTTGAGTTGAAGATCACCAGATTCTTTCCCCACTCCAGGCAGGTTTTCGTTTGAAAACAAGCACGGTGGACCAGGTCTTTAGGCTGGCTGTTCTGTATTGGAATCATGTAGTTCTTTCTAAACAGTGCCTATATGTTGCATTCATAGATCTACGATCTGCCTTTGACCTGGTCCCTAGAGCTAAACTGTGGGAAGTGTTAGGTAGATTGAGAGTTCCAGCCGACATACTACTCTTGTTAAAGCGACTTCATGAAAACACTTACGCACAAGTGAGATAGGGCAAGCAAGGTGAGCTGACTGAAAAAATCCCAATCAAAAGGGGAGTTTACCAAGGTTGCGTGTTGGCCCCCCTATTATTCACCCTTTTCATTAATGGGGTGGTGAAGGATATAATTACATGCCAGAATGATGCCCCTTCCTTGAACGCACAAAAAATCCCCATTCTTCTTTTTGCAGACGATTCACTTCTCATTTCAAAAACACCAAGGGGGTTTCAAACCCTTGTTGATAGATTTAATTCATTTTGTAAAGAACATGGGTTGGAGGTAAACGTCAGCAAAACCAAACTGATGGTGCTTTGCACAGGTCCCAGTAAAATATGTACTATCAACATTGATGGACTTCCTTTGAATAAGTTTAGCTCTATAGATTATTTGGGTGTTTGGCTAACCAGCAAACTATCCTGGGGGAATCAGATTATGAAGAGTGCGGGGCTGTTACAACATAGAGCTGCGTCCATATTGCGTTTTTATCAAAGCTCTACAACAAAAGCAGTATCTCCTGTGATTAAAATTTATATAGCTAAAGCACAGGGTGCAGCTCTGTATGGTATGGAAGTATGGGGATTTTGCAACTGCAGTAAATTATCAGTGGGCGAAAACAATTTTGTGAGGGCTCTAATTGCCTGCCCCCGCAGTACACCTTTGATTCCCTTTTTTTTTTTCACTTGGGGTTAAATCGAGTAGCTGACCTAGTTGTCTTAAGACCTCTTTTATATTGGATAAGGATATGGACTACTACCCCTGAACTGGACATATACAAGGTCTCACTACTCGACTTACTAAAAAGCCAGAATGCTGCCACAATTTTAAGGATTAGATACGTGTCCCATTGGTTTCGCTTGTTAGGACTGGGCGATTATTGGGAAAATCCTCACAACTTAGAGAGACGCCACAAAAATGTTATTAAATCAGTTTACTGGTCTTATGAAAGGGACAATTACATAATTTGTAAATCACATGGCAGCCTAACACATCTTTAGATTGATTTTAAATGGTTCCCGCAGTATGAATCGTATTTTGATATCATACCTGATTTGCAGGGCAAGGGCCTATATGCAAAATTTCGGTTTGGAACCTTGCCATTGTTGTCTTTAACTAGCAGTTGGGGCTGTCCACTTTTTCTGATATATGTCCTGTTTGTGGAGGTGCCCCAGAAACCGTTGAACATTTTATGTTTTTCTGTCCTGCTTATTTTACCCCACGTTCAAAATGGATCCGCAAAATCTACCGAGATATGGGGTTAAATAATCGTACTTCTGCAATAAGGATCCTAAAAAGTCATAGCTCTAATGACCTTATTCTTGCAGTTAGCAAGTTTTTAGTGGCAGCGTGGCACATACGTCGCTGTCTTTTAAAAAACAAGGACCTACAAAGTTGATCCGGATGAATTTTTTATGTGTAACTTGATTTTATTAACATGTATTAATGTTTTTATATTAGATTATTGATGATTGTATTTAATTGTGATTATTTATTGTACTGTGCTGCTTTGATGGTCAGTTGACCGAATAAAGCTTGATGTTGTATTTTGAAAACTAAGAATGGAATCCAAGGATATTTGTGTTTCCTATACATGATTATCAGTCTAGTCAGGAATGTATGAACAGGCAGGAGAGAAAAGAGAGTGACAAAGATTTCAAATCTAGGCTTAGCACAAAACTCTTCCATTTAAAAACGACCCCCCTGCTTTGCCCTGAGAAAGCAGTGCTCAGATGTTAGCTTTTGGTGGATCTGTCTAGCTCCCTCCTAAAGTCTGATGCCTGGAACTCGGGGCTGCATAAAGAGTATCCACCAAAGCCTACATTTCTTCTGATCGCCATCTGTCCAGTTTCACGATTTTAAAAGTGTTCCCTTTTCAGATACTAAAACAAATAATAAAACGAATACGAGTTCTGGGCTCGGGGTTAAGGAGCAAGCATCATTTATCAATAACATTTTTCCAGAACATTATTATTGTATTGTAAAGATGCAATACATCTTTCCATGTCTGTTTGGTAAAAGCCTGCGGTACATGCATACGTCTGTGATCTGTGCCCAGCACGCAGAGTTCAGTTTTTCATAGTGGCGAGGAGGAGCTTCTAAAGGCAGTCCACGTGCGAACAAAAAAGTCCTCCTATTACCATGATTATGGAGAACATGAGCTGCCCTTGAGACAGCTTAGGATCCTTCAAACCAAGCACGATTGGTTTGGTACAATTGCTTACTTCCACACTTATAGTTACGTGGCTTATGAAATATTTATTCTCAGCACTCAAGAAACCTCGTGCATTTTGTGAACTTATCAGTCAGATTAGCTTTTGGTTGTTTGAGCATCGGGCAGAGACGACTCGTTTCTATTTTTTAAAGTACAGAGCTCTTACTATTATTACATATCTATCAAGTATTTTAACTGCTGAACTTGAAAATAAGGATTTGATCAAAATCTATGCACAATCTACACATATTTGATTCATTTAGGGCGCATGATGACAATCATGTTGGTGCTCATTCACCAGTCTGTTTACTTTTCGAAATCAGTTGCCTTGTACCCCGGCACTATTTAGTGCACTCTGCTGTTCGTGGCCAACGCCATTTCAATAAAAGGATCACACTGATCAGCTTGACTATATATGTGTATTTTAAAATTCAGAATTTTAAAGTATTTCACCAAGTGTTTTGTGTCTAATTTTGGAAAGTCAGCACACTGTCACTCTTAAACTTTGTTCTAGTATCTGAGGTCCTATTATGTGACAATGTTCCTCCTTTTTTAGTTGATGTATTTATTTGACCAGAAACCTAAGTGATTCAATCGGAAATGCTATACACAACATCAGTTGCACAGTAAATAAGCAGTAAATATTTTTGAGTATGCACTTTTTAGGAAGATTTCAGATTGCATGGGTGGTGGATGTTTTACATATATTTGACCATATAAACATTTATTTGCATGTATTCGAATTAACAGGGCTAAGTTTAGTGCAGATGTAAGCAAGGTTTGTGAGATTAAGGGGCATATTTATACTCTGTTTGCGCCGGAACTGCGTCGTTTTTTTTTACGCAATTCCGATGCAAACCTAACTCCATATTTATACTTTGGCGTTAGACGCGTCTAGCGCCAAAGTCCATGGAGTTTGCGTCATTTTTTTGCGTGGACACCTACTTTGCGTTAATGATATGCAAAGTAGGCGTTCCCGTCTAAAAAATTGACTCCGAGGCATGTGCGCCGTATTTACACTCCCGGGCAAAAATCACGCCCGGGAGTGGGCGGGTCAAAAAAAATGATGTACGGCCGCTATTGCGCCGTTTTTTAGCGCCTGGACAAGGCAGGCGTTAAGGGACCTGTGGGCTCGGAAGGAGCCCAGAGGTGCCCTCCCATGCCCCCAGGGACACCCCCTGTCACCCTTGCCCACCCCAGGAGGACACCCAAGGCTGGAGGGACCCATCCCAGGGACATTAAGGTAAGTTCCGGTAAGTATATATTTTTTTTTTGTTGTGGCATAGGGGGGCCTGATTTGTGCCCCCCTACATGCCACTATGCCCAATGACGATGCCCAGGGGACAGAAGTCCCCTGGGCATGGCCATTGGGCAAGGGGGCATGACTCCTGTCTTTGCTAAGACAGGAGTCATTTCTATGGGGGTTGGGAGTCGAAAAAAATGGCGCAAATCGGGTTGAGGCGAAAAATTTGCCTCAGCCTGACTTGCCCCATTTTTTGGTGCCCAAGCTCCATATACCCCTACGCTGGCGCTGCCTGGTGTACGTCATTTTTTTCCACGCACACCAGGCAGCGGCGGCGGCTAACGCCGGCTAACGTCATTGATTAAATACGGCGCCCGCATGGCGCTTCAGAATGGCGTTAGCCGGCGCTAATTGTTTTGACGCAAAACTGTGTTAGCGCAGTTTTGCGTCAAAAAGTCTAAATATGGCCCTAAGTACTTAGCTTCTTGTAGGATGAGGTGTTCCTTAAGAGCAGTCTTGAAAGAAGTGAGCACAGAGAGTATATTTCAGCAGGATGGGATTTCCATGGCAGGGTTCATATTAAACAGAAGGGCAGATATGTTGATGCCTCACATAGAGGTTTGGGTATGACCAAGAGATTAACATTAGCCTTATGTAGGTTATGATTTAGCTTCTAGTGACTCTGGATCTAAGAAAAGTAGTTCCAGGTGGAGCCATGAGAGTTGAGTCACCCATTACCTAGAGTGACTGGTTTGCCCCCACAAAGTTGTGAGAATAGTCAAGTGTACGTCATTCAGGACATTGGCTGTATCCACCAAAACACAACAGAATATCTGTAAAGTTTTGAGTTTGATGTTTTTAATGTTTGTATTACTGAATCTTAGCATTTTAGACATCTACTCTTCTATGACAAGAGAATGGGGCCTCTAAATATAAAGGTTAGCCATCAGTTTACTCATTCATAAATTCTAAATGGCATTTTGTTATGGATACTAAACGAACAATTAAAAATGTTTCAAAGACCATGCACCTAGTTCAGTAATAGTTCCAGCAATGCAGGTGTCCTCTAGGCACCTTGAAGGCCCAAACAAAGTTTCCTGTTGAATATTGTAATCTGTAAACTCTGTGGATATGCAGACTAGAAGTGCTAAGGATAAATGTAGACATTTAGACGTTAGAATGTTTAAAGTTCACATAATCTGCTTCGCTTTGGATCTGTTTTGGTAGATATATGTCGTTTATCACACTCCAGGTGAAGGACTGTTTAGAGGATGCACACTAACCAGCAAAGTCAGAATATCAAAGGTGTTAAATATTGAAGGCAAAACATCAGAAAAATGTTGGCAGGTATTTAAGCCTAGATATGCTGTACCTAACACCACTTAAATATACCTACATGGTACATGTATCTTCAAAGTATGTAGATGTGGAGTTTGAAGAAGTAAATCTATGTATCCCCCATGCACATACCTTTTGATATTTTGTCTCTCAGTATTATACCTTCTGTACTCTTGTACCATAATATCCTTCATGTTCATACTAAGTAGAACAAACCTATTTAGGGATACCTGGCTAGCCAAGAGCGAATCTGTCCACCACTCTCTCCAACTCTCCTTGTGCCATCCTTAGCGTCTCAGGTGCAGATTTTGGGGAGGGTTGCAGTAGCCGCAGCATCCTGTTTTAGGACATCTCTTCCAGAATACATCATAGAGCTTGAAATCACCATCATTGGTAGAATAAGAATTTAATGTTTACCTTGTTAATGTGAACTTTCTCAACTTCTTTTGACTACATTATCAAATTATTAAGTTCAGCCACCCACAATATGATATAATTTTCTTTGTTATGTTCAATTGAGATCCTGAAATAGCTGCCAAATTATTCCATAATAACCTCTATTTGTAAGGAAGCTTTTTTATTTCTTTAGCAGATATGACAATATTGTCAGTGTCCAGCAGCAATCTGACTTCAAATTTATCACATCATATTTGGAAGATAGGGTTTCCTATCACTGCCCTACCTATGAAAGTATTTCAACGAAGGTAGACAAATTGATGCAGTGACTTTCTGCAAGTGTCTGCGGAAGCTGCCAGACATGCTTGTGCCTTTTCCTTTGGTTTATCCTTGCCATAGGTGTCTGTAGCTCTCCCGCTTCTGCATTAACCCCTCATTTTTTGTGTGCAGGCTTGAGACGTAGTGGTGTGAGGATGGCGTCTAGCAGATTGACCAATGCTGGGATGCAAAAGATAGAATATGCCTCACCACTGGAGTTGAGCGTAGTTTAGCTGAAGTGCTGTGCTAAAGTACTCAGCTGTGTTAATCTGAAACATCCACCGGCATTGCTGGGTAGGCTGAATTACTGGAAACTGTAAAAGTGGGCTCGGATTGAAGTGAGGTGAGGATGTAAGATGCAAGGGGCCATCCACCATCTAGAAAAGTGGCCCTGTTTGAGGGGTTATATTGGCAGGGTATACAGGTCAAAGGTTTAGTTCATTGCTTTACTGTTGCACAGCATTACCTTGATTGCAAACCTGTATATGAACTCAAAACTGGTCCCGCTGCCCTTCTGTTAGCTTCTACTACCCCTCGCCCACTTTGTGTGTTGTGCTTGACACATTTGTTATTGTGCAGCAGCCTTGAATAATGTTCCTTCATCATATTTCCTCATTTGCACTGGATCAACACAAAAGAGAAGCACAGGCAACAAGTGCTCTCAACCTGTTGTAGTGGTAGGCAGAAAGCCTTGGGGTCACTGCAGCTATACAAACTCTGGGAAATCACATGCAGAGCCATGATGAGCAGAGCATCATCAAGAAGAAGCCCAAATTGTTCCTGCATTCAGGATAAGACTATTTTATGAAAGACCAATTCTCACAATGTCAGGCAGCCCTAAGCTGCAACTACCTGTAAGTTCTGGGGCCAAATCTATAACGTCAGGTCAATCAAGGGTCACTTAATTTTTTAGTTTTCAACAAACATTTATATGCTCAGTGCTATAATGGCCACTGAGATTATACATGCAACATCAAATTTCATTCTATAAAACATTAGCTTTTAAGGCTCATTGTCAGAATTGCCTGACAAGCGTGGATGCTCAACCACTAAGCATAGCCAACATTGTGATAAGTGATCTTCAGTCCATTCTGTGTTTTGTTCTTACAGCAAAAGTTAGTCTTGCTCTTTCATGTTTCAGGGTGTGGCTCTAAATCACTCTCCTGCACCTCTATCCCAATCTTCCACAAATTCAGAAATTAAAATTTGTTTTAAACAATTCTTGGGCAGCATCTGGCATTGTCCTGGCTTACAGATAATTTTGAGTTACAAGTAGGCTTGTACATTGCTTAACTTAAAACAAAACTCTTCTGTTTTATGTACAGCACTTCCCATATGCTTAATCTTCTGCACTTCAATTTCAATTGTGCTTAGGTAGTTGATAAATGTACTCTTTCTGCAATGCACAGACCCTTGGTCGAATTTTAAGTATGCAGCCAATGATGGGGGATGTTACATTATTGCTAGATCACAGAAAACTAACACGAGCACATAAAAGGCCTGATTACCACCTTGGCAGAGGGGATTACTCTGTCACAAGTGTGACGGATATCCCCTCCACCATATTACAAGCCCCATAGGATATAATGGAGTTGTAACACGGAGAGCGGGATATCTGTCACGTTTGTGACAGAGTATCCCATCCACCAAGGTCATAATCAGGCCCAAAATCAAACTTTGTTGATAATGGTGTTGTGGCTCAGACTAACATCCTCTAACAAGCAGTAGAACTACCTCAGGAAATGCAATATCTACAGTAGGCAGAACCTCATTATGTAGAAAATTTCAACCCTCATAGCATAGTCTTCCGCAACTGAGGACAACAAAGACCAGAATTATTCAATCCTTTGTTCATCAGACCATACATTGGGCAATATCACAATAGCTCCAGAAAGTGCAGTCCCCACAGTTGGTGGCCTTATTTTAGTCTTCAAAAATCACAAATGGCTAAACAAGGTATTAAAATGTGAAATCAAAGGTATATTTTTGAATTCCTTTAGGCCCGCATGCCACAAGGATACTGCACCTCTAAGATACTTTCCTATGTTCTGCTGGCTTAACATACCTTGTCCGGCTAAAGAAACAAACTCTAGTGAAAACATTCTAGTATCATCATTAGCCATGGTCATACTCAAGCTCCAGGTCCTGTAAATGGTGTTTATCCCTCATCTTGCCCTAGCAGCATTGGAGACAATGAGAAAACCCACCCTTCACACAAATAACTGCTATTTCTTTGACTTCGCTGGCTTCTGGTTCCCATTCCATTGGAGCTACTTTGCAAATCCAAACAGAGTAACACATCCAATCCCCTGCATCCCCTTGTCCTTAAAAGCAGAAACAAAAAGCTTGGGGATCAAAACTCCAGTCCAGTGTATTTATATCAAGAAGCAAAATACTCTTCAGTAGTGACACTGAAGAAGCAGAATGTCGCTAACATACACAGTTATCTGATAAATTTGAGAAACTGATTTCCTTAATTAAGACTAAGCCTTCAAATCACACAACATATAGTTTACCATCATTCTCACTTCAAATGTCAGTGTAGTTTCTGATATGAAAAATACAAACACTCTTTCTCTGATCCCTTTCTCAAAATGCACGCTTGAATGATTCATGCAGCCGAAATGACATACTGATTTGGGACAATATCATTAAACATTTCCCATCTGCCCAGGGTATAGGAACTGATCAGAGGACATATTGAGTATATCGAGTTAATCCCTCAAAAGTGTGGGCATTAAAATTTGACACCAAAGTTATATGGTATTCAAAAAAAAAAGCAGTGATTTTACTAGCAAAGACCAGTAGCGTTAACATTTGGGTCATATCTCTTCTACTAATTTTACTGCCATAATATCCTCTTCCATTTGTTGTTCAGGATGTAAAAACTGTGAGTGTACAACAGAACAAGGTACCAGGCATAGGGCAGAAAATTGGCATCTAAGTTCTGAAAGGTATTCTGGGCACTGGCAATTATTCTATCCAAATGCATCTTAATCCAGCACAAGAATGAGGTTGATTAACTATAAATGTATAACCAAAATGAACTGAAGCTGGGTCGCAACTGTGATCACACCAGCATATGCCCCCCTGCTTTGACACAACCCTTTGAGTAGAATAAAACAGCTTTAAAGTTTTTATCAAGGAACATTGCTGGCCTAAACCAAATTTCAAGTGAGGCCGATTGCCTAGATGTCTTTGCAAATAACTGGAAAAATTATTTGCAAGAGTCTTGGGAAGATGGTGAAATTAATCAGAGTGGCTGTCAAGGTTTTCCTCACAAGTAGTAAAAATAATTGAAGACTCTTTGGTGTTTTGCCCAATTTTATTTTCATCACCTTGATGGGCATTTTCTGTAGTCTATCTCTGTCGTATGAGTCCAGCAATATATTAGTTGTCAAGTTCTCTGCCTGGTTCAAGACAAAAACAGATAAAACTTGGATTGTTGTAAACATATACATACACCTTGATAAGAAATGTAAAAAAGTTTTTATGAACTATCTACAATCTATATTGGAAAATTTGGGTGAAGATTTTCTGGATGCCACGTTCATTCTGTATTCTCAATATTTTGATATCAAACACCAATTATCAATATATAGATCAGCATAACCTTCTGTGGAAAATTCCCACCCCTGATATCCTCAAAACACTGGCATGATGGTGGCCAACTGTTATAATTTCTCCAATCTCTAGGACTGACGGCCATTACTGGCCATTTTGGTCACATCAGCCAATTAATTTTACACATATGTCTCAGCAGAGGCACACCCTCCTTGGTTACATATTTGTCCAATGGGATTGTGCGCTGATGTACCTTTAGCTCACAATGTGCTGATGATCAACAGTCTACATTATGTATATAACGGAATGTTCTGAAGTGTTTGGGCACTTGGTCCCTGCTGCTATTGGGGCTTGTGATGAATAAAAAGCTACACTTATTCAACGAATTGTGCAGTGTTATTGCTCACGAGGAGCTTCCTTAATTTGGCAAAAAGCTAATTTCTTTCATCCAAGCCTTTTACAACCCATGCATGCATATTTGAAGGCGTCATTCAGCTAGTAGCTTTGATACCTAAGACATTTTGACTTCAACAACTACAACATAAGATAATATTACCATGCGACTGGCAAAGAGCTACTTTCCTCTGGGAATTGTGTCCATGCAAGGTTTTACTAAAGTACAACATACTTTATATTTGGCAGTTGCTCTTGCGGGTGCCAGTCTTGCATGTTGTCTTCAGTGTGCCCACTGCGTACATGCTTGTGCTGTATCTTGAGCACGTCCATTGTGTTCATGCATTTGAGCACCAACATTCATTCCACTTGCATTTCCCTACGCATGCATCTCTCTGTTGTTTCCTTGTCAGGAGGTTTAACGCGTCACTGTGTCTTTGACGGAGATGCGTCACTGCGCATAGAGCAAGGCAATGCCATCTTATATTGGGAAATGTTGAGGGGGTGTCCATGCTTCTTAACGCTATTAGAGTTCATCACATTTGGAGATGCCATTCTGTTTTGGAATTTATTCGAAATGAGAAACATGGAATCATGTCTTTGGATTTCCACAAGTCACTTTACTCCACAAGTGTTTTTGTGTATAAATGACAACGGTGATATGAGGATATCTCATAGTAAATGGAAAATAAATATTTGTGTTTCAAAGTGGTACATAACTTTGGGAAGGATTTCCAATAGTATTTATGTCTGACTGTATTGACTTCTGCAGTATCTAGTGAGCTCATTGTTAAAGTATTCTAGAGACTGTGGTTTCCTCTCAGATTTTGGTACAATGCAAGGTGGAAGTGCTCCCCCATCTTTTTTGCAAACACCAGGTGAGTCTCCAATCAAGTGGAAAGCATGGTATAGGGCTTTTACAAAGTATCTAGGGGCTGTTGGTCGAAAAAGATATTGTCCTGAAATGAACAAATTCTTATTAGGGCACAGTTTAGGATTTCAAACCATCTATGAACAACTACCATCGTTGAATGATCTATCTGATGAGGAAAATGAATTAGATGAATATCAAGGAAGCAGTGAAGAAGTTGAAGAAACAGTTTCATGTTCATCCAAGTTTGCTAGTTATTAGATGCAAGTTTATCACACAAGGACAACACCAGGATGAATCTATTGATTTGTATGTGGCATTTTTGAGAATTTTAGCTTCTGTTTGTGAATTTGAAAAGAAGGTTCAGGAAACAATGCTCACAATGAAAAATCCTTGTCTTTCAGAAACCATTGATGTTGTTGAAAGTATTGAACTTTCCCAAAAAGCTTCACAGGTACTTGTTAAGAAGGATATGGAAGGGGTAAATGCTGCCTGAGACAGTACATGAATGCCAGTCAACATTTCTTTCAAAGCAAGTGTAATGAAACTAGAGAGGAAAAAAATATGTTTTTTAAACACAAAAACGTATGTTTAAGGCAGATGACATGCAATCAAATCCTGATCTAACAGTAAGAGATCCATGGGTGGAAAGGTTTAAGTCAGTGTTTGGTAATAAGATCGGGAAAATCAAGGGGCTTAAAAACGTGAATTGGATTCAGGATGGGGTCCTCCTGGTTAAACATAAACTTAGGAATGTACCATTTAGAACTAGGGAAAATCTATCTACTGAGTCTGTCAATTTTGTTTTTATAAATCTTTTCATTGCAAATTGTGCAACAAGAAGACAGAAGCAGAAAACAGTATTAAAACTTTGTAGCCTCAAGCCAGTCACATAATTGTAATTCCTCATCTGTAGATGGAATCCCTTGACTCCTTTCTCACCGTCCCTCATCCCCCCCCCAGTTCCACAAGATACATTAAATAGGGAAGTGCCCCCTGCGTTGGCCATTGCAACTGGTGTTCTCCATTGGGGCAGAGTTCACCTTTGAAGTTCATTACATTTGCCTCAAACCTTTGTCTATTTGCGGGGAGAGTCCTTGCCTTCATAAACTGTTCATTCTGCATTCATACACCATTTCATATCTCTTTGTCAGTCACACAGCTGCGGTGTCTGTGTCACTTTCCAAAGACATACAATGTTTCACTTGGCAACCATCACACCTAGTGTGAGCCAAATCTGATCCATTTTTGTAAGGTCAGAGTCATCCCAGACATTCAGGAGACACCATTTAGCAGAAACCTCCATATTTCACCCAAGCCCACCAGTGATAAAAGTAACCACTAATTACCAATATTGCTCAATGGCAAGGCAGCTCCATAGAAGGTGGAAGAATGTCCCTTCTTTGCCCCAGTTTCTCTAGCACAAAGTGGTCAGTGCCCTTCCCATTATTTTCATTATAGTGCAATCATAGTAGTACCTATTTAGGATCTTAACTTGGACTAGACGGAATCTGTTCCTTATAGCTACTTCCCGAGGGGAGGCCAGTGTAGATGGCCATTGGACCTCTTCTAGGTCTACGAGATCCCGCTCCCATAATTCTTGCAGTTTAGTCAAGTTATCAGGGGTGTTGTTCATCAGTTTATGATATGTCAGTGAGATTGCCTTTCTGGGCATAGGGCCATCTAAGTCTGTCTGTGAGCAGGGAGGCTTCAGGGAGATCTGCTCCCTTTGGCGGCACCTGCTGTAGTGTATGGCAAATTTGCATGTATTGATATGTCTCCCTGGGAGCTAGTTAGTATTCGTGTTGCAGCCGTGTGAATGGAATTACCCCTGCCATAGCTCTCCCACTTTTGAAATGCCTATGAGGTCCCATTTATCAAACCCCCCTGCACCCCCAATGTGCCCAGTTTGACAAAGTCCTACAACGGTGTGCTTGTGTAATTTGATCTCGCCATCCCAGGGCTTTTGCTGGCATGTGCCAGATTTTGAGCGTGACTGCTGTCGGGTTAGTGATGGCCACACTACACTTTCCTCCGTATATGGATCTAAGGAACCCTTCAGGTTGCAGAACATATCTGCCCCTACGGAAAGCTGGTTCACCTTCAGGGGCATGGACCCATTGATTAATTACAATAAGCTGTGCTACCCAATAGTATTTATTGTACATCTGGTAGGGAAATCCCTCCTTCATACTAAGTTTGTGTCAGTTTCTTGAGTGCCATCGTTGGTGGCCCCGCCATCCAAGAGTAGTGAACGAGTTTTGTTTTCAATTGCTTGAAAGAAGGATGATGAAACCAGGTAGGGGTTTTTTTGGAGCACTTATAAGAAATGGGGTAACACCATCATTTTGAATAGTACTGCTTTCCCTAGAATTGACAGTGACAGTGCCCACCATTTCTTAACGTCTCTCGTTAAATGCTCGAGCAGTTGCTTTAATTTGTGAGCAAAGAAGACACATATATCCCTAAGTAACTAAATTCCTCAGTGACAACAGTAGCCTCACAGTCCCGTGGTAATCCCAGGGTAGGGCCACAAAGCATATATATCAAAGATTTAATCCAGTTTATAGTTTACTCGGAGTGGTGATGATATAGCGTTAATATGTGCATTATTCTGTCTAAATGTGGTGACTGGGTCTCAGATATACAGCAAGATGTCATCAGGGTGTAAGGAGATCCTATCTTCCCAGATGTCCTCCCACTGGAGCCCTCTTATCAAGGGGTATTGCCTAGTCCAAGCTTCTAAGGGTTCCAATATCAGGGTATAAATTAACATTAGGGGAGAGAGTGGATAGCCCTGGCATGTGCCAGGCTGAAGGCTAAACACTGAATACCTCCCACTATTCACAAATCACCTGTGTTAGACCTGACAGCCTTAGGGTGGTCACCCCTAACTTTTTGCCTGCCTCCCTCCACTTTTTGGACACTGTTTTTGCTGGCTTTTAGACTCTGCGCACTTTACCACTGCTAACCAGAGCTAAAGTGCATATGCTCTCTCCCTTTAAACATGGTAACCTTGGATCATACCTGATTGGACTATTTAATTTACTTATAAGTCCCTAGTAATGTGCACTATATGTGCCTAGGGCCTGTAGATTAAATGCTACTAGTGGGCCTGCAGCACTTGTTGTGCCACCCACTTAAGTAGCCCCTTTACCTTGTCTCAGGCCTGCCATTGCAAGGCCTGTGTGTGCAGTTTCACTGTCACCACGACTTGGCATTTAAAAGTACTTGCCAAGCCTAAACCTCCCCTTTCTCCACATATAAGTCACCTCTAATGTGTGTCCTAGGTAACCCCTAGAGCAGGGTGCTGTGTGGGTGAAAGGCAGGACATGTACCTGTGTAGTTTACATGTCCTGGTAGTGTAAAACTCCTAAATTAGTTTTTGCACTACTGTGAGGCCTGCTCCCTTCACATGCTAACATTGGGGCTGCCCTCCTACAGTATTGAAGTGGTAGCTGCTGATCTGAAAGGAGTAGGAAGGTCATATTTAGTATGGCCAGAATGGTAATACCAAATCCTGCTGACTGCTGAAGTTGGATTTAATATTACTATTCTAGAAATGCCACTTTTAGAAAGTGAGCATTTCTTTGCACTTAAATCTTTCTGTGCCTTACAATCCACGTCTGGCTGGGCTTGGTTGACAGCTCCTTGTGCATTCACTCAGACACACCCCAAACACAGGGTACTCAGCCTCACTTGCATACATCTTCATTTTGAATGGGTCTTCCTGGGCTGGGAGGGTGGAGGGCCTGCTCTCACACAAAGGACTACCACACCCCCTACTGGGACCCTGCAGACAGGATTGAACTGAAACGGGACCTGGTGCACTTCTTAGCCACTCTTTGAAGTCTCCACTTCAAAGGTACATTTGGGTATAAAACAGGGCCTCTGCCCTACCTCATCAGACACTTGCTGGAGAAGAAACCTGAACCAGAACCTGCATCCTGCCAATAAGAACTGCCTGGTTGCCTAAAGGACTCACCTGACTGCTTTCTACAAAGGACTGCTGCCTTGCTGTTGCCCTGCTGCCTTGCTGAACTCTTGTCTGGCTGTAAAAGTTCTCTCCAAGGGCTTGGATAGAGCTTGCCTCCTGTTCCCTGAAGTCTCAGGACCAAAAAGACTTCTCTTTTTCATTTGGACTCTTCGTGCGCCGAAAATTTCGACGCACAGCTTGCTTCGCGGCGAGAAAATCGCCGCACACCAACGCTGATCGACGCAACACCTTCGGGGCGACTGGAACTTCGACGCATGGCCTCGCAAGGACAACGCCGCCCGACTTCCAGAGGGGAAATCGACGCGACGCCTGCCGTGAGACCAAGAATTCCACGCACAGCCTCCCAGAACGACGAGCAGCCGGAAAACAAGCCGAAGAATCCACGCACAGACCCCGGGACATCTGGTAATCCCGCGACCCACAGAAAGAGACTGTCCGCGCGCCGGAAAGCAACGCCCGACTTCCCCGCGTGAAAAATAACGACGCAAGTCCGTGTGTGCAGGGGAGAAATCGACGCACACACCATTTTTCCACGTATCTCTTCTTCTGCGGCCCTTTGCGGAGATTTTCCACTTTAAACCAGGTACTTTGTGCTTGAAAGAGACTTTGTTTGCTTTCTAAAGACTTAAGACACTTTATATCACTTTTAAGTGATATCTCTACAATTTCACACTGCATCTTTATTCGTTTTGACCTACAATTAGCCTGATAAATATTATATATTTTTCTAAACACTGTGTGGTGTATTTTTGTGATACTATATTGTGTTATTGTATGATTTATTGCACAAATACTTTACACATTGCCTTCTAAGTTAAGCCTGACTGCTCGTGCCAAGCTACCAGAGGGTGAGCACAGGATAATTTTGGATTGTGTGTGACTTACCCTGACTAGAGTGAGGGTTCTTGCTTGGACAGAGGGTAACCTGACTGCCAACCAAAAACCCCATTTCTAACATTGGTGATCAGCGGTGAGGATAGGACTTGTATTTGTGCAGTGACATACAGTAGCTAAGTATTTCACTGCCTACCCACAGTTGAAGGTCAACTTGATTTTTATCTCTTTTTGCAAATTCGTTTTCCTGACAATTTTCAAAAACGAAATCCTCACTCAACATGTCTCTGGCTTGGTCTCAAGTAGGAGATTTGGACCTAGCCCTGTGGGAGACATATACTGTCAAACAGCTAAGAGGGTTCTGCAGGGTGTTGAGAGTATCCACCCAAGGGGCCTCCAAAAAGGAGGACTTTCAAGTGGCGCTGAGGGCCTGGGCAGAAGCCCATTTAGAGGAGGATGAGGAGGAAGAGGAGCCAGAAAATGGCCTCTCAGAGGATTTATTGCCATCAGTGGGTAATGTTACCACTGCAATTATACCCCCTTCCAGACCAGGGAGCAGTGTCTCTGAGCAAAGTCTGACCGCAGAGGAAAAGAGAGAAGAAAGGGAGTTCCAATTGCAAATGCCGAAACTGAAAATTGAGGCCCAACAGGAAGAAAAGAGGGCAGAGAGAGAAGCCAAACAAGCTGAAGCTGAAAGAGCAACCAAACAAGCTGAGGCTGAAAGAGCAGCCAAACAGGTGGAAGCTGAAAGAGCTTTGGCTGAAAAGAAACTATTGTTGGCTCATGAACTGAGTCTCAAGGAGCTGGAGATCAAGGCGAGACAGTCTGAATCCAGCAATAATGGTGGCAGCATACAGACAGGACCTGCTGGAGAAAAGAAGGTTTGTATACCCAAAAATGTGGTGCCCAGTTTTGTGGTGGGAGATGACATAGATAAATGGTTAGCTGCTTATGAAGTTGCACTAAGGGCTCGTGAGGTTCCTGAAGGGCAATGGTGGGTAGCTATGTGGGGTTATGTGCCGCCATTGGGGAGGGACACACTTCTCACATTGGATCAACCTGATCAAAACACATACCCACTTCAGAAAGCCACTTTACTTGCCAAGTTTGGGCTGACCCCTGAGGGATACCGTCAGAGGTTCAGGGACAGCACCAAACAAACCACACAAACATGGGTAGATTTCTTTTACTTTTTCAGTAAGGCACTGAATGGATGGGTGCGGGGCAACAAAGTAGATAATTATAAATGGTTATCTGACTTGATTCTGAGAGAGCATATGCTCAATACTACTTTTCCAGAGTTGCGCCAACACATGGTAGATAGTAAGCTGACTGATCCCAGGAAGCTTGCTGAGGAGGCGGACCTCTGGGTTAGCACCAGAGTGTCCAAAAAGGTACCTGGGGGGGGACACCCACAAAGGTGGTCAGGGTTCCCAACAGAAGAAAGAGGGGGGAGATAAACTTACAGATAAGGAACTCTCCAAAGGCCCCCAAAAGAATTCCCAGGGAGGGGGTGGCAACCATTCCTTTTCCAGATTTGGGAAAAAGCCAGGGACTTATGAGAAATCAAGGAGATCCAACCCCAAATGCTTAGAGTGCTACCAGTATGGTCACTATACTGACCCCCAGTGCTCCAAGAGGGCACCGTCCACTACTGGACAGACCCCTGGGTTGACTAGTGTAGCGCTCGGGGGGTATGGACCCAGATAGCTTTGAGGAGCAGGTAGAGATTTCCCTAGTGACAGCCTTAGGGTGGTCACCCCTAACTTTTTGCCTGCCTCCCTCCACTTTTTGGACACTATTTTTGCTGGCTTTTAGACTCTACGCACTTTACCACTGCTAACCAGTGCTAAAGTGCATATGTTGTCTCCCTTTAAAACATGGTAACCTTGGATCATACCTGATTGGACTATTTAATTTACTTATAAGTCCCTAGTAATGTTCACTATATCTGCCTAGGGCCTGTAGATTAAATGCTACTAGTGGGCCTGCAGCACTGGTTGTGCCACCCACTTAAGTAGCCCCTTTACCTTGTCTCAGGCCTGCCATTGCAAGGCCTGTGTGTTCAGTTTCACTGCCACCTCGACTTGGCATTTAAAAGTACTTGCCAAGCCTAAACCTCCCCTTTCCCCACATATAAGTCACCTCTAATGTGTGCCCTAGGTAAGCCCTAGAGCAAGGTGCTGTGTGGGTAAAAGGCAGGACATGTACCTGTGTAGTTTACATGTCCTGGTAGTGTAAAACACCTAAATTCGTTTTTGCACTACTGGGAGGCCTGCTCCCTTCATAGGCTAACATTGGGGCTGCCCTCATACTGTATTGAAGTGGTAGCTGCTGATATGAAAGGAGTAGGAAGGTCATATTTAGTATTGCCAGAATGGTAATACCAAATCCTGCTGACTGCTGAAGTTGGATTTAATATTACTATTCTAGAAATGCCACTTTTAGAAAGTGAGCATTTCTTTGCACTTAAATCTTTCTGTGCCTTACAATCCACGTCTGGCTGGGCTTGGTTGACAGCTCCTTGTGCATTCACTCAGACACACCCCAAACACAGGGTACTCAGCCTCACTTGCGTACATCTTCATTTTGATTGGGTCTTCCTGGGCTGGGAGGGTGGAGGGCCTGCTCTCACACAAAGGACTGCCACACCCCCTACTGGGACCCTGGCAGACAGGATTGAACTAAAAGGGGACCTGGTGCACTTCTTAGCCACACTTTGAAGTCTCCCCCACGTCAAAGGCACATTTGGGTATAAAACAGGGCCTCTGCCCTACCTCATCAGACACGTGCTGGAGAAGAAACCTGAACCAGAACCTGCATCCTGCCAAGAAGAACTACCTGGTTGCCTAAAGGACTCACCTGACTGCTTGCCACAAAGGACTGCTGCCTTGCTGTTGCCCTGCTACCTTGCTGAACTCTTGTCTGGCTCTAAAAGTGCTCTCCAAGGGCTTGGATAGAACTTGCCTCCTGTTCCCTGAAGTCTCAGGACCAAAAAGACTTCTCTTTTTCATTTGGACTCTTCGTGCGCCGAATATTTCGACGCACACCGACGCTGATCGACGCGACACCTTCGGGGTGACTGGAACTTCGACGCACGGGCTCGCAAGGACAACGCCGCCCGACTTCCAGAGGGGAAATCGACACGACGCCTGCGTGAGACCGAGAATTCCACTCACAGCCTCCCGGAACGACGCGCAGCCGGAAAACAAGCCGAAGAATCCACGCACAGACCCCGGGACATCTGGTAATCCCGCAACCCACAGAAAGAGACTGTCCGTGCGCCGGAAAACGACACCCGATTTCCCCGCGTGAAAAATAAAGACGCAAGTCCGTGTGTGCAGGGGAGAAATCGACGCACACACCATTTTTCCACGTATCTCTACTTCTGCTGCCCTTTGCGGAGATTTTCCACTTTAAACCAGGTACTTTGTGCTTGAAAGAGACTGTTTGCTTTTTAAAGTCTTAAGACACTTTATATCACTTTTTAGTGATATCTCTACAATTTCACATTGCATCTTTATTCGTTTTGACCTACAATTATCCTGATAAATATTATATATTTTTCTAAACACTGTGCTGTGTATTGTTGTGGTGCTATATTGTGTTATTGTTTGATTTATTGCACAAATACTTTACACATTGCCTTTTAAGTTAAGCCTGACTGCTCGTGCCAAGCTACCAGAGGGTGGGCACAGGATCATTTTGGATTGTGGGTGACTTACCCTGACTAGAGTGAGGGTTCTTGCTTGGACAGAGGGTAACCTGACTGCCAACCAAAAACCCAATTTCTAACAACCTGCATAAGGGAAGCTGTGTATAAAAGGTGCATCCAGGCCTGAAAGGATGGGCAAAGCCCAATTCAGTGAAAACTTTGAACATGAACAGCCATTTGACCATATCAAAGGCCATACGTGCATCTAGAGAAAGTACAAGGGCGCCCCCTTGAATATTAGCTGCTCATCCCAAGATGCGATGTAGGCAACACAAATTGAGGGAAGTGTAATGGACCTGCATAAAGCTGGATTGGTCTGGGTGAATCAGTGTTGTGCTCATTTGGACCACATGCAAGGCCACCAATTTTGCTAAAATATTACAGTCTGCATTTAGCAGGTAAATGGGCCAGTATGAGGTGCGTTCATCTGGCGCTTTGCCATCCTTATGAAGAACCACTATGCTGGCCAGTCGTTGATCCCTGGGCGGGGATCCCAGTTCAGGATTCTCTGTGAACATACGCAAGATATGGGGTGCTAATTTGGCAGCTTCAAGTTTATAAAGCTCAATGGGCAGTCAGTTGGGGCCCATTGCTTTTCTGGATTTTAAATATTGAATGATCTGTACGATCTCTGTCTCTCTGAGGTCTTGTTCTAGGATGGCTCTATCAGGTTATGAGAGGCCTTGGAGGTGAATGTCTGACAAAAATGTCTGCGCCTCTTCAGCCGTAGCTGTGAGTGCCAGGGAGTAGAGTTGCATGTGATAGGCTGCAAAGGTGCTTGCCACATCTGTCCTGCCCCTCACTCAATGCCCCTTATCAGTCAGTATTTCATAGCCCATAGGGGGCTCATTTATAAGAAACTGGTGCATTGTGATTGATGCACCAGTTTTCTTGTGCTGCCCTCTTGATGCCATGGGAGCTCTGTATTTAAAGTACAGTGCTCTGTGGCGCAGTGTCCACAACAGCATCAGAAATTAACATTGCTGAACTACCATCAACATTTTTACACTAGTCCAGCAATGTTGGGGGGGGGGCATAGACAACAGCATAGCATCACCTTTAACACCTGCCCTGAGCAGGCGTTAAAAAAAATTACTCTATGCCGGTGCAGCATGGCACAGTGAAATTTTGTAGATTTCACTGCACCATTTCTGTTGGGCTTTTAATGTTGGAATGCCTACCTTGCATACATTATACCTGGCGCAGGTATAATGTGGCGCAGAGCTTTACCAGCTGGTGCTATGGGGACATTGCACCAGTTTGTAAATATGGGGTGGAATGGGAGACTATTTTGCGCCACCTTAGCGTAAAAATAAAAATACTCTAAGGCAGCGCAAAGTCCTTGTCAATGAGTCCCATAGTTTTTCACTTTCCCTCTTATCAAACCAGAACAAACATTTCCCAGCCCTACCTCACATCGACCTTGCTGAGCTGCTCGATGACTGGTCTAAGCAGCCTCCCCGCTAAGTCTCTGTATTCTTTCTGCTTTATAACCAAACTATGACGCAAGTCTCTGCAGTCAATGTCAGTAAGTCTGGATTCTAAGTCCATGATCTCCCTTTCAATTTTCTCAAGACAGGCCCTTTTTTCTCTTTTGTGCCCCACTATCAGTGAGTCAATTTTATCAAGACAGGCCCTTTTTTCTCTTTTGTGCCCCACTATCAGTGAGAGTCCCTGGCCTTTTATTACCGTCTTGCATTTCTCCTATAATGTCGGCCTAGTTCACCAACCCCTTGTTTTTTCTGGAAGTACTGCTCCGTGGCTTCATGAATGTCTTCTAGGATATGAGGGATCTTTAGGTACCATGGGCTAAGCACTATATTTCTGGTATGCTACTGCCAGGCAGGTCGTATATCACCCAGACCGGGGAGTCGTAAGAAATGCCTCATGCTAGGTAGCCTACCTCTCTGAAGTGTGGAGGTTTGTTGGACAAAGGAAGGATGTAATCAATACGTGAAACATGCATTGCTTTGTAAGGGGATTATGAGCGCACCAGGTGTCTACAAGTCCCAGTGCCGCCAAGAATTGAGCCAGGGGACACCGAGCAGATTCAACCCACCTAAGTGGCCAGTGGTCATCGGTGTTGCAGAGGGTATTGTTAAAGTTCCAACACCACCAACTCACCCATAGGGATGCAGACTAGGAGATCACTTAAGTCTGCCAACAGAGCCTCATGTAATCTTGGGGTAACATATACCAAGATGATGCTCAGCATTCCACCCTCCCTTGTCCCTGAGATTGCCACATGTCTCCAGTGTGTGTCAGGCCTTATGTGTTGAACAGTGAAGAGTATTGCTCTGTGCATGAGGATCCTCAACTGTGAGAACTTGTGTAAAGCCACTGTGAGCTACCATTCTATATCCCCACCTGTCCATAGACCAATATGTGTTACCCTGGAGATCCATTTCCTGAAGGAGAACTATATCAGGTGAGTGTCTCTTGAAAAACTGGAAAACCACCCATCTCTTGAATTAATCCCCTATTCCATTGATGTTCCACGAGAGCACTTTTAGTCTAGTCTCCACCTTCTTTGTATCCATAAGTATGTTAAGTTAAGGGATTGTGGGCTGGCTCAGGGCAAGGCAGAAGAGGAAGAGGCAGAAGATTAAATCTTCTACCAGAGAATTGTCACTATGTCAGTGATGAAATGTTATATATAGAACCGCTTAACAAATACAATAGAACCCCCAACACCTCCCCCCTCCCTGCATTGCAGACAGGAACATGTCCGCCTCCCCAGTGATGCAGAATGCCTGTCGCACCAACATAACATACTAACTCTGGGTCAGTAGGACAAATGCCTGAGTACTCCCATCAGTACCCTGAAATATAACAAAAGAAAGCCAGTGTTATCAAAGCACTGTACAGAATCATGTGGCATGGACGCCCGTCCCTCCTAGCAGTCTATTCTGTGTTTCATTAGTCACATTTACAGCTATGTAGCAATAACGCTGATGTTGTAAGGCCTGATTAGACTGCAGATAGGTCAATAATAGTTTAATCAGAGGAATTTGTCACCTATAGTTTGGTACCTGAGCACTTCCGCTGTTGTGAAGATACATAGGGGCATATTTATACTCTGTTTGCGCCGGAATTGCGTCGTTTTTTTTTACGCAAATCCGACGCAAAACTAACTCCATATTTATACTTTGGCGTTAGACCCATCTAGCGCCAAAGATCTTGGAGTTTGCGTCATTTTTTAGCGTGGACACCTACCTTGCGTTAATGATATGCAAGGTAGGCGTTCCCGTCTAAAAAATTACTCCGAGGCATGTGCGCCGTATTTACACTCCCGGGCAAAAATGATGCCCGGGAGTGGGCGGGTCAAAAAAAATGACGTGCAGCCGTTTTAGCGTAATTTTTTAACGCCTGGTCAGGGCAGGCGTTAAGGGACCTGTGGGCTCAGAAGGAGCCCAGAGGTACCCTCCCATGCCCCCAGGGACACCCCCTGCCACCCTTGCCCACCCCAGGAGGACACCCAAGGATGGAGGGACCCATCCGAGGAAACTTAAGGTAAGTTCAGGTAATTTAAAAAAAAAAAATTGTGGCATAGGGGGGCCTGATTTGTGCCCCCCTACATGCCACTATGCCCAATGACCATGCCCAGGGGACAGAAGTCCCCTGGGCATGGCCATTGGGCAAGGGGGCATGACTCCTGTCTTTGCTAAGACAGGAGTCATTTCAATGGGGGTTGGGAGTCAAAAAAAATGGCGCTAATCGGGTTGAGGCAAAAATTTTGCCTCAGCCTGACTTGCCCCATTTTTTGGCGCCCAAGCTCCATTTTCCCCTACGCCGGCGCTGCCTGGTGTAAGTCATTTTTTTTTACGCACACCAGGCAGCTCCGCCGGCTAATGTCATTCCATAAATACGGCGCCCGCATGGTGCTTTGGAATGGCGTTAGCCGGCGTTAAATTTTTTGACGCACAACTGCGTTGGCGCAGTTGTGCGCCAAAAAGTATAAATACGGCCCATAGCGTTTCTGCTGGTTAGCAACTTCTTTCCAAGGTTCTGGTGTGGTGGATTTCCACCTATGTCTGTCTGAGTGCACCCAGGCCTTCAGTCTGTCCACCTTCCTCCTGCCCTCAAGTCAGTCCCAGGCTTCTTCTGGTGTTGCAAAGTGCCCTTTTACGCCCTCGGCTACCACTGGTACCTTTGCAGGGAAGATCATTGAATATTTAATGTCTTGATCTCTCAAGGCACATTTGATTTCGAGGAAGCTGTGTTGCATCTTTAGGACCTTGAAGGTAAAGTCTGGGAAGAAGGTGATGGAGGCATTTTCGTGGATGAGAGTTCGACCAGCTCGAGCAGTCTGCAGTATTACATACATCTCGATGGTTAAAGATTTGGGCTATTATTGGGCAAAGCAGCTCGCCCGGCCTTAGTGGGAGGCCTGGAACTCAATGAATGCATTCTACCGAAAATTATTTGGACGGGCCTTGCAGTTGCAGCTATTCCAGGATTAGATCCTAATCAGACAGATCCACCGTGGCCCTGTGGATCACTCAGCGGCTCCTACTATTCAAATGCTGTTTCACTGCAATCCATCTTCCTAGTCTTCCAGTCTTGCCACCACAGTCCTAGTAGTTGCACACAGCTCACCAGTTTGGGCCAGAAGCGCCGTTGTATCACCTTATCACCGCTGTATCTTCCACCTTCTTCACCCTTTTATCCATTCTGCGCAGGTCTGCCAGAATGGTATTATCACTGGATCGGAATCATCTGTAATAAATATTGAGTGTCACCCACTTGCTGGACTTTGATTCAATTCCTGAAGCACCACTTGGATCTACCATACAAGGTTAAATTTTGGGTGTGCCCTGGCCTTTTGTTCTAATTATACAGGTCACCATTCACTGTTTCCAGTGGGTGTTCCTTTGACACCTGAGGTGGCAGGTGCACGGCTAGCCTGGCACCCATTACTAGCTGCTGCTCGTAAAAGACTATCATTAACGAACATTCGATAAACCTATGTCGATGTGCGAACGTCTGTCGCATTCCCCACCTGTGCTTTTGCTGTAATTTCACCTAAAGTAATTCCAGCAAGCTGTTAAAAAATTGGAGCAGAGGCCTAAATGAGCTTTCTCACAGCTTCTTTAAATCACACACATGCTTTTGGTCTCATCTTTTCGCCCCTTTAGATATCTGACCTGGAAAATTCTGTTGCTTGGATTCTAATCTTCTTTTGGAACTCTGTAAAATATAGTAGCCTTGAACATAATAGTCCATAAGTACACCAATGTTCATTGATTACAAAGCTGGTTTTAATGGCATTTGTGGGAATCTTCTTTGGTTCAAATTAAGTAACTGACCCATATGTGAAAACACGTGTGTACTGATTATATTAGGATCACCTAATCATATATTGCTCAAGAGTCTAACAATTTGTGCCTTCAAGCAGGCATTCGTTTGCACCTTTACTTGTATGTTGGTATATTGACAACTTCACCACTCATCAAAACACTATAGCTGTATTTTTTCCCAAGTTCCATAGTGTACCAATTCCATTTTAACAATATGCAGACAACAATGTTCTATTTGACCTTAACCTTATTGAGCTTTAGAGAGCAATTAATACCACTGATAGTGTTATCAATTGGAAGCAAGTACTAGCAAGATCAGCTAATGGCTGTGGAAAAACAATGTTGTTAAAAGTCATTCTCGAATTTTGGAGATACACCTGCTGAATTTGTGTCATCTTATAACGACCCAGACATCTGGTTAGATTCACTGGGTAGACTTAAACATTACCAGTCTCAGTTACAACACAGAGTTTGTCTAGATGTATCAATTCACAGAATATACATTCAACTCATCAGTCAATCTTCTGCATATATCCTCAAAGTTATCCAGATGAAGTTTGTGTGGGCTCTAATTTATGCTTATGAAAGCTTCCTTGGTAGGTTTTCCAATTGGCAGGATTTTGGACAATTGTGTTGTTTTTTAGCTATTTATTTGCATTACCTCATTCAACAAGGCATTGTTGGGTCAGGATGGAATTCAGCTTGCATAAACAAATGCGATTCGCAAAGGTGAGCTTTGTAAAATATTTCTACAGAGCAAAAATAACCACACAAGACACTGCTAAAGACCATGTGGCATCTATCTGACTGTCATTAACATTTTTAAATCTTTGTGAGACCTGGTTAGGCAGTCTGAATTACCCTGCTTTTAAACACACGGGTAAGCTTCATTTGCCCCTATATTGTCGTCAAGAATGCACCCCTTCTACACCAGTCTGTGCTAGCTAAATACACTCATGATAGTTATGTTGTTCATGAAGCAGAGGCCTATTTTGTAACACCTAGTATGAAATGCGACCATCATAAATTCTGATGGAGTTCACAAAGTCTCTTTGGCAACTCAAAGGAACACCTGCTGCATGGATTATGCTTATGACCTGTTTGCTTTATTAAAAGTTTTTTGTTTGCCAAAATGTCCTCCTTACTGTCAACGTCCACTCGATCAAATTAGTGTTTAATGCTTACTTGATTAAAACTTTGCCTCAGATGTTGACAAAGGCTGTCCAATACTTTGAATTCAGCAGTTATACTGCTAAAGGTCTATGACATACCTCCAGTCTAAACGCATCAATGCAAATTAAAAAGACCATCTAGTATATTTGTAGTATTTATTTTATTTTTAATAGTCATGTATATTAATCACCTAACTTTTGCTTTATTGACTGTGGTTTTCCTGTGATGCTTTTTTGGTAAAGAAAGGCTTTTATTAACCATTCAATAATTATTTCAATCTGAAAGGTGCCCAATGTGATCACGGATGATTGTGCTGTTGGCCTACTGATGCAAACATTTGGTCTGAGGTTATTTTACAGTTTGATATTAAAGTACCACAAAACATAACTTCTCCATCTGGACGCATATAAACTACTAAGCAACACTTGAATATTTTCAGCATTAAGTAGTTTACTGCCAAAATGAGTTTAGTGCATGAGCCAAAATTGATAAGGTAGGGCATGATTCAGGGTTTGGACTACAGTATTCACTCTGTCAGGGCGACATCCTAATGGAGTATTTGTACTCTGTATTTAGTGCTTTCCGCCTACCCTGCAGATAACTCTAGTCATTGAAAGGAACCGGTGTCATGGTGGTTCCTGTCAATGAGTTAGAGGTTTGATGGATGGCTCCATCAAACATGATGACGGCCAGCCAAACTTTTAACTTGTTTTTGTTTCTTCAAAAATAAAATAGGCAAAGAAGACATTTTTTTTGAAAAAAAAAACTGATGACCCCTACACCATACTAGTTTTCTCCTATGGTGTAGAGGTTACGTTTTTAATGCCCCTTTCTGTGCTTGTACTAGTGAACGTTGGATAGAGAAATATTATAGTATACGAATATTGTGGATAAGATATTGAGGACTAAAATGTTGAATGGTAAGTGCGTATAGAGGAAGTATAGATTTACTTAGTCAGGCTGTTGAAGGAGTATGTCAGGTATGTCGGTG
Source organism: Pleurodeles waltl (assembly GCF_031143425.1). Classification (NCBI taxonomy): domain Eukaryota; kingdom Metazoa; phylum Chordata; class Amphibia; order Caudata; family Salamandridae; genus Pleurodeles; species Pleurodeles waltl. The sequence continues at coordinate 192,292,515 of NC_090439.1, forward strand.
ACGGAGCTGGAGTAGGCTCCTTGGCTGGCATACTTAATGCCTGTCTGACTATAAATGAGGTGGGCAGACCTTTAGATTGACAGAAAAGGTACTCCGTTGCTGATGGGAAAGTGTACCCTCTCTGCTAAACTCTAAGTCAGTCACATAGTTAATAGCTTAGTGATCTCTATAGGTCTCCCATTAAAACCTAAAGGAAAACGGGAGGCATTACAAAAAAAAAATGAAGTTTCCTTTTCATTGTTTTACAGTTAGCAATGGGAACCAATGCCTGCTCTGAAAAAATATTGGCGCCCCCATACACAAAGGAAGAGGGTCGCTTGGGGACCTGTTCCCGTTTGCGAATGGGTTACCACCTACTTGAAGGAAGTGGTATCTGCGATTCTTTTGTAACTGCGTTCCCTGTTGCAAAACAATCATACATCCCCCGGCGACTTGTTAAAAGGAAATGATGCCCCTTCCTTATAGTGAGTTGCAAACCCTATTTTGCGAGTCTGTAACAGGTCACTGACCCACAAAATAGGGTTGGTACATGATGCAAGGCCATTTAGTGGTCACAAATGGCAAATTGTGCCGTTTGCAACTCCTAAATAGCTTTGTACATCTGCCCCTGGTCTCTAAGCTGTACCATGCATGCATGGCCAGATTGCTACCCGCCATCGCAAACTTAGGGACACCTGGAAGGCCGACTTAGGATGCCCCCTAACTGATGAGATATGGGCCGCCTGTTTTGCACAAACCCAAATCATTTCACCCTACCACCACCACAAAATCAAACTCAACTACCCCAAATGCCACCTCCCCAGGGCAGATTTTGTGCACATGTCATGGACGTACAGTCACATTGAACCCTACTGGCGCACCATTTTCTCCTGCCTATCTCGAATGATAGACATGGACCTTGCCCCTAATCTGTTACTAGTGTTACTAGGCTATGTACAAGATATACTGCACCGCCATCGCACTACTCCTGGCCAAATGCGATACTGCCCTTCACTGGAATAGTAGACACCCACCAAGGACTAAGACTTTGCTTGATAGCTTGGTATACTGCGATATCACCAGTGAACTGAAAGCTTCCCTGCAGCCCCCGACCTCTAGGCTGAATGACATCTAGCAGCCCCCTGCAGAGCTACCTGCTGGCACTGGAGGGCGAGGGCACCGACTCTTGAGCTGTGGTGATGTACTAGCCTGGGTACATGTATCTTGTGCACCCCTGTTTATATTTGCTTGACGCTACTTCCTCCCTGACCATATTTCCTCTGGTTTCACCACCCACAAGTGGCATGATTTTACTGTTCTTAATGGCTTGTTTTAAATTGTACGAAAACTCCATGTTACACTGTTGTACGCACATTACTGTCCCCACATATGATGGGGCTACTGTTTGTCTACTCTTATTCCTTGCTGTGAAAAAGGATACATAAAGTTTAAGAAAAATAATGCCCTTCACATCTATAGGAGGGGATATTTATCCCCTCCAGGTTTGAGCAGTCAGCACCCTTACCACCAACAAACATAGACACAATTTTTGTGAATATTGTATAATCTCACACTTCTTGAAACACTCCAGTTGAGATATCCTTCCAACTCTATGTACAAGATAATTGATTTCTAGGCAGGATTAGAATGGCCTATAGGGTAATCAAGCAGTGCCCAATGCAGGTCTGAAAGGTCAGTGTGTAGACTGGTTTTCTGGCTGTTTGGTTGCCCATTTTATGGTCTTCTAGGTTGGGTTTTACTGTTAATTTCCCGGATATTTAAAAAAATTGCCTGCTGCAAGCTGAAATCCATCTAGTCTTCAGTACTTTGCAAAACACCTATACAGCATGTATTTATAAGTTTTAACTGCCCCAGTTTAAAAACATGTGCCACTTTTCTAGCTATCTGATTACTAATACAGCCACTTTTATTTTGGTGCCCAAGCTTTTTTACTGTCTCAGTCCATCCCTGCTACTAGGAATATATGATACCCCAGTAACTTATGAATCTAGGAAATAGCCACATCATGCATTCCCACTTCTGTTTCCAGTCTCCAGAGTGTACACAGACAGCTCATCCCAATGAACGTTTTGTTCATCTTTAGATGTACAATGGTATGTAAACATTAAAAAAACTTAATGCACCTCAGATTTGAACTTGTCTTTGCAGAGCAATAATTGGCAGTCACTGTAGATCAGGGAAATGCAGTAGGTCCTGGACGACAAGATCATTGTAAGATTTTTCACTTTATTCACAGCAGATAGATTTGCATATCAGTAATCTACTTGTAAATCTTATATACTTGGTGGTTACCTAGGTGTTTGTGTATGCTGAGGTATTTTTATAGGCAGAACTGAACTGGAGTGTAGTGGTGCAATGAGTTTACAATATAAACCCAAGTACAAAGACCTGAAGAACCAGAACCTTATGGGCCTGGCGGCGCAGGGTACGCCTGAAATCTCCTTGGATTCACCTGCCTCAACTAACAGAGACACGGGACACTCTGTCAGGCGTAAAAGATCAGATTTTATTAGCTGCAGCTAGTACAGTTGTCCAAGAAGTACACAAGGTATGTTCTCAGGAGACTGCCACTTTACTTTGTGGCGCACAATCTTATATACCGTATAAAAACCATTAATTAACTACATACACTCCCAGAACACATAGAAAGGAGCCAGTAAGAATAATGTAAAGATAGAACAGAGCCAATAGAAATGTCGGAAAACAAGACAGCACCAATAGAAGGAATTGGAAAACAAAGTATCAAGTGACTTAAGGTTGCCTCCCCTCCAGCTGTGTTTGTCACCCCTCCCTTGAACTAATTCATTAACCGATCCACAACGAAGTTGCATGTGGTGCGATAAGTTTGTGTGCGTTTGGAGGACAGTTGTGAAATGAGAGAATACTAGCAAAGGACAGCGAAGGCCAGACGATAAGATAAGATCGGCGGAGAATAGTGTGAGCCTACAGATAGTTGAAACAAGGATTAGAAAACCAGACAGGGATTAGTGTACTCGGTCAGACCTTAATACCAGCCTTGTAAAGATAGAGGCAGAAGGCTGTTTTGAACACCATGTTGCAGAATAAGCAGAAAAGGCAGAATGGACTTCGTTCGCTGTGCTGCCTGAGTGAAGGCAACATAAAATGGCGGCGGGCCACAAAATGGCGGGTCGATACGATCGTATTAAAAATCGAATTTCCTCAGACCCTCCTTTTGCCAGAACTCAGGCAAGATACACAAACTCATGTTAATCTGAGTCGATGTCTATGGCCATGAGGTCATCAAGCTGTTGCTGTACCATCATTTTGATATTCTCTGCTCTTTGTGACTTGGGTTTGGGAATACATGCAGTAGCACATAGGTTGCAGATGGCAGGACCGCAGTGCATACAAAGACAACAAGAGAATATAAAAGCTAAAATTACTCCAAAGAATGTCAATACCTTCCAACCCCATTTGGACAGTAATCCCCAAAACCACTCTGAAAAGGACCAATCTCCTTCGTCCTGATGAATCGACTCGGAGATTATGTGTAACTTAGAGATAGCTTGGTATACTGTCGGAGCGTCATTAGGTATGAAAATACAGCAACTTGATCCGATCAATTTGCATACTCCACCACGGTCCGCAAGAACAAAGTCTAAGGCAACACGGTTCTGCAAGGTCATAAGACGATCAGCCTGTAGTTCAGCTGTAATGTTACTTAAAGCTCCTACAGTGATGTCTATGGTGGTTTCTACGACACGAACCAATTGCCTTATATTTCTGCTGTTGGCCATTGGACCCCAGAAGGGAAGAAATCCTTTGAGGAAATCTCCTCCCTCTTGTCCTGCTGTGTCTTTCGAATCCACAATCCCTCTGCCATATCTATTTTTATGATGGTTCGCAGGAGCGGTGTATGTAGGGGGAAGAAGAAAGGCTATATAACAAGTACCAGAGAAATCAGCTGGCAACCATGTATAAGCCCTATCGTGGCAAACGAAGTATGTACCTTGAGATGGTACTAACGGCAGTGAATTCAGGGCTGAATAAACATATGTATGGGAACATAAACTTTCTCTTTGACCGGTGTTTGGAGTTCTACCATTTATTTGCAGACAGAAATTTCCTTGTTGGGGTATGACCCGTATCGGAGGAGATTTTCCTTGCTCAACCTTATCATTGAGGCTGGAAATGTAATTAGTTATGTTCCAATTGGTATATGCTTTTCTTTCATCTATGGAAGCTTCACTTTTTTCCATGATTTTAGCCATAGCTACCATTCCCTTTATCAATAAATTATGACTGAAATCTGAACCAACACTATGTGAACTGACAGGTTGTTTAATTTTACTTTGATATGCATTATTGAAAATGACAAAATAAGCCCAAGCGGAACCTTCATAGGAGAATGGAAGAACTAAATATGGCATTCCTTTTTCTACCGTATGTGGTATGAGTCCACACACCCAACAGTCAGTTGTATTGATCACTAACTGATGTTGATGTAACAACTGGACGAAGGAATTGTTAAAGTATTCAGTTCTTCTGATGAGTTCATGCTGGGGAAGAGTGTGAAATAGGTGCGGAGAGATAGTAGAAGAAGATGTAGAGGTAGGAGAAGAGACAACTTTTTGCTGCAGAGTAATAATGAGCCAGTTTACAGATGCCAAAAGAATACACGACAATATAATGACGCATAGAGCAATACTACAACGACTACATATTTCTTTACAATTATTCTTTACATTTTTACTTTCTCTTTTATCTAATGTAGCCTCCATCTTTCTAAGTGGATGCTCACGGCAATCTTCCTCAATCACTGTAGTCACGATTATCTACCGTCCTATGACACTGTGAGGTCCTGCAGGCCTATTGCCACTTACTCAGGTCGTAACTAAGACTCCTACCGTGACCCTGCAACCGGGATAGAGTACTACATAGGAGAGAAATTTACAAGTTCTTTGGTCTTGGTCTCAAATTATAGCGTTCCTGTCCAGAGGCAGTCTGGTTTTGAAACAATGTTCCTGGATTTGTCGTGTTCAAGCGACGATGCGATGGTATTGCTTCTTGAAGGATGTCGTCGTCCTCTTTCTCAGAAAGTGTTCCAATTAGACGCGCATCACTGAATGGTACAAATTGCGGAACTTTCTCACTTTCAGAGTCACTGATGCCTCTACGGACCCACTGATCGAAAGGCAAGGGCAAAGGCACTTTCTTGCAGTGCACGGCATGCACCCAGTTTTTCTTTCCTTCGACTTTAACTGCTGTTCTTGTGGTCAAAAGAACCAGGCGTGGCTCTCTCCATCTGGGCTCCAAATTTCTCTGTCGTTGGAAATTTTTCGTGCAGACCCAGTCACCTGGTCGGATGGAATGACCTGGGTCTGTGGAAGCCTCTGGTAGAGCACTCTGAACCTGTTGATGAAGAACACGCAATTTAGTTGTAAGGTCATGCAAGTAGTCAATCAACATCGGGTATGGCAAGTCTGAGTATTTCTTAGGGCGAGGAACTCCCCATACATTAGCTGGGCGACCAAATATCACTTCGTAAGGGCTAAGCCCCAAACGAGAGTGTACTGCTGTTCTGGTGGACAGAAGAGCCAATGGTAAAGCATCAGGCCAATTAAGTCCTGTGCTAGCTTGCACCTTAGCAATTTTAAGCTTCAAGGTTCCATTGTAGCATTCTACTAAACCAGCCGACTGTGGGTGATTCGCCGCGTGGAACTTCTGTTTTATGCCAAGACCTGCACAAACTTTTTGCATGACTTGACCCACAAATTCGCTCCCATTGTCACTCCAGACAATGCGCGGCAAACCAAACCTAGGGAAGAATTCTTTCAAAAGTATTTTGGCAGTTGATAAAGCAGTATTGTCCTTCAGAGGGTAGGCTTCTACCCATCTAGAAAAAGCACATACTACCACCAGAACATATTTGAGGTTGTTGCATCGTTCCATGTGAATATAATCGATCTGCAACACCTCAAATGGATATGTTGGAGGAGCAAAATGACCTGCTGGAGTTGGGGTTCCCTTTCCCGGATTGTACATCAAGCAAACAATACAATGTTTTACTACATTATTTGCACACTTTGGGATCCCCTCATTTTGCCACACTGGAGCCAGAAGTTTACATATTCCTTTTGTACTTAGGTGAGCTGGACCATGTGCCATAGTAACTACAGGTAGTACATAAGCATCTGGTAACAGCCAACGTTGATGTTCTGATAATTCAACCCAACATCCCATCTCATCTAACATTCCTGTACTTTCCTTCCACTTTCTCAACTCATTCTCCGTAGCCTCTCCTTGAATTGATTTCACACTCTCTACTGTATCTTCACACATTCCCTTTTCTCTTACGCAGTTTGCGGGACCTGCAACATACATTCGACTTGTGTTGTCTCTGGCTGTCTTTTTCGCTACCTCATCTGCAAATGCATTTCCTCGACCAACATCGTCCACAATCTTTTTGTGTGCACTACACTTCACGATTGCTATCTGAGTAGGCATTGTAAGTGACTCAAGAAGTTCAGTCACTAATTGACCATGTTGTATCTTAGTACCATGGGAAGTAAAGAATCCTCTTTCCTTCCATAAGCGCCCAAAGTTAAACGCTACACCAAAAGCGTATTGGCTATCAGTGTACACGTTTACTCTTTTTCCTTTGGATAACACACACGCTCTAGTTAAGGCTATCAATTCAGCTGCCTGAGCTGAATTATGTCTAATGCGTGCTGTCTCCACAATCGTATGCAAAGTAGTAATAGCGTAGGCTGAAACTGTATCTCCATTCGGGAGCTTGAAACAAGAACCATCTACCCATAGTGTTCCATCTGGATTCACTAATGGCGTGTCTTTTAGGTCAATTCTACCCTTAGTCTCTTCTTCAGTACGGAGAAAACAATCATGCTGTTCAGAGACATCTCTCTCTTCTGGAAGAGGCAACAAAGTAGCTGGATTCAGGGTATTACATCGTTTGATGTGTATGTTACTAGCCAAAAGCGTCAGCTCATATCCGGACAACCGAGCACTCGTAAGATGCTGCGTTTTTGTCCTATTTAGTAAAGTATCCACTGCATGTGGCACCATAACAATGAGAGTATTATCTAGCACTACTCCAGCAGACTGTCGAATAGAAATTGCTGCTGCCGCTGTCGCCTTAAGACAACTAGGCAATGCTTTAGCTACTGGATCTAACGTAGCTGAGAAATATGCGCATGGTCGCTGTTGATCTCCAAAACGCTGCGTTAAGACTGACAATGCACAACCCTCTCTTTCGTGGACATAGAGCGTAAAGGGCTTACTGTAATCAGGAGTACCCAATACAGGAGCAGAACACAAAGCAATACGCAAATCAGTAAAACTCTTCTGACACTCGTCAGTCCACGGAAGAGGCTGAGGCGTATCTTTTAAAGTTAGCGCCAACAGCGGTTTAGCCAATAAAGAGAAACTCGGAATCCACTGTCTACAATAAGAAGTAATGCCCAAAAAGGCACGTACCTCTCTTTGTGTGGATGGCACTGACATTTGTGCAATTGCCTGAATTCGTTCGGGGGTCAATCGTCGTCCCTCCTTTGACAAGAGATGACCCAAATAAGTCACCTCGCGACAGACATATTGTAATTTAGAAGGAGAAACCTTGTGATTCAGATCAAACAAATGACGCAACAGTGCAACGGTCACGTTTTTGCAAATCTCCTCTGAATCAGCGGCAACTAATAAGTCATCCATGTACTGAATGAGAGCGGCACCGGACGGTAAGGAAAAGGCATCAAGATGACATTTTAGAGCTTGACTGTAAATAGAGGGACTTTCACAATAACCTTGAGGTGCGCGTTTAAACCGGAAGCTTCGGCCTCCGAGGGAAAAACCAAAAATATCTCTACTCTCTTCGGCGATGGGAATACTAAAGAAAGCATTCTTTAGATCAATAACTGAAAACCAGGTCGCTGTAGAAGGTATCATCGTCAACAGAGCAGTGATATCTGGGACTACAGGAAACTGCGGTACGACAATCTTGTTTACCTCCCGAAGATCAATTACAAAACGATAAACAGGAGGCTGAGAAGGATCAGTGCGTTTAAGAACCGGAAGAACAGGACTGTTACATGTATTTCCTCTCGTTTCCTCAACCACACCCTTCTGAATCAAATCATGGACAATTTCCAGAAGTGCTTTCTCACCTTCAGTAGAGATTCTGTATTGCGGAATACGTGGCATTTCAGCATTGGGCTTGAGAGTAACAACATAAGGTGGGATCTCAAGACAACCAACGTCATTCGGACCCGTAGCCCAAAGCGTTTCGGGAAGAGAAAGCAATTCAGGTGGGAATTGATCTTTTGATAAGTACATTGGACTAGTCATTTTCTGTCCTAGAGTGAGGTATACACCAGAAGGTGAACAATATATCGTAGCATGCATTCTTTTTAATAGATCTAAACCCAACAGATTTTCACCACAACCATTCGTCAGAAGAAGCGGAGCTTCTAAATCATAAGGGCCTATTGAAACAGGCAAAGGGCAAGAAACTGGATTGCGAACAGGGGCGCCAGAAAATCCTACAGATACATTCGTTAAGCCAGACAAAGGTGCGCCAGGGAGTTTAGAATGAATGATAGAGCTTCTCATGGCACCAGTATCTAAAAGAAATGGCTCTGAAACACCCATTGTAGTGACATTAACATAAGGTCCATTCTGATCCACTGGAATTGACGTAACCCCCTTACTTTGTCCATGGCTGTCCTATTCAAAATGAAGACTTTCATTCCCTCCTTCAATATACTGATCCTCACTGTAATACTGTGTAGACCTAACATTTTGCTGGTCAAAGTAATTTCCGGAATTTGGAGGAACAAAAGAACGCTGCTCTTGGGTTAACACACCTCGACCTCTACCTCTATTTGCTGACTGAGGACCACCACGACCTCGTGAAGCAGATGTTGCTCCATTACGCTGCAACAATGCCGGACAACTGTTCTTAAAATGACCTTCCTCCCTACAATAAGCACATTGATTGGGACCTAGCAAAGGTCTTGGAATGAATGGTTCAGGCTTTTGATACAACCTCTGAAACTGCGGAGGCTGTTGAAACTGAGGCTGAACATAACGAGGAGGATAAGCCTGTTGCAAGAGAACTTTAGTTTTTAATTCTTTCGTCTTTTTCTCTTGTTTTTCCCTTTCTTCTTTGTCTCTATTTTCATAATATTGTGCAGTAGCCAATATCTGGGCGGAAGAAGAAACTGCCCATGAACTCTCGGAGTCTTTTAGCTTGTGTGATAGTTCAGGAAGCAAGTTATATACGAACTTATCCACAAATAATCGCTGTCCCCCTTCTGTAGCCATATCTTGACCGCTGTGATCAATGAATGTCTCCTCGAATCGGGTAAAGAAATCGGAAACACTTTCATCTTTCTTTTGTTTACATGCTGCTAGCTTATCCCAATTAACTCTCAAAGCAGGCATCATTGTTTTCATTAATGTAATAATCCTACCAGGGATTCTGAGATCAAAGCGTCGGGCTTTGCACCACCTACTTGACCTCTATCTGCGGCAATAATAGCGTTCCAATCGCCGCCTAATTCTTGAGCGTGATCCTCTCTACGAATTTTAGCCCATATTGTCTGTGGAACTACATTTCCCATCAACATGTCAATATCTGCTAGATTCATAGTACATGCATCAACTGTTTGCGACAACTCTTTATAGTAACCAGCAGGATTTTTGCGTGAATCTGGTAGTGACTGTTTAAGTGCTAAAACTTCAGACCTTTTCCAGGGGACATGTATCCATATGCGCTGAAAATGCGCAGGAATAGCTGGATTAGCACCTGCTGCTGCAACTTATTCCTTCCATATTGGAGAAACCTCTCTCATGGGATAGTTTTTCAGTGCTGTCCTAACTGAAGGATCAGAATCAGGAAAAGTCTGTGAGAACAATAGGGATCTGAAAGAAATAAGTGTTCTGACAGCGTTTTCAACCTTAGGACCCACAATAAGTCCTTTGTCAAAGTCAGCCTGAACATCTAACAGATCCTGTGGGACCGAACCCAAATTCATATCCTCCCATTCTTTAGCGAGAGTATCGCACATAACTTTAAAAACATATCTCTGCGTAGGTGCATTCCATTGCAGAAAGGTGGACATAATATCAGACGTACTATATTGGGGACCCTTCTTGATCCATCTACAAGCAAGTGAGTCCAATTTTTCTCGCTCTTCGGAGTCTGGGAATTGACTACGAGACTGTCTTCGAGAAAAAGCTGGAGACACATTTAAAGCTTCAAAGAAAGGTGATAAGAGACCAGAGACAGTATCTGCAAATCGCTTACGCATAGATGGAGAATTTGACATAAGGATAGGGGACAAGGTATTAGGTGAATTAACTAAAGGAGCATTAGGAATTGCCAAAGGAGCAGAAGGCAAAGGAGTTAAAGGCAAAGCTGGCATAGGCAATACTTGAGGAGGCAATTGTGGAAAAGCTGGAGCAGGCGGAAGCACAACTGGCGGCTGAACAGGCTGTAACATCGGGGGTGCATTAGCACCTTGTACATAGGGCGGAGGCAATTTCAATAAGTGGGACATTAAGGAATCTTCCTCAAAATCTTTTCTCTTATCAAGGGAAGAGATAGGCAACGTCGGATAGCATTTATCTATTGCCATTCGATGCTGTCTGTCTGAAATTTCCATTGCATTATCTATTTCATCATCTTTGAATTGCTGAGCAGCCTGTATAATCGTCATTCCCTGTGTTTTCCTATCTCGTTTCGCTTGTTTAATTTCTCTCTGTTTGGCTTCCTTACGCCAAAGGCGAAAAGAGTCAAACATTGCCGGCCGGGCTTTTCTTTTAAATAACGTTGATTCTAAATTATCTAGCACATCAGTTTCGAAACTACCATTTTCTGGCCATTTTAAAACACCATCTTTCTTTGTATATCGGGTCCATGTCTTATTAAAGGCAATAGGACCAACACCATGTTTAGAATAGAGCACATATGTGGGAGTTCCAACCGAAGGAATCGGACAGGAGTCCTCAAGCTGGGAGTCCCTATTACAACCAAAGCAACAAAGTTTTCCAAACTTAGTCAGACCAGACATCTCACGATTTTTACTGGCTGTTCACAAACATCAAGGGGGTAAAACTTTCAGTTTACACAGCACAAATGCACTTACCCCTCGGCTTTGGCCACTGCAATGGCCAAATCTAAGGACCTAAGGACAAAACAAAGACCAAAATTTGTGGGCGCGACCCACCAAATACTTAACTAAGGATGTCTTCTTACACCAACAGAGGCCCGTCTATCGTCTCGCTTTACCATACATCATCAAAGAAAGGGCCAAGGCAGGGCGGCAGTCAGGGCAGCAGTCATCAGTAGCCGTCAGGAAGGAGTAACCGCGCTGAAAAAGACCTTCGGACCACTTCGACATACAGGGGTCGCTTGACGTGGCTCGCGATTCCTCCAGAATTTTCTTGCGGGGTTCCTCACGACCTTCAGGCAGAACCGGTACCGCTGAAGCCGCCCCACGTTGGGCGCCAGTTGAAGAACCAGAACCTTATGGGCCTGGCGGCGCAGGGTACGCCTGAAATCTCCTTGGATTCACCTGCCTCAACTAACAGAGACACGGGACACTCTGTCAGGCGTAAAAGATCAGATTTTATTAGCTGCAGCTAGTACAGTTGTCCAAGAAGTACACAAGGTATGTTCTAAGGAGACTGCCACTTTACTTTGTGGCGCACAATCTTATATACCGTATAAAAACCATTAATTAACTACATACACTCCCAGAACACATAGAAAGGAGCCAGTAAGAATAATGTAAAGATAGAACAGAGCCAATAGAAATGTCGGAAAACAAGACAGCACCAATAGAAGGAATTGGAAAACAAAGTATCAAGTGACTTAAGGTTGCCTCCCCTCCAGCTGTGTTTGTCACCCCTCCCTTGAACTAATTCATTAACCGATCCACAACGAAGTTGCATGTGGTGCGATAAGTTTGTGTGCGTTTGGAGGACAGTTGTGAAATGAGAGAATACTAGCAAAGGACAGCGAAGGCCAGACGATAAGATAAGATCGGCGGAGAATAGTGTGAGCCTACAGATAGTTGAAACAAGGATTAGAAAACCAGACAGGGATTAGTGTACTCGGTCAGACCTTAATACCAGCCTTGTAAAGATAGAGGCAGAAGGCTGTTTTGAACACCATGTTGCAGAATAAGCAGAAAAGGCAGAATGGACTTCGTTCGCTGTGCTGCCTGAGTGAAGGCAACATAAAATGGCGGCGGGCCACAAAATGGCGGGTCGATACGATCGTATTAAAAATCGAATTTCCTCAGACCTCAGTACTTTACAAGGGAGCATGCTGAACATAGGTTACCCAAAAATGAGGTATAGACAGCAATGACAGCCGCAAATCTCATAGGGGAGGAGAGGCAGTGGTGGGAGGGTGGTCCAGCGGGGACAGTGGAAATAAATTATTTTTTTAAACGTACCTGTTCCTGCCACCGCCTCTGGCGGCCCTGCTCCTCTTCCTTCTATGGTGTCGGTGTCCCTTCAGTCCCTGGTATACCAGCACAGGCTCCCCATGTAATCTTGGCGCTGGGCTCATGCTATACCTAGCATGAGAGCAGCGCCAGGATTGGTCTGAGCAGCTTGTTCTGCAGCCCAGACACTGCATGGGAGTCTGTGCAGTTTCTCCAACCTGGCTGTGCAACACAGCAGGGCTCGAGAAACCTAAGTGCGTATGTCAGTTTGGCCGGCCTGAGACGACCGGCCAAACTGACATCATCCTCACTTAGTGCACTCATTGAGTCCACGCACATGCTGGCTGATCCAATAGTATAATAATATTTCATTTTTCAGCTGCTGGCTCCTAGCCATGGGGGTGACACTCCTTCACCATTGGTATAGACTGACCATTGTTAACCTACTAGGGTACCCCCTCATACCTGGCTGCGGGGTGTTTAGCCCACATGGTAGGTGCATGTTTGATTTCTAAACCATTTAACATGTTTAGGTCCTCTGAGCTATTTATGTTAGCTTTCTTTTATTTCTGTATTATTTATTAATTGATCTGTACAGGAACTGCATCAGACCTTTTTTTACAGGAAGCTATAAAAGGTAAATTTCACTTTGAGATAGTCATATTGTCTCCCACATCATGACCGTTTTTCTTGTCCACATAAAGAGGCTTCCTAAACAATTGCACAGTTGCGCAACCACAGATTTATTCCGGAAGCGAGGCCACCTCCAACTCCCTGGGCTCCCTTTTAGTCTTTCCCAGACATATAAAACTCTGTGTCTGTAATGAAGCACCTGGCACACAGGATAGAGGCATCCTGCTATTGCCCGAACCCCAATTCTGGGCACAGCAGTGGGTGTGAATAAAGGAAAACCTGCCGTTCAGAACATAGTCCTTACCATGCTGAAAGAATGTAGGTGTCATTTAAACGGAACCATTGTGTGGGCCTTAATGCGCGCCTGGGCCTTATAACAGCCCCATGTCAAGAGACATAAAGTGCATATCATACACAAAACTGGCTGTTGGTATACAGAAAATCACCGTATTCCATTTAATTTTTCTAGTTCATCATCTCCTTTTAGCAATTGCTTGGCTAGAACTGCCATTCATATTTTTTCAAAATACTTATTTCTCCTTTTTATCATGAGATACAACACAATTACCAAACATGACATACAGATATATCACAAAACACATCTTTGGCATTCAACGTGATAGCAGATCAGTGAGTGTGTCCTTTAATTCAATCCCTCAAACTCTAATTTCTGCCCTTATACCACATCCAGAGCATGTCCTTGTAGAGAAAGATATCTATTCACATGCAGATTAGTATCACTGTATCCAGTAAGATATTTCACACTTATCAGGTGACGCTATAACTAGATCAACAAGAGTAAGAATTTCCTCCTCACAATAACACCTGCAAAGAGACCATAGAAGTTGTACACTAACCATTAAGGTGATCCACTCAACCAGTGAAAGAAATATTACAGGACATATTAATTTATCCTTATGACTGTCAGGCTCCCCAATATCGTTCAAGGATCAGAGTAATAACGGTCTTTAGGTAACAAGAAACCACAAATTTCTTCAAACAAAGATAACTATTTGGTGATTGGGATGTCGATCATCTGGAGTGATGACACTTTGACACTGTTGAGGAAGATACAAGATAGGGAGGAACAGTGAAGTGGAGACATCTGTTTTTGCTTATATACAGAAGGAATTTGAAAATGAAGGCTTTTGACATGGAAAGCAGCACAAGTTTCATGAGAAACAAAGCTTGTTTGAAGTGTTATTTAGACTTCTAGTGCATATAAATTCACTAATATAATTGGCAGGTCTTATTTTTCAAGACAATCATTTTTATGAAAAACCTATAAATGAAAACAATATGTGTGATAGTAGAGGCAGTGGGAATGTAGTCTCAGAAGATGACTGAAACTAATTATGGCACTTTTATTGTTCTTTATTTTCAAACATAAATGTGCAGTGGCTTCACAAAATATTGTTTTAACAGCCACCAGCTCAATTTAACTTAACTTGAAGGTACAGGCATATTCAGAATGCCTCAAAGAAAATGTTTAAGTAGTGAATTGTTCCTTGTCTGACTCCTTACTTGCTTTGTCTCAGATGAAACTCTATGACTGTACAGTAGAAGTGTTCTATCTGTGGCAGTTGGTAAAGAAGAGTTAGTGGCCGAGATTCTGATATATCTTATCTTCAATGTGCAATGATCACTTTGTCACACTGAACACTAATGCAGATCATCTTGAAGCAACAGAATATTCTAGGTGCTGTTGAAGTACTGTTTCAGCCACTGCACAAGTACCTGTCAGAAAACTAATGGAACCTGTCTGTGTAGCAAAGAGTGCATCAAGAGTTATTAGAAGAACATTTTCTTCAGTTGCTAATTGGTAATCCGGCTACATGAATAAACCTGTGGTGGCTGACACAATTTAAAAGTAGTGAGGCTGGTGGAGGGGGTGCAGGGGAGCATGCAGGGGATGCAGGGGTTTTTAATAATTATTTAAAAAATCCACTTACGTTTTGCTGCAGTCGCCTCGCACTCCTCTGCTTCCTGATCCCAACAGTCCATAGGACAGTTTCAGAGACTCCCTGTGCAATCCCTGTGCTGCTCTTGTACTATTATCAAGCATGAGAGCACCACGGGAATTGGCATGAGCGGGCTGGTTTACCACTCACTCAGGCACAGAAAGTCTGTGCTGTTTCTCCAACCCGGCCATTTGAAGAAACCAAAGTGAGTATGTCTGTTTGGCCGGCCTAAGACGGCCGGGCAAACAGACATGCGCACTTAGGTGTACTTCACTCCACTCCTCCTACCCCCTCCCATGGCCCAACCCCATCCTTCCCCGCACAGGGTGGCTCAACCAACAGCTAAAAAAATATAACAATTATAAATTATTGTTTTATGTTTTTTAGCTTCTGGTTATGGGCCAAATTATCTGGCTTTGAGGAGAAGCCGCAGCTAGAATCAACTAACGCTCCAATGGAGTGTGCTCTCTGCTGTCCAGACATGGCCTTCCTTGAAATGCAAGGCATGCATTCCAATAGCTTATAGACCATATCTTCATCGGCACACTGCTCTACTTTGACTTGACCCAACTCTGTTTTCCAGGCATGGCCCTCTTTGAAACGCAGGGCATTCAATACATAGCTTTTCTTTGCCAGCATGCCGCTCCATTTTATATCAACACATTGTGAAGAATAACATCAGGACGTGATTACTTATTTAAATACAAAGCGTGTATTCCAGAATACTGTGTTACGATCATAACTTCGTTACAGTACTTGTCCACTGTGCTGTAATGCACTATGGGACCTTCCAGACGTTGCGGTTTGAGTAGTGTGCATTCAGTGTAACTATAGTGAGTCATACTCACACCATCAACTGAATTAACTACTTTGTATAGAAAGAAAGCAGCATTTTAAAGAATGTGTTTTTCAGTGACTTATGTGTGTGCCACTGTGTAAAGTTTCACTTTTTCTGAAAGAGTTTGTGCAGTGTCCTTCTTACAAGTTTTATCAATCTCTGTGTTTGGAATAGTGTGTGACTATGGTTACTAAAGTGTGTTACATCAGCAGTATGTGGAAAATATAAGGGAAACAACTAAGAAAAAAAGGAAAAAGCAAAAAGGAACATGTTAGTTTTCTGACTTCTGATAGGGGTTAAAACATGCATTGAAGGCAACCTTATCTTCCTTCTTATTTTTAGTGAAAACAATGTGTGACATTCTGCTTCCACAACATGCAATTTAATCCATTTTCAAAAGGTTACAGTTGTATCTCTACTCATTAGAGTCAGCCTCATTCTACTGTTTTAAATTATGTGCTTTAAGTGTTACTTAATTGGAAAAAATACAGAATACAATACCACCTCCATTCTTTTTATCAGATCCTGGCAGACAAAGTTTTAGTGGGATAAATGGAAACAGATGTTCATAAATTATTCTCATGTTTGTGGGACTGACCTTAGATCTCAGAGGAAATTAGCACTGTTAACCCTGTCTAGGAGAAGAAAACCGTTCTCTTTTAGATGACTTATGAGAAGAATCACAACAGGATGTCCATGGTCTAAAGGAATTGAAATAGCTGTAAAGAAACTTGATTTACACTGTTTGCTCAGAGGTAGTACAATTGTGAAGAGATTCCATTTTGGGAGAGGTGTACAAAAGGACTGAATCTGTGGAAGAGTATTTGACTTCTTTGAGAAGTCTGGCATTATCTTGTTGACGCTCTGGTGGAAGAGTGCATAAGAGACCAGTTTGTGCTTTATTGTAAATTGAACAAGGTAATGGAGAAGTTATGGCTCAAAGATGAACCACCTTTGGCATTACAAAACACCAAGTGTGTGGAACAAATGTTGGGCTGTGTGAAAGAATTTTGGTGTGATGTAAACAAGAAAACATATCTGAATGGTTTGGTGAGTAAAGTAGGAAAAAACAACATAATTCAAAGAAAGCTGTTTTAAGTGTGGTCTAGCTGGTCATATGGCTAATTGGAAAGATTGTCCAGTTATCAAAGCTATATGGCTAATTGGAAAGATTGTCCAGTTATCAAAGCTGTTTGTGATAAATGTGGTAAACATGGACATTTCATCATGTTGCAGGAGTGAAGTTAAACTGAAAAGCAATGTGAAAGAGGTATGTGAGGAGTTAGTCCTTAGGATTGAGCACCTGGGCCTGTACTCCTGCAACCATTTTGCCCTGGCCTCTAATAGGCAAACAAAACAATTGGCATGAATACAAGGTCATCCAAAAGCCCCTAAAATATTACAAACATTTCTACCACAAAAGAAGTGCAAATGTGAAAACATGCATTAAATATATATCCAAGGCCAACTGTAGACTAGGCCACAAAAAATATAACGTACCAACTAATGAGTGGGTTTGAAGGTTGTATTTTTATACCCTGGGACCCTTTTGCTGGAAGGTGGGAGAAGCTTCTAGAAAGGATTTTTGAAGTACATGAAAATTCCTAACTCTCCTGCCCTGGCTCCAAGCTGGCTGCAATGATAATACTGAGTTATCAGGTCCTTTGCAAGGAGGCCGATCACAACCTTTTTAGGTGTAAGTGGGGCTGTGCTCAGCTCTACCCTTCAATCCTGCCGGTTGATGATCCATTCGGGCACACACAATCCTTCTGTTGTGTCTTATTGTCTGGGAGGAATTCACAAAGTTTAACTGTCAGTTACATCAGTCATGTGACTCAAGCCAGGCTATAGGCATAAAAGAGCTAAGGAGAAAAAAACAGGCAACTTTCTAAAAGTGGCATTTTCAAAATTGTAATGAAAAATTAGACTTTATCATTAAAGACGTTTTATCATTACAATTGCACAGGTATCAAACATGACATATCCACTTTCTCTTAATTAGGAATTACAATGTATTACATGTAATAAGGATTCCAAATATTATTCTTTGGGAGGGGTGGTCTTCAGAGTAGTGAAAATTTATTTGGGAGTTTTTCACTACCAGGACATGTAAAATTTAAAAGTACATGTCCAACCTTTTAATTATTCAGCACCCTGGCCTGTAGGCTAACTAGGGACCTGTCTTAGGGGTGACCTACATGTAATAAAAAGGGGGTTTAAGGCTTGGCAATGGGGGTTAAATGCCTACCTGACCCTACATTCAGACTGCAATCACATACCTAATGGATGGTGCAATACGTGCTTGGGACTTATCAGTAATTTAAGTAGGAAAATCGGGTATATGCCAATCAAACCATGTTTAAGGGAGTGAGCAGAAGCACTTTAGCACTGGTAGGCAGTGGTACGGTGCACAGGGTTTTAAGGTCAACGAAGCAACAATCCAGCAAAAATTAGAGGACAACGGCAAAAAGTTTGGCGGTGACCCTACAGAGAGGGGCAGGTCCAACACATCCATTTTAGAAAGTCAAGGAAGAATTAGCAGAGTGTGATGATTCACTTTTTCTGGGCACTAGACTCATAACTAATCTTGCTGGTGTAGGACACTTTGGTGTTGTCAGAACTAGAGAACTTATATCTCCTTATTTCTGGTGGCCCGATTTTCAACTAAAGGTTGAAAACATAATCAGAGTTTGCATTGAGTGTGTGGAAAGTGATAAGATTGATAAACTATGGGAGCTTCCAAGTGGTCTCTGGGAGGAGATTGCTTTAGATATTTTGAGCCGTTTTAGATGCAAAGGTTTAACCCCTTATCTCATAGTGGCCATGGACATGCTCTTGAGGTGTCATGAGGTGATGTATATCTTTGACATTTTGTCTGCTCCTGTCATCAGATTTCTAGAAGAACATTTCGAACATAAAGGTTTTCCGAAGTGTTTACTGTCAGATAATGGTGTACAATTGTTTTCAAAGTTTCTAGGATCCCGTGGTATTATTCCCAAAGTGTTCGCTCTGTCTTCTTTTGCCCAGTTGGATGATAGAACATTTCAATAGGCATTGAATGGTGGAATACAATTAGTAAGGATGAATAGGATTAATTGGAAGTTGGTTCTTCAAGAAAAATGAGTGGCTTCTAGAGTAGTCCCCCATTTCACCACAGGGAAAACCAGTTTGAACTACTCACTGGTAGGAAACTGCAATCAAGAATTCATCCCGGGTAGATGAATTGCAGAAAAAGATGGGTCAATATTTCAGTGTCAATTCATTGGCAGATCAAGGAAGAGGACAAAGATATAAAGAGAAAGGAGCATGTTAATATCAGGAAAAGTGTTGAGGTAGAGTCTTTTATGAGACTAAAAGACATAATATTATTAACCTGTATGGAAGCATTTTGTAGGCCTTAACTAAACACTGCATTTAAATGTGGGTTTTGCATTTGATCCTTGAACGACCACATGTACTTGGGTAAGCTGCTAATAAGAACATATTCCTATTTCTTTCCTTTTCCCTCATTCTTTCCTCTTTGTTAGTTTTTAACCATTGCCATGGTCATAAGTATAACATTTCATGACACAAATGTACTATGGTAACAAACAAATGAATAAAGGGAGTGTTAGTGTTTTGTTTCATGATGATGTAACCTATGATGAAAAGGATTACTTCAGTGTTAGATTAATCTTAAAACTGTTTATTTATGAATAGGCTTTGCTATAAAGATATTTGAGAATGGGAATTAAAACATTTTAAAATGTATCATGTTCACTTAACTGTTCTTTACCTCATAGGCACTGACTGGTGGGAAGAAACTTGAGTGTTTTATTGCTGTTTAGATAATAGTTAAATGTATTCAGAATGTTCTTTGTTAAAACTTGCCATCTCGACGGAAGGTGTCCTGTACACAAAGACTCCAAAGGCTGATTGCCTAGTGCTGCAGATTATCTCCTCAAGCTTTATAATTTGATGTAGTAATGTTGTAATACTGTGTTTCTTGACTAGGATCAGAATCTTCCTGAGAAGGCTAGACTCCCATGCTTGCTGGACTCTTTACTCAGCTTCTGAGAGAGAGCACTTTACCTCTGACACATTTTTTTTGTATTCTCTTTTCTGATGTCTTGGATTCATTCGGAGACCAACTCGTCTGAACCTACTGCTGAGAGACTGTACTGAAAATTCTCAGTGAGATGCTTGACTAATAAGCATATGCTTTCACATCTGAGTCAAGAACTCTTTTAAGGTTCTGCTCAACTTTATTTTCCTGAAACTAGATTAGATGAGGGATTAGATCTTGATGGGACAATGCTGTGTTCTTTGTTCTATAATTTGCATTGATTTTAAATGATTTGCTAATGAATATTTTAATGAACTAATGATTTAATAAAACCTTGAAAGTAGAAAACAAACTCTCATTATTGACTTTAATCGCACTAAATTGAATGGATGCTATTTTAATTTGAGGTGCAGTTTTTAATATTATACGTTATCTACCTCAAAGACCTCGCCTCTAAGGCTCATTCGAGGTGTTGGCCTTTATATCCTGACAGCTCCCAATAGCCCTCAGAGGCACTGTTTTCAGAAAAATGTCTTAGCATTATGAAGAAGGTAAGTGTGAAGTTTGGTGATTAGTTCAAGGTAAGTGCATCTGTGAGAGCAAAAGAGTGGTCAAATGTTACCAAACCCAGAGAAGACTTAGTCAAAAATGTGATCAACACCAGTGATGTTTGCATCTGGAACCTGAGAAGAGTAGTTGTTTTAAAAGTGTAACTAGAAAATCATTTACTGCTATGGTCATAAGTAAAGCTTCTGACAGTCGTATAACTTTAACAGCAAAAACATCAAATAGAAATTAGGGCCAGATGTATCATGCATTTTTGCGATTGCGGAAATGTATTTTGGTATGTATGAATCACAATTTGTGAGGCGGTAACTTGTTACCAAATCGCAAATTGGGGTTGCAACTACATACTGATTCAGCATTAGGAAGGGGCGTGTCAAGGGCGTCCCTTCCTGATACTGAATCGCAGTGGTATGTAGGAATGTTTTGTGACCGAAATGTGGTCCCAAAACATTTGCATTTTACCAACTGCTTCAAGTAGGTGGTAACCCATTCACAAACGGGAAGAGGCCCCCAGGGGGCTCCTTCCCCTTTGTGAATGCATGCGAAAGCATTTTTTAATAGCAGGCAGTGCTCCCACGGACCACTGCCTACTCCTAACAAATGAAAAGAAAACTTTTCATTTTTCTTTTTTAAACGCATCCCGTTTTTCTTTAAGGAAAACGCCTGTATTTTTTTTTTTAAAAGATGGCTTTATTTAAAAGCAATCACAGACATTGTGGTCTGCTGAGCCCAGCAGGCCATCATCCCTGTGAATGTAGCCATTCACAATGGGTCGCAAATTGCCACCTACCTCATGAATATTAATGAGGTAGGTCGATTTGCAAGCCATTGGGGATCGCTATATGAAACTCCTTCATGCATTCAAATAGCGATTACCTAATTGCAATTCACAGAAAATCGCAATTAGGTAACCGCTATCAGGAAAAATTATACATCTGGCCCTAGTCTGTTTCAGGAAGACAATATAACCAAAGCAAACACAGGATGAGCATACAGGCAAAGAAATCTCCTATACTTTTAAAGGACTTCGTCAATTAGTCATCTACATTTTGAGAGGTAGATATATTATTTGTATGGTAATTTATTTTTTCTTGCCATAACATGTCTAGGAGATATTATAATGATTTTTTATATCTTTACACTTGGTTTCCAAAAATGTGCATTATTCTTTATTGTGTATAAAGGAAAGATATGTAGTGGACTTTTCTTTTGACTCCTTACTTCCTGTCTTAGCTGGAATTCAATGAGTGCGCTATAGAAGAGTTCCATCTGTGACAGGTGGTGAAGAAGAGTCAGTGGCTGACTTTTGTAATGCACATCTGCTTTAAAATCAAACTCGTTCACATTTCCCTTGAATTAATGAGTGGTCTCAAAGTGAAATAACCCAGGATGGTGTCTACAATTTTGGTTACCATATCATTTTATCGGTACACATCTTGTAGGAAAGCATCTTTCCTGTGCATCATAGGTTCTGAAGACTATAATAAATCCTATAAGTTGTACAAGGAATCAGTGGTACCTAAATTTAAAGAGATACAGAAGGTAAACAGCCCTGATTACAAATTAATATCAGCCAGGATAGGATGCAACAGCTTTATTCCCATTTAAAAGCATGCAGCCCATCCATCACTGCAGCACTTGTCTGTCATCTCATCAGCATCTTCCCCTCACTTCTCTAGTGCCATTCCCTTACTCTATAGAGTCATAATATCAACCACGGAATAACCTTCCCTTCCTTCCTCCTGTACCCATCAGCACCATCATTTCATGTTCTCCATGTATTTTCTTATCTTGTCAGCACCACTTATTCAACACATAGAACAATCACCTTGCCTTTTGAGACTCTCCTCTCACTTACTTAGTAAATCTTACCGGCTCCTTAATATTTGCCTGTCATCCCAACACCATCATGTCACCGGATAAGGATCCGTTAGACCTATATTCTTACAGACCTATCTCTATGTTAAATGTGGATCAGAAGATCCTGGGTCACATATTGGCATGAAGGTTGGTCCCACATCTCCCCAGCTTGAGGAGATCAATCAGGATTTATCCCACGAAGAAATACGTAGTGAAATCTGCGGCGACTTACTTATGTCCTACACGCACCAGCGTTGCAGGGGGACCCTTACCCTTTGGTGTTCTTGAATGTTAAACAAGTGTTCCACTTGGTACGATGGAACTACGTATGACAGGTGCTAGAAGTGATGGAACTTGTGCATATGTTTATCTGCTGGGTTTGCCTATTATATCAGTCCTCCAGGGATAGAATGTGAACAGTCAAATACGTATTGGATGTTATTGAACTACATTGTGGTACTTGGCAGGGCAGCCCCCATTACGTTTTGCCGTGGCGATGGAGCCGCTGGCCTGCAGGCTGTGGCAGGTCCTCCAAGGTTGGGGCTTGGTCATAAGTAAAACTGAACATATTGTGTCAGTGTACACTGACCACGCAATGGTTTATCTGTGATGGCCACACATTACAGTACCACTGCTACTCAACCTCATGTCTGAGTTCTGGAAATACTCTGTGGTAAGGCTCACCAAAATTAAGGGTCAGACTTACAAGACCCTAGCACCTCCTTGCACCACGCTAGAGTCATTTTTTAGTGCTAATGTGCCTCAAGGAGGCAATTTTCGCTGTGCCATATTTACAAAGTGGCTCAATGTATGCATTGCTCCACTTAGCGACCCCTTGCGCCCCATCATGCCTGCGTCATGCATAATGTATGCAAGGGGGGGGGGCATTCCGGCGTTAAGAAACCCACAAAAATGGTGCCATGAAATCTGCTAGGTTTCACTGTTCTATATTTGGTGTCATTTTTAATGCCTGCTTAGAGCAGGCGTTAAAATGATGCACTCATATTAACCTATGGGCCTATTTGCAGTTTGCTCCACTAGCATCAATATTTTTGACGCTAGTGGAGCAAAGCTTTACAATAGCATACAAAATTCTGTCTAATGACTGGTGTTGTTAGGTGGGGCAGGGGCGACGCAAGCAAACTGGTGCATCAGTACTGATGCACCAGTTTCTTGTAAATCTTGCCCTAAGTCTATCCTGTTCCAGGTGGGCCACCTGAGGGGCCTTTCGCCCCAGCAGTTCCCCAGGATGAGGCTGCCCTCGACAATTGATTCAGTCAAATACCTGGGGGTCTATATAGCCCAAACTGAACAACAGATCTTTGATCTAAATCTGGGTAGAATCTGAAATCTCTGATCCTTGATCCAATTCTGAAATACACTTAAATTGTCCCTTAAAGGTAAGATAGACCTGACTAAAATAATAATTTCAAGATGTCTGTTTTGCCCTGCAAAGTGCGATGTATGAAATACCCTGAAAAGTATTCAAGAAAGTAGACTCATCACTGGTTAATTTCCTCTGGACTGACGGTAGACGCAGGGCTCGCCTTGCATTGCTCAAACAAGAATGGTGTAAAGGCAGCAGGGAGGTCCCGGACCTGGAACTATACTATTCTGTGGCTCAACTACAGCATGTGATTCATTGGGTGGTTTGGGAGCCAAACTGGGAGTGATCCCTGTTTGAGGGTATGCATGACGGGCACCAGCTGGGAGACTTGTTGTTCAAAGGATGCCATGTTCCTGAATATTTCCCGTTTCTAATAATTCAGATGGGTCGGCTTCTGGGAGAGGGTCTCACGCCGGATAGTGGGGCATGCCCCTTGTGCACCGGACCTTGATATGAGGTTCTTATGGGGGTGCCTGATGCTATATGGTTTATATCCAGGGGGCGTATCATAACTATACACAATGCAGTCAACATGTTTGGACTAGGGAGAGGACAATTCCTTCATTACACCATAATTGCCTCTACTGCCCAACATTTATGGCCCTCGTTTCCAGATGCACTAAATCCCTCCCTCACAATGGTGACCATGCTGAGCATGATGGGCGATTGCTACCTCATAACTCATCTGTATAGGCCTCTTGAGCAGACAAACTGACTCTCCTGTTGCGGGTGGAGGAGAACTGGCAGGACATTTGAGATGACCCCATTACACTGAAGAAATGGAGTAGAATCCATGAGGGGACTCATAGAGTATCCACATGTGCACATTTCAAACAAATTCAATATAATATAGTACACATGACTTATTTGTCTCCGAGACGCCTTCATGTCATTTACCCAGGCATAGACCCCCATTGTCCCTGTTGCGGGGTGCCTACTGCAGACTTCATAAACCTCCTATTGTACTGCCCCCGGGTGATCCCATTCTAGGACAAGACATTGACCTGTATTAAACACATCACAGGGTGGACAATTCCTAGCCAAGCCGCTAAGTGTTTGTTGGGCCTATTCCTTGAGAACCCCAAGAAAGCTCTTAGAAGACGAAATAAGATCTTATGGTGACCAAGCATTGCATTACAATGTTAAGAAAAATTCCCCAAAATTAGGAATACTTTCAAATCATTGTATAGACTTTTAAAAACATGAATTTAAAATTCAAATGCTCATATCAACTTTTGGTCATTCCTCAATTTTCTCTTTTGTTTATTTGCTCTTTACTTGCTTTCTTTGCTTTATATATATTTTTTTATGTGCATTTCTATTATTTGTGTTATTAATTTAGTTGTTGTAATAAATCTGGTTATTAGTTGAGGGGAGTGGAAGCCCTACTTAGACAACAACACCAATCCTTCTCAGGGTGAAGCACCAAAAGTCACTAAATTAACCTGTGCTTAACCCTCTGGTAGCTTGGAACAAAGCAGTCAAGCAATGTGTAAAGTATTTATGAAGCACACAAACAGTAATAAAGTGGAAACACAAGACAAGAAAAATCTTAGACCAATTTTTTTAAATAGCATACGTTTTGAAAAACAAAATTATACAAGAACGTCAATAATACGATCAGTAGAACTGGAGATTATCAATTTTTAGGTTTTTAGTCAAAATAGCACTTAAAAGCACAATGCACCACTCTTGCTAGGGCATGTGAAAATCGCATGTTCTGGCTGACCTCAATGAAGTGCGGGTGGGTTACAGGGACCTGGTTAGTTCCTTCAATGGGACCTTCAAACCAAAGTCTGACATGGAACATTCTCTTCTCATTGGAGGATCCTGCAAGGAGGATGTTGAGTGACACAGATGGCCATGAATGTAGCAGGAAGAGCCGGCTGGACATTGAGAATGGTCATTGCTGTAGCTCAAAAGCCAGCCTGGCTTTCCGGACAGTTATTGCTGTAGCTTCGCTTCGGCGGTTGTCAAGAGCTAGCATTGCTGTAGCATGAAGTGCAGGTCTTGTATTGCTGGTCCTCACAGGAAGTCACTGTCAGAGCAAAGAGCAGAAGCTTTTGCGTTGGCGGTCGTCATGGGCGGTAGAGTCTTGCCACGAACAGCCCCATTTGCAGTCGCGAGGAGCCCAAGCTTCAGGATTTTCACCTTACCTTTAGGAAGAGTACCCTCTGATGCCAGCCAAGGGTCCAGGACCTGGGGAGGCACCTCTTAAGGATCAGGACTCATTCCAGCAGAGGCAAGTAGGTCCAGTTCCAAGGCCAAGCAGTTCAGGTTGCAGCAGGTCAGCTGGACAATTGCAGGGAGGCCTCTAAAGCCTGTTGTGTCCCTGTACACAGGAGGTCAGCCACTGACTCTTGGAGTCACTCTGGTGAGCCTGGAATGAAGGCAAGCATGCCCAGTCTTTCTGGTCAGATTGCAAGGCTGTCCTACAAGCAACTGGGCAGTCTTTGGCTGCAGGAGAGTCCTTCTTCAACTTTCATAGATCCTAGTGTGTTCAGAAGAGTGGCACTGGAGAGCCAGTATTTAAACTCGGTGTCAGCCTTAGTGTGTGGGGGGGGACTCACTGTCGTACCCCCACATCTGGTTTGGACAGTTCTTCCCCGACAAGGCTCCAAACTGTCTACGGATGTCAAAGGGCATAGCAGGCCCGGTGCCAGATTCCTTTTTTCTGTGCAGGAGGCAAAGCCCTTTGAAGTGTAAATGGAGCTGGGTACAGCTCCTCTCCAGTCGGCCTTTCAGGATGGCCCATCCTTCCCACACCTTTGTGTTACTGTCTAAAAGCAATACGCTGATGCCAACAGCAGAGCAATTCACAATCACGTGACTCATGAAACTCGCTTGAAGGTACAAATGGGTTGAACAAGAAAATATAAACCTTCTAAAAGTGGCATTTCAGAACTCTAACTTAAAATCAGACTTTGTCATTAAAAAGAATATTAAATTACAATTCATTTGAGCGTAAACAGTATATTTCTACCTTCTCCCAATCCTAGGTTACCACTTGTTAAATGTAATATGGTAATCTATTGTTAGTTAATGGGAGAGATAGGCTTTACAACAGTGAAAAACAAGTTTTTTCACTGCGAGGGCATGGAAATTTAAGTACACATGTCCTACATTTGAAATACAATGCACCCTGCCCTATGAGCCTTTAGGCCCTACCTTAAGTGTGCCTTATAAGTATTATAAAGGAAGGCTTATGCCTAGTAAAGCATTTATTTTGGCCAGTCGAAATACATCTGGCAGTTTTAAAATGCACTGCAGGCTGCAGTGGCAGGCCTGAGGCATGCTTTTAAAGGCTACTTTAATAACTGGCATAATGAGTGCTACAGGCCTACTAGTAGCATTTAATTGAAAGGCCTTGTGCACATGTAGTACCATTTACTAGGGACTTACAGGTAAATTAAATACATCAGTTAGGTGTAGGGCAATTTTACCATGCTTGAAGGAGAGAGCACACGCCTTTTAGCACTGGATAGCAGTGCTTAAGCCAACAGAAACACATTCAGCAAAAAAGCAGGAGTGAAGGCAAAAAAGGCACCAGGGCTGTCAGATCTAACAGGTACTTTAGCAGTTTTATTTGCTCACAAATTCTTGGTCCCGAAGTCACTTTGAGGTCCCAATTGATTATTCTGATAATTCATTATTCATTTGAACCATTATCAATATGTATTCAGGATTTCACATGCATGAACCTTGGCATAATTACATCATATCAAAACAATGTAAAATTGTCACCATTTAAAAAAAAACATATCACGTTAAACGTGAAATGCTTGTTTAGTCATTTATCGTTAGAGATGTAGAAAGTTACGAAATATACATAGCTATGCAAAAAACAATAAAAATATGTTAGAAGCATAAAATCTGTATTGCAGTAACACAAAAATGTTGTATATGTACATGGTTACAATGAATCGTATTTGTGTGAGCCCAATTAATAAACTTGTGATATTTAGTAGCAGTAGCTGTCTAATTTTCAAGTTTATTCTTACACACAGTTTAATTCCGCAGCAGATTATTTCTCCTCTTCTGTCATTCCAAGGCGACCAGAGTGAGTCAGTCTTTTGGAGTGTAAATGCACCTTAAGAGGCATGCTAAATATTTTAAGTAGTTGGCATGCGCATGAAATCTCTCATTAGCAGTTGCTGCACTTATGCAGGTAAAAAGCACTGGATCTCGGGATAAGGAAATGGTGGGATAGCTGAGGCAAAGTGCTTGTTGTTTCTCTAAATTAGGTGTTGCTCTAGCCAGAACCTCTTATCTCTCCCGATCCTAGAATCCCTCCCTCGCACACCCTGATCCCTTCTCCTGCCGCCCCACACTGCTCCAGAAATACATAGGTTTAGCCAGGAATGACTGCTTACCCTGGGATAAGAGTAATGTGTGTATACGAATCTCAGTGTTCCTAACGAGAGCTATTTCTGCATCCTAATCCGAATATCTCTTATAGTTCTTGCATGAATTCTGTTCAGGGGATTTAACTATTTTATCCCTGGCATATTACAGTCACACCTTGAAAAATAATATTACATTTGTTCATGTAATCTCATCCTTTCTGGTTTCTGTTCATATATATTGTTTCAGTGGATGGGCATGCCCAAGGTATAGATTCACATTGAAATTAGCTCGACTTTCTAGAAAATAACTGAACACTCATCATTTCATTGTAATCATTCAAGTTTTGCGTGCAATAAGGTATTTTTTAAAATTTGATTTAGTGTTTGTTTGTGAGTATTCACCGCATATCCGGAGGTCACCCTGCTCTGTATCCTGAGCACCAAGTTGTCTTTCAGTTTGTTCAGTTATATGGTACCTAACCACTACAGCATACCATCTTTCCTTCTGCAATCCCTAAATATGCTTAAACTCCATTCAGTAACATCTCCAACATTGCTCAGAGTTCCGAGCAAAATCAAGAACTTCTAACCACATGCCAAAGGAGGCCATCTTAACATCAAATCATCATTCTCAAGAGATATGAACCTTTTAACAACTGATAGATTAGATCTATTTTATGTAATGAAACATGGTTAACACGAAGCAATGGCACAATGACATCTGACATTGTCCATCTGTGCTATTGTACTATAAAAATAGATAGACCTCCGGTAAGAGAAAGTGGAGGAGCAGTTATCTATAATGATACTTTAATGACATAGCCACCCCTTTAACTGATCCACTCCCCTAGTAGAAATTCCTTGTGCTGTGTAGAACACCAAATGCCACTACAGTAGTGTGATGTGTTGTATTCCTAGTAGAGTGAATCAGAAATCAAATTTTGACATCCCAACCCGGTCCAATTTCTAATCGAATTGTATTGATCAAGATCCTAGAGTAAAGTATAACCCATTCCCCCACGTCTTTTAATCTGATAGAGCTATTGTGGTTGGAGCAGATTTTAATGTGTATTTGGATTATTGCAACACACTATATGCTGGTCTTCTTGCTTCCCAGAGCTGTCATCTTCAGATAGAACAGACTGATGAAGCTCACCATCTTTAGAATCTAAGAAAAAGATGCAGAGGTAAAGGTTCTAGGGAGGGTAATCCTCAATAGGTTGTTGGCATGGTCGAATGGCATTGTAAGTGATATTCAATATGGTTTTATATCAGGCAGGTCAACATGTGACCAATGTTTGAACCTCTGTCTAATAATTAACAAATACAGAGTTGCATTACCAGAATTTCTCCACTTAGCATTTATAGACCTTACGTCAGCATTTGACAGGGTTAATGACTCCAAACCTTGGGCTCTGTTGCTCCAGCAAGGGCTAGAATCAAGCATTATGCTCTCTTGGCTGACCTGTGCTCTGATACCACTGCTTTAGTGTGGTCTATGCAGGGAGGTGCCCGTACACTGTTGTTCTTGACAAGAAGTGGTGTCTGTCAAGGGTGCATTCAAGCGTTGCACCTTTTCTGTTAATGTTGAATATAAATGGGCTTGAGTGTGCCCACCTTTCTGTCTAGGCAGATTGTGCATGGGTTGGGACTCTATTGTCCCGGTATTGTTGCATGCCAATCCTGCGGTCCTCATGGCACACACGGCCAGGGGACTTCAGCAAATGCTGTGCAAATTTGTTTCCTTTTTGGGGAGCCTGGACTTATCTGTGAATTTTACAAAGTCCTATGTCATGGTTGTTGGGCCACGATCTACAAACTCAAAGACTTTTAAGATGGCAAACCGTACTTTGGGGAAAGTTTCCGCTTTTCCTTACTTAGGAGTTTTGTTTCATGTGAAGAACAATTGGAATTCTCTAATTGATGGCAAGAAATCCGAACTTATCCTAGCCAATGGGACAGTAAACAGCTTTGCATGCAGATTAGGCTCCCGGTCCCCTCACGTGTTACTTAAGGTATACTAAGTGAAGTGTGTGTCTTTGATTCGCTATGGAAGCAATGTGTGGGGGTGCATGAATATTGAGAGAATCCAAGTAGTTGAAAAATAATTTCTCAGGCGATTAGTGCAGGTTCCACAATGTACCCCAGCTTTTTCAGGAGTGGCAGAGCTTGTAATACGCCACTTAACTGCTTTAGTTGCACTCAGCCCCCTGTTGTGTTGGTTTCAAGATCTGAACGAGGGAGGATTTAAAATTCAATTGACTGATTCTTTCAGATTGCCTGTCTCTCACCATGGGCATTGAATCCCCTGGATAGCACACGTAAAGACCGCATTCACTTCACTGGGGGAGGGGACATCTTTTTTGGTCCTTGTTCTCTAGAGATCTGAAAAGTATGAAGAGTCCATTCCTTGAGCGAGCTTGGCTTTCCATGGAGCAGGGCGAGTTGCAGGAGCCCGCCTTACTTAAGCTTGGTATGCAACCCGCAATCCAGGTTTCTACTGGCTAGGTTCAGATTTAACCAGCTATATTACCTCCTTGCCCTACCTAGGGGTTGGGCTAATACAGCGATAAGGCTGCCCTGCGGCTGTGACTAGAGGTCTCCACAGGACAACTAACACTTTGTTATGCTTTGTGATTATTTCAGTAGGCCTAGGAAGAAATGTTTAGCTCCTCAGCTGAAGTCTCTTAAATGTACATAAGTACACCTTGCCCTTGTTTACCTGCAAATGTTCCCCAATGATCTTGAATTATATGTCACGTTTTTAACGTGCTGCATTAATATCTAGGCGGTCTAGACCTGATTAATTTCCGGGCTGTTATGAATGTACTGTTTTTATTTTGCTTTTTATTTTAAACCTGGATTTTAAACAGTGTTTGTTGCAAGTATGGCAAAATGTTGTTTAGGTTTTTTTTTATATAATATTTATTGTATTCTTATATGGTTGTTGCTGTCAACCGAATAAAGATTTTATGCTGCTGATGAAGATGAAGAAAATGTATTATAGAGTAATTTGTTGATTAGTGCTGGTTGCTTGTAAGAGAAAGTATGCAAATCATGCCTTGTATTCCTGTGACCTACTTTATACCTCAATGAACACATCCGTGCCTCCACTAGAGATTTTATGACCACTCCCGTTGTAGAGACGCCTTGGTTTAAGTTGAATTCTTCAGGGGAAAGGAAAGCGTTTCCTACCGTGATTCGACTTGTTGGAACTTTCTTCCTCTACAGATGCAGGAGGCTAACTTCTTGTTACCCTTCAGGAAAGCCTTCTAAGCTCAACCATTGAAAGATCTGTAAGATCTCTGGGGTTACCATCCTCAGAAACAACTGCCTAAAGATACCTAGTTTAGATGCAAGTAAGTATGTTCTCAGCCAACCAGTTAGAGTATTCTCTACAGGTCATACCTAATAATTCTGACTGGTGTTGAGCGACCAAACTTTGGCCTTCATTATGACTTCAGTGGGCAAAACAGTTGACCGCCGAAGTCACGCCGGCCAGGAAATCCCCAGTGATGGCAGTCTTGAGACCGCCATATTATGACTAATGGCAGCTCTCCGTCATAAATTGGGCAGAGAGCTGCCAGCAGCCATACTGGCGGTCTAGTGGAGGTTGCTCCGCTGGCACCGCCATGTCATCACAACACTGCCCGTCGTAGTATGACTTTGAAATCTGCGTGGCCTTGTGGTGACGGGGCGGTGCTGGCGGAGCAGGCCCCATCGATCCCGTTCCCTCCCGGACGACCACCGCGAGCAGGTAAGGTGATTGTCCAACAGGGGAGGGGGCGGGGGGATGTTGAGTGTTGTATGTGTGAATGGGGGTGCGAGTGTGTGTGAATGGAGGGGAGGGCGTTTGTGTGTGTGTGTGCGCATGAATCTGTGTGAATGCGTGTCAGTGGGGGTTGGGGGTGTCGAGGACGCACGTATGTGTGTGCGTGGATGTGTGTGTGGTGTATGCATGGATGGGGGTAAATATGGTTCGCGGGGGAGGGTGGTGTCTAAGAGTTTCAGGGGGGGGGGTGAGAGGGGGCCGTGGCTGCTTTGGGGGGTCGGGGAGTCACATACTGGGGACAGGAATGTTAATTCATATAGTCAATATCCTTTCTGCCAGGGATAATCTAGCGGGGTTGCCCCACAAAATCCCTGTCAGAAAGGAAACTTATAATACCATCTGCGGTATAAGGTGAATCGCTGGGCCTGGTGGTCCCACCACCCAGGTGGTACAAGCGATGAACTGGCTGCTTTGCAGCCCATTCATCACCGTGGTCATAATTTGGCGGTCCTGCTCCACCACGCTGATGGCTGTGTTACCGCTGGAGTGGTGGAGCAGGACTGCCAAACTCATAATAGCCTATTTAATTATGTCAGCTCTTAGTGGAAGCATTTGCTTTTGCAAAGTGCAACTGCTTACCTTTTGTTCAAGGACCAATTCAGATGTAGTTGCTGTCACGGTTGGGTTTGCAGGGTCTTCTAGTGGATGGGTGCCTTTTTATGAAATTAGCAGACTTACTTCTCTGTGATGTTTCTGACCACCTCAGGCATCCACCATTTGTTCCGGGGCTGCCTTCTTCTCCATGTCTCTAAAGCCTTTTCAAGTCTCTCCTTTCCCACACTGACAGCATGCCAGAAATCATCTACTGAGCCATGGTCACTGTTGAGCTTCTCTATCCTCCTGCCATTGGCGCTATGGGGGTATTCCCAGAAAGCTGCACACATCTCACAGCTTGCCATTTCTAAAGTTAGATGCCAGTCAGTTTTGAGGACAACCAGGGTCCTTGAAAGGGTTCTTACAGTAAGCTCTGTCTAGACCATACCCAGTTGTTATGCCATGGAGAAACTACCTCTGGCTCTAATTGTGGCCTTGAATGTGTAGGAGGCTGGACTGGCTTGTAGTGAGTACCTAGGGGTACTTGCACCTTGCACCAGGCCCAGTTATCCCTTATTAGTGTATAGGGTGTCTAGCAGCTTAGGCTGATAGATAATGGTAGCTTAGCAGAGCAGCTTAGGCTGAACTAGGAGACGTGTGAAGCTACTACAGTACCACTTAGACAAGGTGGTTGATGCTAAGCGACGCACATCTGAAACCAAGAAACAAAAAACAACAAACACAATAGTATGTCGTCAGCAAGTCCTGTGGCGGGTGCCAGCCTGGTGCAGAGAAACCCAACCACCGAGGGTTTCAAGGTGCACACACACAGAGGTGGATGGCGACAACCACCTCTGTCGAGCGCTGTAGGTTACAAAATCTAAGAAAAAAGCAAACCGGGGCACTCCAAACAAAGAGAGTCCAAAAGTCGGGTGACTTAGTGTGGAAAAGTTTAATCCTTAGTAATTGGTCGTTGAATCATAGTTCAAAATTGTTTGAATCCACATATGAGAAAGTATATAGCAGGTTACAATAACAAACTGACTCCTCAGAATGAGCAGGCATAGATGAGCAACAAAACAGCCAACACTTGTTTCGTCCTCTCGGACTTTTTCAAGGCTGCAGACAGAAACAAAGAGGAACTATTTACAATTATTGGCACTACCCTCTGGTAGCTAAATTTTGAAACGTGCAGATCATGCACGTAAAAAAACAGAGTGATTATGTCACCAATGTGAAGAAATAATAATAAATAGAGAAAACCCTGAGGACTGTTACTTTGCATGCATTTGAAAGAAATTGCAAAAAAGGGGGATAGATGATCACCCTCCGTGAACCCATTGTTTTCATAACACTACAGAAGTGTCTGAAGAGAAATGTATTTATCATAGGAAGAGTGGGAGACACAAAAAGAGGCGAAAAAAAGAAAGAAAAGGGAAGTAGACAACGAGTTCTATATATAATGTAGGATACTGTCAAACAAAGTCCGTTTTACTCTTAATTTACCTCTAGGTATACTTTTTAGGTAAAGAATGGCTGATGGTGTTCAGTTAGATATCCACACGATGAAATAGACCTGACTAGGCAAGATAAAAAGTTGGAAAACACAGTGTTTAACCGAGAGTTAACCTCAATAGTACTAATATGAAATTGGAAAAAATTGAAATATTTTTAGCAAAATTAAAATATTTAGAGCGGAGAGGTGAGAAAATTGAAGGTTAGAGGACCTACCACAAATGAAGGACCTACCAAAAGTAAAAGGATCCAAAGTACTGTAACTGTGTTCCTTCCAAATCAATACCGGGTGTTCCTTATGCGTAGTGACTTCAAAATCCAAAATGCATGCCCCCCAGTATGGGACATGCAAACAAACGGAAAAGTCTAAATAGACCCTTTCTGTGGAAATAAAGCGGAAAGGGAAAAAGTAAGAGCTATGCTGAATAAAGTGTATATTAATCCTGCACAACAAAGAGACCCGATGTAGTAGACTAAAAAACCACTTCGTATTAAAAAACAAAAGGCATTCCCATTGCATATTGCACTATCAACCTAAGCATCCACCAAAACTGCAGCGAAGGCAAGTCCCTTCCAAAGCCCCGGCTACAATGTCTATTTGAGGCAAACCAGTTACACAGACTACCGCCAAGATACAACATCAGATCTGGGGGTGGCGCCCCGCATGTCTTAATAACTAAGTAATCTCTCGTTGGTAAGAAACTACGCTACTAAATCTATAAATAAAGAGAGAAAGGCCTCACCGTCTTTCTCTTTTGAAATACGCCGTTCCTTTACACCCCCCCAAAAAAACACACGTCCATGAAATAGCAGTCAAGAATGCCAAACCATGTTAATAAACGACTCCAAGGGCAAATAGCCCGTTATCCTGTAGCCAATACAGCGATATTCAAATAAGTTTAGGAAACCGGCACACGAACATTAAACATTAATCCCCTACCTGTTTCTAACCGGAGAGTTCGGGAAGCAAGTAACAAAGGCGTATGTGCTTGCCACTGCAGCGTCTGATAACGCTGCCGTTTCACCATATGAAGTGAAGCCGCTAAGCCGTCCTCGGTAATAAGCGTGCACTCTAGACATAAAAGAAGGACTGGGGGGATAAAAATGAAAGGGAGTTCCTGTAAGCTGTTCGAGTTGGGCGCCATGTTGGAGAGTATCCGTGGCAATCGGAAGTGCAGGGCTGCATTCAGTCCACACACAAAGTGAAAGAGTGAAACAGAAACAAAGTGGATCAAAAAGCCCCAGAAATTGACAAACTTTTGCATTGACAGTACGAAGTACAGGGGGAACGTGTTGTTAAGAGACATAGAAATGCTTACTAGGAGAGTAGATAAGAACATGTTATGATTTATATGGGTGGAACAAGGTTATAGAGGCAAAAAATATAGTAAATCGAATTGACAAAGTTCCTCTGGTATCATGATACAAACAACCATGTATACATAAGACAAAGTAAATACAAAGTAACGTCAAATATAGCAGTGATGCATATAATCTATATGAAAATTATACAATAAAAAGTTACCAACCATAACCCACCATAATCAACATATTGACATGTTCTACACAGGCATATATATGCATGGATATGTACTCAATATCACATGAGAAATAAGGAAACATCTTAAAGGATATGCTTCCATATACTAATATAATGATGTGGTATTTCCAAAACTTTTTTAGTAAAGACATAGTTGTTACACAAGAAAAAGAAAAAGAAACAAACACCCATATTAATTTACTTATGTTGTAAAGATACCATGATCTTATATTATTATAGATTATATAGATACAAATTATAAATTTATATTTATATAAATTACATAAAATATAGTACGATTTACATACAGATGTGTGCTTAGAGAAATACATGGAGGTCCTTATGTATGTTCAAGCCCTGTTCAACCGCTCGTAGCTTGATTATCCACCTGCTCTCTAAGCGTCTTAGGGCCAAAGTGCGGTTACCTCCTCGAGGTGGCTTTCTAAGAGAATCGATCCCATGTATGTGAATGTCTAAAATTTCCCTTTGTCCATGTGTCTCATTGAAATGAACCGCAAAAGGATAATTAACATTAGAAGAACGTATGGCTTTAAGATGTTCCTGAATCCGTTCTTTCAATGGTCTGATGGTACTTCCGACATAGATTAACCCACATGTACACACAATACAGTAAACAACATAGCTCGTATTGCAATTGATGAAATGTTTTAGTTTGTGTGTGATCAGAGTATTATACTGGAATCTCACTGTCTTGTCTTTGATGTACTCACAAATATTGCAATGTCCACACCTGTACGTGCCTGGTGGTGGTTTAGGGAGCCAGGTGTCCGTATTCTCAGGGGGCAGAAAACTGTGGCACAGTTGGTCACGAAGGCGGGTACCCCTCTTGTATACAATACTAGGTTTATCAGTCAGGCCATTCTTAAGTATCTCATCTGTCAATAACACGGACCAATGCTTTTGTATAGTTTTATGAATTTGAGAACTCAATGCACTCTGTTGAAAAACAAGGGAGATATGTTCTCGTGGGTTGTTCTTCTTAGTATTAGTGAGTAAGGTTGGGCGTTTAATTTTCATGATCTTGTTACAGGCTTTGTTAAGGGCCTGTGGATGGTAACCCCTGTGTCTGAACCTTAGTTCCATGTTATGTAATTCTTCATGGAAAACCCTTTCCTCACTACAGTTACGGCGAATCCTTGTACTTTCCCCATATGGGATGGCATTGATTTGGGGCTTAGGATGTGAGCTGGTGGCGTGCAGGATAGAATTACATGCCGTAGGCTTCCTAAAAAGTTTAGTGCAGATTTTTCCATGTTCAATATAGATAGTGAGGTCCAGAAAATTGATGGTAGATTGGCTGGCCTCATGCGTAAAGCTGATGTTGAAGGTGTTGTTGTTAAGGTGCTCTATGAAAGCTAAAAGAGACGATGCATTTCCTGACCAAAAGACTAAGATGTCATCGATATATCTGCCCCAATAAAGGATGTGCTGAGATAGGAGTGGAGGGCATGAACGCCAAACATGTGTTTTTTCCATTTACCCCATATATAGATTAGCATATGATGGGGAGAATTTAGCTCCCATAGCCACTCCTCGTATTTGGCGAAACCAGTCTCCATTGTGTAGGAAGATGTTATTATCCAGGACCAGACTTATCAAGTCAATAAGCATGTTTGTGTGATCTAGTAAAGAAGCATCCCTAGTATCCAGGTAGTGCTGGATGGCAGTAAGGCCCTCTACTCTCGGGATGCTCGTGTAAAGCGAGGTCACATCCAAAGTGACTAAATAATGGCCCTCTGTCCATTCATAGTCAGCCATTTTACACAATACATCCTTAGTGTCCCTGATGTAAGAGGGTAGGTTATGGACAAACGGCTGTAGGAAAATGTCTATGTATTCCGATAGTTTCTCCGTAGGGGAGCCAATGCCAGAGATGATGGGTCGGCCTGGTGGAAAATTGCCACTCTTGTGTATTTTTGGCAGAATATAGATACAAGGTGAAGTAGGCGCGTTGTTATATAGATATTTGAACTCCATATCAGATATTAAGTCAAGGTTAAGATAACCTTGTAGTTTTTGCATAATGGTTTTATTAACCCCCAGCATGGGGTTAGATGTGAGTTTGAGGTATGCAGTGCTGTCAGAAAGTTGGCGATCCAGTTCCGAAACATAATCAGTCCTGTCCATGATCACGATGTTCCCACCCTTGTCCGCCTCTTTAATGACTATGTCCTTGCAAGATCCCAGTGATATTAGCGCTTGCTTTTCAGCTAATGTGATATTATATGCAGGGATGGACTTGTGTCCTAGAACATACTGTTCCTCCATGTGATAGAAATCATTGGTAACCCTGTGGCAAAAAGAGTCAATAGCGTAGTCCCTCGGTATAATGGGCGTGAACTTAGAGGTTGTTTTTAGACCACTAGTGGCCCTAGTGCCAGACTCTATATTCAATTCATTGATGATCTCTACAAGTGATGGCATGTGGCCCTCTTGATGCTCAATTGATAGCAAGGTTTGTATGTCCTTAACATCTTTGATGGTCATGGTGCTAGGAGTATGGACAAGGGCATTAGTGGATCGAGCAGAGGTGTTAACATCATAGAAGTATTTATAGAGTTTACACCTACGCATGAATTTAAACAAACTGACATGTAGTTGTGTAAAATCAGGAAGTGAAGTAGGTACAAATCCCAGACCTTTCTTCAGAATGTTACTTTGGTCAGGATTCAAAGTTATAGATGAGATATTTACAATTGCAATAGTGTCCGGGGTATCTGCCGTAGAGACATGTGTGCCCGTCATTGTCAAGGGCTAGAGACTTCCCCTTTGGAGGACGGATCCCTCTCGCCTTGTAGAGTCGTGCAGAAGTGTTTTCCTGCCGAAAGAACGCCAACAAGCCTTGCTAGCTGCAAATCGTGCGGTTAGCGTTTTTGGACGCTGCTGTGGCCCAGGAGGGACCAGGAGGTTGCAAATTGGACCAGGAGGTAGAGGGGACGTCGAGCAAGACAAGGAGCCCTCTTAGCAGCAGGTAGCACCCGGAGAAGTGCCAGAAACAGGCACTACGAGGATGTGTGAAACGGTGCTCACCCGAAGTTACACAAAGGAGTCCCACGTCACCGGAGACCAACTTAGAAAGTCGTGCAATGCAGGTTAGAGTGCCGTGGACCCAGGCTTGGCTGTGTACAAAGGATTTCCGCCGGAAGTGCACAGGGGCCGGAGTAGCTGCAAAAGTCGCGGTTCCCAGCAATGCAGTCTAGCGAGGTAAGGCAAGGACTTACCTCCACCAAACTTGGACTGAAGAGTCACTGGACTGTGGGAGTCACTTGGACAGAGTTGCTGGATTCGAGGGACCTCGCTCGTCGTGCTGAGAGGAGACCCAAGGGACCGGTAATGCAGCTTTTTGGTGCCTGCGGTTGAAGGGGGAAGATTCCGTCGACCCACGGGAGATTTCTTCGGAGCTTCTAGTGCAGAGAGGAGGCAGACTACCCCCACAGCATGCACCACCAGGAAAACAGTCGAGAAGGCGGCAGGATCAGCGTTACAGAGTTGCAGTAGTCGTCTTTGCTACTATGTTGCAGTTTTGCAGGCTTCCAGCGCAGTCAGCAGTCGATTCCTTGGCAGAAGGTGAAGAGAGAGATGCAGAGGAACTCGGATGAGCTCTTGCATTCGTTATCTAAAGAATCCCAAGAGACAGAGACCCTAAATAGCCAGAAAAGAGGGTTTGGCTACCTAGGAGAGAGGATAGGCTAGCAACACCTGAAGGAGCCTATCAGGAGGAGTCTCTGACGTCACCTGATGGCACTGGCCACTCAGAGCAGTCCAGTGTGCCAGCAGCACCTCTGTTTCCAAGATGGCAGAGGTCTGGAGCACACTGGAGGAGCTCTGGGCGCCTCCCAGGGGAGGTACAGGTCAGGGGAGTGGTCACTCCCCTTTCCTTTGTCCAGTTTCGCGCCAGAGCAGGGCTAAGGGGTCCCTGAACCGGTGTAGACTGGCTTATGCAGAAATGGGCACCAAAAGTGCCCATGAAAGCATTTCCAGAGGCTGGGGGAGGCTACTCCTCCCCTGCCTTCACACCATTTTCCAAAGGGAGAGGGTGTAACACCCTCTCTCAGAGGAAGTTCTTTGTTCTGCCATCCTGGGCCAGGCCTGGCTGGACCCCAGGAGGGCAGATGCCTGTCTGAGGGGTTGGCAGCAGCAGCAGCTGCAGTGAAACCCCAGGAAAGGTAGTTTGGCAGTACCAGGGTCTGTGCTACAGACCACTGGGATCATGGGATTGTGCCAACTATGCCAGGATGGCATAGAGGGGGCAATTCCATGATCATAGACATGTAACATGGCCATATTCGGAGTTACCATTGTGAAGCTACATATAGGTAGTGACCTATATGTAGTGCACGCTTGTAATTGTGTCCCCGCACTCACAAAGTCCGGGGTATTGGCCCTGGACAATGTGGGGGCACCTTGGCTAGTGCCAGGATGCCCTCACACTAAGTAACTTTGCACCTAACCTTTACCAGGTAAAGGTTAGACATATAGGTGACTTATAAGTTACTTAAGTGCAGTGTAAAATGGCTGTGAAATAACGTGGACGTTATTTCACTCAGGCTGCAGTGGCAGGCCTGTGTAAGAATTGTCAGAGCTCCCTATGGGTGGCAAAAGAAATGCTGCAGCCCATAGGGATCTCCTGGAACCCCAATACCCTGGGTACCTCAGTACCATATACTAGGGAATTATAAGGGCGTTCCAGTATGCCAATGCGAATTGGTAAAATTGGTCACTAGCCTGTTAGTGACAATTTGTACAGAGAGAGCATAACCACTGAGGTTCTGGTTAGCAGAGCCTCAGTGAGACAGTTGGGCATCACACAGGGAACACATACCTATAGGTCACAAACTTATGAGCACTGGGGTCCTGACTAGCAGGGTCCCAGTGACACATAACAAACATACTGAAAACATAGGGTTTTCACTATGAGCACTGGGCCCTGGCAAGCAGGATACCAGTGAGACAGTGAAAACACCCTGACTTACACTCACAGCCAGGCCCAAAGTGGGGGTAACAAGGCTAGAAAGAGGCTACTTTCTCACAGAATGTCATGGATCTCCCCCAGTGTAAGACCTGGCATCCTTAGTGTGGTGTTCCCTAACTCATTGCCCTCTGACCTCCTGTTTGTCTGACTCATTTTTTCTAGCGTTTAGGATTCTGGGCACTTTACCACTGCTGACCGGTGCTAAAGTGCAGGTGACCTGTTCTCTAACATGGTAACACTGGTTTCCCCACAATTGGCACCTTTACTTTACTTGTAAGCCCCTAGTAAAGTGCACTATATGTGCCCAGGGCCTGTAAATTAGATGCTACCAGTGGGCCTGAAGCACTCACTCTGCCACCCTCCACAGTCAAACATTTCTCAGGCCTGCCACTGCAGAGCCTATGTGTGCAGTTATAAACTGCCATTTGGACCTGGCAAGTATACCAAATTGCCAGGCCCAAACCTTCCTTTTTATTACATGTAAGTCGCCCCTAAGGTCCTAGTTAGCCCCAAGGGCAGGGTACAGCATATTTAAAAATTTGGACTTGTACTTTTAAGTTTAACATGGCCAGATAGTGAAACTCTTAAATTTGTTTTTCACTATAGCAAGACCTATCTCTTCCATAGGATAACATTGGAATTACCTTAAAACATTTTTTTAGTGTAATTTCCAATTGGAAAAAGATAGAAATGTGGAGGTTGTTGTCACTGAACTCACAATTTAAAATCACATCTTATGGTGAAGTGTGATTTGAAATTGTAAGTCTGAAAATGCCACTTTTAGAAAGTTGACATGTTCTTACTTTAACTATTCTGTGCCTCTGCCTGTCTCAGAATACATGTCTGGATTAGATGACAGCTGGGCTTTTTGCACTCTCTCCAGACAGTCACACACAAAGGGAGCTTAGGTGTGGCACTTGCCTCCTGATGGCCTATCACCAGGCTGATGTGTCTTCCTGGGCTAGATGGGCGGCAGGAGCTAACACTTACACATGAATATTGCTGTGCCTATCCTTATACAAAGAGCTATGTAACCCCCTGTAGAGTGTCTGGAGCCAGGGAACTTGTGATCCTCCAAGGCCTCTTTGAAGTCTCACACACTTTAAAGGGTCAACTGGGTATAAGTGGACCTCAAACCCCACCAAATCAGTACTCTTCTGGATCTGAAGGACATTCTGCCAGGAAAAAGGCTGCTGTGCTGCCAGGAGGGACTGCCATTCTGCTCAACTGCATTATTGTGTTGGCTTGCTGCCTCTTGCCTGGGAGTGAGAAGGACTGGACTTTGTTCTCTACAACCTCTACAGAACCAAGTGTCTCCAAGGTCTTGCTGGCTTATCCCCATGTTCTTGCAGTTTTAAGGACATCAAAGAGTGCCTGCAACTTTGCTCCTGCTGCTGAACTCTGCCATCTGCTAATCCTGCCCTTTCCTGAGGTGCCAATCCAGTCCTGGGCCTTAGAAGTAGATTTTGCAACTGTTTCTCTGCAAAAATCGATTTACCCAAACAGTTGCACTGCTTGGCACCAACGCAGTGCCCTCTGACACATTGCCAATTATGCCAATTTCATGCCGACGCGGGACACCACTTTGAGGTTCAACGACAACACAGCACCAATGCCAGAACATCACTGTGTGCTGATCAATGACAACACATCATATACATCTCAACGGAGTTCGCTAACATGGGACCTGAATGTGAGGCACATACGGAAGCATCTACCAGACTGCGTGAATCGGAATCAACGCATTGCCTCCGCGTCACTCCTTAACGTCAACGCTTTCTTCATCCAAGGTACTTTTTGGCGGGTTCTGCATAAGTCCTGTAGCCAACCTACCCTCCATCATGGTCGGCCTGAACTTTGTGTGTGTCCAGTCTAGCACAACCTCAAGTAAACATTTAGCGCTATTGACTTTCAAGCACTACATTGCAGTTTATTCTTTAAAAATTCATATCTAAGGATCTACTTATTGGATTTTGGTTGTTTTGGTCTTGTTTTACTCAGATAACTAGTCTCTATTTTCCTGGAACAGAAGTCTTTTTGTGGTGTTTTGCACTGTATTACTGTAATTAAGTGTTGCACAAATACTTTACACATTGCTTTTTAAGTTAAGCCTGCCGGCTCTGTGCCAAGCTACCAGAGGATGAGCGGAGATTAATTTAGGGAGTGTAACTGAGTTACCTGGACTAGGATTGTGGTCCCTACCTGACAGGGTGCATACCTCTGCCAACTAGAGACCGAAGTTCTAACAAGGTTCTTTTACAAAGTTCAGCGTGAGAGGAGATTTTCTTCATGAATCTTCAAGACTGGTTACAGCAAAGTTAGTCCAGTCTCTCTGGATTGTCTGGGCTGTAGGAGGCCCCACAAACTAGCCTACCGTTCTATAAGAAATGTCACTACCCACTGGCCAACTTGTATCTTACTAAGCCAGGCAACATCTTTTACTGATACACAACCTTCTTCACCCTCTAACTAGAGGATGGGTATTACACATCGATAATCAGTCTCCTGTGTTAGCTCATTTGACCACCAGGAGATATTTAACACCATTCCTTGAAAAAGGTTCTGGGGCGAGGATTAACGCTAAAGATAGTGATGAATGTAAACAGTAAAGTGGATCTTAAAATGAGTGACTTTAGGTTTGAACATATAAAATGTGCATGTAAAATGCAAACCGGTGAACAATGTTTAATAGTTTATTTCCAACTTGTGCAACAATCTATTATAATACAGCCCATAGGGGGGAAATTAATTTTCTAATACTTTGCTAATGACCCTCTGTGTCATTTGTCATCTGAAAATAGGCACTCCTTCAAACTTTTGTATTTTGTGAAAGATTCTTTAGAAGCTTGGTAGTTCAGCAAAATGGTCACTGCAGCAGATTATTGGATGTCTCCCCTTTCCAAAATGGACGATCTTTGTATTAATCTACCCCTGACTACTACAGTGGCAAATATAACATTTTATTATGTTTAATTGCATAACATATCCATATTCTGTCATAGCCAGATTCTGTCCTTACATTCAAAATCAGCATTGTGAACGTACGGTATGCAGTCAGTTGGAAACTTGTTTGTGCCACAGGCCCGTGGTCTGAATTACTAAAATAAACAATATCTCACAGATTTTCATGTAACACTCTGTGGCAGGCTTTTTACCGACATATCAGGTCAGTCCAAACGTGGTAGGTGCTACACTGACAGCAGAGAAAATAAAAAAACAGTTTAGAACAGCATCTGAGATTGGAGCCTGGTTATCGGACATAATTTCATATCACAGACAAACAATTCAAAGGACAAGAAGAAATTGGGGGTGGGAGGGTAACACATCAAAAAGATGAAATTCCTCACAAATAGTTGACGTTGAAATGTGTCTTCCTTCTCATTTTCAAGTCTGTCAATAAACAGTCCGAGCATCCAGGGTTTTTTGTAAGAGTCCAAATCTAGGCAAAGGGAGTGGAGAATGGACTCAAGGAGATTTTCAAGTGGGGGCACGATTGATTAACATAAAGTGAAAGAACACAACTAAAATTGATGTCCTAAAGACACTTCAAACTGTGAAAGAATTTTACTTAGTGGATCCTATTTCTGTAAGTTTTGTTACCTTTATAAGATGTCCAGAAAAGGGCATAATGGAAGCTTAGAAGTGTTTAGTTGCTTTACCTAGGGCAAAACATTATTTATTGTTTGTTTAACGGAATAAAGTTTAAAATGCAAGATCTGTAGCAATATCTAAAAAACAGCCCATGATATTGATTTATAAACATTAGAGGTTGTTAGCTGTGCATACATACTACAAACAATAAAATAATGTTTTACCTTAGCCATTTGTCTGCAATATAGCATTGCAATATAATACAGAATGAAAACAATTTCACAAATTTTAATGCTTCTGTAAACCCAGATTGGTAATGGAGTACACATTATCCTCACTAGCCTAAACGTCAAGCCAAGAGGACTCAGAAGTGGCATTTCATGCAGCCTAAAAACTATGTTATTCATTGAAATGACTAAAGATGTTAATTATTACAACAGGGAAAAAGCATAAAATGTGACTACATTGCCTCTTTCTAATCCAGAAACATAAGTACATCCGTAATCTGTACATTTCACTAATCAAACACAACAAATCATATCCCTATTTGCCTTAGTGGATGGTGGCATTAGGATCCATGCTAGACATCTCATCTTTTTAAATTATACTAAAGTTGACTAGGCAGTACATGTCTGTGGTACCTGCATTAACATTATGACCAAGAAAATGGAAAAGAAAGAATAATGGAAATGTATCTTTGGCATGGAGTTAAACAAATGCATATATTATAGTGTAGTGAATCCTAGTTTGTTTTAATGGGATAAC
Organism: Pleurodeles waltl; assembly: GCF_031143425.1. Classification (NCBI taxonomy): domain Eukaryota; kingdom Metazoa; phylum Chordata; class Amphibia; order Caudata; family Salamandridae; genus Pleurodeles; species Pleurodeles waltl. The sequence continues at coordinate 192,337,356 of NC_090439.1, forward strand.
GGGAGTTGGCATAGCTTTTGGCTTGCAGATTCATGCCCCTCTCACCTAGTGACTTTTTACCTACTTAGCTTGCTCTGTCTTAGACCATTTATTTAATTAAATCTTCTAAGATAGCTGCTGTGTTTATAGTTAGGCCTTTTTGTTTAGAGTTATGTTATCAGTGTCACCTCGCTAAGGCGTCAACTCATGCAACAAAGACAAACAAACTATAGGGGCTCACGTTAGAAATTACCGTCCCAAGCATGCAGCGTTATTTATTGTTTTGGAACAACCTACGTCAGGGGTCCAAGTAGATCTGTATAAATACATCACACTTTAGACAGATAATCAGAGTGATTCTGACCAGATACCATCACTGCTATCGATGCTGCACTTCGCCTTGATGCTGCCGAAGTCTGAGCTCAAGACCTCATTCAAGGTAACCAGGGTTGGGGGCTCCTTCCAGGGACATGGCATTGGCAGATTAGGTTTAACATACCCAGCTCTCCTCTAGGTAGAAGGTTAGGCCTATTATGATAGGGTACACAGACATATAATACGCTTTATGTCTTCCTATGCTAATACAAGATGGTGGGGTCTTCATAATCATGACCCTTGTCTTTATAATTCTATCTCTTGTATTGTTCATTATCCTAACCATTGCAGCCAATACGATTTACCGCATTATGTTGAATAAAAACTATTGAAACATTACTGCATCTTTGTTATTGCCCGTGTTTAGTTGAGAAATAATATATCTGTGAGAAAGAGGTAATCTCCATTTAACCACGACATTCCCTGAGATGTCATACTTCTGAGTCCATGCGTAAAGGCTGCCACAAATCACCTTTAACTGTTTGGGTTGTTGGTGAGGTACTGCTAGTGAGCTGGAAGGGTTGGGACTACAGTTGCAACTTGTTGTAGGACAGGCATAGTCACCTACAAACATAAGTACTGTCATCCTTAAACCAGCAGTCTTGCCCAGGGCAAGAGTCCAAACTATGACATGGCGCCACCAACGATGGTGTTTGGGCACTAATTGAGACGTCTGTGGTCTTTGGGAAAATCCTCCTCAGCTGAACAGGGAACACCTAATTAGGCTGTAGGTTGTTCAAGCTCGAACTCTTAAAAAGGACTTCGTACTCCCTACTTGGTGTTCCATCTCTTTACCCATTTTTCAATATGGCTAACACCATAGACATTCCTGAGAATGCTAGACAGGCATTAACATTACATCTAGTAGCGCATGGCTTAAGAGACGAGGGCGGGGAAGTCACTTTCATAGGAGAAGCTAGTGAAGTTTACCAAACAGAAATGTTCTATGCCTGGGTCACCTTTCCTGAGGAAGACGCCAGGTCAGCTACCTTTCACACATATAGAATTGCTAATGTACCTCAACGGTACCAAGCATACCAGTATCACGAAATACCGCTCACCTATCAAGAGCATCAGAACTGGTTTGAAGGCGCACTCCCACATGTTATACAGCAAGTGAGATTAGGTCCTTTGAGTAATGACGGACCAACATGGCCTATGTTTGCCACATACACACCGCACCCAGAAATACAGAACATACCAGTAGCAGATCTGCAAAACGTATATAATAAAATTGTAACATTATATAGAAGGCTTGTTCAGTTCGTAATGCGGACTTTGAACACAACACCAGCGAGCCCAGCACCTGCTGGATATCAGTTGGCTACTGGGATTAATCCACAAGCAGTACATACTATTATGGGTAAGGTACCCACATATAGGGAGAAAATACCTTATTGGATAGCCCAGAAAACAAATCATTTGGAAGCTGTGTTTCCCTATACGGGACCACAGGAGAAACATAGAATTCTAACAATATGCTTCCCCTTTGGGGTGGTTCCCTCGGTGGATGACTGTGCCACATGGGGTACAGTCTTCGCTGCAATATATATTACCACACATTGTACCCCGACACTTGCCAATTTACCAGAAGTGTTAAAACAAATTCAGTATGAGCATGGGGCAGCCCCTGCCCTAGATTTGGGGATGAAATTGATGAGAGAACTCAAAAATGAGATATCTCAGAAATAGGGAGAATATTAGAACTCCTGATAGATACACTGATTCACGTCCCTCTTGCTCCTTTCAGGACGCTCCAGATAGGCATAGCGAGAGAGGGGGCCATCCTGACCAATGTCCAGACTACGTGAAACAAAAGAAAGACTCACCACAGTCTAAGAAGAACAGACTTCGCAACTAAAGCCACTGTTTAAAAAGAAAAAGGTGGCAGCATTATCACTTAAAAATGCCAAATACACTTGAGAAATTTGCTGAAGAACAAGACGTGCGCAGTGACACTGCTAGATAGTGTAGCAGAGGTCACGATATGTCACCAGAGTCTGAAAGAACATCTGGATGCGAAAGCAACTAGCGATTTTGTTGCAGTTGAAACGGCGAACGGGCGTGTACTCCCACCATATAGACTTTATGACCTAAAGATCCAAATTGAGGGAGACGTGGAACGCACCACTGGTGTGATCTTTTGGGACAAACTTAATTGTGACATCCTATTGGCCGAAAGAGATTGGCCGCCTGAACACGTCCGTGAGCTCCCACATGGGGAAAATGTCATTTTGCCTTGTTTCCCAGATCTTTTTCCAGTGGCTAAAAAGGAAGCCTGCGCTGTCAGTTGGGCTCGAGCACATACCGCAATCATGTCGGTTGGGACAGGGATTCTCTGTGTCATATAATACCTATCAGGTCTACACCCCAGCCTCAGCCACAATATCCAGTTAAACACAAGGCGAAAGCTCCAGTGAGGGAGATCCTCACTCAGGTGGAATATCAGGGGGTAATTGAGCCCTGTGCCTCTGCAATGAATAACCCGTTATTCCCAGTTGCGAAGCCAGACCATTACTATAGAATTGTCTTAGATTACAGACATTTAAACAGCCATACCTGTACATATGCTATACAAAACTCACATACCACAGCACTGATAAATAACATAGTGTGGAAAAAATATAAAACAACGTTGGATATATGCAACAGGTTCTTCTGTCAGGATTTAGTGGAAGAAAGTAGGGACCTGAGTGCATTCTCATTTGGCTCACAAAAGCGCTTTTGCCATTTACCCAAAGGCTATAAGAACAGCCCAGGGCTGTTCTCAGCCCGAGTAACATCAATATTACATGACATTGATTCTGAGGCATTATCCTATGTGGATGACATTTACCTCACAGACGACGACCTGAACGTTCATCTTGTAAGGGTTGATTGCATAATTTTGGGGTTTGCAGAACTCGGTTATAAATTCAACTTTAGGAAATGTAAGATCGCCTTTCTCAGTGTACTGTTTCTGGGATATGAGCTATCGAACCAAGGAAAGAGCCTGGCCCCACACTTCCTGGAAAAATGTGCATAACTCTATCCACCAAATACGCTAAGGAAACTACAGTCTCTGCTTGGTTTCTTTAATTTTGGCAGAACTTACGTTCCTGGCTATGCACAACGCATTAAGCCGCTATATGACTTAATACGCCCAGATTTTTCTAGCAGACACAGGACAATTTAACATACACGCATCTTTAGGGATTTGCAACAGGACATGCTAGAAGCTAAACACTTACACACCCGCGACAACAAGAAAGAATTTGGTCATCAGAATTGTTGGTGCCCTTGGGTTCACGTATGTCACCTTCAATAAGGATGACACGGTGCCTATAGCATATAAATCTCATCTATACTCGAATGCAGAGCACCCCTTTGCACCCATAGAAAAAATTCTAACTGCAGTTCAGATACCTGTCATAAAAGAGAGACCATTAGCCCAGGGGAAACGCATCATTGTCTTTATCCCGGTGCCGGCACTAGAGGCCGGCACCAAAGCGAACGTTCCTAACGCTAAAGCATTACATCCACGCTGGATTCAGTGGGCTACTTCTCTGACAGCTACTGATGTGGATTATACTTTTGATCCAAAACTCCAGACACAAGAATTTCTCCAATATGAACAAGAGTGCCTCACTCCTCTACATCTTTTACCTTTAGACAACTATGATACTGTCATTTATACTGATGGTTCAGCCCATCCAGCTGTAGCTAACGAACATCAATACTCAGCCGCTTGCTGTAGGAGGCTGGCCTGGCCTATAGTGGGTACCTGATAGTACTTACACCTTGTGCCAGGTCCAGTTATCCCTTATTAGTAGATTAGTAGTGTTCTAGCAGCTTAGGCTGATAGAGGTAGCTATAGCAGAGCAGCTTAGATTGAACTAGGAGACATGCAAAGCTCCTACTATACCACTTATATCATATAGCACTATACTCAGAGTTACTAAAAATAAAGGTACCTTATTTTAGTGACAATGTGCCAAAAATATCTCAGAGGATACACTCCCTTAGGAGGTAAGTAACATACACAAAATATACACACAAACCAAAATCAGGTAAGTAAACAGTTAGCAAAGTAGTGCAAACACTGTAGAATACAATAGGATGCAATAGACCTAGGGGCAACACAAACCATATACTAAGAAAATGGAATGCGAACCACTTAGGGACCCCAGGCCTAGTGTAGTGTGTAGAGGGTCACTGGGAATGTAAGAAAACACTAAGGGTGTCCAAGATACCCCACCCCAAGACCCTGAAATGTAGGAGTAAAGTTACCCTACTTCCCCAGAAACACAGTAAAGTTGTGATAGGAGATTCTGCAAAGAACACAACTGACTGCAAAGCACTGAAGACATATTCCTAGACCTGAGGACCTGTAAAGGAAGGGAACCAAATCCAAGAGTCACGAAAGTGTCCGGGGGGGGGGGGGGGGGGGGGGGGGCAGGATCCCACTAAACCGCAGATGACGATGCAAAATGGCTGCCTCCGGGTGGAAGAAGCTGAAGATTCTGCAACAATGGAAGATGCCAGGAACTTCGTCTTTGCGCAGAAGATGTCCCACGGCGTGCTTAAGATTCAGAGTTGTTTCCACGCAGAAAGACCACAAACAAGCCTTGCTAGCTGCAAAGGTCGTGGTTGAAGAAAATGTGTGCTGCCCGGGCCCAGGAAGGACCAGGAGGTGGCCCCTTGGTGGAGGAGACTAAGGGGGCGCCCAGCAACACAGAGAGCCCACACAGCAGGCAGCACCCGCAGAAGTGCTTGAACACGCGTTCAAGAAAACTGAGCATGGCAGTCGTCTCAACACTACAAAAGAGGGTCCCACGAAGCTGGTGGTCAACTCAGTGAGTTGAGCAATGCAGGACTGAGTGCTGGGGACCTGGACTGTGCACAAAGGATTCCTTGCAAAAGTGCCCCGAAGCCCTAACAGCTGCAGTTCACGCAGTACACAGGATTACTGTCTGGCGTGGGGAGGCAAGGACTTACATCCACCAAATTTGGACAGATGGACCACTGGACTGTCACTTGGATCCAGCTCCTGTGTTCCAGGGGCCACGCTCGTCACAATAAGAGGGGACCCAGAGGACCGGTAAAGCAGAAGTTTGGTGCCTGCGTTAGTAGGGGGGAGGATTCCGTCGACCCACAGGAGATTTCTTCTTGGCTTCCAGTGCAGGATGAAGGCAGACAGCCCCCAGAGCATGCACCACCATGAAACAGTCGAGAAAGCCGGCAGGATTAGGCGCTACAATGTCGCTGGTAGTCTTATTGCTTCTTTGTTGCAGTTTTGCAGGCTTCCTGGGGCAGTCAGCGGTCGATCCTTGGCAGAAGTCAAAGAGGGAGATGCAGAGGAACTCTGGTGAGCTCTTGCATTGCATTCGTTATCTGAAGAGAAGCCCACAGGAGAGACCTTAAATAGCCTTCAGAGGAGAATTGGCCACCTAGTCAGGTAAGCACCTATCAGGAGGGATCTCTGGCTTCAACTGCTGGCACTGGCCACTCAGAGGCCTCCATTGTGCCCTCACACCTCTGCATTCAAGATGGCAGAGGTCTCGGACACACTGGAGGAGTTCCAGGCACCACCCCTGGGGTGGTGATGGACAGGGGAGTGGTCACTCCCCTCTCCTTTGTCCAGTTACGCGCCAGAGCAGGGGGCTGGGGGATCCCTGAACCGGTGTAGACTGGCTTATGCAAGGAGGGCACCATCTGTGCCCTTTAAAGCATTTCCAGAGGCTGGGGGAGGCTACTCCTCCCAGCCCTGAACACCTATTTCCAAAGGGAGAGGGTGTAACACCGTCTCTCAGAGGAAATCCTTTATTATGCCTTCCTGGTACTGGGCTGCCCAGACCCCAAAGGGCAGAGCCCTGTCTGTGAGGTGGCAGCAGCTGTAGCTGCAGTACAAGCCTGAGAGAGCTGGTTTGGCAGTACTGGAGGTCATTGGTGGAGCCCCCAGGATGCATGGAACTGCCTCCCCAATACCAGATTTGAAATGGGGGGACAACTCCATGATCTTAGACATGTTACATGGCCATATTCGGAGTTACCATTGTGAAGCTACATATAGGTATTGACCTATATGTAGTGCATGCGTGTAATGGTGTCCCCACACTCACAAAGTCTGGGGAAATTGCCCTGAACTATGTGGGGGCACCTTGGCTAGTGCCAGGGTGCCCTCACACTTAGTAACTTTGCACCTAACCTCCACCAAGTGAGGGTTAGACATATAGGTGACTTATAAGTTACTTAAGTGCAGTGTAAAATGGCTGTGAAATAACGTGGAAGTTATTTCACTCAGGCTGCACTGGCAGTCCTGTGTAAGAATTGTCTGAGCTCCCTATGGGTGGCAAAAGAAATTCTGCAGCCCATAGGGATCTCCTGGAACCCCAATACCCCTGGGTACCTAGGTACCATATACTAGGGAATTATAAGGGTGTTCCAGAGTGCCAATTAAAATTAGGAAAAATTGTCACTAGCCTGCAGTGACAATTTTAAAGGCAGAGAGAGCATAAGCACTGAGGTTCTGATTAGCAGAGCCTCAGTGACACAGTTAGGCACCACACAGGGAACACATTCAGGCCACAACTATGAGCACTGGGGTCCTGGCTAGCAGGATCCCAGTGAGACAGGCAAAAACAAACTGACACACAAGTAAATAAATGGAGGTAACATGCCAGGAAAGATGGTACTTTCCTACACTTGCGCAGCCGTGAGTGGAGTGATGAAGGATGGCATTTTCCACCCTCACAATACCTATACGCAGACCCTAGGAGACTGCACAGCTCAGTTGGCTGAACTTAAAGCCCTTATTTTGGAGCTAGAAAAAACTGGGACAGGAAGAGTGACTTTGATAGTCTGTAATTCATATTACTGCGTTCAGTCTTACAATGATTATCTTAATCATTGGAAACTGAACGGGTTCAAAGATTCTAAAGGGAACACCTTAAAACACTAAGGCCCTCATTCTGACCTTGGCGGTCGGCGGAGAGGCGGCGGTCGGACCGCGAACAGACCGGCGGTCAGAAAAATGGCATTCTGACCGCGGCGGTCACTGCCGCGATCGACCGCCACTTCCCCACTCCGACCGCCACGGCGGTCATGACCGCCGGGCTGGAGTTTGCGCACTCCGGCCCGGCGGTCGTCCCAAGACCGCCAACGGTATCATGACCCTGCCTACCGCCGCGGTTTCTGGCGGTCGGGAACCGCCATGCGAACCATGGCGGTAAGCACTATCGGGGCCAGGGAATTCCTTCCCTGGCACTGATAGGGGTCTCCCCCACCCCCCACTACCCACCCGAGTCCTCCCCCCACACCCTCCACCCCCCAGAGGTGGTACGAACCCCCTCCCCACCCCCACCCCGACATGCACATACATGCACCCCGACATGCACACACCCCCAACATGCACATATACACACCCCCTACACACACATACACAACGGGGACACATACCCGCACACATACATGCAGACATGCGCACCTGCCGAACAGCACACATTACCCATAGACACAGCAGCACCCCCCGCCCGCATACACGCACTCACACACCCCCTCTACACACTCACACGCACACCCCCATGCACGCCCACATCACACAACACCCCCCTCCCCCTCCCCCTCCCCTCACGGACGGTCAACTTACCTTGTGCGTTGGTCCTCCGGGAGGCGACGGGAGCCATGGGGAGGTGACCGCCAACAGAACACCGCCAACAGAAGACCGCCACACAGATATGTGGGTCGTAATTCTGTGGACGGTGTTCTGCTGGCGTGGCGGTGGAGGTTGACCAGTCTCCACTTTTCCGCCGACCGCCAGTGTGGCTGCTGGCGGTTTCCCGGCGGAACGCTCCCAGCGGTCGGAATGTGCACAGCGGCATACCGCCGCGGTCGGCGGTCTTCACAGCAGCGGTAACTCGGCAGTCTCGCGAAAAGACCGCCAAGGTCAGAATGAGGGCCTAAATATTGTGGAGGATGGCTGATTTTAAGGAGAAGCTACTGTGTGTCCATGTAGTACATACATTGGGCCACCAATGTGTAGGAGTACACATTATCGGTAATACTTTGGCTGATGAAGCAGCCAAATCTGCAGTGGCTACGGCTTCTGTGGCTGCAGTGACTCTTTCTCATACGAGACTGGATAATGAAATTTTGACTGCCGTGAAAGCTTTGGCTGAGGGCAACCCTCTCCCGAAAGGGCACACTCCAAACTATTCCTACCATATCAGTGCACAGAATGTTGCTTACGCAACAATTCCTGGGGTTGGAGATCGGGTGATCCCCAAAGAAGACCAGAGATTAGATCCAGTGAAAGCAGCGCATGAGGGTGTCACTTCTGCTCATGCTGGTATTTCGGCCACAATATCACTCTTACAGAAACGCTTCTGGGGGCCTCGTCTATTCAAACGGACAAAACAATACATCCTCTGTTGTGACATTTACCAGCAAATAAAAGGCTCCAATATCAAACGCCCAACACAGACATCCCTTGTAGTGTCCAGTAGACCACTACAATATGTGTACCTGGACCACTGCGGTCCACTTCAACCTGATGGTGCATACAAATATATCTGAGTTGCTGTAGATTCTTATTCTAGATTCCTGTGGGTATGCCGCAGGGGTCGGCTGATGCTCGGACTGTTATAAAAGACTTGCTGATCTTTATCGGTACATATGCAGTTGCAGCATTCCATTCGGACCAGGGCCCTGCATTTGCCTCTAAGGCATTCAGGGACACCATGGGGACGATGGGTGTTGAACTCCATTACTCCTCACCATACCATCCCGAGGGAAATAACAGCAAGGGAATTAGGTTCTGGCTGCAGCTGGCTTCATCACCTATATGGGGCCCAGAAAGCACTGGATAATCTGCCAAGACGGTCCTTGGGGGGACGAACTCCATATGAGGTTCTCTTTGGGATACCCAAGTATGTCCCAGATCTTGATGGTTCTGGTATGGTGGCAGCAGAAACACCTTTTGACATAAATGAACGTCTCACTGTCTTACAGGAGCTTCAACAATTTTGAGATGAAAAATCATCCACCAGTGCTGCCAGTTTAGGAATAAGGGATATTCCAACAACTTCCACTGGCTGGATTCCTAAAGTTGGGGATCTGGTTCGTGAAAAGATTGCTGTAAAGAAGGAATTCTGTCCATCCTACAGAGCAACAGTCTCAGTCTTGGGAATACAAGGTACCAGAACTGTAATCTTGCCACCATTGCCAGGTTCCAGAGGAAACAGATTTGTTTCAATTGACATCGTCAAATTACACCATGTGGCCGATCCTGCACAGTAGACCCTGAGGTCCCTTGGGTGGTTCCCGATATCCTCTCACTACCCAACAGGACATTCCTCTTCAGAATAGAGTGACCATTACTACTATGGACTATGTTACAGTGGCCAACAATGCTATGAGTACCTCCTCGACCATGGGGAGGGCGGAGAATGAGCTCCTGCTGGTTCCAGTCAACACTTCCACGACAATTTCTAGTCAAGAGTTGGCCGTTTTATACACCAATACAACACAGACTGATGGCACAATTTACTATGAGCCCCCACGAGAAGTGAACACATCTACGAGTACTGAAATTGATCCTGGTTTTTTTCCTGTCTGGCTACTTTGGCGACATTGATGACTTTTCTTCAGACTCATCGACTAATACAATTGAAAATGATTCACAGACATGCAAGCTCTATCAATGGCTTAAAAAGAACTACTTGATATATCCATAGAACTATTTTTGGTTCTGCATGACATTCATTACTTTATTTTTTTGGATTGGATTCATGACTGTTTTTTTCTTGCTTATAAATGACATCCCTGAACGTGCAATTATAACACCAATAGATAACGTTTTGACTTCACATTATTCCTCATACAAGGTCCGCAGAGACTTGTCCCCAGTGAACATTTCAGCAGTACCCATTTCTTATGGGATTGTGTGGGACAAAGTTCCTTTTGAAATATACAGGCCTACTGAGGGTATTCAAAATATCCATGACAGATGTTATCACACCGGGTGTTGTTTCTGATGATTGGGATGTCCAGACAGTTGATAACATGTTAACTGAAATGACTATTCGATATTTGAAAGTGATGATGTATATGTAAATACAATGAATTATGGGGAAATGTTCTGCTACAACAATTGGGGACATTACTACCTGCACCGTGCAACTAGACATAGACCTGTACTTAATTACACATAATGGGAACATTGTTCAACGCCACCAGTGGGGAGCCCTAAAATGTATTTAGAAAATTTAATTTACTTTACTGGGCATGATACAAGAAACTTTGAGTTATATTTTTTTTAACTACCTCGTTAAAAAAATAGGACAATTTTCCTAACTGATACAAAACTGATATATTCAGATGCCTTTGTTTCCCGTCTTACCATTGAAGGTTACGATCACTGGAAGAACAATTTTGATTGAAAAAGTGTATGTGGGACACAGGATTGGCAAATACAGGGTAGGGAGGCCTTGTTTAGGGCATGCCTGATTCCTGAACAAATGATTTTTTGGAATGACACTGTTCAACAGACATCCTGCCTCGGGTTAACAAAAATAAAAGAAATGAACACTCCCAGTAACCCCACACCGTCTAAATTTAATGGTTGGCAATTCTTTTTTAATAACACCGAAGAAAAGCTAGATGCAAAAGTTCAGGCTGGTACCTATAATTCTTCAATTTCCAGTGCCGGCAGGTGGTTCGTTTGGCCATTAGACACCAATGGATTTCTGGATCGTTTTTTAAATTCCTCAGGGGGTTTTAAGATTAGCCAGCCAGATCTTCGCTTCATCTCAGGTCAACACACAGGGATAGTGACTACGTACAGTGTGGGTAAACTGTGTTAACAATGGGTACAGTCTAACACGTTAGCCGGAGTTAAAGAACACTTGAACACACTTTCTGAAAATATAGACATGCAGGACTTCCTGTTAGATCCTAGGAAACAAGACTCTAAAAGATTTGTATATGCAGTGTATAATGAGATATGGAAACTTTCTCAGATAGAAGCTGCTGCACGCTTAAGGCAGATAGATAGATAGAAAACATAGAAAGAACATTGGCGTTGTCGATAACGGCATGAACACCCTGTCCAACAGAATGTATTCGCTCACTAATATAGTGTCATCTACGGTTGATATTATACAGTCAGACATGTCCCGTTTATACCATGGACAAAGTCAGCTGCATTTTATCATGCAGCTTGGTTGGACGTTACAAACATTGAAAAATGGCTGTGCTCCATGGAGATACATTAACGGTAGTGAACTGTTCGCTGCTTTTAATCTCTCTGAGAAACAACAGACAATGGCTGAAAGGAAAGCAAGTTTCACCATGCTTCATATAGAAAAGTTGGGAAAGTTGCCTTTTACGATTGCAGAGAGTCCTTCGACTGTCTGGCTTATCCATGGCCTTATTAATCTGCCCATATCCACCTTTCGTTTTTCACAGTGCTTGAAACATCTTGCAGTGGGCAAGTATGAGTGAGTGTTTGGGTGATAGCTATATTAGGGAAGAGTGGGAGTTGCCTTTTGATATAAATGTCTGAACGTCAAAACAGAAGTCTTTCTTAGCAGAAGCAACTGAGACTACTGTTAGTCATTCTATGATCTGCAAGCAGGTGTCCCTTGATGGCCACTGAAATGCAGGGTTCGTGAACTTGGCCTGTTTTCTTAAGGGTACTCCCGTCTCTTTGATTTGACCAGCATTTTGTGTACTTACCAATGGCAGTTACGTGGTGCTGAGCGATTAAAGCTGTTGCGGTATGCAACTGGGCATTGCCTACACAATTTCGGTCTTGAAGGTTGTTACGTGTTGTGGACATGTTTTATTTTCCCTCACACAAGAGATAAAAGTATCAGAAATGTGGCCTCACATTGATACTATTAATGTGAATTATGACAAGCTGAGTAGACTAAAGGCGCTACTGTTTCAGAAACAGGTCGCGTTGAGATCCGCACCAGATTGCGAGAACATCAGCCGAGATACAATCCCTATTAAATACCAACTTCCCCAAGCACTTTGGTGAGCTGGTATCCAGAATATTCAATGCTTCGAGCATTACTTGGATTGTCCACTTCTTTAAGGCTGTCGGGTATGGATTTGTGTCCAACTTCCAGGCTATCTTCTGAGTCATCCCATCGGCCATCCATTCACTCTTTTCAAGTGTGTTTGGTGACTTTCCTATAATTTTGGCATTATTTGGCAGAATACTGCTGCTGTTTTTTCTGATTCGCAGTGGCTGTCTCTTTACAGCTACACAGAGCGATGGAGCAACTGCCACCAACGCAACTGTGCTGTGAACGCATGGTTCAGATCTTCGATGTTTCCTTGCTGGAGGAACTAGAGGGGAATTGGTCATTGTCATTTCGACCACTCACCTGGTGCGTGCAGTTGGTCTTTCGTTGCGTATGATGCTCCTTCGAACATTTGCCAACTGTGTGTCTTGCCGTCCTGCCAGTATCTCCTGTGGACCCAGACCTGCTGATGTCCCCGATGAGGGTTCATACACGGTCGTGCTCCATGAGACTAAGGCTGATCTGCTAGGCCACTTATGAACACTCAGAGTTGGTTCTACCATCTATGGACAATGGCACTGACGCAGGTGGACCTGCACATGAGACTATTGCTCACTTTTGCTCCGTGAATCCTTCCGCCCAAGTGTTCGATCTCACATCAGACGATTTGGCCTCATTTTTTTATGACTTTTTGCAAGGTGACTTCGGAGCTAGTCTTCAAGATCATGACTATAGTTCCACGCCACAATGATTTACTTTGGGCTGCTGTGCTTGTCATGTCTGACTTTAAGGTGGTCATTACAACCCTGGCGGATGGTGTTAAAGCGGCGGTAAGACCGCCAACAGACCGGCGGTAAAAAAAAAAGCAATTACGACCGCGGCGGAAACCGCCAGCAAAGACAGCCACTTTAACACTCCGACCGCCACGGCCGTACAAACAAACAGCGCGGCGGTCACCGCCAACAGACAGGCGGAAGGCAATGTACCGCCCACACTATTATGACAGGCCAATTCGCCACCTTTTCCGGGGCGGATACACCGCGGATAAAAACAAGGAGGAAACAGGAATTTCGAAGGGAAAACACTCACCTCTACACACTCCACGAGGTACGAGGACACCATGGAACCGGAACGCCAAATCCTACCTGCAATAGACTTCCTGCTCCTCTACCAGGAGCACGAACGCCGGCGGCGAATACCACGGTGAGTACTGCACCTACGACACAGGGGAGGGGTCAGGCAAAAAACAGGGACACACACACATGCAACACCCCCACCCTCACCCACTACAACACACACACACACTAATGCATATCAATACATCACAGTTACACCCACCAAGCTCCCCCCGGAAGAATGCAAAGACCAAAGAAAATGAGTGTAACCATCGGAATATATTACAAACAAGTAGGCAGAAATATATATATATATATATACACACCATGTACAAAATATATACCAGGCATAGTAGTCCAGGTACTGCACAAAGAAAGTCCGTGGAACACTGGGACCACACGGTATGGGCGAGGCCCACACAAGATCCCCGACCATGACGGAGAGAACACTGCAGGTTCATCAGACAGCAAGAAAACAGGCACCTCAGGGGGAGGGAAAGGGGGGCACCTCAGCCGCTTGAGTGCACGACGCCAAATCCACGAGGGGGCCACATGCCCACTGTTCAATCCTGGGAAGTGCAAAGCCACAGTCTCTCAAGTGGATAACAGTCTCCACTGGTTCTGGAGGGGGCATGGTGCCCAGAGTGCTTCATCCTGTGTAGGACAGAGGTAGTGGATGCCTTTCTCCACTGGTTCTGGAGGGGGACTGGTGCCCAGAGTGCTTCATCCTGCATAGGACAGAGGTAGTGGATGGATGTCTCCACTGGTTCTGGAGGGGGACTGGTGCCCAGAGTGCTTCATCCTGTGTAGGACAGAGGTAGTGGATGGATGTCTCCACTGGTTCTGGAGGGGTACTGGGGCCCAGAGTGCTTCATCCTCTGTAGGACAGAGGTAGTGGATGCCTTTCTCCACTGGTTCTGGAGGGGGACTGGTGCCCAGAGTGCTTCATCCTGTGTAGGACAGAGGTAGTGGATGGATGTCTCCACTGGTTCTGGAGGGGGACTGGTGCCCAGAGTGCTTCATCCTGTGTAGGACAGAGGTAGTGGATGCCTTTCTACACTTGTTCTGGAGGGGGACTGGTGCATACAGTAGAGTGCTTCATCCTGTGTAGGACAGAGGTAGTGGATGGAGGTCTCCACTGGTTCTGGAGGGGGCTGGTGCCCAGAGTGCTTCATCCTGTGTAGGACAGAGGTAGTGGATGCCTTTCTCCACTGGTTCTGGAGGGAGACTGGTGCCCAGAGTGCATCACTCACCCCGTGACGGACCCAGTTGCGTCAGTGCCCTTGCCACTCATGGCCCAGCGGGGCTGGTGCTGGCGGTCCTTCATGGCCCAGCGGGGCTGGGGCTGGCCTCCTGGGCAGCTGGGCTGAGCCTGGCGGTGGCCTCCTGGGCAGCTGGGCTGGGGCTGGCCTCCTGGGCAGCTGGGCTGGGGCTGGCCTCCTGGGCAGCGGGGATGATGGCGGTCTTCTCTGCCGTGCAGCTCTTCCCAGACTTGCCGGGTTTCTTGTGGTCCTTCCCCACCTTGGAAGGTGTCACAGCTGACTCCACACTCCCAGCGGGACCCCTGGGAGCGGCTTTGGTGGCTGGAGTCTTCCCCCTCTCCCGCCGGGCACTGGCCAACTTCTGATGCTTCACAGGTGGGGGGGACTGTCTGTGCTGTGGCTCCGTGCCACACTGGCTGTCCTGGTGGCCGGTGCACTCCACATACCGGTGACTACAGGCACCACCGGTCCCGAAGATGTTGTGGCTGAGGTGCTACTTCGGGACCTATGAGATTGTCGGGGTGGGGGAGGTGTGGGAAAAAGGTCAAGGCTGGACAGAAAAAGAAATTGGGACACACTGGGACGGGTAGCTGGTGGGGATTTGGGAGTGGAGGAAGAGGTGGTGGTAGTAGGAGGTGTATGTTTGGTGACCTTGGGTGCAGGTGCATGCGCTGGAGGCTGTCGTGAGGTGGATGGCTGTTGGGTGGGTGTGTGCCTGCGTTTGTGTATCTTGGGAGGGGGGTCACAGACACACTGAGAGAGGACACAGGGGACGTATGAATGGTAGAGGGGGTGGTGACTGCACGTGAGCGGGGTGTGCTGGTGAGGGACATAGTGGCTGTAGAGGTAGTGCATGCAGGTGTGAGTGCAGACGAGACTGGGAGGGAGACGACGAGGAGGGGGACACAGTGGAGGCAGTGGATGTTGGTGTGTCTGCATGTGTGTGTTTCTTGCGTGAGTACCTGTGGGATGTGTGGTGCTTATGTTTGCCTGAGCTTCCCTTGTGTGTTGAGGTGTGTGCAGGCTGGTCTGATGGTGTGCTTGGGAAAGGCAGAGGTACAGGGGATTAGGTCTGGGTGACCATTTGCAGGTGACCCTGGTTACCCCAACCTGTCATGGCTACAGACCGTCTACCGCCAGAGACCATGCTGCATCCCAGAAGCCAAACAGAAGATTATTGAAGAAGAAGTCCAAGCCATGTTAGCAGCAAGTATTATAGAACCTTCAGCCAGTCCTTGGTGCTCGCCAGTCGTGTTGGTACCAAAGCCAGACGGCAGTACCAGGTTTTGTGTAGACTATAGGGGGGTTAACAACTTAACCTATTTTGATGCCTATCCCATGCCGAGAATTGATGAACTCATTGAGAGATTGGGCCAGGCTAAGTATTTATCCACTCTAGATCTGACGAGGGTTATTGGCAAATACCCTTAAGAAAGGAAGACAAAGAAAAAAAACTGCGTTTGCTTCCCCTTCGGGATTATATCACTTTACTGTCCTCCCTTTTGGGCTTCACGGGGCTCCCGCCACCTTCCAAAGACTCATGGACAAAATTTGACGACCCTTTAGGCAATATGCTGCTACCTATCTGGATGACATTGTTATCTATAGCAATACCTGGGAGGATCACATGTCACATCTAGATACAATATTACAGGCTCTCAGAAAAGCCCAGTTAACTGCAAATCCTGAGAAATGGCGACTAGGGCAAACTAGCATCAAATACCTGGGTTACATTGTAGGGGGTGGTAGGATTAGCCCCCAAGTCGAAAAAGTTGCAGCTATCTCCAACATGACGTTCCCTAAAAGGAAGAAAGATATTAGGGTTTTTCCGGGATTGATTGACTATTACAGACGCTTCATTCCACCTTTTTCCACAGTGGCAGAACCCCTTACTAATAGGCTAAAAAAATCCTATCCCAACACCCTTGGTTCCCCTTCGGTGACTGCGTTACGTAGCTTTGACAGTCTCAAAACCGCTCTCATTCCTGAACCTGTGTTATGTTGCCCTGATTTCCATAAGCCTTTTGTGTTACTGACTGATGCCTCCGACGTGGGTCTTGGGGCTGTTATCCCAACCACAGGATGATGGGACACTCTATCCCATCTTATATATCAGCAGGAAATTATTGCCACGTGAATCACATTATCCAGTTATAGAGAAAGAGTGCCTGGCGATTAAGTTGGCTATTGAATCTCTCAGGTACTATCTGTTGAGCAGGACCTTTACCCTCATCACTGATCACGCTCCTCTTACCTGGCTCGCCCATAATAAGGACACTAACTCCCGCGTTGTCCGGTGGTTTCTTTCCCTACAGCCTTTCTCTTTTCGGATTCAACATCTCCCAGGAAAACAAATGGCGACTGCTGATTTTCTTTCCTGCTATTCGGTCTCCGAGCGTCTCGACAGGCCGCTCTCTAGGGGGAGTGTTTGTGATGGGCTGGAACCTGTTCGCCCGCACTCTGACCTCACTTGTGCTGACGCTGTCACTGGTGGCCACAGGCAGCCCGGCTTCCCATCCCGTGATTGGCTGGACGATCGGGAGTGGCGGGATGTCAGGAAGTCAAAACCGCCGATGCCCGAACGTACGGCGTTCGATGGTTGTGAGGAAGGAGTTGGAGGCGAGAGAGGAACCGTGAACCATTCCTCGAAGGAGGAGTCTGGAGAAAGCAAGGCGGACGACGAAAGCAGAGAACGGAGCCCAAGTAGGAGCCGGAGACAGCTGGAACATTTGTATACTGGAGGAGACGATCGCCGAAAGCCCCGATACCCAGCAACCGGGAGGACGAGCCGCTGCATCCCACCACGCTTCCGGAGAAGCGTGGCAGTACAGGTGCGTGGGACCACGTCCCTGAACCCGAGTGAGAGATTGGAGTGAAGGGGGGAGAGAGAGAGCGCGACAGACAAGGGGCACGAGCACAACACAAAAAGGGGGGGGGGAAGGATCGGAATCGAACTGGGTTTGACATAGAACTTACCACTGAACACCATAGAGCACAATAACCAGAATAGACCACCGAAGGCACCGCGCACAGGTTAACGAGCACTGCAGAGGAATAACAAGACAGGAAGCACATATGTTAAAAGTAAGAACCACCCGGAGAAATGTACCCGTGAAAAGAACAGTGAGATAGGAAAGAAACATAAGGAAGACTTCAAAGTAATGAGCAAATAGACAAGAGTACCTAGTCCACTTACCGATATTGTTCTCTTCTCTCCACATGTGCCTCCCGGGGAGCACCCTACGGAAAGGGAACAGAAAAGAGAAGAGTGAAGACCAGACCACGAAGAACACCCTACCACCCTATACCCAGCATTCAAAGACTAACAAATACGTACCTGCTCATTTACACATAAATTACTCCAAATAAAACTTCCTTGTTGTCACAACTGGAACTCTGTCAGAGTGTTTCATCCACTACCATACGGTCACAGCCACCACTTGAGAATTTAGATTAAGGGCCTGATTTTGAGTTTGGCGGATGGGGTTGCTCGATCATAAAAGTGACAGATACCCTATCCGCCATATTACGATTCCATTGTTTACTGTGGACATCGTACTGCGGCGGAGAGGATATTCGTCACTTTTTTGATAGAGTAACCCGTTTGCCAAACTCTAAATCAGGCCCTTAGTTTGTCTAGAAATGTAAAAAGTAACTTCTTCCTGAGTAAATACCCTACCTGTAATATCTATGGCCCGGGCATCAGAGACCTGCTTACATGAGAGCAAAGACAACACCATGGTCAGCTTACCTGGCATCTGTTTCCTCAAAAGATACTTATTTGTTGGGCCACAATATAAACAGATTAAAAACCATGTTAACATCCTACAGAATGGAGTACCAAGGTTCAGAAGGAATAGGCAAATGAATGCCCCTCTTGAGCTTCCTGACCAAAGGCTGTTCAACAACTGGAGAACTCTTAATCGGACCGTGACCCCCCCAATATTGTTGATCTGCAGGTGTTTACTGATCGGTAGGCCAAACCATCTGACACCAATGAGGACAGAAAACTCAAAATGTGGACCTCCCTGGATACCTTTGAACACAACAACTTACCCATCACCTTAAGCAGACCGATATCTCTTACCTGTCCAAGTCACCCAGGCCTTTGACAACAGGTACTCAGCTTCCTGTGAAAGTCTTCTAATCGTCCATCTGCTCCTGAAATCCTCCACGACATTAGACGGAGCTACCCCTCCTGAATCAGGTGTTGGAAATTCCCCAAATTGTCTGTCAGGTGATCTGGCTTGTGGGGGAGACAGATTTGAAAATCCCAAGAAAGTGCCATCATCACTGGAAACTATACTGGAGACCTCCAAATAAGGAGTGATTACCACCAATTATGCCTTCTCAGAATGGACCTGCACTAGTACACGCATGATCATTATGAATGGGGAAAAAGCGTAACCCTTCCTCATGTTACATGCCTGGAGGAATGCACCTGTAGCCACCCCTTGTGGATCTAACCTCCAACTGACGTACTTCTCCACCTAAAGGTCCAGGTGGGAGGTAAACAAATCACCTGTGAAAGGTTCCCAGTGTCTCGGACTAGCCTGTAAGATTTCTGGATGAAGTTTCCTTGCACTGAGATCCTGGAAGTGTCAAGAATGCCAATCTGCCACCATGTTGTTCTTCCCCCGGAAGATACTCTGCCATCACCAAGATTTTGATGTTCCAGTCAGTGTTGCCAGAATTCCTTCACGAGATCACGGCCAGCAGCTACCGCCCATTGATGTGCATATTGTATTCATCTGATGACCACTTTCCTTCAGTAGACACATTTCCACCGGTGGCTCCCCAACCTGATCTGCTGGCGTCAGACTCTATCACTATATCTGGGCTGCAGAAGAATATCACCCTGCCGTTCCAGGCTTCCATGTGGACGAGCCACCACCTCAGTTCCTCTTGAACTTCCTCCTTCAAAGGAACCAGTTCCTAATACTTCAGACCCCTGCACAGATGGGATGTTTTCAATCGCTGAAGCGCCCTGTAATGAAGGTGTCCAGGGAAGATTGCCTGCACTGACGCTGCAAGTAGTCCCACTAGGCGGACTGTCTGTCAAAGGGTCATGTTGTCTTGAGACATAATCCTCCGAATCTTGTGTCTGCTCTGCACCATCTTTTTGGCAGGGAGGCTGAGAGTCGATTCCTTGGAGCCTGTGACAAACCCAAGGAATGTAATCTGTTGAACTGGAGTGAGTAGTGACTTCCCTTCTTAGATCACCCAACCTAGTGGTTTGAACAGGTCAACCACTGTCTGGAGCTGGCCTACGAGGACCCGAGGGCACTGGTGCATGAGCAGAATGTCATCTAGATAAAACAATAGGAGGGAATGCACAATCCCAGCTCCAACCCTTCCCTAAATGTATATTGGAGACAGGCTGCAGGCACACAGGGCTAAGAACAGGAAAATGTTTACGCTTTTTAAAAGTGGCATTTTCAAAATCATAATTATCAGACTTTACCATCAAACAGGATTTATCATTACAAATCCATAAGCACTAAACATGACAGGTCTACCCATTCTCAATACAAAATTACAGCTTATTCAATGTAATAAGGAATCCCCAATGTTACCCTATTGGAGGACTGGTAGGCCTCACAGTAGTGAAAAACGACTTTAAGAGTGTTTCACTACTAGGACTTGTAAAACTAAAAGGTATATGTTCTACCTATTAATTACACAGCTTTCTGCCCTGAGAACTACCTAGGGCTTTATTTAAGGGTGACTGATATGTAATAAAAGAGGGAATTAAAGTGTTGGCAAGGGGTTTTATATGACATGGCAGTTTGAACTGCACACACAGGTTTTGTAATGGCAGGCCGGAGGCATGTTTAAAGGGCTACTGAAGTGGGTTACACAATCTGTGCTCCAGGCCCACCAGTAGCATTTAATTTACAGGCTATGGGCATATCTAGTGCCCTTTACTAGGAACTTATAAGTAAATTAAATATGCCATTTGTGGATAAGTCAATGTTACCATGTTTAAGCAGAGAGCACATTCACTTTAGCACTGGTTAGTAGTGGTAAAATGCCCAGATTCCAAAAACCACAAAAATAGGTCCAGCAAAAATGGAAAGAAGAGGCAAAAAGTCTGGGAGAAGACCACCCTAAGGCTGATGGGATTATCAGTCTGGTATAAAAACATCCTGCCAGGCTGCAACACACTTTCATGTGTGCCCTGCTTTGGCATGACGCTCCAGACCTTGATTAGAACAAGTGACCATTCTCTTCTGTGTTTTTTACTTTCCCCAGAGACTGGTGGGCATAATAATTGCAATGCACACCCACTGATCTTTCATATTTTATTCTATTTTTCTAAGTTTTGACAATCATAAATTAATTGGTCCTTAACATCTTTGAATGTTCGTGCACCTCATCCTGCATTGTGCACATACATGACTTTATGTACCTGCACCCATTATTGAGAAGTGGCAATGCATCAAATTCCTTAAAAAACTGTGCTTGGTGTTCTGGGATAAGCACAAATTCTGTACCCATATTTTGAATTCTTACTGTCACTTTCAACTTATTGCCAATAGTGTAGAACTTTCGAATGCATGATTTTCTCGGCCACATTGATAGTTTTGTTCTTTTGTTATTAATAGCAACATTGTCTATTATTTTTGAAAATGCAATTTTAAGCTCCTTCCAAACAGCATACAAGTGATCCACCTATTATTTGGAAAGGTAGAAAGACGAGTTTTTTAAAGATTCCTTTTATTGTATTCATTTCTTGAAAGTCAAGATTATCATACAACATTTCGATGTTTATAACATTAGGGCATAGCAAAAAACAATCCCTGCTATTTTGATACAACTGTCATGAGAGGTCATCGTATTCCTGCTGGTGCTGACATCTTGCTAGATGGAGCAATGGTTTACATTCTATATTCTGGAGGTTATTTTGTTTATTGCTTCAAGTACCCCTCTTGACAAGCCATTGTCAGTCTTACCATCCCTGGTGTTACCCTCCCTCATCCCTCTCACTCTCCAACTCCTCCCTATACCTCCCCTCAAATTTCTGAAGTAGAGCCTCTCATTTTTGGAGATCCTCTCTTGCCTTATAATCTTGTCTACATTTTCTCAGACAAATTTATTCTGCCACCATCCATTCTGTGACTTATCTTTTCCATCCATTCATATTGGGACCCAGTGGGCCGCCCTTCATTTTGCAAAGAGTAATGCAAGCTGAGTGAGCCATCTTCCTACCCTTGAGTGGCTTAATGTCTCCCAACAAAGATATTAGTGATTCTCACAGGATAGTTATGTTACAATGGTTAGATAGATACCTATCACTTCTTCCCAGAATGATAATACCAGCAGGCAGTGCCATGCTAAGCGTAAGAACGTAGCTTTTTGCTCAGTTCACCGAGGGCATTTACTCTAACATGGTCAATCTGTGTCAGAATGTCGGTGTAATGTACATGCGATCTAAGTAATTAAAGTACACAAGTTTAATTCACACATTACAGGAGACTGTATAAATCAGGAAGCATGTTCTCTTCCATTGAGCATCCTCTATGAGCGATCCCAGTTCTTCTTTGTTTGCAGCTCTTGCTAGAAACTGCGCTTTTGGTTTATCTGCCAGCATAGCTGTATATAAGTGGGAGACCAAGTGTCTTGTTCCCCCCAGTACCAGTAGTGTCCTAAATAGAAGCAAAGACGAAGGGGCAGACAAGAATACAGGCCAGAAGTCTCGGGCTATGACTACAATACTTGCACATGTTAGGAATTGATCCCCTCCTACTGTAAATGTTTTCCATGCTGCCTCAAAGGTGATAAATTTCTTGTTTGAAATTAAATCACCCAGTGTCTCGCAGCCCCCTTCTTTCCATAGTGCTACGTTTACAGTGTCTGACAGGTTTCGGAATGCTGGTAAATCCCAGAAGACACACTCTTGGGAAAATGGTGCACTCCCTAATTCTACCTTCACTGCCCTCTCACAGAGTGATGCTGTAGGCTTAATAAGAAATGGGATTCTGTCTGGGTCCCATCTGCCAGAGTGTAGCAGTTGTGGGAGGGTTCTATGGCATGTTGAATGCCCCAACGGGGACTTTTCCCAATTCCCCCCTCTGCAAGCCAGTAGGCCGCATGCTGCAGCTGTGATGTGAGATAATATAATTCCATATTCAGACCAGCCAGTCTGTCCTCAACTATAGAGAGAGGTGTAGGTGCACTTTAGCTACTCTGCTTCTACTGCATCCCCAGATGAGTGTTATGAGTAGTGAATGCAGGTGTCTAAAAGTTGCCCGTGGCAGAGTTTCGAAGGAGTGTTGAAAGGTGTACAAGCATTGTGGTAGAAGGTCAATTTTCACCACCACCACCCACCCCATCACATATAGTGGCAGGGAAGTCCAAAATTGTACTGAAGCCCAAATTCCTGTCATTATTCTGTTAATATTATATTGTTTCTGTGGAGTGGGGGATCCACAAGTATTCCTAGGTATCAGAACTGTTCAGTCTCCCATTTTAAAGATAATGGTGGTAATGCTGTAATGGCCTTCCCCACTAGTCCTTTCAATGGAAACAGCAACGATTTCCATGGATTGACCTTCAGTCCCATGAGGTCTCCAGATATGTCGGGGTAACGCTTTACTATAGGCAGAGAGGTCCTCGGGTCATAAGGTAGAATAATGTATCATCTGCACAGAGTGACACTAAGGGCCGTATTTATACTTTTTGGCGCACAACTGCGCCAACGCAGTTGTGCGTCAAAAAATTTAGCGCCGGCTAACGCCATTCCAAAGCACCATGCGGGCGCCTTATTTATGGAATGACGTTAGCCGGCGGAGCTGCCTGGTGTGCGTAAAAAAAAATGACTTACACCAGGCAGCGGAAAATGGAGCTTGGGCGCCAAAAAATGGGGCAAGTCAGGCTGAGGCAAAATTTTCGCCTCAACCCGATTAGCGCCATTTTTTTAGACTCCCAACCCCCATTGAAATGACTCCTGTCTTAGCAAAGACAGGAGTCATGCCCCCTTGCCCAATGGCCATGCCCAGGGGACTTATGTCCCCTGGGCATGGTCATTGGGCATAGTGGCATGTAGGGGGGCACAAATCAGGCCCCCCTATGCCACCCAAAAAAAAAAAAAAAATACTTGCCTGAACTTACCTTAAGTTCCCTGGGATGGGTCCCTCCATCCTTGGGCGTCCTCCTGGGGTGGGCAACTCTGTGCTCCTTCCGAGCCCACAGGTCCCTTAACGCCTGCCCTGACCAGGCGTTAAAAAATGACGCTAAAGTGGCTGGACGTCATTTTTTTTGACCCGCCCACTCCCGGGCGTCATTTTTGCCCGGGAGTGTAAATACGGCGCACATGCACATTGAGTCATTTTTTAGACGGGAAAGCCTACCTTGCATATCATTAACGCAAGGAAGGTGTCCACGCTAAAAAATGACGCAAACTCCAAGATCTTTGGCGCTAGACGGGTCTAACGCCAAAGTATAAATATGGAGTTAGTTTTGCGTCTGATTTGCGTAAAAAAACCGACGCAATTCCGGCGCAAACAGAGTATAAATATGCCCCTAAGTGTGTTGTATCTCTGACCTGTATACCCTGACCTGTCCCCCTACCCACCACCCATGAGGGCGAACACATTCGACCAACACGGACTCTGGCTGTGTGTCCATTATACAGTAACTTTACCAAAGCCGTAAACTGCCGCCCAACTCCCATTGCCTGCAGTACAGCCATCAAGTATTGCCAGTCTTTGGGGCCAAAGACCTTAGCAATATCCACTGACACGGCTGCCAATTTCTCCTCCCTCCCCTCGACCTTGTGCAATATATGCATTAGTCTCCTTAAGTTCATGGTCATGTTTCACTCCAGGACAAACTGGCATTTATCAGTGTGTATAATTTGAGAACTCTTTGGTCTTAGTTGGAGTGCACAAACTTTACATAGTACTTTAGTGTTGGTATTTATCATTGTGAGTGGACAATAGGAAGAAGGGTCTGACGGTCAGATCCAGGCTTGACATCCCTTCCTCGTAGTGGGGGGGAAGCACTCCCTGCTTTTTCACTTTGAGATATACCTCTAGAAGGCGTTGTGTGATATGTGATGTTTAAGCTTGGTAAAATTCAGCTGGAAATCCGTTGATGCCCGACTATTTGTTGCCAGGGAGGGACGCTAACACCTGTCTCACTTCCTCCAGCGTAACATCAGCATCAAGCTCTCGTGACGTCAGTTCCTCCACTTGTGGGAGCAGTAAGCCCACCATATAAGTCAAGATCCGTTCCCCCTCCGGATCACATGGGGCAGTATATACACTATCTCAAGATGCTTCTTAAGTGTGTTCATAATATCACATTGTGTGTAGACATCAGCACCCACTGGTGTCTTAAGATGTAATATTGGGGAGTGGGGTGTTTCGCACCTGAGTATCCAGGCTAAGAGGTTCCCAGAGCTATTGCCTTCCCTGTGCAGCAATTGCTGATATGATCTAAGGGTGTACTGTTCAAGTCTATCTCGCACGGACGCCACTTGGCGTTGCAAGGCTGCCCTGTTCCTGTTCAGTTCTGGGAGAGATTTTTTAATTTGTGCCAAAGCTCCCTCTGTAATAAGGAGCTCTGCCTAGAGAGTTTTTTGGACTCCACACATAAGTCCCACACATCGCCCTCTGAAAGAGGCCTTCATTGCCTCCTACTCCGTGGCTCTGTGCCCCACGGACATCAAGTTAGTTTCAATGTATTCTTTTAAAGACTCCTCAAGCATTTCCCTACCTACACTGTCTTGTAGTATTTCTACTGGGAGTCGCCATATACAAGGCTTTCGTCGATCCTGACCCCACTCAAGTGTACACATAACTGGACATGGTCTGACAGATAATGGGATAAGGGGGTCACCTCTTGTGAACTGAGCAACCCACTGTGTAGGCATAAGGATACAATCTAGTCTGCTGAATGTGCTGTGTGTTGGGGAGTAACAGGTGAGTTCTGGCTTATTTGAGTGCATCTCTCTCCATTTATTACAGAGTCCCAAGTGTGTCATAGCCCTCCACAAATGCGCTGTCATTTTTGGATTAGTGTTTTGTCGTGCGGGGCAGAGGTCCAGCTCGCCAACAGTAATGCAGTTGAAATCACCCATCCAGAACACTCCTATGTCAGCTGCTGCGGACACCGCATCTTTAATCCCGTCATAGAAGGAGTCTGTATCCATATTCAGTCCATATGAGTTTACAAACTTCATATCCACACCATCCAGTCTGCCCTCTAGTAATATATATCGTCCCCATCAGTTGCTTCTCCTCCTGGAGCCTTCACAAGTCAGTCAGGCACTGAACAAAACTCTTCAACCATGCAACTATTTTAACTAAACTTTCCCTTTCCCGCTCAGGACAAGCAATAGCAACCAATAATAACATACGTGCCCACACCTTTCGATGTGTCAAGATAAACACTATTCTATATCCCTATTTTACTTATTTGAGCTACCCACAGAAAAACAGTCCCACCCCCCCAATTGCCAACATAGCGCAAGTCTCTTTCTTGACTTCTTCGTACATCAGTAAGTGAGTTGTAAAGCATCTATAAGTGTCATCGCTATAGACATCCCCCATTGGGACCTGTGCTTTATGTATTGAGACATCAATCCCATGTGCGATGCACGTGTCAGTTTCACATAGCATAGCTCCCCCATCCCTCTTACCGCCACATAATCTTCATTTATCTGTGCAGTACCAGTGTTCTACCATCATGTAGTATTTTCATACATCAGTACCCGATATTCCTGTTTAGAATAAGTGCTCTCATGTTATTTAAATGTGAGAGGTGTGCAGGAAGGTACTCTCCGAGTCTCAGTGTTCAGGGCTATGTCATTTGATCCTCACACTGAGGCTATGTCCTCTCCTGTGTTGGTGTCTGCATTGTCATGTGACTCTGTCGCCGCTGGTAAGTGATCCGGATGTCGCGCTATGTTGCCATTCTCATGTATGACCATTCTGCCCATGCCTGTGTTTTAGTTTTACAATTCCCCTTCACCCCTTTCTCTTGCCCTTGCTATGACATGCGTCTGCAAGTGGCCGTCTCTGTGTAGCCTCTGTCATATCTAGCCAGGACCACACATCCGAGGGGTTATCAAAGAAGTGTGTTTTCCCTGCATTGCTAATGAGATTAGCAGGAAATCACATGTATCGGAGCCCCAAGGTTCACAGATATTTTTTGACTACCGTGACGTTTTTATGGCGCTTCTGTATCCTGCACGTATAGTCAGGGTGTATTGCAATATTGCGTCCCTCGTACTGCGACATCATTGTATTTCTGACTGCCCTCAGTATTTTATCTTTGTTTCTATATTTCATTAATTGAGCAATTATAGGCCTCGGCGGGGCTCCCGGTATGGACGTGGGCACGTCTGCCTTGTGTGCACGTTCAATGACAAAGTGTTTGGGTAGGCCTTTTGATTGCATCCCTTCTGTGGAAGTAACATGCGTGTACGCTACCTCCTTAGGAGGAAAGGATTCAGGGTCACCATCGTGCTGTGTGAACAATAGTATATGAAGGCCATGCGGCATATGGAGAACCCCGTCGGTCAGACGACCAGCAGGTGCACGCCTTTGCTTTTCTTGCCACTATACAGCCGGTCCTGTTTTTTTTTTTAATGTTTCTGATGCACTTGTTGGCGCTCCCTTCCAGGTCTTGGTAGCAGTGGCTTCACTTAGATGGGTCGGAGACTGCACTCATAGCGTTCCACCAACGGTACAGGAACTAGCTCTTCTGGGTACTCCCCCCAACATAGCGCACCTGTGTTGAGGCTCCCGCTTCGTGCAGTCTAAGACCTGATTTTCCCTGAAGAGCTCTGGCATCAAGGCCCCACGTTGTGCTGCACAGTCTTTTACACTCGCCAGGGACTGCCTCCTCTTTTAGCGCAACCCGTGCTAGCCAGACATTGGCCTGCTCACGCTCAGGGTGGGGCAAGTCCGCTGCACCCGCCGCTCGTCGTTCTGGGCCAAAACATGTAGCATGCGTAGTGCCCCCTGATTTAGCACCGCTCATATCGTGCCTGCGCCACATTCGACTTGCCACTGCGGTTGCGGTATCAGCCCCTCCGACAGGCCGCTGAAAGCCCGTTCTCTTTAAGCTGCCAGGTGTTGTTAATGTGCTGAGTTGGCTGCGCGGTCATCACTCACCATTTTCTGCACCACTCGTCTTCAGGGAGGTCGTGTTAGGAAGGATCGCTGCTTCACTGTCGCCACTGCTCCTGGTGATTTTGTTAAACTCAAGCAGCTCTCTGCCTCTCAGCAACTCTCCCCCTGCGTCCGCACTACTCTCGGGTCTCCGCCATTATCGCGGCCCCACCACTTCTAATAAGTTGCAGTAGGCCCCGCCCCGTTTATCTCCCGCTGGCAGTTACAAATGTTCTGTTGATTTTTCTGCACAAACTATGAGAATTGCGGTCTGCTGGGCTTCAGGATCATGCAGGATTTGGCGGTCCTGAGCAGGAGCCCTTTAGAAACGCCTCCTGCCGGCCATGTTGTTGGCCAGGGCCCCTCAAAAGACACATTTAATAGCAAACGATGCTAACAACATGCCGGGAAACACAGGATAGGTATTCCTATTCATTCCTTTACAGTGAAAGCCGTTGATATTTTAGAATACTACCCAGAGCTACCACTGAACGGGGCTAGAATGACTTGGAAGACGTGACCACCCGTCCGTAAATTTCAGGGACTGTCCATAATTTCGCCCTGCTGTCCGTGATGAAAGCTTTAACGGACGGCATTTTCCATAATTTTAGCCTTTCACCTAAAGGGCAACGGAGGCAGGGCGAAATTAGGGGCAGATCAGTTTCCCCAGCTGGGCTGGAAGGCAGGGGGTCTCCTGTGCTCTGAGGGAGGGAGGGGCAGACAGATAAGAAAAGGCATTCTTGCCAGGGGGTCTCCTTCCCTAAAGACATGCAAATGTGGGCAACTGGTAAATCTGCAAATACAAAGGGGCTTGAAAACCTGCATTGACTTCACTAAAAGGAGTCACTTGAAGTTTTCTGGTGGCAAAGATATTTCTTTCAGAGAGGTATTGTAATGGTGTTCCAAGGTGAGCTGTGGAGTGTGTGGTTTTAATGAAGTGTTATACATTTTTTTAATCACTAGGTATAAACTGTATATTATTCAAATCTGTATTTGAGAAGCACTTTTTTTTTATTTAACCAAAATTTATTTGCGCATTTTGTAGCAGCCTTTAATATGATGTAATTGTATTTTTCAGTTCTTTCAGGTACCTCGGTACCTCATAGTACTAACAAACATTGGCAAAGCCAATAGGTCTCATCTACGAAAGAGTTATTGGCTTTGCTAATGTGTTTTAGCCATTAGCCATGTTATACACCAGGGTAGTTGCTGTTCACACATGGCTTAAAGCTAGTGGCATTGTGGTGTGGAGTGGAGTAGAGTAGCATAGGAGCAGTGGCGTAGAGCCCAGTGGTGCAAAGTACAGTGCAGTGGGGTACAGTGCAGTTGTTTAGAGTGAGTAAGCGTAGAGTGCAGTGGTTTAGAGTGCAGTGGCATGGGACAGAGTAGAGTGGCATAGAGTGCAGTGGAGTAGACTGGCATACAATAGAGTGGCAGAGAGTGCAGTAAGATAGAGTGGTGTAGTGGCATAGAGTGCAGAGTAGACTCGCGTAGCAGAGAGTGCAGTGGCGTAGTGTAGAGTGGTGCAGTGCAGAGTATAGTGCTGTAGAGTGCAGTCGCATAGAGTGGAGTGATGCAGAGTAGAGTGGCATAGAGTGCAGTGGCATAGAATGCAGTAGTAAATAGTACATTGGTGTATAGTACGGTGGTGGAGAGTGCAACACTGCAGAGTAGAGTGTCAGTGAAGTGATGTAGAGTGCAGTAGAGTGGCACAGAGCAGTGGCGTAGAGTACAGTGGTACAGAGTAGAGGGCAGTGGCGTACAGTGCAGTTGTTTAGAGTGCATTGGCGTGGAGTGCAGTGGCATAGAGTGGCATGGGGTAGAGTTACATAGAGTGCAGTGGAGTAGAGTGGCATACAATAGAGTAGCAGAGAGTGCAGTAATGCAGAATGGTGCAGTGTCATAGAGTGCAGAGTAGACTCATGTGGCATAGAGTGTAGTGGTGTAGAGTGGTGCAGAGTGGAGTATTGTAGAGTGATGTAGAGTATAGTGCCTAGAGTGCAGTGGCATAGAGTAGAGTGGTGTAGAGTGCAGAGTTGCAGAGTAGAGTGCCAGTGCAGTGGTGTAAAGTGGTACAGAGAACAGTGGCATAGAGTACAGTGGTGCAGAGTAAAGGGCAGTGCAGTTATTTAGAGTGCACTGGTGTAGAGTGCAGTTGCATAGAGTGACATTGGGCAGAGTAGAGTGGCATAGAATGCAGTGGAATAGAGTATATTGGTGCAAAATGCAGTAGTACAGGGCAGAGTGGTGTAGAGTATAGTGGTGGCCAGAGCAGTGTTGCAGAGTGTCAGCTTGCAGTGGTGTAGAGTGCATTGAACTAGAGTGCAGTGGTCAGAGTGGTATAGAGTACAGTGGCGTAGAATAGATTGTTTCAGAGTAGAGTGCAGTTGCATAGAGTGGAGAGGTGCAGGGTAGAGTGCAGTGGCATAGAATGCAGTGGCACAGAGTGCAGTGGCATAAAGTAGATTATTTCACAGTAGAGTGAGGTGGCTTAGAGTGGAGAAATGCAGGTTAGAGTGGAGTTGCATAAAGTGGCATAGACTGTGATGGCATAGAGTAAAGTAGTGTAGAGTGCTGTGGCATAGAGTGCAGAGCTGCAGAGTAGATTAGAATGATGTACAGTGTATTGATGTAGAGTGCCGGGGCATAGAGTTGAGTGTTACAGAGTAAAGTGCATTAGCATAGAGTGTATTAGCTTAGAGTGCAGTGGCATACAGTGCAGCGTTGCAGAGTGGCAGAGAGTGGAGTTGTGCGGATTAGATTGGTGTTGCCTAGACTGGAGTGGTATGGCGTGCAGACGAGCAGAGCGCAGTGGTGTAGAGAAGTGCAAAGTGTGGTGGCTTAGAGTAGAGTAGTACAGAGAAGAGTAGAGAGGCATAGTGTGAAGTAGCATAGAGAGCAGTGGCATAATGTGGAGTGGTTCCGAATGGAGAAGAGAACAGTGGCATGGAGTGACGTAAAGTGGAGTGATACAGAGTAGGGTGCAATTCTGATATATTCTGAAGTCTATTTAAATGTTGTCATGTAATAGAAAAAACTCTTTCCTAACCCCAGTATCCAGCAAGATTGTTGCATAAATCCTCTCACTTTGAAGTCAGAAAAAGGAAAGTAAGCACTAAGTTCCCACCGAAGACAGAGCCTGACATTTGACTTTGTTCTTTGAATGCACAGCAAATATGATAAGATAAGAACAAGATGTACAGGCCTGTTTACAGAAAGGGAGCACTCAGCAGGATACTGTAAATAAGGTTGTGGCAAGAGAAGGGACGAATTCAAGCTGCATAGCCTAAAACAAATAAAGCCAGCAAATTGAAAGCAACAAATTGTGAGTTACAAACCACAAGGCCAATGGCAAGCAACGGGCAGAATGCATTCACAAGGAAGCACTATGAATTTACTTAAAGTGACAGCTATGGGATACTTTGTGGGGAAAGTCCAGTATTTTAGTCCATATCTTGCAGAGGTTTCGCTACATCAATCACCCAGGTAGTATGACAAGAAGACCTGGAGTGGTTTCCATGTTGCAGGATAGGTCTGTACACCCATTCTATCAGTTTGCCACCATTTCCTATGGTACAGAGCTTCTGGCACACCTCTTGTAGGGTTAGTTCTAGGTAGCAGACATGAAATAGGGCATTTAATGATTATTTAAGGTGGTTGTAAGTAAGGAGTTGACCGGGGTGAATATGGTAGTCTGCCACAAGGGTTTGGAAATTTAGTAGCTCACTGTTCAGAAACAAAGTCCCCAATTTTAAGACACCTGCAACATGTCACTGATGGAGTTGCTCTGAGCACAGCCATCCTGTGCGAGTGGGAAGGCTTAGCAAAGGTAGTGCAGGAGCATAGGATTTCTTCGTGTCAGTGAGTTTACAGGTTCTGGCAAGGCAAGAGAAAGCCATGCATGATAACCCCCGGATGGTGATCCATAGAATGATCAGTAGGAAACGATGAGCAGTGCATTAAGCCTTCCTTAAAAGTCTTTACTGGTAAACCCCATCTCATGCAGGGAGGTGGGCAGAAAGCCAGTGAGCCACCCATTGGACATCTGCAGCTGAATAAGCAGGGGAAGGTTTGCAAAATAATACTATCATTGGGATGGCACACCATCTTCGCTAGTGCCACATGGCCTCTACAGAAAGCAGAAGAGAAGACCAAAAAGCAAACTGGGCTTGGAGAGACCGTTCGCTCTGCCGAGATTTTCATCGTGGAAATCAGTGTAAGAATGGTAGAAATTAATCACTAGGTATCAAAAGGTAACTGGTTCCCAGTTCAATCTGAGATCTAATTGTGTATGAAGGCGAAAACAGTGCCATATGTTAAAGAAACACTAATACAATTTTAAAATTTGTAAAGAAAATTGTGCAATTTACATTCCAAATATTAAGATTCTATGTGTACTTGACACTTAGGGATAACCCAGATCTCTAGTTTGGCTTTTGCTCAATTTCAAAACCATATAAAGACATGGACTAAGCGGGCAATTGCCTTGCACAACCTTGCAAGGGGTCTGCAACCACTAACAGCGAACCATTGCACCAGAAGAGTCTGCCAAGGTGGATGGGTGTTGATTGTTCAACCACTTGACAGTGCCCCTTCTGTTTCGCTCCTGTGTGCAGACAACTCCCCAGGTACCCAATACCTTCAAATAGTCTTGGTGGACCCATCTTGTCTGATTTTAGGAATTGTCCCACCTTGTTCTTTTCTTCTTTATTTATCCAGTTGTTAGCAACAACCCTTTGAATTACTTGCCGTGGATCTCCCATTTGATCTCGATTTCATCCTACTCTTTTATTATCTTTGAATGGTAGTCCGGGCTCCCATTTCTGAGATAAATGTAGAGTCCCAAACATACACTCTAGTGCAGTGAGACTACAGACAAGTTATGGGTACATCACATCCTGTCGTTAGGTGTGAGACTGTCACCCACACCATCTGCCCTGCCTCTTTAAAAATAATTAGGTTGAAAGTCCATGGACTGTTGGGGTAAGCCAGATGTTTTTGTTCAATTTGTTTAAACTAGCATAAGGTTAATGACCTTAATGTTTCCCAAACTGTTTGCCAGGGGTTTTGAAATGTTCAGAAACATAATCAAAATTTTGCTGTTACTTTCTCTTCAGGAAAGATCGGGTAGATTTGGGTAGGGGTGATGGCCTTGCTGTGAAGGGCATTAATTTACTACTGAACAAGGACGTAATGTGACACCTGAATGTAGCACACCAGGAGGCAATCACAAAAGGTCCACAGTGAATAAATAGTGCTATGTTAAAAAAGAGTACATAAATGCACTGACAACATAGTGAGGCATGGCCTCTCTTGCGTGTGTCTGTAAAACTGACGTTTGTTCTTGAATTTTTGTCCTGAATTTTGACCCTTTGTCCTGAATTTTTGTCCTGAATTTTGACCCTTTGTCCTGAATTTTTTACAGTCCTGTCCAGAATTTGCCTCAATGCCAGGTGGTCACCCTAGACGTGATAGATTTAAAAAACATTTTGAGACGTTGTGTGAATTCCTTACAACTTTGGATGTTTCGTAAACACTTGCACCTTTGAAGCCACTTTAGATGAAGTGCTTATAGTCCAACAAATGGTCAACAAAAACAGTAAGGCGTGCAGAAATATTTGTGTGCCACTGGTGACCCGTCATTAAATAAGCACATTACTTCTGCTAAGGCCATTGAGCAATCTGTCACATGGGTTCAGTAAATCAGTGCAGACAAAATTGACAAGAGAACAGGGGAACTGAGAGACAGTAACAACAAAAATCCTTATTCCCAAGGTCCTGGGTTTATTGAACAAAATACAATTGATAATATTGTGATAGTGCTTCCTTTTAAACATTATACAAATGTTAAGCTCGGAGTGCAAAATCTGGAAACGAAAGGAACCTTTTATGAAAGAGTGCTTGAGTGGGAATACATCTTTTGTGCAGTGGGTGGCAATTGTGATGGATGAAAAAGAAAATAAGATTTCTAGGTATCAAGTATAGCAATTGTCGTCTAAAGTGTAAAAAACACAAATTCTATGGATAATGTTATCTGTCCAATGTAATCTCTAAGTGCATTAAACTTCCGGTCATGGCTAACTTGGGATCACTTTTCACTATTGCCACGAAGGAGAGATGTGACCAGGTTTAAAGTGGGAAAGCGGATAAGTTTGTGGACTTCAGTGTGGCAGCGGTTTCCTTCTTGCCCACAAAGAATAATTTAATTGAATATTTTGTCACCATGGTAGGATTCAAATAAATGTCCACATGAATTAAAATTTAGTCGCCCTGAAAGTATATGTATCATGCGATGGAGAGCCTAAAGAGTTCTCCAAATCAATTTTTAATCATTGTGCACCATAACATGTTGTGATGGTGAACAAACTGACTATAGCACAATTAATTGAAGTTAAATTTTAACAACCTAATACTTTTATATGTCTTTGAGATTTCGTAAAAACAGAAAATGTTTAAAAATAACGTTGTCTATACATTCTTAAAATTTTTAAAGTGCTATGCTTCTTAATCATGTTATGTCTTGTATTGTTTACTTTTATGGCTTATAGCCGAAATAAAGTTATATATGATGATGATGACTATAGCACACTATTGTGGATTGTTTTCCTGAACACTTCAGTGAGAAACTGACAAACAAAAGGAATATTGCAAACATAATTCATCTGAAAGAGAATATGGTACATATCAAACAAAAGCTCAGATGTGTTACAGTTTGCATGAGCAGAGAATTACAGTACGCATTGGAACATCTAGTCAAGGAATACATAATTTGAAGAAACTGAATCATGATAATGGGTGTCAACAATCAAGTCAGGAAGCAAAACAATGATAATCTGAATTTATGTGTCAATGTAAGTGTGTTATATTTTCTGCATTGTTATTGAGGCACACCCTCTTACCAAGATTAATCAACTTATCTTCATGTGTGAAGGTGCCTCTGTATGTTTGATCCTTGAACGGAGAAAGGTTTATGACCAAATTAAACTGGTACCTGAGACCAAACCGTTAACTTCTTTCATCCCTCTATTTGATCTTTTCGGATACAAGAGAACACCTTTAGGACTTTCTTCAGCAGCATTGTTTTTTCGCAAAGTGATATTCCATCCTTTCAAGTGTGGGAAAGACACAGTGAAATGGTTCCAAGATGACATTTTAATCTTGACAAAAACAGTGGGTCTCACTATGTTGTGTGTTTTAAGGTTTGCTCAAGACTTTGCTGACAAAATAGATTAGTAGTGTGCCATGAGAAATGTAGAAGTAGAATATTAGGAATTCACCTTGTCAGAGGAAGGAATTGGACCAAAAGCTTCACATGTAGACACCATTATGAAAGATCCAGAATTGGATTATAGAAAGGTTACTATATTATGTAGGACTCTGTGTAAATAAGTCACATATCATCACCGCCCATGCTAGTACCTATAGTTTTGGGGTTGTGATGTCTCAAAAATGTGATAAGGAGGAAAGAAACGTAAATTTTTCGTTCAGAACCTTAAATTAATCTGAGTGCAAGTATGCTGTTATTGAGATCTACCATTTCAGACATTTCATATGGGGGCATGAGATTGTTGATAAGGACTGACCACAGACCATAGGTTAGCATTCTAACACAGAATTGGGGGCTGATCTCGGCACCTAGAATTGCCAGGATATGTGCCAATCTTCAGGAGCACTGTTTTGATGGGGCCTTTGTACCAGCAAAAACAATTATCCCGCAGATTGCCTTCTGGCTTCCATATTCGAAGTTGTGAATGGCACCTTTGAAAGGTTAACTGGACAAAAGTGAGTGAGAGTTAGGGGCAGTGGAGATTATGAGTTGCACTTTCTTGGTCTGTGACTGCAAAAGCTTTTGGCCATCTTCCAGCATGGTCTGATATCAGGACATAAGTGTGTGGAAGGAGATCATCACTTGGTCACTCGGAGTGGACGTTCTGAGGTAGGATTCACTCTTGTAGTCATAAAACAACAAAATGAATAAAAACAGTCCACATCTGAATTATGTCATTGTACAGAGAGATAACTGTATTGTAACAAAACGTGCATTAGGATGGAAATGGCAGAATTTGTAATGTTGCAATTTTCTGCAAATTTGTGAAACAAGTAATGATTTGTATTACGTGCATACTGCAGAGTTCCACCACCTTTTTGGAAACACCAGAATGTTCCCTTAAGTAGGCCAAACTTATTATTTTCTACAGAATATGTGTTTCATTTTATTACCAATGTTATACCTTTATTACCGATGCTCTACCTTCTCTTCCTTGGTGACTGAAGATGCAGGTTTGGTCTTAGAAGCCAAGCTGAAGGTGTACACACTTTCTCCTAAACTAATTTCACATCAGACATGTATGGGAGGGTGGGATGTATATTGTTCAAGTAGCTTGCCTTAAATGCACCATCTCAAAGCTTTCTTCATCCCAAGTAGCCATACTTGGCGTAGTGACAGACCAGGAATGAAAAACAGTACTGTCTAGGGTTCGTTCTACATGCATACTGTCTGCATGGTACGTGAATGATGACAACTTTTTTTTTTTTACAAATTAAATGCTTGCTGGAGGACATCTCAATGCCTGAGTGCCATCAGCACACTCAATACTGTGATAATTGTGCTATGCTGTAGAATCTCACCATAGTGTCTTACAATTCTTGTTGTGTTTTCAGGAATATTAGGGTGACATGTATCCTGGTAACAGGGATTGGAGGAATAAGGTAATTACCTAGGAAGGTGCAATTTATGGAATTTTTCCCGTCCTTGCTAATATTCCCTGTTAACACACAAAATGAATGAGATGTAAGGCAGACATGACCGACACATGAGTAGGTTTTGCCTAAAAACTGGGTTTAGGTTACGAATTAGCTCCAACGTGACCCGCTTGTTCAACCTATATTTTCCATAAAATCCCCCCTCACTTTGCTCAAGAATTGTCACTGCATCCTCAATATTCTCTCCTTTCTCCTCCACCCTCTTTTGTGGGCTCCAAGAAAGTGCATTCTCCTCACCATAGTGGAAAAGGCTGTCAATCTGAAACTGTGTATTGCACTCTTTTTGTAGTTTGCACCTAGTTACCATTTGCTTCCACTTGGTGGTAAATTATATGCGCACATTGCACGTTATGTGAAAATGTGTGAATGCGTTGTGCATTGCATTGTGATTTGCTACTTGTTCATTTCGTTTTACGAGTCCCATTTTAAGTTCAGAATTGACTTCAGATGATTGTACTAAATTACTGAAAGAAAGAGTTAATGCTTTTGTACTCCACAACGCTCACATTTTGCAGTTGCTAACCCGTTTATGGCAGATTACCAGCTCGACAATTGGGCCCTTAGTGCTGTAAATGGTAAGTGTTACCATTACCAAATATGCAGTACTCAATCTTCATAGGGATAGGCCACTCTGCATATAACCAAGTCATGCCAGCCTGATTTGGCGGATCCATTCATTGACATCGCGCCCCCTATTCTTATGATCAGCATTTAAAACAGAGAAAACAGAGCGAGTTAAGCCACAATGGAGAAGGCTGTTCAGCGAAATTCCATGGTATATTTATTTAATATCACTGACTCAGTGTCTCTCCTGTAGACCCATCCTCTGTCATCTCGTGTTTATCTCGTGTTTACCTACATTTCAGTATAATGATGTAGGAAGCTCCAGCGGTCATGATGCCCTGGGCACCTGCACATACTGTACAGGTATAGAAGTCCACTTTAACAAGAATGCTCATCATATACTAGAAGCAGATACCATATGTCACAGACCCTCACCTTATGCCAGGAAGGTCATCAAAAGCTCTGGGTAGCCTTAATATGCCAGTCCTAGGACAATTCCTAGGAATAGGATACCCACATTATGCCAACAGGGCCACCTTATACTAGGGTCAACATAATGCCTGGAATGTCAACAATACTCCAAACAAGGCCA
The DNA here is from genome assembly GCF_031143425.1 of Pleurodeles waltl. Lineage (NCBI taxonomy): Eukaryota > Metazoa > Chordata > Amphibia > Caudata > Salamandridae > Pleurodeles > Pleurodeles waltl. The sequence goes on from NC_090439.1 coordinate 192,375,141, forward strand.
CCTGATGCAGTGCCGTCATGCTGTCTAGAATGCCCACAAAAGGCCAAAAGGGACTCTTTGTGTCAGAGACACTTTGCTGGACAGGTGTTGCTTGAAAAAACGTGAAAATTCTGTCAAGCATAGACTGGTACCCTTGACCACTGCGTACTCCCAAATGCTAGCAATACCCATGTTGACAGTCAAAGTTGCCCATTAGAAACAGCTTTAAATTACATATTGATATCAACCCTCTTCAGGAATATGCATGTGATCAACCACAGTTTCAGTTGCGAACCAATGATACATCGGATTGTAGATTGGAATGAAGAGAAGGAGCTAGAAGTTTGTACAAATAGTAGGCTTTGTGACCGCAAAAAACTGTATATCAGACCGCTAAATCCTCTCACGGCATGATTCAGCACATTGCAGTTTCCAGTGTCCAGAATTCTCATTTCTTTCCCTCAGAAAAGATGTTTAACCTGAACAATCCGTAATGTGCAGCATTGTGCGTAAGGTGAATATGTTTAGAACATCTTTACTCCATTGCATCATATAACATTTGCATCCTTCTGTCTTTACTGCGCAACCCAGCTGAAATGAAGAATACTTAGTTGGCCAAACATAACTTGTAATAATATTTTTATTACATAACAGATTTTTTAGAGCTAAGATATGCAGTTCATATTTAAATTGCAATTTAACTAGTATACAGTACAAAATAAGTAGCGGATGCAAATTGCAAATACTTAACAATACAACAAGGTCATATGCAGTACAAGTATAGAACAGGCATACCAAAGTCTAAGCAGCAGGACTGTTGGAAAGTGAAACAATTGTGCTTGTTGGTGGTAAAGTCGCACCTTAGTACAGCTTAGTATAGCTTTAAAGTACAGCCTTTAAAGAGCTACAATGTCATAGGTCCTCCCCATCATATCAAAAGAGGTTATTTCAATACTACTGTTGCACCCAATTCTCACATGGCAAAGAATGCATTCTACATCAGTATATTTTAATGCACTACAGTAAATGCAGGAGTAGCACTGTCTTCTAGGGGCAGTAAGATGAAGAATACAGTAGTCCCACATGTTATTTCCAGGCCTCCTGTGGCATTTCTTGCAATAAAACAAATCAGTGCAGTCGCCATCTATTTCAACCTACTTCCTAGGCTTGAGTGGCATCTTAGATTGGCCTGCCATGTAGTTGGCAAATTGTCAACAGTGCATTCTTTCAGCAGAGCAGCGATATGTAATGGGATTTACCTACTTTCTGCAAAGGTGTCCACTTCTTGGAAGACAGTTCGAAAACAGTTTCCCCTAATGATGCTTGCACACCACTACATGAAAATATAACAACCATTGGCAAAGCTAAAGGGTCTCGACTGAGAAACCTATTGATTTTACCATGCTTTTTTTGTCTTAGATAGCAGCCACAAATATGCAAGTATCTGCATCAGCCATCTTGGAAGGGCCTTAAGAAACAGAATAAAATGCATTAACAATTCGCCACCAGAGAGGTACCAAAATTTTCAGTGGCAATTTTTATTTGCCGGTAGCCACAAAGCAAAAATTATAATAAAAAAAAAAAGGGGGTTGGGGGGGCAAGAGGCTGGTTGGTGGGGGCCAGGACGAGGGAAATGGGTGTCTCGCAAAGAGAGAGAGAGAGAGAAATAAAAAGTCCCTACCATCCACTTCAATCAAACAAGGTCTGAACTCAGCAGTGGAATATATCACTCAGTCAATACACTGTGAGACCAAAATGCACCTTGGCTCGACAAACACAATATTAGGGAGGAAAGCCATTGAATAGGGAGCAGAGATGTCAGACAGACAGCAAAAGTTATCCAATCATGAGAAAGGGGGTGACCTAATACCCAGGTAAGTATGTGTTATGTATTGGAAACAATATATTTTGCTGACAGACAGCTAAAGCCGTCTGCAGTCTATACCTAAAGAGAGCTACCACCTTAACAATAAAAACTGATTTTTAATTAGAAGCTTCCTGATAATGTACACTCATAGCTTGAGGCTGTTTTATAAAAAAAATTGATGATATGCCAGACACCAGGCATAAAATTAAAAAAGATAACCGTTTAGTGGATTGAAATGTAGAGGCAGGTGTATTTTGGAATCATTGTGGTACAGTGTACCATTGTTGACATCAAGACATTTAGAGCTGGAAAAGAACAAAGCAAAATGTATATAGTTAAACAATATTATTTTAAAAACATGATTTGTACATGCATGACTTATTTAAATCGTATTACTTTAAAAATATATTATTTTAGTTTTGTTGTTATTTTTTCTGTGTTTCACCTGTTTCAAAATTCATCTTCATCTCTGCTATGATTTAAATCTAGACTACCCAAAAGGTCTGGGCATTTAAAATTGTCAAAAATGTCACTTCAACCTGGTCATTGGCCTTAAGAAAAGAGCTTCCATATCCTAAATACCTTTCTCTTTATTCTGGATATTGATTCAGTAAGGTGTGTGTTTTTGAAAGTCTTTGGGCCTGGTTTAGAGTTTGAAGGAGGGGGTTACTCTGTCACAAATGTGACGGATATCCCATCCACAGTATTACAAGTCCAATAGGCTATAATGGAATTTTAATATGGTGGATGGAATATCCGTCACGTTTGTGACTGAGTAACTCCCCTCCGCCAAACTCTAAATCAGGCCCTTTGTGCTCCCAACTAGGCCTAATGGGATCCAGCCAACTGCACCTTAGGCAATGGCCGAGGAAAAAACATCTTCCTGCCCTGTCCACCGCCTGTATCACTTTTGGCTCCTAATACATTCAGCAAGTAAATCAGTTTTGATGATGTGTACTCTCTTTGACATTCTCATCTGCTGGATTGACAAAGGTTCTTCTCCAGGGATCACTTACTGGTATCAAAATATCCTGCTACCAATCTTTAAGATATATTATTCCTCCTTATTTTTTTTACTCTGTCGTCATCTGGAAAAATTTTATTACGCTGTGGTGTGGTGCGAAAAAAGAACTCTCCAGTATTGGACCTTTCATAGATTCACATGCTTAATTCATCCCCCGTCATCGAAATGGGAGTCCTACGCTACATTCTAAAAGCAGTGAAAGTGATCTACATAGCTTACAATGGCAGAAGACATTTACTTTATTAGCTTATCTACATCATTTATAAAGAGCCAAACTCCAGCCAATCAGGTGATATCACGCTTTAGAACACTCCCAGCCGAGGCATCTTCCCTCAGATTTTCTACTGCATGTTGTATGAGAAGGAGTCTCCCTGATCTCTGCGCAGTTCTTCAGCTTTTACTCAGATTTGGTATACCAAAATTACTCTTCTGTGTCAACATGTTAGAACCTCCTAGGAAAGGACTGTTTAGATCTTGTGGGACCTTTGATAAGGAAAGGCAGCATTCAGAAAATCGTCATAAAGTCTGCATATATTTCCTTCATCCTGCCAACAAAGTAAAAGACTTCAAAATTTGCAGAATATTTTCTTCTAAACCTCTAAAGGATAGAGAGTATAGCTTCTACTGCTATCGTAAGACAATCACATTCAACTGGAGCCCTGTAAAGATTTGTTCTCGATGAAACACAAGGAGGTCCTTCATCCAAGCCCAACTTTGCTACATTTATCGGCCTTGCTTCTGAATACCATGAGCTGCAATACCTAGCTATCCCAGGGGACTGAAGTGAGACCTTTACGGAGGCCAAAGTAGATAATACTAATGCTCTCTTTCGTGGTAGTGTATTCGAGCAGTTAGGCTTATCAGAGGGTAGTACTAAACATTTGTTGTACACACACAGTCAAGAAATGAGGCTAACACTCAATGACTAACTCCAGTCCAATGTTTATGTACCAAAAAATATACTTTGTTACTTTATTTCTAGAACCAAAAGGATCTTTGTTGCAGGTAAGTACGGTTTCAAGAATGTAACACTTTCAAGTATCAAATGCACTTTCTTTGCAGTTAACCGGTAACACAGGTTTCAGGTAAGCAATACCTTTCAATAGCAAAAGTAGACAGTGCAAAAATCAATGAAGGTAATGTAGCCCTATGGGAGGAAAAGTATCAACACAATTTACTGGTAAGTACTAGACTTACAGTTCCAGTCTTCAGGGGTTAGGTGTCGACAGGACAAGGTTCAGGAAGACACCAAGGAACCACCATCAGCAACACGGGGCCATCCGGTTGCAGAGGTCAAAGTTGGTGTCGGTTGCCCAATGGAGACCAATGGAGACTGGGGGCACTTGGAAGGAAACAGATTGCAGGTAAGTACCCATGGTTTCAGTGCACAGACCGGTAGGTTTAGATCAGAATGGGGGGTAGCACAGGTCAGCACCAAACATACACCCTCAGTGGCATACGGGTGGCTGGGTGCAGAGTGCAAACACAGTATTGAGCGCTCAATGCTTTTCAATGAGGAACTCCGAGTTCACAAAGAGGCTGCAGGCCTGGTCCAGGGATTCAGCTGAACAAGACCAGTGGCTAGACAGGTCAGTAGAGATCCCACTACACATCGGTGGACCATTGGTTGGGTTCCCCAAGGCCAGGGAGCTGTGGTCTCCGGGGTACCTTTAGCCATCGGGAATCTTTACCGGAGCTGGTAGCAGTTAGGGGGGCGGTCCTCTGGATTTATGTTTCAGGCATTGACATGTTGGTCAGAAGGGGTCAACCCAGGGCGGACTAGAGGTCAGAATTGTCTGGTGACCCACTCTGGACCAGTGGGCCACCTGGACTTGGGCCGTGGGCATCGGGCATATAGTGGGCAGTACTTGCAGATCCTAAGGGCTCTGAGGTCCTTGTTGGAGGTTTCTTTGTGGACAGGGTGACTGTCCTCTGGAGTTCTTGGTCCTTAGGGTAGACAGGCAGTCCTCTGGGGGTTTGTAGAGGTTCCTGGTCCTGCGGGATGAGTCGCCTTTTTGTAGCAGGAGTCATGAAGCTGCAGACAGGCCGGTAAGGCTGGGGCCAAGTCAGTTGTCATTTCGAGTCTTCACTGCTGGTGCGGCTCGTCATTCCTTTTTCTTATTTAAGGTCACCAGAAATCTGAAGGGCAAGGTTCAGGGGTGCCCCTAATTACTAGATTTAAGGATGTTACACAGGTCAGAGGGCAGTAGCCAGTAGCTACTGACCTTGAGGGTGGCTACACCCTTTCTTTTCCCATCCCTTTGGGGAGGAGGGCACATTCTTAACCCTACTGGCTGTTTCCCTCCAAACCACAGCAGGGAATTCTGCAGTGAGGGGTTCACTTCAGCTCTGGGCACCTCTGGGGTGCTTCCAGCTGGGGTGGACACCCCTCCTCGTGTTTACTAATTTTTCCACCCGACCTGCCACCAAAAGTTGGTCAGCTCCACTGGCCGGAGTGCCCTGGCGCAGTGAACGTGTTGCTGTGCCTGCAAGTGGGGGGGGGGGGAGGTGTGAGGCACCTCCACCCAGAGCAGTCTTTGTCCCTGACTCCTGAGAGCACGAAGGCCCCCATTCCATTGGTTCAGAAACATGTCTGGTGGTGGTAGGCTGGCATAGGCCTGTCAGCCATGCACTAGAGAGTTGGGTGCATTTCAGGAGCCATCTCTAAGATGTCCTCTATGTGCATGTTTCAATAAATCCAACTCTGGCATCAGTGTAGGTTTATTGAGCTAATCAGTTTGATACCAAACTTCCCAGCATTCAGTGAAGCCATCATGGAGCTTTGCAGTTCGATGTGACAACCCCCAACCATTGTACTCAATATGGCTTCACTGCACTTACAATGTCTAAAAGAATGGACTTAGACACTATAGGGGCATATTGCTCATGCAGCTATGCCCTCACCTGTTGATATAGTGAACCCTGCCATAGGGCTGTAAGGCCTGCTACAGGGGTGACTTACCTATGCCACAGGCAGTGTTCTGTATGCATGGCACCCCGGGGAGGGGTGCCATGTCGAGTTTACCTTTTCTCCCCAGAAACACAAACAATCTGGCGTGGAAGTATGCATGTGTTTGGTGACATAATACATGCTACAGCCCTTAGGGACCCTCCCAGGGCACAGGGCCCCTGGTACCACTGGCACCTTTTACAAGGGTCTTAGCTGTTTGTCAGTGGTATGCCAATTGTGGTAGCAATGGTACAGTTTAAGGAAAGAGCACAGGTGCTGGGACCTGGTTAGCAGGACCACATCACACACTCAGTCAAGTTAGTATCAGATATCAGGCAAAAAGTGTGGGGGGTAACCATGCCAAAAGGGCCACTTTCCTACACACACACACACCCTCCCAAACAAAAGAGTATGAGACTAACTTTTCACAGGAGAGTCTTCATTGTCTAAGTGGAAGAACCTGGAATGTCCATCTGCATTAACATGGGCAGTCACAGGTCTGTGTTCCACTGTAAAGTCAATTCCCTGTAGAGAGATGAACCACCTCAAAAGTTTAGGGTTCTCACCTTTCATCTGCATAAGCCATCTGAGAGGTCTGTGGTCAGCAAGTATGGTCTCAACTTCTTCAGGGACCAAACCACTACAAAGGCCTCCCTCTCAATGGCACTCCATTGCTGTTCCCTGGGGAGTAACCTTCTGCTAATAAAACAACAGGTTGGTCATGGGCATCATCATTGGTGTGGGACAGGCCTGCTCCTATCCCATGTTAAGCGGCATCTCTCTGCACAATGAACTGCTTAGAGCAGTGGTTTCCAAACTTTTGACTTCTGTGGACCCCCGCTCTATCATAACTGGAGCCCAGGGACCCGACTGAATCAATATTGGAATCTGGGGACCCCACACTGAGTCATTCTGGAAGCTGGGGGCCTGGTCTAAACATTGTTAATGATTGAAACGCAAAACAATACACAAAAAATACAGAAACAAGCATTCATCAAACACATTCACAAATAACACATTTTATTTAATTTGCAAACAAATATAAATAAAAAATCAACATTTTATTTTAATAGGAAGGTTGGAGCTTTTCTAAATTGAATTGAAGCCACACATCATCCATACTATATTCTGTTTGATGCACCTGCACTGCCCCAACGAATCAATTTTGGGATAGTAATTTAATTTTTAGCCTCAAATGACAAATTACTTAACATTTACATTACCTTTTAAAAATTTCAGTTGCACCTTTATCCACTTTATTTACATATATTTTATCAATCTGTTAATACTATTTAATTTTTTAAGCAGTCGCGCTCCCCAGAGGTTGTGTTACGGACCCCCAGAGGTCCCTGGACCACAGTTTGGGAACCACTGGCTTAGAGTTGTCTGGAGCTTTGAGATCTGGTGCTTAGCACATTGCCTCTTTCATGTTGTCAAAGGCCCTCTGACAACTAACCGCCCAGTTTGCTTTCTTGGGCATCTTCTTTGAGAGAAGTTCTGTGAGGGGAGTCACAATTGATCCATGCCCCTTCACAAACCTCCTGCAGTATCCGGTCAAGCCAAGGAATGCCCCGACTTGAGTCTGGGTTTTTGTTTACTCCCAGTTCAGAATTGTCTGGATCTTGGGCTGTAAGGGTTGAACCTGGCCTCCACCCACAAGGTGGCCCAAGTATGCAATTACACCCTGCACTATCTGGCATTTGGATGCCTTAATAGTGAGGTCGCAGATTGCAAGACCTGCAAAACCTTCCTAAAGTGGACCAGGTGATCCTGCCAGTGGGAGCTAAAGACAGCAATATCCTCTAGATATGCTGCACTAATAGTCTTCGATCCAGCAAGGACTTAATTCACAAACCTTTGGAAGGTGGCAGGGACATTCTCTTAACCAAAGGGCATAAGACTGAACTGATAATGCCCATCAGGTGTGCAGAATGCTGTATTTTCTTTTGCTCCTGGTGCCATGCAAATTTGCCAGTACCCTGCAGTTAAGTCAAAAGCACTGGGATACTTTGCTGCACCTAATTTGTCTATCAGCTCATCAGCTCTGGGTATGGGGTGTGCATCTATTTTGGTGGCAGAGTTGAGACCTCTATAGTCCACACAAAACCTAATTTATTTATTTTCACCCTGGGGATGAGGCTTTAGGGCTAAGATCACTGGGCTAGCCCAGGGGCTGTCAGAGGGCTCAATAACCCCTACATCGAGCATGTTGCTGATCTCAGCTTTGATGCTTTCCTTAGCTTGGTCAGACTCCTGATTGATCTTAGATTTGACAAGAAAGCTGTTTCCAGTGTCCACATCATGGGTACACCAGTGCACCAGTGTGTCTGTCCAGGATTTAAGGAGAAGAGCCCTGCATACTGCTGCAGGACTTGCCTGCAGTCATCCTGCTGTTGGGCACAGAGGGTGTCTGAGTAGTCAACTCCATCAATTGACCCATCTTTAGGACTGTAAGAAAGGTGGGGGGTGAGAATGTCTGCATATTCCTTATAGAACGCGGGGGTCAAGCCATCCGCACCAGGAGACTTATCACCAGGCAGACCACGAATCGCCGCCGTCACCGCCTCAACAGAGAAGGAAACATCCAGATATGTGCGGTGAGTGTCATCAAACCACACCAGCGTGATGTCTGAGAAATAAGCCTGTGCCGCAGCCGCGTCCAATCCGACCGGAGCAGCGTACAGCTGCTCGAAGTATTGAGTAAAGACCTGCATGACACCGCACGTCCTAGTTACCCGCACGTCTCCAGTACCCTCAATCTCGGTGACAAAGTTACTAGCCCATGGCCTGCGCAGCATGTTCGCGAGCGTGCGCCCAGCCCGCTCCCCCTCACCGTAACGACTTGCTTGTGCGTCCTTGCTCAAAAAACAAACCTCTCTGAGGGAGACTTCCTCGTACGAAGACACCTCATCCCGCAGCTCCGGAGAAACCTCGCCCGACCAGCTCTCCACTAAGTGCCGTTCCAGCTCCGAAATCCTCTCCTCCAGAACACCCAGTTCCCGACGTAGAGACCTCAACATCCCATGCTGTTTCGAGAGACATATCCCCCGAATAACCACCTTGAATGCCTCCCATAAAGTGCTTGCCGCCCCCACAGAGCCTTCGTTTTCAGTAAAAAACGAGACAATAGCCTCACGCACCTCAACCCGAAAGGCCGCATCCCGCAACGCCCCACAGGGCAGCCTCCACAAGAACGCACACCCCAGCTCACAGGGCACCTCCAGCACTAACCGAACCGGCGAGTGGTCAGACAGTGTACGAGGCAGGTGGTCCACCGAGCTCACCCAACCCTCCACGTCTCTAGTGCCCAGCCAACGATCAATTCGGGACCAGCCGCTGTGGGTATAATTGACACACGTACCCTCTCTGGCAGCTCCATGGCTCAGCCTCCACAGATCCACCAACGCGCCCCCCTGCATCACCGCCGCCAGAGTCTTCGCAGCTGCACAATGCTGCACCCTGGCCGCACTCTCACGGTCCAACCACGAGTCCAGGACCACATTAAAGTCACCACCACAGAGGACTGCACCAGTTCCCAGCGACTCCACCATACGCCATATCTCTCGAAAGAACTCGGGGTCATCCGCGTTTGGGCCATACACGACAACCAGCCGGCAAGCCCTATCCAGCAGCGTGCCACTCATCATACCTGCCGCTCGGGTCAACAATCACCTTGCGCGTACGCCACTGTAGCCCTTTGCGCAACAGAATCGCCACGCCTCGGGCATAACTCGAGCACGCCGAGCAGTGACATTCACCAAGCCTGCCAGCTCTCAACCTGCCCATCGTTGCCGCCACCAGATAAGTTTCCTGCAACATACAAATGTCTATTTCGGGCCGTTTAACATACGCCGCCACAAGTCGCGCTTTCCGCCTATCATTTAGCCCGCGTACATTCCAAGTCATACAGCGCACCGCTGTCACACCATTCGGCCCCATCCCGCCCATGTTAAACATCTCATGCACCACCGTGTAGCCCAGCCCCACCTGCCAGAAACCTGCAAGAAGACAGAAAAAATAGAATAGAAAACAACTAATAGACAACACAGCTGAACCCACCCCTCCCCCCTCCCACACAGAACCCCCAAATGGGCCATAGCAGAGACCCACCCTCCCAAACCCCAAAACCACCCCTTAAAACCACAAATGCAGCAATCAGGACTCATCCAATGGGCGATAGCTGGCCTACTAGCTCACCACCCAGAATACTGGGTGAGAGGGGGCACAAGGGCCAAACAATAAAGTAAACAACAGAGCAATCCCAAGTACAAGAGCAGACTACCCCAGCTCGGCGGCATCAGCGAGCCCCACCAGCTCCAGCAGCTCGGTCCCTAGTCATTATCACTCAGAGTTGCTCTCTCCGATCCAGAGCCATGCGGGCCCGCAGCCGCCGGCTGCCTGGGCAGTCGTCTAGCAAACCTGGCGGCCTGTTTAGGGTCGGTGAAGTACAGTACCTTTCCGTCACGACGCACCCTCAGCCTGGCAGGATACAACAGAGCAAACCTTACACCCGCCTGGTTCAGCAGCCGCTCGGTCGGTAGAAAGGCACAGCGAGCCGCCTGCACACCCGGGGTGTAATCAGGGAAAAAACTGAGCTCCGAGTTCTTATAGATCACCGGCTTCCTCTCCCTCGCCAGACGCAGAACAGTGTCTCTATCCCGGTAGTTCAGCAAGCGTGCTACAATGGGTCGCGGTGAAGTGCCCGGAGGGGGCCGAGGTCCCAAAGATCTATGGGCCCTCTCAACCACCAGTAGGCGGGAGAGCTCACCCGCAAACAGATCAGACAGCATACTCTTCACAAAGTCCTCCATGCGACCCATGTCTGTGGCCTCCAGCAGTCCAATAATACGAATGATGTTTCGTCGCGACCGCGCTTCCAAATCCTCATTTTTATTCCAGATAACCTCCAGGATATGCTCCATTTGCGCTATCTGGTCTCTGTCCCCCCGGCGGGCATCCTCCATCTCCGACGTCTTCGTCTCCAGCACCTCAAACCGGGAATCATGGTCGTCCACCCGGGATTTAATTGGATCTAGCTGCTCAGTCACATGATCCAGCTTCGCATCGATGCCAGCCAGGCTACTCTTAAGCTCTAGAAACATAGACCTCACAGATGTATCCGGGTTCCCCTCCTCTGCCCCCTCGCAGCCAGATACCGAGGCGGGGGCTCCACCTTTCTTCTTCCCTCCGTCAAAGGTGAGCTTAGCCTGGCGTTGCTCTGCTTTGCCCATGGCCTCCACACAATCTGTGGCCACCACCCGCACCGTATTAATCCAGGTGCTGCACAGCCGGATCCAGAGGTCTCCCACCAGCGGGGTCTCCACTCAACCCCCTGAGCCACCGCACCGGCCAGTCCAACGTGGAGTGCAGCACCAGTCAGGCGATGAAGCACACCGCAGGACAGTCCTCGCAGACCGCAGCACAGAGTCCCACACCTCAAGCACCAGCCCCCTCCTAGCCAATGCTAGTCTCGCCTCACCTCCTCCAGGGCCGTCCACCTCTGCACCCAGCCCCGTCTCTCTCCTCCACAGTCAGGCCTGGCGCCCTCAGCCGGTCCGCCACACACTGGCAGGTCGCCTTAACCAAGCCGGTGACCGCCCGCGCCTCGCTCCTTGAGGCGCAAGTCAACACCGGCCGCCCCCTCCAGCCGTCTCCCGCGCAGGGCCAAAAAAACACCCGGCTTACCAGAGCGCGGGCCAGCCCCCCAGGGAGCCCGGGGGGCTCCACAGGGGCCACGGGGGCCATGGTCCGAACCGACCGTTGACAGCCCCAGCCACCAAATGGAGAGTCCCCCCAGGCAAAACCGCGTGCCCCCGGCCCCAGAAGCAGCCGGGAGCACCGCGCGGCAGACACACCGGCGCAGGAGCGCGCGTACCTTTGCAGGCCTCGCCGCACGGCCAGGCCCACCTCCCGGCTGAGAGAACACCACGGCCGGCTCTTTAAAGTGGCCCGCCGAAGAATCTAGGGCGGCACCAGTGGCCCGGGGGGTCCTCACAACAGCTCCACCACTTAAATAGGGACGCCCATCTGGATACTTAAACCATAAAACGGCCCGGCCCGGCAGAGCCTCACTCGGTGATGGCCATGTTGCCCGCCGGCCAGGCCACGCCCCCTTAGACATGGTAAGTTCAGTGTAGCCATATTGAGTGCGTGGGTTGGGAGGTTGTCACTACGAACTCCACAGCTCCATGATGGCTTCACTGAATGCTGGAAAGTTTGGTATCAAACTTCTCAGCACAATAAACCCACACTGATGCCAGTGTTATTGAAAAATGCATACAGAGGACATCTTAAAGATGCCCCCTAAAATTCACCCAACTCTCTAGTGCGTGGCTGACCGGTCTATGCCAGCCTGCCACCATCAGACAAGTTTCTGACCCCATGGGGTGAGAGCTGTTGTGCTTCCAAAGAAGCGCTCCCCAGTGAGACTTTTCACTTTTCACATTCCTCAGGCCTTCTCAAAGGCTGTGAACCACTTGGTGATATCATCACCATCCTCATACTTGTGGGCAATCCCTCTGGGTATTTTAGGGTCAAAAGGTTGCTCACTGTCCCTTGGTATTATGGTGCTGCCACTATTAATGGGTGCTAGATCCAGTTCTACTCTCTCCCTCTCTATAGCTAGAAGTTTATCCTCCAAAACCTTTCTTTTGGCCATCTTTGCTAAAAGTATGTCCTCTTCACTGAACTTGTCCTCAGTGCTCTCAACTGAACCTGACCCACCTGTGTGAGGTCTAGGTGCTGTGAATGCTATCCTTGGGCACAGGGATCCTATCTTCCCTAGTTAAGGCAGGAGGGAGTTGCCCTCTTCCCTAACTTCCTCTTCTGAGGGGAGGTCATCCTCCTCAGAAGGGTGTTACTTTGTGTACTCTGCCAAGAGCTCCTGGAGCTGGACCTTGGTAGGGTTGGAACCAGTTGTAATCTTTTTGAGACCGCAGAAATACCTTAACTCTCTCATCTTGAGATGGAGGTAAGGTGTCAGGTCGAGCTCCATAACCATGTGCCCTGCATCACTCATCATTTTAGTAAAGTTGGGGATTCTTTTAAGAACTAGAATGCCTTCTAAATACTTTACCCCTAACTACAGTAACATTGTAAACTATTAAAGAAATGCTAAAGGGAACTTAACCAAGTCTCTAGCAAGACTTTTAAAACATTTGGAAAAAACTGCAATTCAAAAATCAATTTGATCTAAAGACAATTTTGGAATTCAGTCATGTGATCAGATAATGGCTGAGTAGTCCAGCAAATGCAATGTCATTGACCACACCGCTGATCCACCAATGTAGGAAGCTGGCTCTGTAAATACCATACCAAAGTAAGGTAAGGTGTGCAGTCCAGTGGTTCCCCACAGACTTTAACAAGGCCAAAGTAGATAATACTAAAGCTCTCTTTTGTGGTAGTATGGTCAGCAGGTAGTCTTACCAGAGGGTAGTGCTAAGCATTTGTTGTACACACACAGTTGAGAAATGAGGCACACATTCAATGACTACCTACAGTCCAATGTCTTTGTACCAAAAATATACTTTGTTACTTTATTTCTAGTACCAAAAGGATCTTTGTTGCAGGTAAGTACATTTTCTAAAATGTATCACTTTCAAATATCAAATGCACTTTGTAATTTACAGGTGACACAGGTTTCAGGTAAGCAGTACTTTTCAACAGCAAAAGTGGTCACAGTGCAAAATAGTTGAAGGCAATGCAGAACTGGGAAAGAAAAGTACCAACACAGTTCACAGGTAAGTACCCGACTTACAGTCCCAGTCTTCGGGGGTTAGGGTGTCCACAGGGCAAGGTTCAAGAAGACACCAATGCTTCACCACCTGCAACATAGGGCTGGCCAGTTGCAGAGGTCAAAGTTGGTGTTGGGTGCCCAGTGGAGACCAGTGGAGACTGGGGGCCCTTGGAAGGAAACATATTGCTCTTATGTACCCACAATTTCCGGGCACAGGCCCAGGGTTTTTAGATCAGCACCGGGTGGGCGGGGCACAGGTCAGCACCCAACATACATCTCAACGGTATGCGGGTGGCCAAGTGCAGGGTGCAAACACAGCATGGTACGCCCAATGCTTTTCAATGAGGAACTCTGGGTTCACAAAGAGACTGCAGGCTTGGTCCAAGGAGTATGCAGAAGAAGACCAATGGCTGGACAGGTAAGTAGAGATCCCACTGGATGTCGGTGGACTGTCAGTTGGGTTCCCCAAGACCAGGGTACTGCAGGTGCAGGGGTACCTTTAGGCTTTGGGAATCTTCACCAGAGCCGGTTGTGGTTATGGGGGTACCCTGGATTTAGGCTGCAGGCGTCATTGTGTTGGTCAGGAGGGGGAAAACCAGGATGGACCTGAGGTTAGAATCGCCTGGGGACCTTCTGTGGACCTGTGAGCCACCTGGACTTGGGCTGTGGGCGTCTGGTGCAGAGTGGGCAGGACTCGCGGATATGGAGGGCTCTGGAGTCCTTATTGGAGGTTTCTTTGTGGACAGGGCCGCTGTCCTTTGGAATTCTTGATCCTTAGGGTAGGCAGGCAGTCCTCTGGGGGTTTGTAGAGGTCCCTGGTGCTGCAGGATGAGTTGTCTTTTTGTAGCAGGAGTCTTGAAGCTGCAGACAGGCCGCTAAGGCTGGGGCCAAGTCAGTTGATGTATGGAGTCCTTATTCTTCTTTAAGGCCGCAAGGAATCAGAAGAGCAAGGTTCAGGGGTGCCCCTAAATACTATATTTAGAGGCTTACAGGGGTCAAAGGGCAGCAGCGCCAATGGCTACTGACCCTGAGGGTGGCTACACCTTTCCTGTGCCCACTCCGTTAAGAGAGGGGACACATTCCTAACCATATCAGCAATTTCCCTCCAAACCAAGATGGAGGATTCTGAAGAGAGGGGTTTACCTCAGCTATGGGCACCCGAGGGGTGGTCCCAACTGGTGTGGCCACTGCTCCTCATGTTTACTAATTTTCCCACCAGACCTGCCGTCAAAAGTATGGCTTCGTCCAGGGGGAGGGAATCTCCATTTGCTGGAGTGCCCTGGAGTGCATTTTTCAATAAATCCAACACTGACAGTGTGGGTTTATTGAGCTCAGAAGTTTGATACTAAACTTCCCAGCATTCAGTGAAGCCATCATGCAGCTGTAGAGTTTGTAGTTGACAACCTCCTAACCCATGTATTCAATATGGCTACACTGCACTTACAATGTCCAGGACTGGACTTGGACACTGTAAGGGCATATTGCTCATGAAATTATACCTTTACCCGTTGGCGTGGTGCACCCTGCCTTAGGGCTGTAAGTCCTCCTAGAGGAGTGACTTACCTATGCCAAAGGCAGTGTTCTGTAGGGATGGCACCCAGGGTGTGCCATGTTGACTTTACCTTTTTCTCCCCACCAACACACAATCTGCAATGGCAATGGGCATGTGATTGGTAAGGGGTCCCTTAGGGTGGCATAAGACATGCTGCAGCCCTTAGGGATCCTCCCTGGTCACAGGGCCCTTGGTACCACTGGCACCTTTTACAAGGGTCTAAGCTGTGTACCAGAGTTGTGCCAGTTGTGAAAGCAATGGTACAGTCTAGGGAAAGAACACAGGTGCTGGGGCCTGGCTAGCAGGATCCCAGCACACAGTCAGTCAAGTTAGCATCAGACAAAAAGTGTGTGTGCGTGTGTGTGGGGGGGGGGATGACCATGCCAAAAGAGGCACTTTCCTACATTTATCGCCTGAAATGTCTATGGTGTCAACAGTCCAATGTCCATCGATCTCATCACCTACTGAATAGGTTTTGCTATACCTTCTCTCTCTGGCCAAATCTGGCCTAGTGCATTCTTCCATTAGAGTGCACTTTGATGCCATTTAAAGATACAGAAGAACATCAGGTGTAAATGTAAAAAAAATGTAAATTTGCACTTGTATAGCGCACTACTCACCCGTTAGGGTCTCAAGGCGCTGTACTCATACTGCTATGGAACCCCTCCTGACTTTTCCCTGTGAGGTGCCCACTCCTGGGCACCCCCAGGGTGAAGCCAGGCATCCAAGCACTGTTGGGGCCGTTGTGGAGATTAAGCAAGCTATTGCCCAGAGTTGCAGAGTGGGACCCATTAATTAGATCAGGCACCGAGGTGAGAATTATCTGGTCCAAGGGAATTGAGCCCAAGACCTGCCGAAGCGGGACTTGAACCCTGGTCTTGAGCCAGATCTCTGCTTCAGGGTCTGCCGCTCTAATCATCGTGCCACACTTCTCCGTGCCCCTTCTCTGTGATCTAACAGATTGATCATGCAATTTCTAAAAGGCCTATTCAGGGTTTTCCCTCCGACAAAGGCACCTCCACCAACCTGGCAACTGAACACAGTAGTGTCTCCCTTTCCGGCCTGTTCACACGGCAGAACTCAAATTCCTCAATTTGAAAGTACCTTTGCTTTTGGCTCTCACTTCCCCAATGAGGGTAAGTGAACTTCAGGCTTTCACAATAAAATAACCTTTCTTTCAATTGAAAAATAACACTGTGGTTCTCCAAAACAAACCCAAAGTTCATATCTAAAGTGCTATCTCAACGAACCTGTTGTGCTCAAGACTTTTTTCCAGATCCGCATACACCAGCAGAATGAGCTTTGCATACCCTTGATGTTAAAATGTGCTTGAAATTCTGTTTGTGTTGTGCAAAGTATCTACATACTACGTACCAGATATTCATAGCATATGGAAACAACAACATCGGAGGTCCAGTCTCTAAAGCCATAGCAAAGTGGATTTCAGCATCCATTCAGTTGTGCCATACTAAGGCCGGTCGGCCTTCAAGAGAAAATGCCAAGGCACATTCGACCTGTTTGTTGGAGTGCCTATCAAGAGTGTATGCTGTGTCGCAACTTGGAAAAACAGGCATACGTTGACCCACCATTATTGGTTGGATTTGATGCAGCACAGTGATTCAGCTGTAGGAAAAGCTGTAGGAAAAGTGGTTCTTCTGCAACTTTTCCAAAAGGTGAGCAAATATTATATTGATATTAACAATGATGTTATTAAAGATGTCATGAGTGTCGTAATTTGTTGGGTAATTAGCAGTGCATTGCGAGGGCGCGAGTTATAGTTACCTGAGGGCATGAGTTATAGCTACTTGACGTAACTATAACTATAACTGGTGAATTTCTGTGGTTTCGTAAGTTTAAAATATGAGCCTAACTAAACGTCCCTGTAACCTTTGTTTTTTCAGTGAACTTCTATGTTTTTTTTAACATATAGTAATTTTCATTACTATCCGTTAATCCAAACACCACCATGCACGGCCAGCTGTGCATGGTGGAAGTTCGCCGCAGCCTCTCTGGGTGTCAGAATAGGTGTGAGAGGGTGTATCTGGGGGTGAGAGTGCATACATCAGTGTTTTAGTGGGTGCATCAGTGTGTGTGCAGGTCTGTGAGTTGTGCATGATGGTATCAGTGGGTCTGTGAGTGGGTGTGTGAGAGTCTGAGTGGGTGTGTGAGTGGGTCCATAACTGTCTGGGTGGGTCTGTGAGTGGGTGCATGAGGGTCTGACTGGGGCTGTGAGTGTGTGCATGAGGATGAAGCCTCAAGGCCTCCCCCGCGGTCCTGTTGCTTCAGCTACTAAGGAGCTGCTTTTAACAGCTGTGGTTACTGGAGCAACCCTGTTTGACAGATACCGCTGTTACAAATCAGAGTGTTTGCTATGACTTGGCTGCAGCTTCAAAACTGCAGCCAAGCCACAGCAAACAGCTATGCCCCGGGAGTGGGCACCCCGGTACATAGCAGGAGCCGGCCCTGTGGGGTGGCGGTACCCAGGGCCTTTAATGGCTTCAAATGGGGGGCTGCACTGCCCCCCTCCAACGTGCTCATAGCCCCGGGGAGATGATGGTCCCCGGGGCTACAGGGGGTCCAAAATGGATCCCCTTCACTTCACTAACTCTTTGCCCCAGGAAGGTGATGGTCCCTAGGGCAGCACAAGGCCGCATACCCTCCCGCCCACCCCCCACACCCCTCCCCCACATTCAATATTAACAAAGCCACAGGGAGGTGGTGGTCCCTGGGACTGCGAGTGGCCACGCTGCCCCTGCACAATATACAATATATGCCCTGGGGAAAGTGGTAGTCCCTTGGGTGCAGGGTGGTGCACCCCGCAAACAATTCCCCACACTATTCACACATTTTGCCCCAGAGCACAGGGGCCCAGAGATATACAAATTTGGATTTCCCTAAATTTCTCAAAATCTACTGAACAGATTTACACCAAATAAGCAAAAGATCAATCTGTGTACCGAAAGCTAGCTTTCAGCAAATTTTGTGTAATCCTGTCCAGTGGTTCGGGCTGCAGACATGTCTAAAGGTCCTTTGAGAATTAACATGGCAAACACAACTTTTTGCCTCTCCCCCCTTTTTTCTCAGCCCCACCTTCACAAATCACCCCAAAACTTTCAGTGTGCAAGAAGAATCACTGCAACACTGGAATATTGTGGGAAGACTCGTCAAACGGTGCTAAAGATATAGGCAAGTCAAAAAACGCTTTTGTATCAAAACATGGTCCTAACTATAATTACATATTGTCTGTAATTTGTGGGGTAATTAGCAGTGCATGGCGAGGGCTCGAGTTATAGTTACCTTAGGGCACGAGTTATAGTTACTTGAGATAGCCATAACAGTTGAATTTCTATGGTTTTGTACATTTAAAATGTGAGACTAGCTATAATTTCCGTGTAAAATTTGTTTTTTTCAGCGAATTTCTGTTTTTTTTTCAATTCTATTTCCTAACCATAACATCCCTGTAACTTTGTTTTTCTCAGTGAATGTCTCTGGTTTTTAAATGTATAGTAGTTTTCATTACTATGCATTAATCCAAACACAAGGCACGCAACCTTTCTGCAGTGTGCCGTGGGCCTGAGGCCAACCCCACCATAAGCACCAAACATTGCGCCATGCATGGCCTTCGCCCATTGTGGTACTGAAAATTCTGGACCCGTGTTATAAGCGTCGTCGTATCACAACGATTTTGGTATCAGCAGACCGAGAATGATTAGAATAGTATGCACAAGCATTGTATTCATATTCGGGTAACGAAATCACCCGAGTATCAGAGTTTCCGTCCTGAACCCTCGTGTTCCATTTAAACGACAGCCATTTTGTGATTACCCTCACATAGGCCAATGTCTAATGCTGAAAACGAGTCTGAAAGACACGTACACCTTTGCTGACTCCTCTGTGACCTGGGCAAGCTGACTCCACTGCCTGAAGCCAAACCTGTTCGGCCAGTTTCTTTCCCAGTGGCCGAATGAGATTAGTATCAAGGCACAACACATCATAAAACCTTTCATCACACACAAACCATGCCTAATCTTACACACACCTGTCCCTGTTTCTTTCTTTATGACTTGCTTTACAAGGAGGAGGTGCCCGTTTATATTGGGGGTCCGTCGATATCTGATGAAAGTACTAAGCCTTGCCGGGTAATTGATTGAGGGCTGGATAAACTGGAATATGGGCTTGTCATCATAAACCTGCTATTTCTTTGTAGTGAAAATATGTGAATGATCAACTGTAAAATAAGGAATGTTTGCCTAAAGCATAATATTTTGTATAAAAGAGAAGGTTAGCTTTGCAAAGGGAGCAGTCTCCTGAGAATATACACCGTGTTGTACTTCTAGGATACCTGTTGCTGGCTGCAGCCAATAAACAAGATCTTTGACTTCACCAAGAAGACTCTGTGTTTCTGTAGTCTGAAACAGGAAGGACTCGAAGTCTTAGGGTGTGTTCCCTGGCACCACTGGGTTCTGAAAAACCCAGTACTTCACCATGCGTGGCAGCTGTTGCTCGTAAGACCTGGCCTGCAACCAGACCCTGTGGCCAACCCTCTTAACCATCCAACCCCATGCTGCACACGGCCCTTTGGGCATGCGTGGCAGGAGTTGGCCGCAGCCTTCCTCTCTGGGTGTGAAAATCGGTGTGAGATGGTGTATCTGGGGGTGAGAGTGGCTGTGAGAGTCTCTATCTGGGTATGACAGTGCACACATCATTGTCCTAGTGGGTGCATCTGTGTGTGCACAGGTCGGTGAGTGGGTGCGTGAGAGTCTGAGTGGATCAGTGAGTGGGTGCGTGGGAGTCTGAGTGCGTCTGTGAGTGGGTGCCTCAGAGTCTGAGTGGTTCTGTGAGTGGGTGCATGTGTGTCTGAGTGGGTCTGTGAGTGTGTGTCCTAGGACCTGATTGGGTCTGTGAGTGGGTGCGGAAGGGTCTGAGTGGGTGTGTCAGTGGGGAAAGATTGAAAGAGAGAGAGAGAGAGAAAGAGAGTAAGAGGGATAGAGATATAGAGTTTTTTAAGCTTTGATGGATGATATGCTTAGAATGAAATATTTCTGGACAAATTGAAAAGAACTATGTATTTGTCAATTAAAACTAGTGAGATCACCTTTCAGTATGAACCTTAAACTTTTTAAGTTTAAAAGAAATTAAAGAAGGAAAACAACCAGGCCGTGGGCACACCTGGAGTAGAACCCTCCACTTTCAGTGTGAGGGTCTGTGACTGCAACCTTTAGGTCATAGGTGACTCCTTATTGCGATGTTTCCAGACATACCTATGACAGTCAAACCCACGCATATGATTGGAAAGAAATGTGAATGTTCCATTACTAGGATGGTTAACAGTCAAAACACCAGTAAATAAACACACTGCCAAGCGACAGTAGGATTTGAACCTTCAGCCTACTGAGTGATAGCACAAGACCTTGACCATTAGGTCAGAAGTGACTCTGTTCTGTTCTGCATCCAAACGTAACTATAACATTCATCCCACACATCTTGTTAGCCTTACTCTTTAAAGTCATTGCATTGAGAGAGACCATTACAATGACAATCTCTCTCTTTTCCATCCCATTGTGGGATGGAAGAGAGAGAGAGAGAGAGAGAGAGTGACCGGCCCATGGGGGGAGTCCTGAAGGTCCCCACAGTCCTTGCGTCCTACAGGAGCTGGCATTGGTCTCCGAAGCAGGGAGCTATTTTTAATAGCAGATCCCTGCTTGCGGAAGCAATGTTTTCATCTGCCTTCCCCGCATGCGTATTTGTGTGTGGGGAAGACAGATGAAAACTCCGCTTTCTCCAAGTGAGAACTGTTTGACAACTCCCAGTTACAGAAAGCGGACTTTGTTTTTGCTTCATGGGAGCTGTCACCTCCCACAAAAGCAAAATCAGACAGCTATGACCTGGGGTGGCCATCCCAGGACATAGCAGGTGCCGGCCTTGTGGTGTGGCGGGCCCCAGGGCCATCATTGGGTCCTCAACATCTATTTCCCTGGGGGGATGGTGGTCCCCAGGGCTGTGGGGGTCAGAAACTGACCCCCTTTCTTTTTTTTCATGTTTGCCCCGGGAAGGTGGTGGTCCCTGGGGCTGTGGGAGGGATCCTCGCCCCCGACACACACATCATTTTACTTACTGATCCGGGGAGGTGTTGGTGCCCAGTGCTCTCTAGGGGTGCATGTGGTGGTCTCCGAGGCCTCTTTAACCAGAGTCCTGGATAGGTGGTGGTCCTTGGGGCTGCAGTGGGCCGCACCCCACCTGCATTCAAATAAAAACAATCCCCGGGGAGGTGGCGGTCCCCGGTGCCGGGGGTCCATGTGCCTCCCACATTAGGTTTAACTAGAGCCCCAGGGAGGAGGAGGCTTCCGGGCTGCGGGGAGTGTGCAGCCCCCACATTCAAAAATAAACAAGCCCCAGGTAGGTGGTGGTCCCTGGGGCTGCATGGAGGGTTGTGCAGTCCCCCTGCTTTCAAATATAAATAATCCCCTGGGAGGCAGTGGTCCCCTGGGCTACAGGGGGGCTGCGCAGTCCTTCTGCATTAGAAAACAAAAACCCCAGGGAGGTGGTGGTCCCCAGTGCGGGGGGCTGTGCAGCCCGCATTAGATTTAACAGGAGCCCTGGGAAGGTGGCGGTCCTCAGGGCTACAGCCACCTCGCCTTCAAATATTATCAAACCCCAGGAAGGTGGTGGTCCCTGGAGCTCAGGGGGAGGGGGGCACACGCAGCCACCCGCATTAAAATATAAACTAGCCTGGGGAGCTGGTGGTGCCCACGCATTAGTTTTACTAGAGCCCTGGAGAGGTGGTGGTCCTTGGGGCTGCAGGGGGCCGTAATCCACCTGCATTCAAATAAAATCAAGGTCTAGGGAGGTGGTGGTCCCCAGGGCTGAGGGGGGCTTGCGGCCCCCAAATTTAAATATAAACAAGCTCCGGAGAGGTGGTGGTCCCCTCGACTGCCGGGGGGACACGCAGTCTCTCTGCATTCAACTAAAAACAATCCCCGGGGGTGGTGGTCCCCGGTGCAGGGGGGCCATGTGCTTCCCACATTAGATTTAACTAGAGGCCCGAGGAGAAGGAGGCTTCCGGGACTGCAGGGGATGCACAGCCCCCATATTCAAATGTAAACAAGCCCAGGGAGGTGGTGGTCCCTGGGGCTGCGTGGAGGGTTGTGCAGTCCCACTGTATTCAATTATAAACAATCCCCTGGGAGGTAGTGGTCCCCGGGGCTACGGAGGGGCTGCACAGTCCCTCTGCATTAGAAAACAAAAACCCTGGGGAGGTGGTGGTTTCCAGTGCGGGGGCCTGTGCGGCCCGCATTAGATTTAACTGGAGCCCAGGGGAGGTGGCGGACCTCAGGGCTGCGGCCGCACGCCTTCAAATATTATCAAACCCCAGGAAGGTGGTGGTCCCTGGAGCTCAGGGGGAGGGGGGCACACGCAGCCACCTGTATTAAAGTATAAACTAGCCTGGGGAGTTGGTGGTGCCCCCGCATTAGTTTTTCTAGAGCCCTGGAGAGGTGGTGGTCCTTGGGGCTGTAGGGGGCCGTAATCCACCTGCATTCAAATAAAATCAAGCTCTAGGAAGGTGGTGGTCTCCAGGGCTGTGGGGGGCGTGCGCCCCCCAAATTTAAATATAAACAAGCTCCAGAGAGGTGGTGGTCCCCTCGACTGCCGGGAGCCGCGCAGTCTCTCTGCATTCAACTAAAAAAAATCCCCGGGGGTGGTGGTCCTTGGTGCAGGGGGGCCATGTGCCTCCCACATTAGATTTAACTAGAGCCCCGGGGAGAAAGAGGCTTCCGGGGCTGCAGGGGGTGCACGGCCCCCACATTCAAATATAAACATGCCCAGGGAGGTGGTGGTCCGTGGGGCTGCATGGAGGGTTGTGCAGTCCCCCTGCATTCAAATATAAACAATCCCCTGGGAGGTAGTGGTCCCCGGGGCTGAGAAGGGGCTGCACAGACCCTCTGCATTAGAAAACAAAAACCCTGGGGAGATGGTGGTTCCCACTGCAGGGGCCTCTGCGGCCCGCATTAGATTTAACTGGAGCACTGGAGAGGTGGCGGTCCTCAGGGCTGCGGCCGCCCACCTTCAAATATTATCAAACCCCAGGAAGGTGGTGGTCCCTGGAGCTCAGGGGGAGGGGGGCACACGCAGCCACTGCATTAAAATATAAACTAGCCTGGGGAGTTGGTGGTGCCCCCGCATTAGTTTTGCTAGAGCCCTGGAGAGGTGGTAGTCCTTGGGGCTGTAGGGGGCCGTAATCCACCTGCATTCAAATAAAATCAAGGTCTAGGGAGGTGGTGGTCCCCGGGGGTATGGGGGGCGTGCGGTACCCAAAATTTAAATATAATCAAGCTCCAGGGAGG
This sequence comes from Pleurodeles waltl, assembly GCF_031143425.1. Classification (NCBI taxonomy): domain Eukaryota; kingdom Metazoa; phylum Chordata; class Amphibia; order Caudata; family Salamandridae; genus Pleurodeles; species Pleurodeles waltl. The sequence goes on from NC_090439.1 coordinate 192,398,590, forward strand.
TGGTGGTCCCCTCGACTGCCGGGGGCCCTCCCAGTCTCTCTGCATTCAACTAAAAAAAATCCCTGGGGTGGTCGTCCCCGGTGCAGGGGGGCCACGTGTCTCCCACATTAGATTTAACTAGAGCCCCGGGGAGAAGGAGGCTTCCGGGGCTGCAGGGGGTGCGCGGCCCCCACATTCAAATATAAACATGCCCAGGGAGGTGGTGGTCCGTGGGGCTGCATGGAGGGTTGTGCAGTCCCCCTGCATTCAAATATAAACAATCCCCTGGGAGGTAGTGGTCCCTGGGGCTGAGAAGGGGCTGCACAGTCCCTCTGCATTAGAAAAAACAACCCTGGGGAGATGGTGGTTCCCAGTGCGGGGGCCTCTGCAGCCCGCATTAGATTTAACTGGAGCACTGGGGAGGTGGCGGTCCTCAGGGCTGCGGCCGCCCGCCTTCAGATATTATCAAACTCCAGGAAGGTGGCGGTCCCTGGAGCTCAGGGGGAGGGGGGCACACACAGCCACCGCATTAAAATATAAACTAGCCTGGGGAGTTGGTGGTGCCCCGCATTAGTTTTACTAGAGCCCTGGAGAGGTGGTGGTCCTTGGGGCTGTAGGCGGCCGTAATCCACCTGCATTCAAATAAAATCAAGCTCTAGGGAGGTGGTGGTCCCCGGGGGTGTGGGGGGCGTGCGGTACCCAAAATTTAAATATAACCAAGCTCCAGGGAAGTGGTGGTCCCCTCGACTGCCGGGGGCACTCACAGTCTCTCTGCATTCAAATAAAAACAAGCCCCAGGGAGGTGGTCGTCTCCAGAGCACTGAAAAGCCAAGGAGGGGGGGCCCGTGCAACCTCCTTATTCTTTACTTTGCCCCTGGGACCTGGCCCACCCCGGGGCTTTAAAAATAAAACAAGCGTGAGAGCCTGCACTTGTTTTTAAAAAAATGTTTGCCACAAGTTATTTTTAAAAATTACTTTATTGCTTGGAGGGGTCCCTCTGGGACAACAGCACAAGAGCTAAGTGGTCAGGGTGTCTCTTCCCAGGCCCCTTTTCTTTTTTTCATATTTTTTTTGAGGGACTGGGCTGAAGCCGAGTCCCAAGACGGCTGCCAACACATCCTGGTTGCAGTGTTGGCAGCCAATCAGAGCTGTGCATTTCCCTGCACAGCTCGTCATTATTTGCAAGGGCTTCATGCCCAGAGATATACAAATTTGGATTTCCTTAAATTTCCCAAAAACTACTGAACGGATTTACACCAAATAAGCAAAAGCGAAGTCTCCATACCGAAAGCTAGCCTTCTGCCAACTTTGGTGTAATTCCGTCCAGTGGTACAGGCTGTAGTCATGTCTAAAATTCCTATCAGAATTAACATAAGAAATGCAACTTTTTTGACCCCCCCTTTTTCTCGCCCCTGCTCGACAGATCACCCCGAACTTTTCCATACGCAACAAGAATCTCTGGGGCACTTGTTTTGGAAAATTTTGTGAAGATTCTTTAAGCAGTGCCATAGATATAGGCAAGTCAAAAAAAAAAAATTCTGTGACAACATGGTCCTAACTATAACTACCTAGTGGTGATATATATTTGTATCCACCATCCACTACTGGGTTATGTAACATTATGTGACAATGTATGGTATGTTTTTGCTAACAATTCTGATTTAAGCATGTGAATTATGAAAGATCCAGTACTCGAGAAAAAAACATATTACTTACCTGTAACTCTTGTTCTCCGATATTGATATCTTTCATAGATTCACATGCGATCCACCCTCCTCCTTTTAGAGACTTTCCTTCTCGGTAAATGGTTACTTTTTCCCACTAGTGCTTGAAAATCTCTGCTGGGAGAGTTCTAAAGGGTGCTGTCACCTCATTGGCTGGAGTTTGGTTCTTTATAAATGATGTAGATAAGCTATTAAAGTCAATGCCTTCTGCCATTGTAAGCTATGTATATCACTTTCGCTGCTTTAGAATGTACTGTGGGACTCCCACCTCGACAACAGGGATGATTTAAGCATGTGAATCTATTAAAGATACCAATGCTGGAGAAGAGATTTAGAGGTAAGTAACACGTTTGTTATGTGCCTTTATGAAGGATAAACAGCTACAAGGCAGATTCCAGCACTATGCGCTCAAATGTGTGAGCGTCTATAACAAATGCAGCCCAAGAAATGTGCTTCAACTCCTCCTTTGTGCCATAGTAAATACTTTGAAGCAAGCCAACAGTTTATTTAAAACACATTCAAATGATTGAACAAACACATATGGGCTTTTCATTCAATATTTTGCAATGCCAATATCTAATTCCTGTTGGTTATTCACAGGTCCAAAATCAACATTAAACCACATGATGAGGCTGGAGTTCTGCAAAAAATGGCTCAAGTAAATTAAAACAGTTTGTATGACATGCTGGGTGGTGCTGCCACTGCAAATTATCTGTAACATCTGCATCATTTTATTTATAGTCCTGATAGAAAATGAGAATTCAGAGATACAAAGAGCATTTTGTCTTTTCATAAAGATTAATCGGACACATCAGTTTTGGAGTTTTCATTATCTGCAAACTGACTTTATTAAACAGGAAAGATGGACTAAAGCAGACACCTCTTGGCAAGGTTTATGTTCCTAATCACCTGATAACATTTTATCTGATGGAAGAAGATAAGATGTTTACAGCCAGGCTATTGCAAAGTGTTAGGGAAACACCATCTGTGCCCAAAAGACATTCTAAATTGTAGACAACTGCATCTAATTAGTGCAAGCATTGGAAGGGAGTGTTGATCCTGGAAAACGCACACACATGCTTGTGATGTACAAACAGGGTAAGCAGACAACTTTCACATTGATTGAATGGAAGGTTTTTCATTTGCAGTAGACCTGTTCTCTTTTATGTGGTGGCACCAAAGCAATACGTGTGCCATCAATTGCTCCAACCACATGTGGTAAGGGAATCTAAAGCATAATCTCTCTTCAACTTGGCTGAATTCTAATTTGTAGGAAACTGTATGAAGCTGTTGATGTGTTTCATCATTGAAGAAAGAACATCTTGTAGAACACCACTGAAAGTGGGTTGTGACATTCCACCAGATACTGCAACAGGATATTGGAATTATCCTGTGGCCACAAAATGGAGCACTGACATTATTTTTACTATTGGTGTTATTGATGTGGGATTCCTATTGCAAAGGAGAAGATCTGGCTCCAGTAGATGACATAAATCAATAATAGTTTGCCTATTTAATATGAATTGTTAATTTAGCGTGAAATATAGGGATTACGCATCTTTGTTCCAATTTAATAAAGTATAGTTTTAGTATTATTTTGTAATTTTAAAAAAATGAGAAAAACATTACCTACATGTAATTTATTTATGCGTAAACAATCTTTTAATTGTAACTTTTCAAAATGTATGATGAAACATGCAAATGCAACGAATTGAGAAAAGAAATACAGCACCAGTCTGTGATTTTCTTCAGCAAAACAATATGCAAAAAGGTTTATAAAAAAAAAAAAACAAAGACTAATTTAAACAATCAGTCATGGTGAATTAAACTAATATTGAAGAGCCAAAATTGTTTGAAGTCAAATGTACAAAACGCAACTGGCACCAAAAAGGTAACTGTGTCCAGAAATTACTGACCAGAAGAAATATGTAGTGAGGAGCAAGTATCACAGCTCCTCAATCAGCACGCTGCTGCCGGACCTCAAAAGCCTCAAAAGAGGGAAGGTCCAATGGCAGAGGTGCTTCCAGATAATACTTTGGGGCTCTGAGATTACAAGGACTGGGAGAGGCAAGCCACCACCCCCTGCAAAACACTAGGGCCCATATTTATACTTTTTTAGCTCCGCATTTGCGTCATTTTTCAACTTAAAAGCCACACAAACTTACAAAATACAATTGTATTTTGTAAGTTTGAGCTGCTTTTGCGTCAAAAAGCAGCGCAAATGCAGCACTAAAAGAGTATAAATATGGGCCTAGGTGTGGGGCCCAGAGGGAAATAACAAGCAGCAGGTCAGCACATGAGGCAGGGTGTCCAAATGGTGGTTCCTCCTGGCAAAACATCAGTGCTTTGGCAGAACAGAATCAGGGACCAGCTGACAGAAGGGCAACAAACTGAAAAGCAATCCAATTAGTCCTTTAGGCCACCCAGCAAGTAGCAGGCAGAGGGGCAACAGCAGAAAAGCAGTCCAAATGAGTCCTTAGAGAAGTACAGCATTCATTCTGATAGAGGTTCAGTCCCAATTCCAAAAGTGCTTTAAAAAATGGGATCAGAGCCCCTGTACTTATACTCAGTAATGCCTTTGATGTAAGGGCTGACTCCAAAGGAACCCTTTCAAGTGTAACACAACCCCTTTCAATCCTGCTCTGGCTCCAGATATCAGTAAGGGGATAAATCAGCCCTTTGTATGAGGGCAGAACACAGCCTATTGACATGTAAGATGTGAACGACCTCTCCGTCTCCCAGCCCAGGAAGACTATCGGTATGCAGATGAATGCACATGTATCTCCTGTCACACCCAGCCCCTCATGTGTTGTGGCTGGCTGGAAAGTGTGCATGCAGTGTAACTGTCACTCTGTCCTGGACATGGATTGGAGTCCGGCTGCAAAGTACATAGAGTTATAAGCCCAGAGAAATGCACTACACCAGTAGGTGGGACTATTCATTACCATTCCAGACATACCAAACATGCTAATGCTTCTCCTTTCAGAACAGATATTACCACTTACAAATTTATAGGGGAATTCCCAATGCTAATCTATGAGAAGAGCGGCACTCACCATAGAGATAACAAAATAGGCTATTTGTCACTACTAGGCCATGCAAAACATAAAGTTACATGTCCTACCTTTTACCTGTACAGCACCCGCCCCATAAGGCCTCCTAGGTCCTACCTTAGGGGTGACTTAGGTGTAGTAAAAGTGGAGTTTAGGCCTTGGCAAGTGGTTTGAAATACCAAGTCAATGTGGCAGTAACCTGAGCATGCAGTCTCTGCAGTGGCAGGTCTGAGACAGGTTTGAAAGGCTACTTCTGTGGGTGGTGCAACCAGTGCTACAGCTCACTAGTAACATTTAATTTATAGGCCCTGGGTATATGGTATACCCCTTTACAGGGGACTTACAGGTAAATTCAATATGCCAAAGAGGTATAAGCCAATCATACCAAGTTATAGGGGAAAGAGCACATGCACTTTAGCACTGATTAGCAGTGGTAAAGTGCCCAGAGTCCTATAGCCAACAAAAAGATCATAAAAGTAGGAGGAGGAAGGCAAAAAGTTTGGAAATAGCTCTGCAGACAGGGACCATTTCCATCACTGATTGTAAAACCTGAACACATACTATGCATGGTTCAGAAATTGATGGACAAGTTGTGATTTTGAAACTGGGAAAACATTTCATCTTTCCGAAAGTGGTGGACTGTGCTTTATCCTAAATCTAGTTATGTAAATTGATCTGATACTGGATTACTTGCAGTAATTCTAAAACTAGAAGGACATGCCATTATGCTGAAAATGGGGAGTTTGGAGTAAGTCGCTCTGGCATGGAAAGTGGTAGATGCTCAATAATCCTTAAGCTGGCAAACATACCTTGATATGGTGAGTAGCCAAAATGGTGTGCTGTGATTCTCATCAATTTGTTCGGGAAATGTTCTAAGTGTAGCATTTGTCTCTGTTTGCAAAGTTCTTGTGGGTCTTGTTGAGAATGCTCACTCACAGGCCATATTTACAAGTGGCTCAGTGCGGCTGTTGCACCAAAATTGGCAGCACCGCACTGCGCCACTTCTAAAATGTACGGATGTGCTGTATTTACAATAATACGGCTCACCTCTCTGTCTCCCCCTGTGCCGATGCTAAAGTTGCTGCTGAGCGCAAATGCAGTCACCATTCCGCCATGGTAAAAGAATCGCTGCATTGAGGGGGAGATTGTTTTTGTGCAGGAAGGGACACCTGCACAAAAACTATATTCTCTGGCGATTTGCTCTTTCTATGTGTGCAGCAGATTGCAGCACACATAGAAAGAGCAACAAACGAGAAGAAATGAAAGCATCCCTCGGAGGGCGTTAGATTTTGGCGCTGCCTCAGATTTACAATATTTCATACACAAAATGCTGCTTGTGAAGGGGCTGTGAGGGGGGCTTAGTGCCACCCTGTAAATACTGCACACTGTACTGCGTCCGGTGGCACCTCGGCCTTGTAAATCTGGTCCTATGTAATGAAACAGTTATGTTTGATTTGTTAGGCTCCGTGTCTACTACAGTGACTTTATTTTGTCGTTAATTACCATTCATTGTGGTTATGTTATCTACTTCCTATGATAACATTTCTGGTATCATAATCAGGTCAAATGTTGCATGATGTCAATCCATGCCCACTATGGTTTTGTCGGGACAATGACAGTGTATTCCAGGCAATAACTTCTTTCTTAGAAATAGGCCCTGTTTATTCACTTGCCTCATTTTATTCATAGAAATTACACTTTTGATGATCCACACTGGTTCTCATCTTGCTTGGGGGCAGTAGCCATAGGCATCTTTTTCAAATAAGCTCTCTATGAGCATTGATTATGATATTTGTGTTTCTTTTACTGCGTTCCATGGTTCTGGGGAGCGCCTTTGCACCTTCTTTGTACATTTGCACTCTAAAGTGGAACAGTTGCATACGTATACAAGGTGCTTGTTCACACTTAAATAGGGCACGCGCCTATGTCGCTCTATTATCTTTGTTAGCTGGAGCAGTCTTGAAATCTGATTCTTGTGCTAATAGCTTTGCCACTACATGGCGTCTCAAGATCATAATAGTCAGGGTGTAATTGCTTGTCTCAGAGCTCATTGTACTTTTCAACGATTCCATTCACTAAATGGGTCTAACTCCAAGCCATGGCTCGTTTTACATTTCACCTCTTCCTGGTATGTTTTGGGTCAAAGACGTACAAGTAGCGGGGGTTAGGCCTCACAGTAATGTTCCTCTTTTGGTTTGCTCCACTGAACCAAGGGCCTGCTTCATTCATGTTCTGTGTTTATCAGATGTAGTCCTGCCAACTACAGCTTTGTTACCTTTCATTCTGCTTCTCCAATCAAACGTTTCTAAGCCTGAAGTTTGAGCTTTTTTTCAGACCATTCCAGTTCAGTCTCTCTACAATGTGATATTTCTACTGCAGAGGCTGATAACTTCAAAAGGTCTAGAGCTCAGAGGGTTATAATGTCTTGTGTTTTTATCCTTTGGATGATTTTGGCACTGTTTTCGGGAGGCGCCCTTCTATACGCCAGAAATGAAATGGAGGGTAAAATTAAATAAATCATTTAGAAAGCAAAGTACTTCATAGGAGTCATGGTGCAGGAGACTTTGGAGGTGCCTGTGCTTACTGCTCCAAATACAGTGATCTATTGGAATGAAATATAGTGGGCCGGGTGCCAGAACCCTTTTGCAGACCTCAGATCATCTTAGGGTGACAGAAAAATAAATGTGTGGTTGTAAAAGGAAGTTCCCGATTCAGAGAGACCTTCTTACGTTTTTGACAGTGGATTTAACTCCGAAATCTGCCATGGTGGAAATTATCCACAGTAGCAGGTTTATGGTTAGTCCATCAAAAACTACAAAGACAATACACTATACACAACATTATTATTTTATCATGAAGTCTGAAATCACAAAGGTATTTGTTCGCTTCTGTAACAGTTCAAAATTAGGCCCCTGAATTGCAAAAGAGTGGATGTTCGAATTCTCCATGATCTTAAATGTGAATACATCTGCTCACTGTGATGGACTGTGTGCATTTCAGGATGGGCACACCAGCATTAACAGATTAATATCCTAAACACAAATGTTTGTTCATGTTCAAAAACTCTTATTCAAATGCCCCATCCTGAAAACAGCCAGAGATTTACAACCTCCAAGGGCAGGAGAAATTCAGTTAACTTTTGGAACTGCCAAAATTGATGAGGGTGTATTGGAAGTAAAAAGGGTTTGTCAATAATTTTCCTGTAGATAATTAAAACAAATGTTAAACAGTGTCTGAACTAATAGGCAAACTATAATTTGATAAAATCTGTTTTTTTTTGCACAAATATATATATTAACAAAAAGGCAGAGACGTACTGTACGTACTTAAACACACTATGTATGGGTGTATTGAACGCAATTACGCTCATTAAACACCTACTTGTTCATTCAGCTTTACTTAGTGGGTGTTCTCTGCAGAATCTCTTAGCTGTGGCTGAGGAAAGACACAACTGGCATTAGCAAAGATAATGGGTCTCAGCTTGACATCTGGTGCAATGGTTATATATTTGTTAATTTTTATTTGTAAGCACATGACACGACAGAAGCGAATAAAATAAAACATTCTGCTACCTAAACGTGGTGGCTTTATACGGTAAACTCAGGCGCCGCTCCTCCGTATGGGCGGAGGAGCGTCACCCCCCACCAGCAGCAACCGCTGCAAATCCTTTTACATGGAAAGCATAATAAACTGTTTGTTATCCTTTCCATGTAAACTCTGTTTATTTTCTTTTCCATGTAAAAGGGGTGGGGCATTGGGGGTGACGAGCTGAGGGTAGTGCACTGGGCACTCCCCCCAGAGCCCATGTCTCGGGCCAGTCAAACACACATGCGCACAGGGCTCTGTCCAGCCCAGCAACACGGTTTCTGGGCTGGAGAGATCCTGCACAGGCTCCCAATCTGCCTGGGAGCTCCCAGCCAGGGTGCTGCCAGCCAATCCTGATGATGCTCTGAGCAGAGTCAGGATTGGCGCAGGGCAGGCTGGGAGACTGTGCCTGCAGCAGCGACGAGAAATTAGCACGGCGCGGGAGCAGAGCAGGTACAAAATCTTTTTTAATTATTTTTTTAATATTTTGTTCCTGCGCCCTCCACTTCCTCCCATCCTCCCTGCCCCACGCCCCCCCACCCAGCCACAGCCACGCGAGCCACTCCTGGATAAACTATTACATTAAAAAAATTAAACCCCCTTAGCCTTGCTGCATACCTTGCCCACAACCATCAAACCAGAATTTCATCCCAACATTTCCACCATATACATTCATGGCTGTGATGATTGATGTTAACTCTTGAGCTGAGCATTACAGGTATGCATCCAACACTTATCTAACGGCACCCTTGTTTTGGCTGGACCTCCTTTCCCTTCCATTTCTATACCTCTTTTCCTTTCTTCCTATTGGCATAATCACCAATAGTGCTTCAGATGAATCCATGTTATATACTCTTTCACATTCTAGTTTAGAAAGTAACAAAAGCAAACACAAAATATTTTGATTTGTTTTTATTATGAGATTGTCTTTTCCTCAAAAAATTCAGTCAAAAACCTTGATATTAAACATGTATCACCAATTGTATAACACTTTAGATAGAGAAGATATGTGATGGGCAGTTTATGCTCTGCAATTATTTCTTGAAACAAAAGTGAAAAGCTTTAAAAACATACAGTGCAATAAAATCTCATTGAATAGGACAGGTCTATAGATGTGGCATAATTTGCTTTTCTTTGTAAAGAGATTGGAGCATGGAATCTGTGAGGTAGAAACCTTAGCTAAGTCTACAATATGTCAATAACATGGAATGTGACCATCACAGTTACCACTGCAGTACTGAATCTACACATTTATTACTAAATGCTACTGTCTCTCACTCATATATATAAATATATATATATCAGTGGCAATCGCCGCTAGGTAGTTATAGTTAGGACCTAGTTTTTATAGAAAAACTGTTTTTGCTTGCCTATATCTTTGGTTCTGCTTGACAATCTTCACGAAAATTTCCAAAAAAATTCAACAGTCATGTGAGCTGCTATCTGAAAAGTGTTGGGGTGATTTGACAATCATGGGTTGAAATAAAGGGGGAGGGTGAAATTTAGAGCGTTTCCGATGTCAATTCCTACAGGAAAAAGTGAACAGCGATAGAGTCAAAACCACTGGACGGAATCACACCAAATATGGCAGAAAGGTAGCTCTTGGTCCAGATTGAGCCCTTTTTGTTATTTGGTGTAAATCTGTTTAGTAGGTTTTGAGAAATTAAAGAAAATCCAAATTTGTATATATAGGGACACAAAGGATTCACAACACCTACCGATTTCGTGTGTTGGCAGCCATGTTGGGACTCGGCTTGAGCAGAGTCCCAGGCAAACATGTAAAAAAAAAAAAAAAAGAGCCCAGGGCACAGACACCCCTTAGCTCTGGTGAGCTAAAAAGCATTTTATTAAATTTACGGTGGGAGTCATGGTGGATCCGCTATAAATTAAAGAAAGAAAAAAAAGGAAGCGCAGGCTTCCACGCTTCATCATTTTTAAGCCCCTGTGTGGAGCAAATCCCATAGGTATTCTTATCACAATGCGGGAGGAGGGGGGGCGCCCTCACCATGCACTGCTAATTACTCCACAAATTACAACAATCGTGACATCTTTGATAACTTCATTGGTAATGTCAATCTAATATTTGCAGTAAAAAGTTTGACAAAAAAGCTGTGCATGGCGAGTTATAATTACCTTAGGGCACAAGTTATAGTTATTTGAGATAACTCTAACTATAACTGGTGGATTTCTATGGTTTTATACGTTTAAAATGTGAGCCTAACTATAACGTCCCTGAAAACTTTGTTTTTTTCAGTGAATATATATTTATATATAGCTTCACAGACTTTTGGCAGTTTGATGCTATAGCTGAACGGCACTGCTCCATACAAGGGGTGTGGTCTGTTTAAATGGAGTCAAACTCCTCTGTAACTATCAGACCTGGCATCCTTGACATGATTTCCCCTAACCTTTTGCTTTCAGACCTCCTGTTTTTACTGACTTCATTTTTGCTGGCGTTGGGATTCTGCACACTTTAACACTGCTTACCAGTACTAAGGTGCTTGTGCTCTTTCCCTAAAACATAGTATTATTACTTTAGGCCAAATTGTCAGATTAAATGTACTTATAAATCTCTAGTAGAGTGCACTACATGTGCCCAAGACCTGTCAATTAAATGCTGCTAGTGGGCCCACCCACTTACGTAGCCTTTTAAACCTGCTTCAGGCCTGCCACTGCAGAGCCTCTGCTTGCAGTTTCAAACTACCATGTCGACCTGGCAAAGTAAACTTTTTGCCAGACCCAACCCTTCCTTTTTAATACATTTAAGTCACCCCTAAGGTAGGCCATAAACACCCCCAAGGGCAAGTGTATTTAAAAAGGTTGGATATGTACTTTTAAGTTTTACATGGCCTGGCAGTGAAAAACTCTTAAATTAATTTTTCACCATTGGAAGGCCTATCTCTCCCATAGGTTAATGTGATTACCTTATTACCTCTTATAAGTATAATTCACAATCTGGAAGAGATAGACTTTTTGAGTTCGGTGTCTCTGGAATCACAATTTAAAATCACAGCTTATAGTAAAGTTGGATATTAAATTGCAATTCTCTAAAAGCTGTTTTAACAAAGTTGACATTGTGTTACTTTAGCCATTTGGTGCCTACTGCCTGTCTCTGATCACATGTCTGGTATAGGGTGACAGCTGGACTTTGGCGGTCATTCTGACCGCGGCGGTCGGCAGTCGCCGCCCGCCAAGCGGTTCCCGCCGAAAGACCGCACCGCGGTCAAAAGACTGCGGCGGCCATTCCGGCTTTCCCGCTGGGCCGGCGGGCAACCGCCAGAAGACCGCCGGCCGGCCCAGCGGGACAGCCCCTTCAACAATGAAGCCGGCTCGGAATGGAGCCGGCGGAGTTGAAGGGGTGCGACGGGTGCAGTGGCACCCGTCGCGATTTTCACTGTCTGCTAAGCAGACAGTGAAAATCTTTGTGGGGCCCTGTTAGGGGGCCCCTGCACTGCCCATGCCAGTGGCCTGGGCAGTGCAGGGGCTCCCAGGGGCCCCACGGCACCCGTTCCCGCCATCCTGGTTCCGGCGGTGGACACCGCCAGAAACAGGCTGGCGGGAAGGGGGTCGGAATCCCCATGGCGGTGCTGCAAGCAGCGCCGCCATGGTGGGTTCCCTGGTGAAACCGCCGGCTCCCCTTTTCCGACCGCGGCTTTACCGCCGCAGTCAGAATCACCCAGGAAGCACCGCCAGCCTGTTGGCGGTGCTTCCGCCGCACTCCGCCATGGCGGTCATGGACCGCCAAGGTCAGAATGACCCCCTTTGTGTATTCATCCTAGACAGCCACGCACAATGGGAGGGTAGGTGTGACCTGATGGGCCTTGATGGGCTATCCTGGGCAAGCCGGAGCGAAGAACTGGGCAGAGCCTCGGTTACACCCGAATAGTCTCTGTCCTGTCCCCTCACATGGGACTCCATAAGCCCCTGTTGTGGGTCTGGAGCAAGGGCAGGAAGGGTGGGGACTCTGAGCACTTCAAGGACATGTCTTTGAAGTCTCCCCACTTCAAAGGCCCAACTGGGTATATGTACTGGGTCTCTGACACCACCACTTCAGTACACTTCTGGACCTGTAGATAATCTGCCAAGAAGAAGGGCTGCTGTGCTGCTGAAGGCCTGCCACTCTACTAGAGTACTGTTTGCTAAATTCCTGCTTTGCTGTGCTGACCTGTGCCTGCTGCCCTATTGATGGGGGTGAGAAGGACTACACCTACTTCTTTCAAACCCAGAACCCAGAGGGACCCCAAGGGCTAGTTGGCATCCTGATTTGAAGACTCAGAGACGTAACAGCCTTCCAACCTCCCTGCTTCTGGACTCTGCTTTCTGTGAGTCTGTCCTGCCAAGTGGTGCTATCCCAGTCCTGGACCCTTGGAATTTGGCCTAAGGTGCTTGTGCTAGCAGAACTAATAATTCCTCTGCTGTAGGAGCAGAATTGATGCATAGCCGCTGGTATGTGAAGAAAATCAATGCAACACCTCTACTGCGTGGGTCAGAACCAGGGCAGCCAGGATGGCATCACCACTATACCTCGTATCTCGAAACCAGCGCATCACCTTCAGAACCAATACTGCAGCATTCTTCTCACCATAAGGTCCTCGCATCCCCGGCAACGGCAGCCTTAACACCAATCCTGAAACTCCACATTTCAGCTCCCGTGCTCATCGGAACAGACTCATTACATTGACTGCCAATGTGTCCTCGAAGTCTATGCATCTGGAACTCGCAACGCAGCCTCACCGCATCTTGGAGAATAGCAGCACATCCCCTCTCCTGCATGGTTTGGAACTGATGCATTGCTCAACAACCCAGATTTAAGGTACTTTGGCACAGAGGGCCCAACTGAGCCTCTGTGCAAGCCTGCTTTCCATCGTGGTCGGTCTAAACCTTTAACTTTGTTCCGGTCCGCTGTGACAAGGTATCCCCGGTTGACACTTTTAGCTTGTAAGCACTGTTTTACAGTTTATTCTTAAAAATTCATAACTCAAGTTCTACTTATTATATTTTTGTCATTTTGTTCTTGTTTTCCTTTTTTTAAATACATATTAATTTTGATTGATAATAATGAAATTGTAAAACACAATTGTGAACAGCGTGACATGTAATTGAAAGGTTTATGCATTTTTTAGATGGCTATGAGTCAGGGCACTATATATGTGGTTTCAAAATTGTGCCACGGGTGTCTGAACAAGGCTGTTGAAATCAGACGAAATGCATCATGGCAGACTGAGCTGTTAAAAATAATTATATATATACATATATATCTATATATAAATATATGTAATAACTTTGGCAAATCTCCACAAAACTTCTAAAGTGCTCTTTTTTGCCTAGTTTATGCATATAAAGTTTCGGCATGGTCCATCAAGTGGGGGCCGAGAAAGAAAGGGGGTCCCAAAACGCAAAATCCCCATGCATTTTCTAAATACTTCTTTAAGAAGCGCTGTCACAAAAACTGCTGAAAAAAAATTACACCAAATTTAGCAGGAAGTTAGATCTTAGTCCACAGATTGTCCTTTTTGTGATTTGGTGTAAGCCTGTTCAGTAGTTTTTGAGAAATTAAGGTCTTAAAATAATTGTATATCTGGAAGGTTGGGTCAACAAGAGTCTCTCAAGAGTCTTGCAGGAGCGCAAATTTGAAAACAAAGCATTCTGATTGGCCCAAGGCCATGCAGTCCCCTATCCACCAAACCTTTAATTGCCCTGGGGGCTCCATTCCCCTGAGGTTGTCTCACTTGCTGTGTCCTGCGGAGTCCACCCCAGGACACAGTGGTTTCCCAGCTTCCACTGGTGCGTGCAGGGAAACATTTGTTTGCTCCCATCTGGCGCTAGCATTTTTGAATTTCCCGTCAAACATGAGCAAACACAAAGTCTGCCACCAGTGAGCAGAAGCTTTAAAAGTGGCCTGGGGGAAGGGGTCCCTGGTGCCTAATAAGGCTCAGGGAGGAGGGCTGCACACCCTCCTTCACTATTTAATTGTATTTGGCCTGAGGGATGGCATCCCTGGGGCAAATTAAGGGTCAGGGAGGTGCCCCCCTCCCATTTTCTATTGTATTTGGCCCCGGGGAGAGGGGCTGCATGCCCTTCTTCCCTGTTGAATTGTATTTGGCTCGGGTGGTGTCCCTGGGGTCATAAAAGGATCAGGAGGTGGCTGCACGATCCCCTCCTCTTAATATTTGGGTTTTGGCCCCAGGGGATGGGGTCCCCGGGGCCCAAAGGCCAACCCTATACTGCACATGCCAAAGACAGTGCACGGTGTGGAGTGGGCAGCATGCTGGGTATTTGGCCACATGGCCTGGCAGCAGGCCAAGCCCTGTGATCAACCCCCACCCCTGCGCATGGCCATCGCACAGCATGGGCTTGGCTGCCTGCTGGGAGTTAGAGGAAGGGCCTGACTGCAACACAGGCCCTGTGATTAACCTCATCCCACAAACGAGCAAAGGCTGTGTGCCTCTTGGTGGCTTCCTGCAGGGAGCTGGACACAGGACCTGGCTGCAAGGCAGGGCCTGCAGCCACCCCTAAAACAAAAGGCAGTGAACAGCGAGAGGTTGGCTGCTTGTGGGGGTTGTCTGCATCCAGATGTGTTGGCCACAGGGCCTTGTTGCAGGCCAGCCCTTTCACAGGCCCTGTGATTAACCCCATCCCACAAACGAGCAAAGGCTGTGTGCCTCTTGGTGGCTTCCTGCAGGGAGCTGGACACAGGACCTGGCTGCAAGGCAGGGCCTGCAGCCACCCCTACAACAAAAGGCAGTGAACAGCGAGAGGTTGGCTGCTTGTGGGGGTTGTCTGCATCCAGATGGGTTGACCACAGGGCCTTGTTGCAGGCCAGCCCTTTCACCAACGCCCTGCTATGCATGGCCAAAGGCCCTGTGCAGTGTGGGGTTGACTGCTTGAGGGGAGTTTGCCACAGGGCCTAGCTGCAGGAGGGAATTGGCTTTACATATGGTAACAAAAAGATTACTTTAGGCGAAAAAAAAACTGGAAATTTACTGGAAACAGCAAAGGTTAAATATCATTATAATTAGGTGTCATAAAAAGATCTATTTTTGTTTAAAAAAAAGACTACTTTAATTTGAAAAAAAATTGACATTTACTGAAAAAAAACAAATGTTAAAGCAACACTCTAGTCAGGTGAATATGTCACTGACAACATTAACATTTTGAACTAAAATAAACACATAAATTCACCAGTTAGAGTTAGCAGAGTTAACTATAACTTGCACTTCTGCCATTCACTGCTTATTACTTCACATATTATATCACTTATGATATGTTTTATGACATAATTTATGACATCACTGATGACATCTCCAGTGACATGATGATATCACTGCTGGATATATATATATATATATATATATATATATATATATATTCACAAAAAAACAAAGGTTAAAGTAACATTTCAGTGACAATGGAACATTTTAAATGGACAGAACCACTGAAAATCTCTGGTAACTATAGCTCCTGCTCCAACTATAACTTGCATTACCGCCATTCATAGTTTTCTTATCAATAATTTTGTTGTAAATATTGCAGTGAAATTATGGATGATGAGCGCCAGGCACCAGTTACAGTTGCCTTTGGGCGCAAGTTATCAGAGATAACTGCTGAATTTCAGTGGTTTTGTACATGTTAAATGTTACTTTGTCACTGTAAGTCTCAACTAACTATAACATTACATTTGCCTTTGTTTTTGTCAGTGAATTTTTGGGGTTTTTTCAAACATGAAGTAATATTTTGTTACCAAATGTAAAGCCAGCTGCCAGTGGTGGAAGGCCTTTGGCCTGTGGCCAGGTCCTCAGGCTAACCCCACCTCTGGTCTTTGGTCATGTGCAGAGGGCGTTTTCTACAGGTCCTGCTTGTAGCCAAGCCCTGCACCTACCTCCCCACAGGCAGCCAGGCCCACACTGCGGACAGCCTTTGGTCATGCACAGAAGGGCGATGGCCACAGGGCTTAACCTGTAGCCAGGCCCAACATGCATTCAACCCCATACAGGCAGCCAATTCTACTCTGCACATGGTCTTTGGCGTTGCGGCACCCTCCCCTAAAAATAGACCATGCCCTCGCTCTGGGTCCTGGCTCACCCTGAATGTTTTCTTTTATTACACACATGGAAGCCCGTGCTTTTTTTAAAAAAATTCACTGCGGTTTATAGTTAGGCCATCCTTATATAGGAAGAGCGCTTTTTGTTTTGCTAATAACTTTGGCCGCGTTCAGTGAATATTCATGAAACTTTCCAAAGAAAGTCCATCCACATCAGCTCCTTACCGCAAGTTTTAGGGTGATCCGTCAAGCGGGGCTGAGAAAATTGTGGGGTCCTAAAACGCATTTTCCCCATTCAAATTCTATAGGGAATTTTAAACAGCCAAAACACTTGAATAGAATTACAGCAAATTTGACAGAATGTAAGATCTTTGCTCAGAAAATGTGCTTTTTGAGATTTGGTGTAAATCTGTTCTGTAGTTTTGGAGAAATTAAGGTTCAAAATTTATAGAGATAGAGACAGTTGGGCTGAAATTCAAAATTCCAAGTCTTCTGATTGGCTGAGGGGGCACGTTTGGAGTGAGCATTCTTTTTGTCTGACTGCCACATGAAGAGAAGAGGAAATTATGTGCTTTCCAATACAGGGCTTGGGGTCCCCTGTACTGAAAATATTAAAGAAAAGAAAAAAGATTGGAGATGGAGTGATGGGGTGAGGAGGCAATCCTGCGGGACTTCCAAAACTCTGGAAAAATAAACTACAAAAATGTGGGTAGGTGTCCGTGGGGGCTTGGTTACATGATTCTGTATCCTACCCCACGCTGCGCCTTGCTATGGTGGGATGTTGGTCACCCACATGCAGGGCCTGGCCACATAATGGGCCCTGTACCCAACCCTACACTGCACATGCCTGAAGGCCCTTTGCAGGAGGAGTTGGGTGCCTATGGGGGGTGTGCCATGTGCCAAACCCAACACTGCACATGGCTGAAGACTGTGCGTAACAGGGAGTTGAACACCTGTAGGTGGGTACTTACTTTACATAATAAAACTAGAAATACACTGAAAAAAAACAAATGGTTAAAGTGATGTTATACTAAGGTATGGTAATATTATCTTACCTTATATTAAGAAAACCTCAGAGATTCACTGGAAAAAAACCAAAGGTTAATATCACATTATGATTAGGTGAAAATGTCAGTTAAAATGTAACTTTTTAAAGTAAAAAACACTGACATTTACCAGTTACTGGTTACTGGTTACTGACCTAAGTAGAACTTGTGCCACCATCATACTCTACTTATGACCTCACAGATTGCATCACTTGTGACATGCTCAGTTGTATCAATGATGAAATCACTGATACCATTTCAAATGATATAATTCATGACAACACTAGGAGAGAACCAGGTAAAGGGAGCCGGCTGGGAGGCAGGCCACAGACTCCAGTCTCCAAAAGCCCCAGCATGGAGGGGCGATGGCATACGCCAGGAGGCACTTGTTTTTAAGTTGCCCGGCACTCCCAAAGCACTGAAGAGAGGAGTGATTCAGGTGAAGGGAGCACGCTGGGTGACGAGCCACGAACTCCAGGCCCCAGAAGACCCTGTGAGTAGGGGAGACCTCCTACGCCAGGAGGCACTTGTTTTTAAGTTGCCAGTACTCCTGCTGCACGGGAATAGAGGAGAGATCCGTGTGAATTCAGCCAGCTGGGAGACAGGCCGTGGACTTCAGGCCCTAGAAGCCCCCACAAGGTGGGGAGACTGCTTGCGCCAGGAGGTGCTTGTTTTTAAGTTACCCAGCACTCCTGCAGCATGGGAAGAGAGGAGAGAAGAGAGAACCAAGTGAAGGAAGCCTGCTGGGAGACGGGCCGTGGATTCCAGGCCCCAGAAACCCCTGCGAGGAGGGGACACCACTTGCACCACTAGGCACTTGTTTTTAAATTGCCTGGCTCTCCCCCAGTGCGGAAAGAAAGGTGAGATCCAGGTGAAGAAAGCCAGCTGGGAGACGGGCTGTGGACTCCAAGCCCCAGACACCCCCACAAAGGGGGGAGACCGCTTGCTCCAGGAGGTGATTGTTTTTAAGTTACCCGGCACTCCCACAGCACGAGAAGAGAGGAGAAAACAAGGTGAAGGAAGGCGGCTGGGAGATGAGCCACGGATTCCAGGCCACAAGAGCCCCCGCAAGAAAGGGACACTGCCAGCGCCCAGAGGCACTTGTTTTTAAGTTGCCTAGCACTCCCGCAGTGTGAGATGCACCTGGGCGAAGACGGGGCCAAGACAGGCACGTCATAGACTGGAAGAGACTGGACTGGCCCTTCTCTTGGTTCCTTGTTTTCAGCCCTCTGGATGCTGTTGACTTGACTAATTGATAAGGTACTGTGAGTTATTTATTCTCCTCCATCCTCCCTCCACTTACAAGCTGCTCTTGTGGGTCTGTACATTTGGAGAAATGAGGAAGAGAAAGGCCACCTCTGTGGCTCCCACAGGCCATCAGGTCCAACCATGTACAACACTAGACAATTTCCTGGTTAGGGCTGTAAATGTCATAACCAATGAGATCCAACTGGCAGAGCACAGGCTCTCGCTTACGGCAGAGGATTTTGTTTTGCCTGTACAACCTACATCACCTTTGCCTCCCCCTCTGTCAAGGCCAATGTTGTTGTTCATAAAGCAGGTCCGGAAAATAATCAACTGTCTCTTGCAAGGAGCTCAACAACAGTGAAGGGCAGTAATGTTGATCTCAATGCTTCACCTAATACTGGATGGGCTCTTGTGTGGCAAATGTTCATGATGAGATAATTACTCTAGACGAGGGAACTATGCTAGAGCCCATATCAGAATTATCTGATGGCCAGAAATTGGTTGAAACACTTGTCACCGCCAACAAAAAAAAGCACCTCTAACGTGGAAAAGGAAAAACAGCCCAACATGCGCCCTCCTCATCAGGTGTTAATTCAGTACAATTAGAAGGCCTTGAGACTATGATTACGGATTTGGCCAGTAAAATTGTCCAGTTGGAAGCGAGATCAGGGACTTTTATGACTATGCTATTGGGTAGGCTGGATTCTTTTGGGGCCCAGTTACAAAACAACATTGGGGGTGACCTTCCTCAAAGTTCATCAACTGGGAAGTTAAAAACAAAGGATATTGATATAACTTAGGGCTTGGGTATTGACCAGAGAGATTTGTCTGCATCACATGGTCTATTTCCCTGACAGAGGATCACACTCAGCACCCTCGCCCCATCTGGGGAGGAGGTGGTACTGAGGGGCGTAGGCAGTCAGTCTTGGGTAATACAACATGTTCGCAAGTCCAAGGACCCCATAGACAGACCCGGCAAGTGATGTTATTTGTACCACGTAACCAGTTTCTTCAATTACCCCAGGAGGCTACTCCATATGTGCTGATTTTAAAAGGTGCACCTCCATTGCCAGCAAGAACCCAGGAGCACTATGGGCACTTATCAAACAAGGTGGTACATGGTTTACATGTTAAGGCAGGTGGGGTGGGTGACCTACATAAAAAGATTTACCATGAGCTGTCAACTTCAGACATAGGGCAGCTATTGATTATATTTTGAGGAGACCCACCCACAGGACTCATAGGTATGCAACCATTGAAATCCTCTCCCTGGGTTATTTCTATAGGCCTCCTGACATTCTCAAATCTGTGTGCCATGCTTCAGCTCATATTCCAGCCAATCATGTGATAACTCAAAACAGATTTTCTCCATTGGCAGGATGGTACCAATTTGACTGACTGGGGGATAAGCCAGGTGGCGTAAAGCCCTCAGAGGAACAGGGAATTGTTCGGGAAGTGGGTGTTTATCAGACTGATCTATATAACCCTTTCCCAGCATTTAAAGCACTAGCTGTAACTCAGCAACTTGGCACTAGTGCCTCTGTGAGGTATGGCTTTGTTTCTTGAAACGTTGCAGGCTTAAGTCTTAATTGCTGAACTCAGAGTGGATTAGTTTTATCAAACCCTGTGTGGTCCTGTGTTTACGGGAAACATGGCTAGTGGAAGATTTCCATATTGATGGGTTGGCGACCTATGCTACTCCGGCTATTGCGAAGGCTTTGGGTAGAGCTAAAGAAGGACTAGCTACGTTAGTGGCTCTTACTTTTCCAGGTTGTGTTACTCAGACAAATTTGGCCTCCTCCCATTATTAGCTTATTCTCTTGAAGTGGGGCACTGATTACATGCTGTTAGAGAGCTTATATAACAAAGGTTTGATGCTAATACCTCTGCCATTGTGAGTTTCCTGCAGGATGACATGGAGATATGTCTGAGAGCCTTTGAGCGTAGCTATGCAATAGTCTGGAAGGGGGATTTTAATGTTAAACACTGTACAGTGCCCATCATTGATGGAGAGCCTGTTATGCATTTTTGTCACATTTGCTTCTGATGAAGTATAATCTATAATTTAACATTTTCTCTTGATTCCTCCATCAATGGTCTGGTTGATACGCCTACATATGTGGCCCACTGTTGTTTTAGTCTAATTGACTATAATCTGCTGTTATATATTTTAAGGCAACGGCAAGGGAGTTATGAGGTTATGGACCCCCCTCTGAGCAACCAGAGGTTGATTTCTGTCATGATAAATGGCGTCACAGATGGGAAAGGGCATGATTCTGTCTGCTCATTTCCCGCCCGCTATCCTTCAGTGTTAATAAGGGAGTAACTGTGAGCTGGTGTAAAGTTGAGAAGGGCCTATTCCTCTCAAACTTGATTGGTGCTTTCTATAGGGAGTTTATGTCATGTTTGGAGATGTCTGAGGTAGGGGATTCTGAAATAGTCTGAAATATTCTTAAGTAGTTTCGATAAAATATGTAGGACAGCCTAAGAAATGCTCACAGTTATCCCAAGGTGCACCTTTTTTAAGTCCCCAAGATGGTTTGATAATACATATACTAAAGCCCACAATTTATTACTGAAGTCACTCAAAGGTATACCCAGAGACCAGGAAAGGGTTCGCTCCTGCAAGAAATTACTTGGAGAAGGATCATGGCAGTCGTGTGGATACAGTATTTGCTCCAGGGGTATCAGTCACACATTTCTCAGAGGTATACCAGGGATCTCTTCTGCTCGAAAAGAAGGCAATGAGCAGTCCTCATATAATGCCATCTTTAATTCGACTGGCTACTGTCCGGTCTTTGTGTATTTTAGATATTGGGGTCCCGTATGTAACTGAGGCCAAAAATAAATGTCCCACATTGAAGGTGCCAGGCCCTGGTGGGGTTGTAGATGATCTTTTTGGGGCCAGTCTACCTCTGTGGGCCCCCCTTCTAACCAGTGTTCTCACGGCTGCTCTTTCTATGGCCCCCCAAAGGTATGGTCACATGCAATTATAGTACCCATTTTTTTAAAAAGGCATGAAAGATGGCCTAAAGTGCTACCGACTGATTTCCTTAATCAGTTTGACAGCTAAGATAATGGGCAGAGTCTTATTGGATCGTTTGCAAATTTGGGCAAATGATCAATCAGTCAATCAATCAGTATTTGTAAAGCGCGGCTACTCACCCTTGAGGGTCTCAACGCGCTGGGGGGGGACCTCATCCAAAGAGCCACATCTTGAGGTTCTTCCTGAAGATGGTGAGTGACGGGCTTTGTCTGAGGTGCAGGAGGAGGTTGTTCCAGCTCTTTGCTGCAGTGTAGGTAAAAGATCGTCCCCGGGCAGTGGTTTTGAAGATGCGAGGGACGGTGGCCAGGGCTATCAGGGTGGAGTGGAGAGATCTGGCGGGGGTGTGGAAGGAGATGCGGTGGTTCAGGTAGGCTGATCCTCCGTTGTATATGGCCTTGTGCGTGTGGGTGACAAGTCGGTCGGTGCAGGGCGAGGGTGCTGAGGGATGTGGGAGACCAGGAGTCGTCCCAAGCCGAGGTGGCGTTTCCGAAGACGATGAGCTTCGTCTTGTTGGAGTTGAGCTTAAGGCAGCTTTCTGCCATCCAGGTGGTGACAGCTTCCATTCCTGCGTGAAAGTTCCTTTTGGCCGTGTCCAGGACTTTGGTGATGGAAATGATGAGTTGTGTGTCATTGGCATATGACACGATGTA
Source organism: Pleurodeles waltl (assembly GCF_031143425.1). Classification (NCBI taxonomy): domain Eukaryota; kingdom Metazoa; phylum Chordata; class Amphibia; order Caudata; family Salamandridae; genus Pleurodeles; species Pleurodeles waltl. The sequence goes on from NC_090439.1 coordinate 192,420,962, forward strand.
CATACCTTGGCTTCTGATGATGGCAGCAAGAGGGACCATGTATACATTGAACAGTGTGGGACTCAGTGAGGATCCTTGGGGGACTCCGCGGTTGACTCCTGTGGGTCTGGAGGTGAAGGGCGGGAGTCTGACCCTCTGTGTCCTCCTGGATCCATTCCAGGGCTCTTCCGTAGAAGTCTGGTGCACAGGGGTCTGTGGGAGACGGTGTCAAAAGCTGCTGAGAGGTCAAGGAGTATGAGTGCTGCGGTGTGGCCATGGTCTAGGAGTAATTGGATGTCTTCGGTGGCTGCCAAGAGTGCTGTCTCCTTGCTGTGATTGCTGCAGAAGCCGGACTGGGAGCTGCCCAGGGAGTTGTTGGCCTCAATGAAATTCCATAGTAATGCGTTGACTCCTTTCTCTAGTACTTTGTCAGGGAAGGGTAGCATCGAGTTGGGACGGAAATTCTTTAGTTCTGATAAGTCAGCCAAAGGTTTCTTCCAGAGAGGATGTATTTTGGCTTGTTTCCAGTCCTCAGGGAAGGTACCCATGCTGATGGAGCCGTTGATTGTGTTACGAAGCTCATGCGATGGATGCAATGGCTCTGGTGTGTATGTGGGTCGGGCAGGGGTCTGAGGGAGCTCAGGAGTGGGTGCTGTTCATGATGTTGACTGTTTCCTTTGTGGTGAGCATGGACCAGTCGTGGATTGTCTGGGCAGATTCTGGGGGGTGGGTCGGATGCAGGTTCCAGTGCCAGGTGACAGGAAGCTGTCGTAGATGTCCTGAATCTTGCGGTGGAAAAAGGAGGCGAGTTTGTCTCAGAGGTCCTCTGATGGGGGATGCTGGTGGCTTCGGAGCGGGAATCTGTGAACTCGTTGATGACCGAGAAAAGTTCCTTCGAGTTGTGTGCGGAGGAGTTGATGCGCTCCTGGAGTGCGCCCCTCCTTGAGTTCTTGATTTTTTGTCAGTGGGCGGCGTTTGCGGCTCTGAATGAGGCAAGGTTTTCGCTAGATTGGCTGTTCCTTCATTTTTTCTTTAAACATCGTTAGGTACGCTTTGATTTTTGGATTTCGGCAGTGAACTAGCTGGCCTTCTTAGGTACAAGTTTGGCCGATGTCAGCCGGAGACGAGCTAGAGTGTCGGCGCATTCAGTGATCCATGCATTGAGATTGCACGCTGCTGTGTTGGCGGCGTCATAGGGAGGAGGGAGGGATTTGGCGTGTGATGATGTGTTTGTTGGTGATTTCGTTCCATTGGCCATGGGGAGTCCTGGAGCTGTGGGTGCGGCTGCTTGGTGCGGTGATTGTGAAGTGTATGCAATGGTGGTCGGTCCAGTCTGGGATGGAGATGGTCTTGATGGTGATCCGGTCACTTGAGGTGAAGCTAGGGTCTAGTGTGTGTCCTGCGATGTGTGAGGGTGTGGACACCAGCCGTCTAAGGCCGAGGCTGGCGAGGTTGTAGAGTAGAGCGGTGGTGTTTGGGTCAGTGCGGTCCTCGACGTGGAAGTTCAGGTCGCCAAAGAGGAGGTAGTCGACTGATGCCAGGGCCTGGCGGGTAGCGATGTCTAAGACGTTGTCTATGAAACCTGGGCAGGGCCAGGTGGCCAGTAGACCAGGGTGCCGCTGATGGAGGAGTTGTGGTTGGAGTGGACCAGGAAGTGAAGGTGTTCCATGGTGGTTCAGTGATCTTATTGGACAGCCTTGACACGTAGTGAGGACGATGGCGAGTCCTCCACCTGGGCGGGAGAGCCAGTCCCTCCTTAGGATGCTGTAACCATCAGGAATGGCGATGGTGATGTCCGGACCCGAGGTGGGGTTGGTCCAGGTCTCGGTGAGGAAGGCAATGTCCGGTTGGGTGGTGTCGATCAGGTCCCAGAGTTCGGTGGCGTGTTTGTGGAGGGAGCAGATGTTCAGGAGCAGGCAGTTGATGGAGTTGTGGAGGTTGTTAGTATCTTTGTGTGCGGAGAGTACCTTTGGGTTGTTGAGGTTGGCACTGAAGTTGCAGTTCCTGCAGGTGAAAGGTCAGTGGGTGTCATGGGGGGCGATGGTGCAGCAGTTGTCGAGACGTCCGGTTCTGAGGCGGAGGAGGGTCTTGGAGTCGTAACGTTGGCAGTCCATGATATGATAACAATGTCCTTTCTGATTTTCAGCTAAGGATTCAAGCTGGTTTAGAAACTATAAAGCAATGTCTTAATTTGTGTATGCTGATAGGCAAGTATTAAGTGGCCAAGGGGGGCAGACTCTATGTGGCATGTAAGGACCTTAACTCAGCCTTTGACTCTGTCAATAGGTCGAAGCTCTGGGCAATAATGGCAGAAATGGGGGTCAAACCCACTATCATTGCCTTTTTAAGGAAGCTTCATGTGTATGTCACTGCAAGTGTAAGGTATGACCTAGTGGGAGAAATCCAGAAAGTTTTAAACTGGAAGCAGTACACCTGGTCTGTGTGTTGGCTCCATTTATTTGTTCTCTATACGTTAACGGTGTAAAGAAGCATGCTAATACGGACTGCCCAACGGTAGGTAGCTATAGTATTCTGGCTCTGACCTGCGCCGATGATACGGTATTGTTGGCAAAAATGGCTAATGGGCTGCAGAAACTACTAGATCAATTTTGTATTTTAATGTGCAATTTAGATTTAACAGTAAACCAGACCAAAATGCATGTGATTGTTTTTGGCCATTGTGTCAGGGCCTGTAGGACCTTTATTGTCAAAAGGTGCAAGATTAGTAGGGTTTCATCGAATCCCTACTTGGGGACCCTGTTTGATGAGAGACTGAGATGGCATGCACTCAAAGAGAGTAGGGCAGTGACCTTAGCAAGGAGCACTGGAGCAGTACTGGATTTTTCTATGAGACTAAGAGGGTCATTCCGACCCTGGCGGTTGACTACCGCCAGGGCCGGGGACCGCGGATGCACCGCCAACAGGCTGGCGGTGCATCCATGGGCATTCTGACCGCGGCGGTACAGCCGCGGTCAGAAACGGGAAACCGGCGGGACCGCCGCCCTAGGGAATCCTCCATGGCAGGCAGCGCCGCCATGGGGATTCCGACCCCCTTACCGCCAGCCTGGTTCTGGCGGTTTTGACCCCCAGAACCTGGCTGGCGGTAACGGGTGTCGTGGGGCCCCCTAACAGGGCCCCACCAAGATTTTCAGTGTCTGCCAAGCAGACACTGAAAATCGCGACGGGTGCAACTGCACCCGTCGCACCCCTTCCCCTCCGCCGGCTCCATTCGGAGCCGGCATCCACATGGAAGGGGGTTTCCCGCTGTGCTGGCGGGCGGCCTTCTGGCGGTCGCCCGCCAGCCCAGCGGGAAACTCAGAATTACCGCAGCGGTCTTTTGACCGCGCAGCGGTATTCGGACGGCGGGACTTTGGCGGGCGGCCTCCGCCGCCCGCCAAAGTCAGAATGACCCCCTAAGTACTAAACCCACTAAAGAGCTGCTTGCAGTCTATACAGTTAAATGCTGCTCTGGTGCAACTTATGGCGCTGGTATTTGGGGCATTTGTGACCAGCCGAGGTTGGAGAAAGTGGAGAATGTTTTTTTTTTTAACGATTGCTTGCTGTACCTAAATCTACCAGAAATCATGTATGCTATTTAGAAATTGGCCAAGGGCATATAAGTGATTTTGTGAGACTAGAGCCCCTTCTTTTATGGTTAAGAATTTGGACAAAGGAGGAGACTATATTAAATCACACAGTCATGGCTAATTGCCTGGCCCTGGAAAAGGGTCTTAAAATACCCTTGCTCTCATACATATCCAAGACCTGTAACTGGCTGGCCCTGGATGAGTTGTTCTCAAATCCTTCCCCCTTTAGCTCCTGCTTTCGGAAACAATTGACAAAAGCTTTTTTAGATAGATGGGCAGATGAAAGACAGCAACAAATTCTGGTTCATCGACAGCTGCAGCCCATGCCTAAATTAGAACTTGTCTTGGTACTGAGCCATATCTTTTATGGGTGAACAACACACAACATAGGTTCCTGCTGGTTAGATTATGTTTCAATACAGCCCTTTTTTTAGTGGCCTACCCGAAACAGGGTATTTCCTATGTTACTCTCCCACCGTACCCGTGTGATCGATTGTCTGCACAAAGCACATGCACTTTATTCTTTTTTGGAAATGTTATTCTGCACTCAGGTCAGTTTACATTTTACCATTTCTGAAGCAAGCTAGGATAAGGTAGTGTAGGTGCTTGCCTTTGGGTTTCTTCAAAGGTTATCCACAGTGAAATTATGTCACTTTATGGTAATCTTTATGGAGCAGGCTATATGTCCGTGTGCTGCCGTATGATTAGTATAGTATTGATCCTTATAGCAGTTAGTATTGAAGGTTCTAGGAGATGCTTTTATACGTATCATATGTATTTTACGTAGCAGTGGTCAACTTAGGTAGCTTCTACTAGGGCCTAATAATAGAAGTGCAAAGGTAATGTTTGTTCGTGATTGTTATTATAATCAGTATATACCACTGTTCTATTATGTAAATTACGTTTTTTTTTTTTTCTCTTCTTATTTATAATGCTCTGTTTTGGATCTTTGTGGTTTAGTACTTTTTATGTTGTACTTGATTATAATGTGTACTTTTATGATTTTTAACCAAAATCGAATAAAGAATTGAGTGAGAACACTGGGCATGGTTGGGGCACGCTCAAAAAATTCCTCTTGTCTGCAAGGGATAACACTTGCTGAAAAAATCATACCCAGAACTATATGAAAGGGTTTTTCCTTATGCCCCCCACTGTCCAGATACCTTTGTATTCTGTGAAGTTTGTACATCTCAATAATATATTTTCCTAGCAGCATACAAGGGTCTTTAGGCCATAGTAATTGTTTTTTTGGCTAATATGACCAAGTGAAAAGAGTATGTTTAAAAAAATCATAAGGAATTATTGTTCGTAATTCTATACTATTCTCTTGCTCGGTTTACTTAATGTACTTGTGTTATAACATTTTCAAGTTTCTGGCTTAGGATCCTGTTAGGGCTGCTTCTGCTATTTAACTTTCTGAGATACTTATTCTAGGTTAAATTATCATTTTTCCGTAAGCCTGAGTGAAATGTACACATCTATGATTTTGTAATGGGCCAGCTGCAAAATATGCACAACCTCTTGATTACAGGTTTATATCTTAGTGGGGTGACACTTCCATTTCCCCTTTAAAGTCTGTGCTTGACTTAGAGCGTGAATTTTATGTGGAGAATCCGGAAACTGAATTAAAAGTAGGGTTACGTGCTGCGTTGTCTTACGCAGCATATAATGATTCTTTTCGCTACTGTTCCACACGCTTTCTTTTACCATAGTGTACTGCAGATGTTAGGAGCTAATGCACGTAGTCACCCACTGCAGCCTTTAGGGCATGCTTTGCAGGTGCAGTTTTGTTTCTGCGGAGTGAAGCTGGTGGAATCTACTATTCTCTGGTAGGTCTCTGGTAGCACTATAGACAGAATTGTATCACGTTCCTCTTCTTAATTATGGCATTTTCTTCTCTCTAACTGTATATGAGGATTTCTTCAGGCTATTGAGCTGTTTGCTTAGTCCTTCAGTCTTAGCTGTTGTTTTGATGACCAAAGATTAATTCCAAATGGTTGCGTTTACATTACAGGACAAATTTACAAAGCATTTGCGCAGTACCAGGCGGAACCAAATTTGCCGTGCTGCATGAAACTGAGACAGTGCATATCTACTAAGATTTGACGCTGTTTCTCTCTAATTCTCCCCTGGCACACTTAAGACTGCCCTGTGCCAATGAACACACCCTTGCACTATGATGCAAAGTTTTGTGCTTGATGTCAAGAATAGGGTGTGTTCTGGACGCCGACCCTTTCAGTGCAAAATACTATGAGGCTCATTTAGAACCCCCTAGCACAACTGGAGCAGCACTTTCAGTGATGCTCTGGTGGCGCTGTGCCCTTTTCCATGTTTACAAGGCAGCGCTAAACCACTTTGCGTGGCCTAACGCTGCCTTGTAAATATGGGCCTCGCTGTCCCAGTTTTCTGCTGCAGGGGTGTTTCCATGCAACAACCATTGCTTTTGACACTGCCGGAGGTTTATGAGAAATCGTGTGCCTGAGGCAGCGCCAAAAACTAATGCCTCCCCAGGGGTGGCTTTAGAGTGACGCAACAAAGAAAAATACTTTTATTTCTCACTGTTTTTCTTTTTCTATGTGTGCTGCATTCTGCGCTGCCTTATAAATATTGAAAAGGGCACAACACCACCTGAGAGTCGCTGAAAGTGATGCTCCGATGGCGCCAGGAGCTTCTAAATGAACTGCATAGGGACACCTTCCTGCACATAAACAATCATTATCTGCAATGCAGGTGGGGCTAGGCAGCTAATTTTAGCACTAGGGAAAACACACAAGTGTGTCTTATTGTTGTACATATGGCACATACCTGCATTTTTTAAATGTCAGAGTGCGGTGTTGGCAAATTTGGTGCAGCTCCACACTCCATTTCCTCATAAATAAGGCTCAATGATTTGACATCGTTTAACGCTTTTAAACCGTTGTATATGTGCTGTACAGTACAGTACATATGCAGTTAGAACCGTTTTGAAAAAAAAAAATGTCTTCAACGTTATGCGTGCCTCAAGGAGACATACATTTTTGGCGCAAATCGCTGCCTACCAATATTAGTACGCAGGGATTTGTGTCAAAACCAAGAGTGCTAACATAGGAACACCATGTGCCATCCATGGTATGGCCCCTTGAAACGATGTACTTCTGGCCTACTTTCCAGCACAAAACATGGTTTGCACCCGAACGAAAATCCCCAAAATCAACAATTTGTGCTTGTTTTCGTGATGCAGAAATTATCGATAAATCTATGGCAGTGCTGCTGATATTTGAATAACAAAGTGTTGATCATGGCAGAGAGAAGCACAATGCACTCAGGCACATGCTACTGAAGGTCATTTGACGAAGTGTTGCCTCAAATCCTGTCAACGTAGGTAGCAGAATGTGACAGTCCCTGAAGGTGATGCAGCTGATCGAAAACTAAAGAGCTGGAAAAACTTTGCTTTCAGAACAGATTCCCGCTCGCAGCATGAATGGCTTTGTCGAATCTAGGCCGGTTACCCAAAATACAACTGCTTCTGACTATGAGGCTGTCTGTCACCCTGAATTAATTTCAGATTTAGTTCAACATAATTCCCATTGGTGCAGGTATTACTAGACTTACTTGAAACGCGATTGTCCCTGCCGCTGGGAATACAGTATAGTTCGGTTAGAAGAGAGGCATTTACGTTGTGGCTATTTTTCACAAGGTCTTTTGTGACAAGGTACAACGCTTACCGTTGTTTAAGATTCTATTATTAATATAACTTGTTCTAAAGTGAATCTTTTTTTAAACTGGCCAACTAACAAGGGACCGAATTTGGTCAAACTGCAATTCTTTTATATCAGAATTATCAGCGTGACCATAGTAAGGCAGAAGAAGATATAAAGGAAGGCAGGAACTAGACATTTCACACGTAACAGGGTACTGATCACAGTGCGAAAAACTGACAGGATATTATCAGATTCATAGGAATGGGCTGAACGTGTTCAAAGCAATGTCCATTTTGACTTATTCCAAGTGAAAGTCACAGGACCGCATGGGTTAAATGCCTTTACAGTGTATAAATTCAAGGTGACAATTGCATTCTAACATTGGGCTTGCAATGATAAAATAGTCTGGACTAATTAACATTCTAGTCAATGTGTGTAACAAATGAAGTAGAAGGTATTTAAAAACAGTCGTTTTCAACCAATATTAAGATTAGTGTATAGAGTTAGGAGTATTAAAGCGTGAACATTAAGGTGGCTTACAGCATGGACACAGAGAACCATAGAACCGTACTACAACCATAAGATTCTGTCATAGAACCTTGCCACAATGAGCCAGAGACCCGTGACACAATGAGCCTTTGAATGGTCACATTGAACCATAGAGCCTTGCCATACAGAGAAAAAGAGCCCACTCAACAACGCTCCACAGAACACTGCCATAATGAGTAGCATACCCCTGTCAAAATTAGTAGAAACCTGTTACTATTAGCAATAGAACACATATACATTTATCAATGTCATCACCAGTCATATGTTAGAGGGCACTCTAAAGGCTATTAAAGCATCATTCCTTTTCTTCATCACCATTCTTCATCATTATCATCAAAACACTTTATTCGGTATGAAAATAATCAACCATAAAGATAAATAAACAATACAATACATAAAACCTGGTTACATTCCACCAGTTTTTAAATACCATAAAATTCATTAAAAAGGATAATAAAACAGTCAAGTTAAAAATTTTAAGAACTTTTAAAAATACTCCAGATTATTTCACCAGGTAATAGCACTCTTTTTCAAAAAGGACCCCAGCCCACTCCACACCAATGCATCAGAAGCCATGCGCAGCCACAAAAATGCTGGGCGATATTGCACAAAACCCTTCGGCCTCAGCAGGGGGAATAAGAAATGGCACCTAAAAGGTGCATAAAAAGCACAGAACAAGGTAAAGTGAATCAAAGTCTGCAAAGACACACCATCTTAGAGGCAGAGTCTGATGGATTTTTCATCGTACTGACCTAGCGCAAAACATAGGTTACTTCTCACAACCCCCAGATGAAATCACGTAATGAGACACCTTTCCCTCACATTTCTTATCTCTAAGAGATAGGGCTCAGCGCCCACTCCCATCTTTATCATAATTAACTCCCTTACCGATTTTTTCCTTAGAACCTCCTCCTCTCTTTTGGCCCCCAGGATTTTCAGGAAATTTACCTTAGCCCAGTGTTTATCACAGCTAGTCAGACCCTCGGAAGCCTCAAACATATCCGGGCGCCCCAGCAAGTAGGCTACCTTTCCTATATACATCAGCCAAGGGATGTCCTTCACATGATCACAGGCCAAGCAGTCCAGCAGGATCTCTCTGTTAAAGGAGGCACATTCATTAGCCCAAATAGAGATCCATAGCAAGAACGGAGCAAGCTGGATGGTATCTTGTGCAAACTCAAGAGCTAATTCGGTGTGCAAGCAAAAACCAGGAGTATTTTGGCCAGCTCCCAATAGCCTTCTACAAAAACGGTTTTCCTCAACTGCAGGGGCCCTAAGGTCAGCATACCCCCAAAGAGCAGCACTATACAGGAGGACTGGAAGGCATTGACGCCTATAGACTTCAAGGAGGGGCTTGATAGGTTTATTTCCAACCCTTGCAGCAAAGTCAAATGTGGCACCAACTGTAACATTAAAGAGAACCCCTCTTCTAGAATTACAGGGTTTCCAGGTACCTTTATCATCAAAAACAACCCCCAAATAGGGGAAGTCCTGGTCCTTGCTGATTACTTGTCCTTTAATCTTCAGCACCCCCACCCTACTAAGAGGCTTCCCAATGACCATAAAATGTGATTTTTTACAATTGATCTCTAAATCAAGTGTGCTGACAGAAAGCAGGCTCTGACTGCTTCTCGTAGGCCATTCATAGTGCGGGCCATAAGCTCCGCATTATCCGCATAAATCAATGCAGGGACACTTTTGCCATTGATTTTAGGAACATCCCTACAACATTCCACTAAAAAGTCAAACAATCTGTTGGGATATAAAAGAAAAAGAGTAGGAGTCAGGACACAACCCTGGTGTATCCCCCTATTTAACTCAAAAGCATCTGAACATTCTCCATTTATCCCCAGCCTTACATTCGCATTAGTTCCTAAGTGGAGGTACCGAAGCAACTCCACAATGTGGGGATCCATGCCTAACTGATTTAACTTCTCCCAAAGCTTGGCCCGATGAACCTTATCAAAGGCACAACCTAGGTCCATAAAGGCAAGAAATAAGGACCCTTTCCTGGCCAGTGTATATTTTCCAATCATCATCAACAGGTTTAGGCACTGTTCCATTCCAATTTCATTTTCAGCCATCCAAGCCTCAATGCGCCTAAGGATAATCCGGCTCAAGATTTCAGCAGAAGAATCAAGAAGGGAAATGGGATGATAGGATTTGGGATCATTTCGGTCCCCCTTTTTAAATCTCCAAGTGGCAGAAATTCCCACAGTAACTGCTGCATTAAGAACATTTAACAGAATAGGCACCCGTAACTGGGGGCAAGATTTATAAAGATCCATGGGAATTAAGTCCGGGCTCCGAGCTTTATTGCTAGTGCTACCACAGAGTGCCTTCCTAACCTCAGGGAGTGTGATCCTGATCGTTAGATTGGGTGAAACATCAAATTGTCTGGCCCAGTTGTCTCTTAAGGGACTCCCCTGAAAAATTCTGCAAAAATGATTCATCCAAACATCAGAAGCGATATTACAGCCCAGACCCTCTGAAGTTTCAGTTTCTAAGAGACCCCTGTTTACAACCTTCCAAAACAGGCCAGGATTCTTGAGCTCTGCTGCATGTTCCAATTTCCCCCAGGTTATTTCCTTTAGATTGAGCTTTCTTGTCCTCAAAACACTTTTATACTTAATCCTCGCATCTCTAATATGATCTATATCTCTGGGGTGGGCTTTACAAGCTCTCCTCAGGGTTTTCTTAGCATTGTAGCATGCTTTACTGAACCAACCACCCACACGCTTATCAGGGGGCTGGACAGCTGAGAACAAACAGTCCTTAAAAGCTTTGTGTGTGTGTCTTTTCATAGCGTCAGTCCACTGCCCCTAAATCAGCGGTTCTAATAATATCCAATCTCCTACTAACTAACTGCTGAGCATTCAGATCTTGATGGAAATTCCTGCCTGACCCAGGTAGAGACTCAACACCCTGCCGCATATGATCATAAAAGTAACCCAAGGGGACCATACCAATCTTACCCTCTTTCAGAGAGGCCATACTTTGTGTGGAAAGAAGCTGCTGGGCCAGGCCGGGATAACAATAGTTTATAATAATACAATCCCCAGCTCCCTCTTTTTCTTGGGGCCCCACCCAGTCAATTCTTCTAACAAACAGAATATCCCTGAGCTCCTTACATACAAAGTCACAGTTTTTGCTCAGCCAATGGCCAGTCTTGTTTTTCAATTGGTCTGTGGATTCACTAAGGCCTGGGGCGAGAACGGGACATTTGTCAGTACCACCACATAAAGGTCACAAGCCGGAGGAAGCTCCAAGCAGACCAATGGAGAACTTTTCTTCACCGGATACCGATTTTGCTTCCTGCTGCTTTGTTGAAAATCCCCCCATTCACCACACGCCCACAATCCAGTTGCCTACCATCACTAGGGCTATTGTCCGCCCTCACACCTGTCGATGGAGCAGTTAAAGGGACCAAATCAGTCTCTACACAGGATCCCAATGCCCCTGGATTTGCACAGTTAGCTGGTTGCTGTGTTACTTTCTCCCCAGCCCAAGGAGCAACTTCATAAGCACTCGACTGGTGGAAACCGCTGGAATCCAAAGGACCACATATGGGTTGACTAGGCCTTTCCCGCTTCTGCTCACACAGCCAGAGAACTGCTTTCTCAAGGGCCAATATTTTCGCCAGAACTGGGGACGGACTGATCTCAATCACCTCCTTAAATTTTGACAGTAAGTTGTTTACTCCACAAAAATCAAAGCCAGCTTATTAGGCCCATAGTACTTTCAGGTAAAGACAAATTCACTTTAATCCCAGCTTTCTTCAAGGCCTTTTTCTTCCTTGGGGGTTGGCTTACAGCTATCCAAGGCACAGGTGGGGGGAGAGGCCATCAGGAGCCTCTTTTCCTCCAGGGTCCAGGACCACCGTAAGCTCCCATTTCTACAGGTGGAGGGATCTCTAAAACAGCACTTTGCTCCCCCCCTGTCTGGGCCTCCTCAACTTCCAGAGTCCCCAAGGCGTCATATACTACAGAAACTTGGCACCAATCATCCGTCTCCAAGGAAAGTCTCCTGTCTGCCAGATCAGTCTCCTTTGTCACAACCCCCACAGCTCTGGCAAGAAAGGAATCTAATGTAGTGTTTGAGCTTCCCTGCCTTCCACCACCACTTAGGGCTCCAGATTGCTGGCCCCTTTTCCTACCCATCCTCAGAGAGCACAAACAGGACAGCTACAGCACAATTTGAAATAGGAGTTTTTACCTCCAGAGGGGACCTATTGACACCCAAAAACACTTTAGCATGCCCAAACTAATGCTCCTTCTTCCACTCCTGGTGCTGGGACTCGAAGTCCCTGGTAACCGCGCGTCCCGCGCAGCGGGAAGCTGACATCGCTTACAGGCACTCACTGGGGCTAGGCTCCGCCCCCTGCTCCTTCTTCTGCCTGCTCCTTTTTCCAACTGCTTTAAAAAAATAGACACCTCGCGGATACCTCTCCGTGGAATTCCCTCGTTACCAGAAAGAAATCTTCTAAGGAAAAGCAATTACCACTTAAAGCTTAGAAGCAGTAAGGTTTTCAAAAGATGGTCGCCTTTCACAGAAACTTCATGTACCATGTTTTTTTAATGGGATTAAGTGTCCCACATCGAGAGGTCACCAAGAACAATGCATTATTTAACAAAACGAAGTAGCTACAGCAGTCTTATTTATGGACATAAGCAAACAAAGTGGCCCGGACTTGACAGTTTAACTGTGGAAAGTTTTGAAAAAAAACGCAATCAGGATGCTTATATAATCGCACAAAGGAGGGCCTCTCGCAGTGAACCTGTTCACACATTGACGCTTTGTGCTAAGCGCTCACCAATCAGCATCTGAAGGGACCTTCTGCCGCACTTGCCTGCCCTCATGGCCTCACTGACCCCTCGCCTCCGTCTTCTTTCCACCCCTTCCTTCTTCATTCACCTGCTACCCTGCAGCTGCAGTCTCACAGTATGGCGCAGAAATTTTACTCAGGGCCAGTGAAGCCAGCCGAGCAATTGCTTGCAAGGAGGCTGCCACGGGGGACTGCCACAGGAGACTGATGCCTTAATTTCCCCAGAGGGAAGTACTAGGGATACAGAGTTCGGGGGATGGAGCTACCTCATGGGGGTGCGCCGGGGACTCCCCAGGAGGGAATGGGGCTAAACAGCTGCCACAGCCCACAATGACCCACAACCTTGGTTCCCCCTCATGGGGCTGTCTCGCTCCGTGTCCGTCTCCTGTGTCCGGGGCCTCTGGCAACGCCTCCTCTGTCCGATGCACTGATGCCCAGGGACCACCCACGGTCTCTCCTTGCCAGTCTGACGAAATCCCTCCGCTCCCAGCTCAAGCTGGCTCCACCGGCTGGTCCTGCGCTGTGTGCACTGCTCCTGTGCTGTGTGTCGTAATTCTTTCAAATAACCCTGGAAAGCAGACTCTGCTAGCTTGGAAGTGTGGATTCAGCCTGTCTGTATCCAAGGAGATTCTGAATAGAGCAGCAGCTGCCTCCTCCCTTCCCCATTCTTATTATTGAGGGGTTCCAGCCCTCATAACAGGTCCCTTTAAAAACGTCTGAATATTGATATAACTTTGTCCTTTTTATAATAGAACTCCTGTTTTATGACTATTACACTGTCTGACAGGAACAGAAATGCTTCTTTTATTCCTTCTTTTAGATGATCCCTGTAAGCATCATAGGTAAGTGTATAACATGCAGTGCTTGCTGGGATGCTGATGCGCATCTCCTCAGAAGCATGAATATGGAAGAGTTATTAAGGTGGAAGCAGCCCTTCTGCATCTCACAGTGGTACTCGTTTAAGATGGGAAAAAAAATTATCCGGTCCTGGATGAGCACAAAGTGTGGCATCACTTTCACTTACTCAGCAGTAATATTTTGAGCCAGAGGACTACCATTCGAAGTATAGAAGCTTCTCAGTCATTATCTAGAAAAACTTGGGAAGAGAGGACGGACGATTAGTTTCCTTATTTAATCTTTGCCTTCACTTTTCTTCCTGCCATACATCATCACAGAATGGGTATAGCTAGAGGTCTACCTTTTAGAGAAAGGTGAAGAAATTCTGCATCCGATCCTATAGTGTGGCCCTCTATACCTTCTGAAAACCAACCTTCTTGACTAGTCACTTCCTTCTGCCAGTCAAGTAGGGGGTTGACTGAAACATTTCTACAAAAGCTGGAAAAGAAGCATCACAGACAGATGAGTCTTTTTTTTTTTTTTTTAAATCTCTTTATTATTTCAATAGTGACACACAAAGGGAAGCACTCCTGAATCGACAGTTCAGGTACATGGGAGTGAGAACATACCATATATCATGCAAGCAGAGATACAATTACAACATCAACAATAAACTATGCCACTAGTCAAGCATCTCGCCTCTTCCTAGCCAAACGGGGGAGGCGCCAGAGATGGAATCCAAGAGAGGGGGGGGGCGAGTGAGGCATCCAAGTGCATTTTAGGGATATGTAATGCTAGTGTGCTGGTACAAAGGCGTCAAGCATAAGTAGTACGATCTGAAGAGTGGGGTGAGCTAGGTGATGGTAGATAGAACAACAGGGGTGCCAAGAGTTTCTGCGTGCTGTCTCACTTTTAGCGCCATGTCCCATGTGAGAGCTGCAACATCCACAGCAATCAAACACAGAGAGGGTATAAATCTGGGGGAGCGCAAGCCATTCGCCTGTATCAATGTCTGCTGGAAATATAAGGTGGACGAGTGTCGTCCCTAGCCTCCATTGTGACAATAAAGGCATCCCATATGTCGGAGCCGCCCTGCACTAGTCCCCTATACTGTTAACTGCGCAGTGTCTGAGCCTCAGCATGGGACTGCTGTAGCAAGACCCACAACCACCCATCGTGATTGGGGGCGTGTGGTGCCTTCTAATGGTGGCTATTTGTTGTTTGAAAGCAATGAATGCCAAGTCAATGAACCTATGGAGTTGCTTATCTTTAATGGAGCGGTGCCGCAGTCCCAGCAGACAAGACTCAGGCGCCAGCTGCAGGGCATGGGCAGCGATGTCAGACACCGCAGCAGTAAGGCGCTGCCAAGCCATGGCCAGCGGAGGGTAATTCCACACCATATGGTAAAAATCTGACAGAGGGTCCACGCAGCGTGGGCAAACCGTGTCCGACGCAGGAAACATGGGACAGGTAGGAGTGATGTATATAGTTAAATTGGGTGTAATGGAGTCTAGCATTTCGAGAGCCGTTTTTAACAGAAGAGAGGACAGATGACCACGCCGCCAAGGACAGGGAAGTGGGTAACGCTTCATTCCAGCAAGATTTTGCATGATCCAGGACCTGGAGTGCTTCCGGCAGCAACATGGAGTACAATCGTGACACCACCTCCCTAGTTCCACCCATTGAAAGGACCAGAGTGAGAATCTGCGACGTGGAAGGCTCAACGTCTCCCATGCCCCATGTGATATGAAGGAGGTGTTGTATAGTGAAATATGCTAAGAAGTTACCAGCCAGTATCTTCTTGCTAACCAATAGTTTGTCGAAGGTTAACAATGTATCGTCCGTGTAAAAGTCCTCAGCCGTGACAAGGCCTGCAACCCTCCATGGGGCCATATTGTGATGCGCTAGCAAGGTCCGTGCCTCAGGCAGAAGCATCAGAGGGTATAAAGGGGAATATGGTGTGCAAGGGCTTCTGCCGTAAACATAGCGCAGCCAGCATGTTTTCGCAGTAGCTAATATGATATTGCCGCATAGTGAGGGGAGAAGTTTGTCTGTCAACCAAGTCAACAGTGGCAACGGTGCCAAAGCATTGAGTAAGGCTGTTTTTTCTGCTGAGCAATGTTCGCCCAGCCAATCCGCTGGCCACTGTAACTGGGCAGCTGCATAATACATTTCGAAGTTGGGGACACCCAATCCTCCCTCAGTCTGCCGGTATTGAGTCGTAGACGAGGCCACGCGGTGTCTATCTTTAGCCCAAATGAAATCTGTCACCATGCCCTGTAGTGTCTTAAAGAATGTGTGTGGTAAAGCAATCGGGAGCGCTGCAAAGTAGTAGAGTAGGCAAGGCAGGATGAGCATCTTAGCGATAGAGACCTTACCCATAGGGGACAAAGGGCGTGCTCCTCAGAAGGGCATAGAGCCCCTAATGGAGCGAAGAACTCTGACCAGATTGCCCACCCTAAGGTCCTCCAGAGAGTGGTATATCTGTACGCCCAGGTATTTAAAGGTGGTATGACACCATGGCAGATGGTATTCCGGCCGTGCCGACTGCAGTTCCGAGGGCACTGGAGACAGGGGGAAAATACAAGTGTAGGAAGTTGGCTCTGTATATACTATTTCAAAGTAAGAAATAGTGTGCACAGAGTCCAAGGGTTCCGCTTAGAGGTAAGATAGTGACAAAAGTAGATAATTCTAATGCTCTATTTTGTGGTAGTGTGGTCGAGCAGTAGGCTTATCAGAGGGTAGTGTTAAGCATTTGCTGTACACACACAGGCAATAAATGAGGAACACACACTCAAAGACTTACTCCAGGCCAATAGGTTTTTATATTGAAAAATATATTTTCTTAGATTATTTTAAGAACCACAGGTTCAAGATTTACATTAAACACTTTAAACGTAAGGTACTTCACTTAGATACTTTAGGAACTTTGAATGAAAACAATATCATGTACAGTCTTTGTAAAAATGGCAATAAGCTATTTTCAAAGTGGACACTGCAAAAATCAACAGTTCCTGGGGATGGTAAGTAAAGGTTAGTTTAGGAGGTAAGTAAAACACTTACAAGTCTCAGTCCTGGGGCATAGGCAGCCCACCGTTGGGGGTTCAAGGCAACCCCAAAGTTACCACACCAGCAGCTCAGGGCCGGTCAGTTGCAGAGGTCAAAGAGGTGCCCAAAACACATAGGCGCCTATGGCGCCCTTGTTACAGGCAGTCGTGGTCAGGGGAGCCTCTGGATTCTCTCTGCAGGCGTCGCTGTGGGGGCCCAGGGGGGTCGTCTCTGGTTACTCACGGGCTCACAGTCACCGGGGAGTCCTCCCTGAGGTGTTGGTTTTCTGCAGGCGTTGAGTGTAGAGTCTCACTCTTCCGGCGGGAAGCGTGTAGTGTTTGGAAGTTGTTTCTTTGTTGCAAAGAAGTAGCTGGTTTTTGACAGCACCGCTGTTCACAGGAGTTTCTTGGTCCTGTAGTCCAGGGCAGTCCTCTGAGGCTTCAGAGGTCGCTGGTCCCTGTCGGATGCGTCGCAGGAGCAGGTTTTCAAAGTTGGAGACAGGCCGGTAGGGCTGGGGCCAAATCAGTTGTTGTCTTCTTCCTTCTCTGCAGGCTTGTAGGTCAGCAGTCCTTCTTCTTTCTTCAGGTTGCAGGAATCTAGTTTCCTAGGTTCTGGGGAGCCCCTAAATACTGAATTTAGGGGTGTGTTTAGGTCTGGGAGGGCAGTAGCCAATGGCTACTGTCTTTGAGGGTGGCTTCAACCTCTTTGTGCCTCCTCCCTGTGGGGAGGGGGGCACATCCCTAATCCTATTGGGGGAATCCTCCAAACTCAAGATGGAGGATTTCTAAAGGCAGGGGTCACCTCAGCTCAGGACACCTTAGGGGATGTCCTGACTGGTGGGTGACTCCTCCTTGTTTATCTCATTATCTCCCCTGGACTTGCCGCTAAAAGTGGGGGCTGTGTCCAGGGGCGGGCATCTCCACTAGCTGGAGTGCCCTGGGGCATTGTATCACGAAGCTTGAGACCTTTGAGGCTCACTGCTAGGTGTTACAGTTCCTGCAGGGGGGAGGTGTTAAGCATCTCCACCCAGTGCAGGCTTTGTTTCTGGCCTCAGAAAGCACAAAGACTCTCACCCCAGGGGGTCAGAAACTTGTCTCTCAGCAGTAGGCTGGCACAGACCAGTCAGTCCTGCACTGAAGGATTGGGTAAAATACAGGGGGCATCTCTAAGATGCCCTCTGTGTGCATCTTTTAATAAATCCAACACTGGCATCAGTGTGGGTATATTATTCTGAGAAGTTTGATACGAAACTTCCCAGTATTCAGTGTAGCCATTATGGAGCTGTGGAGTTTGTTTTTGACAATCTCCCAGACCATATACTTAATATGGCCACACTGTACTTACGATGTCTAAGAATAGACTTAGACGCTGTAGGGGCATATTGCTCATGCAGCTATGCCCTCACCTGTGGTTTAGTACACCCTGCCTTAGGGCTGTAAGGCCTGCTAGAGGGGTGACTTACCTATGCCCCTGGCAGTATTTTGCGTGCATGGCATCCTGAGGGGGATGCCATGTCGACTTTGCCTTTTTCTCCCCACCAACACACACAATCTGCAATGGCAGTGTGCATGTGTTAGGTGAGGGGTCCCTTAGGGTGGCAAACATATGCTGCAGCCCTTAGAGACCTTCCCTGGTCACAGGGCCCTTGGTACCACTAGTACCTTTTTTCAAGGGACTTATCTGTGTGCCAGGGCTGTGCCAATTGTGGAAACAATGGTACATTTTAGGTGAGAGAACACTGGTTCTGGGGCCTGGTTAGCATGGTCCCAGCACACTTCTCAGTCAAGTCAGCATCAGTATCAGGCAAAATGTGGAGGGTAACTGCAACAGGGAGCCATTTTCCTGCAACAAGATTTATACCTATTTACCAGCAGGCCGGAGATGTCCGCATAGGAGTCCAATGACTCCAGAATATAGACGTTGTGTGATCACGCAGATAGATCAGAGCGTTATCTGCATACAAGGAGATTATGTGATGTGTGTGTAACGCTGGAATACCCCAGCATTGTGCGTGTTGTCTGAGATGGGCGGATAAGGGCTCCATAGCTATGGCAAACAGCAAAGGAGATAGCGGGCATCCCTGTCTGGTGCCCCTGGAGATGGGGAATAGGTTTGTGATAATTAGTCCTGTCTTGACGCAGGCTGACGGGCTAGAGTAAAGTGTCTTGATCAATGTTATGAATCCTTCACCAAGCCCCATCGAAGCAAGTGATTGAAAAAGAAAGTCCCAACTCAGCGTATCAAATGCTTTTTCTATATCCAATGACACGGCAACTTCATTGCGGTTGGGAGTAGAATCGATATTATGTAATATGCGGATCAATCTCCTGATGTTCATGAAAGTATTCCTGCCAGGTATAAAGCCTGATTGATCCTCGTGAATCAAATGAGGAATATACGGGAGAAGCCTATTGGCCAATATTTTCCCGAGCACTTTACAACCTGTATTTAACAATGAAAGAGGGCGGTACGAACGAACATCTAGGGGGTCGCGGCCAGGTTTGAGTACAGCTGTGAGGGCCTCCCGCATCGAGGCAGGCAGCAGCCCACGGGACTGCGCCTTATTAAACACCTGGAGCATGGGTTGCAGGAGCTAGGGTGCTAGCAATGCAAAATACTCAACTGGGAGACCGTCTGAGCCAGGTGCCTTGCCACGGGACATTTGGGATAACGCAAGGCGTATGTCTTCCACATCAATAGGGCCATCCAAGGCGACCGCCTGCTCTGGGAGCAGGCGGCTTAGCTGTAGAGAGCTCTGGAAGCCAGTCACACGTTCCCTCGGAGGGGGGGAGGTGTGTATAATTTGCAATAGTAGGCGTAAAAAGCTTTGTTAATCACCTTTTGAGTATTTACTATTTCACCGGTGTCCAATCGGATCGCTCCAATGGGCGAAGATTGGGGGTTATCGTGTGCTAACGAAGCCAACAAGCGGCCTGCCCTGTCACCCTCTGCGTATTGTTGCGTAGTGTAATGCCGGTAGTCATGTTTGCTCAGTCTATCGTCAGCTTCTCTGCGGTCTGCCTGCGGAGGGCGGGGGGGGGGGAAGAGCGATAAAGATGGACATCCAGAACACAATTGAAATCTCCACCCCAGATACTCTCCACAGAAGGGTCTCTGAATAATCCACCGGACATTGCATGTAAAAAGCTTTTTTGAGAGGAGTTGGGTGCGTAGAGCGCCGTAAGGGCCAAAGGCGCACCATCCAAGGAGCCCTCTATCAGCACATAGCGACCATCAGGATCTTATTGTGTGTGGGGAATCGTATACGGTACACCCAGTGCAAACCAAATTGCTACGCCTCGAGCAAAGGATGAGGAGTACCGACCAACTGTCCCCCCCCCAGCTAGCGTGCATTTTCTCTATCGTAGTTGAGGATAAGTGCGTTTCCTGCAGCATTGCAATATGGACTAGGTGTCGCCTCAAGAAACTGTATATGTGCTGTCGCCTGCGCGGAGTGGACATGCCCCTAACGTTCGATGTGACCACGTTATAGCGAGGGATGTGTGCCTGGTGTTGTACAACCATTACTATACTATAATGTGTGACAGTGAGGGAGCTCCCCAGCACCAACCCCCCCATTGTTCATAGAATCGCAATAGACTCTCTCCCCTGAACAAGAGTCTTGGCACGAGAACACCAGTAGAACCTCGCCCCTCTCCCCTGACTACAAGCTGTGGCAATAACTAAACAAATCAATGGGGACACAAGAGAAAAGGTCCCCGATAGAATGGGAATGGAAACAACAACACATGTCATGTATAAACCACACGCAAACATAGAACAAGGCCTGCGAGCAGGCATGATAGAAATCTGGTCCATATGGAGCGGCACGCAGTGATAGAATTCAGACTGCGGGAGTCTCGCCCCCAGCCACCCAAGCAGCAGCACAGGCCACAACCACTTCAGAGCCCATACTGGGCATTCCGGCTGCGCAACCCAGACCCGGGACCGCAAACTCACTGGTATGACATTTCACACATTAAGCAGGTGAGACCCAAAGGTAAAAGAGTATATTGGGGCTTTTCCCATGGAGAGAGTGGTGGTAAGAAACATGTAGGTCATATGTCATCTGCAGAGCGCGGGGTGAGAAACGGGCCCCGATGGGAGTCTCCAGCATTAAAAGAGTCAGCCTGGTCGGCCTCGGCATCAGCCAGTTGATTCAAGGCCAAGTAAGGGTTGGATACAAATTTCGTGGCCTCGCGCAGTAGGCGTGTGTGCTCCTCCGCCGACTGCGCCTTGGTAGGTTTGTTCTCAGAGCGAGCCCGACGTCCGCGCCTCCCCTTGGGGGGCGTCTAGGACTCTTCCGTGTCCCTCTGTTGTACAGGTTGGGTGAACCCCTTATCGTGAAGCCAGGTCCAAGCGTCATCCAAAGAGGAAAAATCGTGCACCGCTGAGCTATCCTGTATCCGTAGTTTTGCAGGGAAGAGAAGGGCATATTTAATGTTATGCTCACGGAGGCGTTGTTTTGCTGTGTAGAAGAAACTGCGTCTTTTTTTAACTTCAGCAGTGAAGTCCGGGTAGGCAGATATTGATGCATTCTCGAACATTTGCGGGCCCTACCTACAGAACAGTTGAAGTACCAAGTCTCTGTTGAGGAAGCGGGCAATCAGTGGCCAGGGATGAGCACCCGGTTGTGGAGGCCTGCCCGGTACTTTTTAAGCACGTTCAGTCGAGAAGAATTTCGGCACGTTGTTCCGTAGAATGGTGTCCGTCAGCCAACCCGCCAAGAATAATTCAGCGCTGGGGCCCTCAGCCCTCTCAGGGAAACCCACTAGGTGTATGTTATTTCACCTTGATCTCCCCTCCGCATCTTCTGCTCTATGTCTAAGTTTGTCCACCTCCATGGTTAAGTGGGTCATCTTCTCCTGGAGGGCCCTCACATCGGGGGACAGCTTCAATATGTCGCCCTCCTTTTCCGCCACTCTCTCCACTAATGCCCGATGATCGGTCCGTAGGAGGTTGACGTCCAGCGTAATGACATCAATCTTCATCTCAAGAGTGATTTTCGTGTCCAGTATGGCCTGTAACACCTTCTCGAACTGTGAAGTGTGATTATGTAGGGAGGCCTCCATCTGGCGCAATGCCTGGGAGGTTGAATCTGGCCCACAGACGGCATCCCCGCCATCTCCATGGTCGTCACAGGTGTCCTGGAGGATCTCAGCTTACCCATCCGGTCGCCCAGGTCACGGGTAGGCCCCAGGCAAAAGCACCCAACCAGGCTCACACCTGCCAAGCTCGCCCCGTGGTATGCATCCAGAAAAAAGGAGGTGGGTGCTATATCGGGCAGCTAAAATGACTCTGGCGAGTGAGCCCCCAGGCCGGTGCCAGGGCATTGGTATGAGTGATATAATGCTTCTGCGGAGTAGCGGGATGAGAGGTTGGGTGCAGAGCAGACAAAGCCCACCACGGTGCGGTGCAGAGGCGAAGCAAGGCAACACTGGAGGGAGAGAGTGGCCCACAGATTAAGTGCTGATACAGTAGTTCCAAGTAGCTTGTCGACGGTTTATCACAAACTGAAGGGCACAGGACCGGTGTTTCCACAGACCAGGCAGACTCCAGTGGTACCAAGAAGTGCCCAGGTGTGGGGTAATGCAATATGACTGCCGAGCCGGGGCACCAAGGCGATGGCTTTAGAACAGAGGTCACCAGGCCTGATGCACAACTGTCATTGTGGAGGGCTGGAGCAGCAGGAGAGAAGGTAGTGACCACACTCACGCAGGCAGGGGTACATGTGTGGCTGTGATGTTAGTAGGGGTCCCACGGGGCGCACGTGCTAAGAGTTGTGGCCCGAAGAACACCACTGAATCACATCTCAGATTACATCATTGATGTTTTTCTGTGATGGCTAGGCAATCAAATGGTGGGGGATGCCTGAGCCAGGACCTTGATTCACAAACTTGTAAAGGGTAAAGGGAGAAAAAGCTCTCCACTCCAAAGGTGTGCCTTTTTTTCACAAATGAAGACACAAATCATCCATGAATTCCTGAGCAGGTAGAGGATCTGTGAATTCAGGGTCCAGCTGTATTTAAAAATAGATCTATTTATGTCACGACCTGACCACTTTTTAAGCACTAATTTCTCAAAAGCTACTGAACAGATTTTCATCAAACCAAGCAAAAGAACCTCCTTGAGTAAAGTTATACATTTAGACTAATTATCCATTCAACCTTTTTTTCTATATGGAGGCACACAGTCATGTGACTTGCAATGAGAAATGTAAGTTCCGAGGCCCCCTTTTTTGGCCATGCTGGACTGACAAAGTGGATGAACTTTCTTCTCGACAGTTCTATGCATATTTGTTGAAAGTTACCACAATTATTAACAAAACAAAAATGATGTGTTTTCAATCAATGGAATTTCACTTGTAGTCATAACTACACACGCAATGTTCACTGCCTGTGCGATCTCTTTCTCTTTGTTTCTCTGTCTCTGTCTCTCTCTCTCTCTATCTATATATATATATATACATATATATGTGTGTGTGTACATACATATATGTGTGTATATGTATATATCTATAGAGAGAGAGAGTTATTTGTGACAGAGTGGCAGTAGTCACTTTGTAGTTACACTTAGGTTGACCAGAGCTAGGGATTTTTCAGATTTTTGTCCCTTTATAACTTTGCACTTGTTTGACGAATGCGCATGAAACTTTGTAGACCTGCTGCCCCGGTTTCATTGTGGGAAGCCTGAAAGTTTTGCAGTGTTTGGTAAAGGAGGTGCAAAGACAAAAAGAGGGATGGTTACCAAAACGTGCGCCAGATACAATGCATTTTCCATAGACTTTTGTATTTCACATAGTGCAAAAACCGTCACTTGGCTTTTTGTGAAATTTGGCATCATTGCATATTAGGGGACACAGATGATTCTGTGGAGTACCATAGGTAAGTAAGTAAGTGAATGTTAAGTTTTAATGTTTTTTTCAACCTAGTGATATCTTGTAGCACAATCAGGGCCGGTTTTAGCACTGGTGGTGTCCTGTGCAACAAATCATTTTTGGTGCCCCCCCATGACCTCCTCCTCTGATTCCATCACTACCACCACAAAAGTGTCCCTCATCTCTCCATAGCCTCTGTCTCACATACATTTAATTTTTTTAATCACTGGTAAAAGCTGTCTTTACTAATAAGACTGATGTATATCTACCCGAACGAACCCTTTTTATAAACATTAGGAATAGATAATGAAAGACTGGGAAAAAACATAACGTCCAAACCCATTTTATGCAGTTTGTATGCAGCTCTTTGATGACAGTTTTGAACAGTCACTGTTCTATATTACTATATTAGGGTAGTATACTATGAACTGCAGTAAGAAAAGAATCGCTGTGACAAAAGCAGTAATCCTCTAAGCTATCCACATAAAATACAGATCAGTAATCTGTAGGGTATGCATTCTTTGCCGCAGGAATATTAACCCTCTCTGCTACTTTATGGCAAATCAAAACTGCCACTAGATAGGCTTTCTCTCTCTCTAGCAGGAACATTAATCACAAGAGTTATTTTGACATTTTTATTGCTGTCTGAAAGCTGGACGCGCAAGGAACTCTGCAGCAGTTTTTTTTTAAATCCTAAGTTATTTCTAAACATGGCTCCCCCCTGAGGTCAGTGCCGGCTCTCCAGGTCAGTGCCCGGTGCAGCCACATGCACTGTCCTAAAGCTGGCCATAAGCACAATACTACTAAAAGTAGCAAGGAAGTCCAAAAAATATACTAGACTGCATATGTAAAGTTTCACATGTACTACATGAACAACTAAAGTCCCATTCATGGTCACATGGTAATGGAAG
Source organism: Pleurodeles waltl (assembly GCF_031143425.1). Taxonomy (NCBI): domain Eukaryota; kingdom Metazoa; phylum Chordata; class Amphibia; order Caudata; family Salamandridae; genus Pleurodeles; species Pleurodeles waltl. Next base: position 192,445,255 of record NC_090439.1, read on the forward strand.
CATGCAATTAAATACATAACAAATAGAATGCATCCTAATCCACATAGGTGCTCTTTGCATTCTCTCTGGCCCACAAAGTAAAAGTGGCCCAACAAGCCAAATAAAAAACATATTTCTTGTGCACCCCTGTCAACAAAATTAAAAATCACCCTAGCAGTGAGCAACACAGACTACTATTTGGAGGACATGATATTTGGCCACTAGGAAAAAAAATAGTAATTTTGTATGACAATAGCAAGGATTGCCTTTCATTAACTTTGGCCTTCATATGTAGCACAGTCCTACTAAAAGTAGCAAGGAAGCTCAAAGAATACATTAGACTGCATATGTAAAGTTTCAGATTTACTACATGAAAATCTGAAAGATCCATTGATAGTCACATGCTAATGGAAACCTAGAAACAACTACATAACAAACAGAATACATCTTAATCTACATATAGTTTCTTTGCTTGCTTTCTGGCTCACAAAATAAAACTGTGCCCAACAAGCCACACAAAAAATCATCTTGCTTATATACTCCTGTGCTACAAAATAGAAATTCAAGGCAGTGCAGTTTGCAGTTTTGCGTTGCTCTGCACACCATAATCTACATTGCTGCTAAATTTCACAAACATCCGTATGCCACGCCACTGTAGTCACTCCACTGAACACTATTCCACTCTACCACATTCCACTGTACGCCTCTCCATTGTATGAGACTCCACTCTACCCCTCTTCACTCTACGCTATTACACTGTAAGCAATGCCACTGTACACCACTCCAGTCTATATCACTCTACTCTATGTCACTTCACTGGATGCTACTCCAATATACACTATTCCACTATATACCATTCTGCTGTATACTACTCCACTCTACTCTGTTCCACGGTATGCTCCTTCACTGCATTCTACTCCTCTATACACCACTCCAGTGTATGGCACTCCATTCTACTTCACTTCATTCTATGCTGTTCTGTTGGACCCCCACTCCAAGGTATGGAACTCCACAGTATGCTATTACAGTGTACCCCACGCCACTGTATGCCACTCCAGCCTACACCACTTCATTAAACACCACTGTACTGTACGCGACTCCACTATCCACTATTACACTCTAGGCTACTCCGCTGTACAACTATGCCGCTCTACGCCACTCCACTCTAGGCTATTAGACTGTACTCAACCCCACTCTACACCTCTCCAGCGTATGCCACTTCACTGTATGCCACTCCGCTATACTCTACTCCGATATTTGCCACTCCACTCTGCTCCATTCCATAGTATGCCACTCCACTCTATGCTAGTCCACTCTACACTACTCCATTTTACGCGGTTCCATTGAACGCCACTGCACCGTACTCCATTCCACTGTATGCTATCACACTACCTCATTCCTTTCTGCACCACTCCAGTCTACAAACCTTCACTGTATGTGACTGCACTCTACACTACTCCACTGTACACTATTCCGGACTTTGGCACTCTACGGTACACCACTCCACTCTATGCTATTCCGCTGCATAACACTCAACTATACACTACTCCAATGTACACCACTCCAATCTATGCCACTCAATTCTACACTAGTCCATTGGACACCACTCCATTCTGCTTCACTCCACTATATGCTATGTCACTTTATTCTACTCCAGTTTACACCACCCAACTGTACTCTACTCCACTCTATGCTATTCTGCTCTATGATATTCCACTCTACGCTATGCTACTCTAACCCCCTCCTCTGTACGCCACTCTGCACAATTACACTGTACGCAACTCCATTCAGTGCTATTACACTGTACCCAACTTCAGTCTTTGTCTCTCTACTGTATTGTATTCCACTCTACAGCACTTGACTATGCCACTCCACTGTATGCTATTACACTCTTCCTATCCCACGATACACCACTCCAATATAAATCACTTCACTGTACACTGCTCCACTGTAAGCTATTTCACTATAAGCTGTTACACTTTATACAACTCCACTGCACTTTACTACACTATATGCTAATACAGTCTATGCCAGTTCACTGTGCGCCACTCCAGTCTATGGTACCCCTTCTATGTTATTTCACTTTATGCAACTCCACTGTACGCTACTCTACTCTCTGCCACTCCAATGTACTCTCCTACACTCTTTATAACTCCACTATACAGAACTCTACTACACTCTATGCCACTCTACTAGACTGTACTCCACTGTATCCCCGCACACTCCACTGCCCAAATTTGCATTCATCTTTGCCCGCACACTCAATTGCACAACACTCTCCTCCCCAACACTGTACAACACAACACTCCACTCTACTTTGAGACACCACTACAGTTTATAACAGTTTTCTTAACTCTGCGCTATGCCACTTCAGTGTATGCACCCCACTCTTTGCTAATCCACTGTACCCTACTCCACTCTATGCCACTCCACTGTACACTACTCCACTCTACGCTTTTCCACTCTGTGCCACTTCACTCTTCTACACTCCACTTTATGCTATTCCACTGCATGCTACTCCACTTTACGGTAATCTTCTCTACGCCACTACAGTGTACACCACCCCCCTCTACAACGTTCCATTGTATGACACTCTCCTCCACTCTATAAACGTCTACCACACTCCATGGCATTTTAAGACATTCTTCTCCAACCTATCCGCGTACACTCCACTGTCCAACTCTATACTCTACTGTATGCCTATACACTCCAATGAACAACACTCTTTGACTATAAAATACTTTTCTATACGACAAAGCAACTCTCTACTGTACGAGACCCCACTCCAATTTAAAACAGTTTTCTACATACACTACGCCAGTGCACTCACCTCCATGACACTCTACTCTATGACACAACAATACACTCTATTGTACTTTACTCCACACTATGTTACACCACTCCATTTGACTCTATTTAACTGTGTGGCACTTTACCTTACTGTACGCTACTATACCGCAATCCACTCTAGGAAGCTCCACTGTTTCACACACTACTGTACTCTATTCAACTCCATTGTACGGTGCTCTACCAAACCGTATGCCGCTCTCCGACACTTTACTCTTGCCTGTACCCCAATCACACCATCATACAACACTGTACTATATTCTGTGCCACTTTAGACTCTACTCCACAATACCCTAGTCTAGTATACAAAACTGTACACAACCCTTTGTATGCCACTGTGCCCCAATTTTCTCCAGTACTCCACTGTACGCCACTCCACTCTGCGCCACTCAGTGCTATTATACTTTATAACACTGTATGCCAATCCACTATACCACACTCTGCGACACTCTTCTGTACTGTACACAACTCCACTCTACAAAAATCAGCTAGACCATTGGCAACTCTACTTTACATCGCTTTCATGACATTCTACGTCACTGTACTATACTCCACTGTACATAGCTCCACTGTCTGAAACTCCCCTCCACAGTCTGCAACTCCATTATACCACACTGTACTGCCCTCTATGGCACTCTATGACACTCTATGACAGTCTACTCCACTCTGTGCCCATCCACTCTACGTCGCTTTACCACACTGTATGACACTGTACAACATGCCGCACAACTTCTCTCTCCTGTAGCCTACTCTGCTATATAATTTGGCACTCCACTCTACGACACTCTCCTCCACTGTACCTACAACACTACACTTGATGATACTCCACTCTGTGACACTGTACTTCACCCTACTCCACGCTAAAACACTATAATCTAGTATATGACAGTCTACTACACCCTATTATACTGTACAGCATGCCATTCCACTGTCAACTCACTGCTCCAGTCTACAATACTTGACTCCACTATATGAGGTCACCACACTATATAACACTTTACTATGGTTTATGATACCCTACTACATTCTACACTACTCCACTCGATTCCAATCTACAATACTCCAGTCTATGACAGTAGAATTTACACTCCTCCACTTTACTGTACAACATTCCACATAATAACTATCCACTTGTGCTATTGGACTCTAGGATTTGAAGAATATTTTTATAAACCATTTTAAGGAAACATTGAACTTCGATGAAAAATCAAAGTTAAAAGCTTAATTGTAGTTTCCCTATACAAACCATGTTTAAACTACACAGACTTTAAAAATTCCATAGTTATAGTTATGACTTTCATTTACAATATATCCACCACCTTCAAATTATTATAAGTAGTGCACCTTGTTACACACTCTTTTCACCTTGCTAACCAGACAGCGCTAACTATAACTCACCATTTAGGCTCCCACCCCTTGGGAGCAGACTAAGGACCTGATTTAGATCTTGGTGCAGGGAAATACTCTGTCACAAACTTGATGAATATCCCGCCCAGATCTAAATTAGGCCCCTAGTGGTCACTCCCACCTGGTAGGAGTTTTGAAATTGCTCCCGCTAAATGAGAGCAAACACAAGTTTCCATGCCCTCAGTAGTATGGGCAGGAAGACTGCTATATCTTGGGAGTAGGCACCCAAGGACATAGCCTGATCTGGCCCTGGGAAATGATGTCCCCATGGCTGGATGGTAGACAGCCATCTGTTGAGCACGGCCAAAGGCTGTGCTCAGCATTGGGATGATGCATAATCGGGGGATGGCCACAGGGCCGTGTGCAGCATGGGGTTGGCTGCATGTTAGAGGTAGGCTGCAGTCCAGGCCTTGCAGCCAACCCCCGCCACTCACAGCCTTCATGCACAGCAGGGGTTGTATTAAAGTATGGTTATGTATGGTAATTAAATATACTTTATGTTAAAAAAAAAACATAGAAATACACTGAAAAAAACCTAACATTTCAGAGATGTTATAGTTAGGACATAGCATTAAAAAACGTGGAAATTCACTAAAAAAACAAAGGTTACAAGGACATTATAGTTAGGAAATAGAATTAAAAAAACCTTAGAGATTCACAAAAAAAAACAAAGGTTACTGGGACGGTATAGTTAGGTTCAGACTTTACACACATAATACCATAAAAGGTTACTATAGCTTGCTCTCTTGCCATGCACTGCTAATTACCCCACATATGACATTAGCCATGACATCTTCTATTACCTCATTGATGATATCACTGCAACAGTTGCAATAAAATTATTGATGACAAAACTGTGCCCAGCGGCGAGTTATAGTTACCTTAGGACACGAGTGATAGTTTCTTGAGATAACTATAACTGCTGAATTTCTATGGTTTTATGTGTGTAAAACCTGAACATATCTAAACCGACCCTGTAACTTTTGTTTTTTTTAGTGCATTTCAAGGTTTGTTTTAAATTCCATTTCTTAACTTTCACGTAAGCTTATATATTACCTACTGACGGGCATCGGTTATAGTTAGGGCCTCCGTGATTTAAAAAAAAACACAGTCTCCCGTGTTACTCAATGCTTTGACCACCGGGTGTGCCAGGTCCCGGGGTCACTAAATGCTCATAAAAGAAGAGGGGTGACTGGGGCCCTCCTCCTATGGGCTTTGTTGTAGCCACCTCCCGGGGGCTATAACTTGCGCCTTCACCATGTACAGCTAATTACTCCACATATTATATAATTGATAAGATCTTGTGTGGCATCTTTGATATTATCACTGCAACATTTGCAATAAAATCATTGATAAGAAAACTGTGCATGGCAAGGGTGCGAGTTATAGTTACCTTAGGGCCCACATTATTATTACTTGAAAAAACTCTAACTATAACTGCTGAATTTCTATGATTTTGGACAACTAAATTTAGAACCTAACTATAACCATTGGGTTTTCAGTATATATATATATATATATATATATATATATATATATATATATATATATATATATATATATATATATATATATGGTGGTTGTCAGTAGGTAGTTATAGTTAGGACCATATTTCCGTAGAAAAAGTGTTTTTTGACATGCCTATATCTTTGGCACCGTTTGATGAATCTTCATAAAATTTTCAAAAAAAAGTGGGCCATGATTTTCGTTGCACAAGGAAAGTTTCGGGTGATCCATCAAGTGGGGGCCGAGAAAAAGGGAGGGTAAAAAAATGTGCATTTCCCATGTTAATTCCCATAGGAGTTTTGAACACTACAGACCGAACCACTAGATGGAGTTATACCAAATTTGGCAGAAAGTTAGCTTTCAGTATGCAGCTTATGCTTTTTGTTAATTTGTGTAAATACGTTCAGAAGGTTAAGAGAAATGAAAGGAAATCCAAATTTATATATCTTGGGCTCTGGATCCTCCCCGACAACTTCGCAAATAATAAGAGCTCATGCAGAGATCTGTAGAGCTCTGATTGGCTGCTAACACTTCAACCAGGAAGTGTTGGCAGTAATCTTGAGACTCTGTTAAAAAAAATAGAAAGGGGGCCAGGGTAGGGACACCCTGACCCCTTAACTCTGGTGCTGGGGTCCCTCTCCCACCAAGGCAAAAAAGTGCTTAAAAAAAAATTGCCCCAAATTCGCAACCATGTCGCAAATTCACTGGAAAAGTTTTTTTTATTAAAGCGTGGTCTTCCATGCCTGTTTTAATGAAGCCCCTGGGTGGACCAGGTCCTGGGGATACTAAGGCGAGGGTTGCAAGGGGCCACCCCACCTGGTCTTATTCATGCCATGGTGACCACCACCTCCCTGGGGCAAAATGACTTAATTATGCCCTGGGGACTGCCTCTTCCCCAGCACTGTTTTGATTATATGTAGGGGGCCTACAGGTCCCCCACAGCACCAGGAACCACCACCTCCCTGGTTCAAAATGTTTAAAATATAGAAGGGGTCCAAGAGACTCCCTTGGGCCCCCCCCACAGCCCCAAGGACCTCCACCTCCCCGGGGAAACTTCTAATGCCAGGGGCTGCACCTCTCCAGGGCTGAAATAAAAAAAAGATAGGGGGTCTGTTGCAGACCCCCGGCCACGGGGACCACCACCTTCCCTGGACTAAACTCAAAGGTTGGAGGGGGCCATGTGCCCCCCTTATGGAGCCATGGTTAGTTCTGAGGACCACCACTCCCAGGACCGGCTCCTGCTATGTCAAGGGGCTGAGTGCTCCCCTCCTCCATTTATTGGAGGCTGTGCAGGCACAGTTTTGTTGTCAAAAAGTTTGCTGCAAATATTACATTGATATTTCAATGATGTTATCAAAAAGGCCATGAGTGCCTTAATTTGTGGGGTAACTAGCAGTGCATGGTGCAGCGCAAGTTATAATTACCTTAGGGCACGATTTATAGTTACTTGAGATAACTTTAACTATAACAAGTGAATTTTCATGGCTCGTGCCCTAAGGTAACTATAACTCGCGCCCTCGTCATCCACAGTTTTCTCGTCAAAAATGTTACTGCAAATATTACATTGATATTATCAATGATGTTATCAAAGATATCATGAGTGCTGTAATTTGTGGGGTAATTAGCAGTGTATGGTGAGGGCATGAGTTATAGTTAGTTTAGGGCACAAGTTACAGTTACTTGAGGTAACTCTAACTGTAACAGGTGAATTTCTATGGTTTTGTATGTTTAAAATGTGAGCCTGACTGTAGCACCCCTGTGGCCTTTGGTTTTTTAAAGTGACTTTTTATGTTTTTTAAAATTCTTTTTCCTAACTATAACATCCCTGTAACCTTTGTTTCTTCAGTGAATTTCTATGTTTTGTAACTTAAAGTAAAATTCACTACAATACGTTAATCCAACCGTCTTGCACCATGCACAGGCTTTGGCCATGTATGGAAGGGTTGGTGGCAGGGTCTGGCCTGCTGCCAGACCCTGCAGCCAATCCCTATAATCACCCAAACCCCAAGCTGTGCAGACCTTTAGCTGTGCACAGTGAAGGATGGCTGCAGGGTCTGCGGCCAACACGCTTAACCACCCAACCCACTTTGCGCACAGCCTTTGGCCATGCACAGCGGTAATTGGTCACAGGTCCGCATGCCCCCCCATCCCCTGGTCTGTTAAAGCCTTATGGAATGCAGCCTAAATATTTATTTTTTTGGGGGGGAGGACGACCACATGGCCCTCCTCCTCAGGCTGATTTTAACTCTGAGGACCTCATCCCCCAGGCCCTGGCCTAAATTTTTATTTTTTTTCAATCAATCAAACATTTGTAAAGCCTGCTTCTCACCCAATAGGGTCTCAAGGCACTGGGGGGAGGGAAGGACTGCTGCTGCTCGAAAGTGGGCGGGGAGGGTGTTTCAGGTCTTGGTGGCGAGGTAGGAGAAGGATCTGCCGCTTGTTGTAGTTCGATGGATGCGAGGGATGGCGGCGAGGGTAAGGTTGGCAGAGCGGAGTTGGCGGGTGGGAGTGTGGAAGGAGAGGCGTTCGTTGAGGTAGGCCGGGCTTGTGTTGTGAAGGGCTTTGTGAGCGTGGATGAGGAGTTTGGAGGTGATCCTCTTGGTGACAGGGACCCAGTGCAGGTCTCTGAGGTGGGCTGAGATGTGGTCACGGCGAGGGTTGTTGAGGATGAGGCGTGTAGAGGCGTTCTGTAGCTGTTGTATTTTCTACTGGAGCTTGGTTGTGGTCCCTGCATAGAGCGCGTTGCCGTAGTCGAGTCTGCTGCTGACGTGTTTCTTATTTTGGTGGGAATCAATCTGAAGATCTTGCGGAGGGTGTTAAAGCAGGTAGATGAGACAGCGTTGGCTTGCTGGGTCATGGTGAGCGATGAGTCTAGGATGAAGCCTAGATTGCGTGCATGGGTGGTGGGTATTGGTGTGGTTCCTAGGGTGGCTGGCCACCAGGAGTCATCCCATGCGGAGCGGTTGGAGCGGAGGATGAGTACCTCTGTCTTGTCTGAGTTAAGTTTGAGGCGGCTCTTCTCCATCCAGGTGGCAATGGTGTGCAGTCCGTCGTGGAGGTTGGTTTTGGCGGAGGCGGGGTCCTTGGTGAGTGAGAGGATCAGCTGGGTATCGTCGGCGTAGGAGTCGATGTTGAGGTTGTGGGATCGGATGATGTTGGTGAGCGGTGCCATGTAGATGTTAAAAAGAGTTGGGCTGAGAGAAGATCCTTGGGGAACGCCGCAGATGGTTTTGGTGGCCCCCGACAGGAAGGGAGGAAGGCGGACTCTCTGCGTTCGGCTGGAAAGGAAGGACGTGATCCAGGCAAGAGCTTTGTGGTGGGTCCCTGAGTCGCAGAGGCGAGTGCAGGGGTTGTGGTGGCAGACGGTGTCAAAAGCAGCCAAGAGGTCCAGAAGGATGAGGGCCGCGGTTTCGCCCTTGTCGAACATGGTCCTGATGTCGTCGATCGCGATGAGGGCGGTCTCAGTGCTGTGGTTCCTCCGGAATCCTGATTGGGAGACATCAAGCGTGTTGTTGTCTTCCAGGAAGCAGGTCAGTTGGCCGTTGACGATCTTCTTGATGACCTTTACCAGGAAGGGGAGGAGGGAGATGGGTTGGTAATTCTTGAGGTCTCTGGGGTCCGCTTTGGGTTTCTTCAGCAGGGCGTTGACTTCGGTGTGTTTCCAGCTCTCTGCGAAGGTGTCGGTCTCGAAGGAGCTATTGATGATCATACGGAGTTGGGGGGTGATGATGGGGTTCGCTTTTTTGAAGACATGGTGGGGGCAAGGGTTGGAGGGAGAGCCGGAGTGGATGGCGCTCATGGTTTTGATGGTGTCCTCGTCGCAGATGTGGGTCCAGGAGAGCAAGAGGTTGGTGTCGCTGAGGACGTCAGGGTTGGTGGTGGTCTCGGTGGTGATGGGGGGTGAAGAGTTGAAGCTGTCGTGGATTTCCGTGATCTTGCAATGGAAAAGGGTGGCAAGGGAGTCATAGAGGTCTTGCGAAGGAGGGGGGTCGATGGTGCATGATCTGGAGTTGGTGAATTCTTTGACGATGCTGAAGAGCTCTTTGCTGTTGTGGGCGTTGTTGTTGATGCGGTCTTTGTAGAAGGATCTTTTGGTGGTCCGGATGAGCTGGTGGTGTTTGCGGGTGGCAGTCTTGAGGGTGGCGAGGTTGCTCTCTGTTGGTTCGTGGTGCCACTTCTTCTTGATTTTCCGGCATTCCCGCTTCGAGGACTGAAGGTCGGCGGTGAACCATATGGCCTTGGCGCTGGTGTGGTTGTTTGGGGATTTTCTGAGCGGAGCCAAGGTGTTGGCGCAGTTGTCTAGCCATTGTCTGAGGTTAAGGGTGGCTGTGTTGGGGTCGGGGGTGCTAGGCGGCGGGGTCCGGGCAAAGGTGGAAATCGGTTGGCCTTCTCAGAACTTGTTCCGGCTGCGGCGGGGATCTGTTGTGGGCGGTGTTGAGCGGTGGGTTTCTGGAAGGTGAAATGGATGCAGTGGTGGTCGGTCAAGTCACGCAGTGGTGGTCGGTCCAGTGAAGTTCGGTGGTATGGCTGAAGGAGACGTGGCTGCTGGTGGAGAAGACGGGGTCTAGCGTGTAGCCGGCGGAATGGGTGGGCATCGTGACCAGTTGTTTGAGGCCGAGGTTGTAGAGGTTGTCGGTCAGGGCGGTGGAGTTGCTGTCGTTGGCGATCTCAAGGTGAAAATTAAAGTCGCCGAGGAGAATGTAGTCTGAAGAGGCAAGGTCCTGGGTGGTGATCATGTGGGTGATGGAGTCGCTGAACTGAGGTCGGGGGCCTGGGGGCCTGTAGACGAGGGTTCCTCTAAGGATGGTGTTGGCATTGATGTGAATCTGGAAATTATTTTTTGGGGGGAGGAGGGCTGTGTGGCCCCCTCCCCAGGCTAATCTCAGCCCCAGGGACCCCATGCCCTCGGCCCAGCCCAATTATTGATTTTGTTGGAGGGAGTGGGCCACACCCACCCTCCCCAGGCCGATCTTAGCGCTGGGGACCTCATCCCCCGGCGGCCCAGCCCTGAGACCTCAGTGAAAATGTTGGGGACCACAGGGGGAGCCTGAAGGCCCCGGGGGTCCCAGCCAACTTCCCACCTCCTGTGGGAGCTGGCATTGCTGTTCTGAGAGATGCAGGCAGGGAAACAGAAGAAGCCTCTGCTTGCAGCTAGGGAGAGCTGTTTGAGGATTCTCATAACTGTGAGCTTGTCCTTAAAATCCCTTGGTTAGTATATGTTAGGAGAGTCATTTTAACACTGGGTAGGCCAGACCTGTTTTATTCTCCTCAACGAGTTAGTAAAGTGACCAAGTACATGTTAAAGAGTTATTCTCAAAGTATGCCTTGGAAGCGAGAGAGAAAGTGGTCTTGGGAAAGTCAGACTAAAGGGATTATGTGATTATTAAGACCTGCCCCGGACCCGAACCATACCTCTCATTGACTAGGAACCCATGGGAAAGATCTCTCTTAAAAGTGTTTCGAATGGGCTTGATTATGTCTCACCTTCGCTTTCCACTGGGCCAGTTTGACCTTAGCACAGTTTTGGTCTGCCCTTGTGACTCTCTACAGTCTTTGAAGCATTTTCTCCTTTCCTGCCGGTATTATGTCCCCTTTTGATGTTGGTATTTGCTACCATTGAGGTCCTCTTCTCTTACATATATGTCTGTTCTATGTATTTGCTTTGGAGGCAGGATATTGCTGCCTTTCTTGCTATGTATGCCTGGTATCATGAATGTTATTTGGCCCAGCAAATATGGTAAATTGGTACGTGCATTGAGGCCTAGACCATTAATGATAATTCTGACATTCTGGACCTCTCCTGGGACTTGGAGGGATGCACCTAGCATTCCCTTTAGCTCAGCATGGGTCTATTATCCATGCCCTTTGTTTGTAGACATAAGCTGTGGTGGCAGTGTACAATTTGTGGTTTATAGTGCTGAACAAAACTTTTTCTCTGGTACAGATGGAGTGTGGTGCCTACTGGTGCCACTAATGTAAAGTTCTTCTTATATATGGCAGTAAGGGCCTGATTACAACTTTGGCGGAGGGGGTTAATCTGTCCCAAATGTGACGGAGATCCCGTCCACCGTAATACGAGTTCCATAGGATATAATGGACTCGTAATACGGCGGGCGGGATATCCATCACATTTGGGATGGATTAACCCCCTCTGCCTAAGTTGTAATCGGGCCCTAAGACCCCAACGGTGGCAACCCATGTGCCTGTCGAGTAGATAGATGTGTGTTAAATTGAGGTGATAGCAGGACTTTGTGTTGTTGGTAGGTATGGTTGCTGAGACCAACATGATTCTAATTTGAATTGCCCTGATTTTACATGGCACAAGATGGGAGTATGGTGTACAGCTCTCCCAGACAGTGGGCATGTATTGCCTTATTAATGAAGCTGAAAGGAGGAGCCCTAGATATTGAAGTGTGGGAGAATGGAGACAGAGCTGCCTTTAGAATTTTTTTGAATTAGCAGTTGATTGCTGATTAGTACTTACTGAGCACTGCCATTTAGTTAATGGTAGCAGAAAGGGCATGAGTCAGCAGATTCGATTGTTAGAGGTAGGAAAGTTTTCAGGCGGGCTTACCCCTTTTGTCTCTCTTTGAATTATAATTCAGAAAGGCTGATGGCATCTGGTTGCAGAGGTTTTGTACTTCTGTTTTGGGTGCTCCTGCTTTAAGGCAACATTGTAACTACTTGCTGTGGAAGCCTTCACCTTTCAAAAAGACTGCCCTGCAGTCAGGAAATTGCATATGAAAAGTAGCTATCACAAACCGGATCCTGGAATCTGACAGTGAATCAGCATTCCATTTCTTAAAAATCAGTATAAACCTGAGGCCAAAACCATCTCACTTTGTTCCAGTTCCAGGTTCTTTTTCACCATGAAAGGGAGTGCTCTGCAGAGTACTTAAAGAGCTTCTGTAATCCAGTGCTGGTGTCTATCCAGCAGCAAGTCTCCAAGAGGTGAGGGGATATCACCTGAAGTCTGCAAAACTTTCTGGATAGCTGTAGGCCTAACTAGTCTGTAGAAGGTTGGTTGTCTGCCTGCCTAGAGGCAAAAGGAATGCATGTGGCCTTGCAAGAGGAGAGCCTCTTCAGGAGGAGATTCCCAGCTATTTTCCTGGAGCATGGGGCTACAGTAGAGCTGACTTGCAAACTGAAGTCTAATCGACCAAAGTTATCAGTTATGAGGGGCTTGCTTGGCTCAGTACATAGTTTGTGTGCCCAACTATTCGATGCAATATCAACACCAAGCACATCATGATATCCAACATTACAACAATGTGACCTTAGGGATCTGTTTTGCCACTGCCCTTGACGTGCTGCACGGCCGACAGCACTGACATTGTGGAGGACCCATACCAGTTTGAAAGCTCCAACTGATAAAGACAAGCATCAAGACCCATAAGGTGGGGATGTTTTCCTTATCCGATATGCAGAAAAGTGCACCCCAGGAAAGTGCTGTGTCACAACAAAATGAATAGGTAATACGAGGCCTGAATTCAGGAACTGGAAGACTTTGTTTTGGACTCAGAAAGATAATTATGCTTGTTAGAGAGATTAATGACTTGCATTGAAAACTCTTTTTGATCAAGATATGGTACACACTGACCTATAGGTTACCGAGTACTGCTCTCACAGCCCAAATGTGAGCTCTCACATATGCATGATTCCTTCTTGTGATCTCTTTCATTGCTACAAAAACTCTATAGTCTGTTGTGATATTGTGATAGAACTTTTCTAGAGCCCCGTAATGGTGTTCGTACAACCCTGTAATTGACTGCCCATCAATATGTGTAGTGTTTCATTTTGCTGTGAGATTGTAGTATTTCTCTTTTTAATCATACAACTCTTGGGCTCAGCAGGTAATTATTGTGTCTGCTATCATTGCCGAAATGTACAATGAGTGGGCCACCGGGCAGAATTGAAGAGTAGCCCTGGAGTCTCCCATATAACACAGGTATTCATTGGCGTTGGGCAAAATGAGCCTACTATGGAGGATTGAGACCCCCTGTGCCACAGAAACTGCAGGGGCCTGTGATATACTCCTGTCTGTTGTATGACTGCTGACGTTTTGACATCAAAGCAAATCACCCCAACTACCACAGTTGTGGCCCAGAAACCCTGCTTGCTCTCTGATCCCCTGAACAGGGTCTGACACACAGCTTATAGATAAACTGTACCTTCCCACCCCTACATTACTGGACTAAAATCTAGCGCCTCATTTACAAGAGGCCTGCGTCGCTGGAGCGTCACTTTTGTATGACGCTCCGGTAGCACAGACCTCTCAGTCATATCTATGAGGAGATGCAAAACCACCCTATATGGCTTTGCATGGCCTCATAGATATTGAGTAAGGCAAGGCAGGGCAAAGCACTATTTGCCTTAAACTACGTCAAGGAGACATTCCATGGGCATTGCAGTGGGTTTTCCCATGCAACACTCATGGTTTTAACACATTCCCAGATGTACAAGGTTCGGTAAACCTGGGAATGTGTCAACACTGTGCACCTCCGCAGGGGGGCATAGCGTGGAGAAATAACTTTATTTCTCCTTGTTTTCTTCTTCTTTCTATGTGTTCTGCATTCTGCACCACTCATAGAAAGAGGAAACACCTCCATTGATTGTTTTAGTGCAGGAGGGTGTGCCTTCCTGCACAAAACAATCATGCCAACAATCACCCCAACAACGCAGACATCCTTGCACCATGGTGCAAGGGTGTCTGCATTGGCGCTAGGCACCAATTGTTGCGCAGGCAGAAGGGACAGGAATGTGCTGTATTTCATAAATACAGACATGCCTGCTCTTTCCTTCAGATGCAAGGCAGCGCAGCTGAGTGACTAGCTGTGCGACAGCAACAACTCATAAAAGAGGCCAATAGTTTACTGAAGCAGCCCATTTAAGTATATCCTTGGACAATTACTTCCGTGGTCATACATAACAGAATAGCAAAAGATGACATGTTCTTCTACTTAGAAAAAAATCAACCTCCAGTCTTAGAAATAAATCAACTATTAGCTCTCCAAGGTGACATTGAAATTTCCACCTGAAACAAAATGTTATATAGGATATTGTGCTTCCCGCCTTTTTAATCATAAAAATTACAAACACCGACCACTGTATCAAAGATACATGACTCGGAAACAATGTAACTCGAAGGTCTCACATCAAAGGGCAATTCTTCTATGAACCAGGCTCTTGAAAAGCATCCTTATCAAGCACCATCATGGCACCTACTGTCCTGCAGGTCAGAAAGAAATAAAAGGAGTGCCTTTTCAGAGAACACTAGTCCACTAGAAATGGACACATACCATCTGAGTTTATTCTATCTCATTGTAAACCAACCATGCTGTATCGAAGAGCATGGACCCTACCCTATGTTTAGAGCTTCACAATTCTCTAGTTCTAGGTTCACATTTTACAAATAACATTATATACATAGCCTGTTGTATGGTTTATTGCACAAATATGATGTGCAACAATATGGATATCATGAATTCGCATTAGATTTAGGCGATAGTGTGGTTCATTGCATCTATGCATAACTCAAAAGTTACATCTGTGTTTCATCATATGCTGATATGATGGCTGACACAGCATGAAAAGCTAGTGTTCTAGGTAGTAATTTTAAAAGTTCTCTAACCAGAAATTGAAAAATAGATTGAAGCTGTAGGGAATCAAGTAGTATGTTTTTTGGGTTTATATTGCACGAAGGACTCAAGAGCACGAGCATCACATTACATAGGGTCATATTAAATTTTTAAAATATATTTGGTTGGCGAGCCGACGCCGGGGTTAGAACCTGGCTCCCGAGGTCTCAAGTCAGAAGCTCTGGCTGTTAGGCCACATTTCCTCCCAGCTTATTTGCTCAAAATATCAAAGGTGTCCAAATACACAGCAATTCACAAACACCCGAATGGATGTTTTGCAGAGTACCCAGCTCACTGATTAAATACACATGCACACAAATCTATATCAATATATATATATATGTAACAAAAAGGTACACAGTTTCAGAGTCTCGGGGCTCGACTCGTGGCGGTCCGTGTCGGGTTCCAGGAGCCCAAAAATAACACAAGTTTCATCCATACATGAAGGACATTACGGACACCACCAGCTCATAATTCGTCGTTTATTCACCCAACATGTACACACCACATATTACATTTTGGGTGAATAAACTACAAATTATGAGCCGGTGGTGTCTGTGACATCCTTTATGCATGGATGAGACTTGTCACATATATATATATATATATATATATATATATGATGATATATATATATGTCTTGAAGTTGAGGGGTGATCGGTCAAGCGGGGCAAAGAAAAAGGGAGGTCCCAAAATGCATTTTCCAATAGGGTCTTTATAAACACCTACAGCCCGAACTGCTGGACGGAATTACATCTAATTTGTCTGAAAGCTAGATCCCGGTGCACAGACCGTGCTTTTTTGTGATTTTGCGCAAATCTGTTCAGTAGTTTTAGAGATATTAAAAGAAAAACAAATATAGATATCTGTGGATGTGGAGGCTCTGTGGATCCTGGAGATTTCATGCGCACATCTGATTGGCTGCCAACATTTCAACCAGGAAGTGTTAGCAGCCATTTTGGGACTTCAGCCGAGTCCCCAATAAAAGTTAAGAAAAAAAAAGAAAAGGGGAAAGGGTTGGAATACCCTGACCCTCTAGTCTTGGTGCTTGGGTCCTTTCTGGGATCCCACTTGGGAAAAGAGCATTTTTATAAGATTTTGGGTAAAATTCACAGAGGATCCGCAAATCACTCACATTTAAAAAAAAACAACAACAAGGGTGGTGTTGGGTGCTTATAGGGGTTGGCCACAGGGCCTGGCTGCAGGCCAGACCCTGTAGCCAACCCACACCACGCATGTCACGCACTGTTAATTACCCTATATATTACATCAGTCCTGACATCTTCTGTGGGATCATTGAAATTATCACTGCAACATTTACAATAAAATTATTGGTGAGGAAACTGTGCATGGTGGGGTTGTGAGTTTTAATAACCTTAGGGAACCAGTTATAGTTACTTGAAAATAACTCTAATTAAAACTGCTGCATTTCTATGGTCTTGTACATTTGAAATGTGAACCTAACTATAACATTCCTGTAACCTTTGGCTTTTTAAGTGAACTTCTCTGTTTTTTTAAATTCTATTTCCTCACTATAACACCTCCGATTGATGAATCTTCACAAAATTTTCCAAAGAACGTGTCCCAGTGATTCTTGGTGCACATGGAATGTTTCGGGGTAATCCGTCAAGCGGGGGACAAGAAAAAGGGGGCTCAAAAAGTTGCGGTTCATATGTTAATTCTCCTAGGATCTGTCAACATTTCTACAGCCTGAACCGCTGGACGGAATTACACCAAACTTGGCAGAAAGTTAGCTGTCGATATGCAGATTGTGCTTTCTGTTAATCTATGTAATTCTGTTGAGTAGTTTTTGAGAAATGTAGGGAAATTCAAATTTGTTTATCTCTGGCCGCAAAGTATTCACTAACAAAGACAAGCTCATGCAGGGAAATGCACAGCTCTGATTGGCTGCCAACACTTCAAACTAGGAAGTGTTGGCGGCCTTCTTGGGGCTCGGCTTGAGCTGAGTCCCAGAGAACAAGTAAAACAAAAATTAAAGTGGGGAGGGTAGAGATACCCTGACTCCTTAGCACCTGCATTAATCGGAGGATTCCCGAATACGGCCAGGTCCCGGGGGCACCACCTCCCCGGAGCTTTAATTTTTTTATATGCAGGGAGGATTCCCCGGGCGCTGCCCTGGGGACCACCATCTCCCCACGGCTTTCCTTTCTATCTATGCGAGAGGTCCCACAGCTCACCTGCTGCCATGGGGAATGTAACCCCCCCAGGGCTTTCCTTTATGAATATGCGGGGTCCCATGCCCCCTCCCACCCCCACTGCCCTAGGGATGGCCACTGCTCCAGGGCTTTCTTTTAAAATAGTATCAGACACTGTGTTTACGGAGTGGTGGGACTCGGTCGTTTAACTCCCTTCCTTCCTTCCATTTGGGATTCGAGATTTGTGCCCGTACGCCAGTTTCAGTCGTGGGTGTCTTCACATATATTTTTATCGTCCTGATGATGATTAATCTGGAAATAGCGTTGAAACGTTGACAAAACATATAATTGTGGACTAGTTTTCAAACTGACCAATGTGGATGTGGATATCCAAAGAATATATATCCCAGTACAACACTATATTTTGTTCCAGTCACGTGTATGTACGTACATAGCATCAGTGCACTTTTCTCACTTTGTTACTTTGCACTGCACCATCACTTAATAGGAGCAACATATATTTCATGCTATTATAACTGAAATAGCTTTCTTGATGTTCAATAAAAACTGCATAATTTTACATTTTTTTCCCCTTCAATTACACTTCATACACAACAGAATAGCTGTGGAAGTCAAGAGCAACACTTTCCCCTTAGGGACCATTTGTGTCTGAAACTGTGTATACCCGGGTCACTGGGTTCCCCGTACTCTAGATATATTTCTTTTCAAATTTGCGGGGGACCCATGGCCCCTGCTGCCCTGGGGACCACCATTTCCCCATGGCTTTTTTATTAAGATATGTGGGGAGCCCGCAGCCCCCGCTGCCCTGGGGACCACCACCTCCCCAGGGCTTTCTTTTGAAATATGCAGGGAGGCACTGTGCCAACCACACTGCCCTGGGGACCACCACCCCCAGGGCTTTCTTTTTAAAATATGCGGGGGGACCTTCAGTCCCCCACTGCTCTGTAGACCACTACCCCCCCACCTCCCCCCCTCACCCCCCCGGGCAAATATTGAAAAAAAGAAATGAGGTCCCTTTGGGACTCCTATTAGCCCCGGGTATCTCCATCCCCTCTGACTTTTCTCTTTGGATGGGGCCGCTTGACCCCATTCTGGTAGCCAGTGATGGGCCTGGGGGCCACCACCTACCTGGGCTGGCTCCTGCTATGTCCCGAGGTGCCAAGCCCAGGGACATAGCTGTTTGCTGTGGCTTGGATGCAGCCAAGCCACAGCAAACACTTCAGGTTTCAGAGCAGGACCTGTAAAGCAGGCTCCGCTGCCAAAATCCAAAGATTTAATCTCTGTCCACTGCACGTGTGTAGGGGACAGAGATGAAATGCTTCAGCAAGCACGGAGCTGCTGTCAAAGCAGCTCCCTGCTTGATGAAGCTATGGTGCCAGGTGGCCCACCAAGAGTGTTTTATTCTTAAGAAAAAAAAAAATTAAAACTATACATAGTGACCACGGGGAACCCTAGAGGGCTCCCTTGCAGTCCCAGATACTTGCTCTTGTTTGGTTGGAGCTAGGTCTGCTCCCCAGCGGGCAGGAGCTTCATAAATGTTTTCTCCCCTGGGGGCAGACTTTTGATCTGTTTCCCTCCCCGCAGTGAAGCAGTGAAGCAGGCAGGGAAACGGATCAAAATATTGTTCCTGCCCACATTAGGAGCTGTTCCTTGTGGGAGGGAGCAATGCTGTCTCCCGCTGCCTCCGGGGAGACAGCTGGGGCTGCGAGGGCATTAGGGGCCTTGTGGACCCTAACAACAGTATGTTGGGCGCCCTGGGTGGATACCCAAGCAACCACCTTTAACGGTGCTGGGCCCCAGGGAGTGAGTGTCTTGAGGACGAAATTGGCCCAGGGAGGGGGGGACCAGATGCCCCCCCTTGCGCTAACAATAGCACCAGGTCCTGGGGCCACAAGGCTGAAATTAGCCCAGCGTATTTTGAAACCACACCAATGAGACATTTGTGAGTTCAAACTACAATATCTTCGAAGAGAAACAACTATAGCCATTGCATTGTATTGAGAGTCTGTCGTCATGGGTATTTTGGGTATTTAGCTTAAAATATTTCTTGATTTAAAAGACAATTTCACCTTTTTCTGTAAATTTCAGTTCTGCAATAACATTTTCTGTTGTCTTATGGTATATGTATATTGCAAACTAAATGACATGTATTTTGCAATATTTCAAGCTTGGAGAATTGAATCATCTTGTTGATGTACATAGAATTCTAAAATGCTAGCTCAAAGCTTTACCATGTAGCAAGGCCAGGCTGCTTTTTAGTTGACTATAAAGTTTAAAATCAATTACAAACACGTTACAAACATTGAAAGAGGATCATCGTCCTGATGATGATTAATCTGGAAATAGCGTTGAAACGTTGACAAAACATATAATTGTGGACTAGTTTTCAAACTGACCAATGTGGATGTGGATATCCAAAGAATATATATCCCAGTACAACACTATATTTTGTTCCAGTCACGTGTATGTACGTACATAGCATCAGTGCACTTTTCTCACTTTGTTACTTTGCACTGCACCATCACTTAATAGGAGCAACATATATTTCATGCTATTATAACTGAAATTGCTTTCTTGATGTTCAATAAAAACTGCATAATTTTACATTTTTTTCCCCTTCAATTACACTTCATATACAACAGAATAGCTGTGGAAGTCAAGAGCAACACTTTCCCCTTAGGGACCATTTGTGTCTGAAACTGTGTATACCCGGGTCACTGGGTTCCCCGTACTCTAGATATATTTCTTTTCAAATTTGCGGGGGACCCATGGCCCCTGCTGCCCTGGGGACCACCATTTCCCCATGGCTTTTTTATTAAGATATGTGGGGAGCCCGCAGCCCCCGCTGCCCTGGGGACCACCACCTCCCCAGGGCTTTCTTTTGAAATATGCAGGGAGGCACTGTGCCAACCACACTGCCCTGGGGACCACCACCCCCAGGGCTTTCTTTTTAAAATATGCGGGGGGACCTTCAGTCCCCCACTGCTCTGTAGACCACT
This sequence comes from Pleurodeles waltl, assembly GCF_031143425.1. Taxonomy (NCBI): domain Eukaryota; kingdom Metazoa; phylum Chordata; class Amphibia; order Caudata; family Salamandridae; genus Pleurodeles; species Pleurodeles waltl. Next base: position 192,465,808 of record NC_090439.1, read on the forward strand.
ACCCCCCCACCTCCCCCCCTCACCCCCCCAGGCAAATATTGTAAAAAAGAAATGAGGTCCCTTTGGGACTCCTATTAGCCCCGGGTATCTCCATCCCCTCTGACTTTTCTCTTTGGATGGGGCCGCTTGACCCCATTCTGGTAGCCAGTGATGGGCCTGGGGGCCACCACCTACCTGGGCTGGCTCCTGCTATGTCCCGAGGTGCCAAGCCCAGGGACATAGCTGTTTGCTGTGGCTTGGATGCAGCCAAGCCACAGCAAACACTTCAGGTTTCAGAGCAGGACCTGTAAAGCAGGCTCCGCTGCCAAAATCCAAAGATTTAATCTCTGTCCACTGCACGTGTGTAGGGGACAGAGATGAAATGCTTCAGCAAGCACAGAGCTGCTGTCAAAGCAGCTCCCTGCTTGATGAAGCTATGGTGCCAGGTGGCCCACCAAGAGTGTTTTATTCTTAAGAAAAAAAAATAATAATAATTAAAACTATACATAGTGACCACGGGGAACCCTAGAGGGCTCCCTTGCAGTCCCAGATACTTGCTCTTGTTTGGTTGGAGCTAGGTCTGCTCCCCAGCGGGCAGGAGCTTCATAAATGTTTTCTCCCCTGGGGGCAGACTTTTGATCTGTTTCCCTCCCCGCAGTGAAGCAGTGAAGCAGGCAGGGAAACGGATCAAAATATTGTTCCTGCCCACATTAGGAGCTGTTCCTTGTGGGAGGGAGCAATGCTGTCTCCCGCTGCCTCCGGGGAGACAGCTGGGGCTGCGAGGGCATTAGGGGCCTTGTGGACCCTAACAACAGTATGTTGGGCGCCCTGGGTGGATACCCAAGCAACCACCTTTAACGGTGCTGGGCCCCAGGGAGTGAGTGTCTTGAGGACGAAATTGGCCCAGGGAGGGGGGGACCAGATGCCCCCCCTTGCGCTAACAATAGCACCAGGTCCTGGGGCCACAAGGCTGAAATTAGCCCAGCGTATTTTGAAACCACACCAATGAGACATTTGTGAGTTCAAACTACAATATCTTCGAAGAGAAACAACTATAGCCATTGCATTGTATTGAGAGTCTGTCGTCATGGGTATTTTGGGTATTTAGCTTAAAATATTTCTTGATTTAAAAGACAATTTCACCTTTTTCTGTAAATTTCAGTTCTGCAATAACATTTTCTGTTGTCTTATGGTATATGTATATTGCAAACTAAATGACATGTATTTTGCAATATTTCAAGCTTGGAGAATTGAATCATCTTGTTGATGTACATAGAATCCTAAAATGCTAGCTCAAAGCTTTACCATGTAGCAAGGCCAGGCTGCTTTTTAGTTGACTATAAAGTTTAAAATCAATTACAAACACATGTTACAAACATTGAAAGAGGACACCCTATTGGTTATCAAGCTGACCCGAGACCAGTACGGCTCCCCATCACTCAAGGCGAATCTTAATGATAACAGCCTTGCGTTGCTGTGACATAGTGTCCAAATCGCCCATCCCCACTGTATGAAGAGTGCTACTAATCTACATTTTTCGATGTTTTTGCCAGAAAAGTGAGTGGCACCCTCACTGCATATAATTAACTTTTATTAACATTTGCACATTATTTTGTGTGCAGACGTGAATCTGTTGAATTACTGTGACTAAAACACCTTTGCTGCATAACCTTTAAGGATTATAGGGCATTGAAAGAGCATGTGAAACATGATACAGTAGCAGGAATATGATAAACAATTATCAATACATAAAGAAAACAGTTGCAGTACATGACATTTGGCAAAGTATAATATGCAGGTTAACAGTTGTGGACAAAGTAGTACCAAGTGTAGTTTAAGAATCCAGAGGTTTGATAGCTAACACATTGGTCGGTATAACAATGATTTTCACATTTTTATTAACCTTTTCTTAAAATCCCACAAATCAGTCGCTGAAAGATATCAGGACACGAATAAGGAGACACCTGGGGGTAAGGAGAATTGAAAGAGAAGACAAATTCTGGAGTCATCTCAGCAGCAGAACTCTTGCATTGTAGGCGTTTCTCTTTAACCTGTGGTATCAGCATGTGAACACTCATGGAGGAAACAATATGGCTACCATGCAGGCCTGGTTCTCTTGATTAAACTCCTTGCTCTCAACCTCATACCCAATCTCTCTTTACCTACTTCAACACTGCTACTTAGGGCCTGATCTAGAACTCAGTGGAGGGTTACTCTGACAGATATCCCGTCTGCTGAAATCTAAATCCCATTCTATCCTATGGGATTTAGATTTTGGATGACGGGGTATCTATCACCGTTGTGACAGAATAACCCGTCCGTCAAGTTCTAAATCAGGCTCTTTAGTGCTTCACTTTTTCTCCTTTACACTATAGTTCCTCATCACAGTCCCTAGATCCTAATTAATTTCCTTCACAGAGTAAGGACTTTCAGGCTCTTAAAAGGTCAATCAGTCTCAAATATAAAAAGGTCAGTTAGTCGAAATTTCAGTCACCAAAATCAAATCACAATGCTCATTGGATAACAGATAACGTTCAGTTTCAGAAATCTGCAGATGATGCAGGCAGATTTAAAGATGCAGCAAGTTTGAAGAGGGAGTTGTTTGAGTTTCCGAGTTTTGGTTGCATACATTAAATTTCCTTGTATCAATAAACAATCTTTCAGCTGCATGAAGGACAGCTTTCAGAGGGACTGGCCGCATTATTTTAGAGTGCATTTGTTTGACAATGTCGATGTGGGAGAAATATGAAGAAACAAGCACAAGAAGCTGTCTGAAAAACTGCCTATGCCTTGAATTCATAGTACATAGGAATCTGAAATATTGTGGGAAGCTTAGCAATTCTTGCAGCGAAAAGAGACATATCTGCTATTTTTAAAGCATCCTAGGGACAGCAATTTCCATATTAAAGCTTCTTAATCTCCAGAAAAAGTTTCTGACCAGGACATTGAACCAAGTGTGATCAGCCTCAAGCCCACCTCCGCAGACACGGCCTGCCAAGTCCAAGGGTTTACACCAGGGAAGTACCAGAAAATAATTTAAAATAACACTTGTTAAACCGCCTTAGGGTGGTCACACCTAACTTTTTGCCTGCCTCCCTCCACTTTTTGGACACTGTTTTTGCTGGTTTTTAGATTCTGCGCACTTTACCACTGCTAACCAGTGCTAAAGTGCAAATGCTCTCTCCCTTTAAACATGGTAACATTGGATCATACCCAATTGGACTATTTAATTTACTCATAAGTTCCTAGGAATGTGCACTGTATGTGCCCAGGGACTGTAGAATAAATGCTACTAGTGGTCCTGCAGCACTGGTTGTGCAACTCTCTTAAGTAGCCCCTTAACCTTGTCTCAGGCCTGCCATTGCAAGGCCTGTGTGTGCAGTTTCACTGCCACTTCACCTTGGCATTTAAAAGTACTTGCTAAGCCTAAAACTCCCCTTTTCCTACTTATAAGTCACCCCTAAGGTGTGCCATAGGTAACCCCTAGAGCAGGGTGCTGTGTGGGTAAAAGGCAGGCATGTACCTGTGTAGTTTACATGTCCGGGTAGTGTCAAACTCCTAAATTCGTTTTTACACTGTGAGGCCTGCTCCCTTCATAGGCTAACATTGGGTCATACATTATTGAAGTGGTAGCTGCTGATCTGAAAGGAGTAGGAAGGTCATATTTAGTATGGCCAGAATGGTAATACAAAATCCTGCTGACTGGTGAAGTTGGATTTAATATTACTATTGTAGAAATGCCACTTTTAGAAAGTGAGAATTTCTCTGCACTTAAATCTTTCTGTGCCTTACAATCCACATCTGGCTGGGTTTAGTTGACAGCTCCATGTGCATTCACTCAGACACACCCCAACCACAGGGTACTCAGCCTCACTTGCATACATCTGCATTTTGAATGGGAATTCCTGGGCTGGGAGGGTGGAGGGCCTGCTCTGACAAAAAGGACTGCCACACCCCCTACTGGGACCCTGGCAGAGAGGATTGAACTGAAAGGGGACCTGGTGCACTTCTAAGCCACTCTTTGAAGTCTCTCCCACTTCAAAGGCACATGTGGGTATAAAACAGGGCCTCTGCCCTACCACCTCAGACACTTCCTGGAGAAGAAACTTGTAACCAGAACCTGCATCCTGCCAAGAAGAACTGCCTGGCTGCCCAAAGGACTCACCTGACTGCTTTCTCTGAAGGACTGCTTTCTTGCTGTTGCCCTGCTACCTTGCTGTTCCCTGGCTGTGGTGAAGAAGTGCTCTCCAAGGGCTTGGATAAAGCTTGCCTCCTGTTCCCTGAAGTCTCAGGACCAAAAAGACTTCTCTCTTGCAACTGGACTCCTTGTGCGGCGAAATATTCGACGCACAGCTTGCTCCGCTGTGAAAAATTCACTGCACGCCAACCCGGGCTGCTCGACTTCGCAAGGAAACGATCGACACGGCGCCTGCGGTGCGACCGGAACTTCGACGCACGGCCCACCAGATCAACGCACAGCCGACCTGGGATGATGACGCCCGACTCCCAGAGGGGAAATCGAGGTAGCGCCTGCCGTGAGGGAGAAATTTCCCTGCATCGCCCACCGGAACGAAGCAGAGCTTACCAACAAGCCCAGTATTCCAGCGTCTGAAAACCCTGGAACCCGAAGAGGAGGCCCGTCCGCGCGCCAGGAATCGACACAACGTCTTCACTGCATGTAAAATAACGACGCAAGTCCATGTGCGAAGGGGCGAAACCGACGCACACACCATTTTCCACACATCTCCTCCTCTGTGGCCCTTTGCGGAGTTTTTACACTCAAACCAGGTACTTTGTGCTTGAAAGAAACTTTGTTTGCTTTTAATTTTTTTAAAGATTTTTTATTTTTTTTAAAGATTTTTTAAGACACTTTATATCACTTTTCAGTGATATCTTTACATTTTCTTATTGCATCTTTGATCGTTTTTGACCTGCAAATATCCAGATAAATATCATATATTTTTCTAAACACTGTGTGGTGTATTTTTGTGGTGCCATATGGTGTTATTGTATGATTTATTGCACAAATACTTTACACATTGCCTTCTAAGTTAAGCCTGACTGCTCAGTGCCAAGCTACCAGAGGGTGGGCACAGGATAATTTGGATTGTGTGTGACCCCATTTCTAACATTGGTGATCAGCGGTGAGGATAGGACTTGTATTTGTACAGTGACATACAGTAGTTAAGTATTCCACTACCAACCCACAGTTGAAGGTCAACTTGCATTTTTTATCTCTTTTTGCAACTTCGTTTTTCCTGTCAATTTTTGACTGAAATCCTCACTGAACATGTCTCAGGCTGGGTCTCAAGCAGGAGATTATGACCTAGCCCTGTTGGAGACATATACTGTCAAACAACTGAAAGGGTTCCGCAGGCATATGGGAGTACCCACCCAAGGTGCCTCCAGAAAGGAGGAATTTCAAATGGCGCTGAGGGCCTGGGCAGAAGCCCATTCAGAGGAGGATGCTGAGGAGGAGGGTCCAGAAGATGGCCCCTCAGAGGATTTCTTTCCATTAATGGATAATGTTACCACTGTAATTGTGCCCCCTGCCAAACCAAGGAGCTGTGCCTCTGGTCAAAGCCTGACCGCAGAGGAAAGGAGAGAGGAGAGAGAGTTTCAATTGCAAATGGCAAAATTAAAAATTGAGGCTCAACAGGAGGAAAGGAGGGCAGAAAGAGAAGCCAAACAAGCTGAGACTGAAAGAGCAGCCAAGCAGCCAAGCAGATTGAAGCTGAGAAAGCTCTGGCTGAGAAAAAACTTTTGTTAGCTCATGAACTGAGTCTCAAGGAGCTGGAGATCAAGGCAAGACAGTCTGAGTCCAGCTGTGATGGTGGCAGCATACATACAGGACCTGTTGGAGAGAAAAAAGGTGTGTATACCCAAGAGTGTGGTGCCCAGTTTTGTGGTGGGAGATGATACTGACAAGTGGCTGGCTGCCTATGAAGTTGCACTAAGGGCTCATGGGGCTCCTGAAGGGCAATAGGGGGGCGGCCTTGTGGTTTCACGTACCCCCAGAGGGAAGGGACACACTCCTTACACTAGACCCACGTGATCACTATAACTATCCTGTCATGAAGACCGCTTTACTGGCCAAGTTTGGACTGACCCCTGAGAGATACCATCAGAGGTTTAGGGACAGTACCAAACTTTCTACACAAACCTGGGTTGACTGCCTTGATTTCTCCAATAAGGCACTGAATGGTTGGGTGCGGAACAGCAAAGTAGATGATTACAAAGGGTTATATGACTTGATTCTGAGAGAGAATATGCCAAAGATTTCTTTTACAGAGTTGCGCCAGCACTTGGTAGATAGTAAGCTGACTGATCCCAGGAAGCTTGCTGAGGAGGCGGACCTCTGGGTTAGCACCAGAGTGTCCCAAAGAGTATCTGGGGGGGACACCCACAAAGGTGGTCGGGGTTCCCAACAGAAGAAAGGGGGGGAGATAAACCTACAGATAAGGAACTCTCAAAAGGCCCCCAAAAGAATTCCCAGGGTGGGGGTGGCAACTATTCCTCTTCCAGATTTGGGAAAAAGACAGGGTATTTTGATAAATCATCAGGGAAATTCCTCCCCAAATGCTTAGAGTGCTACCAGCATGGTCACTCTAAGGGCGACTCCCAGTGTTCCAAGTGAGCACCGCCCACTACCGGACAGACACCTGGGTTGACTAGATTAGCGCTCGGGTGGGGGGGAGACAAACCCAGATAGCTTTGGGGAGCAGGCAGAGGTTTCCCTAGTATCCTTGGGGGAAAGAGAAATGGTGCCCACATGCCACAAAATACTTCCAAGTATAGGCAGTGTGTCACCATTGATGGGCAAACGGTGGAGGCTCTGCGTGACACAGGAGCCAGCATGACTACTGTCAAAAGTCAGCTGGTGTCATCAGAGCAGATAGTCCCAAATACATTCCACCAGGTCATAGTCGCTGACAATCGTGAGAGTCACCTACTGGTGGCTCTGCTTCCCTTTGAGTGGGGGGGGGGGGGTCTCTGATACTCTGAAAGTAGCTGTGAGTCCTGCCATGCCTGTAGATTGTCTGTTAGGCAATGATCTTGAGCATACTGCCTGGAAAGAGGTAGAGCTCAGATCCCACCTGGAGATGTTAGGTTTGCCTGAATGGGTCTACATGACCACACTGTCCATGGCTGCCCGGGAAGGGAGTCAAGGGCGTCTGGAGCCTGGAACGATGGCCCAGACAGCTGCAAAGAGGAAGGGCAAGAGGCGCAGGAAACCCGCCTCAAATGTTCCCACGGTGGTGGACGAGGCCCCTGAGGAGGAGGCGGCCCCTGAGCCTACTGAGGAGGACATAGCTGACCTGGGTACCCTACCTGAACTTGCTGTCTGGCAAGTAGAGGGTGGGCCAACCAGGGCAGAATTCTGCAAGGCGCAGAAGGAATGCCCCACCCTTGAGGGTCTGAGGCGACAGGCCACAGCCCAAGCAGCAGGTGACGCCTCTGCCACTCACCATATTTACTTAGAGAATGATCTCCTTTACAGTGAGCCTAAGGTTCCAGGTCCTGGGGCAGCCCGTGTGCTCGTGGTCCCCCAGTGTTACCGGGCCTTCCTACTGGGTCTGGCTCACAACATCCCCCTCGCAGGAAACCTGGGCCAAGACAAGACCTTTAACAAGCTTGTCACCCACTTCCATTGGCCCAGAATGAGGATAGCCTCAGATAATTTCTGCAGAGCTTGCCCCATCTGCCAGGCTAGTGGGTAGACAGGGAAACAGCTTAAGGCTCCCCCGCTCCCACTCCCTGTTGTTGGCACCCCCTTTGAAAGGGTGGGCTTCGAAATTGTTGGTCCCTTGGACCCCAAAACTGCCTTGGGCAACAGGTTTATCCTGGTTTTGGTGGACCATGCCACCCGCTATCCAGAGGCAATCCCTCTGAGAACACTGACTGCACCGGTGGTGACCAGGGCCCTGTTGGGAATATTTACTCGTGTGGGATTCCCTAAGGAGGTTGTGTCTGACAGTGGCACAAACTTCATGTCTGCGTACATGAAGTCCATCTGGGATGAGTGTGGGGTGACCTACTGGTTTACCACCCCTTATCATCCTCAATCCAATGGGCTTATTGAGAGATTCAACAAGACCATGAAGGGCATGATTAGTGGCCTGACCGAAGCCATGAGGCGTAAATGGGACGTCCTCTTACCATGCCTGTTGTTTGCTTTCAGAGAAGAGCCCCACAAAGGGGTGGGGTTCAGCCCCTTTGAGCTTCTCTATGGTCACCCTGTCCGGGGACCCCTAAGCATTGAAAAAGAGGTCTGGGAGAAAGCTCCCAAGACACCTCCCCAAGGTGTGGTCAGCTACATGCTGGCCCTCCGCAACCAAACCCAACGCTTCTGGAAGCAGGCCAAAGATAAGCTTGAGGTCAGTCAAGAGGTGATGAACGAGTGGTACGACCGGAAGGCCACTCTGGTTGAGTTCTCACCTGGAGACAAGGTTTGGGTGATGGAGCCAGTGGAGCCTAGGGCTCTCCAGGACCACTGGACTGGCCCCTTTGAAGTTGGGTTAGTGAACCCTCAGGAATCAGTTCTCAAAGCCAATTCTCAGCATAGGTGACTGTGTCTGGGCTCTCCACAACCTCCGGAAGGCCCATGACATGAATGTTGTTTCTCCTGGAGCACCCCTCAGCATTCCCCGCATGGCGTTCCAGAGTCACAAGCCTGCCCATTCATCTTGGAAGCGAGCTCACGTAATCGGCCTTCCAGGGAGTGGGTTTTTTCCCCCTAGTTTAAGATGGTCAGCGTGAAGCAAGGTGAGGTCACTGGCCACCTTTTCGATCTTGCTCTCCAGCGAGGTTCTAGCCTGGTCCAGAGTGGTCCGATGCGTTCCACGGCTGCCAGCACCACATCTAGTTTGTGGCTGTCAGAGTCCAAGGCCCCAGTCCTCAGCGCTGGCCGCTTGTTCCCCATTCCAGAGCGTAGACTTCCCATCCCTTCAGCCTCGGGGTCCTGACGGCTTAGGCTCATTGACTCGCTGCTTCAGGCCGCAGCAGCCGAGGTGTAATGTGCCAGCAGCCAGGAAGGCATGGGGGCCTGCTTGCGTGTGCAGTGTGCGGGTCACCGTGCGAAGCAGCATGAGCAGCCCTTCTCAAGACGCCAGGCTCTACGTAGGGTGCTGGTTCACTGCGCTGCTCTGCCGCGTGGTTCCAAGTTCAGTCACTGCTCCAGAGACTGGCCGTGGGCCTTCGTTGTGCACACCACTATTGTGGTCCCTCCAATGCAGTCACTGTCCCACACAGGGCTGTCGGCCCAAAGCGGCAACGCCATGTGGGTTCAGGGCTTCGGACTGTCCCACAGCCAGCCCAGGCAGTTATGAGGGGGAAGGAAACGGACAGAGGTGGGGGCCCTCCCACCTCAGCCCTAGCCCCAGTGCAAGTGACCTTCTGGGCTCCTTTGTCACCTGTGGTGGCAGCGTGGGGAAAGTCTGGTGGTTACCAACGCACCCAGACCACTGCACGCTGTCTCATCGCCGCGTGGGCCAAAGCATTACCATCTGCCACACCCCTTCTTCCTGCCGGTCATCAGGCCCTCGCTGGGTCCACCCGGGTCAAACTGCCCGTGTGTAGGCCTCCCGGGCCGGGCCTCCCCTCACCACTCGGCTCCGTGCCGTCTATGCCTCGTTAGCTCCAGCGTCTCCCCTGGTGCCTCCCTCTGCAGCCTGATCAATGCTACCGCTCCCTCCGGGTCCCACTCACCTGCTCGCTGCTGAGATGCAGCGATCCATCCCCGCCCGATGTCAGTCAGGAGGTTGGAATCTGGGCTCCACCCCAGAGCTCCACTATCTTGTGCCTGCCATCTTGGCTGGACAAGTCATTCCCCCATTGGCCCTTTCTTGTTGTAACAGTTTCTTCCTTCTCTTTGTATGCCCTTCCTTTCTCTCTTCCTCCCTGTTCTTTCTCTGTCTCTTGCTCTCTATCTCTCTATCTCACTTTAACTCTTATTATATGTCTGTCTGGACTGCCTTTACTGTGATCGATTTTGTCTCCTTCATCATTGTTACATGTTTCCCTGTCTTTGTTTTAAACAGCTTTTGTCTGCATAGCTGCAGACAGAGCATGGTCATCAATTATTAGTTTCTGGTGTGAAGAGGGACCACCTCTGATTAACCTGCTAAAGCAGGGGATGCACAACGCCACTGGTTAAAACATCATCTGGCCCAAGCTGTGCTTCACCATCTATTTAACCACATAGACGTATGACCTGAACAGGAGCTAGGTTCGCCTGAACTTTTTATGATGGGACTTTGTATTTTGTTCATAGATTTCTACTGTTCCTGTAAATGTACATTAAGCCAACACTACGCCTAATTTTATACAAAATACTTTTATTTATTTTAATAAATTTTTCTTCTGTTATCAAAACTTGCCATTTTTGTTGTCTTTTGCTTAGTGCATTCGTGCTTTGGAACGTTAGGAGCTGTATCTTTTTACTATGTTACATTGTGGTAAAATTCATATCTATTTATCCGTAAAATGTTTTTTCTGGGGTAGAAATAGGTGGCGGTTGTGGACCCATTTTATCTCTTAATACCAAATAGACCTGCTGAAAATTATTCTTTATACTAATATTATTAGTTTATTTGGTAGTACTACTACACGTCTGCTACATTCTTATCATTCCTCTCCTCTCAGGTGGCAGCAGCTGATATCTTCTAAGAAACACTATTCTGTTCCATGGGTCACTTCTTCTAGCCTATTTCCCCACATAGTCCCACATTCCAGCTTTCGGGCATTTCCTCATTGCTCGCGATTCCATCCCCCTTAATGCTAAACATTAGACTTTTGCTCACTTTATCTCCTCTCCTACCCATTTGACACATGGATTCTCCTCTTTCACCTTCAATGCACATACTATTTCTCTCCTAACCAACATTAAACATTAAAACTAGGTCCAGGAACCTACTACCCACCTTACACAGCTCGGGGCACTGAAAAACGCATAGCAAGCATGCTTCAGATCTATTCAAATCAGTTCTGCCTAGCTTCATTAAATGTGTTGTCATCTGTTTCCACTATTTGCGAATCACCTGACTTTCCATGTCATACAATAGAAGTCCTGTGCATCGGGGTCAGCGTGAGGGCAGGTCATTTCAGGATATCAAAACTCTTTTTGAGTTTCTGGGGTATGTATCCCTGATGAATACTGAACTGAGAGTATCTGAGTAGTGTGTTTCTAGAGACTGTTTATGTGCACCAAAATACCCTACTCCGTCCGAGATGTTTTAAGGCATGGGAAAAATGGACTCTAGCCCAGGGCGCACCTAATAGAGTCAGCTCTGTCCTACAGGGAGCCTGGCACTGATGACTTTGAATAATTCTTCAACACATTGTTTTAAATACTCTTTCCTTTAGTTTATTTGTTAATGTGGATAATTTATTATAGATACTTTGCAGAGTAGTGTTATGTTTATCTTTCATGGAACATCTATAAAAACGTTTGCTTGATCCAAACAGGACCTCACATATAAGAATTGGGAGAGTCACACAGATTATTTGCAGATATATTAACGAGCTGCTGCTGTGTCACAACATTGAAAACACGTCACTATCCTGGAACATTAGATCTAAACACATTTAGAATTTGGACCACTGTGTCTCTGCGCTGTCAGTGATCTGGTCAAAGAGGGCATGAAAGAGTTGAAATAGAATAATTAATTCAAAACTGTTCCAAACAAGGGCCCCCAAAATACGTTTGGCCAAGGGCCCACAAAATCCTCAACATGTCCCTGTACTCAATTCCTTATCCTTCAGTTCCCTTCCAAGATTAGTTTCCCAAAACACTCTTGGCCTATCAGGTCATATTCTTGCAATTTTGTTCAGCATTTTAACATTTCGTATGTTAAGAATTGCCCCGAGGGGAGCCTATACTAAGCACCAATATCTTGACAAGGATCAGTTTTCTATTGGCATAGCAATCTCCTACAATGACCAACCCTTCCTCTGTCAAGCTTGACATTTGCTTAGTGATGAAGTATCCATTTTAGCGGGGGAAAGCCACCAACGATTTAGTTGGTGCATACAATGGAAATTGTGCACATTTTTTTAACGTAACACCTTCATAATTTTAGTGCCATCTTAAGACACAATGACTGTCCTCAATTATCTGCTTTTCCCTCAACAACACTGCAACCCACGGGCCCTGGTCTGGCACATCATACTTCTGACCCTTCTCCTCGCAATTGTTCCCATTCAACCACCAGACGACCCAGTCAGTATAACTGTGTTGGCAGATGGTATAATTCATAATCTAGGGCACCTAGGCTTCCCTCTGTGACAGGGAATTGCAGCATTTATAATGAATGTCTATGCCTCTGTTCATCCCATATTAACTCTCTGACCATTGCATTTAATTGTCTAAACCATTACATTGGGACCCCAACCCGAAGATTTGTAAAATAGTTCAGTAACCTAGCAAGAATCACAATTTTTGTAACAATCTATTGTGCAATGATGGATAGCTTTAGAACTCCAGAACTCCATCCTTTCCCGTAGAGCCCGCCGGGGCAAGTCCTAGGTTTTCTTCCCTAAGATTTTCCTCTATGTCATAAATATTCACCCCTAAATATTTGAAAGTCTGGGGTGCACAAGTAACACCATACATGTCCATCATGGGATCATCAAGGCCTGGGTACAATAGAAATACACAGTTCTTGGACCAATTTGCAGGTAGTCTCCAAACTCCGCATTCGGACAGTCAGTTCCAGCCCAGTCCTTTATTCTCTCAAATATATCAAAATATTGTCAGTCCAGAGTAAAACAGCATGCAGCTCATCCCTCAACAAGATACCTTTCATCTGTCCCTCTACTCTCAGGATTGCAGCAATGCGATCTATGACACCCGCAGACTATAGCAGGGACAGTAGGCACTACTGTCTGGTACCTTGGTATATACAATACTGATCAGAGTTGTACCATACAGTTCGCACCCTTGCCATCAGTTTATGATCTAATAATTTCAATCAATTTGATTAAACATTTCCCCATACTCATACGCTGCATTGCCAAGATCAGATATGCACACTGTACCATATTGTTAGAAATTGGGCTTCTGGTTGGCAGAGGTATGTACCCTGTCCTATCAGGAACCACATTCCTATTCCAGGTACGTCAGATGCACACCCTAAATTAAACCGTGCTCACTCTCTGTTAGCTTGGCACAGCGCAGTCAGGCTCAGCTTAAGAGGCAATTTGTAAAGTATTTGTGCAACACTTCAAACAGTAACACTGTGAAAACACCACACAAAATGATACCAAAAAGATACTGGTTAGAAAAATAGAGCTTAATTTAATGACCAAAGCGATAAAAATTCAGTAAGTAGAAGTTGAGATATGAGTTTTTAAACAAAAAACTCAGTTGTAGTGCTTAAAAACACAAAGGCCAACTGGGGCTATCTGGCCACGTTAGACTCAGTCAAATTTGAAAAGTCAGGCTGACCATGGTGGAGCGCATATCTGATACAGGGACTAGCCTAGGCCCGCTGAAAGCAGTACCTTAGTTCAGAGTTGGGTCAACGTCAAGAACAAGATGCGAGGAGCAAAGGAAGCAATGCTTTGGTGTGTTTCCCACAGATGTAGGCAATACATCAGTTCTGACCTGAGCAAAGTCGATGATGCATTAGGAATGGAGATGATGCCTCCTGCAGTCTGTAATGTGGAGCTCCAACTTCTTGCAGCAGCAGCGATATGCTGGTGTCAACAGTGATGCAGCATCCTTGATCCTTGCAGCAGCGAGAATGTGATGGCATTGATGGAGATGCACTGGTTCCATTCCACGCAATGGCGTCAATGTGCAGGTTCTGGCAGTTGCAGCACTTTATATAAACTTCTAAGGCACTTGGGCTACATTGGCGCAACTTGACAGGGCAGCAAACAAAGTCTAGGTGCTGTTGCAGGATGAAGAGGTCCCCAAGACTTCAGAAGAACAAGAGGCAAGTCAGTAAGCCCTTGGAGTCACATTGGTTCTGGGTTGGAGAAATTCAGGTCGAGTCCTTCTCACTATCAGGCAAGGAGGGCAGCAGGTGAGTACAGCAGAGCAGGAGTCTATCAGAATGACAGTACTTTCAACAGTACAGCAGTTCTTTTCCTGGTAGAGTATCCATAGGTCCAGAAGTATACTGAGTTGGTGCTGTCTGAGGTCCATTTCTTGTACTCAGCAGTGCCTTTGTATTGGGGGAGACTTCAAAGTGAATCCTTGGCAGTAAACAGAGTCCCTGCCCTTCCTTCCCTGGTTCCAGACTCACTACAGGAGCCCTTTGTGTGAAATCAGGACACAACCCATTCAGGTGTGCCAGCTCCACCCTCCCATCCTACCCATGATGGCCCATCAGGGCGTTGATGGCCCATCAGTCACACCTAAGCTCCCTTTTGTGTGTGGCTGTCTGGAGGGAAGCACAAGAGCCCAACTGTCACCCACTCACACATGTATTCAGAGACAGGCCGAATGCACCAGATGGTTAAAGTAAGAGAAACCCAACTTTTTATAAGTGGCATTTTCAGGATTACAATTTAAAATCCAAATTCACCATACGTTGTGATTTTAAATTGTGATTCCAGAGACGCCAAATGTGGGGGTCCCATCTTTTCCCAATTGGAAATTACACTTATAAAATGTAATAATGCAATCCCAATCCTATTCTATGGTAGAGAGCAGCCTTGCAGTAGTGAAAAACAAATTTAAGGGTTTTTCAACAATAGGGCATGTAAAACTTAAAAGTACATGTCCTATTTTTTAAATACACTGTATCCTGCCCTTTGTTGCTCTAGGGCTGACCTTAGGGGTGACTTATGTGTCCTAAAAAGGAAGATTTGGGCCTGGCAAGAGGGCTAACTTACCAGGTCAACATGGCAGTTTAAAACTGCACACACCGGCTTTGCAGTAGTAGGCCTGAGCCATGTTTAATGGGCTACTGAAGTGGGTGGCACAATCAGTGCTGCAGACCCACCAACAGCATTTAATTGACATGCCCTGGGTACAGGGAGTGCACTTTACTAGGGACTTAATAAGTAAAGTACATTTGCCAATTGTGGATAAGCAAATATAACTATGTTTCAAGTAGAGACCACATACACTTTACCACTGCTTAACAGTGTTAATGTAACCAGAGTCCTAAAGCCAACAAAAACGAGGTCAGCAAAAAAAGAGGTCTGAAGGCAAAAATGTTGGGGAAAACCACACCAAGGATGCCAGGTCTAACACATATCAAATGCTTTTTCTAAATCTACAGGGACCATCACGGCAACTCCTCGGACAACATCTAGGTTAATATCCACAACACACTTAAAATCCCCACCTAATAATATGGGGCATCTCTCTTCCTGAGCTTGTCGTATTGAGGGGGAATCAAGAAACCCCAAATGATCCTGATTTGGTGTGTAGATACTCCCCAGTAACACCTTAGTTCCATCTAACGTCCCTTTCACCAATACATATTGGCCGTCTCTATCTGGACATGCAAGGCTTTGTACAGTACCATTGGCCTTACCTATCTCAGAGATCTGCTAGCAAATGTTTAGTATTCTGTGGCATAAATTTCCACTCTCCACCTATGTTGTAATTGGGCCTCTTCTAGTTTGGTGAGATGTCTCTTGTAACAGGGCCACCTTATCTCCTTTTCTCTTCAAACAGGCATTAATCTTATATCATTTGGCTATGGACCCTATACCTCTATCATGCCATGTTAGGAATATATACATGTCCTTAGTGCATGTGGTCAAAACAGTTCCTCCTATGTTGCCTCTCCCTTCTTCCTGAGTACTGAGGGCCATATTTATACTTTTCGACGCACAACTGCGCCAACGCAGTTGTGCGTCAAAAAAGTTAACGCCGGCTAACGCCATTCTGAAGCGCCATGCGGGCGCCGTATTTATTCAATGATGTTAGCCGGCGTTAGCCGGCGGAGCTGCCTGGTGTGCGTGAAAAAAAATGACTTACACCAGGCAGCGCCGGCGTAGGGGAAAATGGAGCTTGGGCGTCAAAAAATGGGGCAAGTCAGGCTGAGGCAAAATTTTCGCCTCAACCCGATTTGCGCCATTTTTTTAGACTCCCAACCCCCATTGAAATGACTCCTGTCTTAGCAAAGACAGGAGTCATGCCCCCTAGCCCAATGGCCATGCCCAGGGGACTTATGTCCCCTGGGCATGGTCATTGGGCATAGTGGCATGTAGGGGGGCACAAATCAGGCCCCCCTGTGCCACAAAAAATAAAATAAAAAAAATACTTACCAGCACTTACCTTATTGTCCCAGGGGTGGGTCCCTCCATCCTTGGGCGTCCTCCTGGGGTGGGCAAGGGTGGCAGGGGGTGTCCCTGGGGGCATGGGAGGGCACCTCTGGGCTCCTTCCGAGCCCACAGGTCCCTTAACGCCTGCCCTGACCAGACGCTAAAAAACTACGCTAAAGCGGCTGGACGTCATTTTTTTTTACCCGCCCACTCCCGGGCGTCATTTTTGCCCTGGAGTATAAATACGGCGCACATGCCTCGGAGTCATTTTTTAGACGGGAATGCCTACCTTGCATATCATTAACGCAAGGAAGGTGTCCACGCTAAAAAATGACGCTAACTCCATGAACTTTGGCGCTAGATGCGTCTAACGCCAAAGTATAAATATGGAGTTCGTTTTGCGTCTAATTTGCGTCGAAAAAAACGACGCAAATCCGGCGCAAACAGAGTATAAATATGGCCCTGAATTTTTAATTCAGTACCACCTGAATAGTGACCAAAAGATCTTCCTCCTTAGTTTCATGGTCAATTTTGATTGAATTTGTTGCATACATTAAAGCAGCGATAAACATTTCCCAACATCCTGTACCCGGGGCAAAGTCGCAACAGTTCTTTGCCCAACCTTTCAAATTGTTTGACTTAGCTACTGCAATAAACACTGTTCTAGAGTTGGAAATAAGCAAGTGGGGTGTCCCTGACCTATTTCTTTTAGCATATTCTGTCGATCTCCCACCAGAACAATAATTTTCTCAACATCCTAATACCATGTATTATTGTCACCTCAGGGCCTGTTCTATAAGCAGTGTCATCCTAGACCTTAATTAAGCCCCAGTCATAATTCCCCCTCTTTTCTCCCAGAGCATGGTGTATACCCAACTACAAGATCCTCTATAAGGATAGGCATTATGTGTGGCAGCTCAGCTTTTTCATTTGTTGATACCTCAGGTTCAAACTCCGAGCCCCATAGTCTGTTTCACCACTGCTTTACAACATAGTTTCATGTTTGGCCAATCATTTTCACTGCTTCTACTGCTTCAGCTTTCCATTTTTCAGTTTGGGAACTGGAAGAGCCCAGCCATCCACTAGGATATTGGCATCTCTTTCTCTTCTTCGATGATTGTTGTCCAGAGCAATCAGTCTTTTCTTTCCTAATTTTATACAGTTCTAGCCAGACCCATGCATCGAACAGCTCCATAAAAAAACAGATATTTTTCTTCTATCATTACTTTTAACTTAAGAGAAACCTTAGGGTATAGAAAAGTCCAGCCTCTCTTGCGGCCAACAAACACAGGTTAATTTAAAGAAGGCTACAATCTGCCGAAATACAAAGCAAATTATATACTTTCCTTACCCCAGTTCAACATGGATTGATAACAAAAAACAAATTTGGCACCCATGTCATTTTGTAGGCATACACATGCATGTGGCTGCATCAAAGTCTTTTGTTTTTGTTCAACTTTAGCTGGATGCTGTGCAGAGGAGCCAAGAAGCATTGACGAGCCAATTGTTCATAAAACAAGACCTAGGGGGTTATTCCAACTTTGGAGGAGGTGGTAATCCGTCCCAAATGTGACGGATTTACCACCAGCCGTATTACGAGTTCCATAGGATATAATGGACTCGTAATACGGCTGGTGGTATATCCGTCACTTTACCGTCACTTTTGGGACAGATTACCACTTCCTCCAAAGTTGGAATAACCCCCCTAGTGGCTTTGCTCCTATATTTACACTTGTTTATAGCCTGGCTACATGTAAGAAGGTATATTTGCCCTTTACAATTTACCAAAAAAATCCAATGTGAAATTAAGAGAGGAGAAACACTAATAAGTAAGAAAACAGGAAAGGTAGGGCATAGCACCCAGAGTCGTTTATGCAATACAGTAAGTTAAGGTACAGCCGGACCAATACTTTTTCAGTAGCTTCCAAAGATGAGCTGATCCAGTTGGATTCTGAGTGAATGTGGGAGTGTGTTACAGATGCGAGACCAGTTGCTGCTGATTTACTTTTCAAGGTTAGTGAAGTGTTGAGTGCCAATGTTTGTCGGAGGAACAGGGCTGTAGTGCAGATAGATGCCCAAGTATTTCTCCACCTCAAAGGGGTTAATGTCAATCAGCACTAAAAGCCCCAGGTTTGCCATACTTAGGTGTATCAGCCCACCAGCGCTTACGTTGAGCCATGCTTTCAGCTAGGGCCCATGGCACTCATTACTTGTGAACTTGGGGACCAGCATTTAGTTTCCTCATTAGACTTTGACCCAGAGAAAAAGAGAAAAAATAAATTAGAAAGATGAAGAAAGAGAATGACAGAAAAGGTTTGACAAAGGGCAAAAGCAGGGATGAAAGAGAGTCTGAACAGGTAGGGTCTTGTGGTGGATTAAGGTGGCATGATGTTGCATCAAAACTACGCAGCCTTGGTTTTCTTCGTACCGATATTTAATAGCATCAGTTGCAGGCTTCTGATCAAAACTTTAGGAGCCTGTTGGAAATTGGGTTACTGTTTGAGGGGGTAAAACCCTACTCAAGCAGCAACCATAATCTCTGTCAGGGTGAAACACAAGCAAACCCAAAATTAACCTGTGCTGAACCTTCTGTTAGCTTGGCACCAAACAATCAGGCTTAACTTAGAGGAAATGTGTAACATATTTTTGCAGCACTTCAACCAGTAATAAAGTGAAAATACAACACAAGAAAAATAAAGTGAAATGTTATAAATTATCTAAGATTAAAACTACAAAAATCTATTCAGTAGAACTGGAGATATCTAATTTTAAAGACTTAAGTGAAAATAATACCCAAAAGCACAAAGCTCCATCTGTGGTTGTCTGGTGTGCCAGACTGGGACAAAATCGCAAGTACATGCCGACCAAGATGGAACGTAGGCCCGATACATGGACCACGTTAGCCCAGCTGAACAACAGTACCTTAAATCATGGTTGTGGAGAGTTGCAAGATCCCACGTTGAGGATGTGTCACGCAGCTGTGGGGCCAAGGAGCTGCAAGGCTATGATGTGAGGTCGTCGACATTGCCGTTGATGGCGGGCTTGCAATGTGCATTCCTGCATCAAAGATGTGTTGTGCACCAGAAGTTCTGAAGAAGTTGTGGTGTTGCGATGTGGACTCCTGCATCTCCATTGAGGATTCCGTCAATGTGGCTCTTCTGATGTGAAGGACTGTGTCAAGGATGTATCGCACAGCAGTGGGTCTGAGGAAACTGCAGGCTGCGAAGCTGATCTGCGAGGAGATGCATTGTGCTGCCTCAGTTCTGCCTACATGGCCACAGCTTGGCTGGCAGAGCACCATCAGGTCCACTTTCAATGGTCTAGGACTGGTGTGGCACGACCCGGGGGCATGACCCACAGCAGACTAAGTTCATATGCTGGGTTCAAGAAAGTTGGAGTATGTTCTGTCCCTGAGGCTTCTGATCAAGAGGCCAGCCAAGAGGCCCTTGGAGTCACTCTGGTGGTCCTGGGTTCAAGATGAAGGTCCAGGCCTTCACTCAGGCTTCAGGGTAGCAGGGCAACAGAGTAGCAGTCCTTCTTCCAGAGCAGCAAAACAGTTCTTCTGAGTCTTACACAGGTCCAGAGGTGTACTAGAGAGTTGGTTCTGAAGGTCCAAAGTGGGCACCCAAATCCTGGTGCCCACTTTAAAGTAGGAGAAGGTTCGAGAGGTTCCCACCTCTCCAGGTGCTCGGAATTTATTGCCTCCCTGCTTGGCCCCAGATTGTTCAGGGTCACAATAGATTACTGCTTGACGCTTTGTGAGTGTGCTCAGTCACAGCCTTTATGATGTGGATGTGTGGTAGGTGACAGCTCCTCCTCCTCATCAAGTCAGAGATGGCACATCCTGCCAACACCTATGGCTCTTTGTTTCACTGTCTGGGAGCAATACGCAAAGACCAACCGCCAGCTACACCTAGTCATATGACACAGTAACCAGGCTGCAGGCACCAAATGGTTCGGACAAAATAAATGCCCACTTTCTAAAAGTGGCAATTTCAGAATTGTCACTTGAAATCCAACTTTACCATTAAAGAGAGCTTTAAATTACAATTCTTTAGACACTAAACCTGACAACTCTTCCTGCTCCCAATTGAAAGTTATCACTTATTAATTGTAATATGTTAACCCAATGTTATCCCATGGGAGAGGTAGGCCTTGCAGTAATGAAAAACGAACTTAACGGTTTTTCACTACGCGGGCATGTAAAAGTTAAAAGTACATGTCCCACCTTTTGAATACTTTACACCCTGCCCCCTGGGCTGTTTAGGGCCTACCCTAAGGGTGACGTATATGTATTAAAAAGGAAGGTTTATGCCTTGCAAAAGGCATATTTTGCCAGGTGAAAATGACAGCTTAACTGCATACACGCTTTGCTCTGACAGGCTTGAGACATGTTTAAAGGGCTATTTAAGTGGGTGACACAATGAGTGCAGCAGGTCCACTAGTAACATTCAAATTATAGGGTATGGGTACATGTAGCACCACTTTACGAGCAAATTGCAAGCAAATTAAATGTGCTGAATGGGTGTAAGCCAATGTTACCACATTTAACGGAGTGAGCACTTTAGCACTGGTTAGAAGTGGTAAAGTGTGCCGCATCCTAAAGCCAGCAAATACAGGAAGCTGGAAGGCAAAATGTTGGGGGAAAACTATGCCAAGGATGTCCAATCCAACAGTGGTGTTACTTATTCTTCTCCAAATTAACCACTGCTGCCTACCTTCATAAATGCAAGGCTCTAGGGGCCAGATGTAGGTACTTTGCAAATTGCGACTTGCAATTTGCGAGTCCGAGCGACTCGCAAATTGCAACTCACAATTTGCAATGCAGAACGGTGTCTCAGACACCGTCTGCGAGTCGCTATGGGGTCGCAAAGACCCACCTCATTAATATTAATGAGGTGGGTCGCAAATTGCGGCCCCATAGCGACTATGGGCACTAACTGACATGGAGGCCTGCTGTAGTCAGCAGACCTCAATGTCCGTGACTGCTTGTAAATAAAGCAGTTTTTTTTTTTCAAGTGTAGCCCGTTTTCCTTAAAGGAAAACGAGCTGCACTTAAAAAAAAATCCGAAACCTTTTGTTTCGGAATTTTTTCAGGGCAGGTAGTGGTCCCACCTGCCCTGAAAAAATAATATGGGGTCCAGTCACAAAGGGGAAGGGGTCCCATGGGGACCCCTTCCCGTTTGCGAGTGGGTTACCATCCACTTCAAGTGGATGGTAACTGCGACTCCATTTGCGACCGCATACGCGGTCGCAAATGGAGTTGCATACCACTCCGACTCGCAGATAGGAAGGGAACACCCCTTCCTATTTGCGACTCTGAAATGCATTTTGCGAGTCGGTCCCGACTCGCAAAATGCATTTCTGCATAGCAAACTCAGGTTTGCGACTCGCAAACTGCGTTTTTTGCCGTTTGCGAGTCGCAAACCGTTTGCTACATCTGGCCCTAAATTCTCATTCAACTCCTGGAGTTCACAATATCTTGCATGGATAATGAAGAGTTAGAACCAAGCTGAGTTTACTTCAAAAGGAGTTCCAAACAATGAAGACTGTGATTCATATTTTGCAATGGTCTGTAACGTGCTTTATACGTTTACATCTTGTTAAAATTCAAACATTTTTACAAAAGATAAATATAGTTTACTAACATACCAATTACTGAAATAATGAAGCCCGAAGTATGTAAAAGAAATAGGAGAAAAATACTGCATAGCAGAGCTCTAGCTTCAACAACTTAAACGTTTAAGACCAGTAGACCCATTTCTTTTTCTAAAGCTATTGAAGCTATCCTGAACTTTGCCTGTAAATTGGGCCATAAGCCTATTACGCCTATTAAGGAACTTGTGTCCATTTACAAAGCCAAATGTGCTGTTGCCTCTTATGGGGCAGGGCTAGGTGGCACTAACGATCAGTGGGGTCTGGAAGCTATTGAGAATAGCTTCATTAAAAGGCTTTTATCTGTTCCAGGAAGCAACAGCTCTTACATATGACCCTCTGAGGTCGGTGTTGGATACATAAATGATTTCATAAGGTTGCAACAGCTTCTCCTGTGGCTTAGAGTTTGATCTAGGGGCCAGACTTATTTCAAAAGGGCTGTGCTTGCTGACTGAAACTTGACCGTTGCTTAGCATTTCCCTGGTTAAGGTACATACGCAATACATGCCTAAGCCTGGGACAAAAAGACTTTTTTACTTCTTCTAGTAGTGTGAGAGCTGCCTCTCTTGCCTCTCTAAAGAACACTTTTCTACCTGGTCAACTGGAAGAGAGAATGGGAGGGTGGCTGAAATGTCTACTGCTCAGGCATATATACGGATCTGTGTAAATACGGGCATTGAATCTTATCTGACATGGGTGTGCAGTGGCGTAGCGTGGGGGGTGCAGGGGGGGCCGGCCGCACCGGGCGCAACATCTGGGGGGGG
Source organism: Pleurodeles waltl (assembly GCF_031143425.1). Classification (NCBI taxonomy): domain Eukaryota; kingdom Metazoa; phylum Chordata; class Amphibia; order Caudata; family Salamandridae; genus Pleurodeles; species Pleurodeles waltl. The sequence goes on from NC_090439.1 coordinate 192,488,436, forward strand.
GGGGGCGCGCTCGCACTCGAGTGCTAAAATCCACGGGTTAGGGGGCGCAAATTACTTGCCTTGCCCCGGGTGCTGACAACCCACGCTACGCCACTGTGGGTGTGTAATCAGCATCATAGATTTTTGTTAGGCAGTGCATTTTCTGGCTGTTTTCCTTTCTCAGGGCTTCTACTTCGATGGTCTACCTGTCTGTCCCTGTGAGGAGCACTCAGCATAAAGAACAATTAACTTTATGTTTTTTTTGCAAAATGTATTCATTGCTGAGAATACGCTAACAGGCGAGCATCCGATATTACAGACTCTTCCTTCTGTGACAATCCGTTTTTTAATTGCCACTTGTGGTATGTGGTATAAACAGAGAGCTTTGTTGATTATGTAACATCTGATGTATTTCTATCGTCGCCTGTATCTGTACAGACAATTACATTTTTGTGATCATCTTTTTTTAATGCCTTTTCAACTTTTATAAGATCAAGCTTCTGCTGTATGATTTCATTGTGGCTTGCAACAACCTGTTTGAATTTTTTGTTTTATACTTTAATGGTCTAGTCAGACCGAATAAAATTGATTCTGATTCTCAGTAGGATTTCAACGCCATGAAATACAGTCTAGAACTTAGTGATCTGTAAATATATTCTGACTGTAGTCAAATTTCTATGTAAATTTCAGAAGGATTGTCGTGGGAATACAGTGCTGTGATCAACAATTTTTTTTAATTTCTGCATTGGAATGATCACGAAACCTAGCCTCCTCACTGTCAAAATACTTTATAGCTCATGTTTTAAAGCTTGCATTGCATATTGTTTTAATTAATCAAGACAATGACATCTGGCTGGACAGCGGCCCTTGTAATGTTCATGTTGAGGTTACTTTATTCTGTATAATACATCAAGTAATACACTATCACAATACCCATTCACCATGTTTCAGCCTTGAATTTCCTTTGCATTCTTAAACCCCATCTCCATAGTCCTTTCTTCCTCATTTTTATGCCACACAAACTCATGTCTACAATATCCCTTTGTCGCCAACATTCTGTACCCAACACGTGCTTTATAGGAAAAATGAACATGCAAATGACAAAACCGTTGCCAAGACAAGCTGTAGGACATAGACAATATCATCATTGTAGTTATCATGCTCATGTCCTTACTGCCAATATTCATATAATTGTTTCATGCAAAATGCCTTTTTGATAACTGTATATTTGATAAAATATTGTTTACTATAGACTATGGCCCTCATTATGACTTTAGCGGTCTCAAACCAAGACCGCCAAAGCCATGAGCACCAGAAGACCTCCAGTGCTGGCGATCTTCTGCCCGCCATAATATAGCTATTGTGTGATTTCTGCCACATTTAGGGCGGAAATCCGTCAGTAGCCATGCTGGCGGACGAGGCGTCTGGGCAGTGCTATCACCTGCACCGCCCCGCCAGTAGGACGCCGCCAGCCATATTTTGACCAAACAGACGGCCTAACGGTGTCCTGCGGGCGGGGCGCTACTTGCGGTAACAGCGCCCCTTCCCGTTCCCTGCCAGACAACCTCCTCACCGGACAAGGTAAGTCGGGCGTCCGTCAGGGGGGGTGGGTGAGGGGGTGGTTGGTGTTGTGTGTGGTGTCTGCGTGTGTGTATGTATGTGTGTGTATGCGTCTCTGAGTGTTGTGGTGTATGCGTGGTGGTGTGCATGTGAGTGAATGTGTGTATGAATGTTACAGTGAGTGTGTGTCTGCATGTCAGTGTGTATGTGTGTGAATATGTCTGAGTGAGTGTGTGTATGGAAGTGGTGGTGCATGGGTGCATGCGTGGTGCATTTGGGTGTGTGTGCATGATTGCGGGGAGGGGGGTGGAAGGCTGTGGGAGTGGTGGGGGAGCCTTCTACCAGTGACAGTAAAGGAATTCCCTGTCACTGGTAGCCCTACCGCCATGGTTTTCATGGCGGTGGTACCGCTGTGAAAACCATGGTGGTAGGCCGGCTCATTATACAGCTGGCAGTCATGTGTGGACCACCGGGTCGGAGATGAACATCGCTGGCCCGGGGTACATACCACCATGGCGGTATGAGTGGTGACATTGTCAGGCTGCCTGTTGGCAGTGATACTGCCACATTAACCCTGATGGTCAAAAGATTGTACGAAGGTAACGGGTAATGATTTTCGCTCGGGTGCAGAGTGTGGGACGTAGAGGTGGCTGTTATGGCGATACAGTGCATGTTTGTTGAACCCTCGAATGCAGAACTCTGCAGAAATTAATGCCAGCAAGCAGGTTATTTAATAGTTTTTCTGGGATGTAGATAGATCTGTCTCATCACAGACAATAGGTCCGGAGATTTCTTTAATGATGACATCTGAAGGCCATTCCGAAAACATTTCACAAAGGATAACGTTTTTCCAGCTTAGTACCAGGGCCTTTTTCGTCAAATAGGAGACAGCTGTCAATGGCAGAAATAAATTCCTGTAAACATCTCCTAAGCAATGTGATGAAAATAGCGCCACACCATTTGTGAAGGTATGGAATTGGAGCAAAAAGCACCATATTTCAGAGCATGCAGATATGCTTTTAATTACCCTTTTTAAGAACAGGATGCCAAGGGTGCCTGCAAAAGAAAACAACAATTTTACTAACAACCAGGCCTATTAGAACGCTTGTGGGTTCTAGGCTCCTAGATGAATGCAGGACCCCTTTCTGATTTTCCAGCAGCTGGAGCACCTCCTTCACAACAGAAGCCCTATTTGGAGAAACATTAATAGACAGCTCCTGCACCTGGCAGTACCTGTGTCAGTACTTTATTTTACTAAAGCTAACAAAACCTTAGGTTTTTAATATATGAATACATTTTGAAGAGCCATCACAGGGCCCTGAAAGCCTTTGACCATACAACCCTGGGTGCCCTCCGTTGTGGCTGACGTGCATACAACTTATTTTTTGGAGCATCACCTGCAAGACTTTTTGTCATTCTGTTGCATAGTCGATATATTCCATAGCTCAGTGAACAATTCTCTTTTTCCTTCTATTCCTATACCAGTCAGACCGGGAAAGTAGCTCACATTGATCTGAGCTGTGCAAAGCAAAAACAAGTATTAAAGTCAGAATCTTTCAGTTTGGAATTTCTTTGGAATATTTTGATCACATGTACCAGCCACCACATTAAAATGGTATTCAGGAGACTGGAAATATACTCGCATTACTTACACCCTTTCCCTTCTAGCAGATAAGGATGCCACAATGTCATTCCCCACAGTGCTCAAAAGCAGGGTCTTGACGCAGGCCCTTGAAGTCTCTGCACTGCAGGTGAGACCCCAACCCTTCAGGAGGCTCAAGCCTGTTGGTGGGCCTATTCAGCGAAAGACCAGTGAACATATGTGAAACATGGGAAACTCAAGGGCCTCCCTTCACATTCTTTGCGGGGGGCACCTTTTTATGTTATGCCACTTCACAGAAGTCTTCCTCGCTTTTCAGTTTGATGTACTCACTGGTTGTGGTGCATAGTGTCAAAGTCAAACCAGTCTTTATTAGGCTGAGCAAGGGGCACAAACCATGAAATATAAAAACACACAAACATATATCATTTCATCAAAATACATGTGATAAAGCTCATAAAAATATAAAATAAAAACAAGGCAATTCTCAACCAGAATGTCACATGATCCATGTTTAAAAATACGAACACACTACCCTTCTTATCAAATCCTCAAACATCTATATTGGCCTTTTTAAATTAAGTTGATTAATATTAATTGGTGTATGGACACAAATAAAATTTTGACAAACGTGAAGTCCTGCCTCCACATAAATACAGTTTCAAAAATGATTTCATATTTACTAGTTTTTCATGGGACGCTCATAAAATCAAATATATAGATTTGTGGTTCTTCCAATCCATGAAATAATCTGTCACATTAAATATGGAAGAGTGTTTCACTAAACTAACAGCGCTTATTAACAGATGGAATTCTTTCCACCTCGCTTGGTAAATCATTTAGATTCCATTAAAATGAAGTTAATCCCCTTTAGTCTATACTCAGTATCTAAGTTTCCTTGAAATATAACCTCTTAGTCATTCAAGGGAGTTTATTCTATTCTTTCATCTTTTCTCTGGAATAACAAAAGGCCTTGCATGTCCTTACTAAAATTAAAACAATCAAAACAGGGAGGTAGGTATATTTTCCAGGCTTTTATAATAATCATAGAACCATTTTATTGAAATAATCCATTCACTGGACTTCTTTCTCCTCTCTGGGTAGCTTTAGAAAGAACCTTTCTATCCACCCTTCTATTTCAAAGAATACTTGACATTTTCACAAAAAACACAGACTATGCCTGTTCCGATTCGTAAGATTACGTGTAGTCTATTACAATATAGAGTGTTGTCAACTCCATTTAACATTCAAGCATTTTTAAACTTGAACGTATGGTACAATAAATAAATAGAGGTTAATAACAAATCAATTTCTGGAATGCATAGAAACTTAAAGGTTTACTTGGGTTCATCAATTATTTTAAATGCCTCCTTAATTTATTTTTCACAAACAAAATCTCGTTTTGACTTTCTTTTTTTTTTTCAAAATAAACTTAATTTATTCTATATCAGGTTCATCTCAAATGTCAGATTCATCTCAAAGCTCTTTGTAAGTTCATCCCCAGATACACTCTAACACATTGTTTTATAAACTAATCCAAAGGCATCTATCATTTACAAACACCTTCGACTATTCGATGTAGAAGGGTATACAGTCAGAAATACAGTCAAAATGGCAACATGATTTAAATGTGGTTTGGCCAATTTCCCTGTGGAGAAAGATTTGGCAAAAAATTAGGAAATCTTCATGTGCTACAAAAACGACTTAAACGTTATTTTTCATGTACAATTGACTTTTATTATGTTCTTTAACTTTATTTAAAATGTATTCTGACACCTCTGATGCAGGTTGGTCTTGTAACAAACAGAATGCTGACTTAAATAATCTACTTTTCTTTTCTCATTTTGATCATTCTGATCATAATTATTTGTTGAATAAGTTTTTGGACTCAAGTTGCTACTATTTTTCATCTAATGTACCTTTTAATTTTGTGTAGATCTTTTTGGGAAGTGTATCTGAATACTGAAAAGATATTACTGTTCATGTGAAAATACTTGATCTATTATAGCAGTTGTCTTCCAACAGATAACAAAAAATTGGAAAGAGTTTACGCAGTCGTAGTTTCACAGGGTGTTACACTGTCTGCCACAATCATTGACTAGCTGCAGCATATATCCATCTTATTTCCTTTGTTCTAAAACGTGTCAATATGGTCTCCAAAAACAATTTGTCTGTCCATTAAATATACCACATATTGAAGAGATTGCTAAATCTCTGTGACATTTTTACTGTTGTTATGAACCAACTGTTTATTATTCTTAAGAACTGGTATTCAAATTCACATAGATATCAGACTGTTTTGTTATATTCCTGCAAATGTTTATAATGATATATTTGAAATCTTTACTTTCCCCCTCCTTATTTTTTGTTGAGTTAATCTTTGATTATGCATTATTTTAATAATATAATTTTTCTCCTCATTTTTATTATTGCTGTGCTGTACTATTTTACCTGCTGTATTATAATAAATGTATCTTCAAAATGTAGTAGATAGTATAGGTTTTCCAAAAAAAAAAAACATGCCTTACAGTGTTCTCTGTGCAAAGGACCTTTTGTTTCTACCAACATCAGAAGAGACCCAAAGGAAATAGCTAAATTCCATTATTATGTGAGAAATGTAACTCTATTCCAGAGCCTTGGTGCTCGCATACTCCCCTATCTCAACCAATTGTAAAGACACTTAACATACCAATCCTAGTCATTTGTGTGTTATATGTCATAAATTACCATGGTTGGCACAAACACTATTTTAGTGAAATGTAAAAAACATTTCCTACTGTCAGAAATTGGGTCTCTAGTTGGTAGAGGCATGCGCCCTGTCCAAGTGGGCTCTACAATCCTGGTAAGGGTAGGTCAGCGGCACAACCTAAATCAACCTGTGCTCACCCTTATGTAGCTTTGCACAGAGCAGTCAGGCTTAACTTAAGAGGCAATGTGTAAAGTACACAAAAGTCACAGTAAAACTGTGAAAACCCCCACAAAAGGCTCCACAGCAGTTTAAGAAAATAGAGAATATTTATCTGAATAAAACAAGACCTAAAGAACAAAAAACCTAATAAGCAGAGCTCAAGATGTGAATTGTTAAAGAATAAACTGCAATGTAGGGCTTTAAGTCAATAGCGCTAGCCCAGAGTAAATTCAAAGATCAGGCCAACCGCAGGACTCACGCAGAGCCCGCTGAAAGAGTCCCTTGGATGGAGCAAGCATTGTCGTTGAGCAGCAATGCGAAGGAGATACATCGGTTCTTATCCACGCATTCGAGGAGATGCGTTAGTGTCAAGCCTCTCTGTTGGGTCCTGCATCGGCGTCAAACTCCATTGAGGTGTGTGCAATGTATCGTCGTAGAGCTGCATACCAATGTCCTCAGATCACGCTGCATTGTAGTCAAACCTAGCAGTAGGGTCCTCCGTCTTTGTCTAATCAGCAATGCGTCGGAGGCCACTGTGTTGGTTACAAGCAGCATAACGGCTCAGATGCATCAATTCATGCAGAGAAACATCTGCAAAGCCCACATTTAAGGCCCAGGACTAGATTAATACCTCAGGCAAGGGTAAGACTCACAGATGGCAGTGTCCAGCAGCAGGAGCAGAGTTTCAGGCAGTCTTTGATGTCCTTGAGACGGCAAGAACAGGGGGAATGCCAACAAGCCCTTGGATTCACTTAGTTTTGTGGAGGATATAGAGAGCAAGGTCCAGTCCTACTCACTCCCAGGCAAGAGGCATCAGGCCAACACTGAAATGCAGTTCAGCAGAGTGGCAGTCCCTCCTTGCAGCACAGCAGTCCTTCCTCTTGGCAGAATGTCCTTCGTATGCGAAAGTGTACCAATTTGGTTGGGTTTGAGGTCCAGTACTTATCCCCAGTTGGGCCTTTGAAGTGGAGGAGACTTCAAAGAGAGGCCTTTGAAGTGCACAAGGTCCCTGCCCTTCCTTCCCTGGCTCCAGACACTCTACAGGGGGTTATGCAGCCCTTTGTGTGGGGAGAGTCAAAGGCCTTTTCAGGTGTGTCAGCTTCTCACTTCCATCTCGCCCAGAAAGACCCATCAGCCTGATGATGGGCCATCGGAATGAAAATGTCACACCCCAGCTCCCTTTGTGTGTGACTGTCTAGAGGGAATGCACAAAGCCCAGCTGTCACCTACTCCAAATGTTTATTCAAAGACAGGCAGGGACATGGAATGGTCAAAGTAAGGTAATTCCAACTTTCTAAAAGTGGTATTTACAGACTTACAATTTAAAATCCAACTTCACTACCAGTATATTTTGAGCCTAGAGACACCAAACTCCAAATTTCTTTCTTTTCCCAATTGGAGGTTACACTGAAAAGTTTCTTCAAGGTAACCCCAATGTTAACCTGTTGGAGAGATAGACCTTGCAGTAGTGAAAAGTTAATTTAATAGTTTTTCACTACCAGGACATAATAAATTTAAAGGTGCATGCCCAACTTTTTAAATACTCTGCACCCTGCTCCTGGGGCTAAACAGAGTCTACCTTACTTATATGTAATAAAAACAAAGGTTCGGGCCTGGCAGGTGGGTACACTTGCAAGGTCAAAATGGCAGTTTTCCCTCCAGTGGTGGGCCTGAGACATAATTAAAGGGCTGCCCTTGTGGGTAGCACGATCAGTGCTGCAGGCCCACCAGTAGTTTTTAATTTACACACCCTGGGCACGTATAGTGCACTGTACTAGAGACTTACAAGTAAATTAAGGCCCTCATTATGACCATGGCGGTGTTGCACCGCCAGGGCCAACGGGGGCGGGAGCACCGCCGACAGGCCGGCGGTGCTCCCTTGGGCATTCTGACCGCGGCGCTTTGGCCGCGGTCAGAAATGGAAAACCGGCGGTCTCCCGCCAGTTTTCCGTTGCCCATTTGAATCCCCCATGGCGGCGCAGCTCGCTGCGCCGCCATGGGGGATTCTGACACCCCCTACCGCCATCCTGTTCCTGGCGGTTCGCCCGCCAGGAACAGGATGGCGGTAGGGGGTGTTGCGGGGCCCCTGGGGGCCCCTGCAGTGCCCATGCCAATGGCATGGGCACTGCAGGGGCCCCCGTAAGAGGGCCCCGCTAGTATTTCACTGTCTGCATAGCAGACAGTGAAATACGCGACGGGTGCAACAGCACCCGTCGCACCTTCCCACTCCGCCGGCTCGATTACGAGCCGGCATCCTCGTGGGAAGGGAGTTTTTCCCTGGGCTGGCGGGCGGTCTTTTGGCGACCGCCCGCCAGCCCAGGGAAGAACCTAGAATACCCTCCGCGGTCTTTCGACCCTCCGCCGCCCGCCAGACTTAGAATGACCCCCTAAATGTGCCATTGTGGAGAAGCCAATATCGCCATGTTTTAGAGTACAGAGCAACTGCACTTTAGCACTGGTTAGCAGTAGTAAAGTGCACTGAATCCTAAAAACAGCATAAACAAAGTCAGAAAAAAGGAGTTCAGAAGGCAAACTGTTAGGGGAAACCACACCAAGGATGCCCCAGGTCTAACACCTACTGTTAAAGGTTATCCCAAAAATATTTAAAAATATCGGAAAGACCATTATACCCAAGGTTGTTTTACTAATGAAACGTATGCACTCCTTCAGCAGGTATTTTTTGGACTGATGATGGATATACTCTGAAGGATAAATGGACAAAACAAGACAGAATTTTCAAAATATCTAGGTATCACAAGATAACCTTATTGAACACAATACAAGCAGTGATATTGTATTACATGAAAATTCTAAGAATCTTTCTTGGTTTTATAAGATATGTGTGAGTTTTGTATGTGTGTATATATATATATATATATATATATTTACCTAATAAGCCATAGGTTCCAGGGACATTACAGTTAGGTTCTGAACTTACTCGCACAAAATCAGAGTTGTAGTTAGAGTTATTTCAAGTAACTATAACTCACGCCCCACGATACAGTTATCTGGTCAATAATTTTACTGCAGATGTTACAGTGACATTATCAATGATGCAGTGAATGGTGAGGGTGTGAGTTATAATTACCTTAGGGGATGAGTTGTAGTTACTTGCAATAACTCTAACTATAACTACTACATTTCTCTGGTTTTAGGTGAGTAAATCAAGAACGTAACTATAATGTCCCTGTAACTTTTATTTTTTAGTGAATTTAAATGTTTTTTTTTTAAACGTAAATAAATTGCGGCCAACTCCTATAACCTCAATTCTTGCGCATGACCTTCAGCCATGTGCAGCGGGTTTTGCCAGAAGGCCTGCAGCAAGGCCCGGTGGCCAACCTCTATAACCACCCGATCCCGCACCTCTCACAGCATTTGGCAGTGCGCAGCAGGGGTTGGCGACAGGGCCTGGCCTGTGTCCTGGCCTTGCGGCCAACTCTCTGTAACTTCCCAGAAAGTTTTTCTAAACTTTAATAAATGATATAGTTAGAATGGTATATTTTAGGACAATTTGAAAAGAAAAACGTAACTGTCAAGTAAAAAGAGTGAGATCACCTTTCAGTATATACCTTAAATGTTTGAAGTTGAAAAGAAATTAAATTAGGAAAACGACCAGAGTCAAACTAAGATTGGAACCCTTAACCTTCAGTGTGAGTGTCAAAGACCTTAACCACTAGTTCATAGATGACTTTATAGTGCACAGCGTCCAGACATAACTTTGACATTCGAGCCAAAGATTTTGTTAGTGAAAAATACTTAAATATGACATCACTAAGAATGTTTAACATTGAAAGCACTTGGGGGGTGTTTCAGCCAGGTGGTGGACCTTGAGGGGATTAGTCCCATCTACAATAACCTCTTTGCTATTCTTAAAGGCTTTTTCTATGTGGAAGATAATGGGTTCTCTGGAACGAGGGCTTCTGGAACTTTGTTTAATAGTGTGTGCAGGAAAGGGAGGACTGCACTGGTATTTGCACTTAATAACCATGATCGAGGTGAAGTCAAAATCCTGAGGGCTCTGTATAAGAAGCCTATCTCAGCTGCTCAGTGAGATTAGGAAAATGCCAAGTGTGAAGGGATGCTGGATGTAGTTAGGAACGATGATTAGTACTGCCTTCTGGGGGCTAACGTTCCTGCAGTGAGTGGGTCACCTATTTCTCCACTTTTTATTTTTCGAAGGTGGATGTGTACCCCCAGCATTACCCAGGGCTGAATGTTAAACCTCTGGATGAGGGAACTGCTTTTGGTAATGGTAACATCCGTGCCCCAATATCAGTGAAAGATGTGAGAGTTGAAATTACTAAAACTACTCCCAGTAAACCTAAAGGCTTGGATAAAGTCCCTGGGGATCTCTTCCTAAGCGAATAGGGAGTTTGGGGCTCCTAATTTTTAATATTTTGGCAGGAGCCCTTCCTCCTCACACATGGGCAGGGTCACAGATTATCCCCATTTTTAAAAAGGGTTCTCATGCTGATCCTTGCAACTACAGGCCAATAGGCTTAATTGATTGCTCTCAAAATCTTTTCAGCTCTATTATATTATGCACTTGTGGATGGAAGAAAACTAAATTTGAATAGATCTCCAAGTGGGATTGAGGGAGGTTATTGATCAAGATTTTTAGATTCTATTTGAAAACCGTGACACTAGGGGGTGGCAGCCTTTACATCACTTTTGTTGGTTTGCATTCTGCTTTCAACCTTGTACCGCGCCCTATACTATGGCATACTTTGGCCGAGTTGGGTTTCCTGATGATTTGCTGCCCATTTTGATAAGACTCCACTGTGATAACTTTGCCCAAGAGCACTGCAGACAAAGTGGTGAGTTGTCAGACCGCTTCTCTGTGACACAAGTAGTCAGACAGGGTTGCGTCCTTGCGCCCACCCTTTTCTCACTTTATGTTAATGATTTGGTGGCTTATTTGAATAAATGTGAAGGGGATGCCCCTAGGTTGGCCAGTCTTAAGATTCCAGCGTTATCATTTGCGGACCATGCCCTTTTGATTTCTAAATTACCTGTCGGGTTGCAAAGAATTCTTAAATACTTCAAGTGTTTTTGCGCAGAGAGGAGCTTAGAAATAAATGTGAACAAAACAAAATTTATGATCCTCAATCTGAGTCATTCCTCCAGACGAAACCCCAAGTTAGCTGGTGCCTCTTTGGACCAGGTTAGAGTATTTGGCTATCTGGGGTTGACCCTGACTGAAGATCTAGACTGGAGGTGCCATTTAGAAAAACAAAGGTTAAGATCAGTACAATGCATGGGTGAACTTCTAAGGGCATCTCATAATTCTTCTTATCGACCTGTTACTCCTGCTCTGCAAATATATAAATCACAGTCTCTTGGTGTGACCCTATAGGGAGTTGAATTGTGGGGGTCTAAAGATCTGTCTAAGATACTAGTAACTGAGAATCATTTTCTTTGCTCGTTGCTAGGGCTCCCAGGCAGTACCCCTCTCCTCACGCTTTGATTGGACCTGGATCTTAAACCCATCACATTGGGGGCAGGGATCAGTCCAGTTCTCTATTGGTGTAGACTTTGGGCCTTCCCTGAGCTTAATTCATATTGTGTTGGGCAAATGGAGGTGTTAAGCATCCCTGGTCTTGGAAACATCCTGTGGTTAAGGTTTGTCAAAGATCTACTAATGGAATTGGGATGTTTGTACATTGTAGGAGAAACCGGAGGTTGTCCATGTCATCAGTAAGCTTGAATTAAAACGATTGAATTGGCAACACAAAGTGGCCCAGTTTGTGGTTCTTCGGATCTGAACTATTCTTAGAAGAAATTGAGCCCCCTCTTGCTAGAAAATCGTACCTCCAATTTAGTTAAATTTGCCTGCCAATTGCTGCGTTTACTGGCACCTGGGCTGCTAAGACCCAGACTGCAGGGACTGTGTGTTTCTTGTGTGGGGCAGACAGGGAGACAGTAGACCATGTTATCTTTTCCTGCCCGGTTTATACTAAAAGTAGGAAAAAATGGATTGTTCCTGTATGCAGGCTCTAGAGGTGAGTGAACATCATGTCGCACTCAGGATATTGAAGTCTGATACTAGACAAAGCCTGGTCTATGCCATCTCGCGTTTCTTGTTGGCAGTTGGAAGGATTAGGAAAAGTCAGTATGCGCTACTGTCTTAAGCCTTATTCTCTGTTAAGAATGCTGACCTCGATTTATTGTTATTGTATTTTCAGCAGCCTAGGGTACGGTGGGGCTTGGAGGTGGTCAATGGTCAATCAGCTTTGTCTGGTTTTTATCCTTTTTTGTTTTTATTCCTTGATTTTATGTATGTTATTGATTAATGTTTGTATATGTTTTATTTTGTTATGCTTTTATGGTGAAACTGTTGAAATAAAGTATGATGATGATGATGGTGATGGTGAAAACACTAGTAAATAAACAGACACACTGCATGAAATATCAGCACTTGAACCTTCAACCTACTGATTGACCGTCTAATAGCTTTACCAGTAGGCCAGAAGTGACTTTAAAAAAAAAAAAAATAACGTTTGAACCAAACATCTTGCTAGTATGACACTTTGAAGTTATTGTGTGGAGAAACCATTGCAATAACAATATTTCTCTTTCTCTCTCTCACTCTCTTCCATCCTAATATGGATTTATGCAGCCCTGTAAACAAATCTATCTTTTCCTGGGGTGATAGAGGTCCCCGAGGCTGCGGGGGGGGGGGGTCATGCAGCCCCCACATACAAATGTCTCCTTGCCCTGGGGAGGTGGAGGTCCAAATGCTGCATGGGAGTTGCGTAGCCCCTCTGCATGAAATTCTATCTTTGCCCTGGGGAGGTGGTCTTGGGGAGGTGGTGGTCCCCAGGGATGCAGGGGGGCCAAACAGCTCTCCACATACAATTCAATCTTTGCCCTTGAGAGGTGGCAGTCCCCGGGGCTGCGGGGTGGCCCCATTCCCCTGCATGCAGTTGTCTTTGCCAGAGGAGGTGGTGGTCCCCAGGGGAGCACACAGCCCCCCACCCTGCAGTTTTCTGTCTGATCGCCCTGGGAAGGTGGCAGTCCCCAGAGCTAATAAAAGCCCTAGAGTGGGGGCCCCATGTGCCCCCTTCTTTTTTAAAGCCCCCATGCCTCTGAGACCTGGCCCACCGGAAGCTCATTAAAAGAAAAGTTCAGGAAAACACACTTTTCATTTAAAACTTCAGAAAGTCTGCAAATCCAGATCTGCAGATTTTTCAGATGTTTTGAAAAAAAACATGCTTTTTAGCCCTGGCGGGATCCCCCTGGGATCCCCAGCACCAGAGTTAAGGGGTCAGGGTCTCCCTACCCTGGCCGCTTTTCTTTTTTTTTTACTTTTTTTTTCTGGGATTAAAGTCCCGAGATGGCTGCCAACACTTTCTTGTTTAAGTGTTGGCAGCCGATCAGATATCATCAGCATGGGGACAGTTGGATCCATGGAGGATCCGAATCCCTAGATATTTATATTTTTTTACATTTAATATCTCAAAAACTAATGAATGGATTTACATCAAATTACAAAAAGCACAATCTGTGCAACAAGATCTACCTTCCTGCCAACATTTTTCTAATAGGGTACTACTTCCATTCAACAGTACCCTATAGAAAAATGAATGGGGAAAATGCAGTTTGGGACCCCCTTTTTTCTCAGTCCCCACTTGAGGGCTCATCCCAATATTTTCAGGGCAACAGCTGAACCCACTGAAGGATACGTTTCGAAAATTTTGTGAAGATTCTTCAAGCGGCTCCAAAGTTATTGGCAAAACAAAAAACACTCTTTATATAGAAACTAGGGGCCAGATGTAGCAAGCAGTTTTGCCCATTCTGTGTCTATGGAAAAATGTGTTTGTACATATGGCCCTAGGAAACTAGGTCCTAACTGCCACTACCTACAACATGGGGGAGCTAGCTGGGCATGCAAAGGCCCTGGGGCTCCCCCTGAAGCCCCCAACATGTGGTATGTGATTGCCCCATGTGGGCAAAGGAGCATCTACCGCTGGCCCCAGGGGACGGGGTCCCTGGAGCATGGAAAGGCTCAGGAAAGGGGAGCCAAATGGCCCCCTCCCCTTTTAAATTACATACATTCCTGGGGTATTTGGTCCCTAAGGTTTAAGGAGGCTCAGGCAGGGGGGATGGGGTCCATGGGGCCTGAGAAGGCTCCAGGAGAGCACATGCCACCCTCGCCTTTTACATTACATACAGCCCTGGGGTATTTGGTTCCCAGGGTCGAATGAGCCCTGGGGGATGGAGGCCTTGGGGCCTGATACATCTTGAGGAGAGGAAACTCATAGCCCCCTCTAATTTTTATTGGAAGTTTGCCCCGAGGATAGGGTTTTGGGGCCCAAGAAGGCTCAGGCGACCATATCCTCTTAATTATGTAATTTGGCCCTGGAGTATGAGGTCCTCAGGGCCTCCGTTTAAAAAACAAAAATGCCCCGGGGAATGGGGTTACTGCGGCATAAAAACCAACTGCACACCACCCCAGCAAGCGGGCTGGGGTTCACTGCAAAAGGCCATGCACAACATGAGGCTGCATGCCTGTAGGGGGATGGATGCAGGCCCTGCGACCAACACTACGTTGTGCACAACCAAAGCCTGTGTGTGGCAAGGGGGGGTGGCCACAGGGCTTTGCTGCGGCCAACCCCACGCTGATTGCAACCAAAGGCCACTTGCAGCAGGGGTTTGTTTTTTACGTATGGTAACAACAACAAAAAAACCCTAGCAAAACAAAAGTTAAAGTGTCATTATGGTAAGGAATTGTTATTATATTTGACTTTAAATTTTAAAAAAACCTTATAAATTCACTAAAAAACAAAGGTTTAAATGACATTGTAGTTAGGTGAATATGTCAGTTACAACATTAATCTTCTGAACTTAAAAAAACACAGAAATTCACCAGTTACAGTTCGCAGAGCTAACTATAACTTGCACCCCCTGCCATGTTCTGGTTATTGAATGTTCTGTGACTCATTTATGACATCACTGATGACATCTCAAATGACATCATTTATGACATCACTGATGATATCATCTAAGCTCCTTTCATACACATTACTCTATAAACATGCATGGCATTAGAGGTCTGAAAGTGAGTAGAAAATAGTTCAGAATAATATGAAGAGTCACTAACGCCATCACAGATACAACTCCCTTGGGCGCAGCAAGTTTGTGTTATGTGCAACCTTGACCATATACCATAAACTGCACAGGTAGCCTAGTTCACATTAATAATCAACCACAGATGTATGGGAAACTCTTACTGCACACGGTTTTCAATCTGTATACAGCTGTTCTCAACATCTGCTCCAGAACAAATGCCCTACTTTAAACAGTCTTTATTTGTGCCTAACCCCTTTCGGTCACCAAGCCTACATTGAGAAATTAAGTTGATATGAGTAGAAAAGTGGGTGCTGTAAACAGTGTTTCTCCAGTTTTGGATCTTTTGTAGAATAACATGCATGAATAATTCCCAGTCTTTGAAGTGGGAGTCCCGCAGTACAATGGAAAGCAGTATTAAAAACCTTTATCGAAGTCAATGTTAAAGGACATTCACTTTAACATGTTATTCACAACATTTGAAAAGAGCCAAAGTCCAGCCAATCAGGTGACAGCACCCTTTAGAACCTTCACCAGAGGCTACCGTTCGACATATTTTCTACAGCACGTTCTGTGAAGGGAGTCTCTCTGAGCTCTGCTCAGTTAACTTCTAACTAGTATTGTAAAACGTATCTAATACTGCTATTATGTATGAAACATCTAAAAAGGGCTTTTAAGGCCCCATAGTACATGTGGGAGGAAAATACTTCACTAAGAAGACCCCCACAAGAATTGTATTTACTGCCTGTACCCTCAACATAACGTCTCACCTTTTCTACAAAAAAAAGAATGAAAGCCAAATCTAAAAACTCCACTAGTTCTGCGGAGTACAATGACACTTCATTGGTCTCACATAAAAGGTCACATAAAAGAGAAAGGTCCTGTGACCAGGAGACTTTACAGGGATCCGGAAAGGCCTTAAAAAAGTATCAACATGAGTATGTCAAGGACACTTAAAAAAAAGAAGAAGAAAGGCAAAATCTCCTCAGAAGTTACCAGGTCTGAGCCTACTACTCCTTCTGTGAAGTCTGGCGTTCATCCTTCGAAGTCTGCCTCTGAACCGTCGAAGCCAAAGCTCAACGACAAACTCCTCGCCTTCAAAATCTCCATCGTTGATGACGAGGACAATCACCACAGTGACGTTGATGACTCCTTCTATATTAGCATTGCACCTATTCCGTCAACTAAACCACTGTCGGTGAAAGCACCCTCGACAACGCAAGTACAACAGTTGAAGCTGGCCCTGTCGATGATTGTTCTCTCTGTGAGCACCCTTGTCAATGAAAACAATGATATCACTGTTGAAGTCAACTAAGGACTCAACTTGATAAACGTTACCAAGACTTTCCTTCTTTCAGAGCACACTTCTCCCAGCAAAGTGTCTCCTCCCCCTCCAACCCACCTTTTCGACCTGGAAGGGTGTGGGCCCTTTTGAGACAGCTCACAGTCCCTAGGTACTCAATGTGAAGGGTGAATATTATGATGAGAATGAACAGCAATATTACAAAGAATATTACAAAGAATATTAGCAGCTTCAAGCTAGATATTCTGATTGAACCATACATCAAGGAGAGCATTTTAAGTACCATGGGCAATATGGTACAAATGCCTCTATCATTATTTGCAAGACCTGCAAGGGATGTGGCAGGATTATCAAAGGAGGTTTCCGGAGCAAGCAAGACTGCTGTCACCTGGACAGGTCACTGATCCACCTTCATCACCAAGAACGCCAACCCCACCATTAACATCCAGGCTGAACCCTTCATCTAACATTGTAGCGCATCCTAGGGAGGATACTTTGGGGGTGATTCTGACCGCGGCGGATGGCGGTCGCCGCCCGCCACGCGGTTCCCGCCGAAAGACCGCTCCGTGGTCAAAAGACCGCGGCGGTCATTCTGGCTTTCCCACTGGGCTGGCAGGCGACCGCCGAAAGTCCGCCCGCCAGCCCAGCGGGAAACACCCTTCCCACGAGGACGCCGGGTCAGAATTGAGCCGGCGGTGTGGGAAGGTGCGACGGGTGCAGTTGCACCCGTCGCGAATTTCAGTGTCTGCTAGGCAGACACTGAAATTCTTTTTGGGGCCCTCTTACGGGGGCCCCGCGGCACCCCCTACCGCCATCCTGTTCCCGGCGGGAGAACCGCCAGGAACTGGATGGCGGTAGGGGGTGTCAGAATCCCCATGGCGGCGGAACGCGCTCCGCCGCCATGGAGGATTCTCAAGGGCAGCGGAAAGTCGGCGGGACACCGCCGACTTTCCGTTTCTGGCCGCGGCTGAACCGCCGCGGTCAGAATGCCCAGCGGTGCACCGCCAGCCTGTTGGCGGTGCTACCGCCGACCTCCGCCATGGCGGTAATTACCGCCAGGGTCAGAATGACCCCCTTTGTCTTCAGATGATGATCAGGAGGAGGGTGAAGATTTCTTATGCCCACGCTCACCAGGAATGGAATGACTTTCTAATTCCTACCTCATCTCCACCGGCCCCCCTAGCCAGTGGATTCTCCTCCAGATGATATAGGAGGGTTTCCTAATCTAATGGAGAAAGCTGCAAGGAGGTTCTAGCTTCCAATGCCTGTCAAACAGTCAGACTGCTTTGTATATGATTTCAAAGAGCCCACAAGGAATTCAGTCCATGCTATTCTCATAGTGAACACATCTGGGACACAAATATTGTGCAACACCCAGCTATGGTGGCAGCCGTCCTGCCGCAAATTGACAAAAAATACAACATGCCAGAGGACTCACCTGCCTGTTTAGATGACCACCCAAAGGCAGACTCAGTTATTTCTCAGGCAGCTCAGCACTGTTCAAAAAATCCTTTTAAGCCAGTCTCAACCTCACCAGGGCAGACACCTAGATAAAATAGGCAGAAGGCTTTCATCAATGTCTGCCATCACAGTCTGTGCCGCTAACTCCCTTGCCATATTGGGCCAGTACGACTTGCACATATAGGGGGTCATTCTGACCCTGGCGGTCGGTGATAAAGCGGCGGCCAACCCGCCAACAGGCCGGCGGTCAAAAAAATGCAATTCTGACCCTGGCGGGAATCGCCAACGCAGCCCGCCGAATTAACACTCCGACCGCCACGGCGGAACAAACAAACAGCGCAGCGGTCACCGCCAACAGCCAGGCGGCAGACAATGTACCGCCCACCCTATCACGACCCACCAATCCGCCACCTTTTCCGGGGCGGGAGCCCCGCCGATAAAAACACGGCGGAAACAGACATTTCCAATGGAAAACGCTCACCTCGAGACACTCCACACGGAATCCGGACAGCATGGAACCCGAATTGAACATCATACCTGCTCTCGTCTACCTGCTCATCTACCACGAGTACGAACTCCGGCGCAGACGTCAACGGTGAGTACTGCACCTACGACACACGGGAGGGGGGAGGAAGAAAGGTTACGGGCATACACATATGCGACCCCCCCACCCCCCCAATATGTACACACCAATGCAGAGCAGGAAGTCACAGTGACACCACACAAAGACCCTTTAAAAATACAATGACACAACCAAATTTGGAATAAATGTTCATGTACAAAAAAAGCACCTGGAAATAATTGAGCAACGTGAAAAATATTTACAAAAACCAAAAAGATATACACATCAGTGTATCACTGAAGTAACAAGTCCTGCACATCCTACGAATCTAACATGTCCGTGGGCCAAGGTTCTGCGAAACAAGGGCAAAGCCCACACACGAGACCTGAGTCCTTTGGAGAGAACACTGCAGGGGCATCTGATGTCAAAACTACAGGCACCTCAGGGGGAAGGGAAGGGGGGGCCACCACAGCCACAAGAGTCCACGACGCCAGATCCACGAGGAGCCACCATGCCCACTGTACCATCCTGGGGAGTGCAAAGCCACAGTCTCTCAAGTCTCTGCAGTGGGTGGGTTGCCCACTGGACCATCCTGGGGAGTGCAAAGCCACAGTCTCTCAATGTCTCTACAGTGGGTGGGTTGCCCACTGGACCATCCTGGGGAGTGCAAAGCCACAGTCTCTCAAGTCTCTGCAGTGGGTGGGTTGCCCACTGGACCATCCTGGGGAGTGCAAAGCCACAGTCTCTCAATGTCTCTACAGTGGGTGGGTTGCCCACTGGACCATCCTGGGGAGTGCAAAGCCACAGTCTCTCAAGTCTCTGCAGTGGGTGGGTTGCCCACTGGACCATCCTGGGGAGTGCAAAGCCACAGTCTCTCAAGTCTCTGCAGTGGGTGGGTTGCCCACTGGACCATCCTGGGGAGTGCAAAGCCACAGTCTCTCAATGTCTCTACAGTGGGTGGGTTGCCCACTGGACCATCCTGGGGAGTGCAAAGCCACAGTCTCTCAAGTCTCTGCAGTGGGTGGGTTGCCCACTGGACCATCCTGGGGAGTGCAAAGCCACAGTCTCTCAATGTCTCTACAGTGGGTGGGTTGCCCACTGTACCATCCTGGGGAGTGCAAAGCCACAGTCTCTCAATGTCTCTACAGTGGGTGGATTGCCCACTGGACCATCCTGGGGAGTGCAAAGCCACAGTCTCTCAGGTGGATTACAGAGTCCACTGGTCAAGGAGGAGGCATGGTGGGCACAGTGAACCATAAACAGTGCCTGAGACGGCGGGACCCAGCGCAGCGGTGCATGACATGGCGATGTCCAGCGGAGCGGTGCTTGAGAGGAAGGGCCCAGCGGAGCGGTGCTTGACAGGAAGGGCCCAGCGGAGCGGTGCTTGAGACGGCGGGGCCCTGTTCAGCGGTACCTGTCTTCACGGCGGGGCCCTGTTCAGCGGTGCTCTTCTGCACGGCGGGGCCCTGTTCAGCGGTACCTGTCTTCACGGCGGGCCCTGTTCAGCGGTGCTCTTCTGCACGGCGGGGCCCTGTTCAGCGGTACCTGTCTTCACGGCGGGGCCCTGTTCAGCGGTACCTGTCTTCACGGCGGGGCCCTGTTCAGCGGTGCTCTTCTGCAAGGCGGGGCCCTGTTCAGCGGCACCTGTCTTCACGGCGGGGCCCTGTTCAGCGGTACCTGTCTTCACGGCGGGGCCCTGTTCAGCGGTACCTGTCTTCACGGCGGGGCCCTGTTCAGCGGTGCTCTTGCAGTATGTCAAGGGAGTCATACCTGGCCTGGACACCCTGCTCACTCGCCCTCCGACCGTGCTGTGTCAGGCCCCTTCGGGGAGTGAGTCCTGGGCCCTTTGGTGTCGTCCCTTGCAGCCGGGATGGGGCTTGTGGGGCCCTCCTGCTCCGCGCTCCTGGTGGTTGTCCTCTCCGCCCTGCTGTCCTTCCGCTCCTTAGATGGGGCTCTCGGGCCCTTGCCTCCCCTGGCTGCTGTGGCCGGTGAAGTGGCCGGAGTCACCTCCTTGGGGGCAGCCATCTCTGTCCGCTCACGGCGGCCCTTCAATTTCCGGGTCCTCTTGCCTGGGGGGGGCTGGCTGTCCCCTTGCTGCTCACCGAAGTGTTACTGCCGCCAAAGGGTGGACTCCACATGCCATGCACCACTTGCACTGTAGAAGTTGGGCTGGTGGTGGCTGAGGTGCCCTTGGGACTTTTCCCAGTTGGAGGGGGTGGGTCGGGGGAGGGAAAGAGGTCAAAACTGGAGAGGTAATATTTCTTGGGACCAAGGTAAGGGGTAGGAGTAGTGGTGAGAGAAGTGGAGGAAGAGGATGTGGTTGTATGAGAGCCAGGTGTGCTGTCCTTGGGTGCAGGTGACTGGGACGTAGGCTGTGGTGAGGTGGTTGGCTGTTGTTTGGGTGTCTGCCTGCGTTTATGTGTCTTGGAAGAGGGGGTGACAGACACAGTGGGAGAGGACACAGGGGACGTGTAAATGCCAGTGAGGGTGGTGACTGCAGGTGTGCGGACTGTAGTGGAGGGTTTGCTGGTGGTGGAAGAACTGGCTGATGTTGGGGTGCATGCAGGTGTGAGTGTAGACGTCACAGGGAGGGAGGAGGGAGACGAGGAGGACGGGGACACAGAGGTGGTAGTGACTGTTGATATGTCTGCATCTGTGTGTTGCTTGGGTGAATGCTTGTGTTTTCTGTGGTGCTTATGTTTGGATGAGCTGGCCTTGGGTGTTGAGGTGTGTGCAGGCTGGTCTGATGGTGTGGATGGGATAGGTTGAGGTACAGGAGACAGAGAAAGGGTGGAGGCAGATAGAAGAGGGAGACTGGAGACAGGGACAATGGCTGCCGTCAGTGCTGAGGCCAGAGCAGTGAACGCTCGTTGATGGGCAGCCTGACCCGAATGAATGCCCTCCAGGTAGGCATTGCTCCGATGCACCTCCCTTTCCACCCCCTGGATGGCATTCAGAAGGGTAGTCTGCCCAACAATGACCGTCCTCACCAGGTCAATGAGCTCCGCACTGAGGGCAGCAGGGGTAACAGAGGCAGGGGCTGAGGTGCCTGGGGCGAAGGAGACGCGCGCCTTCCTGGCCGAGCGGCCACGGAGCGAAGACTGAGGGGCTGCTGGGAGGGCGGTGCTGGTGCGCTGGGTGGCGGCTGTACCTGTTGTTGCGGGGGGCACAGATGGTGCCGCCACCGCTAGGGAGCTCCCAAACGAGGACGTGTCCGTGTCGCTGGTGTCTCCACCGGCCCCCGTTGTGGTGCTCCCCTCGCCCTCCGGATCACTAGTGCCCTCGGTGTCTGTGTCAGTGCCCACCGGGGCCTGGTGACCTGCAGCTCCCTCCTGCTCCGACGCCAAATCTCCTCCGCCGGATGATGCTAAAACACAAGAAGACAAAGATTTAGGGTGGGGGGAGAAATGAAACAAAGTTGAGTGCATGCCTTAGCAATACCCTTTGCGGAGAGGACAGACACAGGTGCCTCGTGCACTAAGTCGCGAACTTGGGGTACACTACTCAGTACTTCTGACTAGGCAAACAGGTCTAGGGACAACACACGCGCACATGTGTGATGCTGGAGCATGGGTAGCTGCACTTGGCACCCTACAGAGGTGGGGGGCAGGGGCACAGGGCCATGCCTAAGGGAGCGGACTACACTACAGAGAGCGCCCTGGCCTAATGTCACCCACAGCCCTCCTCCCCCACCCAGACGCCTCCAATGCGCATACAGATAGGAGAATGTGCGGATACTCACCCCCTTGTGTCTGCTGTGCTGTCCTCAAGCGCCCATCCAAATTAGGGTAGGCCACCGCCAGGATCCGGGACATCAGGGGGGTCATGGTGCGACTGGCACCCCTCCTAGGTCGGGAGGCCATCCCCAGCAGTGTTTCTGCGGTCTTCCTCGTTCCGCGGCGGATGTCCTCCCACCTCTTGTGGCAGTGTGTGCCCCGTCTGTTGTAGACCCCCAAGTTCCGGACTTCCTTGGCGATGGCACGCCAAATATCGATTTTCTGGTGGGCGCTCACCTGTTTGACATGTACACGGTGGGAAAGAGAAACCGTCACATATCTGCATGTTTGGAGTACATGCCCCCCCCCTCCCCAACCTTGTCATGGTTCCCATTCTCTCATCTGTCGTGCGTTGCACTCCTCATTCCCTCCACACCCCACCAACTTACATCCCCCCCCCTCCACACAGGCATAACCCATTCAATGTGCACTGAGTGTACTCACCTGTTGGTCTGGAGGATCGTAGAGTAGCGCATACTGGGGGAGGACCCCGTCCACGAGCTTCTCCAACTCTTCTGAACTGAAGGCGGGGCCCCTTTCACCAGTAGCAGCAGCCATTGTCACTTCCAGACCGAGTTCACAGCAGCACTTGCAGTATAGGTCCTCTCCTGTGGATGATCAGGTCTCGAATGATTGAGCAGATAGAAAATGGCGGTCACGCCCGCGGCGGTGCGTACCGCGGCGGTGCGTCCCGCGACCGCCGGCGCACATCGTCATTGGCTCCTGAAACCCATAGGCTTCAATGTTAACCAATGCGTCTTCGCACAGCGGTCTTCGACCGCCTACCGCCACGGTGTGCCCCGCCAGCGCAGTGACCTCACATCCCATTGTCCCACTTCACAGGTCAGGCATCGGCCATTTCAAGGGCCCACATGGCTTAATTTCTAATGCGTCACACAGGCCTAGGCCTTGCAATGGCACACATACAAACATATCAAACCATACATTTACCTGTACTGTGCAAGCTGTGTTGTACGTACCTGTGAGTGGATTGACTCTGTACTCCATATTCTCCTTCCTAGGCACCGTCCGCTGGGACTAGCGATGAGAAGGAGGAATCCTCGCGTGTACCGGCCGCTGGTGGACCTGTCCACAATGGAAGAACGCAACATAATACTACGATACCGACTTGACCGAGCCTCCATCCATGAACTGTGTGCCCAGCTGGAGCCAGCCCTGATGTCCCCCATCCGCCAACCCACAGGAATTCCCCCTCTAGTGCAGGTTCTGTCTGTCCTCCATTTCTTTGCAACAGGCTCATTCCAGACAACAGTGGCCATGTCATCTGGGATGTCTCAGCCTATGTTTTCCAAGATCTTATCCAGAGTGTTGTCTGCCCTGATGAAACTCATGCGGAGCTACATCATTTTCCCAGAGGAGGGTGATTTGCCTACAGTGAAAGCTGATTTCTATGCCCTTGGACACATCCCCAACATCATTGGTGCAATTGATGGGACCCATGTGGCTTTAGTCCCCCCAAATGACGATGAACAGGTGTACAGGAACAGGAAGAATTACCATTCAATGAATATCCAGGTGGTCTGTTTGGCTGACCAGTACATCTCCCATGTAAATGCCAAGTTCCCAGGGTCAGTGCATGACGCGTATGTTATGCGAAATAGCAGCATTCCCTATGTGATGGAACAGCTACAGAGACAGAGTGTGTGGCTAATAGGTGACTCTGGTTACCCCAACCTGCCATGGCTATTGACCCCAGTGAGGAATCCCAGGACCAGGGCAGAGGAACGGTACAATGAGGCCCATGGGCGTACTAGGAGGGTGATTGAGCGAACCTTTGGGCTCCTGAAGGCCAGGTTTAGGTGCCTGCATATGACAGGTGGATCCCTAATGTACTCACCAAAGAAGGTGTGCCATATCATCGTGGCGTGCTGTATGCTCCACAACCTGGCTTTGCGACGCCAGGTGCCTTTCCTGCAGGAGGATGGTCCAGATGGTGGTGTTGTAGAAGCCGTGGAGCCTGTGGAGAGTGAAGAGGAGGAAGACTCTGAGGACGACACAGACAATAGGGACAGAGTGATACAACAGTATTTCCAGTAACACACAGGTAAGAATCACCCACGCCATTTCACAATTGCTTATAGCCTCCTGCATCTGTACTTTCTGTAGTTCCCCACAGATGTTTTTCATTAATTTTTGCCTTTCCCTTCCCTTCTCAGTGCTGTCTGACTCAGTACCTGACTTCTGCTTGGTTCGCCCATGAAATACAGCGTATTGACATTGGTATGTTGTCATGACTAATTGACAGAACAGAAATTGAACAGTAATATGTAATACATTTGTTAATAATACAGCATGACTCAAAACAGATTTGTGTGCAAAATGTGATTTATTTACAGTGCTAGATATCGGTACATGTGATTCTAAGGGTGATGGGTGGGGGTGGAGGAATATCCATGGCAGAGTCCAGTTCTCAGTCTCACAGGTGCATTGTCCTTTTGCCTGTGGAAGGATGGAGCATAGGCAGTTCATGGTTGGACAGGGTGGCAATGTGGGACAGTGGGAAGACTTGAGGGGGTATGTCCTGCTGGCGGGGGTCTTGACATCCTACTCTGTCTTTTTTTTTGGTCTCAGGCTCCTCTTACGGGGTGGTTGTTCTTCAGCAGGAGGTGGGGTTCTGGGGGGCTGTCGAGGTGTTGGGACCTCCTGTCCACTAGCGCCGGCGGAGGTGGTAGGCTGTTCCTGGTCCGGGCTAGTGACAGGGGCCCTGTGTGGTGCACCATGGTCCCGCAACGCGTCCTCTATCCTGTGGAGGGCCAGGACGATGGTCCCCATTGCGGTCCCGATGATTCTCAGCTCCTCCCTGAACCCCATGTAGCGTTCCTCCTGCTGTGCATGGATCTCAGTGAACCTGGCCAGTACCGTCGCCATCGTTTCTTGGGAGTGGTGGTATGCCCCCATGAGGGTGGTGAGGGCCTCTTGGAGAGTGGGTTCCCTGGGCCTCTCCTCCCCCCCTGTCGCACAGCAGCCCTCCGAGCTGCCCGGTTTCCCCCGGCCTCTGTCCCCTGGACGGTGTGCCCGCTACCACTGCCCCCAGGTCCCTGTTGTTGTTGGGGTGTTGGGTTAGCCTGGGTGCCCTGTAGTGGCAGACACACCGCTGATTGAGCTGTCCTAGAGACAGAGGCATGGGCCCGCTGGGTGGGAGCTGTGCTGGTGTTGGCAGAGGGGGTCGGGTCTGGTGTGGCCTGTGGCTGCCTAAGGGGAACCGACTGCCCAGAGGTCCCCGATGGTCCGGGCTGGTCATCAGGTTCACTGTCGACAGAGCTGCTATCCTCAGTGTGGGCCTGTTCCGGTGGTGGGATGGACACTTCTGGACCCTCCTGGCTGGTGTGTTGTCGTTCGGGTCCTGCATGGGGTAAGAGAGTTTGGTTATTGTTTCTGTGTGTGCAATAGCGTGCGTGTTATGGGTGCCCTTGTCCCCCAGTGCAGGCATTCCCTTGAGGGAGGTGTTGTGAGGGTAGTTAGTGGGGGGGTTAGTGCAGTGGTCATGCTTAGGTGATGGGTGCCCATGATTTGTGTTGGCATGCAGGAGTTGGTGTTGGGATGGGTGGGTTGTGCTGGTGAGACATTGTCAGGGAGGATGTGTGCTGGGGGGTTGGGGGTGAGGGTGGGGGTGTGGGTTGGCATGCTGGTGGGGTGGGGGGGATATAGTAGTTGAGATTGGACTTACCAGAGTCCATTCCTCCGGATACTCCTGCGAGGCCCTGAGGATGCAGGATGTTCAAGACCTCTTGCTCCCACGATGTGAATTCGGGAGGGGTGGGTGGGGGTCCACCGCCAGTCTTCTGGACCGCGATGTTGTGCCTGGAGACCATCGATCGGACCTTCCCCCGTAGGTCGTTCCATCTTTTGCGGATGTCCTCCCTATTCCTGGGATGCTGTCCCACCGCGTTGACCCTGTCCACGATCCGCTGCCATAGCTCCGCCTTCCTAGCTATACTGGTGTGCTGCACCTGCGAGCCGAAGAGCTGGGGTTCCACTCTTAGGATTTCCTCCACCATGACCCGGAGTTCTTGGTCCGAAAAGCGTGGGTGCCTTTGGGGTGCCATGGGGTGGTGTGGGTGAGGTGTGGGGTGGTGTATGTGATGATAAGTATGTTGGTGAGTGGTGCTTTGTGCTACTATGTGGTGTGTGTGATGGTGTAGTGTGCCTCAGTGTGTCTTGCTATGGATTGTCTGCTGTGTCTCTCTCTCCTTCTCTCAGTAATTATGGTCGCAGGGGTTTGTGGGTGATGTGGGTGTGTGTTTTATAGTTGGTTGATTGTGTGGGAGTGGTGTGTGTATGTGTATCAGGTGTGTGTATTTCAAATTGTCCAATGTGGCTGTGTTTTGGTGCTGTGTGTGTATTCTGACCGCGGCAGTGTGTAGCGCCAATGGAATACCGCGTTTGAATGACCGCCGTGTGGATTCGTGGGTCGTAATGGCATGGGCGTATTTCTGTTGGCGTGACGGTGGAGGTTTGGTCATCTCCAGTTTCTCGCTGCCCGCTGATGTGGCGGGCTGCAGTGGAGGACGGATTTTTGGAGGTTTGGCCGTTGTGGGTCAGAATGACCGTGGCGGTTAACCGCGCCGCGGCGGTGTTATGGCGGTCTTCTGACCGGCGGTAAGGGCCTTTTACCGCCGAGGTCAGAATGACCCCCATAGTCTGATTACTGTGCACTAATAGATCTTGTGCCAGAAGATAGAAGGTCAGAAGTGAAGAGAATCCCTCTGAGGGGAAGAGAGAACTTCCTCCAAAATAATTAATTGTGCGATGGACATAGCCTCTACTGGATAGCAGCAGCTAGTAGGAGCAGCAGTTTTGAGGCAGCAAGGATGGCTGAAAGCAACCTTTCCCTGGTCAGAGGTCCTATCAAAAGTCCTGGACATGGCTCATGATGGAGAAGCCCTTTTTGATAATCACGTCGATGAGGCTTTACAGGCCATCAAGGCAGATATGGACACGAAATCTGGAATTGGACAATGGTGCATGCGATAATACTCTGAACAGAAAATGTTCCCGGGCCAAGCAACCTCTTAGCAGACACGCTAAGCAGGACATTGAACACTCAATGAGATCTTCTCTCTCTGGGGCAAGCCGGCACTGAATCTCTTTGTGACCAATGGGTATCACAAATTCCAGTTCTATTCAAGATGTCATCCACATCCAGCGTCGTAGGGGAATACCTTCTTGATTAGATGGTCCAGGACCTATGCATATGGTTTTCGCCGATACCTCTTATACCAAAAGGTTCCCATCAAGATGGAAGGAGAGCGGTGTCAGATCATTCTGATAGCCGCCAGATGGCCCATGGAGCTGCTCCTACTTTGGGAGGCCAACCGCATTCTCCTGCAACCATCCTGAACACTTGATGATGAGCCTAGGCCAGGTTCTCCA
Source organism: Pleurodeles waltl (assembly GCF_031143425.1). Classification (NCBI taxonomy): domain Eukaryota; kingdom Metazoa; phylum Chordata; class Amphibia; order Caudata; family Salamandridae; genus Pleurodeles; species Pleurodeles waltl. The sequence goes on from NC_090439.1 coordinate 192,516,048, forward strand.
TCCATATTTGACTTCTCTCCACTTATGCGCGTGGCTCCTGAAATACAGGATCTGAATATTCCTCAGAACTGCAAAGACATTCTCTCAAAGGCTAGAGCAAATGCCACTGTTAAACCATATAGCTGAAGTAGAAATGTTTCTGACAATGGTGCCAGAAATCAAACATATATCTTATGCAAGCATCACCTGATCAAATACTACTCTATCCCAACTTGTTAGCACATTCAAGGTTGGTGCATGCGTCCATTAAGGTGCATCTTGTGGCAATATCGTGATATAGATGCTCATCAAACGCCCTCTCTTTGTGTTCAAACAGAATTATCTAGCAATTTATGAAAGGATTATTTAGAGTTTTCCCTCCAGTGAGGGCTCCACCCTTGGACTGGCACCTGAACATAGTTCTATCCCAACTCATAAAGAGTCTATTCAAACCCATACACAGAGCAGATCTCAATTTTGTTTCATGGAAGGTTGCACTGCTACTAGCTTTAACTTCAGCCAGGAGTGTGAGCGAGATACAGGCCTTTAAAACCAAATATCCTTTTCTATGCTTTACAGAGGATTCTGTAACTCTCAGGACCAATCCGAACTTCATACCCAAGGTCCCTTCAAATTTTTACCTTAATGAGCTAATAATACTACAAATGTCCTTTCCTCTCCCGCAGTCACCAATGGAAAGATCCTTCCATATGTTAGATATCAAAAGATGCACGAAATTCTACATGCATTGCACCATGCAAATCAAGAAAACTGAGCAACTGGTTGTTACGGATGTACACACTCGTAAGGGTGCACAGGTCACAAAAGCAACCATTGCTTGCTGGATCTCAGCTGCAATCCAGTACTGTCACTCCAAAGCTGGCAAGCCACTGACGCCTAAAATCAAGACACACTCAACTAGAGCGGTCTCCACTTCGGCTGCTTTGTTTGCTGGAGTGCCTCTGGAGAAAATATGTTGTGCTGCGACATGGCAGAATGTACACACTTTCCCTCAGCATTATTGCTGGAGTCGGCACAGCACAGTGATGCAGCTGTTGGCTAGGACAGCTATGCCATTTATTTCAATAAGATGAGCCAAAGTTTCTTTTGTTTTTGGTAACGTATTATTTTGCATATCTATAAAGTTAATGATATATGATTATCATATTAATCATCTTTGTGTATAAGAGATGTATAAATACAGTGATTGGCATAAGAGATGTACAAATACAGTAACTACTTGCCATTCTGATTCAAGCATGTGAATCTATGATCCAATACCGGAGAAGAAAACTAGTTAGTTAATTACTTCCGTGTAACTGCAGTTCCCTTATTTCTCCTCTGTATGATATCACACTTATGCTGGAAACTCTGAGGGACTGGAGCCTCTCTGGTGAAGGTTCTAAAGGTTGCTGTCACCTGATTGGCTGATCTTGGGTCTTTTTAAATGATGTGACTGAGCTGTTAAAGTAAATGTCTTTTAACATCGGCTTCTTCCTAGATTTTCAGTACTGCTTTATATTGTATCATGGGACTCCCACTTCGACGTCGGGGAATGATTCAAGCATGTGACTCTATGAAAGATACCAATACTGAAGAACGGCAGTTACAGGTAAGTAGTTCATGGGGGGAGTTTATTCTGTACCACACTGTTTGCGGAAGGTGAAACTCTTGTGAGAAATATATCACAGAGTATTGAAAAGTATCCACTAAGGAAAGTGTACTCTCTATGCAAAACTTGTTCCAAGAGAGACTATTCACCTAAAATAACCAAAGTCTGAAGGTGCTAAATATCATACTGCCTTACATATAGCCTCTTGTTTGAAGCTAAACAAGCACATGTACATGGGTTAGTACCTGGATACACAGGCCCTCATTATGACTTTGACGGTCAGCCAGGCTGGCGGCGAAGACCGCCATATTATGACAACAGCGGTGATCCCTCCTATATACAGCCAATGCACCACCTGAACTGCCAGTGCGGTCTGGCCACCGACCACGGCGGTCGCCATCTTCAGCCCAGAGGAAAACTATTTACTGCCCACCATAATATGACATGGCAGACCACCAGGATTTCCGGGACAGAACCTCCGCCACGAAAAGCCAGAGGGAAAGGACCCGTATAAAAGGAGACACTTACCTCCAGGGACACAGAAGAGTCCGCAGCTGCCATGGAACCGGAACTGGAAGTCCTGCTGATGCTGTACAACGCGATGGGAGTCCAGGAGCAGCGATGCCGACGAAGATGACGACGGTGAATACAGCCACATAGCACATAAGGGAGGGAGGGGAGAGTGACACACCCACACCCACATGCACAATACACACCATATACACATACCACACACATGGAGAACAATGCACTGAAAAGTACAGCAATAACATAAGCCAGAAGAAAAGAAAGCCAGGACAACCTACAGGGCAACAGAATAGGCCCAACTTGACTCCTGACAGCTCAAGTGACTCCACTGGGCAGGGACATCAATGCGGAAGGCAGGCACCTCAGGGGGTGGGGGGATGATTTCTTCTTGGAAGGGGGCTCTTTGGGGTTTGGGAGGGGGTGGGCTTTTGCTCCTCTGTTTTAGGGGGTGGGGGAGTGGGCCTGGAGTGGGGGGTGGGAGTGGATGCCCTGTGCTCTGTAGTGGGAGTTTTTTTTGCGGGGAGGGACATTTTCAACAGTAGAGGGCTGGGAGCTGGAGGGACTGGGCTCGGGGTGCGGGACCTTACGTTTCGGGACATCACGGGGTGAGTCAGGAGGAGAAAAGAGGTCAAGGCGAGAAAGGAAAAGGTAGAGGGAGTGGTTGCAGGAGGTGTAGGTGTGCTGGACTTGGTTGTAGGTGCATGTAAAGTGTGCGTGTGTGAGGTGGATGGATGTTGAGTGCCTGAGTGGGAGCGTTTATGTGTTTTGGGAGGGGGCAGAGATGGAGGGAGAGGACCAACAGGTCGTGTGCATGTATATTGGGGTGGTGTATGCAAGTGAGGTGGGTGTGCTGCATTTGGTTCTGATGGTGGTGGTGACTGCGCATTTGATGAATGGGGTGCTAGTCTGCGTGTCTGCTGTTGTGGTGACTGCAGGCAAGGCTGAACAGGTTGCAGGATCTGGGACTGAGGATGCAGTGCCTGCAGGTGTGAGAGCTGATGTGACTGTGAGAGAAGAGGTGGAGGGGGAGACAGTGAAGGCAGTGGCTGTTGTTGTGTGTGCTTCTGTGTGTTGGCTGTGTGTATGCTTGTGGTGTGATCTGTGGTGCTTGTCTTTGCGAGTCCTGTCTGTCGTCTTGGGTGCATGCTAGTCTGATTGTGTGCTTAGGATGGGTGGGGGGAGAGAGGTCTGGGACTGGGTACAGGTAGTTGGACGGGGGACGGAAGAACTAGGGACACTGGCTGCCATCAAAGAGGAGGCCAGAGCCTGAAACGATCTCTGTCGGCCAGCCAAGCCACCGTGAATGCCCTCTACGTAGGCATTGCATTTCTGCATCTGGGATGTCAGCCACTGGATGCCATTCACTATGGTTGACTGCCCTACAGAGATGGATCTCAGGAGGTCAATAGCGTCCTCAGTGAGGGCATCAGGGCTGACTGTGGCAGGGCCTGAGGTGCCTGTGGCGAAGGAAACGCCCACCATCCTGGGTGAGCGGGCATGGGCAACTCGGTGGGGGGGCTACTGGGAGGGCGGTGCTGGAATGGTGGGTGGCGGAAGATGATGATGCTGGGGTGGTCCCAGAGGAGTCCGTCATCACCAGGGAGCTCCCACCAGAGGAGGAATCAGAGTCAGTTGTTGTAGCTCCTGCCTCCTCCTTGGTGCTTCCCTCGTCCTCCAACCCACTGATCCCCTCTGTGTCAGTGGTCACTGCCTCCTGGTTCCTGTGGGCTACAGCTCCCCCAATCGCCGGTCCCCCTGCTCCTTCGCCAGATGATGCTAATGCACACAAGGACAGGAGAAGAAAAGGAGGGAAGGTGGGGGAGAAATAAATGAAGCACCGGGTCAATACCAACACATATAGCATACACATCACAATGACTCACTGATAATTACACTATGCAGTAACAACCATAATAACACACCATTGACTGGGAACAACAGCTGAAATTAATTCTGCAGACACAACCATCTGCACACTAACTGAGACTCATTAATCAATATCTGCCTGTTGACAAAAGCACAGCTACACTACTCTGACAAAGGGACTGCACAACATGCAATTGCCAGGTCACACCACCTAGACAGTGGATATCAGAGCATCACTCCAACACTGTCAAGTCAGGATGTAGTCCCTTACTGAAGCTGGAATACCAGCAAACGACCAACACCAATTGTACATACCACTCACCATAGCTATGCAGAACTTGACAACATAACCTACAGGGGCATACTAAGGCATACACTAACTATTACCTTTCATCCAAAGACCATGCCAGGTGTCAGTAAAAAAATGTATACAGTGTGTACTTCCCCCTTTGTGGCTGCTGTGCTGCCCTCACACGCCCATGCAACTCTTGGTTGGCCACCTCCAGTATGCAGGCCTTTAGGGGGGCCAGGGTCCGACGGGCACTCATCCCCAGCTGATCCTCCACAGACTTTCGGAACAGCGTCGCAGGCCCTCCCACCTCTTTCTGAGATGGGTGCTCCGCCGGCTATGGCCCTCAAGGGTCCGCACGTCCTTGGCGATGGGACACCATATCCCTTTCTTCTGATGGGTGCTGACCTGCATAAGATACACAGAGAGAAGGATACCATTAACTACACACTACATTCTGTTACAGCAACAGACTACATACTGCATTGATCCCACATTCCTCTTACACATCACTTGTACTTTTGTGTACATATTGCATGCAGCAAACAACACTCCTAAAGGACACACTGTATGCACACACATACATCTACATACAGACTGTTGATCTGGAGGCCCCTACAACTGTCCATACAAGGGTAGGACCCCATCCACAAGCTTCTCCAGTTCTTCAGATGTGAAGGCTGGGGCCCTATCCCCTGTAGCATGGGCAATTATGGGTTCCAGACCCAGGACACAGCAGCTCACGCAGTGGAGGTCTTGATAAGGTGAAGTCAGGAGACAAGTGACCTGGGCATCTGAAAATGGTGGTCACGTCCACGCCACTAGTCACCATCACCGCCGGCTGTGATTATAATTGCCACCTGTGCTCCATAGACTGCAGTGTTAAACAATGAGGAGTTGCACAGCGGTTCAGACTGCCCTCCACCATGACGACAAATGCCGGTGGAGTGAGTTCACTTCGACCTGTCCTCTGCATGCATGGCAGGCGGGTGCCATTTCCTGATGATAGTACTCATTATAGTCAATTAAATGTGCATCATAGGTACAGATGGTACCCACCAAGGCAATTCCAACATGTCTAGATTTCAGGTTTGGTGGGAGACTCTGGCTCTCCAATGAGAGCTCATACCAGCACACTGCTTGCTGAAGAGTAGTTTACAAAACATGTAAAATGTGATGGTACAAATCACGTCTCATGACTTTGACTACATCTGTGAGGCAGTATGGCAAATGAATGAGAATGTATGGTTTCAGAAGTCCGTTTGCATGTAGAGTACACCAGAGCAAATTCCAATCATTGGTTGCCTGAAATGTATGAGACAGCTCTGTTTACTGGGATGGTGTGTGTCTATCCTTCCTGCTACCACACACTTGTGATGTTTGGTTTGTTTAGATACCAACCACTGCGGAGCAGGAATGCACCCATGTACAGACCCCTACTCCACTTGCCTGCACTGGAAGAACGCCATATAATTCCCACCTATCGTCTGGACAGGGCCACAATCATTGAACTGTGTGCACAATTGGAGCCAGATGTCATTCCTGCTCTTCGTAGTCCTACTGCAATACCTCATACAGTACAGGTGCTTTCAGTGCTCCACTTCCTGGCCAGTGGATAATTTAGGGTAACTGTGGGCTTGGCTGCAGGTATGTCACAGCCAATGTTTTCTAATGTGCTGAGTAGAGTTTTGACTGCCTTGCTGAAACACTCAAGCAGCTTTATCTCATTCCCCTAATGTAATGATTTGCCCATTGTTAAGGCTGCTTTCTACACAATGGGGCATATTGCACATGTGATTAGGGCCATTAACGGGACCCATATTGCTGTGGTCCCTCCCAGGATAAATGATGCAGATGGTGTGCCTTGCTGATCAGTACATTTCCCACATTACTGCTAAGTTTCCAGGATCTGTGCACGATGCCTACGTAATGAGGACCAGCAGTGTCCCACAGATGATGGCACAACTACAGAGAGAGAGAGTCTGGCTCATTGGTGAGCATGATGTTGCACACAATATATGTCACTGTATGTCACCTGGAGTTGTCCTCTGTGCTATTGTACACCGTAATGTATATTTCTCACTATTTTCAGGTGACTCCGGTTACCCAAACCTATCCTGGCTGTTGACACCAGTGAGGAATATGAGGACAGGGGCAGAGAATCAATACAATGAGGCACATGGACAGACCAGAAGAGTCATCGAAAGAACATTTGGGCTACAGAAAGGAAGGTTCAGGTGCTTCCATATTTGTGGTGGACCCCTACTCTACTCCCCTGGAAAGGTCTGCCAGATAGAGGTGGCCTCCTGCGTACTTCATAATTTGTCCATCAAATGTCATGTGTCATTCCTGCAGGAGGAGGGGGAGACAATGCACCTGTAGCAGCAGAGGACACTCAAGACAGTGATGAAGGTGGGGAGGAGGTAGGGTGTGGACAACAGGACACATCTGATACACCAGTACTTCCAATGACACTCAGATAAGACTGTAGTTCTGTTCACACCACCATTTCAATGACAAGCTGTGTGGCACCTATGATGTACCAAGCACAAATGTGTGCATTCTATAACCTGACACTGGTCCATCTGTGGTCAGTCGTGCCAGTGGTATGATGAGTGTGAAAAAGCTTATTATGCCTATGTAATGTAGCAGCTGTTTTTGAGTTTCAAATACATGCCCACATCAAACTGTGTCCTCATTCCATACAGTACTTAGCATTTGTTTCTGGGAATATTGTGTGAGTTACAATGTGCTTACACAACCACTGTGTGACTTCATTGTCCCTGACAGTTTGGCCTGGACTAGGTGGTCCAGAGGAGGGATTGGCATACTGACAATATGGCATAGCTAAAACTGTGGTAGTCTGAGGCCCTTACATAAGTTGTTTCTCTTCACTTCTGGTGTTTGGAGTTAATTGTAGTGAAACATTTTGAGTTGAGGTGACCAGATGAATGTAGGCTGTTATGTTACAGGGGCTCATGTTGCTTTACTTCCTTTAACTTCTCATTTGAATGTCTGTAATGATTTCCCTTTTTACAGATGTTGGTGTGGTCACTACTGTGAACTCATGTAATGCGTACAGACTGCTTTCACACAGTTTGATGGATAGTGACTTGTGGCATGCTCTTACACTGGTAATGTGTACCCCAAGCTGTCTGTACATTGGATGGATTCACACTTTACATTACATTTCCACAGGATAATAAAGGTCAAGTCATTGCATATTGATGACATAAAAGCACAAATCCTTCTGTTGTGTTTGTGTGTTTATTAAAATTACAAAAAGGAAGGGATAGTGCAGTAGAGTGGGATGATGGTGGCCAAAATCTTCAGTGTAGTGGCACAGTTAGTTTGTAGCACAGGGCCAGTATCCATGGGGCAAGAGGAAAAAGGAGGAAAAAGGAGCAATCAGTCCAAAGTAAACAAGGTGTCTCAGTGGCACACAAGGGAGACATGTAGGAGAGGACCACTTCCTGGCAGTGCTTAGGGTCTTGGCTACAGTCTCTGGTGGATGTTTGGCTCGCAGGAAACGTTTGCGGGGTGATTCTTCTACTGCAGAGGGAAGGGTGCTGGTGTTCTGTGAGTCCTGTGGCAGGTTCTCTTGTCGACTAGCGGCAGCAGATGTGGAGGCCTGGTCAGTACACTGGCTAGTGGAAGGGTCCCGCTGGTCTATTGTGTACTCATGCATGATGGTAGCCATATCACTGAGCACCCCTGCAATGGAGGCCATGGTGGCATTGAAGGCCCGCAACTGCTGCATGACCTCCTGGTGCTGTTCCCTCTGCAGCCTCTGGTTCTCCTGCAAGATGGTAAGTACCTGGCCCATCCTGTCCTTGGGTTTCTGGTATGCTCCCAAGACATGTGACAGTGCATCCTGGGCACACGGTTCCCTGGGTTGGCCCACCCCTTGGTGCACAGATATCCTCCTACTGGCCCTGCCCCCCTGTGCCTGTGTCCCCTGAACTGTGTGCCCACTCCCACTGACACAGGTCCTTCTTTGTCTTGCCTGTGAGGTGTTGACTCATGTCCATGTGCTGGTGGGCACACTGTTGATTGATGTGTTCTGGGGACCAAGGTTTGGGGATGTTGGGTAGCTGCTGTGGTAGTGGAGTCCGATGGGAGGTGCTCTGTTGTGGACTGGGTGTTGCCTGTGGTGTCTGACTGACCAGTGGTACCAGATGGGCCAGGGAGATCTTCCAGATCCAGACATCCAGAGTTGCTGTCATCACTGGGGCTTCTCCTGGTGGAGGACTGGGTTGGCGTGGCACATGCTGCCAGCAGACATTGGCTGGGGTACCTGTGGACATTTGTTAATTGCATTCTCAGGTACATATTCAGCATTTATGGGTTTCCTATGGGATGGGTGTGGTTTTTCCACTATTGGTTTGTGTTTGGTGATGCATTGTGGGATTGGTAGTGCTAAATGCTAACCATGCATTACTCACATGCGTGAATGAAGATCTTGGAGAGGTGTGCTTGATGTGGGTAAGGTATGCAGGAGAAAATTGTTGAGGGTGGTTATGAGGGGTGGTTCTCAATTCGGGATGGGGTGGGTTGAAGGGAGATAGGGTAACGGGGAGACATGCCATGCAGGTGTATGTGGTGGTGGAGAAGTAATGGCGACCCTCCAGTGATTCTAGTGAGGCCCTCGGGATGCAGGATATCCAAGACTTTCTCCTCCCATATTGTCACCTGTGGAGGAGGAGGTGGGGGTCCATCGCCAGTCTTCATTAGGGCAATGTGGTGCCTGGATGCCATTGCACACACATTCCCCCGTAGGTTGTTCCACCTCTTTCTAATGTCGTCCCTTGTGCGTGGATAGGTTCCCACGGAGTTCACCTTGTCCACGATTCTCTGCAATAGCTCCATCTTCCTGGCAATAAATATCTGCTGGACCTGTGCACCGAACAGCTGTGGCTCTACCCGAACGATTTCGTCTTCCATGACCCGCAACTCCTCATCAGTGAAACGGGGGTTCTTTTGTGGGAACATGCCAATTGTGTAGTGGATGTAATTGTGTGTTGTGCAGAGGGTGGAATGTTTGGTGGGGGGTGCAGGTTGTGTGAGTATGTGTGATGCTGTGAAGTAGTGATTGAGTGCAGTGTTGTGTGTGTTTGGTGTTGAGGTATGATGTATGGTGTGTGATGTGTGAAGGATGTATAGATGGCTGTGGTTTGTGTGTGCACTTCCGGAGATGTGTTGGCATCAATACCACCAAAATAATAAAAATTCAATCAGTAGAACTGGAGTAATGAAGATTTAAAGTTTAAGGTGAAATAGTGCCAAAAATGATGTGAAAAACTGTGACTTAGGGTATCTGGTCGTGCCGGACCAGGGAAAAGTCATACATTCAGGCCAACTATAAAGGAGGGCAGGTTAGGTACCAGACCAGGTGCAGCCCACTGGAGACTGTACCTTTTGTCCTTGGTATGGGGGATAAGTGATTCTGCAATGCAAAGCTCTTTGTCATGTTGCAATGGCTCCGTGAAGCAGTGACTAGGAGATTCAAGGTGCTGAGATATAAGGTCATTTGTCGATCTGTGCTGCATCAGGTCTGAGGAAGCCTTTCTATGTGCAGGGAGGAGTGAACTCTGATCTTGAGGACAGCACTTTGGGTATAAGGGCTGACTCAATGTCACAGAGGCCAGAAATAGGGCCAGGTCAAGAAGTCTTTGGAAGCTGGTTGTGTCCCTATAGCTCAAACAGGTGGTCAACCCAACTGACCCCCAGAGTCACTTATAGGCTTTCTTAGTTCAAGGAAAGCAGATCCAGTCTTTCTTCTTCAGACAACAGGGAAGCCCTTCTTCTGTCTTCTGAAACGTCCACAGGTCCACGTGTGTTTTTTATGAGAGGCTCTGATGGTGTCACAGTACCAGGCTGTGTGTGAGGGGGCTCCCCTCTTGACTTGGTTCTGGTCAGTTTTTCCCCTTCCCTACATTTTGGCTCCGAACTGCCGGAGGCAGAGGTTCTTAACCTTTTGACATCTGTGGACCACAACTTACTCATTACTGGAAACCGACGACCCCCACTGAATCATAATTGGAATCCGGGTACCTCCACTCATCATTATTGGAAGCTGGGCAACCCCTGCCTACTTATTTTTGCTGATTTGAGCCACAAAATAATACACAAAAATACAGACACAATTATTTATCAAACACATATAGAAATGATAAAATATTTAATTTACTTTGCAAACAAATATAATAAAATCAAAAGTTTAATTTAAATAGGAAGGTTGGAACTCTGAGGATACTAACTTAATTTTTACCTTGAATTTCAAATTCCTTCACATAAACAGAATGTTTTAAAATGTTCATTTGTACATTTTCCTCCTTTATTTCCATATGCTTTAAAAATCTGTTAATATTATCTCATTTTCTAAGCAGTCATGGATCTCCTGTGTAGGTTTCACTGAGCCCCAGGGGTCCCCTGACCACAGGTCAATAACCAATGGTCTAGGGTAACAAAGGGCAGGCAGGCTCTGGCATGAGCTGCATTTGCTATTGACCGAGCAGGCAGCTTCAGAGGTCAGGAAGTGGGTGGAAGGAATCCCTACCTTCAGGGTACCATTTGAAGCTCAGGAAGGGCTAAGTACGCTCCCCCACCACCCAGGTCATCCTGTGACTCTAGACTAAGGTAGAAAGGCACATTTAGTTTAAGCACAAAAATGTCAACTTTCTATTTTTGTTTTTAAACTTTGTTTATTGGTATTTTTCAAATGAAGTACAATTCTTGGACAGGAGTAATATCCCCTGTTGCATAGTACATGCAAAAGGTCTGACATTTCAGCTAGTTCCTAATCAATGTTACAGTTGTATCTCGACCTTATGGGTTTACTGATGGCATCCAATATATTCAGTAAATAAATTTGCATTCGCATAGTCCTGCAACAACTACCCCACATTAGCCAGTAGTCATTTGCTATCATCCTTATCATTACCATTCAAACCATTAACACAACTAAAGGGAACATTAAACAATGTGCTGGGGGAACAGTTCCATGCTGTATAAAAGAGGTATTCAAGACTAGCCGGGTTATCCGAATTGGGAGATTATTATCATTACCGTGCCTATCTTCCTCTCCTGTAGTGGAGTAGAGTCCCCCCGACTGGCTATAGGTGTTGTCTAGGGTTTACAGAGTGATCTCTGCTGTATGACACGGGTTACATCACTTCCCCTATAGTCTATCAATTCGGGGATGGGGCCCACTCCTAGCAGGGCATACCCTCCTCGGCTTCCTTTCTAAAAGTGGGATTTTCAGAGTAGAAGTTTAAAATACAACTTTGCTATTAAACAAGACTTTAAATTAAAATCCAGATAGGTGGAAGAAGTAATTCTCTATCTGCTCCCAAACTGAAGTTATCATGTATTAAGTGTAATAAGGTAACATGTCATTATATAGCAGAGGTAGTCTTGCTACAGTGAGAAACATCTTTAGGAGATTTTCATAGTCAGGACATGTAAAGCTTAAGTACATATGTCCTACTTTTTAAATACCATGGGCCCTACCCTATGAGCCTTTAGGGTCCACCTTAGGGTGGCTTACAAGTATTTAAAAAACAGGTTTGGCAACTTAAGACTGCATTACAGACTTCAGTGGCAGGTCTGAGACATGTTTTACAGTGCTACTTTAGTGGGTGGCACATTGAGTGCTGCCACCTACTGGTAGCATTTAATTAAAAGGTCATGGGCACATTTAGTACCATATACTAGGGACTAATAAATAATTAAATGTACCAAATATGTGTATACCACTTTTACCATGTATAAGGGAGAGAGCGAAAGCAATTTACCTCTAGTTAGGAGGAGTAAACTGCACGGACACCTAATGCCAATAAAAATAAGTTCAGCAAAAACCAGGTAGTGAAGGCAAAAAGTCTGGGGAAATAGCACATCCAAGGGTTCGGGTCTAACAGCAGTGTCCTACAATGCTAACATACTGTGCATTTTACTTGATCTTTGTTTGTATTGCCATGGTTGGCTTTAATCAGTAAAAGGTTATTTAAAAAAAGTCACAAACACTACCTCATAGCTGAAGCAAATGGCAGTTGCCTCTTTAACAGTCCTTTGCATACCTTTCAAGGTCTCACTAACATTCCAAAATGGAATATACAAGGTGTCAACATTTATAAGAGCGAAAGGAAGGAAAGGAGGGGAAAGGAAAGAAAGGGAAATACCAAGATTGCTTACATGATAACTAGGAGCATACTTAAGAAACTACAGTAAAAATGCAATACATCTTCATCATATGGAAAATCACTGAATTGAGTATGTACACATCTGTGAGAGTCGTAAAGATGTTACAAGGACAAGTTAGGTTTCTTCACGTAAACCCATTGACAATTGTGAGGGCGAGAGTTATTTGAGATTTCACTTTTTCCCTTACAAAGATGTGGTTGATGGTTTTGGACTCTTTTTTTAGCTCTTCTTTACAGAATTCTTTGAAAATTCTGTCCATACTCCAGTACTGGCCATTTTCTAATTCAACCATGCTGTTTAAAACTTTAACTATTTAAAAAGGTTTAAGAGTCCTCAAGATTGTACATCACCAAACTTACATTTATGGTTTTTCATGGTAATGGGTGTGTAATATCACTGTTGTATATTTATTGGTGGTTTTTGATTCTTTGCTTAATGCCCCTCTATTAATCACCCCTTCAGTGTCTTGATGTAACCAGGATGGGGATAGTTTAGTACCAGGTTATTTACATTTGAGAAAAAGAAAGGTGAAAGCCATGTGATTGAGTGAAATGTATGCTATCCACCCATCAAGTAAAGAATAGCTTCCTATCCCATTAAACTATTTACTCTAGAAATTTGTATACATTCTTTATCTATCTGGTTCACTCTTTCAACCAACCAATTCACCCTTGGCACTACATTGTGGTTCTGTGGTAGGTAGTTTTCATTTTATTTTAGAAATTCCACCATTTTCAGTGATGTAAACCATGCCCCATTTTCCATAGCTAGTATATCAGGGATACTTTACTCCATAAAGATATCCTTGAGGAATTCAATTATTAGTCTGGTGGATGTGTGTTTAACAGCTTTCAGGATGAACCACTTGGAGGGATAATCTACTAGTACAAGAAGTCATTTGTACAAATACCGATTTATAGCATGGTTTGGTCAGAATCTCAACTGAAGGTAAAGGTGTTTTTCAAATGTTTCTTATTTTATCAAAGGTTGTACAGCAGTTGCAATCCCTAACCTTGTGTTGGGATGGAAAAGTCCGCTGCATGGTAAGAGTTGTGTATCCCTGTCCTGAGTGCCGTAGTGTACTCTTGCCTGGATAGTGCTGATTATTTTTGTCATAGACAAACGAAGACCATATGTGTGCGCCATGACATAGGTCTGTCTCTTGGATTGCGGTCTTGTTGGGCCGGGAGAGGTGCCAATAGTGCTACCCACTGTGTAGTGATCAGTTTTACTGAACAGAACCTCATCATACTGTGTCAATGGAGTGACAGCTAAATGCTTACTCATCTTTTTAAATGTTCTGCTGCTATGTACTTAACTCACCTTTGGCCTACATCAGTTAGATATGGAGTGCTGCTTAGTGCAGGAGTAGAGACTCTGCACTAGTTGTATGTGTGCCTAATAAGGGTACAGTACAGGGATAGAGCAGTACTGTGTTTTATGTGAGAAGTAATGCTGTGCAGCACATGCACAGTGAAAGCATGTGTGCTTGAGTGAAGTACAATACATAAAGGGCGAAGTGTTGTGCAGCGCATGTGGTGAGTGTGCATGCTGACATTGTGTGTTTGTAAATAACACATCCTGGTCAAAGACATAAAAACTTCTGTGCTGAACAGTGCACACAGGTTGAGTGAATGTCCTGAATGCATGTGTACATGTAACAGTGCTGGACCGAAAGTGTGCCTGGAGTGGTACATTACATGGAGGACCCTGGGATCCATTTTCAGAAGCCCAGGACTTTCGACTGAAGAATCACACCTGGACAGATTTATGTATTGCTGCATTCCAGTGGAGTGGGTGGGACACACTGGAAGTAAAATGAAGAGGTTCCCTTTTTACTTCAAAAGACTGCTCTTTGATTCAGTGATAGATCACAAGGAAGGGTCCTTGGCACATCTCAGGAAAGGAGATGGGGCTGATAAGGGAATCATAAAGGGTAGGACTGGGAGCCCAACATTAACTTGTTGATGCAGATATCACTATGGCTGTAATCCAGATGTGAACTCTGGTCACTCTCATGAATTGTGTTGTGGGACAATCAGCTTCGGAGTTGTACCTGCTATGACAGTCATCTTTCATGAGGAAAGAAGAAAGAGAGAAGTGCCCACTTCAAAGGAAGTTGAACCCCCCAAAAAAACTTCAAAGACTCAGACCCTATATCACATTTGGGCCCATGACGCAAAAGCAGCTCAAACTTAGAAAATACAATTATATTTTGTAATTTTTTGCCACTTTTGTGTCAAAAAATTATGCAAATGTGTCGCTAAAAAAGTATAAATAAGGGCCTTGGTGTCTGGAAAAAGACTATCTGAAGGGGAGGTTGAGTCCACCAAAATTTGTCATCTGCCAAACAGCCAGACGTGCTCTGTGAAAAGGGAAAGAGCTGCAAGATGTCCAGGACCAGGGACCAAGTCCTCGCAGTCTCCCTGTAGGGTGAGGGGATATCACCCAGGGAAACCAAGATCACCTACCCTGGAGCACCAGTGTCTGCCTGCTTGCGAAGACCAGTGTGCCCTGTGAAGAAGAGGAGAGTGTTGCAGGGAGTAAGGTCCAGAGAAGAGTCCTCATGTGAAGACTGCCTGTGCTAGGTGTGAGATTTTAGCGGAGTACCAATTTGTATGCAGGATTGCCTTCTGTGACCACAGTATGCCAAGTGAGGGCTGACATAGACGGAGCCAAGCATTGAGCACTGTGTGGCTCTCGTTAAGCCCATTCCATTATGCTGTGGTGACCCTGTATGCCACAGGGGCCAACAGTGAAGCTTCTTCTTTAAGGAGTATCAAGACTTGTGACTGTCTAGGCCGGGGCGCTAGTGCTGGAAGAGCCTGTGCCTATATTACCCCATATTGCAGCAACCATGTATGTCAGGAGGGCCTGCCAGCGCCAGGATACGGACTTCCACTCGAAAGATAGCGTGAGGTTACAATTGAAGGGTTGGACCCACACAGCGAGGGAACTGCCCGGGACTCACCACCGAGGACTGCCAGAAATACCGTGGACAATGTTACACACTCACTGGTTCCAGTCGAGAGCTGAAGAAAGGTTTTACCCCATCCCCCGTAGTGTAAAAGCCAAATTATTGCACTGCTGACCTCTTCTGTGCTGCAAGAGCAGGTAAGACATGAATTGGGCCAGTGGGCTCTAGGGAACTCTCTGCTGATGGTACTGCGGCACCATAGATGCTTGTGGCTAAAATCCTGAAAAGTCAAAGGGAAACTGTTAAGTGTGGCCTAATAGTGAACATTCTTTGGATGCGGCCACCTGTGAATGGGAAATAACCGCACACACATTACACGAAGGACAGTGGGACCGGGAGTTGCCTGACAACTACTAGATTCCCAGCTTCAAGAGGATTATGTTATTGCTTGTGAATGTTGTATTACTTTGCATGTAGAGAGTTAGAAATAAAATACTACTTTTTCTTTAAAAAGCAAGTATTTAGCTGGACACTGATTTAGTGTTCATAACGCTTTCACTTTGACTTATGAGTTGTGTTCACTGACCTGTATCCACATCCCCACAGAGGCATACTTGACTGCTTGACCACAGCTACTACTAGAAGTTAAGTGCAGAAGGGGTACTTCACCTAGTTGAGTAGGACTCGTAGTAGGCTGGGCTCTAGGACATCAGAAGTAAAAGGCCTCAGTCACTCCAGTTGGGCCCAGTAACCGCTGCATGCTCTGTGGCCCTCTGAAAGAGGTTCTGACACCCTGTGTTTAACTAAGGAATCAAGACTGGGCCACCAATATTGACATCATATTCTTCTTTTCATCAAGTTTCTACCTAGGGGATCCTTGTAGGCTAAATACACAATTTTGTTTCTTAGAGATGCAGGGAGTATCACTTTTTTATTTCTGCAGAGGTTCTCACCTAGTGGATGACGTTCCTCCTTCACTGCCCCAAAGTTTCTTTACTTTACCTTCTAAAGGACATTTTTTAAGTCAACCATTAAAAACAAAACACTAAGGGGGTCATTCTGACCTCGGCGGTAAAAGGCGCTTACCGCCGGTCAGAAGACCGCTATAACACCGCCGCGGTAAACCGCCACGGTCATTCTGACCCGCAACTGCCAAATTGCCGAAAACCCGACATCCTCAATAATCCGCCACACCAAAGGTCAGCGAAAAAATGCCGCTGACCAAACCTCCACCGTCACGCCAACAGAAATACGCCCATACCATTCCGACCCACAAATCCACGCGGCGGTCTTTCAAACGCGGTATTCCATTGGTGGTACACACCGCCGCGGTCAAAATACACACACCCATAGAAAACTCAGCCACATTGGTCAGTTCGAAATACACACACCTGATACACATACTAACACCACTCCCACACACCCAACACAATATAAAACACACACCCACATCGCCCACAAGCCCCTACCACCCGAAATCAGTGACAAAGGCTAGAGACAGAGCACAGAATAGAGAATCCCACAACACAGAGGCACACAACACCATCACCCACACAGAATCCACGCACCAAACACCACACACCACCACACGCACCACACTCATCACCACAAACGCCACCCCACACCTCAACCACACCACCCCATGGCACCCCAAAGACACCCCAGGTTCAGTGACGCCGAACTCAGGGTCATGGTGGAGGAAATAGTCCGTGTAGAGCCCCAGCTCTTCGGGGCACAGGTGCAGCACACCACAATTGGCAGGAAGATGGAGCTATGGCAAAGGATAGTGGACAGGGTCAACGCGGTGGGACAGCATCCACGCAATCGGGAGGACATCAGGAAGAGATGGAACGAACTACGGGGGAAGGTGCGTTCCATGGTATCAAGGCACAACATAGCGGTGCAGAAGACTGGTGGCGGACCCCCACCTACTCCCCCAGAATTTACCGCGTGGGAAGAGAAAGTCTTGCACATCCTGCATCCTGAGGGCCTCGCTGGAGTAGGCGGAGGAATGGACTCTGGTAAGGCAAATCTTCACTACTGCTTCCCACCCCCACCCCACCTGAATGCCAAATCATACCCCCACCCTCACCCCCTCCCCCATCACACCAACCCCTAGCAAAAGCCTCACCATCACAACCCACCCATCCCAACACCAAGCCCTGCATGCGACCCCAAAGCATGGACACCCATCACCAAAGCATGCCCACTGCACACACACATCACCCCCACAAGCCACCCTCACAAAAGCCCCCACAAGGAAATGCCTGCACATTAGTACACGGACACCCACCCATCACACGAAATGCCACACACAGAAGCAATAACCATACCTTTATACCCCTGCAGGACCCGAACGCCACCACACCGCCACGGAGGGTCCAGAGATGTCCATTCCACCCCCAGAAGAGGCCCCCAGCGATGACAGCAGCTCTGTCTCCCTGGAGCCAGACGACCAGCCCGGCCCATCGGGGACCTCTGGACAGTCGGTTCCCCACAGACAGCCACAGGCTACACCAGACCCAACCCCCTCTGGGAACACCAGCACAGCTCCCACCCAGCGGGCCCATGCCTCTGTCTCCAGGGCACGTAAATCAGCGGTGTGTCCACCACTACAGGGCACCCAGGTTGACCCACCACCCCAACAACAACAGGGACCTGGGGGCAGTGGTAGTGGGCACACCGGCCAGGGGACAGAGGCCCAGGAACACAGGGGAACTGGGAGGGCTGCTGTGCGACAGGGGGGGGACAGGCCTGGGGAACCGACTCTCCAAGAGGCCCTCTCCACCATCATGGGAGCATACCACCGCTCCCAGGAGACGATGGCGACGGTACTGGCCCGGTTCCAGGAGATCCAGGAACTGCAGGAGGAACGGTACATGGTGTTCAGGGAGGAACTGAGGAACATCGGTTCAGCAATGGGGACCATCGTCCTGGCCCTTACCCAGATCGTCACCACATTGCGGGACCATGTGGCACCCCAAAGGGCCCCTGTCACTAGCCCAGGCCAGGAACAGCCTACCACCTCCGCCGGCGCCAGTGGACAGGAGGCCCCCACACAACGACAGGCCACCAGAACCCCACCTCCTGCAGAAGAAGAACCACCCAGCAAGCGGAACCTGAGATCTCACAAGAAGACAGAGTAGGATTGCAAGACCCCCGCCAGCCTAAGATACCCCCTGATGTCATCCCACTGTCCCACATTGTCACCCTGTCCAACCTTGAACTGCCCCTGCTCCATCCTTCCACAGGCATATGGACAATGCACCTGTGCGACTGAGAACTGGACTCTGCCATGGACATTACTCCACCCCCACCCATCCCCGCTTCCCAATCATTTACCTATATCTAGCACTTTAAATAAATCACTTATTCCACTTAAATAAACAGGAGTCTGCTTGTATTCTTAACAAATGTATTACACATAACGGTTCAATAATGTCCAGTTACTTTGTGATGACAACATACCAATTTCAATAAGCTTTAGTCCATGGGCAAACAAAGCTGAAGTCAGGCAGTGGGTCATACAGCTCTGAAAAGGGAAGGGAAAGTCACAAATCAGTTAACAGGAACTGGGGGGAAACACAGACAGTGGAGACGCATGAGGCCTTAAGTAAATGTAAATTGGGGTGGCTGTTTCTTACCTGTGTGCTACTGAAAGTATTGTTGTATGACTGTATCCCTGTTGTCCGTGTCGTCCCCGCCGTCTTCCTCTTCTTCACTCTCCACAGGCTCCACAGCTGCAACAACACCACCATCTGGACCATCCTCCTGCAGAAAAGGCACCTGGCGTCGCAATGCAAGATTGTGAAGCATACAGCAGGCCACGATGATCTGGCACACCTTCTTTGGTGAGTACATGAGGGATCCCCCTGTCATATGCAGGCACCTAAACCTGGCCTTCAGGACCCCGAAGGTCCTTTCTATGATCCTCCTAGCTCGCCCATGGGCCTCATTGTAGCGTTCCTCTGCCCTTGTCCTGGGATTCCTCACTGGGGTCAGTAGCCACGACAGGTTGGGGTAACCAGAGTCACCAATTAGCCACACACGGTGTCTCTGTAGCTGTTCCATCACATAAGGGATGCTGCTATTTCGCATGACATACGCGTCATGCACTGACCCAGGGAACTTGGCATTTACATGGGAGATGTACTGGTCAGCCAAACAGACCACCTGGACATTCATCGAATGATAACTTTTTCTGTTTCGGTACACCTGCTCACTGTCTTTGGGGGGAACCAAAGCCACATGGGTCCCATCAATGGCCCCAATGATGTTGGGGATATGTCCAAGGGCATAGAAATCACCCTTCACTGTAGCCAATTCGCCCACCTCAGGTAAAAGAATGTAGCTCCGTATGTATTTCATCAGGGCAGACAACACTCTGGACAAAACCTTAGAAAACATAGGCTGAGACATCCCAGATGATATGGCCACTGTTGTCTGAAACGACCCACTTGCCAAAAAATGGAGTACTGACAGAACCTGCACCAGAGGGGGAATCCCTGTGGGTTGGCGGATGGGGGACATCAGGTCTGGCTCCAGCTGGGCACATAGTTCATGTATAGTTGCTCTGTCAAGCCGGTATGTAAGTATGATATGTCGTTCTTCCATTGTCGACAGGTCCACCAGCGGTCGGTACACAGGAGGATTCATCCTTCTCCTCGCAAGTCCCAGCGGACGGTGCCTAGGAAGGACAACATGGAGCACAGAGTCAAGCAACCCACAGGTTCGTTCACACAGCTTGCACAGTACACGAATCGCTATGCATAGAACGGCTTGTATGAGTGGCAATGCAAGGCCTAGGCCTGTGTGACGCAGTAGAAATCATGCCATGTGGGCCCTTGAAATGGCGGCTGCCTGACCTGTGAAGTGTGACAGTGGGATGTGAGGTCACTGCGCTGGCGTGGCACACCGTGGCGGTAGGCGGTCGAAGACCGCGGCGCAAAGCAGCATTGGTTAACATTGAACCCTATGGGTCTCAGGAGCCAATGACGATGTGCGCCGGCGGTCGCGGTACGCACCGCCGCGGTACGCACCGCCGCGGGCGTGACCGCCATTTTCTATCTGATTAATCACTCGAGACCTGATCATCCACAGGAGAGAACCTATACTGCAAGTGCTGCTGTGACCTCGGTCTGGGAGATACAATGGCTGCTGCGACTGGGGAAAGGGCCCCTGCCTTCACTTCCGAAGAATTGGAGAAACTTGTTGATGGGGTCCTCCCCCAGTATGCGCTACTCTACGGTCCTCCAGACCAACAGGTTAGTACACAGGGTGCACGCTGAATGGGCTATGCCTGTGTTGAGTGGGGTGTATGTAAAATGGTGGGGAGGGGAGCGAATGAGGAGTGCAACGCACGACAGATGGGAACATGTGCCACATGGCAAGGTTGGGGAGGGGGGGCCACTCACATCTACCATGCTGAAAAGTGATGATATTTCCTTTCCCACCCTGTACATGTCAAATAGGTCAGCGCCCATCAGAAGGTCGACATTTGGCGTGCCATCGCCAAGGATGTCCGGGCCCTGGGGGTCCACAACAAACGGGGCACCTACTGCCGAAAGAGGTGGGAGGACATCCGCCGCGGGACAAGAAAGACCGCTGAGTCTCTGCTGGGGATGGCCTCCCAACATAGGAGGGGTGCCAGCCGCCAATTGACCCCCCTGATGTCCCGGATCCTGGCGGTGGCCTACCCCGATTTGGATGGGCGCGTGAGGACATCACAGCAGACACAAGGGGGTGAGTATCAGCACATTCTGCTATCTTTGCGCGCAGTGGAGGTGTCTCGGTGGGGGAGGAGGGCTGTAGGTAACTCAAGGCCAGGGCGCTTTCTGTAGGCTAGTCCCCTCCGTTAGCCATGGCCTTGTGCCCCCGCCCCCACCTCTGTAGGGTGCCAAGTACAGCTATCCATGGTCCTGCATCACCCATGTGTGCATTTGTCATCCATAGACCTGTAGGCCTAGTCACAAGAACTGAGTAGTGTACCCCGATTGCGCAGCGTAGTGCAGGGGGCTTCTGTGTCTGTCCTCTCCGCCAACGGTGTTGCCAATGCATGCACTCAACCTTTCTTAATTTCTCCCCCCCACCCATTTTCTTTTTCTTCCTTTGCATGTGTGCATTAGCATCATCAGGCGGAGGAGAAGTGGCATTGGCGCACAAGGGAGCTGCATCTCACATGGCCCCGGAGGGCCATTCAACGGACTCCGAGTTCAGCAGTGAGACGGAGGGCGAGGGGAGCTCCACAACGGGGACCCGTGGAGACGTCAGCGACACCGACACGTCCTCGGAAGGGAGCTCCCTTGCGGTGGCAGCAACATCCGTGCCCACCGCAACTACAGGTACAGCTGCGACCCAGCGCACCAGCTCCGCCCTCCAAGCAGCCCCTCAGCGTTCGCCCCGTGCCCGCTCGCACACCAAGGCGGGCATCTCCTTCGCCCCAGGCACCTCAGGCCCTGCCCCAGTTACCCCTGCTGCCCTCAGTGAGGAGGTCATTGACCTCCTCCGGATGCTCATTGTTGGGAAGTCTACCCTTTTGAATGCCATCCAGGGGGTGGAAAGGGAGGTGCATCTGAGCAATGCATACCTGGAGGGCATTCATTCGGGTCAGGCTGCCCATCAGCGATCGTTCAACGCTCTGGCAGCCATTGTCCCTGTCTCCAGCCTCCCTCTTCTAACTCCCTCCACCCAGTCCCAGTCTCCTGTTCCTCAGCCTATCCCATCCACACCATCAGACCAGCCTGCACACACCTCAACACCCAAGGGCAGCTCATCCAGACATAAGCACCACAGATCCCACAAGCATTCACACAAACAACATCCAGATGCAGACATGCCAACAGTCACTACCACCTCTGTGTCCCCCTCCTCCTCGTCTCCCTCCTCCCTCCCTGTGACGTCTCCACTCACACCTGCATGCACACCACCATCAGCCAGTACTTCCATCACTAGCACACCCTCCATTACAGTCAGCACACGTGCAGTCACCACCCCCACTGCCATTTACACGTCCCCTGTCTCCTCTCCCACTGTGTCTGTCACCCCCTCTTCCAAACCACACAAACGCAGGCAGCCACCCACCCAACAGCCATCCACCTCACGACAGCCTCCAGCCCAAGCACCTGCACCCAAAGACAGCACACTTGACTCTCCTACAACCACATCCTCTTCCTCCACTCCCATACCCACTGCACCTACCGTTCCCATTGCTCCTAAAAAACTTTTCCTCTCCAAAATTAACCTCTTTGCATCACCTGACCCACCCCCTCCATCTGGTAAGAGTCCAAAGAGCACCTCAGCCACCACCAGCCCTGCATCTAGTATCACCATACTGCAGGGCTATTGGAGTCCACCAGCTCCTAGGGAAGGAACATCGGCCAGCAGCAAGGGGACAGCCAGCCCACCCCCTTGGAAGAGGACAAGGAAACTTAAGGGCCGGCGCGAAAAGCCTGAGACGGCTGCCACCAAGGAAAGTGGCCTTGCCACGTCACCTGCCACATCATCTAAGGGAGGCAAGGGCCAGAGAGCTGCAGCGAAGGAGGGCAAGGGCAGCAGGGCGGAGAAGACATGCAGCAGCCGAGCGCACCAGGAGGGCCCCACCAGCCCCATACCGGGTGTGACGGACGACACCCACGGGCACAAGACTCCATCACAGGAGGGCCCTGCTACCGCGAGGTCGGAGGGCGACTAAGCGGGGAGTCTTGGCCAGGTCTGGCTCCCTTGAAAGACAGGACAAGCACCGCTGAAGAGGGCCCCGCCAAGACAGGCACTGCTGAACAGGGCCCGCCGTGAGGAGCACCGCTGAAGAGGGCCCCGCCAAGACAGGCACCGCTGAACAGGGCCCCACCGTGAAGAGCACCGCTGAACAGGGCCCCGCCGTGAGGAGCACCGCTGAGGAGGGCCCCGCCAAGACAGGCACCGCTGAACAGGGCCCCGCCGTGAAGAGCACCGCTGAAGAGGGCCCAGCCAAGACAGGCACCACTGAACAGGGCCCCGCCGTGAGGAGCACCGCTAAACAGGGCCCCGCCGTGAGGAGCACCGCTGAAGAGGGCCCCGCCAAGACAGGCACCGCTGAACAGGGCCCTGCCGTGAGGAGCACCGCTGAAGAGGGCCCCGCCAAGACAGGCACCGCTGAACAGGGCCCCGCCGTCTCAAGCACCGCTCCGCTGGGCCCTTCCTGTCAAGCACCGCTCCGCTGGGGCCTTCCTGTCAAGCACCGCTCCGCTGGGCCCTTCCTGTCAAGCACCACTCCGCTGGGGCCTTCCTCTCAAGCACCGCTCCGCAGGGCCCTTCCTGTCAAGCACCGCTCCGCTGGGCCCTTCATCTCAAGCACCGCTCCGCTGGGCCCTTCATCTCAAGCACCGCTCCGCTGGGCCCTAACTGTCAAGAACCGCTCCGCTGGGCCCTTCATCTCAAGCACCGCTCCGCTGGGCCCTTCCTGTCAAGCACCGCTCCGCTGGGCCCTTCATGTCAAGCACCGCTCCGCTGGGCCCTTCATCTCAAGCACCGCTCCGCTGGGCCCTTCATCTCAAGCACCGCTCCGCTGGGCCCTTCATCTCAAGCACCGCTCCGCTGGGCACCGCCGTCTCAAGCACCGCTCCGCTGGGCCCTTCATCTCAAGCACCGCTCCGCTGGGCCCTTCATCTCAGGCACCGCTCCGCTTGGCACCGCCGTCTCAAGCACCGCTCCGCTGGGCCCTTCCTGTCAAGCACTGCTCCGCTGGGCCCTTCATCTCAAGCACCGCTCTGCTGGGCCCTTCCTGTCAAGCACTGCTCCGCTGGGCCCTTCATCTCAAGCACCGCTCCGCTAGGCCCTTCATCTCAAGCACCGCTCCGCTGGGCCCTTCATCTCAAGCACCGCTCCGCTGGGCACCGCCGTCTCAAGCACCGCTCCGCTGGGGCCTTCCTCTCAAGCACCACTCCGCTGGGCACCGCCGTCTCAAGCACCGCTGGTCCATTGACAGTGCCGGTTCTGTGTCGAGCAGGTGTTCACGAAGCACTCTGGGCACCATGCCTCCTCCAATACCAGTGAAGTCGGTTATCCATCTGATGGACTGTGGCTTTGCACTCCCCAGGATGGTACAGTGGGCATGGAGGCCCCTCGTGGATCTGGCGTCGTGGACTCATGTGGCTGAGGTGCCCCCCTTTCCCTTCCCCCTGAGGTGCCTGTTGTTTTATCATCTGATGCCCCTGCAGTGTTCTCTCCAATGGTATCCGGTCTCCTGTGTGGGCTTTGCCCATGTGTTTGTACACATTGGCCCACGGACTATGGATATTGAACGGACTGTGCAGGACTTATTGACTATGTTTATACTTTGCACTATGTTCATTATTTCTTTTGTATATTTCATATGGCATATTTACCATGACTTAAATGAACCTATTTTATACATAAATTTTAAACTTCATTTGAATTATGTCTTTGCATTCTTCCGGGGGGTTTGGGGGGTGTCACTCTGACTTGTTGCTCTGCATTGGTGTGTAGGTATTGGGGGGGTGGGTTGGGGCGGTGGGTGTATCGCGTATGTGTGTGCCCGTAAGCTTTCCTCCTCCCCCTCCTCTGTGTCGTAGGTGCAGTACTCACCGTTGTCATCTGCGCCGGCGTTCGTTCTCCTGGTAGATGAGCAGGTAGACAATAGCCGGTAGGATGTGTAATTCGGGCTCCATGCTGTCCTCCTTCCTCGTGGAGTGTGTATAGGTGAGCGTTTTCCCGTTCGTAGTCTGTTTCCGCCGTGTTTTTATCGGCGGGGCTCCCGCCCTGGAAAAGGTGGCGGATTGGTGAGTTGTGATAGGGTGGGCGGTACATTGTCTGCCGCTTGCCTGTTGGCGGTGACCGCCGCGCTGTTTGTCGGTCCCGCCGTGGCGGTCGGAGTGTTAAAGTGGCGGGCTGTGTTGGCGGTTCCCACCAGGGTCAGAATTCCATTTTTTGGACCGCCTGCCTGTTGGCGGGTTGGCCGCCGCTTTATCACCGACCGCCAGGGTTAGAATGACCCCCTAAGATATTTGTATAACCCGTGTCACACAATTTTCCATTCTTCCTTATTAATTCCTTCTGATAGTGATATTGGGAACCACTCGATGTTCATCAGCATTGTTTCCACTCTCATTACTATTCAGCAACTGTGTTTTTTATGCGGGGTACACACCCCATAATAAAATTATAGCGTTCTAGACATAGCTTCCACTGGGAGATCCTAGATATGCTGTGATCAAATCTTTTGGTGGTGAATGCATGAATCAATGGTTTATGATCAGTATGGAATGTGAATTCCATATTCCACAAGTACAATTTAAAATGTTTCACTGCACAGTAACAAGCAAGAACTTTACTTTCCACTACTGAATAATATAGTTCTTCCCCCTTAAGGGCTCTTGAGGCAAACGCTACAACGCATTCCTTGTTTTCCACAATTTGTAGCACACGAACCCTTAGTGTTAGCACTTATTGTGAGAATAGTTATCTTTTTAACATCAACCACCATAATGATGAAGCATATGTGATTTCTCATATAATTAAGTAGAAAGCCCATTGTCATTCATCATTCCAGTGGAACTGTGCCCCTTTCTTAAGCAATTCTCAGAAAGAGTTTACAACATCTGCAAATTATCTCACAAATCATTATTCCTTTAGTCCTAGGAAACATTTAAACTCCTGATTGTTATTAGGAGCCGTGGCTACTTTACCTGCTCTGATTATGTTGTATTTTAGCTTTATTCCTTCTTGAGAAATGGTATGGCCTAAAGAATTGACAGATCCCAAACCCATATTTGACACAACCGCTTGTAGCAAACAAAGCTTCTCTCAAACTAGTTATAACTTTCATCTTGGAAATAAATAACCTTGGGCAGGTCTCTTAAAAGATGTTGCATATTAAATTGGAAGAATGCTGCAGCTGAAGCAAGCCCAGAAGGTATGCAACAAAATCTAAAGGCACTCAAGGGAGATATAAATTATGTATAATGTTTGGATTCTGGATGAAGATCAACCTGGTGGTAGGCTGGTGACAAATCAAGAACAGGGAAACATTTGGCCTTATCCAATATGCTGAGTACCTCATTTTCACTAATGGATGTCTATCCACCCAGATCTCAGCATTCATGCCACTTACATCAGTGCAAATTCTCAGTCCTCCCCCACCCCAATATATTGTCTATAACAATAGGAGATAGCCATTCAGAGCATTCATTAGGTTTGATGCGCCCGTCCTCTGTTAACCAGTGAGTTCCTCCTATAAAGGTTTTCTCAAAAGAAGAGGGCACACTTTGTGCACCTTGGGAGTAGCAATGGTTTTAAGTACTTCGTTATGTTTAAAGTTACTTAAATGACCTAATTTGTCAGTGAGTACTTATTGAAATTCTTAACAGATGTCAGTGCAAGATCTATCAATGAGTAATACTGGTTTTGGTGAGTTAGGGTCTAGTTTAATACCTAAATTCTTTTAAGATGTTCTTCCTAATAAATTAGGCCCCTTTTGTGTTATCTATACTTTACCCACCTTGGAGCTGTTGGCTAAAGGTACACTGCTGCTACGTATATAACACTTTTGTTGTAAATTATCATAAACGTGTTTAAATCCAGTATCATGTGTTTTTCTGCTCTGGGGAACCCCTTCTTTGATAGATTTTCTTTCATGTACAGTACAAACAGATTGTTCATTCTCAGGCCTCATTTCCTTACCACAAGTAGCTGTATTTCAATTGCAGTTTTTAGGCCAAGATTATCAGATGACCATCTTCCTTTAACTTTTGGGTTGTTGGTACATCTTACCAACTGGTCTCTTCTTAACGAACCACATAAATTTGTTAAATCAAATGTATTAAATAATCCTCCTGGAGAGTCTATGTAGTTGGCGACTTTCTCAGTTTTTCCTTGTATCCGTGCAAAAGGGCATGTCTATCTAATATAATATTTATTTTGTCACCAAAATCCTCATCTAGTTTTTTTAATGTTGTGTGATAAACATAATTTTGTTCTTCACCTGCTCCTTCATCAATAGCGTCAGGTAGATTTGCATAGTCTTTGCATCGGTTAATGCTCAAATTATATAATAATATGTTATTTTCTTACACAAAAACATTTTACAACACCAACAGGAATTAGGTATGATTTTAATAAATGTGTCCATTGTTTCCATGGTAAAATATATTTGTTAACTTCTTTAAAGTTGGAGCTGGTTGTGTCATACTGTTGCTGTCGTGGTTGTCGGAGTAAAAGAAGATAAGTACGGTATGTGTGAGTATTTTTATAGAAAGTAGAGAGAGCATATTTGCTGTAGAATGTTTATAATTAAGTGAACTTGATATTTTGAGGGTGTCAATTAGTGCTAAAAATAAAATCTTATACCATCTTTTTAATATTTATATAAGACCCAAGAGAGCAAATCAGGAGTCATGTGCAATAGAAATTTTAGACGCTATGTTAGAAAATATCTCTGCAGTTGAAGCATTATTAATAGGAGGTGATTTTAATTGCAATTATTAGCTCATAGCCAGACTAGATCGATTGTTGGAAGATGAAGATATGGCAAGAGGCGTTCCCCTCTTGTCCAATGAAGAAACAGTTCCTTGCACGGCCGCTGCTCTGCAAATTATGAACTTTACTGTAAGACATGGGTTAAGGGCATGCAATGGCAGAATAGTAGAGGGGGATTCCAACTTGGATTCCAACCTGGATACGTTCCAAAAAGATAGGGTACGCTCAAGACTTGATTATATTATACACAGTACAATGTCATGGGATAGGATAAAAACATTTAAAACCAACAATAGAAAAGAAAGTGATCACTTCCTGTTAAATATAGAACTGAGGGATTGGAACTTAGATTTGAGTTGTCCAGGGAGGAATAGGATAGAACTTATACCTTCTGTCAGTAACAATCGCAGGTCAGTAAAATGACCCTCAGTATTGAGTAACTTGGAGGTTATGGCGAATATATATTCCCAGTTTGCCAACTTGCTGAACCCATATGTCCATAAAAGATCTAATGAAAGACCAATACTTGCCATACACCTATTTCTGACTATATCTTTGAGGCCTTATTTCACTAAAACAAAACAACAAAAGTTAGATCATGGAGGAAGCAGCCCTAGGCAACTCAGCCCCTGGTATACAACTGAACGCAGAGAAGGGAAAACACTATTATTCTAAGCCCTTAAATTGAAAAATCCGACAGGACCACAACAAGCAAGGGCTAGCTACAGGATAATCTTGGCCAAGGCAGAGAAAAACTGAGAGGATCAAAACTGGGCTGACCTTCTTGCTGCAGCTAGTCAAAAAGACACAGTAACCCTTTGGAGGAAACTTGTACATGGGAGTAAAGAGGGGATATCTAACACCACATTAAATAGATCACTGCACATGGGTCAGCCATTTCACTGATCTTTATTCGGATCCTGTGGACTGCTCTCACTATCCCCCTCTTACCTGGGAGCAATTAACATTATTTTCACCTGAGAATATTTGCTTTACCCTAGATGAAACAGGGGCGGCTATACAAACCATTAAATTAGGCAAAGCCCCACGTCTGGATAAGATCCCAGCGGATCTATTCAAACATTGTATTGACATTTGGGCCCCATATATAAAACTAATTAGCAATGCAATAGCAAGAGGAGGCCCCGTCCCTTAGATGTGGAAAGGGGCGGAAATTACTCCAATCCATAAAAAAGGATCTAGGCAAGAGCCTGGAAACTATAGGCCGATCAGTTTGATTGATGCATCAGAAAAAAATCTATGCCAAACAGCTGCTAAATAGAATTGATGATTGGATGGAGGAGGGCAACATTCTATCATCCTGCCAAGCAGCCTTTAGGCCGAGAACCAGTGCAATTGACCAGGTCTTCAGGCTTTTATGAATTATGTGGAAATACTCCAAACTGCAAAAAAAGCCACCTCTATATTGCATTCATGGACCTACGCGCTGCCTTTGATCTGGTTTCGAGGGCTAACCTATGGGCCTCGTTAAGGAAACAAGGTATCCCAGAACATCTTCTAGCCCAGATAATTAGGCTACATGAAAACAATTACACGAAGGTTAGATGGGGTTCAAACAGGGACCTAACAGATTCTATCCCCATTAATATTAATAGGGGAGTGAGACAGGGGTGTGTACGTGCATCTACCCTACTCTCTCTCTACATTAATGATGTAGTCAATCATCTTAAACAATGTGTACACGATTCCCCGAGATTAAGCGGACATTCTGTCTCTGTACTTCTTTTTGGAGACAATACTATTTTATTGTCTCAAACGCATATGGGGTTATCGTCCCTGTTAGAGAAATTCAATGAGTACTGCATGGCAAAGAGGCTAAAAATTAATGTAAATAAAAATAAATATCTTTATTGTTAGACCCCACAGACTGCTTAAGAGGAATATTTTGATTCATGGGCAGACATTGGAATTTGTAAAACATTTTAACTTCCTAGGGATAATGTTGTATTCCAAGTTATCATGGGCTCCCTATGTGGACAAACTAAAGCATTCCTTGTGCATAATTCTACAGCGATTAGTAGCAAATACCAAAAGTCGAGGGTATAAGTAGTATTCCTCGTGCTTGAGGTCTACAGATACAAAGCACAAGCCGCTGCTTTATATGGGGCAGAGCTATGGGGATCAGCAAATTTGAAACAATTAACATTGACAGAAAACAACTTTATGCGAAGTATCTTAGGGTTACCTGCCTCAACATCCCTGATCCCAATGTTTTTTGATCTGAACATAAAGCAAATCGACCACTTGGCAATTTTCTGATTTGCTCTATTGCTACATGCTCTGGACAATACCAGATCTGGTTCCTTGCAGAGAAACACTAATCGAGCTAGTCAACCTAGATAGATCTGTATCCTTCCCCTGGCTTTGCCATGTGAGGTCTTGGTTTTTTAAACTTGAGCTTAAATCCCTCTGGAAGGAACCTCATATCCTTACTGTGCATTCAAAGGTTCTCCTGGAGCGATTGGACTGGGAGTATCTCCTTTGTAACTGCCATTGAAATTTGGGATTGGGAAGACTAACCACCCAGTTTCTAAATCTCAAACCAAATTCTACCTTTGAAGAATGGCTAGATGTAATTCATCCAAGGTGTGCAAAAATACTCTACATGAAATTCCAGTATGAAATCTTGCAAACAAAGGCATTTACTGTAAAATGTGCCTAGTTGAGGAACAATAGGGATGATTCAATATGCAGCTTATGTAACACGAGGAGCATTGAAACTACTGACCATATGCTATTGTTTTGTAAAGCTTATGAGAAGCCTAGAAGGAGATGGATCCGTCCGATTTGTATCAATCAAGGAACAAGGAAGTACAAGGAAACAGTAAGAATCCTGAGGTCTGATACTACCGCCTATATAGTATTTGGAATAAGCTGTTTTTTACTACAGCTGCATACGTTAGAGATAAAGAGGCATTAAGGGCCAGATGTAGCAAAGGTTTTTACCCATTCTGTGTCTATGGGAAAAAGTGTTTGTACATATGGCCCTAAGTTTCTAGAATACTCTAGGTTGTGCAATTTTAACTGTAACTCAGATCTGTGCTTAGTCTTTTATTGTTATAAAATGTACTTAAGACATAGAATTTCGCACAATTAGAGCTGAGCATATTGAGCTTAGACTTTTATTAACTGGATTTGTTTTTAGCACCTTGCACTTTATTATTCAATTTGGTCTCTTTGTATCTTGGGTTAGGCCCTATTGCTGCTCAATTTATATTTCAAAGGACATGGCCAATGTTATGTTGCATTAGCTCCGGAGATAGATAAGTGATATAAAGTACTCATGTTGACACCAGATTCAGAAAAATTGACAAATAATCATGATTGTTAACATGAGAGGGGAAAGATTTGAATTGTTGATCCAGAGCTAGCACTTTATACTTTAGGCTGAAATCTATAGAAGGCTGCTATAATCATGTCAAACAGCATGTACTCTAAATCCTATTTAGTATGCTATTTGTATTTTCAATTCCAAGCTCCAAAGTATCACTATGTGTAATACATTTAGCATACTGGATCTAGATCTAAGAGACTATTGAATCAGACTGAATTGAATGGAATTCAAATGGACTAGGTTTGTTTGACACGCAATTTGATTAATTGATTGTCTAATGATTTTATTGACTCTTGTTTTTAGGAGGATTTATTGACATTTATGTATATGTTTTATGATTGTTATTGTATTGATATATCTTTTAAGTCTTACAGCCAAATAAAAATTATAATATGCGAAAAGTGAACTAGTACAGTTACAGTGATGTTTACAAGTGGTAAATTACACTAGTGTTTACTGTTAAAGACCATATGCATAATATTTATAATGTTGGGAGAAAACCCCTAATTAGTTTTGGGGTGTGCAAACCACTGAATGCACTCAGAATGGAGGCTGGCAGTTTCTCTACAAATTGTTTGTACCATTTTATTTTTACCTTTTAAACAGCATAGAAAATTGAACGATAACTGAATGTGCTAATTGTAAATTATTTCTAGTTGTGGATTTGCTTTGTTACATGTCAGAATAAACAACATGCCAGCTTGTATAATCCCTCCAACGGGAGAGCTGTGAATACTTTGGTGTGAGCTTGATGATGCTTTGGAAAGGATAGTACCCAGTTTTCACAGGAGAAGGCTGACTTGTCAGCCACAGCTTTTAGGAGGCTGTCAATAAACAGTGCAGCAGTTAGCTTCCCCATGCTCAGTTAGTTGCTTCAGAAAGCTGCAGAAGAGCACAATTTCCTCAAAAGAAAGCAGTGCAGTAACATCAGCAACACTATTTGGAAAGTTGTCAATACACTGTGTAGCGGTTCCTCCGAGCACGATCAGCTTCTTCAGCAGGGTGCAGGGAAAGAGCATATTGTACTATGAGCCTTGTATTCTGATGGTTGGTACAGCAAGAAGTAACTTTAGTAGGTTGAATGAGTACAGACTGCTGCCTCTATGACATTCTCAAGAACAAATATAAGGGATGGTGGTGTTGGTGCTGCCCCCTGAAAAAACTAGATTCTCGTGCCAGAGTTGTAATGAGAAAAGGCAATACAAGCTCACTTAATTAAAAGTATTTGTTCTTTTATTTCATCAGTTACTCTTGAACACCACCTCACTTCTGTAGCATATGTCAGTCAACTGTCCATCAACTCTCTAACAGTCGTTTGAGTTTCTGCCAAGGTTCATTGACAATTCACAATGGAACGTGCAAGGTGCCAACCATTATAAGAGTGAAAAGAGGGAGGGTATCCAACTTTGTTTAAACAATAACTAGGAGCATATGCAGGAAACTATAATAAATGTACACACACAGCTTCTCCGAGAGGTAGTATGAGGTGCTCAACCTCAGAGCTCAACAATCAACTAACAGACTCAATAAAGTAAATGTTCATCCCAATGCCTACATTTGCAAGAAAGAAAAGTAATTTTATCACAAACTTGAACTAAAAACTACAGACTTCAATTATCATATACAATGCAGGATCTCTGTGCACCCCCTCTTGTAGTGGGACACTCATCCCACTCTCTCTCTGTCCCCGTCCCAGGCCCTCTTCCCTGGTACTAGGGTTCCCCCTCACTCTAAGGGTTATAAAGGGTATTGTGAACCAAGCTCAGGTGAAGTTGAATTATCCACAGTTTACGGTGTGCTCAGTTTTAAGTCTTACCCCTTAGCAGGGTGGAAGAGTTCTCCTAAGGTATTTTAAGGGCTTCCTTTCACTCCACCATCAGGCTGATCTCTCATTAGAACAATACACACAAGCACCCTCTCTTGAAGCAGTACACTCACACTGCTCTCTCTCTGTCACCCATCCCGGGACCTCTATCCTAGTATTGGGGTTCCCCCTCACTCTAATGGTTATTAAGGGTATTGTGAATGAAGTTCAGGTGAAGTTGAATCACCCACAGTTTACAGTGTGCTCAATTTTAAGTCTTACTCCTTAGCAGGATGGAGAGATCTCTTAAGGTATTTTATGGGCCTCTTTATGCTCCACCATTGCAACAATGCTCTTATTAGAATAGCAAACACAAGCAGTCTTCAGTGGAGTTTCATGGTGCCCAGCATAAGACTGCATTTGGCAATGTGCCGCCCAGGCTTTCTTTCGCAGTCGCGGCAGCATCAAAGGAGGGGCTCATTCATCACCAGTGCAGACCGTCACCTGATGATAGCTGTCCGTAAAAAGATGTGGACTGGAACAGAACCTAGGCTGTGCAGTCCTACGGATGGCCCTCTGCTATCAGCAGTTGTGGCCCATGTTCTAGAATACTGGATAGCAGGTATCGACCCCAAATGGGCCATTAGCACTTCAATAAATGTAATCTAGCATGGCCTTGACACATCCACAAATTCAGCCCCAACTCAACGCTCAGCAGGTCAGCAGATTCGGCCTCACATGGGCTTTTAGAAGTACCACAAATATAGCCATGTATGGGCTTTCAGCAGTTGGGTAGATGCAGCCCTGAACTAGCCACTAGAGGTCACACAATTACAGCCTGACTGTGTCTTTGGCATTCACTGAGTTGCAGTTTCCACAATCCAAAGGGATAATGTGGGGATGGCTTCAGGTTCCTCTGAGATCTCTTGTGTTTAGCACCCCACAGCTATTAGGGACACATTCCCTCACTTCTTCCTGAACAGTCTCTCCTCCTGTAGGATCAAGCAGCCTCTTTCCCTTTTATTAGCAGGAAGGCAAGCTTGTAGGCACTTAAGGGTAGGTAAATAGCTCCTCCAGCAAAACATCCAGATTTCAGGTGATGTCCCCCTGCCTCTAGCAAATTGACTGTCTGATAGACAACTAACCTGGTTGTACAGCAATCCTCTGTACTGTGTGGAGCACTCCCTTTGTCATAGAGGACTGTATACTAACACAAAGTGGGGTGGTTTGGGGCCCACTTTTATATTGAACTTTCATACAGGAGTCGTGTGTCCATCGTCTCAAACTGTAGAGCCAGCATTTGTGCAGAGCAACACTTCTCATCACAGGGCTGTCTCCATCCTGGAGCACCCTCTACAGAGACATAAAGAAATGGGAGGTTTCTGTATCTGGATGTGATTATCTCAACTGAAGGAGTAATCAGGGACAAAGGGGCATGTAAAGGTTTCCTTACCTTTGGCAGCAGTCTGCAGGGTCACCCATGACCCCTCCCATTTACCAAATGGCAGTGTTCAAGAAGACTAATTAGCAGCTCTTTGCAAAACAAAGGTTATTGTAGTACATATAAAGGAGCTCTGTCTCTGCTCTCTCACTTCATTGTCTATATTTCCTTCTAAATGTGGGAGTGTAAGCAATACACTTACACTGTCTAGGAGTACAGTTCTCACCCTCCATCTTGTGCATGATAAGGTCAGGGGCATCTAAAATTGATCCCACTGTTCTCAGTTATGCTGGCTCTCTCACAGTATGCCTTTGTTACACTGACATCCCCACATTCTTAAGATGCACTCAGGGTGTTAGAGCAAAGGACTGGGCACCTATATGGAAGTGGAATTTTGCACAGGTATACTGGCAGGCTTCCACTTCAGTGACCCAGGTAAAAAGACCTGGTCACACTGTTGATCCTTAAAACATGGTATGCTACCATCACCTCTCCATGAACTAAACTAACAAATGGAACAATAATCCTCTGTCACCAATGAAGGCATGTTTTATGTGCCCTCTAGGTGACAGGATGAGTCCAGGGCCCTTCATAGCCCAGGTAAGGTCTAAACCACCATACACACGCTTATGCTAGTTTGATGCTGGGGACAAAATAAAAAGTGAAGATACCTGATACACAAGGTTGTGGCACTCATGGAAGTGGAACATTTAATTTTAACATGCAGGGACAGTCCTGCCCCAGCAGGTACTGAGGCACTTGGTGTTAGGTTTCTAACTTTCACAACATTTTGGTTTCTTTTTAACCTTGATTATAGAATTGAAGTCATCATTTGCTTTTCTGGATACTATTCACTGTTAGAAATGGTGTCTCTGGTTGGCAGTCAGTTTGCACTCTGTCTAAGCAGGGTCCCTCACTCTAGTCTAGGGCAATGTAGAAACACACTTAGATAACCCGTGCTTACACCCTTGATAGCTTGGCACAAGCAGTCAGGCTTATCTCAGAAGCAATGTGTAAAGTATTTGTATGAACGCACACAGTAATACAATGAAAACACTACAAAATGGGCACCACACCACTTTACAAAAATAGGTAATATTTATCTAAATCAAACAAGACCAAAATGACAAAAATCAAACATACACAAGTCAAGATATGAATTTTCAAAAGAATAAGAGTCTCACTCCATAGAAAACAATGGAAAAGTTGATTTTACACAAAGCACCTGGTTTGCATCAAAAATAAAGCCACACTGACGAGCGTGCGTCGGAAAAATCAGCGATGCGTTGATTCAGCAATGTGCCGTTTTTCTCCCTTGCAAGAGAGTGATGCATTGGTTTCTGGATGGGACACCTCAGATCCACATCAATTCACGAAGACTTTGATGTCCAGGGACGATGCTGAGAAATCCGTCCGCACAGTGATAGAAAACCGTGCTGCGTGGTTTTTGTGTCATTATCAGCAGCCGCAAGCGGGTGTTGCATCATTTCTCCATCCACGATGCGTGGATCTCCCAGCCGTGATGCAGGAGGAGCGTTGATTTTTGCTGAGAAGTGGGTGGCTTGTCGTTTATCAGCCATGTTGCAGATGGTGCATCAAATATTTCCCTGCACATGTTCTGTGCATGAATTTCAGTTCTTGCTAGGGCACTACTTGGCAGGACAGGAGTCTCAGCAGAGAGTCCAGGTGCTGGCAGAGAAAGTCTTTGATGGCCCTGAGACTAAAACAGGAGGCAAGCTCAGTTCATGCCCTTGGAGATTTTTCTTCAAGCAGGAATGCACAGCAAGGTCTAGTCTTTGTCCCCTTTCACAGGCAGAAGCAGCAACTGCAGGGTAGCCCAACAAAGCACAGTCACAGGCAGGGGCAGCACTTCTCCTCAGCTCTTTAGCTCTTCTCCTTGGCAGAGGTTCCTCTTGATTCCAGAAGTGATCTAAAGTCTGGGGTTTGGGGTCCAATACTTGTACCCCTTTCTGCCTTTGAAGTAGGCAAACTTCAAAGGGGAGTTCTGTTGTTTACAGGATCCAGCCTTGTGCAGGCCAGGCCCCAGACATAC
Source organism: Pleurodeles waltl (assembly GCF_031143425.1). NCBI lineage: Eukaryota > Metazoa > Chordata > Amphibia > Caudata > Salamandridae > Pleurodeles > Pleurodeles waltl. Next base: position 192,552,565 of record NC_090439.1, read on the forward strand.
ACCAGTGGGTTGGAGACTGCATTGTGTGACGGCAGGCACAGCTCATTCAGGTATAAGTGATCACTCCTCCCTCCACTCTTTCCCAGATTGCTCATCAGGATATGCAGGCTACACCCTAGCTCTCTTTGTGTCACTGTCTAGCGGAGGTTCACAAACAGCCCAACTGTCAGTCTGACCCAGACAGGGAATCCCCAAACAGGCAGAGTCACAGAATGGTTAAAGCAAGAAAATGCCTTCTTACTAAAAGTGGCATTTTCAAACTAACAATCCAAAATCCAACTTCACTAACAGATGTATTTTTAAATTGTGAGTTCAGAGACCCCAAACTCCATATTTCCACGTGCTCTCAAAGATATTTAAAGGCAGCCCCCATGTTAACCTATGAGAGGGATAGGCTTTGCAAAAGTGAAAACTGATTTTAGCAGTATTTCACTGTTAGGACGTGTAACACACATCAGTACATGTCCCACCTTCAACATACACTGCACCCTGCCCGTGGGGCTACCTAGGGCATACATTTATAAAAAGGTAAGGTTTAGGCCTGGCAGGTGGGTACACTAGCTAAGTTGAATTGACAGTTTAAACTGCACACACAGACACTGCAGTGGCAGGTCTGAGCCATGTTTAGAGGGCTACTAATGTGAGTGATACAACCAGTGCTGCAGGCCCACTAGTAGCATTTGGTTTACAGGCCTTAGGCACATCTAGTGCACTTTACTAGGGACATACTAGTAAACCAGATATGCCAACCATGGAAAGCCAATTACACATATATTTACACAGGAACACTTCCGCTTTAGCACTGGTCAGCAGTGGTAAAGTGCTCAGAGTCCAGCACACAGTCAAAAAATTAGAGGCAGAGGCAAAAAGACAGGGGAGACTACGCCAAGGCTGCCAGTTCTAACAGTCACATATGTATTTTATATGGTTTTGTAAATATTATATGAATTCATATAATTCAAAACATGCAGGCTTTGTGTTCTTGTCTTTACTCTGCTGGAAGATACTACAGTAAGCGTGGGGCCGTAGAGATGGAGAACTAAAAAGAACAGCTATCAGGTCTCCTTTTAAAATGAACTGATGTGAAGCACAGGTCAATTAATGTTTTTCTAAAGCCTCATACTCATTTCAAATGGCTATATGTAGTGTTCTAATATGTCCCTGCTGACTTACATTCAGGCCATAAGGGTCATAGAAACACAAGCTCATTACCATGTAATCTACAATGAAAAGAGCGACATTAGAAAAGTGCATAGTGAGTGGAGACTTCGATAAAAAAGGCAATGCAAACTTAAATGTATAAATTACCAATTAATAGTAACCATGGGGAAAATATATGAAAGGCATTAAAAAGCTCTGCTTTCTCTCTCCAGTTCAGAGGTAGAAGGTGTGCGTTGGCTGTGTTTTTCCTCTGTAGTAGTGCTTTTATTATTTAGAATACCTGTTTTGGATGAGCAGTGACCTAAAAAGCAATGAGCATCCCAGTGGAGATATCAGACATGCTGGAGTAATGTGAACAAGGGGAGAAATATTCTGCATGAGCAGATATGTGACCTGCTAATGAAAGAAGACTCCACAGAAATTGCACAGCAAAGGCTTCAAGGCCATTCCTGTTTAGGGAAAAGTATTGCCAGCATTGCATGTAAGTGGCATTCAAGAGAATCATTGTTCTTCTTTACTTTTGAAACTTAATAGAAGGGCTCAGAGGCACCCCTGCACAAAATTTTGGCAAACGCTTTGGAGCATATTTGCAAGGAATTTGCACTGTCGCATCATCTTTTTTTTTGGCACGGCGGGGCGCATTCAGTGCTCCATATTTACAAAGTGACTTTGGCAAAATGTGTCACTTTCCTCTCCCATGAGTCTATTTTCATCTGTGCTGCAACTGGCTGCATCAAGTTAAGTTAATTAAATGCAAGGTAGGCGATCCCACAGAGAACTGGCGCCTCCCTATTTGCAAGTTTTTAGCAAAGTGACACCTAGTTGGCAAATGTCCAAAATGCATCAAAATTCCTATGCCTGCTTAACCCAGGCATAAAAATTATGCAGTAGCTTTTCAAAAGGAATACGACCAGCTAAAGTCACTTAACACACTGGAATATGTCTGTATGTCACTTTCTACTACTAGTGGGTCTACACCTGTGAGAATCATGTTGTAGGACCCCTTGACCAAGCTGGTCCTTGGTCAAGGGGTCCAAGGACCTATTATTCCATCATCTTCTGCAGCAAGGCAAAGTGACGTTGTGTACGGTTTGCAAGGGACAGGCCAGGATTGTCACTTCTCCATGGAGGAAGGGGTCATCAAGCCCAGGTCAGCATACTCCGACAGGAAACTGTACCAGCAATGACTGCATTGCAGACAATGAACACACCTGCCCACACTGCCAGAATAAAAGACTTTATTACCTATGATCCAGCTGCTCACCAGCATGTGGAGTGTGTGCAAACTGAATGATCAGTGCATTGCAATGACTGCCAGCTGTATCTTTCCAGAACCACACTCATCAGAATCCCCTATAGAAAAGAGAAAAAAAAGAAAACACACTTAGATGATTAATTGCCTCTTCGCAGATGTACATACATGGAGCACCTCAAGGCACCATCCTTACAAAGGATGTAGAATACATTTGGAAGTTACAATAGAATGGCTGAGAATTCCACCAGGTCAAGCTGTCTAAATACTGGCCAGCTTATTCACTGAGGTCAAGCTAGCTCAATAGATTTCCCAAACCTGCTTTCAAAAGGAAATAGATCACAGGCAAAAAAGTCTCTATCCTCAGATCAATGATGTGGAATTAACTACCATGCTACAGCTGCACATTTGCAGGACCACCTAACATTCACAATAACATTTGAATACTGGCTCTTAAACCCCTCCATTACTTTCCAGCACAGTAGTCTACTATGGAGTATGTTGTTGTAAAGATGTCAAGAATCAGGGTACAGTAGAATCAATCTTTATTGCATGTCTCTTCTATCCACTATACTTCAACTCACTCTGCTTACTTGACAGATTAGAGTTCCCATCACTAACATTCTAAGGCAGGCAGCATTACCTACTGTGGGAATGTACCATCAACAACAATAGGAAGGGAGAACACAAGAGGAATATACTATAATTCATAAAAATTGAGGATTATAAATTGTGACTAAAAGACAATAATATAACAAATCTTACCCCAAATAAATTAGAAGAATGATCCCCATAAATAAGTCACTATAAATGCATTATTATCATCAATTCATGTTTGTTGCCATACAACTATGAGATTCATTACATATGATACGTCATCATCAATTCATGTTCTAAACTTTGTGCCACACAGGTGGTCTTTTGCTTAAGGTCATTGTTTTGTTAAAGTCGCCCTTGTCAGAAATTATATTCGTATCTCTGTATGTGTTTCTAGATGGTAGGGTGTATTTGGCCAATCTTCCAATGCTCCACTTCTGGCCATTGTCCATTACGGCTTCATTTTGCATGGCTTTAACAATACACATGGGGTCAAAAACCTGAAATCATGATCTTTTCTTCCCACTGTTCTTTTTACATATACTCAATCTCCCTCCTTCCATTGTTGTTGTTTTGTTCCATGTTTATAGTCATAGAGTTCCTTGTATTTGGCTTGATGTAATGACATTTTCTCTCTCACTTTTGGTGTGTTGTGATGTATTCTGTCCCCTCCCCGCAATCAGGTGGAAAACAGTTTTGTGCAAGGTTCCCTGCCCTTCAGGGAGACAACTGTGACATTCCATTAACTAAGGTAGAAGTAGTATGATACAGCCATAGCATGCCTTGTATGGGTTTCTCTACATGTAGGTGATTTACACTCGCAAGCTGAATGCGGTTAATGGAGTCAATTATATCTAAAGCCATTTTTTCCCATAAGTTGTCTGGAAATGATACTTGGGATATAGGTGTGTTGTGAATTATTTTGGCACAAATCATACAGTCCTTGACCTTTAACTCAGCCATAGAATCCATATTAGGAAATCAATAACGTTATCTTACCCTTGATTTGGTCAAGCTCCTTCCTAAATGGCCTTCTTGTGGAAGGTCTATGATTTTATTTCTTAAGTCTGGGGGAGGTATAATGTTGTCATTCTTTAGTATAATATTTCTATTGATGTTGATTTCATGTCTAACTTCCCCAAATCCTTTGATCTCATCATCTAATTCTTTGTTAGGTTTGGGCCAACCTCGTAACACGTACGTTTTGAGTTTGTTAATAGTTTCATCTTTTGTAATACTTTAATTTCATTCTTCTGGAGTAATAGCTGGGGAATTAATCTCAAGAAATGGATATTCCAAGGTTTCATATTCTTCTTCTTTGTCAGAAACTCAGCAGCTGTGTTTTTGTTCCCTGGAACGTATTCTACTCTGAAACAAAAGCTTTCTAATTCTAGTACCCATCTGGCTACACAGGGGTGCTGTTGGATGAGCCTTTGGATGTGAACATGTAAATGAGTGGTTTGTAGTCAGTACATATATTGAATGGTATATCCCAGAAATAAAATGTGAAATGTTTCACAGCTTCTTTTTCCACAAGACAATAATCCATTTCTGATTTATGTTTATTTTAATGTATTTACAGAGCTCATGGCTACCCTAAGGCTTCCCAGCACTAGGTCAGAGAGTCAATAAAACAGCAAGGAGCAATTCAAGAGATCTATTGCAGGAATTTATAGTGAGTAGAGCCAAGCTTTGAGCATTTTCCTGGAACAGGGTTCATCATCCAGATGTCTCAACTCGGGGGCAGTGAATTCCAAAGTTTGGGAACCAGGTATGTAAATGATCTGCGTCCCCCTCTGGCCTTATGGATTCTTGGAATCCTCAGTAAGTGACCTTGGGCAGGACGTAAGGATCTAGTCAGTAGTATGGGGAGAGAAGTCCTCTAATCTTGGGAGGGACCTTGAGGTTGACAACTTTATGTGCCAAACATAGGGTTTTAAATTTAATTCTCAAATCAATAGTCAGCCAATGTAGCATTCTCATTGCCTTTTTCACTGAGTCAGATCTTGGAAAATTAAGAAGAATCCTGGCGGCAGCATTTTGGACTAGCAATTTTTTTCATGACGTATTTCACCCTGTGGTACCCCGCACTTGGATGGCATAACATCTGAGAAGCATTAATTTTCAGTGATTAAGTTCTACCTTTTTCAAAAGATTTATCATTCCCTGCGCCTTATCTTGAGCTCCTATTTCTCTGAGTATCACAACCAAAATCATATGATCCACTGTATCAAATGCCGCACTTAGGGCCAGCAGGATGATTGCGGCTGTGCCTCCCTGATCAAGCATAATTTTAAGATCCTCTGTAACTGCTAGAAGAGCTGCATGAGGTGCTGTGCACAAAAACCCATTTGTGTGGGATGTTAATGCTGGTTGTGTTCAAGGAAGCTTGTGAGTGTGCGATTAACATGTTTCTCTAGGATTTTTCCCATAGCAAGCAGCAAATAAATTGTCAGTAGTTGCCCGGCATGGGGGGGTCTAAGTGGTGTTTCTTCAAAAGGGGTCTAGTTACTGCAAGTATCCATTTCTTTGGAACTACCCATTAGGAGAGTGAGAGGTTAACTACTTCAACCGTGGTTGGAAGTAGTACTTGCAGTCCCTTGATCAAAATGTCCTGTGGGGCTAGGTGTAAAGGCGAACCAGATTTAACCTTGCGCATAAGTGCATGAACACTCTCCTCACTGACGGCTGGAATAGAAGCCAATTGCATTGAGTCCAGAGAAAGCAGAGAATTGACTGTTTGAACGGAAGGTTGGGTTAGGTTACATTGTTGTGAGTCACAGATGTCTGTGACCTTTTCTGGAAGAAGGCCACTAGCTCATTGCACCAAGCTACAGTGGAAGGTGGGACGGTACTACCATGATTAACAATAATAAGGGATTTAACAATCATGAACAGTTCCTTTGTGGAATTCAAGGTTTGACTAATTTACTCCTTATATTAAGAGGCCTGCGCCTTTTTTATTTCACTGCGGTAATGCCTATTGGCAGATTTGTAATCTATTTTAGCTGTGTCTCATAGGATTCCCTCCATCTCCTCTCAAGTCTATTACAGTTTTTCCTCAGAGGCAAGATGGCTATTAAAAACATGGGTCTGTTTTAGCGTTCAGCCTATTACTTATCTTGGATACTGGAATGCATCCATCAAGGGATTGTAGTATCCAGTCCTCCCAACGCTTATCAACCTCATCTGGGCTTTTCTCTATCATTGGTGAAGTGGCCTCCAGTGCCGCCATCCAGTCATTGGGTAAAAGTTTAACCCACCTGCGATCTCAGCTCGTAGAGGGATTGTTTACGGCTCTTGCCTAGAGATTCTCAAGCATGAATGGAATGAAATGGTGATCTGTCCCTGGCAAAGGAGAGGACCTGAATCTTTGAGTTATTGCTAAAAATTGGGTCAAGGAGGTGTACTTTCTAATGCATGTGGCCCCTTACTTTTTGTATTAGCTGACCGGCCTCCCAATTCTGTAATAGGCTTTCACAACTGGATTATTAGTCTCATCTAGGTGTATGTTATAATCTCCTAGAATTGTGAGATAGCTTTTTTCGATGACCTGGCTGACCATTACATCCGGTAAGGATTCCATAAATTAAGTATGTGAGCCAGAGGTCTATAAATTAAAACCTGGGTGAAAGTACAGGTGGAGAATAGCGTAATGATAAACTTGAAGCTTTCATGATCCAGGATTGGAAAAGGAGTGGTTGGACATCTATATTTATCTTTTAATATTGTGGCAATTCCTCCCCCTATTCTGCCAACACAGTCAAGTCTGCACATATGGTAACCCACTGGTAGGGCCAACAGAATGTCTGGACCTGCGCTCTCATTGAGATAGTTTTCAGTAATAAACAGAACTTCCAGCAGATCCTCTTCTAACATCAGTCTGATCTCTGTTTAACGACATGGTAGGGATCTACAGCTGACTAGGTTCATTTTCTAGCATTTTCTATCCATTAAAGGATGTGCAGGTATCTCATTGGACCTTTCCTGAGCCTTCCAAGAGTAACCACAGGCAGAGCAGTGATTTTCGCTATTAACCAAATTGAAGGGTGTGCATATCTGCGTCGTAGGTGAAGGCCTACGTGACAAACGTTGCTGTGTGGAATAGCTTCCCGGATATGTGGATGTTTGGGCAGGGTTCCTGGCCCATGTCCTGTTCTGGCACAGGGGGGTGCAGATGGTTTTGCCCTCAGTTCACCTTCGGCGCACCAGCGGCACACCCGTGCCCCAGCTGCCATTACATGCAGTGTGTGAATAACCACTAGACCACCAACCTTCTCGCGACCCTATGGTCAGTGGTTCTAAAGAGATGTTTCCCAGCCCTTCCTCCTTCGTTAAAAGGGACCTAAATAAAACTTCTAACACTTACTTAAAAGCACCAAAGTATATTTGATAAAACAACAACAACTTTTTAAAAAAACGCTTAAAAAAAATACTCCCCCCCAATAAAAGAACAGTGCAACAGAGTTCCCCCATGGTGCAGCGCAGTCTCACCTGCGTGCCCCAGCCACCATTATATTCAGCGTGTGACAAACCACTAGAGCGCCAATCTTCTAGTGACTCTATGGTTAGTACGGCTAAAGAGAATGCTCTCTGGTTCCTCACCCTCCCTCCTTTGTTAATGTTGGAAATGGCCTTTCTGTAGGGTCACCCCCAAACTTTTTGTCTTCCTCCTCCTCTTTTTCTGACCTCATTTTTGCTGGCTTTAGGACTCTGCGTGCTTTACCACTGCTAATCAGTGCTAAAGTGCATATGCTCTCTCCCTAAAACATGGTGACATTGGCTTATACCCAATTGGCTTATTTAATTTACTTGTAAGTCCCTAGTCAAGTGCACTACATGTGCCTAGGGCCTGTAAATTAAATACTACTAGTGGGCTGCAGCACTGGTTGTGCCTCCCACATAAGTAGCCCCCTAACCATGTCTCGGGCCTGCCATGGCAGGGCCTGTGTGTGCAGTTTCACTGCCACTTTGACTTGGCATTTAAAAGTAATTGCCAAGCCTGAAACTCCCCTTTCTCTACATATGGGCCATCCCTAAGGTAGGCCCTAGGTAGCCCAAAGGGCAGGGTGCTATGTAGGTAAAAGGTAGGACATGAACATGTGTGTTCTATATGTCCTGATAGTGCAAAGCTCCTAAATTCGTTTTACACTGCTGTGAGGCCTGCTTCTTTCATAGGATAGCATTGGGGCTACCCTCATACACTATTTGAGTGGTAGATTCTGACCTAAAAGGTGTAGCCAGGTCATATTTATTATGGCCAGAATGGTAATAGAAAATCCGGCTTATTGGTGAAGTTGGATTTAATATTACTATTCTAGAAATGCCTTTCACTCAGATTTGAAAGGACAGTGACCTGTCCTCACACAATGGACTGCCAAACCCCCTGCTGGGACCCTGGCAGACAGGATGGAACTGATAGGGGGCCTGGTGCACTTCTAAGCCACTCTTAGAAGTCTCCCCCACTTCAAAGGCACATTTGGGTATTTAAACAGGGCCTCTGACCCTACCAACTCAGACACGTCTGGACAAGATACCACTGGAGAAGAAACCCTGAACCAGAACCTGCTACCTGCCTAACAGAACTTCCTGGCTGCCCAAAGGACTCACCTGACTGCTTTTCTGCAAAGGACTGCTGCCCTGCTGTTGCCCTGCTGCCTTGCTGCCCTCTGGCTCTGCTGAGAAGTGCTCTCCAAGGGCTGGGATAGAGCTTGCCTCCTGTTCCTTGAAGTCATAGCACCAAAAAGACTTCATCCTGCAAAGAACTCCTTGTGCTGCGAAAATTCGACGCATAGCCTGCAAGAAACAACGCACAGCCTGCATCGTAGTGAGAAAAACTGCACGCCGAACCGGAACCATGCAGCCCAGCTCCCTAAGAGGAGATCGACGCAGCGCCAGCGCTACGGCCGGAACTTCGACACACAGCCCACTGGATCAACACAAAGCTGAGCCGGAATGATGCAGCTCGACTTCCTGGCAGAAGAATCGACGCAGCGCCTGCTGTGCAATAGAAATTTCCACGTATCGCCCACCGGATCGACGCAGCCCCTGTGACTTTGTCCTGCATGCCCAAGATTTCTATGCATCGTCCCCGGGGCATTCAAAAACCCCGCAACCCGAAGAGGATACCAGTCTACATGCTGGAAATCAACGCAAAGCCTGCCCTGCGTGAAAACTCAACGTTTTGTGCCAGTGTGTGGGAGATGTGTGCCAGAAAAATCAACGCACACCTCCCGTTTTCCCAAGCATCTCCTCTGAGGCCCCTTGCAGAGAATTTGAACGCAAACCAGGTACTTTGTGCTTGCAAGAAACATTTGTTGCTTTTTTAAAGACTAAAGACTTCTTTTATAATTTCTTACAGTAATAATTGAAAGTGTACTTATCAAATCTTAATCGTTTTGACCTACATTTAACCAGATAAATATCATATATTTTTCTAAACACTGTGTGGTGTATTTTTGTGGTGGTATACTGTGTTATTGCATGATTTATTGCACAAATACTTTACACATTGCCTTCTAAGTGAAGCCTGACTGCTCAGTGCCAAGCTACCAGAGGGTTGGCACAGGATAAATTGGATTGTGTGTGACGTTCCCTGACTAGAGTGAGGATCCTTGCATGGACCCGGGATAACCTGACTGCCAACCAAAGACCCCATTTCTAACAGTTAACAGTCCTGGATAAAAGTTGAACACTTATTTAAAAACACCAAAGTAGATTTGATAAAAAAATGACAACTTTTAAAGAAAATGCTTTATAAAATGCTCCACTGATAAAACAACAGTGCAACACAGTTTCCCTGCAGTGCAGCAGTCTCTCTCCTGCTGCAGCGTTCTCTAGTGATGGTTAGTGAAGTGAAGGCAACAATCCTTTCTTTGCCCACTATGATTTGGGACAGTGTAGCACCTTGCCCCTTGTTGCTGGCATCTCTAGTTAAAAGTGTTTTTCTATTTTTTCAGAATTTCTTAGGTGTGGGGCTGAGAGTATTGCCTCTTTAAGCTTTTCAAAAGATAATTGGTGTTCCTCCACCCATTTATACGGAGTATAGTTCTTCACCAGGTTACTTGTCAGGTCAGCAAAATTCTTGACGTATTTTGACATGAACTTGGCAAGTCCTAAAATGGATTTGAGTTTGTCCTTAGTATTTGGAGCAGAGGCTATTTTAATAGCTTTTAGTAGGCATATTTTGAGTTTACACTCCTCTTTGGAAATGGTGCGTCCGAGATATTCTCCGGCACTAACACCAATTTGACACTTGTCTTTTCTTAGTGTAAGTCCTGTATCTTTGAGTTTGCTAAGCACTATTCTTAAGTTCTTGTTATGTTCATCAATGGTGGCACTGTATATATCAGTTCATCATGTTGGAAGCATAGTGTTCTGGGTACTCCTTCCAAAATGTGCTGTAAAATCTTTTGAAAAGCAGTAGTAGCAGACGCTAGTCCAAATGGCATTCTGTGAAACATGAATGTGCCCATAGGTGTGGTGAATGAGTCAGCCATCTGGATTTAGGGTGGAACTCTGGGTGGTATGCCATAAAGAGGGCTAAAACAGAGAAGCATGTGGCTTCTCCCACCATGCTATTGGATGTCTTTCAGTCCATATACTATTGTTTAGATCACACAGATCCATGCATAATCTAATTCCCTCTATGTGTTGTTGTCTTGCAATAACTATAGGGGCTACCCAGTCAGAGCTCTCAATCGGTTATATAATGCCTAATTCTTTTAATCTGGTGAGTTTATTCTCGAATGGCTTTTTCATTAAATAGGGTATAGGTCTGGGTTTGTCCACTGCAGGCTTTGTGTTAGCTTTTAGCTTAATTCTGTGTTGAAAATCTTTCAGTACAGCTAATCTATCAGTAAAGATTTCTGGGAATTTATCACAAATTTGGTCTCTTGTGATAGATAGGTTTACAACCAAGCTTGCTCGGGGTATTAGGGTCTAATTAAATCCCTAGCTTCTTCTGGTTTTCCAATCCCAAAAGGTTGGAGTTGCCTTCTACTGCATATACCTTACATACCGTGGAACAATCTTTGAAAGTTACTTATGTTCTACCCGTACCTTTAGTGGGAATGGGGTCTTTATTATATCTGCTAGGTGATATATCAGGGACCTGAAGGTTCTTACTTCTGTTATCTGTCATTTTATTGAAATTAGAAAAGATGATCAGTGTAAACGGGGAGCACGAGTCAACAGACATCTTTATGGTATTTCCATCTAGGTAAACATTACTTTCAGGATATTTAATTTAATTAACCTTGTTTTCATCTTATACCTGGCTGATTACTTTCCTTACTATCTGGGGGCCCTCTTCTGGTGTTTAGTTTTCACTTAATTTACTAATTCTACAAATATCCATACACACTTTAGCAAAGTGTTCTTTCTTATTGCATTTTCTGCATATGGCTGATCTCACCTGGCAATTGGTGTAATTGGCTAAGTGGTTGCTGCTGCCACAACAGTAGCAATTTAATTTGTTATTCTCTGGCTCAGTTTTTGCGGCTTTGGTTACTCAAGGTTTTTATTTTACATATTTCTAACTCAGATTTTTATTTCAGATAGTTGTTCTGTGGTAACAGGGGTTTTGATTTATTTCAAGCACATGGCTTTGTGTTTTATGGATTTAGCAATCTCCAGAGTTTCATGTAGATCAGGTTGTTTTTGTAATACTTCTCTTGTATTCTGTTGTTTGTATAATGCACTACTTGGTGTCTTATGAGAGAGTTGTTTAAATCTCCAAAATCACACACTTTGCTTGAACCTCTCAGTGCAGCAATGCAGTTAGTTGCACTCTCTTGTTTACCTTGGGTACAACTGAAGAATTTATAACATTCAAGTACAATGTTTACTTTGTTGCCAAATTAGTTCTCTGATTTCATGAAAGCACTTTTATATTCATATATCTCTTCCCCATCTTGTGTTATTTCAGGCTCATTTGGCGTCTCAAAAATTGTCCTGCCATGAGTGGTCAAGTTATGGAGTAAAATACTTTGTTTTCTTATAGGGCTGAACTTCTCTCCCCCTATAGGTATTAGGTATGGCAAAAAAATATTCACCCATTCCTTCCATGGTATATTGGGTTCGCCTATTTCATTGAAACAACCGCGATTCCTCATGGCCAACACTCTATTGCTGACAAGGGCACTTTTCTAGAGCATGCCTCTAATAGGGGATGTGCATGTCACCATGACTGCGGAGTTCCTCGCAGCCAACACGCTCCAGCTGACAAGGATGCCTTGTCTAGAACATACCAAAGGGAGGGGCTGCCCTCAAAAGTGCTTGCAAAGAGTGACAAAGCCTTGGAAGAAGAAAAGTTGTACTGCAACTCCAGGCGAGGTCGGGCAAAGTGCTACACGGTGGCTCGGTGATTATGACCAGAGCTGAGGTGATGTGGGACAGCACTCGTGCATGGAAATAGAGTGGCTAAAAATTACAGCTCTTCATGATGAGAGGTTAGTGACACACCAGATGAGTGTCAGGGCCCCTGGGGTGAAAGGGTCCGCTGAGGTAAAGGCAGTGCTTAATTTGTGCTTGTTGTTTACAGTGCTGAGCACCGGCACTTATTTTTGAGGGCCGGGGCTTATTCTTATGCCTCAATCATTTGCTGCAAGCAAAAGACACATATAGGAAAGACGGATGAAGGGAAAAACGAAAAAGCGTCACAAAGGGAGAAAGTAAAACTTCAAGAGTGAGCTGAAGGGACAGCGAGTCGCTTGATATGGATTGAAGAGACCCGTGATGGCTTCAGGATTACGCTGCCTCAATATTCCATGTTCACACATTTAATTACAGCAGCTTTGTATTTACAAATTAAGCACTGGGTAAAGGTTACTGTAAGTTCTGTTAAAAATACCTGCAATGCTGCAATAACGAAACGTCAGGGGCGGCAAGTTATCCAGGGAAACTCAAAATAACTGTTAATGAACAAACCTATGGTTTTATTAAGGCTGGGACAGGCGATGGATAATTAAATTAAGGGGTGTGCAGCACTTTCAGTTTTCTCTGGAAAAGTATAGGAATAACAGATAGAGATCAGGGTATATTCTGTGACAACAATATTTAGAGAGTAGGGATGGTGATCTGATAAATATTTGTAACTACCAGATGGAAACTCCAATAGAAATACACAGCAAGATGAAAAATTAAACGCAGTACCTTTCTCCATATAATGACAACATGGAAATATGGAACGTAGGTCGATCATCAGGCAGATCTTGCCAGAAGTGTGGAGAATGCCGAAGGAGAGGAAACAATATCTGCCCCCATACAGATGCTAACGCGTCCGTCTATGTCAATTTATACACATCAGGACTCGTTTTAGGCCAATGAATCTTTGGGCCCAGTGGTGAGACACCGTAGGACGAGATAACTGATCAAAATATCAATCAATATGTCAATAACATTGTCAACGTTTAACACCAAATTATCTCTTTCTTTAGACATTAATAAACATTCGGCGCAACCATGACCTTTCAGTCATGAATAACCACACCTTAATAAAGTTTATGAGTTTTATTCCCTATTGATTACAATCTAGTAGCAAAGGCATTAATCTCAAAATCAAAAAGCATATTAACACGATTACAAGATGACAACCACAATAAGCTTTCGATAATGCAAAGATCAGTAGCATAGACAATCAGATAGATATAAGCGGATTATAACACATCGAACTTTCTAAGATACTAGTTCAGCATAGCACCATGTCAGTCCCGTCAGTTTGTCAGTCAGAATGAATACCTTATCTAACCTCTAATTAGCATTAGCATGTTGGGCGTCATGCAAAACAATTTTGAACACCAATTTGGAAAACTTCTAGCTAAGGTCTCTATCAAAACATACAGCAGTTGGTACCTAGAAAGAAAGGCAAAATTAATCTTCATTAGCGATTTTATAATTACCCTCCTCTGATTGAGTCAGCATTCAGGATCAGTCTTCGTCTTCAGGACATCAGTTAGATCGCCGTCAGTCTATCTAAGTTAGAGGCAAGACACTCTCCTCGTAAGGAGAAAAGTGTAAGGGGCAGCAATATGGGCAAGGATGGTTTGTCTAAGTCTCAAATCACAGAATAGTGTGACAGAGTTTCGGGATGTAATCAATATCATTCCCTACCTAATGGAATGATTATTTCCTGTGTCATGGGTTTTCATCCCTTTCTCGTGATTCATTCCCCCAAAATTCTATTGGTTAGTCAATACACCCAATCATTTTTAACCTATCAAATTATACATTAAGTAATGCATTTGTCATCTCTCGATATTGTCCTATCTTCTGATTGGTCTTCATAATCGACTTTCCGTAGGTGGCATATCCGGGGTTACTTCATCATCTTGGCACACGTCTCAGGTTAAAAGTGCTCTTTCCCTCGTCTCATTGTCCTTGGAAGTATCTACAAATGTTTCGAAGCACAATAATTTTATACTAAAAGATGCTAGCATGCGGATGGGAAAATGTCCCCATGTTTCAAACTAATACAGAAAGAACAATAGCTGGGTCATGGTCGTTTGCAAGTCCGCACACTGAAGAGACAGGAAAAATACGCTTTTAATATGAGGGCTACACAGCTTCTGCTTGGCTCATGCTAACTTAAGATATACGAGTTCTAATGAATGCAGTTTTATACGTTTTAATGTGCTCAGTTAGGCAAACTATAAACAATTATTTCTTACAGTTGACATTAGTTTATACATATGAACGATTCTCCATATTTATGAATACGCTTTTAATGAATGTTTTATTAATACAGCATTGTTAGACATAAGCATTTCACGTCTATAATATGTAATATCAAATACGCTCTCTCAGTCCCTCCTCTGATGACGCTCGTCATCACAAATCTTCCAAGTTTTAATTCTTTACTTTACGCATAATGTGCATTTCAACATCTTTTCCCTTATGTGAGCTTTCCCATATTTCATTAAACATTTTCTCTCTTTCACTTTCTTCGTTTCTTTTGGTTCTGTTAGCCAAATTTTTCTTCACTTTATTATTAATTTTGCATGCTCCCCAAAATCCCAGTAAACAGATCAGAACAATTAATAATCCCATCATGATTTTTGCAAGTACCCCATTCCAAATGTTGGTAAACCAGCTTCCCACTCGGGCAATTCCCTTTCCAAATTTCTCCCAAACACCAAGTTCTTTTAGATCCTTCAAATCTGTACTATCTCTAGTCAGGTTAGTAAGCATGCTTCTAATTTTCTTACTATTGTCAGGTATATACGAGCAACAATGTCGTTCATTAAGCATTTTGCACACACCTCCACTCTTTGCTAGAAGAATGTCTAAAGCAAGCCGGTTTTGAAGAGTCATAGCTCTTTCTGCAGCAAGTTCAGTATCCATCAGAAGTATAGCTCCTGTAAAATTTGTCAGCATGTTATCCACAATAGTAGACAACTTTTGAATTTTCATAGAATTTAGGATAACCCCCACTGAAGGGATTATAGCTCCAAATATATCACCAATGACAGCCGCCACTGATTCTCGTTTTTGTCTGGTATGTTGTAATTCAGACGTTTTAGGTAGTTGTTTTAAGTCATCAATCTGGTAAATCTTTGGGAATATTATTCCCAAATAACATGTCCCATACCATCCCTTAGGGAGACGGTAATACGCATTTAACCCACAGATGTAATAGATTCCAGGAATCGCTGGGTCTTGTCCATTTAACATAAAGGTCCATTTGCTCTGAAACAAAAACACATGCCTACATTCACTCGTTCCCACAAACAAATTATCTTGATCAGATTTTGGTCTATATATACAGAGTCTACCTACGTGTAATGCATCTATAGCTAACTTGCCTTGTGTTTTAATTTCAGTATAAGCATAATCATTTGCATAAGTGCGTTTTTCTAAACCTTTTTCTAATCTTTCCTTTAATGCTTTGCGTCTATCATCTGTGTGATCTAAAAAGCTTTTCTCTACAGGAGACAGTAAGCATGTTAAGTTATTGCGATGTGCATAAGCAGTTCCAAATGTTAGTGTTGGCTCAAAGAATCCTCTAACTAATTTTATATCATGTTCTTTAGCTAACTTATTTAAGAATTCAATAACAGGCACAAAAGAAAACACAACATCCAAATTTGAATAAAAATATTGCACATGCTCTTGATCATAAAATCTTGTTAGTAGCAAGCTACAACTATTCCCATACGTAAGAGGGAGGCTATGATAAGTAACTCCCTCCTGCACAGATGAAGGAATTTTAGTGCACACATAACAGTTTTTCGCATTCATAGTTTCCACATACTCATTTAGTAGGCGATAGAAAACATTAGTAGAAAGCTCCCCCTTTGGATTAGTTCCCTCATGCAGATGTTTTGTGTCTTGCTCGAATTTCTCCCATGGTGATAGCTTATTAGTTGTAGTAGTAGTTTCAGGTTTTGAAGTTGCACTAATAGTTTCACTCTCTTTCCATGGCATTCCTACAATCACTCCCACAATCATTATTGCACATACAGCACCTATCATAAGTCCTAACCAGCCGCACACTTTACTTCCTTTGTTACTATAGGCCATGTTTGTATAGAATCAAACAGCAGATTAACAATCAACTCTGAGTAGCAAACTCTTTCTGCGTAATTTACAGCGTCTTCACTCACTCCAGGACCCCTTTTCGTCAATTCAGGTTAGCAGCTTGTCGTAATCAGGTTTCTATAAGTCAAATCCAGGTTTAATGTCACTTTCCGGTAGTTTTATTTCTTCTCTAAGATTCTTGTTTATTATTTTTCAGCTTTCACAATTTCAATGTTTTTCTCTTCAATTTTCTTGTTGTATTTTCTTCAGGTACCGTAGTACTGGCCTGGTATTTCTCGATCAAAACAGAATGCTAAGAATTCTTGTTGCCATTCAGAGGTTGTAGCGTATGCCCATTCAGGACCGGTATATCTTCTGTTTTCTATTCTTTTTCTTTTTATTCTTCATTCACCTTTCTGTTCTCCTTCACTTAGATCGTCTGCCCGTGAGGTATCGCTTTCCTCTATTATTGTTTCGTTTGCTATTTCTCTTATTCTAAAGTGTGATTTGTCTGGCCAATTGTCACCTCTGTTTGTCTTACTTCGGCGTTTTCCTTCAGTACCTTGGACAGCACCCTCCTCTGATAATATGGTGTTTTCTCCTGATAGGCTTGGAACTCGTTCGGCAGATCTTGATTCGTTCTGATTTAAATTTGCCACTTCTTCGTCTCTCTCTCCTTGTTCGACACTGTATTCAGATTCTGAATTGTATTCGTCTGCTTCTGGGAGAACCTCTCCTTGACTTTGTTCTCCTGCTGCCTCCACTGAGATTGGCACTTCGTCACCTCTCTCGAACTCACTGATAGTTTGAGGGACACGGCTGTTCTCAGCGGGCTCTCCTGTAGTCTCAGATCCTTCTTGACTGATCTCTGATTCTGAGACTTCTCCTCTTGAGGTTGCTGCACCGGAATTTTCAAGTTCCTCTTCAACAGGACACGCTACCCTTTTTGTATGACTGGCATGTATCCAGTTGGGAACCCCAGCACACTTCACAGCAGTAGTGGTCGTCAATATCACTTGATATGGCCCTTTCCAACGTGGCTCAAGACACGATTTTCTTACGTGCTTCTTGACAACCACCCAATCTCCAGCTTGCAGAGAGTGTCCTGGTTCGCCGATTGGTGGTAACGTGTTAGCTTCCACCTGGTGAGAGAAAGAGCGAATCACGTCAGCCAAACTTTTGCAGTAATCCAACACCATGGCCCTCATTCTGACCCTGGCGGTCGGTGATAAAGCGGCGGCCAAGCCGCCAACAGGCCGGCTGTCTAAAATATGCAATTCTGACTCTGGCGGGAACCGCCAACACAGCCCGCCGTATTAACACTCCGCCCGCCACGGCGGTACAAACAAACAGCGCGGCGGTCCCCGCCAACAGCCAGGCGGCAGACAATGTACCGCCCACCCTATCACGACCCACCAATCCGCCACCTTTTCCGGGGCGGGAGCACCGCCGATAAGAACACGGCGGAAACAGACTACGAACGGGAAAACGCTCACCTCTACGCACTCCACGCGAGATTCCGGCAGTATGGAACCAGAGTTGCAGGTCATCCCCGCACTCCTATACCTGCTCATATACCAGGAGCACGCCCGGCGGCGCGGAAGACATCGGTGAGTACTGCACCTACGACACAGGGGAGGGAAAAGATTACCGGCACACACCCATCCACCCACACCCACTACAACACACACATCAATGCATTCCCACAGATCACTGTCACAACCCACAAACCACCCCCCTCCGAAATAATGCAAAGACCAAAATAAGAGATCATAAACGGGCAGATATATTGAAATATGTACACCAGTAATCCCAATAAATAAATAAACTATGTACAAAATATACACAGCTACTAAATGTAGTCCAACCACTGTCCGTGGATCACAGGGGTCCTGTGCAAAGGGGCAAGGCCCAGTCCCACGACAAGAACTCCACGGAGAGAACACTGCAGGGGCATCAGAAAGAAAATAGGACAGGCACCTCAGGGGGAAGGGAAGGGGGGGCACCTCAGCCACTTGAGTACACGACGCCAGATCCACGAGGGGACTCCATGACCACTGGGCCATCCTGGGGAGTGCTAAGCCACAGTCCATACAGTCCATACAGTGGGTGGCCTGCCCACTGGGCCATCCTGGGGAGAGCAAAGCCACAGTCCAAACAGTCCATACAGTGGGTGGCCTGCCCACTGGGCCATTCTGGGGAGTGCAAAGCCACAGTCCATACAGTCCATACAGTGGGTGGCCTGCCCACTGGGCCATCCTGGGGAGTGCAAAGCCACTGTCCATACAGTCCATACAGTGGGTGGCCTGCCCACTGGGCCATCCTGGGGAGAGCAAAGCCACTGTCCAAACAGTCCATACAGTGGGTGGCCTGCCCACTGGGCCATCCTGGGGAGAGCAAAGCCACAGTCCAAACAGTCCATACAGTGGGTGGCCTGCCCACTGGGCCATCCTGGGGAGTGCAAAGCCACGGTCCATACAGTCCATAACAGACCCCACTGCCACTGGAGGAGGCAAGTTGGCCAGAGGACATCCTGCAGCCCTGCCCGAGATAGATCCTGCCCTGCCACGTCTGCCAAAGGGCCAGCGGTTCTTGCCTTGAAGGGCCCAGTTCAGCGCTCCTTGCCTTGAAGGGCCCAGTTCAGCGGTTCTTGAGACGGCGGGGCCCAGTTCAGCGCTCCTTGCCTTGAAGGGCCCAGTTCAGCGGTTCTTGAGACAGCGGGGCCCAGTTCAGCGCTCCTTGCCTTGAAGGGCCCAGTTCAGCGGTTCTTGAGAGGGCGGGGCCCAGCGGAGCGGTGCTTGAGACGGCGGGGCCCAGCGGAGCGGTTCTTGAGACGGCGGGGCCCAGTTCAGCGCTCCTTGCCTTGAAGGGCCCAGTTCAGCGGTTCTTGAGACGGCGGGGCCCAGCGGAGCGGTTCATGAGACGGCGGGGCCCAGTTCAGCGGTTCTGGAGACGGCGGGGCCCAGTCCAGCGCTCCTTGCCTTGAAGGGCCCAGTTCAGCGGTTCTTGAGACGGCGGGGCCCAGCGGAGCGGTGCTTGAGACGGCGGGGCCCAGTTCAGCGGTTCTGGAGACGGCGGGGCCCAGTTCAGCGGTTCTGGAGACGGCGGCCGGTCTATGGCCAACTGCTCATTGCCTGGTGGTGCCCTCCTGGGCAGCGGGGATGGTGCTCCTTCAATGCCCACCTGGGCTGTGGGTGGTGGGGCCCTCCTGGCCAGCTGGGCTGGGTCCTCCCTGGGCAGCGGCTATGGGGGTGGTGGGCTCTCCCGGGGCAGCTGTGCCGGTTCCTCCCGGGGCAGCGGCTATGGGGGTTGTGGGCTCCTCCTGGGCAGCAGGCCTGCTGCCTGACCTCTCCGACTTGCTGCCCTTGCCCTCCTTAGTCGTGGGCCTGTGGCCCTTTCCTCCCTTTGGAGCTGTGGCTGGTGACTGTCTCTGGGTGGTGTCCGGGGGGGATGTAGAGGGCGGGCTCCTGCGGCGCCCCTTCCGCCTTCTGCTCCTCTTCCCAGGGGGTGGGCTGGCTGTCCCCTTGCTGCTGGGCGAAGATCCAGACATGCGGGCTGGCGGGCTCCAATACCCCTGCACCCTTGTCAAGGGGGCTGCAGGGCTGGTGGTGGCTGAGGTGCTCTTCTTACCCCGACGAGAAGGAGGGGGGGGCTCAGGGTCAGGAAAGAAGTTAGTAGTGGCGAGGAAGAGCTTCTTGGGACAATGGAGAGTGGTAGGTACAGTGGGAATGGGAGTGGAGGGAGAGGATGTGGTTGTAGGTGAGTCACGTTTGCTGTCTTTGGGTGCAGGTGCAGGAGGGATAGGCTGTTGTGAGGTGGATGGCTGTTGGGTGGGTGGGTGGCTGCGTTTGTGTGGTGTGGAAGAGGGGGTGACAGACACAGTGGGAGAGGACACAGGGGACGTGTAAATGGCAGTGGGGGTGGTGACTGCACGTGTGCGGACTGGAGTGGAGGGTGTGCTGGTGATGGAAACACTGGCTGATGGTGAGGTGAATGGAGGTGTGAGTGTAGACGTCACAGGGAGGGAGGAGGGAGACGAGGAGGTGGGGGTCACAGAGGTGGTAGTGACTGTTGGCATGTCTGCATCGGAATGTTGCGTGTGTGAATGTCTGCGTGATCTGTGGTGCTTATGTTTGGATGAGCTTCTCTTGGGTGTTGAGGTGTGTGCAGGCTGGTCTGATGGTGTGGGTGGGACAGGCAGAGGAACAGGAGACTGGGAGGAGGGAGTTAGTAGAGGGAGGCAGGAGACAGGGACAATGGCTGCCGTCAGTGCTGAGGCCAGAGCCTGGAACGATCGCTGATGGGCAGCCTGACCCGAATGAATGCCCTCCAGGTATGCATTGCTGCGATGAACCTCCCTCTCCACCCCCTGGATGGCATTCAAAAGGGTAGTCTGCCCAACAATGAGCGTTCGGAGGAGGTCAATGACCTCCTCACTGAGGGCAGCGGGGGTAACAGGGGCAGGGCCTGAGGTGCCTGGGGCGAAGGAGATGCCCGGCTTCCTGGCAGAGCGGGCACGGGGCAAACGCTGAGGGGCTGCTGGGAGGGCGGAGATGGTGCGCTGGGTGGCGGCTGTACCTGTAATGGCGGGGGGCACGGATGGTGCCACCCCCGCAAGGGAGCCCCCTTCCGAGGACGTGTCCGTGTCGCTGCAGGGTCCAGTCGTCCCCGTTGTGGAGCTCCCCTCGCCCTCCGTCTCACTGGTCCAGTCTGACTCTGTGGCATGGCCCTCCTGGGCCATGTGAGATGCAGCTCCCTCCTGCCCCGATGCCACTTCTCCTCCGCCTGATGATGCTGATGCACACAAGCACAGAAAGACAAACAAAAAGGGGGGGGGAGAGAGAAATAAAGGGATATTGAGTACATGGATCTCCGGTACAGTTAGCGGACATGACAGACACAGATGCCCCCTGCACTAAGTTGCGCACTTGGGGTCCGCTACGCATTCCGTGGAACATGCCCTACACGCCTAGAGTTGACAACTGCACCCATGGATGACACGGCCCAGGGATGGCTGTACTGACAAACTACTGAGGGTGGTGGCTGGGGACACAGGGGCTTACGGGGGTGCCCAGCCTACAGATATCGCCCTGGCCTAGGGGGACCCCCAGCCCTCCTCCCCCACCCAGACACCTCCACTGCGCGACAACAGAGTAGATAATGCTTGTACTCACCCCCTTGTGTCTGCTGTGCTGCCCTCACGCGCCCATCCAAATCAGGGTAGGCCACCGCCAGGATCCGGAACATCAGGGGGCTCAGTTGACGGCAGGCACCCCGCCTACGTTGGGAGGCCATCCCCAGCAGAGACTCGGCGGTCTTCTTGGTCCCGCGGCGGATGTCCTCCCACCTCTTGCGGCAGTGGGTGCCCCGTCGATGGTGGACCCCCAGGGTCCGGACTTCCTTGGCGATGGCACGCCAAATCCCGATCTTCTCATGGGCGCGGACCTATGTGACACGGAGAGGGAGGGAGAAATACCACGTTCAAGTTTGTCAGCATTTTCCTTGCCAGTGGCCCAACGCCCCCCATCCCCGCCAGGCCCCCCGCCATGCCCCCGCCAGGCCCAACATGCCCCCCATCCCCGCCAGGCCCCCCACCATGCCCCCCGCCAGGCCCAACATGCCCCCCATCCCTGCCAGGCCCCCCGCCATGCCCCCCGCCAGGCCCAACATGCCCCCCATCCCCGCCAGGCCCCCCGCCATGCCCCCCGCCAGGCCCAACATGCCCCCCATCCCCGCCAGGCCCCCCGCCAGGCCCCCAAGCCAGCCAGTGGCCCCAAATCCAGATTGAATTAAACTCACTTGTTGGTCTGGAGGATCGTAGAGTAGCGCATACTGGGGGAGGACCCCATCCACAAGTTTCTCCAACTCCTCTCCAGTGAAGGCAGGGGCCCTTTCCCCAGGCGCAGCAGCCATTGTCCCTTCCAGACCGAGGTCACAGCAACACTTGCAGTATAGGTCCTCTCCTGTGAAAGTTCAAGTCGCAAGTGGATAAGTAGATAGAAAATGGCGGTCACGTCCGCGGCGGTGCGTACCGCGGAGGTGCGTCCCGCCACCGCCGGCGCCCTTCGCCATTGGCTCCTGAAACCCATAGGCTTCAATGTTAACCAATGCGGCTTCGCGCCGCGGTCTTCGCCCGCCGCCCGCCGCGGTGTGCCACGCCAGCGCATTGACCTCACATCCCATTGTCACACTTCACAGGTCAGGCAGCCGCCATTTCCAGGGCCCACATGGCTCAATTTCAACTGCGTCACACAGGCCTAGGCCTTGCATAGCCACTCAGACACGCCATTCACTGCATAGAGAATCGTTTACTGTGCTAGCTGTGAGTACGTACCTGTGGGTTGCTTGACTGTGTGCTCCATGTTGTCCTTCCTAGGCACCGTCCGCTGGGTTGGGCGAGGAGACGGATGAATCCTCCCGTGTGCCGACCGCTGGTGGACCTGTCGACAATGGAAGAACGCCACATTATCCTGACCTACCGTCTTAACCGTGCCACTATCCATGAACTGTCCCCCATCCGCCAACCCACAGGGATTCCCCCTCTGGTGCAGGTCATGTCAGTACTCCATTTCTTGGCAAGTGGGTCATTTCAGACAACAGTGGGAATTGCTTCTGGGATGTCTCAGCCCATGTTTTCGAAGGTGTTATCCAGAGTGTTGTCTGCCCTGATGAAATCCGTGAGGAGCTACATCATTTTCCCTGAGGTGGGCGAATTGGCTACAGTGAAGGGTGATTTCTACGCCCTTGGACATATTCCCAACGTAATTGGTGCCATTGATGGGACCCATGTGGCTTTGGTTCCCCCAAGAGACAGGGAGCAGGTGTACAGGAACAGAAAAAATTACCATTCAATGAACATCCAGGTGGTGTGTTTGGCTGACCAGTACATCTCGCATGTAAATGCCAAATTCCCAGGGTCAGTGCATGACGCCTACATCCTCAGGAATAGCAGCATCCCTTACGTGATGGAACAGCTACAGAGACACCGTGTATGGCTAGTGGGGGACTCTGGGTACCCCAACCTGTCGTGGCTACTGACCCCAGTAAGGAATCCCCGGACCAGGGCAGAGGAACGGTACAATGAGGCCCATGGGCGTACTAGGAGGGTGATCGAACGCACCTTTGGCCTCCTAAAGGCCAGGTTTAGGTGCCTGCATATGACAGGTGGATCCCTAATGTACTCACCTAAGAAGGTGTGTCACATCATCGTGGCCTGCTGCATGCTTCACAACCTGGCTTTGCGCCGCCAGGTGCCTTTCCTGCAGGAGGATGGTCGAGACGGTGGTGTTGTGGCAGCGGTGGAACCTGAGGAGAGTGACGAGGAGGAAGACGACGGGGCTGAAACAGACAACAGGGACAGAATCATTGAACAGTACTTCCAATAGGACACAGGTAACATTTCAAAGATAATTTAGTAAATGTTAACTACTCTCCTGCATCTCTGCTGCCTGTCTATTTGCCCCAGTGTATGATGACTGAGTTTTGGCTTTTCCCTCCCTATTTCAGATCTGGGGTCCCCACTACGAGTCCTGTGCTTCGTTTCCCCATGGACTACAGCTTTGTGGCAGCTGTTTGTTGACTTCACCATGTACAAGGACATATTTGCACTGTCATGTCAATTACAATATATTGAAATCACAGCCAGACTCCAGATAGTTTGGTGCAAAATAGGTGTTTATTTAAGTGCTCAAAATGGGATGGGTGGTTTCAAGTGGGTGGGGGCTATGGTGAAGGAATGTCCATGGCAGAGTCCAGAGTAACAGTCACACAGGTGCATTGTCCAGAGGCCTGTGGAGAGATGGAGCATGGGCAGTTCAAGGATGGACAGGGTGACAATGTGGGACAGTGGGATGACATCAGGTGGTATCCATTGCTGGCGGGGGTCTTGACATCCTACTCTGTCTTCTTGCGAGATCTCAGGGCCCTCTTGCGGGGTGGTTCTTCTCCTGCAGGAGGTGGGGGTCTGGTGGGCTGCTGCTGTGCGGGGGCCTCCTGTCCACTAGCGCCGGCGGAGGTGGTTGGCTGTTCTTGGTCCAGGCTAGTGGCAGGGGCCCTTGGGTATTGTTGAGTGTCCGCCCTGGTGTTGACGAGGTCCTGCAGCAGCCCTACCATGGTAACCAGGGTGGTGTTGATGGCTCTGATGTCCTCCCTGTACCCCCGATAGTGTTCCTCCTGCAGTACCTGGATCTCCTGGAACCGGGCCAGTACCGTCGCCATCGTCTCCTGGGAGCGGTTGTATGCTCCCATGATGGTGGTGAGGACCTCGTGGAGAGTGGGTTCCCTGGGCCCGTCCCCCCCCTGTCGCACAGCTGCCCTCCGAGTTGCCCTGTTTCCCTGGGCCTCTGCCCCCTGGCCGGTGTGCCCACTACCACTGCCCCCAGGTCCCTGTTGTTGTTGGGGTGGTGGGTTATCCTGGGTGCCCTGTAGTGGTAGACACACCGCAGATTGACGCGCCCTGGAGACAGAGGCATGGGCCCGCTGGGTGGGAGCTGTGCTGGTGTTCCCAGAGGGGTTTGGGTCTGTAGTGGCCTGGGCCTGTGTGAGGGGAACCGACTGTCCAGAGGTCCCCGATGGTCCGGGCTGGTCATCGGTGTCCAGGTCGACAGAGCTGCTGTCATCGCTGACGGCCTCTTGGGTGGGGGGTGTGGAGAATTCTGGCCCCTCCGCCGCGGTGTGTTGACGGTCGGGTCCTGCAGGGCTATAGAGGTATGGTTATAGTTTCAATGTGTGGCATATGGGTGTATCTATGGGTTCTCGTGTCCCCAAGTGCTGGCATTCGTGTGTGGGCGCTTTGGTGAGGGTGGCTTGTGGGGGGGATGTGTATATGCATTGGGCATGCTTTGGTGATGGGTGTCCATGCTTAGTGGACGCATGCAGGCCTAGGTTTTGGGATGTGTGGGTTGTGATGGTGAGACATTGGCGGGGAATAGGTGTGCTGGGGGTGGGGGTGAGGATGGTGGTGGGGGTGAGGGTGGGGGTGAGGATGGGGGTGGGGGTGAGGGTGGGGTTCGAGGATGGGGGTGAGGGTTGGGGTATGATTTGGCATGCAGGTGGGGGGGAAGCAGTATTGAAGCTTCAACTTACCAGTATCCATTCCTCCGCCGACTCCTGCGAGGCCGTCAGGATGCAGGATGTTCAAGACTTCCTCCTCCCATGATGTGAATTGTGGGGGTTGAGGTGGGGGTCCTCCGCCAGTCTTCTGCACGGCGATGTTGTGCCTGGATACCATGGAACGCACCTTCCCCCGTAGGTCGTTCCATCGCTTCCTGATGTCTTCCCGATTTCTGGGGTGCTGTCCCACTGCGTTGACCCTGTCGACAATCCTCTGCCATAGCTCCGTCCTCCGGGCAATGCTGGTGTATTGTATCTGTGTGCCGAACAGCTGGGGCTCTACCCGAACGATTTCCTCCACCATGACCCTGAGTTCTTCGTCTGTGAAGCGGGGTTGTCTTTGGGGTGCCATGGGGTGGTGTGTATGATGTGTGGGGTGGAGTATGTGTAGTTAAGTGTGTTGAGTGTGGTGGTGTGTGTTGTTTTGTGTGTGGATAGTGTGTGGGTGATGGTGTTGAGTGGCTGTGGCTGTTAGTTTGTGGATGCTGGTGTCTCGCTCTGGCCTTCATTCAGAATATTTTTGCGTAGGGGTTTGTGGGTGATGTGGGTGGGTGTTTTATATTGTATTGTGTGTGTGGGAGTGGTGTGTGTATGTGTATCAGGTGTGTGGGATTCAAATCATCCAATGTGGCTGAGTTTTGTTCGTTTGTGTGTATTCTGACCGCGGCGGTGTGTCCCGCCAATGGAATACCGCGTTTGAATGACCGCCGCGTGGATTCGTGGGTCGTAATGGCATGTGCGTATTTCTGTTGGCGTGGCGGTGGAGGTTTTGTCACCTCCACCTTTCCGCCGACCGCTGGTCTGGCGGTCGGTTGTGGCTGTCGGATTTTCGGAGGTTTGCCTTCTGTGGGTCAGAATGACCGTGGCGGGTTTCCGCGGCCGCGGCGGTGTTATGGCGGTCTTCTGACCGGCGGTAAG
Organism: Pleurodeles waltl; assembly: GCF_031143425.1. NCBI lineage: Eukaryota > Metazoa > Chordata > Amphibia > Caudata > Salamandridae > Pleurodeles > Pleurodeles waltl. Next base: position 192,579,122 of record NC_090439.1, read on the forward strand.
TGCATTTTACCGCCGGGGTCAGAATGACCACCCATATCATCTGTAATATTTACTAGTGCATTTGCAGGTACCGCTGGTAACCTCATTGCTCTACCCATGAGGATTTCATGTGGGGACAATCCTGTTTTCTTATCTGGCGTGTTTCTCATAGACATCAGCACTAGAGGTAATGCATCTGGCCACTTCATGTTTGTTGCTGCACACATTTTTGCTATTCTTGATTTCAAAGTACCATTCATCTGCTCGACTAGTCCTGAAGCTTCAGGGCGATAGCTACAATGCAGCTTTTGTTCAATGTTGAGTGCGGCACACAGAAGTTTAATCACCTCATTGTCGAAGTGTCTTCCCCTATCTGATTCTATAGAAACCGGAAACCCAAACCTGGGTATTAATTCTCTGAGTAGTAGTGTTGCAACTGTAAGACTGTCATTCCTACGTGTGGGATATGCCTCAATCCAATGGCTAAAAACACACACAATCACCAGCACGTATCTCAGACCTCCACAAACAGGCATTTCAATGAAATCCATTTGTATCTTATTAAATGGACCACCAGCTCTCCCAATGTGGCTCAAAGTTACCACAGTTCCTTTTCCAGCGTTCATCTGTTGACAAATGACGCATCTGTGACAAGTAATCTCTGCGGCATGTCTGAATTTTGGATTGAACCAATCAATCTTAAATGATCTGATCATGGCATCTCTTCCCAAATGTGCCTGCCCATGATACAATCGGGCAAATTGTGACAGAAGACTGTTTGGCAAAACTAGTTTTCCCACTCCTGATACCCAAATATCGTCTGCTCTCTGCACACACTGCATTTTCTGCCAGGAACGTTTTTCTTCCTTACCAACGTGGCTTTGTAGTGTCTTTAATTCGTCTAAAGTATCAACCACTCGTAATGCTAGACTTAAGGTTGTGTCATTCTCAGGTTGTGGTAACAGTTCCCATTGCTCCTTAAAAGATATACAGTTCAATGCACAAAATCTGGCAACCTGGTCTGCATAACCATTCCCCATTGACACAAAATCTTGTGATCTGGTGTGAGCACTGCATTTCACCACAGCAATTTCAAGAGGCAACTGAATCGCATGTAACAAATCTCTTATCTGTTCTCCATTTTTCACTGGTGAACCAGAGGATGTCATAAACCCTCTTTGTGACCAGAGTTGACCAAAATCATGTACAATTCCAAATCCGTATCTGCTGTCTGTATAGATTGTGACCTTTAGATTTACAGCAGCATGGCAGGCTTTTGTGAGAGCTATCAATTCTGCCACCTGTGCAGAAAACACTTTCTCGAGCCAGGAGGCTTCGACTATACCGGATATGGTACATACTGCATAACCAGCTCTCAAGGTTCCTGATGAATCTCTTAGACAGGACCCATCAACGAACATAATGTAATCGTTTTCCTTTAACTGGGTATCTTTTATATCTGAGCGAGGTTTGGTACTGAGCTCAGTTACCTCCAGACAATCATGCTCAAACTCTTCCCCATCTTTTATTTCTGTATTCTCAATGGGAAGTAGAGTTGCCAGGTTCAGTACAGTGCACCTTTTCAATGTGACATTTGGTGACCCCAGAATAATTGTCTCATATTTGGTAAGTTGGGCATTTGTCATGTGTTGTGTCTTAGTTCGTGTCAGCAGAATTTCAACAGAATGTGGAACCAATACTGTCAGGGGATATCCCATGACTATGCCCTCGCATTGTGAAAGGCTTTGACCAACTGCTGCGACTGCTCGCAAACAACCCGGTAAGGCTGCTGCAACAGGGTCCAAAGTAGCTGAAAAATATGCTACAGGGCGATTTGCATCTCCATGGACCTGTGTTAAAACAGACAAAGAACAAGCATCACGTTCATGACAGAACAACAAAAATGGTTTCTCATAATCAGGCATTCCTAATGCTGGAGCCCTGCACATGCATTCTTTCAGCTCTAGAAATGACTCAAGCTCTTCTTTTGTCAATGTGATTGTATATGGTTCATCCTTAACCTCCTTTCCTGTCAGTTTTGTTAATGGTTTTGAAATGATCGAGAAATTGGGTACCCACTGGCGACAGTAGCCCACCATTCCCAAGAACATTCTGACATCTCTCTTTGTTGTTGGGGGATTCATTTGTAAAACAACTGTTATTCTCTCTTTTGATATTCTTCGAGACCCTTTCTCAATCAGATGCCCCAAATATTTTACTTCTTTTTGGCAGTACTGCAGCTTTTTAGGTGACACCTTATGTCCGTTTTTTCCCAAATGATTCAATAAGGCAATTGTATCATATTTGCAGCTGTCTTTGGTTTTGAATGCAATCAACAAATCATCAATGTACTGCACAAGAGTCGAATTGTAAGGTAGCACAAGAGGTTCCAAATCCTTCTTCAATATCTGATTGAAGATGGATGGTGACTCAGAGAACCCCTGAGGAATTCTGCACCAACTGTATACCTTATCCAGGAATTTGAAACTGAACAAAAACTGGCTGTCTTCGTGAAGTGGAATCAAGAAAAAGGCTTGTGATAGGTCTACTACGGTAAACCACTCAGCATCACAAGGAACCTGGTACATTATTACTGCTGGGTTAGGAACCACAGGGCAGCATTTTACCACGATTTCGTTTATTGTTCTCAAATCCTGCACAATTCGAACTTTCCCACAGGGCTTTCTCAAACCCATAATTGGAGAGTTACACGGACTACTCAGGACTTCTTTCAAAACTCCCTGTCTGAGAAAATCTGCAATTATCTGTGTCACTTCAATAAGGACATCCTGAGTCATGTGATATTGTGACACTTGTGGGAACACTGTATTCGGCTTTATCTGCACCTTGATTGGTTTTACTCCCTTTATTAATCCAACCTCCTTTCCAGTCAAATCCCACACCTTCTCTATCACCGATCCTTGCAGATCAGCAGGTAGATCGATCAAGGTGAACACTGGAAAAAGGGTAATTAGAGGGTAATCTTCATTCATCTCTCTTCCTTCTTCCATGAGCTGACCCTCATCTGCCTCGTCATCACTGTTTGTCTGAACCTCTATTCCACCATTGGAACAGGTAATTGAACATTTGGTTTTGCACAATAAGGGGGTCATTCTGACCTCGGCGGTAAAAGGCCCTTACCGCCGGTCAGAAGACCGCCATAACACCGCCGCGGCCGCGGTTAACCGCCACGGTCATTCTGACCCACAACGGCCAAACCTCCAAAAATCCGTCCTCCACTGCAGCCCGCCACATCAGCGGGCAGCGAGAAACTGGAGATGACCAAACCTCCACCGTCACGCCAACAGAAATACGCCCATGCCATTACGACCCACGAATCCACACGGCGGTCATTCAAACGCGGTATTCCATTGGCGCTACACACCGCCGCGGTCAGAATACACACACAGCACCAAAACACAGCCACATTGGACAATTTGAAATACACACACCTGATACACATACACACACCACTCCCACACAATCAACCAACTATAAAACACACACCCACATCACCCACAAACCCCTGCGACCATAATTACTGAGAGAAGGAGAGAGAGAGACACAGCAGACAATCCATAGCAAGACACACTGAGGCACACTACACCATCACACACACCACATAGTAGCACAAAGCACCACTCACCAACATACTTATCATCACATACACCACCCCACACCTCACCCACACCACCCCATGGCACCCCAAAGGCACCCACGCTTTTCGGACCAAGAACTCCGGGTCATGGTGGAGGAAATCCTAAGAGTGGAACCCCAGCTCTTTGGCTCGCAGGTGCAGCACACCAGTATAGCTAGGAAGGCGGAGCTATGGCATCGGATCGTGGACAGGGTCAATGCGGTGGGACAGCATCCCAGGAATAGGGAGGACATCCGCAAAAGATGGAACGACCTACGGGGGAAGGTCCGATCGATGGTCTCCAGGCACAACATCGCGGTCCAGAAGACTGGCGGCGGACCCCCACCCACCCCTCCCGAATTCACATCGTGGGAGCAAGAGGTCTTGAACATCCTGCATCCTCAGGGCCTCGCAGGAGTAGCCGGAGGAATGGACTCTGGTAAGTCCAATCTCAACTACTATATCCCCCCCACCCCACCAGCATGCCAATCCACACCCCCACCCTCACCCCCAACCCCCCAGCACACATCCTCCCTGACAATGTCTCACCAGCACAACCCACCCATCCCAACACCAACTCCTGCATGCCAACACAAATCATGGGCACCCATCACCTAAGCATGACCACTGCACTAACCCCCCCCCCCACTAACTACCCTCACAACACCTCCCTCAAGGGAATGCCTGCACTGGGGGACAAGGGCACCCATAACACGCACACTATTGCACACACAGAAACAATAACCAAACTCTCTTACCCCATGCAGGACCCGAACGACAACACACCAGCCAGGAGGGTCCAGAAGTGTCCATCCCACCACCGGAACAGGCCCACACTGAGGATAGCAGCTCTGTCGACAGTGAACCTGATGACCAGCCCGGACCATCGGGGACCTCTGGGCAGTCGGTTCCCCTCAGGCAGCCACAGGCCACATCAGACCCGACCCCCTCTGCCAACACCAGCACAGCTCCCACCCAGCGGGCCCATGCCTCTGTCTCTAGGACAGCTCAATCAGCGGTGTGTCTGCCACTACAGGGCACCCAGGCTAACCCAACACCCCAACAACAATAGGGACCTGGGGGCAGTGGTAGCGGGCACACCGTCCAGGGGACAGAGGCCGGGGGAAACCGGGCAGCTCGGAGGGCTGCTGTGCGACAGGGGGGGGAGGAGAGGCCCAGGGAACCCACTCTCCAAGAGGCCCTCACCACCCTCATGGGGGCATACCACCACTCCCAAGAAACGATGGCGACGGTACTGGCCAGGTTCACTGAGATCCAGGCACAGCAGGAGGAACGCTACATGGGGTTCAGGGAGGAGCTGAGAATCATCGGGACCGCAATGGGGACCATCGTCCTGGCCCTCCACAGGATAGAGGATGCGTTGCGGGACCATGGTGCACCACACAGGGCCCCTGTCACTAGCCCGGACCAGGAACAGCCTACCACCTCCGCCGGCGCTAGTGGACAGGAGGTCCCAACACCTCGACAGCCCCCCAGAACCCCACCTCCTGCTGAAGAACAACCACCCCGTAAGAGGAGCCTGAGACCAAAAAAAAAGACAGAGTAGGATGTCAAGACCCCCGCCAGCAGGACATACCCCCTCAAGTCTTCCCACTGTCCCACATTGCCACCCTGTCCAACCATGAACTGCCTATGCTCCATCCTTCCACAGGCAAAAGGACAATGCACCTGTGAGACTGAGAACTGGACTCTGCCATGGATATTCCTCCACCCCCACCCATCACCCTTAGAATCACATGTACCGATATCTAGCACTGTAAATAAATCACATTTTGCACACAAATCTGTTTTGAGTCATGCTGTATTATTAACAAATGTATTACATATTACTGTTCAATTTCTGTTCTGTCAATTAGTCATGACAACATACCAATGTCAATACGCTGTATTTCATGGGCGAACCAAGCAGAAGTCAGGTACTGAGTCAGACAGCACTGAGAAGGGAAGGGAAAGGCAAAAATTAATGACAAACATCTGTGGGGAACTACAGAAAGTCCAGATGCAGGAGGCTATAAGCAATTGTGAAATGGCGTGGGTGATTCTTACCTGTGTGTTACTGGAAATACTGTTGTATCACTCTGTCCCTATTGTCTGTGTCGTCCTCAGAGTCTTCCTCCTCTTCACTCTCCACAGGCTCCACGGCTTCTACAACACCACCATCTGGACCATCCTCCTGCAGGAAAGGCACCTGGCGTCGCAAAGCCAGGTTGTGGAGCATACAGCACGCCACGATGATATGGCACACCTTCTTTGGTGAGTACATTAGGGATCCACCTGTCATATGCAGGCACCTAAACCTGGCCTTCAGGAGCCCAAAGGTTCGCTCAATCACCCTCCTAGTACGCCCATGGGCCTCATTGTACCGTTCCTCTGCCCTGGTCCTGGGATTCCTCACTGGGGTCAATAGCCACGGCAGGTTGGGGTAACCAGAGTCACCTATTAGCCACACACTCTGTCTCTGTAGCTGTTCCATCACATAGGGAATGCTGCTATTTCGCATAACATACGCGTCATGCACTGACCCTGGGAACTTGGCATTTACACGGGAGATGTACTGGTCAGCCAAACAGACCACCTGGATATTCATTGAATGGTAATTCTTCCTGTTCCTGTACACCTGTTCATCGTCATTTGGGGGGACTAAAGCCACATGGGTCCCATCAATTGCACCAATGATGTTGGGGATGTGTCCAAGGGCATAGAAATCAGCTTTCACTGTAGGCAAATCACCCTCCTCTGTGAAAATGATGTAGCTCCGCATGAGTTTCATCAGGGCAGACAACACTCTGGATAAGATCTTGGAAAACATAGGCTGAGACATCCCAGATGACATGGCCACTGTTGTCTGGAATGAGCCAGTTGCAAAGAAATGGAGGACAGACAGAACCTGCACTAGAGGGGGAATTCCTGTGGGTTGGCGGATGGGGGACATCAGGGCTGGCTCCAGCTGGGCACACAGTTCATGGATGGAGGCTCGGTCAAGTCGGTATCGTAGTATTATGTTGCGTTCTTCCATTGTGGACAGGTCCACCAGCGTCCGGTACACGCGAGGATTCCTCTTTCTCATCGCTAGTCCCAGCGGACGGTGCCTAGGAAGGAGAATATGGAGTACAGAGTCAATCCACTCACAGGTACGTACAACACAGCTTGCACAGTACAGGTAAATGTATGGTTTGATATGTTTGTATGTGTGCCATTGCAAGGCCTAGGCCTGTGTGACGCATTAGAAATTAAGCCATGTGGGCCCTTGAAATGGCCGATGCCTGACCTGTGAAGTGGGACAATGGGATGTGAGGTCACTGCGCTGGCGGGGCACACCGTGGCGGTAGGCGGTCGAAGACCTCTGTGCGAAGACGCATTGGTTAACATTGAAGCCTATGGGTTTCAGGAGCCAATGACGATGTGCGCCGGCGGTCGCGGGACGCACCGCCGCGGTACGCACCGCCGCGGGCGTGACCGCCATTTTCTATCTGCTCAATCATTCGAGACCTGATCATCCACAGGAGAGGACCTATACTGCAAGTGCTGCTGTGAACTCGGTCTGGAAGTGACAATGGCTGCTGCTACTGGTGAAAGGGCCCCCGCCTTCAGTTCAGAAGAGTTGGAGAAGCTCGTGGACGGGGTCCTCCCCCAGTATGCGCTACTCTACGGTCCTCCCGACCAACAGGTGAGTACACTCAGTGCACATTGAATGGGTTATGCCTGTGTGGAGGGGGGGGGGATGTAAGTTGGTGGGGTGTGGAGGGAATGAGGAGTGCAACGCACGACAGATGAGAGAATGGGAACCATGACAAGGTTGGGGAGGGGGGGGCATGTACTCCAAACATGCAGATATGTGACGGTTTCTCTTTCCCACCCTGTACATGTCAAACAGGTGAGCGCCCACCAGAAAATCGATATTTGGCGTGCCATCGCCAAGGAAGTCCGGAACTTGGGGGTCTACAACAGACGGGGCACCCACTGCCGCAAGAGGTGGGAGGACATCCGCCGCGGAACGAGGAAGACCGCAGAAACACTGCTGGGGATGGCCTCCCGACCTAGGAGGGGTGCCAGTCGCACCATGACCCCCCTGATGTCCCGGATCCTGGCGGTGGCCTACCCTAATTTGGATGGGCGCTTGAGGACAGCACAGCAGACACAAGGGGGTGAGTATCCGCACATTCTCCTATCTGTATGCGCATTGGAGGCGTCTGGGTGGGGGAGGAGGGCTGTGGGTGACATTAGGCCAGGGCGCTCTCTGTAGTGTAGTCCGCTCCCTTAGGCATGGCCCTGTGCCCCCGCCCCCCACCTCTGTAGGGTGCCAAGTGCAGCTACCCATGCTCCAGCATCACACATGTGCGCGTGTGTTGTCCCTAGACCTGTTTGCCTAGTCAGAAGTACTGAGTAGTGTACCCCAAGTTCGCGACTTAGTGCACGAGGCACCTGTGTCTGTCCTCTCCACAAAGGGTATTGCTAAGGCATGCACTCAACTTTGTTTCATTTCTCCCCCCACCCTAAATCTTTGTCTTCTTGTGTTTTAGCATCATCCGGCGGAGGAGATTTGGCGTCGGAGCAGGAGGGAGCTGCAGGTCACCAGGCCCCGGTGGGCACTGACACAGACACCGAGGGCACCAGTGATCCGGAGGGCGAGGGGAGCACCACAACGGGGGCCGGTGGAGACACCAGCGACACGGACACGTCCTCGTTTGGGAGCTCCCTAGCGGTGGCGGCACCATCTGTGCCCCCCGCAACAACAGGTACAGCCGCCACCCAGCGCACCAGAACCGCCCTCCCAGCAGCCCCTCAGTCTTCGCTCCGTGGCCGCTCGGCCAGGAAGGCGCGCGTCTCCTTCGCCCCAGGCACCTCAGCCCCTGCCTCTGTTACCCCTGCTGCCCTCAGTGCGGAGCTCATTGACCTGGTGAGGACGGTCATTGTTGGGCAGACTACCCTTCTGAATGCCATCCAGGGGGTGGAAAGGGAGGTGCATCGGAGCAATGCCTACCTGGAGGGCATTCATTCGGGTCAGGCTGCCCATCAACGAGCGTTCACTGCTCTGGCCTCAGCACTGACGGCAGCCATTGTCCCTGTCTCCAGTCTCCCTCTTCTATCTGCCTCCACCCTTTCTCTGTCTCCTGTACCTCAACCTATCCCATCCACACCATCAGATCAGCCTGCACACACCTCAACACCCAAGGCCAGCTCATCCAAACATAAGCACCACAGAAAACACAAGCATTCACCCAAGAAACACACAGATGCAGACATATCAACAGTCACTACCACCTCTGTGTCCCCGTCCTCCTCGTCTCCCTCCTCCCTCCCTGTGACGTCTACACTCACACCTGCATGCACCCCAACATCAGCCAGTTCTTCCACCACCAGCAAACCCTCCACTACAGTCCGCACACCTGCAGTCACCACCCCCACTGGCATTTACACGTCCCCTGTGTCCTCTCCCACTGTGTCTGTCACCCCCTCTTCCAAGACACATAAACGCAGGCAGACTCCCAAACAACAGCCAACCACCTCACCACAGCCTACGTCCCAGTCACCTGCACCCAAGGACAGCACACCTGGCTCTCATACAACCACATCCTCTTCCTCCACTTCTCTCACCACTACTCCTACCCCTTACCTTGGTCCCAAGAAATATTACCTCTCCAGTTTTGACCTCTTTCCCTCCCCCGACCCACCCCCTCCAACTGGGAAAAGTCCCAAGGGCACCTCAGCCACCACCAGCCCAACTTCTACAGTGCAAGTGGTGCATGGCATGTGGAGTCCACCCTTTGGCGGCAGTAACACTTTGGTGAGCAGCAAGGGGACAGCCAGCCCCCCCCCCAGACAAGAGGACCCGGAAATTGAAGGGCCGCCGTGAGCGGACAGAGACGGCTGCCCCCAAGGAGGTGACTCCGGCCACTTCACCGGCCACAGCAGCCAGGGGAGGCAAGGGCCCGAGAGCCCCATCTAAGGAGCGGAAGGACAGCAGGGCGGAGAGGACAACCACCAGGAGCGCGGAGCAGGAGGGCCCCACAAGCCCCATCCCGGCTGCAAGGGACGACACCAAAGGGCCCAGGACTCACTCCCCGAAGGGGCCTGACACAGCACGGTCGGGGGGCGAGTGAGCAGGGTGTCCAGGCCAGGTATGACTCCCTTGACATACTGCAAGAGCACCGCTGAACAGGGCCCCGCCGTGAAGACAGGTACCGCTGAACAGGGCCCCGCCGTGAAGACAGGTACCGCTGAACAGGGCCCCGCCGTGAAGACAGGTACCGCTGAAGAGGGCCCCGCCGTGCAGAAGAGCACCGCTGAACAGGGCCCCGCCGTGAAGACAGGTACCGCTGAACAGGGCCCCGCCGTGCAGAAGAGCACTGCTGAACAGGGCCCCGCCGTGAAGACAGGTACCGCTGAACAGGGCCCCGCCGTGAAGACAGGTACCGCTGAACAGGGCCCCGCCGTGAAGACAGGTACCGCTGAACAGGGCCCCGCCGTGAAGACAGGTACCGCTGAACAGGGCCCCGCCGTGCAGAAGAGCACAGCTGAACAGGGCCCCGCCGTGAAGACAGGTACCGCTGAACAGGGCCCCGCCGTGCAGAAGAGCACCGCTGAACAGGGCCCCGCCGTGAAGACAGGTACCGCTGAACAGGGCCCCGCCGTCTCAAGCACCGCTCCGCTGGGCCCTTCCTGTGAAGCACCGCTCCGCTGGGCCCTTCCTGTCAAGCACCGCTCCGCTGGGCCCTTCCTGTCAAGCACTGCTCCGCTGGGTCCTTCCTCTCAAGCACCGCTCCGCTGGACATCGCCATGTCATGCACCGCTGCGCTGGGTCCCGCCGTCTCAGGCACTGTTTATGGTTCACTGTGCCCACCATGCCTCCTCCTTGACCAGTGGACTCTGTAATCCACTTGAGAGACTGTGGCTTTGCACTCCCCAGGATGGTCCAGTGGGCAACCCACCCACTGTAGAGACATTGAGAGACTGTGGCTTTGCACTCCCCAGGATGGTCCAGTGGGCAACCCACCCACTGCAGAGACTTGAGAGACTGTGGCTTTGCACTCCCCAGGATGGTCCAGTGGGCTACCCACCCACTGCAGAGACTTGAGAGACTGTGGCTTTGCACTCCCCAGGATGGTACAGTGGGCATGGTGGCTCCTCGTGGATCTGGCGTCGTGGACTCATGTGGCTGTGGTGGCCCCCCCTTCCCTTCCCCCTGAGGTGCCTGTAGTTTTGACATCAGATGCCCCTGCAGTGTTCTCTCCAAAGGACTCAGGTCTCGTGTGTGGGCTTTGCCCTTGTTTCGCAGAACCTTGGCCCACGGACATGTTAGATTCGTAGGATGTGCAGGACTTGTTACTTCAGTGATACACTGATGTGTATATCTTTTTGGTTTTTGTAAATATTTTTCACGGTTGCTCAATTATTTCCAGGTGCTTTTTTTGTACATGAAAATTTATTCCAAATTTGGTTGTGTCATTGTATTTTTAAAGGGTCTTTGTGTGGTGTCACTGTGACTTCCTGCTCTGCATTGGTGTGTACATATTGGGGGGGTGGGGGGGTCGCATATGTGTATGCCCGTAACCTTTCTTCCTCCCCCCTCCCGTGTGTCGTAGGTGCAGTACTCACCGTTGACGTCTGTGCCGGAGTTCGTACTCGTGGTAGATGAGCAGGTAGACGAGAGCAGGTATGATGTTCAATTCGGGTTCCATGCTGTCCGGATTCCGCGTGGAGTGTCTCGAGGTGAGCGTTTTCCATTGGAAATGTCTATTTCCGCCGTGTTTTTATCGGCGGGGCTCCCGCCCCGGAAAAGGTGGCGGATTGGTGGGTCGTGATAGGGTGGGCGGTACATTGTCTGCCGCCTGGCTGTTGGCGGTGACCGCCGCGCTGTTTGTTTGTTCCGCCGTGGCGGTCGGAGTGTTAATGCGGTGGGCTGTGTTGGCGGTTCCCGCCAGGGTCAGAATTGCATTTTTTTGACCGCCGGCCTGTTGGCGGGTTGGCCGCCGCTTTATCACCGACCGCCAGGGTCAGAATGACCCCCTAAGTCTCTTCCTAACAAGGATACTGGACTTGAATCGCATACAACAAATCTATGCAGGCCCTGGAAATTTCCGATTTCAACCTGCACTGGGTCAGTGATTGGATTAGTCAGGTACTGGTTAGCCACACCAACCACTCGTATGGTGCGCCCTGAGAGAGGTAATCTTGGTACCTCTGCACTGCGAACAGTAGAGCGGGTAGCTCCTGTATCAACTAAAAATGAGACTTTGTAGCCCATTACTTTTCCCTCCACATATGGGCCTCTCTGGTCTACCTCTAAGGATGCGGCGAGTCTGCACTCTTCACTGTCTGAACTATCATCTGACCAATCCTCATTCATCTCATTTTCACCTCGTAATGGGAATTGTTGTACAGTGTTGTTTTGATTTGTTACTTGACCTGTGACCTGTTGAGGAAGCATCACCTGTTGCTGTCCCATCGGAGCTAGGGGTAACTGCATTTGCTGTCTAGGCACCATAGGGATCTGCTGTTGCATCGGTTGTACTGATACTGTTTGGAAATGCGGCATTTGCATTTGCTGCATAGGTTGCACCCCTGTCATTTGTACCAAATTATTTTGATAGTTCTGATTCGGGTGTCTCATTCTTGAACCTCGTGAATTTTGCAATGTACCGGCATTGATACTCTGCTGAACTGTACCATCCTGCATTATATTTGGACAATCCCGTTTCCAATGTCCCACGCCCCCGCACGCATGGCATGGTGACATCTTTTTCACTCCTTGACCATCACCTTGAACAACAACATTATTCATGTCCGAACCACGGTTCACAAACCCTCGACCTCTACCTCTCGGCTGTGCCTGAAACACACCATTCAATTGCGGTTGTTGCTGTATCATTTGCTGAACACCATTTCCCTGTATTCCAGCCTGTGCAGCTCTTATCTGCATCACCATCACCTTCTCCTTTAACTTTTTCTGCTTTAACTCAATTTCGTCACTACAGTATTTCGCGTACTGTAATACTTCATCAATCGGTTTAGCTTGCCAACAAATCAAATGATTTTTAATCATTTGACTGACCTCCGGTCTCAGCCCTTCGACAAATCTGAACACAAGATGATTCATGTCCTTCGGCTCAATTATTTCAGTACCACTGTAATGTTTGAATGCCTTCAACAATCTTTCATAATATGCATGTATTGACTCTTTAACCTCTTGAGAGGTCCGGTCAATTTTCTGCCAATCAGTCACCTTCGGCGACACCTTTTGTTTCAAAAACTCAATTACTTTATGATAATATTTCATCACCTCTTCAGAAGGCGCTCCAGTCACTTTATCCCTTGCCGGTTCCTTTGTGGGCCAATCTACCCCTCTCTTGCATTCAAGCCACAAGTCTGGCGGAACAATAATCTCAAACAAGGTATTTAAATCTTCCCAGAGACACTTCGCAAGCTTCACGAATCTATCTGTCTGTTGATACCACTCGATCGGTTTTCTCTTAACCTGGGATAATCATTCGTAAAGGACAAAATGTCTCCCCTGGACCAAGGCACATGCACCAAAACACCACCAGCTGTTTCTCTCATAGGTAGGATTTTCACTGTCTCTAAGTTTGGTGTGACTGTTGTTTCATTAGATACTGGACTATCTCTTTTCCCCTTATCTCTTTTCTTCATCCATCGGCCTTCCCATTTCTCTAGTGCTCCCCAAATTTGTGCACTTTGCAGCAGCTCTTTCAAATGTGTCTTCATGCCTGCAGATCTCATGTGCTCAAAATCTTTTGAGTCAAAATCTAATCTGTAACTCCGTTTCAAATGTTTTGTGTTTCCAATGTCGATATTGTATTTGTCTGCCAAATTCGATAATTTCTGGTGTACTTTGCCTACCTCTTTGGTGATTTTAGGGCATAAGTACCTTAATTCTGCCTCAGTGTAAGACTCAAACCTATTTACTCCCATTGTTCCATCCACCAATTCAGCAGCTTCTGCTCCTAGTCGTACTAGATTTAGGTATTCATCGTGTTTCTCTTTCTCAGGTTCGATTGCAGCTGCTGTAGCCCTTTGTGATGTGCAAGTTTTCTCTAACCACTCATTTAACTGTTGTACTGTAAAACCCTGCAGTGAAATGTTCCCTGCATGTATCATTGGAGTGTATGAGGTATTTGTACTCATAGTTTGGGGAGTCAGGACTCCCAATCCTGCTTGTCGCATTGCCTCAAGAGGTGCCCCTATTGGAGTAAGGTCCATTAAGGGTCTTGATTGTTCACAAGCCTGTCTTCTTTGAATCATTATTTGTGGAGTTATAATAGGCCCTCCTCTTATCGTTTCATAAGTTAGGACTCCCTGTTCACACATCCTTGTTTTCTCCTGTGCATATAACGGCACCGGGGGACCAACTGTAATGGGTAGTGATATAGCGGCAGGTGTCTGTCCTGCTCCCAAGCTTCTTGGAGCTTCAACACCATAGGTCTGATCTAATAATCCTGGTGCAGGTTCTTTTAAAGGACCCGCTACTGGGTTATACCCAGGTATCAGTTTTGGCGGTTGTGACACTAACTGCGGAGTTGACTCAATCTGCATTAACCTTGGCTTTGTATATATCGGGTCTGGCTGCACCACCAAGTTCGTAGTAGTCTCAAGCACTGGAACATCGGGATAAATTCTTTTTATCTGTGGTGGAGGCTGTAACTGTATCGACGGGTCTGGAGCAGTGGGTACACTGACACCATTCTGTATCAAAGCTGTATCGCTAGTCTGCACTGTATCAGTAACACCCTTCTCTTTCGTCTGGTTCCCAGGATCCAAGCTAGTACTTGGAGCACTGTCGTTCACCGCGTAAGGTGGTGGACGATCATGTAACAGCCTATCCATAAACGCCTCATCATCTGATTCGTCCTCTTCTTCCCAAGATCTTTTATTCTCTTTGTGTTTGTCTGGTTCTTTGTCAGTTTTGCAAGAAGCTTTCTTTCCCTGTGTTTCCTCTCCCTGGGTTATTGCCGGAAACAGCTTCAACCCATCCACTATTCCTCGTCTCCACATTTTGTTCTCATTATCCCACCTAGCCTCTGCATAGGATTTTTCTGCTCTTGTCAATCTCCTGTGAAATCTTTCTTGTCTATGTTTAAGAGCCATCAGGTCCCAAATTGCCAAAGCCTCATATTGTGCTGGTCGAGGAGGTGGTTTCTGCGTACTTAACATCCACCTCAGATTTTCTAAAACCTTTTGATTAAACGTTCCATGTTCGGGAAACGCTAGACACCCTTCTTTCTCTGTTAGTTTGCGCCATTGTTTTATCCATAAACACGGTGCAACACCCTTTTCCTCCATAACCGTGTAAGCTGGTGTACCTTCAGGTGGTGTAGGTTCCCCATCAGTTGCAACGATATACACATCTCCTTTCAATGCGCTTTTAAATGCCTTAACAAAATTCATTTTATTTTATTTTTACTCAGAAAACGGCTTTGTTCCCAGGACACTCTTCACCTACCCTTTGCTCAACCTATTGCCTCTCACGGACGGCAGCCAATCCGTGCGCGACCCCTCTCGACATCTGACCTATCCCAGCGCGGCACCACTGACGTCACACTCACACACACTGCAGCTGACAAAGTCTTGCGGCTTGTCCACACCTCACTAACTCCTTACAACTCATACAAACTAATGCAAATTATTGCTAGCACTTGAATGACAACACAATCTGCCGGTTCACTACAGGAAGGGTAACACATTTGCTTCAGAACTTTACAGAGATTTCACTTGAAACCTCGGCCGCTACTCTCTCCTTCTCAGTTCCCTCATACGCAAGCAGAATTCGACCTGCAAATCCTACTCTCGACTTGTCAATGACTCCTTCTAGTGCACTTTAGAACTTGTCAAATCTCCATCGAAGGTTACACACATGCATCATAACTCGAAACTCGATCTGTCAACCACGCCCGATTGACCTATTAAACCGCACAGATTACAACATAAACCATTTTAACATCATACTCCGGAGTCTTAGACCTCAATAGGCCCGTATACAACAACCAACCACGTGGATAATTTTGAGCAACAAGCGCTCCATTCACATGAAGTACGCCGACTTCCCTACTCTCATGCTGTGGAGTACGCCCACTCCTTCTAAACAACACTTAATTTGGCCTAATCACACTCAAGTATTCACAATCACCTGCAAAGTGCATAAGATTTAATAAGCGCAAAAGACCCTAACCACACATACTATGGCGCCGAGATTATTCCCAACTCATTTAGGCAGGTTCTGAGATCCCAGGAAAGCCCATGGAAGATCTAGCAACTCATCATCTTTCCAATTTGCATTATCACAAGAAAACAATTGAACAGTGAAAACTCCGTCCTAGGGCCCCCAAGGGCCAAACCGTACTCTGCTACCAGAACTGCTAACGCGTCCGTCTATGTCAATTTATACACATCAGGACTCGTTTTAGGCAAATGAATCTTTGGGCCCAGTGGTGAGACACCGTAGGACGAGATAACTGATCAAAATATCAATCAATATGTCAATAACATTGTCAACGTTTAACACCAAATTATCTCTTTCTTTAGACATTAATAAACATTCGGCGCAACCATGACCTTTCAGTCATGAATAACCGCACCTTAATAAAGTTTATGAGTTTTATTCCCTATTGATTACAATCTAGTAGCAAAGGCATTAATCTCAAAATCAAAAAGCATATTAACACGATTACAAGATGACAACCACAATAAGCTTTCGATAATGCAAAGATCAGTAGCATAGACAATCAGATAGATATAAGCGGATTATAACACATCGAACTTTCTAAGATACTAGTTCAGCATAGCACCATGTCAGTCCCGTCAGTTTGTCAGTCAGAATGAATACCTTATCTAACCTCTAATTAGCATTAGCATGTTGGGCGTCATGCAAAACAATTTTGAACACCAATTTGGAAAACTTCTAGCTAAGGTCTCTATCAAAACATACAGCAGTTGGTACCTAGAAAGAAAGTCAAAATTAATCTTTATTAGCGATTTTATAATTACCCTCCTCTGATTGAGTCAGCATTCAGGATCAGTCTTCGTCTTCAGGACATCAGTTAGATCGCCGTCAGTCTATCTAAGTTAGAGGCAAGACACTCTCCTCGTAAGGAGAAAAGTGTAAGGGGCAGCAATATGGGCAAGGATGGTTTGTCTAAGTCTCAAATCACAGAATAGTGTGACAGAGTTTCGGGATGTAATCAATATCATTCCCTACCTAATGGAATGATTATTTCCTGTGTCATGGGTTTTTATCCCTTTCTCGTGATTCATTCCCCCAAAATTCTATTGGTTAGTCAATACACCCCATCATTTTTAACCTATCAAATTATACATTAAGTAATGCATTTGTCATCTCTCGATATTGTCCTATCTTCTGATTGGTCTTCATAATCGACTTTCCGTAGGTGGCATATCCGGGGTTACTTCATCATCTTGGCACACGTCTCAGGTTAAAAGTTCTCTTTCCCTCGTCTCATTGTCCTTGGAAGTATCTACAAATGTTTCAAAGCACAATCATTTTATACTAAAAGATGCTAGCATGCGGATGGGAAAATGTCCCCATGTTTCAAACTAATACAGAAAGAACAATAGCTGGGTCATGGTCGTTTGCAAGTCCGCACACTGAAGAGACAGGAAAAATACGCTTTTAATATGAGGGCTACACAGCTTCTGCTTGGCTCATGCTAACTTAAGATATACGAGTTCTAATGAATGCAGTTTTATACGTTTTAATGTGCTCAGTTAGGCAAACTATAAACGATTATTTCTTACAGTTGACATTAGTTTATACATATGAACGATTCTCCATATTTATGAATACGCTTTTAATGAATGTTTTATTAATACAGCATTGTTAGACATAAGCATTTCACGTCTATAATATGTAATATCAAATACGCTCTCTCACAGAGACCAATTTGGTTCCACTGTTGTAAAGATGACAAGAATTAGAGTACAGGAGATTAAAGTCTTCATTGCACGTCTCCTCTCTCCACAATACTTGAACTCGCTCCGCTCACTTGAAAGAATAGAATTCTCATCGCTAACATTCTAAAGCAGGCAGCATTACCAACTGTGGGAATGTACCATCAACAACAATAGGAAGGGAGAACACAAGAGGAATATACTATTATTAATAAAAATGGAGGATTATAGATTCTAACTAAAAGAACGGTAATATAATAGACATCATATCATTCAACTCCTCATTTCAGAACAGCCTAAATGCTACATCATACCACACTGCTTCACAACACTCCCACCAACCACTTCATGCAACACAGTATCCCAGAAGATGAAAATAACAGTCTACAATAATAATATAACATTTTGAGCAGGACACCTTGGCTTAGTAGTCTAAAACAAATAAGGACAATACACTTAACATGATGCTCACCATTACCGGCACGTGGAAGGCCTCTGCGTTTCCAAAGGTAGTACATCGGACCATATGTAGTACGGTTAGTCATGTACTTATCACTGTGACATGGCCAATACAATCCAGCCATAAAGAAGTGAGCGGAGTGGCAAATGATCCCACATGGCAGGTCTGCACTCATGGCACGTAAAACTAGGTATTTGGTGGTCATCTTGAAACCAGCTAAGGATCTTTCTCTCCAAAGTCACACATCCTTCGTTACTGCGTACTTGCTTGGGTAGGTAGTGGAAGCCCTCTTAGAAATGTGTGTGTTACTAACCCACAACTAGTAGATAGCACTGATGAAGAAAGTGAGTACATAGTGAGAGTGAGAACACACAGCAACTAATGAAACCTCAACCAGAGGTTAAATAAATGTACACCAGAAATATAGAGATCAACTGTAACCCAGAATCTTGTTGAGACTAACAGCCAAGTGAATTAATTCTGCACTTGAATCTCCTTTTAAGGTTGATCATGTGCTAAGAAGCAGTTGATGTTGTGTTATAGAAAAATGTAAACAACAGTTTGAAACTAGATCTGATACTTTTACATATTAATATTTAATGGAGTATGACCATGAAATGTCTGTGCTAGTTGTATTAATTTGTATTTGTATCTTTTAATTTATTTTTAACGTAAAGCATGTGCATACTTCATAGTGCATGGGCTCTATATAAAACTGTTAAATAAATAATTTAACTGTTCCGTTGAGTTTGTATTTGCACAGCTGTACCCCAAGAGGTGACACTGTGCATTTCAGTCAGCAAATACAAGCTAACTCTGCCTGCCCTGTGTCATAATGTGGGTTTTGCAGTATGGTTAGCAGAGAAGCTAAAAAAGGTGTAATAAGAATTGTCAAATCTTGCATGAAATAATAGAGCCGATGAAAACTACTCCAGTGTGTGTGATTCCAAAATCAGCTTTAATTAGTTACCTCTTGGAAATGTATAATGGTCAAACCATCTATAGGTCTTTATCTCAATATGCAATTGATGAGATATTACTACAACCTAATATAGTTGAAAATAGAATGAAGGCAATCTATATTATGAATCTTTTCCATGAGATCCAGGGTGTGTTTTTGGGTGAAGCTAAGAGTACTCTGCACTGCAGTTGTGTTCCTTTTACAGATGAAGAGAAAAGGAAATGTGCTTACTTCCTGGCTTGGGGTAATTTTGAAGCTGATCTTCAAAAATAAAGGGTTACTGACTGATCTTGCTTGCTATATATATATATATATATATATATATATTGAGGGACTCCATTTGAAATGTTTTTGCAAAATTAGTCTGACCTTTCCTAAATGTTTGGGCCACGAGTCTTTGGCCCTCATTACAACCCTGGCGGTCGGTGGTAAAGTAGCAGTAATACAGCCAACATTCCGGCGGTAACTACAGCCAAATTATGACCATGGCGGTGTGAACTCAGATAGATAGCCACTTTACCACACTAACCGCCAGGGCGGAAACAACAGGCACCATGGCGGTAGCTCCCTATAGCCAGACGGAAGGAATGTTCCGCCCACTGTATTAAGACCCTTCAATCTGCCACCTTTTCCGGGGCGGTACCAAAGACATCAAAAGCCTGGCGGAAACAGACCTCAGAAGGGAAACAACTCACCTTTGGAGACACAGGGACCAACCACGTCACCATGGAGCCTGAACTTCAGATCTTCCCAGTGATTCTCTACGTCCTGCTCCACCACGAACACCAACAACAGCAAAGACGACCACGGTTAGTACAGCCGCCTAGCACACAGGGGAGGGAGGGAGGAAAGAGAGAGTGGCACACACACGCACCACACACACCCCCACCCCCAACCCCATAGACACAATCATATGCAGTAATAAAACATATTTACCCCGTACCCCTCAGGAATAATGCAAGGACAACCGGAATGTGAGAAAGTGAGTGTGATAAGATAAATACAGTAGAAATACGAAAATTCAATCTAATAGTATATACATATGTACAGTTCAAGGGACACTGCCCAGTCCTCAATGTGCGTGGGCCACAGGGCCACAGGCCAAAGGCCCCACTTGCCACCTGCAGCAACACGGAGAGAACACTGCAGGGGCATCAGTTGGAAAATAGGCAGGCACCTCAGGGGGACGGGGGGCACCTCAGCTGGCAGATGGAACAACACCACTGGTCCTGGAGGGGGAAACATGCCCTGTGCCTGGTCCTGGGGAGTGCAAGGCCACAGTCTCTCAAGTGGGTGACTTGCCCACTGGCTCTGGAGGGGGCAACATGCCCGTGCTTGATCCTGGGGAGAGCAAGGCCACAGTCTCTCAAGTGGATGACTTGCCCACTGGTTCTGGAGGAGGCATCGTGCCCTGTGCTTCTGATTCTGGGGAGGAGGGGGTGTGTGGGTGTCATACCCACTGGTTCTGGGGGGGGGCAACATGCCCTGTGCTTGGTCCTGGGGAGTGATAGGCCACAGTCTCTCTTGTGGGTGACTTGCCCACTGGTTCTGGAGAGGGCATCGTGCCCTGTGCTTCTGATCCTGGGGAGTGCAAGGTCACAGTCTCTCAGCTGGGTGTCATTCCCACAGGATTTTCAGGGGGCAGGCCGCACAGCAGCCCATGGAGGCAGGACTACAGACTGTCCGCCGGCAGTGACGGCTGCTCAGTGGTGGTGGTGCTAATGCTCCTGGTGGTGGGGGGAGGCTCCAACCCATCCCTTGCAGCCTCGGTTGGCTGCCCACTGCTGGTGGTGGTGGTGGTGCTGCCGCTGCTGGTGGTGGGGGGAGGCTCCAGCCCCTGCAGCCTCGGACAGCTGCCCACTGGAGGAGGTGGTGGTGCTGCTGCTGCTGCTGCTGGTAGTGGGGGGAGGCTTCAGCCCATCCCCTGCAGCCTCAGACATCTGCCGACTGGTTGTGGTGGTGGTGCTGCTGCTGCTGGGGGGAGGCTCCAGCCCATCCCCTGCAGCCTCGGACGGCTGCCCACTGGTGGTGGTGGTGCTGCTGCTGCTGGTGGGGGTGGGCTCCAGGCCATCCCCTGCAGCCTCGGACGGCTGCTCACTGCTGGTGGTGGTGCTGCTGCTAGTGGGGGGAGGCTCCAGCCCATCCTCTGCAGCCTCGGACGGCTGCACAACCTTGGTTGGTGGTGGGGGCTCCGAATGAGTCCCTGCACCAGGCCCTTTGTCCTTCCTGCCTGCTGGTGCTGGCCCCTTGCCCTTACTGGAAGCAGCTGGAGATGGCTCCTTGCCCTTCCTGCCAGCACGTGGGGCAGGCTCCTTGCCCTTCCTGGAAGCAGCTGCGGATGACTCCTTGCCCTTCCTGGCAGCAGCTGGGGATAACTCCTTGCCCTTCCGGGCAGCACTTGGGGCAGGCACCCTTTCCTTGAGACTGCCTGGTGCCCTGGATCCTTTCCTACCATGAGGGAATGTGGTGACTACTAGGCCCGTGGACTGTGTGGCTGAGGTTCTTGCCTGGGTTTTGCCACCCTGGCCAGACGTGAAGGAGGGGGGGAGGAGTAGGGAAGAGGTAAATGATGGAGAGGAAAAGGTTCTTAGGGACATTGGGGCGGGAAGAGGGATACGTTTTGGGAATAGAGGAAGAGGGTGTGGTTGTGGGAGGTGTCCGTCTGCTGTGCTTGGGTGCAGGTGCATGGGCTGTATGCTGTTGTGAGGTGGATGGCTGTTGGATGTCTGAGTGCTTGCATTTGTGTACCTTGGGAGGGGGGGACAGACACAGCGGGAGAGGAGACAGGGGACATGTGCATGGCTGTTGTGGTGGTGTCTGCCAGTGAGGTGTGTGTTCTTCTAGGTGTGGTGGTGATGGCAGTAGTGGATGAGATTGTAGTGCTTGCAGGTGTGAGTGTACGTAACTGGGAGGGAGGTGGAGGAGGAGGGGGACACAGTGGAGGCAGTGGATATTGGTGTGTCTGCATCTGGATGGTGTTTGTTTGAGTGCCTGTGGGATGATGTGTGGTGCTTGTGTTTGCCTGTGGCACTCTTGTGTGTTGTCCTGTGTGCATGCTCGTCTGCCTCTGTGCTTGGGATAGGTTGGGGTTGAGGGGAATGGGATTGGGAAGAGGAAGTTGGAGGGTGGAAACAGGAACAATGGCTGCGATCAGAGAGGAGGCCAGGGCCGCCAAGCCAATGTGAATGCCCTCCAGGAATGCATTTGTCTGTTGCATTTGGGCTGCCAGTGCCTGGATGGCATTCACAATGGGTGATTCCCCTACAGGGATGGATCGCAGGAGGTCAGTAGCCTCCTCACTCAGGGCAGCAGGGCTCACTGGGGCAGGGCCTGAGGTGCCTGGAACGAAGGAGATGCCCACCCTCCTGGGTGAGCGGGCACGGGCAACTTGCTGAGGGACTGCTGGGAGGGCGGTGCTGGTACGTGGGGTAGCGGCTGTACCTGTAGCTGGGGTGGTCAAAGAAGTGTCCGCCATCACCAGGGAGCTTCCATCAGAGGAGGTATCTGTGTCGAACTGTACCCTCCAGTCTCTGCCGTGGCGCTCACCTCCCACTGGGAACAGCCCTACACACTATGCAATGCACTATCAGTAATGATACTAGCCACCAGGGCATGGGGAGGGACACATACTGCCAATTGCAGCACACCTGGGACCCACACAGCCCTGACCAGTAGTGGATGCCTACAACCTAGGTAGCAGGATTATCACTTCAGAACCCTGGCCAATATGGGACCTACTCTGCAATGTCAGGCCCGGCCTAGGGGCACCCTACTGACATACATCCCCTACCCGGGTACCCCCCACCATGCGTAAGTTGTAATGATGGGCACTGTACTCACCCCCTTGTGGCTGCTGTGATGCCCTTAAGCGCCCGTCCAGCTCTGGATAGGCCACCACCAGTATGTGGGCCATCAGGGGTGTCAGGTTTCGACGGGCACCCCTTCCTCATTGGGAGGCCATCCCCAGCTTGGCCTCCGCCGTCTTCCGTGCCCATCGTCTCAGGTCCTCCCACCATTTCTGACAGTGGGTGCTCCGCCTGCTGTAGACCCCCAGGGTCCGCACATCCTTGGCGATGGCATGCCATATACCCTTCTTTTGATGGCCGTTGACCTGCAGAGAAACACACACAGGAAAAGGTATCAGTCAGACCGCCCTGCCTGTTACACTTATAGCCCACCATACCCCTTGCACACACAAGGCCAGCACACAAGCTGCACGCCGCTCAGGGGATATCCACCAACCCCCCCACACGAGGCCTTCACACACACCACTCCATGTATTCATGCCCCATGTATCGTGCTCACAGTGTACTCACCTGTTGGTCTGGAGGTCCATACAGCAGTTTGTACTGGGGTAGGACCCCATCCACCAGTCACACCAACTCGACCAAGGTGAAGGCAGGGGCCCTTTCCCCAGTCACATACAGGACAAATGGCGCTTATACATTAACAATTAACATCATGCATTGTACTTTTGTGGGTACGATGTACATTTTGTGACCAGCTCCTCACTCTTTTGCCTCATAGATTGCTACCTCTGCAGATGAATAGGAGATGGAGACATACCCCCATGTACAGCCCCTGGTGGACTTGGCAACAATGGAGGACAGGCATATTGTCCTCACCTAGAGACTTGACAGGGCCACAATCACGGAGCTATGGGCCCAATTGGAGCCTGACCTAATATCTGCTATCCGTCACCCCACTGGGATCCCCCTCCTATCTGAGCTCCATTTCTTGGCAACTGGTTCTTTCCAAGTGACAGTGGGCTTGGCAGCAGGAATGTCACAGCCTATGTTCTCAATAGTGCTGACAAGAGTGTTGTCTGCCCTGATTAAACACATGTGCAGCTACATTGTTTTCCCCCAGGTGGAGGATTTGGCCACAGTGAAAGCTGACTTCTATGCAATGTGACATATCCCCAACATCATTGGGGCAATTGATGGCACACACATTGCATTTGGTCCCCCCCGGCAAAATGAACAGGTGTTCAGAAATCGAAAAGGTTTTCCCTCCATGAATGTCCAGATGGTGTGCTTGGCGGACCAGTACATCTCCCATGTCAATGCTAAGTATCCTGGGCCGGTGCATGATGCATTTATCCTAAGGAATAGCAGTATCCCAAATGTGATGGCCCAACTATAGAGGTACAGGGTGTGGCTAATATGTTAGCCATGATTCCCTCCCAGTATATGTTGGTGTATGGTGTGTGGCTAAATGTTGTCCCTCGATATTTGCAGGTGACTCTGGTTACCCAAACCTATCATGGCTACTGATCCCTGTGAGGAATCCCAGGACAAGGGCAGAAGAACATTATAATGAGGCACATGGGTGAACCAGAAGGATTATCGAATGTACCTTTGGCCTCCTGAAGGCCAGGTTTCGGTGCCTCCATCTAACAGGTGGATCCCTGTGCTACTCACCCAAGAAGGTCTGCCGGATAATCGTGGCATGATGCATATTGCACAACCTTGCCTTGAGATGTCATGTGCCTTTTCTACAGTAGGAGGAGGCTGGAGATGGCCGTGTGGCAGCAGTGGACCCTGTGAACAGTGATGATGAGGAGGCACAGGATGAAGATGAGGACAACAGAACAGCAGTGATTCGGCAATACTTCCAAAGACACACAGGTAAGACAGTGTTACTTCATATTTCATTGTCATTTCTTTATTTATCTTTGAAACTGACATGCTGTTATTTCCCACTTCTGTGCCCACTCACTGTACCCTTTGGCAACTCATTTTGCAGATGTTGGTGCCCCACTATCACTCCTGGTGTGATCACTGCAGCCAACTACAGGTCTTTCTTATGTGAACATTACTGTACAGTTGAACTTCAATGTTTGAACCTGGTTAAACGAATACATACTTACATCATTTGACATACTCCATACTTGTATTTATTCAAAGGGTATTTATTGAAGTGCTAAGAAGGAGAGGGGAAAGTGCATTGCGAAGGGGTGATGATGAAGGAATTCCAGGGTATTGTTCCAGTCTATTTGTAGCACAGGTGCATTGTCCATGGGGACATACGAAGGGGAGCAATGGCAGTTTAAGGTGGACAGGGTGACAGAGTGGGACATAAGGGTGACAATCAGGAGCATCTCATTTCCTGGCGGGGGTCTTGGCAATAGTCTCTGTCTTCTGCCTGTATTGCAGAGAACGTTTGCGGGGTGGTTCACCTTCTGCAGGGGGAGTGATGCTGATGGCCTGTTGGTCCTGTGGCGGGCTCCTGTCCACTAGCGGCAGCAGAGGTGGAAGGCAGTTCAGATGTCTGGCTAGTGGCAGGGGCCCGCTGTTGTAAGACTGCCTCCCTCATAATGTTGGCCATGTCTGCCAGCACCCCTGTTATGGAGACCAGGGTGGTGTTAATGGCCTACAAGTCCTCCCTGATCCCCTGGTACTGTCCCTCCTGCAGCCGCAGGTTCTCCTGCACATTGGCCAGGATCTGGCCCAGCGTATCCTGGAAATGTTGGTATGCTCCTAGGATCTTGGTGAGTGCCTCCTGGAGAGTCGGTTCCCTGGGCCTGTCCTCCCCTGGTGCACAGCAGTCCTCCCATTGCCCCATTGTCCTGTACCTCTGCCCCCTGAACCGTGTGCCCACTGACCCCAGGTCCCTGATTGTCTTGGGGGCAGGATGTGCCCTGGGGTCCCTGTAGAGGTGGACACATTGCTGATTGACGTGTCTTGGGGACAGAGGTATGGGTACACTGGGTGGGTGCTGTGGTGGTGTTTCCTGATGGGGGATGCTCTGTGGTGGTGTGTGACTGTGCCTGGGTAACCGACTGTCCAGAGATCACTGATGGGCCAAGTTGGTCGTCCAGATCCAGGCGACTAGAGTTGCTGTCATCACTGTGGGCCTCTTCTGTTAGGGGACTGGATAGTGCTGGCACCTCTTCGCCGCTGACATTAGCTGGGGTACCTGTGGGGTTGTAAATGCAGTGTTATTGTTTCTGTGTGTGACATATTGTGCATCAGTGGGTTGCCCTCTTTGGTTGTATTTGCCCTGGCAGCTTTCACTTGTGTATGTTGGTGTATGGTGGGATGTATAGTCCTCTCTACTGTGCATGCTTTAGTGAAAGGTGTCCATGCAGGGCTGTGAGTGGTGTCCATGCTTTGGTATGGCATGCAGGGCTTGGCATTGGGATAAGTGAGATGTGATGGTGGGGTGTGTGGGTAGTGGAGGAGTGATGGGAGTGAGAGTGAGGGTGGGGGTATGTGATGGCATGCAGGCAGGGGTGTGATAGTAATAGAGAGTTGCCTTACCAGAGTCCAGTCCTCCTCCTACTCCTGCCAGGCCCTCAGGATGCATGATTGTCAAGACTTGCTCCTCCCATTTTGTTAGTTGTCGGGGAGGAGGTGGGGGTCCACCGCCAGTCCTCTCTACAGTGAGTTTGTGTCTTGCTTCAATGGAATGTACCTTCCCCCATAGGTCAGTCCACCTCTTCCTGATGTCATCCCTAGTTCTGGGGTGCTGTCCCATGGCGTTGATCCTGTCCACGATTCTCCACCATAGCTCCATCTTCCTAGCAATGGATATCTGCTGCACCTGTGCTCCAAATAGCTGTGGCTCTACCCTGATGATTTCCTCCACCATGACCCTTAGCTCCTCCTCTGAGAATCGGGGGTGTCTTTGTGGTCCCATGGGTGTTGTATGAGTAGTGTGGGTGAGGGTGTGTAGGGTGATGTGTTGGGTGTGTGATGTGGGGTGCGTGGGTGGTGTATAGGTGATGGTGGTGTGTGGCTCTGGTCCTGTCTGTGGTTGTGGTGTCTGTCTCGTGCCAATGGTTTGTAGTCGTAAAGGGTTGTGGATAATGTGGGTGTGTGTTTTAAAATGATGTGGGTGTGTGGGTCTGGTGTGTGTATGGGTGTCAGGTGTGTGTTACTTAAATTGACCAATGTGGTGGTGTTTTGTCTGTGTACGTGTATTTTGAGCGCAGCGGTATGTACCGCCAATGGTTTACCGCCATTGGATGTCTGCCGTGGATATTCATGGGTCATAATGTGGTGGGCGTTGTTCAGTTGGCGTAAAGTGTCGGTTTTGATACCGCCAGTTTATCACTGACCTTTGGTGTGGCGGAATTGTCTATGTGGCTGAATAATGGCAGATTAGTGTGTGTGGGTCATAATATGGGGAACAGATGTCCGCGGCGGTATGTTGGCGGCAGTCAGCGTGGCAGTAAGTGGGATTTATCGCCAATGTCATAATGAGGGCCTTTGTCTGATTCCACTTAAACAGGATGACTTCTAAAGAGGTCATTCAATTAATGATTAATGGTTTGCTTAGTGGGAGGTTGCCTGGGAGGTCAACTGAGGTCACCTCAGTCGAAAGCAGTGCTTAATTTATAAATAAAAACGCACCCCTCGGAAGTAACCGGCTGCTGCATTTAAATGTACGAGCAATGAATACTGAGGCAGCGTAATTCTAAATCCATCTTGTTAGAGTTTAATCCATTTATAGCCACTCAGTGCCCCTTCAGCTCACTCTGGCAGCTTTTTGTTTTCTCCTTTTGTGACGCTTTTTCGTTTTTCTCTTTCTCCGTCTTTCCCATATGTTTCTTTTGCTTGATGTAAATGCTTAAGGCAGAAAATAGGTGGCGGACCTCAAAAATAAGTGCTGGTCTCCCGCATCGAAACCACCAGCTCAAACTAAGCACTGATCAAAAGGGATGTATTATGGAATTAACTTATATTGTGGAACATCCCTCTTGACCTTTCATGTATAATTCCTGTTATTACATACAGAAAATCGTTCTTTGATCAATGTATGTAATTAAGTTGTGTTCAGCATAAGTGGCAGACATCTCAATAGTCTCTCAAGTGCAAATGAAATGGCACTTCTGGATCTTACTACCGTGGGACTAGAGAGTAAGATTAGTGTTTTTGCGAGATATTGGACCTGTCATAAACTAAGCAACAATTATTCTTTTTGATAAAAAGATTTGGTCATTTTGGTGGCTACTTGATGAACGACTGGAAATTGTAGATCAGTACTTGGTCATTGTCTTGGAGTTTACAGTGGGAAAAAAGAAAAAAAAAACTGTTTGAGTTTTGTCCGATTAAAGAGGTTTAATCACCAGCACGTGGCTGTTTTCTGATTTTTCTAATTAAAGCAGTTAGAGAAACGTTTGAACCCATCATCCTTTGTGGTAGTGAGTTATTGATTTTGTAAGGCTCTAGCATTTTTTCGTTACTGCAAGAACAGATCCTGATAATGATCTTTGACATTAGTAGTTAATTGATGTTTCGAGCAGAAAGAATGCGCTGGGGTTATGTTCCTGGTAATTACTAGTGTGAGAAGGAAAGATAATTTGTGTGTAGTTGTCAATTGATCTTACTGAAACAAATTGTAGGTAAGAAGTCTGATGGACATCCAAGAGACACAGGCCACCTGCTCAATATCACTAGGTAAGTGAATCTCCAGGATCTATCTCATGGCAAAATATTGTGTTATGTAAACAGAGGTAATTATTAGGCAACATCAGTGGCTCTAATTAATAGGTGAGTGAATCTCAAGGATTTAAAATGCTTTACCACTGATTGAGGACATGTCTCACATGGTGAAAGATTGTGCTATGTAAAGTGATTTTAGTTATTAGTCAACATCAGTGGCTACTTACAAGAGGCCCAATATTTAGGCCAATATTTAATGGCCCTAATAAGATCTGAGTCCACTGAATCAAAATTTATAGGGTCTGATAAATAGCCAATTATTAGTTTGTTTCATTAACTGGACTGACATGGGCTAATTGAAACAGCTGGGAAATCAGCTCCCATCCCCAGTCTTTCTCCTGAAGCGGTCCCTGCTTCATGGGAAATGGGATTAATTAAGCAACAAGTGAGAGACTTCAATCCACATCCCTATGTCACCAATGATTGGGATCTCAATAAACCATTATCCTAAAAGCTGATCCGCTGAGAGTGACTCTTTTGAAATGGGACTAGATAGAGTTCTGCCTGTAGATCAGGAATCATCAGGGTTTCAGCACCCCCTTGTGACAAATATTGGTCAACAACAAGAGATTGATGTAGATAGCCTAAGGAGCGTCACGTTTATGTACCATCTATTTCCAGAGTTCAAAGCCAGCTGTGCTGAGGAACTGGGCCCTTTTGCCTCACTGGAGGAGATTAGTATCAACGATATGGTGAGCCTGCTCCACCTGTAATCATGTTTTAGGGTAACTCCCTCGGGATGGCAAGCCAATCAAACAAATCAAACGGTGCAAGCAGATGACCAAAACGGGGACACACAAACAACAATGAGTTCAAACAATCTGTGGCCGGCAATCTTGTACTCAATGCAAGCGACAGTTAGGCATCATGCAAATAAACTGGAAATTCAGGTGGAACTTCTCAATACCATGGTAGTTTTAATCTCCGGAATTGACGATAAACTTGAAAAATGAAACTCCCTGACCAGGAGGGGCCAAACAAATTACCCTAACGATTTTATCACATGTTCATGCAAGAAGGTGGTTGATAGACTAGTACAACTCCTGGTGATCATTGAAGGAATTTTAGGAGAAGTTAAAATCGGCCTTGCCTCAGGGGGCTCTCAGATTAAGCCACCATTAACTACACCGTTGGATGGAAGCATCAATAGTATCCAATCAGGCAAACAGGAGGAGCAGGTTGGAAGAACCAAACCTCCTGCGGCTGTAGTAGAGGTGGTGGATGCAGCAGTAGGCCAGAGAGGAAGTCATGCTGGCCAGAGAAGTGTTGCTGGTGTGCACCGGGAGGTAGCGCATAAGTTGAGCCCACTTCAGGAAGGAACTCACTCTCTGATTCATATGACAAAAAGGGAACTGAAATGTGTGAGGAAGGGAAAAGTATAGCCTGCTCGAGATGTGCAGGCCTTGTAAAAGTACCATTGTTCTCAACACATGAAGGTCAAGAGGACGAAGTGGAGGACATTCCAGTCGGCTGAATCCATTCCTTCAGCCAAAACATTTGATATTGAGCCTGCCCCAATACCAGGTTATTCACTGTTAGTCATTGAGGTCATTTCTAATTCCATTAAAGTGGCCACAGTAAAATTAGGTGATCCTTCATTGGCGATAGGGGTGACCAGGCAAGACAAAGATGTCCATAAGGGAGGTCTTCAGGCTCAAAGCCGCAAGGAGGAAGCAACTCAAACCAGTGATAGGGCCTCAGTCATTTGCACTGGCAATAGGGGGATCTGGGCAATGTAAAGATGCATATAAACTAGAGCGTCAGGCCGGAAGCTCCAAGGAAGAGGCATCTCAAACCCCAATCTCAATATATCAGGCCCTGCCAGAGACACAGGCGGTCATTCTGACCGCGGCGGGTGGCGGTCGCTGCCCGCCATGCGGTTACCGCCGAATGACCGCTCCGCGGTCAGGAGACCGCGGCGGCCATTCTGGCTTTTCCGCTGGGCCGGCGGGCGACCGCCAAAAGCCCGCCCGCCGGCCCAGCGGGAAAGCCCCTGCAACAAGGATGCCGGCTCCGAATAGAGCCGGCGGAGTTGCAGGGGTGCGATGGGTGCAGTGGCACCCGTCGCAATTTTCACTGTCTGCTAAGCAGACAGTGAAAATCTTTGTGGGGCCCTGTTAGGGGGCCCCTGCACTGCCCATGCCAGTGGCATGGGCAGTGCAGGGGCCCCAGGGGCCCCACGACACCCGTTCCCGCCATCCTGTTCCTGGCGGTAAGAACCGCCAGAAACAGGGTGGCGGGAAGGGGGTCGGAATCCCCATGGCGGCGCTTCAAGCAGCGCCGCCATGGAGGATTCCCTGGGCCAGGGGAAAACCGGCGGGAAACCGCCGGGTCCCCTTTTCTGACCACGGCTTTACCGCCGCGGTCAGAATGGCCCTGGAAGCACCGCTAGCCTGTTGGTGGTGCTTCCGCGGTCCCCGGGCCTGGCGGTCATGGACCGCCAGGGTCGGAATGACCCCCACAGTCTCTTCCACCTGTGACTGACGCTCCAGTGGAAGCAAGGGGGGCTTCCAGTGGGCAAACAGAAGAGCAATCTGGAATCAAGCAGTGGGAAGGGGTCACTATGAAGCTGATAGCAGACTCTCTGGGTTGAGGAGCATGCCTACTGGTCACTCTCTGACCAATGGAGTATTGTGATCGGGGACACCGGTTACTAGGGATCCCTGAATTTAAATTCAGGGGTGCACAGGCCATTTTAAATTGATCAAAGATCTTAAATCTATTAAAGGCATGATCATGTATTATCAGATGATATCCTCAACGTAATGTTTCTCCCGGCAAGAGGGAGGCAGTATTTGGATCCTACTTGTGTTACCTTCTCTGCCACAGATTTTCCTGCCCAGATTTTAGAGAGGAAAAAGTCGCTTACCAGGGAGACAGATAGCCTACTCCATTTTTAGAGCAGCAAGATCCTGACAAGAACTCGGACACCATTGCATCTGTACAATGAGGGACGGCTGGAAGCCACGCTACCATGGGCTATAACATAGGCACATCAGGACAGTCAAACATAAAGCATGAACCCCAAATCAGCAGGATTTGGTTGCCCTCAGCTCTATCCCAGATAGCAATCTATAAAAATTGAACAGCAGCAGAGCTGGCGGTCCCTGATTGGGATTGCCTATCTATCTGCTCCTGGAACATAGGGGTTTTAAGGACAAAAATTGAAGTCCCTGCAGTTATAGACTATCTAGGCACCTTTGATATAATAATAAATCAGGAGACCTGGGCCCAAGTCAGCATCCCACTCATTGGACATGTAGAATTCAGAAAGTCAGCTGAAAAACGCAGTTCCTTTGGAAGATAAAAAATTGGCTTGTCGATTTATATTAATACCATCTTATCAGCAGAGAACACAGAACTACACACGGATAAGTCCTGCCTTTTGGTGTTGCATATGGATGCTTCTGCAAAGCATGCACATGAATCCTTGGTCCTTATAAATGTGTTCGTTAACCCTAAGAGGAAGATGGCAATTGCAATAAGCTTGCAGCATATATGTCTTATCTAAAGAATGCTCACCATCCACCATACTGGCTGGTCTCAGGCTTTGAATGGCCATAAGCCAGGTGACCCCCCTCCAGCATGGACCAGAGCATGGGGCAAGTTGGTCTCTTTTTTTAGAAGCTATTTAAGAGTCTGCCTAATAAGAGGAGACTACTAAAAAGTGAAATATGGACTTTTAAAAGATCTAAACAGGAAGTGCTGTGGGCTCAATTATTACATGCCTGAAAGTCAATTATTAAAAAAAATTCTATTAACTTATTAACAATATTGGAAAGGCCCAAGGCAGCCCATAATGCAAATATATGCGAGACCGACTGGGTTGAGCATCTGTTGTCCCATTTTAAAGATAGCACCTATGACGCAACTGGCCCAGAACCACCCCAGTTGGGTAATCAACCCTTTTGCGCACCCAGCATATACACCTGCAGAGATATCTAAGATCATTAAAAAGTCTTGGTCAGATTGAGCTCCAGGCCCAAACGGGATCCCACAAGCGCTTTTTAAACACTCGATGTCGAGATGGGCTACCTTTTTGGGTGTGATGTTCAATTTTGTTTTAGAAAAACGAGTTATCCCTCGAAAGGCTTGATTATCCACCATATCTTCAAGGGAGGTGCTGCAACCTCTCCAAGCAACTATGACTTAATTGCGCTTCTGGGTGCAGATCTTAAACGCTTTTCTACATTAATACTCAATGACCAGGAAGCATGGGTATCAGACTCTAGTAGGCTCCTATTCAATCAAACTGGATTTACAAAGAGCCAATGTACATTAATAAATCTTCTGGCAGTGGGGCTGACCCTCAGAAGAGTCAAGGCCACAGATATCCATCCCCTTTTATCTGTGTTTTGTTGACTTTAAGGCAGCATTTGATTGCTTCCCACGTGACAGGCTATGGGCAACACTCCAGCAGTGGGGAATGCCATCTAATAACCTGAAGGCTATTATGCTGCTATACTCCGACATGTGGCTTAACATTAAGATTGGGAATGGAACCCACCTGTGAAGAGAAGTGAAAACGTCAACCAGATTACTCCAAGGTTGTTTTTTGGCACCTCTTTTCTTGAATTTATATACTGCAGATCTCTCCTCAGAATTGAGTTGCCTGGTGTCTCATGCCAAAGCCCTAGTGACCAGCCACTGTCATATATCATGTATGCAGATTACTTGCTATTTTTTAGTAACACCAGAATAGGCCTGTAGAGATTGTTAAACTGCCTTGGATCATATGCACTAGTTAAATGGGCTAGAAATAAATCACAAAATTATGAAAATTATCCCATTTAATCACTTCATCCTAAACAAACGTAAATGATATCTTAATGAAAAAATAAATTGATGAAACCCCTGCATATGTGTACTTAGGGATTAAGATAGACTTAAGGGCTAGAGTTTGCACCTCAAAGAGAACTGATTAAGGGTAAAGCACAGGCTCATTACAACGTTTGTTAAAATCTATTCGGGGGCACAAACTCCAGCCACTGGCCACAGTAATCAAGGTTAACCTGTAACTCTTATATGGAATAGAAATAATGATAGGTACAGAGGCCAGCCTCCTTGATTGAATTGTAATAAGATCTTAGAAGCAAGCTTTTCGATTACCGACATCCGCATCGCCTGCCGAAGTTAGGCTGGAGTTTACATTGATAAAGCAGACACTTGCCAGGCCAGCGGCGTTTGTTAAATGTTGTCACAAACTGGAGTCAGCTGCTGAGGGTACACTGGCTAATCTAGTCTGGTCTGAAATTAATCTTCAAAGAGTTAATGGCAAATATAAAAGGTACCTTGAAAAAAGTATTGAAAAGCTCAACTTGGTTCATTTATGGAATTTTGATATATTGGCCACACTTTTAGAAAAGCAGTAAACAATTCTATTAAATTGGAAAGCTGGCTGGAAGGAAAAGGCAGAGTGGCAAAGCAGTGGCCTGGGTGGCTAGTACTGAAATCTTATGATGCTCAAAGAGATCCTCCATCTCATGGAAGCCACTTATTCCCTGGAGATTTGGTGCTATCCCAAATCTAGACTTTTTACCACAGTGGACGGAGGATGGTCTAAGAGAGGATCAGAAATGTTGTTTATGCCATCAGGCAGACAAAACATTGCACCATATTATCTGCATCTTCCCTGTTCTTAGCCAACAGCGAAGAAGTATGCTGAAAAAAGAATTGAATGTATTATGAATTAGACCCTGTAGATCAGCTATAATTGAGTGTTTATATCCAAGAAACACAATGCTTAATATTCGATTGGTACAGTTCGTGGACATGTTTAAATCTGTGGTTAAAGCTGTACCCCATACACAGGAGAAGGACAAGTTGAACAGTGAGGAAGGCTCCAAATAGAAGCCTGAAATTCTTGAAATCCGTTTTAGATCATGGGGCGCTGCTAGGGACATTGCAACTTGGTCGGCTCCCTATTCCATGAGTTTGAATTGAATACTTGGCCTGCTCCCCCTAACTATTCACACGATTAAATATCTAGCATCTGTTGAATGGCTTGAGCATTCTTGCACATTGTATAAGCCTCTACCAGCCTTACACATCAATTATGAACACACCTGTACTTTCGCTCTATTTAGCACATTGCATATGCTGCAATCAACCCTGTATAATTCCAGATTGCTATTAATGATGTTATATAGAATTGGGTCTACTTGACTTCATTTGCAGGACAATGACCAAATGAGAGTAAAGATCTGTATGCTTGCACCTTATGTATTAGTTTGCCTGTGCTGGTGTTACATGGGAACTGGAAGAGCCTGCATAGGGGTATATTGTTAGTACACAATTGACCACCATGGAAAGGCTGGCGGACACTGGACTCATGATCAGCAAAGCAGTGCTGCCATGGCTACCACTGTGGCTGACTACGACTCTGACCGCCGCCACCCTATCGGGATCCATGATCCTGACGGTAGCGGCGGTCCCTTGGTGGTCCGACCAACAGGGTTGGAATCTGGCAGCCAGACCACCATGAGTGTGGGTTTGGTGTTACTAAGACTGCCAAACTCATATTGAGGCCCTATATCTTATATGTGAATTATTAAAGTTTTGAAATATTAACAAAAGAAATCATGGATTCCATTTAAGTTTTTATTTATATAGTGGAATTTTCTGATCCCTATGTGAAGAATGTGGAATAAGATCTTGCAAAGAAAAATTTAAATTAGTCCTGAGTATTTCCATAAGTGTTTTATGGATTTAATTAAAGCCAAAGGGGATATCTGTGTTCTTGATTGTAAATTCTCCATGTGACATATGGGGGCATATTATGAGTTCAATAGATCGAAAAACCCATCCGCCGAAGTCCCGATATGTAGGCTGCAGCCAGTGTTGCAGCTTCCCAGCCGGGCCCATTATGAGTTTCCCACTGGGTCAGCAGTCGGAAACACAGTTTCCGTCCGCTGGCTCAGCAGGAAATGGCCTTCAGCATTGTGTCCGGCTCTTAATAGAGCTGGCAGCAGTGCTGTAGTGCGTAGGGTGCACCAGTGCCAGTCGCAATATTCACTGTCTGCAAAGCAGACAGTGAACCTTGTGACAGGACTGGCCAGTGGGCCCCTGCACAGCCTATGCCAAGTGCATGGGCAGTGCAGGGTCCCCCTGGGGCATCCTGCACCTGGTCTCTGCCAGCCTTTTCATGGCAGGGTCACCTCCATGAAACCGCTGGTAGAGAAGGGGGTCGTAATCTCCAGGGTGGCGCAGCTTGCAGCACTGCCCTGACGGATTGGGACCGCCAGCACCGCCAGACTGTTGTGTAGACGAAATCTGGCGGTGCTGGCGGTCCGACCTCTGCACTACAGCCAAGGTCGTAATATGGTGCTTGGACTGCTGCATTGGCGGTGGTCCGACTGCCACCGCGACCCTGTCGGTTATTAGACCACCAAGGTCGTAATAAAGCCCATAGTGTTAGAGGGCCTCTGTTTCCCAAGGCCAAACAGACACACTCTGCAACGTGTCCAGCCTCTTGTGCTGCTCAGTCAAATGGAATTTCTTCATGAGGGACCACGTCTGGGATTTTATTATCTTAGTTTAAAAACTACGAAATGTAGCAGTAAGTTGCTACTCATTTTTTATGTGCAGTTCACATTTTGTATTTTAGATAAGTGTATCTGTTTTTAAGAGCATGGTCTAAAGAAACTATTAATAACATTAAAATATTTTTGAGGGTTGTAGTGCAAAGATTGCATGGCAGGCTCATATTTGACATTACGCAACTCTCTGTGACTAGACAAACATAACATGAGGTGCTACTCATTTATATAAAACACACACAAAGGATTATGGGAGGATGCTTTCAGAAAGTCTAACCACTAGCTTTCACTCAGTGGGTACCATTCCAACTCATTGTTCTTTTGCGCACCATCCCACCCAGGGGTGGCTCCTCCATTAGGATGGAGGAGCGTCAAACCCCTCCCCTGCCAGCAGGCATTAAGAGGCGGGACCACCGGTGTGACGAGGAGTGAGGGGGAGTGTACAGCACTCCCTCTCAGAGCACATGTGTGTTTGGCCAACGGTCTGTGTCTGGCCAAGCACACATGCGCAGTAGGCTCTCTCCATCCCAGCAACATAGTTGCTGGGCTGGAGTGAGCCTGCACAGGCTCCCAGTCTTCCTGGGAGCACCCTGGCTGGGCATTCCCAGCCAATCCTGATGCTGCTCTGAGCAGCGTCAGGATTGGCCGCAGGCACTCTGGGAGCCTGTGCCTGCCGGCAGCGACATGGGAGAGGATAGATGTGGCGCGTAGCGACGGAGGAGGTAAGTGTTTGTTTATTATTTTTTTTTATTATTTAATTTTTATTCCCACTGACCCCTCTCTCCACCTTACCCCACCTCTTCTATGCGCCACCCCGCCCTTTCCGTGCAGCGCGCACCACGACTGATCCCACCTCAGATTACGGCTAGCTAAATGCAAATCAGCCTTGACCTTGTTCCAGTAGGAACAGTCCAGCCCGAAATGCCAAGCCAGGTCCTCTCTGAACTGGAACATAAGCAACCGAAAACTGGTCTCACCCGGATTGAGACTCTTCAGTCGGGTGTACCTTGGTTCCAATGGCACAGTGAGCATGGGAATTTGTCTGGGCACGCCCTTGGTCACTTAGGATGTCACATCAAACACACAAAAGATGATGGGAAGATGCTTGCAATAATCTAATTTCTTGCAATTGCTCAGGGCAGCATTCCACTCCATCTTTCTTTTGCCCACCATGCCTCCTCATTTTAGACTCAGCTATTTGCAAATCAGTCTTGACACAGCTGCAGTAGGAACAGTTGAGCCTGAACTGCCAAGCCAGGTCCTCTCTGAACAGGAACACCTGCAACCCACGACCTTTGCCAACCTAATTGGTACTCTTCAGTCAGGTGTCGCTTGGTTCAAGTGACACAGTGAGTAAGGGACCAGCATCTTGGTATACCTTTGACCCTTGGACTGGGATGTGGCCCTCAGTAATTACCAGTGGGTGAGATTAATTCAAGCATTTCATCCATCAGTTTTTTCTATACTTCAGTGTGGCACCCTAAATGGGACTAGTATACCCACACGTGTCCAATGCATACTCTGCCACTCGAACCATGCTATAATGGGCTAATGAGCCCTGATAAGGGCAAAACCTGTCTTGGGTTTCTTGTGTTCTGGTTCAGGGAGGTACTGGCCTAGCAGTCTGGACCTGGACTGTTCTCAATGGAGCAGGGCTGAGACTGATTTGCACATGGTTACATCCAAACTCAGGTAGCATGGTTTGCAAAAAACAATGGACTGGGATGCGGCCTGCATTCCATCATCCCTTTTTGGGTATACTGCAGTGCAATGCCCTAAGTGGGACGGGTATTCCCAGGTGTGGGTTCTGTGCACACTGTGCTACTAGAACCAACCTATACCTGGCTTATGAGACCTAATAAGGGTGAAACTGGTCCTAGGTTGCTTGTGGTCCAGTTCAAGAAGGACCTGGCCTGGCAGTTAGGGCTGGACCATTCCCATTGGAGCGGATTTGAGATTAATTTGCAATTTGCTGGGTCCAAACTGAGGTGGCATGGTGTGCAAAAAAGCAATGGACTGGGACAGTCCATTTAGTCATGATAGATCACCCATATCAGGAACATCTTTAAATTGAGTGATCACCATCTTAAACTGGATGCTGGCATGGTGCAAATAACACAAGTATGGAATTATGTGTTGCTCACATTAGTTATAATTTCAGTGGATGTAATATGTTGCTTGAAAACCTTGTTAGTTTGCAAGCTTAAACCTCCCGAAATCATATTACTGTTTAATACATTATGATAAGTTTGGACATTTTATTATTAGCTAATGGAGTTCTTCATGAGTTTTCGCATTTGGTATATGGTGTGGAAATACAAATGAGTAAACAAGAGGTCATTTGCAAAGGTGTAGCTTCAATAGGGACCATTACATTTATAAAGGCAATTAGTTTATGTTCTGTGTACATACCATTAAGTACAGGTTAGCCATCTATTTCTAAAAAGCATATTATATCTGAGCATAATTGCCATTGCCCCGGTCTCTGTCAGGGCTTCTCAAAGGTGATGGTGTTGGTAAGTGCTCTTAGACATAGGGATTCAGGTTTGCATTGGTCATGGCCCCTTAGATGACAGGATCACTCAGATGGTGTGGGTGAGGGCATCTTAAATGTGATGGAGTTCGTCAGATTCCTAACATAAAGCCCTCAGACATGAAGTTAATGATGAGGGTCACAAAGATATAAAGTGGTTATTTGAGGAGAGGGTGTCATTCATGATTCCTACTATGAATGCATCTCAATCATGGTCCCTCAGATTTAACCCTCAGTTCCCTCAGATGTTAGAGACAAACCCTTCAACTGAAAGTCACTTAAGGTGGCCTGCACATTCTTGCTGGGCTTTCAGGGCACTGGCCTTTCAGAAAATGATTGCACTTATTTAATTTCTTGAATCGACAAAAGCCCTTAGCACAGTTCACAAAATTCATAGTAAAATGTATTAAATAGGATAACCACAGGAGGCCAAAAACAGGGCCTGATTTACAGTTTGGCGAATTAGTTAGTCCGCACAAGTGTGTTGGATATTCTGTCCCCTTTATTACAAGTGCATCATATTCTATGGCACTTGCCTTAGGCAGACATGATATCCATCGTGTTTGTGATGGATTAAGCATCCGTTAAACTTCAAATTAGGTCCAGACATGCAAAGTATATAAAGCCCATCATCGATATAAAAGCAAAGACTACAAATATTTATTCTCTCTATAGTAAAGCATAAGGAAAATGTTAACAAATTATTAGACTTGAAAATAAATATCATTTGTATATTTAATATGATGCAAGTTAGTTTTATCAATCTATTTTAAATGTAGAACAAACAAAATGCTACAGCACTGTTAAATTAATTTTGAAACTAATCTTTATTAAATGGGAATATATTAGATTAGTTTAACATTACTCTTTTGAAGTTTAATTTAGAAGATTATTTGTCACCTAAAGAAAAAGAATTGCATTTTTTAGTATGTATTAATTATTGTTAAGGGTGACGCATAGAATTAAATTATTTAGTTCTGGATTACTTTTATTAAAAAGGTTGTTCCATTAATTATTAAATTCAAAATAGGGTATTTAAATATTTGATAACTGAATGATAACTATTGCAGTGGTTCCCAAACTGTGCACTTCAGCACCCCGGTGCGCCAAAAAAATAGTCAGGGGTGCTGCAGTCGCAATTCTGAGTCAAATCCATCATGGATTACACCGGTTTTTGGAGTGCAGACTGGGTGTGCTGAGTCTGGCGCTCACCGGCTGGTACAATTGCCGCATTGTCATAACGTTTAAATCCTAATTTTTTAAAAGCCTTTGCTTGTTCTGGGGGGCTCTCAGAAAACTGTTATGTCCATCCAAACATTACATATAACGCCCATCTGTATTTATAAAGTCACAAAAAAAGTTTGTGTTTTTTGTGTTTGAAGACATTTGAAATAGTTTTTAACATAAAAGATGTGTGGTTTTAACTTTGAGAGTTCTGTACTGCTTCCTATATTTATATTATATACTATTGTGCTTGCTATAAAAACAAGACAGCATTGTGAAACCTGACGTAATCCACTTGTGATGTACGTCTCAGCTGGCAGACTGCCTGCTGCAGGGAAGACTGTACTGCAGTATTCAATGTTCCATATTGATAAAAAGCCTTCTGCAGTGCAGCGCTTTGTATTCCAGTTAGGTCAAGTTACAACTTGTTTGTAATAGGCGTATCATTGTGAGTGCCTCAGTGCAGTGAAGGAAGATTTACTTGCTGCTCTCTAATATTGATGCTCACTTGTTTAAGCAAAAGTGCTACTTTATTATGACTGAAATACTTTTTCAATAAAACATAAGCTGGTTGTGGCAGTTTCATTTTTTGCAGCTGTCCCTGGAGGCCAAATAAAACAAATATCACAGAAATAAATGATTATTGATGTGTATGCCAAACTATAGAACATACAAAACTTCTTCAAGCCAAACCTTTTCATGCACTTTTATTAAGTTACGTCCTAAGGTTCCTAAGATATGTCAGTTATGCAACTATGTACTTCAGCCTAATGCCTTGAAATATAAACTAGCTCACACAGGGTTGTGCTTTATATGAATTGACACTGGAGTTTTACAGTACTTCACTTATAAATGAGGATGTATGTTTGCTGACTTATGTAATTAGTCCGAAATTGTTCAAAATTGATCCAGCAGGTTTGTTTAAGGTGTCACTAGTCCAGGAAATGCAGGTTTTACTTTTTTTTTTCAATTCCGCCAAAGAGAGCAAAAACTGGGGACACAGAGGACTTATCCAAGTAAAAAGTGACACCAGAAGCCAACAAGCTTTGGAAAAATCAATGGGTTTGGCTTTACTATGTTACAAAGGCAAACAAGATTTATACTATCATTTGTTTGCATGCTGCACATGCTGCATTTACCTGAATTAGCACAGCATTTCTTAACATTTTGACATGTGTGGACCCCCACTAAATCATTATTAAAAGCCAGCGGCCTCCACTGAGCCATTATCGGAAGCCAGGGTTCCCTGGCCTAAGCAATTTCTGTGATTTGAACCTCAAAACAAAACATAAAAATACAAAAACAAGTATATGCAAAGCAGATGCTCAAGTATTGAAATATCTTAATTCAAAGGCAAATACAGAAAATTCTTCAAGTTTTCAATTTTTCCGTTTTTTTTGTATTTACTTTTTTAATTGATTATTATTATTAATATTTAATTTTGTGAAGCAGTCACGGAAATGTTGAGTACATCTCATAGACCCCCAGGGGTCCTCAGACCACTCCATTAGCAAATTAAAGACATGTTGGCTTTGCCAATGCTTGCCGTCCAATGCATTCCATTATTAGAGGTCCCTCTTCAGTCAGGCACAAAGCCTTGAGATTTTTTGCAAAAAGAAACAATATTGCAAGCCTTTAACAAAAATTACCAAAAAAGTAATATAATGGGGAGCCGCAGCCACTGGCCAATTGGTCAAGGGAGCTGCTGGTTGAAAAAGTTTGTGAACCACAGTATTAGTTATTAAAATATTTGATAATTAAATGACAAATATGTACTATTTTTATATGTGCTAATATTACATTATATTTATTTATATTTGTACCTATTCTAAATAATTTCATTTTATTTATCATTATTTCTGGTGGGCTTTTATTTTAATTCCCTACCTTCATTATTTTCGATTGGAGGGTGTTGCAGTATCAGTGGCTGGCTATGTGTGGTGCTGGACTTACTACTGTTTGTTTTTTTCTTTTAGTAGTGCCTTACACTTGTATTTTTTAAATAAGCAGAAAGTATTAACCTCACTAAAAAGTGTAAGTTAACTTTATGAATCCAGTGCTAGGCCTTTTAAAAGGACTCTTACCCACACAAGAATTTCGAGTCCAAATCCAGAATGTAGATATACATCTGGAAGGGTTTCTCTTTATTTGAAGGGACTTTGTATGTACAAATACATGGGATAACTATGGCTAATACATTTGCTTCAAGCATAACATGTTTCTATGTACACCAATTTGAACAGCAGTCAGTTTATTAAATCATCCAGAAATCCATGCAAAAGCACGTAAAACTGGGGAATGATATATAGATGACATGCTGATTACATGAGAGGGAAACCAAAATTCTACCTTACAATTTATCTTCCGGTTAAACTCTTGCAATTAGTACCCAAAATTCACACACCATAAGTAACAAGGAACTGACCTTCTTGGATGGAAGAAAAACATTTCTGACAGTGGTGACTTGACTACCAACATCCATCTCAAACTCTGATACCAA
The DNA here is from genome assembly GCF_031143425.1 of Pleurodeles waltl. Lineage (NCBI taxonomy): Eukaryota > Metazoa > Chordata > Amphibia > Caudata > Salamandridae > Pleurodeles > Pleurodeles waltl. Next base: position 192,621,347 of record NC_090439.1, read on the forward strand.
CAATCTTTTCAAGTGCACTAGTTTCCACTCCAGAAGAATGGATCCTACAGAGTTGTCAAGGAATTGTAACATTAGCAATGACTTCAAGAGACACGTTAAAGTTCTCAGTAACAAGTTGAGAGAACATAAGAACCCAGAATCCTTCATAGAGAAAACAGTAAAACAAGTTATAAACAATGGTAGGGATGCATTTCTAGAAATCAACAATGTAAAACCTCCCAATAACTAGCTCAAATGTGTCACAACATCTGAATAAAAACAGGAGTGGGCTAGTTATTGATTTGCTGTATTCTTGCTGGAATTGATTTAGACTGCAAATATATGAGCGCTTCTACCTTCAATCATAGGTTTCCATTTGTGAAAAAAAGTTTATCACATTAAAGTAGCCTAATCCAGCAAATATGTTTCCGCTATTTATCCTGGCACAAAAAAAAAATATTAGGCAGTTCCAGGTATTCACGGAATTCAGTATGGGCTATCTCTAACTGGTGACAGGAGACTGGATTCACACAAGACTATAACAGACGCCAGTCAAAAATTGACCACTGTAAGCCGTCAAACCTCTATTTTGGTTGAGACTTAAACTCATGGCTCCTCAGCTTACTATTAATTAATGTCTGTCTTATTAAATGGGCTGTTCTTCTCATTTAGAGCCATAGGAAATTCAAAGGACTGCTGTTTTCTCGAATGCCAGTAAATAAGTTATTTCACTCTGCACCATGGGGCCTATTCACAATGACACTTTGGAGTAGCATTGAGGTATACATAAAGTAGTACTCCTACAGTACTATTTCACGTATCTGTGCTTGCCTTTATGAATTAACCCTAAAACATCTAAAATGACAACAAAAAGGGAATATTCAGGAATTCTGTCCTCTTTGTAGTTTTACTAATAGGGAGTGGAACATTTCAGCGATGATTCACAAAGGCATGTAAAAGTACTTGTAAGAGAAAAGAACTAAAAGTGTTTTTTTCATTTGCCCTCCATATTTGCACAATTACTCATAGTCATAGTCACATAACATGTCCAATTGTTATTTTGTTTTGGACTTGTTATTTATAGCTGCATGCTATAAATAGTGAAAAGGGCATGCATTTTTTGTGGAAAAGTATGAATGCACAATTTTGACTTCCTTTCTGTCACAGGTCCCCATCATTTTAGAGTTTTTAAGATGTATTGATATTTATTAAATGTTTAATGGAGTGCCGAACACCGACACTTATGAGAACACTTGAGAAAGAGCAGCAGTGATGTAAAAATCGTGCCAACAGCACTTTGTCACAAACTTGCTGGTCAATGCAACTATGATAGATTTGGTAACAATAAAGCAAATTGCAGGTGAAGGGCAGCCAGGCAAGAGGGCAGTGATAGCTCAAAAGAAGTACAGAATGGAAGATAACGGGTAGGAGGACGATGAGGGAGGAGCAAAATGAGCACTAGAGAAAAGTAGAAATGGGAACAAAGGGGGGTTCAAGTAAAGGAGGGGGGAAAGAGGGAAGGAAGGAAGGATCAATGGGGAATGAGAACATATTAGAAAGTGAAAAAGAGGTATGAGGAGAAAGAACGGTAAAAGATGGAAAGAGGGCAGGGGTGTGAGTGATCGGGACTTTGAGAGAGTGGGGAGGAGGGTGGAGTGGAAGACAGGTGGAAGAGAGACAAGAGAAAGAAAGAATGGGAGTGAGAGCAGGGGAAGGAGTGAGAAAAAAAGAAAGGGATCAAGAGGAAAAGAACAGGAAGTAGAGGGAGAGGATGAGAAAGGTGTGGTGGTAGTGGAACAAAAGAGTGAGGGAAATAATGTAGGAAGGGATTGCAAGTAAGTTAGGAATTGAGAAAGGGTAAGTGGTAAGTGCAAAGAGTGGTGAGGTTGGATCAGGAGTAGGGGGAGAGAAATGGGAATGAGTAATTATGGGGAAAATAAGGGAATATAAATTGATGAGGAAAAGAAATGGAAGAAAAGAAGAACCAAGTGGCAAAGGAAAGTGGGAAGCATATGTTGCATATGCTGGCTGTACAATTGACTTTAATTTTATATACATAGATAAAAAGAGCCCTTAACTGCTTAATACAGCAAGCAAGAAAAAGTTTACATGTGAATACTGTTACAAATTAGCTTATTACTTTGGGGGAGAGCACCCATAACATATAAATAAACAAATCTGGTTAGATCAGAATAAATATTTGAGCAAATCTCAGCTCATCCCTTTGTAGATATTGCAGAATCAGCAGACAGCCCCCAGAGAAGTCTGTGTTACTTTTAAGCAGTACCAACCATTTTTAATTTAAGAACTAACACAATACAATTTCTAAACTAATTTAGAAATATAAAGAAATTATTAAGACACCAAGGTCATTTACGTGAGATAAGTGAAACTAGAAATATGATTGTTTAAAGGTTTTAATGAAGACAAAAAAGCCTAGAAAAAGTAAAGTGTCATTGAAAATCAATTATGGTTCATCTAAACCTAGAAGTGATTTCAGGTCAACCTCAAGAGAGCAAAAGTCAGATACACCAAGCGGGTTATCCCTGTCAAGGTATTTCCTTCTGATTCAATCACTGATATGGAATTTGAAATATTCCAGCAGGGCAAGGTCGAAGGCTAGGACTGGCAAGGGTCTCTCAGAGTTGGATAAATCTTCTTTGTGCTCCAGTTGAAGCTGTTGGTTTTGGAGCCAAAATCTTCAAGTGGGACAAAACTGCATTTCATGGCTGCCGAGAGTGTGTGTCCGATTGGATATATTGGCTATCTCTCCCCAGTTCAGAATTTACCTATGGGCTTAGTCGCTTGATTAGCAGAATAAATCTTCCAGAAAAGAAGTTGTAGAAGGTGAGGACTCTAAAAGGCCTGATACCTTTACTGTGAGGTCCCATTGAACCCGTTTTTAGCACTGCTAAGTTCTCTGAGCAGACATACCTGGTTTCTTGCCTACCTAGAGCTCAGTCTTCTCGGGCAAGAATCAACTACTTGTTTTGGTCCACCACAAGTTGGTCCTTTCCAACTGCTGGGAAAGTTCCTTCTGGTTATTCTTGCAGACCCTAGCTCCTCAGGGTAAAATTCTAGGCATCAGGTCTCCCTCCAGCAGGCCTCCTGAGGGGGCTGTAATTTGTGGTTAGCTGATCCCACTTGCAGGCAAGAGTCCTTTAGCTTTGTGAGTCTCTGAAGCAGGTGTTGGACCTGGCCCTTTTTGCAGGATTACCCCAAACGCTTTGTCTTTCTCCTCCTATTTTGCTGACCCTCTTTTTGTTGGCTTTAGGACTATGGGCACTTGACCACTGCTAATCTGTGCTAAAATGCATGTGCTCTCTCCCCTGAAAACATGTATGATTTGCTTACAGCTGTTTGGCATATTTGATTTACCTGTAAGTCCCTTATAAAGTGGTAAACCATATACTCAGGGCCTGGAAATTAAATGCTACTAGTGAGCCTGCAGCGCTGATTGCGCCATCCCAAGAAGTAGCTTTCAAACCTGTCTCAGGCCTGCCACTGCAGGGCCTGAGTGCACAGTTTACTGCCACCATGACTTGGCACTTAAGACTATTTGCCAAGGCCTAAACTCCCTTTTTATCATCCCCTAAGGAAGGCCCTAGATAACCCTTTTGGCAGGGTGCTGTGTAAGCAAAAGGTAGGACATGTACCTTCATGTTTTGCATGTCCTAGTAGTGTCAAACAGCCTATTCCGTGTTCACTATGTGAGGGCTGCTCCTCTCATAGGTTAGCATTTGGAATTCCCTTTTATACTTTTATTGTCATGTTTGGTATGTTTGGAATGGTAGTGAGAAATCCTGCTTACTGGCGTGGTTGGATTTTACACTACTATTTTAGAAGTGACACGTTTATAAAGTGGACATTTATCTGAGCTTATACCTCTTTGTGCTTTGCAACTTGACTCCAATCCACATTGAGGGCTGAGTGGCAGCTACAATTGGTGCATGCTTTCCAGACAGCCACAACACAGGAAGGTCTGGGTGTGACCGGGGTGCATTTGCATTCATCTGCATACTGATAGTCTTCCTGGGCTGGGAGAGAGAGAGGTTGTTTATAGTTTACAATTGTGTAGGTTGTGTTCTACCCTCACACAAAGGACTGATTTACCCCCTAGTCATGTCTGGAGCCTGGGTTGGGACTTGAAAAGGTTCCTTTGAAGTCACCCCTATATCAAAGGCATTTCTGAGAATAAGTACAGGGGCTTAGACCCCATGTTTGAAGAGCACTTTTGTAGCTGGAACTGAGCCTCTGCTAGGAGGACTGCTACGCTGCTCAAAGGACTCATCTGAACTGCTCTTCTCTTGTTGCCCTGCTGCCTGTTACTTGCTGGGTGTCAGAAAGGACTCACTGGATTGCTTTTCTGCTTGTTTCCCTGTTGTCAGCTGCTCCCTGACTCAGGCCTACTTAGATTCTACATAGCCAGAGGAGTGCTGAGCTACCAAGAGGAACCACCATTTGAATCACTGGCTCTTATGTGCTGGCCTGCCTGCCTGCTGCTCCCTTGTGCCCATTGTCCTCGGAGGGCTTGTTGGTTTGCACCACCTCTTTATTAGGGAATCTCATGGCCATCAAAAGATTCTCTCTGAGCGCTGCTTCTGCCTCTGGCTCTAGTGGTAGTGCGTGATGAGTGCTTCAGTTTTCCTTTTCTGGACAGACCTAGCGTGTGGTGAGCACTTTATTGTTCCAGACACCGCTTGTCATGCTCTTCTACTTTCAGGAACTATGGGCATGTAGAAGTGGTGCTGCCCAGTGCTCTACTAGTGTTTATTCCCTCCAACCAAAAAGGGACCCGGTTTCAGGTGTCAGGTGCCACGTGGTGGCTCAGAGGCGTGTCAGGGAGACCCCAGGTACCCACCTTCTCTTTAATGTGGACAGTGTTACAGCACCGTCTGGACTGTGCATGCCAAGAGGAAAGAGTGCTGCAGGCCTGCCTGGCCCTCATGCATCCCGGTACCCGCTGAGAAGAGCTACACTTGTTCTCCCTGCTATGCTGCATGCTCATGGGCAGTGGCCGCCTTGAAAACCTGCACATGGAGGCCGGAGAAGTGTTTCCCCACATTTCTAAAGTGGGTGCATGCCCCCACCCCTCCCAGGGGCCTTGCTTGGGGGCTGTTTGTCAAGTCATGGCATCACTGGGTAAACCTCGACAGAGGCCCTGATCGTCACATGAATTTGCTACATGCACAAAAGCTCAGTGAAAGGATGACATAGATACCATAATCCAACGAGTAGACACACTGGTGCTCCGGTGGCCTACCCTTTGGTAATAATTATATTCCTTCCAGTAAGACTCATAATACCTACTGTATGCTGCATGGTAGAAGCACAGGTGTACCGGCGCCCCGTAACAGTATTGGTGATTTGGGTGCTTTTACAACCAAGATACCTTGCCAACACAAATGTTGTGGTTTATGTACCTTTTTGTGTTTCACATAGCCTGATGCATTTCATGACCTAAGCAATCATTGATCTTTGGATACATACTATGTTGATTCTTCCTGGATAATGAGTTCAATTTCAGTAATTGTTTCATATGCAGAGTACCTATGATTTAGGTTGTTTTGGTTCTATGATATAAAGATAATATAGAAACATATTTTTATACAATCATGTGTGGAGTCTCCTTTGTGATGTATTTATTGTGTCACTTCTGTGAGTGTGTTGTGCAAACGCTTTACACATTTCCTCTGAGGATAAGTATGACTGGTCTGCCCCAAGTTACCAGAGGGTGAGCACAGGTTAGCTTGCCCTGACCAGAGTGGTGGGTTCTGCCTGACTAAGGTGCTTACCGTAGCCAACCGGAAATCTCATTTCTAACAGCAGTTAAACAGGATGTCAACCATTTGTCCCTTGGTTAGCAGTTCTATTTCATTACTGCCAGCAGGAGTTGGGAGTCCTTGAGTGAGTACTCTTTTTCCAACAGGAGTCAGGAATCTGCTGGAAATCATCTTTAGGTAAAGTCTTCCCATGTCCATAAACATTTTGAGGTGGTGGTGGGTGCAGTGCCACCTTTATTTATCCTGTACACTATCCAGTGAATTGAGAAACTATGCCACCATATCCTAACTAGTTTCTTGCAGTCAATCAATCAATCGAAAAATCAATATTCTTTTTTGTTTCAGCATTAAGCCATGCAATAGCACAAATACAATTTTACACGTTAAAATTAAATATATCTATATTACCATTCTCTATACATTTCAATTTAAAACTAAATTATAGGTAGACCTACACCATCCCAACTAAAACAATTAATAAATAGCAGCAACCTATCTCTATGTACATGATATGGCATTGTCCAACTATGCTACTAAATTTTCCTCACCCAACTTTACATTGCACATTCCCTCAAGCACTATATGCCCTTTTACCATGGTTACACTGCATAATTATAATTAATTAGATATTTAAAAAAAGCTGTACAGTGCCCGTGCAAAATGTAGTACGAATCATATCCTAATAATGATGATAGTAATCTAAACTTTTAGCAGTCTTGTGATCATTAATGGCAGTAAACATCTAGTTTCTAGAAGCCAAACATGATAAATTATTCTTACAACTCCGAATTTGCTATGAATTACCTTAAGGCTGGTTAAAAACCTCTCTTACACGTGGCCAGGCTGCCCAAAGATATGAAGCTACAGAATTAAAGGTGATTTCATCACCCATCTTAAGATAGAAAGCTAAAACAGTGCAGATGGAGCAGATATCATAGTATCCAGCAAGGGCAGAAACCATCATTTACAAGGAGTAGCAGATTTTGTGCATAACAAGCAAAAGGTGCAAAATATTATCTTTTTCCCCATGAAAGCAATCACAGTTATCCGCTTCCTCCCTGAAGTCTTGCACATTTAACAAGCTAATCTCTGGTAGGAAAAATCCCCAATCTGAATGTAATATATATTGTGTGTTTCATTTCTGGATAATTCTGGTCCCAATAAGATTTCCAGCCATGATCTGCTCTACTAGCAAAGTATTCGCTCAATAGGCTGCCTGGTTTTAGCTACTAACTTCAATTCCCACCTGAGTTTGTAATAACGTTCTTTCACTAGTTCTATGGTATCGCACCCAACCTTATTGGGATCTGACCATAGCCCCCCCCAGTTGCAGTTCTATTAGCAAGTTCCTCAAAAGCTCCAGCCAGTTCCCTTGACTCAGACCACCACATCTATAGGCATCATCCAAAGACCGCAGATATATGGTGGACTTATCGTTTCTTAGTAGCCTGACCCAGTATAGCACTGATTTTATTGCTGCCAGATTAAAAATTGGTGTTAGGCCCAGAATGCTAACAAGGGATTAACAGGTCCTAGCCTCAACAGAGCCCTAAAAAAAAAATTTTGTCAGTAAATCTAGGTGACCATACCCCCCAGAGCTCAGTACCATAAATCACAGCAAATCACATCTGCATAAAAGAGAATTGGAACCTCCTGGCCAGCTATCATAGGAACATCAGTAGGATTCTCCAATAATAGGTCAACTACATCATTTAAGAAAAAGCTTAAAAGTAATGGCGCTAGCACACATCCTTGATGGACACCTTTTTCTACCGGAAGTCCTTCACTACATTTGTCAACTGGTCCATACCCAACTTTAGCCATATTGTCAGTATGAAGGGCCATTATTTTTACTAGTAAAATAGAGCCCTCTACTCCTAGCCTACGTACCAGATAGAGCAATTATGGATACTCAAAGTTTTCTTCCCTGCTAATACTGGCTTTGACCACAGAAAATGTGTGAACCATTAGATCGTATCTGTGCACTACTTCGATAAGTATCACCTGAGGTATTAAGAATGTGGGTTTCATATCTTTCCACAATAGCACTGAATAGGGGGATTCCATTTACATATTTCCGTTTATTTCATCTATTACCCTTACTATTATTTTGGGGTAACTTCTCAGGCCCATGCTCTTGCCCATACACCTCCCCATTCTCTTGCCAGTGTTTAATTTCAGTACTAGTAGTAGTCTTTATTCTTACTAAGAGGGGATCATGATCACTGTCTACAATCATCACAACTACAACTACATTTCCCCAGAGTTCTAAAATAACTAGGAAGTAGTCAATCAAAGATGCTATTTTACCATTACTATAGGTCATCTTTGCCGGGTATCAGAAGGAGTGTGTCCATTCCAAAAACGCAATCAGTGATTTATAAGCAAAGGTGAAAAGTGCCTCCTTTTCTTAGATACTTCCCCCAAATGAATAACTGGTTTAGGGACACCTAGCCAATAATTCTCAGCCCGTACCTCTTCATTAAGGACTTCCATCAGTTGGCTGAGTGTTAGAATCCCCACAAATAAGCACCAAATGGTTGCCCACCTTAGCTCTCTCTATATCCCTTATACGTTCAACACATTAAACAAAACTCCCTCAAATCACATGTTCTTCAGGTGACTACCCAGGGGTAATCTAAACATTTAAAATATAGACAGTACAAACTTCATTAGTGGCCACTGTGAGCCTCACATGCAATACATTAGGTTAAGGGATTTGCTACCCAAATGAACTACCCCACAATTTATCCTACATGCTACCCAAGTCGAGAGCCCCCTGACCGGTCACCCTTTTTTGAGTATTCAGCTGTTTCCATACAATCCAATAACCTACTTACACCATTTTCAGACAAAGGTCATGTTTCCTGAAAACAACATACAGCATAACTATTGATGAATTTTAGCCAGACTCCTTCCTCCAATTTACTAGCCAAGCCTGCCACATTTCATGACAAAATATCCAAATAATAATCTCGAAGGCATTGTTGTTCTAACCCCCATACCCCTTCTGCCCCCACCACCTGAGTCTTCAGGATTGCACCATTTGTACCATTAGGTCCTACATAGTTCCATTTTAATCAGTTGGACTGATGATCAATGTTGGTCCTGCCCTTGCTTGCAAGGACTTTGGCAAGATATGACCAGTTTTGACTTTCTACCTTGTCAGCCACTCTTCCTGTATTCAGTAGTTTTATTGACTGTAAATATTTTTTTACTGCAATACGTAAATTAGAGAACTTAGCTTCATTTAAACATTGATGGTTACTTACTCCTGGAGTTATTGGTAGACCATAGTCCCTTGAAAGAGTAAGTTGTTAGCCCCTTCAAAGGTGGATTAAATACCCACAAGCTGTTCCCTTTAATCACTGGTTAGCAGAGTGGAATGACATCTATCACCATGATGTGGAAATCGTCTTGATGGTTTAAAACAAGCCTGCTTACACTGGGTGTTGCAAAGTCCACTTGAGTAGTTTGGCAAATTCTTGTATCACAGGCTCTTGCTTGACTCATTAAGATTACTCTCTATATGTCCTGGGATGTTACTACCCCCAATTCCGGGATTGCGTAGAGGAGGACTAGAAGCCTGGGCATGTTCAGGGGTATTACAGTACTAATATTGGAGAATAAATCAGTGAACTCACAATAGCAGGTTCGCGCCCAGTTCTCTTGTGTCCACCTTATTTGTGTCAAGCTGAAAAGCTCGGTATTCAAATTTAAAAGCCCAGCCTTTACTTCCATCATGGAAAATAGTGGTGGCTAGTGGGTTAAATGAACACAATTTCCTGGCCTTCCGCAGCGGTGTATCAGAATATTTTTCCACATCAACAGCATCTTCCCAGAGCTCACATTCATGTCCCTACTTTCAACCACAGACTCTCTGGGTGGCATCTTACTTTTCATCCTTTTATAGAGCTAATTCCTTCTCTGTGCTTTTTTAAATCACATTTTACTTCAGCTTTGTTTGGATCATTCCTATATCCATTTTACCTTCTTGCTCAGCAGTGTCTTAGTTCCCCACTGCTCAGAGCAATTTAGAATTAAAAATTGGATAGATAGAGGCACATGATTGTTCATCATTGACTGAGCTATTTATTTTGTTTATTTTTTCCCTGTGCTTTATAGAAACAATCTCGGATTCGGTCACACACGGTTGAGAGAATAAATCATTTAGTGAGTATATTGGAGGACCCTTTCATAGTGATTCCTCCCTAACTTTGGAGGATTTCTCCTTTCCTCCTTATCTGTCGGCATCTGTAACCCCATCAGCCTTACCCTCATTGCAATTGCCAATAATGTTTTTCCTTTTCAACACCATTTTTGCTAGAGTGATTGGAAAAATGTCTCCACTCTTCCACATCTTTGCCTCCAGGCTTGTTGGTATCTCCCGTGCAACTAGTTTAGTAGTTTTTTCATAACTTACTGAAGCAGTTTGAACAACTTAATTAGTTGGCAATTCCTCTTCCATATTAGCCAGCACCATTTCTTTAAATGTTGTACATTTTAATAGCCTTGCTTCCTCAATCACTATGGGTGCTCCTTCTACCAGCTTTCTACATCTTTTTGAGGTTTGGGATTACCACAAGTTTGGGAAACAGTGGTGAGTATGGCTGCTACATGAACATTCCCTCCAAGTGATATCTCCATTAATGCGAGTATTGAGTTCAGAACCCTGTGGAGTGTGTTTAAGGTTTCTGATATCATTCTTGGTGATTTTCAACTATTGAGATATTTGCAGCCTCCTGGTTATAGGCTGATATATTCAGAAAAATAGAATCATATAATTGTAGCCCTTGACTGTTGGTTTTACTATGCCCTAAGGAGCACTTGGCCAATTCATCAGGCTCCTTGTGCACTTGTCCTCTAACAGTGACACTCGCACCTGTTTTTAAACCCTCCTTTTTTGATCTAAGGTAATCGGAACTGTTGCGTTGGCTCTCATTGTACCAATCAGGCAGCTGGATTTGGGAGGCAGCATCACCTGAATTGTGGGGAACTGAGTCCAATCCCGCAACATGTGACAACTTTCGGCCTAGTTGCTAAAATAACGCGCCCAGAGACATCACTAAAATGGCTCTACAACAGTACATCCTGTAGGGTATGAACATAATCAATTTGAAAGCTAGCTCATGGGAGCATATCCTCGGGTATGTCCTGTAAATAAGCTTCATCTTTGTTACTCCCAAAATGTGCTATATCATTGGCTCTCAGGGGATCTCTTCAGTTAGGAACTTTTCATACGATCCCCTGTACTGATTCCACAGGTGAGTGGCTCATCTTGCCTTACTCTACATTTGATCATAATCAGCCCGTCAATTATTTCCAGCTCCGCTGGATTATGTAGGCAAACCTGTTCAATCATCTAGATCCAGATGATCATTTGAATTCAGCGTCATACTTGAGTCCTGCAACTTTTTCAACAAGCGTGCTACAGTTTCACTTGCTGCTTGTTCCAGTTGATTTAGTTTGTACGATTTGCAAGTTTGCACAGAGGAAAAAAATGTTTGTAATAAATCTGGGCATCAACTTTGGCATTGTGGTAATCTCTGTAATTTCTGTAGCAGCTGGGTCATCTAATTTCACTGACTGGGAAGAGGATGTCATTATGAGCCTTTGGGTGGCTCCCTTCCCTTTCATGTGGGTCATAATAAGGCATTTGTACAATGTCAGCCAGTGCCTGGGCACCACAAATCAGTATTTTCCTGCAGTTCCTCACCTTCTTTTGAAGCACTTCTTTAGTCTTAGTGTACAATTAGCCAGGAGCCCCTGTTCCATTATGGCAGACCCCTTCTGCCACCATGAAGGCCTGCCTTCTGCTCCTTAACCACTCCCTATTTAGATGAGGTCTCTGCCCATTTGACATGTTTCAAACTGTTTCTTTACCTCACTGTGAGCAGAGCCTCATTGTCTAGAGGGTTCCTATGAATGATTAGGAGAAGCCATGCTTGGAACTTCCAAGTTAAATGAGGTTAGTGCTAAAGCTGTCCTTTGTTCTGCCATTTGTCCCTGTCCATGACCAGACAGTTCATTCCTGCTAAGTGGTCAGTAGTTAACACCAACCTGTTCTTCTTGGCTCAGAGGCAGGCCTTTGTCTTCTGAGCCAGGGTTCTTAACTCTCCCAGCCAAGATATGCTGGGTGGCAGAGCTAGTTTTACCCAGTTCAGGCTTAGGCAGCCCAGAGTACATTTTTCTAAAGTTACCTTTCCAATCAGATATTTCCAAAATCTGATTTCGCAATTAATCGTATTTTGAAAATGAAGTAAGAAATAACTTTGAAGGCAGTTGCTAGCATTTTCTCAGGCAGAGATATTGACTTGAATATTTAAATCATGCTTAGGCTTGTCCGATAAAAAATATAGCTGAGTGAGTGTACAACATTTTTATATACTTCTCACCATGCCTTGCAAGCTCACAAGATACACTTTAGGGCTGAGTTTATCATATATATCAAAACAGGTTTTCATATAAGGCAGAGCAACTTTTCCTTGTCTTGCGTTCCTGTATTGTCTTTATACTGTAGACAAGTGAGAGCACACTGATGCTTCTGGTAGCAATACACTTTTGTCATATATGTGGGTCATGAAACCATCATAGATACTATATGGTGCCAATCCAGGAAGAGTAAAGGAGAAATGAGAAATGCAACCAGCCATAGCATATCCACTGAGACCTACATTAAGGGAGGCACAACCAAATAATAGGAAAAAGCTCCATATAGTCAGTTGTGAAACAACATCTAAGAGGTTACCAGGAGAGGTGCTAGCACAACCTTGTAGTATGAGTGGTGTTAAGTAAGCCACCAGGGAGATCATCTACCCATGTGCTTACCCAGATCACATTCACCTTCATCTCTACAATTGTGGCAGTTAACATGAACAGTGCAACCTTTACAATATCTAATTTTCACATGCCTTTTCTTAGCCTTCACTGATGTGTTCCAGAGAAGCTAGATCTTCCACTACTTCCTGGAATAATTGATAGTTAAAATTGCCTGAATCTGCCCATCTCATTTAAATAAACCTGAAATCCCTACTAGCAGTGTTCGTCTATAGTAACAACAGCTATGTAAGAGTCGTTGCTTACCAATCACTGCACCATTAGTATCAGTGTTTTATACACCACAATTTAAATACAACTGTGAAAGTGTTAAGCCCTCACCATGTTTTCTTGAAACTGATACCCTTTTTAGAGGTCTATGCTATACCTGGTATTGAAACATGTGCAATTCAATTTCATCCTGCACTGTAATACCTGATGGTCCAGTAGCACCTATTTCCTTACATATGGCCTCCTGTCTTCCCTCTTAATTATGCAGACTTTTGGGACCAAGTTGTATGTCACATCAGAATACCTCTCATAGATATAGCTCTAAGCCTGCCTTCTACTATGATCCGAGGCCACCCTTGCCGTGAATACTGCAACACCTTAAAAAAGTCTGAGCTGCAGCTATAGGCAGATGTACATGTGTACATGGGGAGCTAGATGTACCATCATGAAATAAGTTCCTTAGCACACTAGTGGCATGATGGCAAATTCTGAACAAGGGCAAGTAATCCATGCTCCCACAAAATGCACAAATTCGGCCCATGCTACCGGCACCCTCCTGAAACATCAGTGTGTGAAACCGTCCAATTAAAAATCTGGTGTTACATATCAGGATTTGAATGCACTTGTTAACCTCTTTGTGGGTCAAAGTACAGAAAAAACATAACCGGAGAAATCCAGTAACAATTAGGGTTTATTGGGAAAGCTCTCTACTGTCCCACTGTCCCTGCTGTCAAGTACTCCTTGGTCACACCTGGTAGAGTTCCCTTTACCCGGGGTAATACATGCACACCAACTTACTGCACAGAGAAAAATGACAGGTGTACTATTAACCGCTGAGGTAACGTACCTGGAAAAGGACCCACTCCAGGGTTAGATGGTTTTTATTAGAAGCCAATGTAGTGCAGAATATATGCATGTCTACAGTAGCAAATATCATGTTCACAGTAGCAGCATACACTGAAAAAACGTAAATAATATGAAAAGATTTAACCTTGTATTTTTGATAATATCATGTCCTACCAAGTCTCTGCTAATGTAAATTAGCATCTATAAGTTCTGCCACTGTGAGAAGTGAATACATCCTTGCATACCTGTTTGGTGAGTGCCCACTCGAAAGGGTAGGCTCATTCTGGGATATTCTGTTAGTAGGGTTGTACTTTCAGTGATAATGCAAATATTTGTTCCACGTGCTTTTTCAAACTTTAATAGTAACACCTCTCTTTTTCTTTCAGCCGGACCCAGCAGGCAGAGACATAGCTATTCTACCCTTTTTGGAGCACTGTGAAAATTCCCACATGACCATTTGGCTTGGCATAGTCTATGCCTACAAAGGGCTTCTTATGGTAGGCATAATCTCCTTTCTGGTTCGTGTTGTATGTTAGTACTAAATGTGCATATTTAAGCAGGCTTTATAAGTGACAGTTTCTCAGTGTGTGTTACAAGTTGCCATATGGTGAGGGCAGCCTTGGAAGTTGATAGCTACTTAATCTTTTGGTGGTTACAGCTCTGAATGCTAATAGCTAAAATATTCAGGCTGCGGTTTAAATATTCTTTTTTTTTTTTTTATAAAAATATTTTTATTGCTTTTCATAAGAAACATAGATAACAAAAAGAGGAAAAACTCGGCACAACCTGCACAGGTACAGATAGGTATTACCAGTTCTGGTATGTATCCAAGTGATATAGGACACATAGGTTATTAGTAGTGCTACTTAACATAACAAAAACGCAGGAACACACATCCACTGGCAAGGCTTCAATCTAGTAAGCCCATCCATTTCCCCCACACCCTCCCATGTTTGTGGGGGCACCCCCTTGACTCATACACCACTTTTTCTTGTGCTGCGCAACAGTCCACTCCACACCTCCATTTCCAGAGGGAAGGACCCCTGGTGGTATTCCAGGCGGCCGCAATGTCCATCTTTGCCACCAGCAAGGCCGTTCCAACAAATGTTCAATCTGCTCTAGAGCCCTCCAACTCCTCCATCGCACCCAATAGGATCATTTTTGGATACAACAGTTGTGCCTTCCTTAGCACTTTGTTCAGCTCTTGATTTATCTTTCCCCAATACACCTGTATCACAGGACAAGACCATACCATGTGGAAGAAATCGTCCGGGCCCGAGCACACCGCGGGCATTGGACAGAGTTCCCGAGGCCCATCTTACGCAGTCTGTCAGGAGACAAGTATGCTTTGTGTAGGAAATAAAATTGCATTGCCCTCAACCTCGCCAACACCCGAAGAGCCATCAAAGCCTCCGCCCACTCGGTTTTATCAAGCGCCCCCAGCCATGCCTCCCATCCGCTCCTAAGGTGACTCAGGTCCCCGGGGGTGTTGTTTATGAACATTCTATAAATTTGAGATTCACCTTTCCTCCCCAAGCTACCCATAAGCAGCTTGGCTTCAAGTGGACTGAATTCCGGTATTGGGTCAGCACCAGTCAAGTGCGCGCTCAGGGCATGCCAGAGTTGAAGGTATCTAAAGAACTGCGTTGGAGACAGCTGGAACTCGTTCTGTAATTCCTGGAAGGACTTCAGTGTGTTCCCTTTCCAGACGTCTCCCACCAGGGAGATGCCCAGTGTGTCCCACCCCGTGAAGCCCTCCAGTGCAGCTGTTTCACTCAGCCATTTACCTTGCCACAGTTGGGTTTGTTGGGCGATGACATTATTCCATCCAGTGTGCCGTAGCGCCGTGCACCAGGCAAGAAAGACCGCTCTAGTTACTGGCTATAAGTCCCGGGGAATTGGCGTGCCGTAGAGGAAGTCCATAATATGAGGAAACCCCAACGATTCTAATTCTATCTGATAGGCTGGGTCCGTCCAGCCTCTGTTGAACCAATCATGAACAACCAAGAGTTGAGTCGCCAAGTAATACAGATATTGATCGGCCATGCCCAGTCCCCCATCCTACACCCCTCTACGACAGCTTTGCGATGCCTCCCGGCGCCTCGCTCTGCCCCACAGAAATGAGACGGTGGCTCCCTCTAGCTTCCAGAACCAGGAGCAAGGGATCACAAACGGTAAGTTTTGGAGCACATATTGGAGTTGCGGCAAGACCATCATTTTATATAGGGCTACACGACGCAAAACATTTAGAGGCAATGTTTGCCACTGTTGTAGACCCGCCCTGATGCGAGACATGAGCGGTGTCAGGTTTAGAGGCCAGGATAGCTCCGGAAGCTGCGTGACCCACACTCCAAGATATTCAAAACTCAACTGGCGTAGGGGCACCTCCTCTTGCCAGTCGAAGCAGTCTCTTGACATCGCCAGGGGGACCGTCACCGATTTGGCGGGGTTCATTTTGAGCCAAGAAGCCTCCTCATAACAACAGAGGAGATGAAAACTTTGGGGACCCGTCACACTAGGATCCTCCATATACAGCAGGACATCATCGGGATATAAGGCCACTCGGTCTTCATACGAAGGGCCCCACCTCCACCCGCGATATATTGGATCTCCCCGTATCACTTGCGCCAAGGGCTCGATGACCAGGGCAAAAAGGAGAGGGGAAAGGGGGCAACCCTGGCGTGTTCCCCGATGGATATAGAAAACCGAAGACAAGGTCCCATTCACCTGTACACGTGCCGTAGGGTTAGCATACAAGGCCTGGACCATTCGGCGAAACCTCGGCCCGAAGCCTGCCCGCTGGAGCACCAAGAAGAGAAACCCCCAGTCGACGGAGTCAAAGGCCTTCTCAAAGTCTATAAATAGGAGGGCCAGACTCTGGGGCAACCGGTGACGCCTCGCAAGGGCCACGTGAAGCCGTCGTATACAATGGCACGTACTGCGGCCAGTCATGAAGCCACACTGGTCTAGATGTATCAGCAGGGGCATCACCTTCTTAAGGCGGGAGGCAAGGATCGTGGCATAAATTTTCACTTCACTGTTAATCAGGGATATGGGCCTGCACTCAGCACAATGAAGAGACAGGGGTTGGGTCTTGGGTAAAACTACAATGGTGGCTACATCCAACCCCTCTGGGAAAAAGCCCAGGTGGCCCACCTCCACATACAAAGCCGTAAGGCATGGCACCAGGTCATCCCGAAACACCTTGTAATACTCTGGACGGAAACCCGTCAGGCCCAGGAGTCCTGCCCACTCCCGTCGCAGCGATGGCCTCACTAACTTCCCTTTCAGTGGATGGTTCCTCCAACGCCCGGACCTACCCCAAAGGCAATGCCGGGAGAGGAACATCTGCCAAGAACTGATCAGCATGTCCCGGAACATTCGCATCCGCAGCCTGGTATAGGACCCTTTAACATGAGGCAAACGCCTCAGCCACCTCCTGGAGCTTGGAGACGTGCTCCCCTTGATCATTACAGATTTCGGGGACGATTCTGGAGGTCTGTTGCTGGGAAACCAGCCAGTACAACAATTTCCCAGTCTTATTTCCCCAACCATATACCCTGGCTGTAGATGCACGCCAAAGGTGCTTAGCCACCTCTAAAGAGTGGTTACGGATCTCCTCTTGTATCAGCAAGAATTGACTGGTTACCCTCTCACTGGGTTGGACCCCCTGCTCCGCCTCCATATGCAGGGCCTGCGCCTCCAGCTGGGCAACGCGGGAAGTCAAGGAACGCTCCCGAACGCGGACAAGGCTCCTGGCCGTCCCCCTCAGCACCGCTTTACTCGCGGCCCACAGGGTCCCGGTCGACGCCACCGAGCCCTCGTTAATATTGAAGTACTCGCGCAGTGTCCTTTGTAAATGACTAACATAAGTCTTGTCCTTCAGGTACTATGCATTCAGCCGCCACATGGGGCGGACCACCAAGTTTGCAGGACCTATAATGAACCGGATTGTAGCATGATCAATGTGTGAGAGGTGGCAGCAGTCAGTGGCCGGCATGAACACAAGATTGCGTACTGTGGGCCGCTGAGATATGCATAAAGTGTCTGAGCCGCAGATGCCATATTCTCCAAGTGTCGCAGAGCCCTGCTGCCGACAGCCACCCGGATAGGCTAGCAGCCATTGCCTGTCTATGTGCCGATGGCACCCCGCTCGCGTCCAACCCAGGGTTAGAAACTGCATTGAAGTCACCCCCCAACACTGTGACCCCTGAGGGTAAGTCCAGCAGCAGTCGAGTCCGATCCCCTAGGGTCCCGCGCACCACTGTCAGTGGAGCGTATACGCTAACAACATTCAGTGTGCGACCCTCTCTTGTCCCTGAGATCGCCTCATAGCGCCCCTGTGGATCCCTCCATACCTGGACCACCACCATGGGCAATGAGCGTTGAAGCAGTATCGCCACGCCCCACGAGCCCCTTACAAACCCCGCGTGGTATACCCTGTCAAACCCTTTGCGGGCCAAAAAGGGGCATTGGTTCCCCAGGAGGTGTGTTTCTTGCATCAGGAGCTTATTGGGCTTGTGTCGGTGGACATGTGCAAATACAGCTGCACGTTTGATCTTGTCTAGAAGACCATTAATGTTCCAAGATATGAAATGTGTCGAACCCATTCATCTCGTTTGTTTGTGCACAATCACCTAGCCCCTCTCTCCCAATTCCCTTGGTGCGCCCCTGGACAAATACCACTTCCCCTTGTGCTGTGTGTGCTCCCTGCCATGACAACTTTGATCTACCACCCCCTGCAGTTGTAAGAGATAACAAATCAATGTTAAATACAAAGAACACTAACAACCGCCCTATGACCGGCCTAAAACTCCCATACCCCCCAACTCCCACCCCTCCCCATACTTCCCCCGAGAAGCATCTGTCGCCCTTATCAAACAACTCACTCCCTAACATAGTGAGGTGAAAACACCAATTGTCTGAGCAGTGGTGGACCCCTCCATCTCTAACAGATGTAATGCGACCACATCGCTTTGTAGGCCATGCTGGCCTCGCCCTCCCCACTCTAAAGGGAGTTACAGCACCGGACTCTGGGACAGATCAGTGTCTTCCACCGTCCCCGGGTGTAGCCGTGTTGGGTCCTCCTTCTGAAAGCCTCCCCGCACCCCCTGGCCCAGTACCCGTTGGGAGCTCCGAGGACAATTCTCTTATAAGTTCCACAGGGGAGCCGGAGTGCGAGCCCCGCCTCTCGTGTAGTCTGGGACCACCAGGACTTTTGCTCCTCCACATTGTAAATCGCCCCTTGAGCGCGCCGCCTGCAGTATCGCGTCCCTGTCCTTGAAGTTGAAGAGGCAGAGAATCACTGGCCTTGGCGGAGAGCTCAGTGGAGGCCTGGCCTGTAGAGCCCTGTTGGCTCGTTCGATCGCAAACCATGGTGTGAGGCGGTCCCAGGACATCGAGGACCAGAACCACTCCTCCAAGAAGGCAGCCTAGGAGGAGGACGCTGTGTTCCCTGGAAGGCCTACGATACGAAGGTTGTTGCGTCAAGACCTATTTTCAGCGTTTTCAGCCCTACGATATAGTTCTGCTGTGTGGGCAGTTAGCGTAGACACCTGTGTTTTAAGGGCAGTCAGATCGTCTTCCACAGTGGAGAGTCTAGGTTCCGCCTCTGTGATCCTGGCTGTCGCGTTGCGGAGGTCCTGGTGTACTAATGCCACGTCCACCCTTACCTCTCCAATCTTGGCCTCCACCGCTGTCTGGGACGCCTGAAGAGCCTGAAGGATGACCGCCAGATCGCCGGTCGCCGCCTGTTTCCCACCGCCTCCATCCGCCTCCTGATCCTCTTTGCAAGCTCCACCTGGGCCAGTGGCGAACTGGTCTATGCGCGTTTGCGCAGCGGACCGGCGCGGCTGTCTGTCCTTGCCCATTACAGCAGAGGCAATCTTACCTGCCGTCAAGCCTGCTCTTGTGCTTCACTTCACGGACCAGCCACCGAGAGTCCTTAGGGCTAGGTCCCAGCTTCTGCAGAACCACCACCTGGGGCCACAGCTCTACGACCACGGGCACCTATGTGGGTGTATCTTCACCCCCGCGATGTACGTCCTGCGAGGTTCACCTTTCAGCACCTGAGATCCCGACCTTCTCTCCCGTAACACAGACCACCAACAGCGACCGGGGGTGTCCCCAGGCTTGGACCTGAGGTCCGGCGACCTCCTCCAGCAGAGGGGGGCTCCACCATGGGTCTCCGGCCCAGCCCTGGTGTGTTGCTTCCGTACCTCTAGGTGTCCGGCGGCCCCGGTTTTGCTCCCAGCTCCGCTCGCCTCCAGGGGCTCCTCGTGCCGGGTGGAACAAAGGGAGAAGAAAGGGAGAAGTCTCGCCTCGTCCTGCATCTCTTCCCTCCTGGGTTAAGTCGTCACACCTGCTCAGCTCCCTCCCGAGTCATCTGGTGTCTTCCTTTTAGCACAGTACCTGTGCGGAGGGGGAGGGGAGCCGCCGATCTGAGCAGCACGCCTCCCCGGCACCTTCTTTGACCCGGGAGAGGCCAGGTCCCACCACGGCCTCCACGCTCCGTTTCAGCCCGCCTGGGCGACACACTCCACTGCCTCACTGCCCATTCGGTGCCTCCCGGCCAGCCAGGCACCCCGCTGCCGCTCCCGCCTCCTGGGGCTGCCCTCTCTCAGGCCCACTCCGGCCCGATCGTTTCTCCCACCGTCCAGTGGGGTCCGGGTCCCCGCCGAGGAGCCGCTTCAGCCGCGGACCGCCGCCAATCACCCCGCGGCTCGATTTAGGCACCGACAGTCTCGCGCGCCTGCCATCTTGGACGCGGGCCGCTCTGCGCGTTCTTCTCTCCTGGCCGAGCTGCGAGGCCCGGGGCGCGGCACGGACATCCCAGGGACCTCCAGCGGTGCCCCAAAGTCACACTCTGCTGTCGGGGCGAGCGAGCGACATGCGCTGCTTAGGCGGATGACGGAGGGGTCCGGAGCAGTACGAAAGTGCGACCACCATCTTAAAGCCTAAGCCACGCCCCTCTGTCTAAATATTCTATTTTTAACAGAAGATCTTGACTTGCAAATTTTGCCTGGTCAGATCAATGCTCAATGTTCTTTAATTTATTTTAAGTGGTCATTATCAACAAAACATGAGCCTTTTAACAGTTGCTTACTGGTGGTCGCAAAACGTACCAAAGGACCTGATCAGCTGCAATGGCATATATATTTGAAAATGAGTTTGTGGGTTACGGAGGCTCTATTGTAGTGGATCTAATGTTTCTGATGGTTAATGTGAACTTGGTTGACTAGTGTGGTAAAGAAAGTGTCGGAGAAGCATGGGGTGTGGCTACTGCACTACCACATGGCAAGGAGGTGTCTCTGGCAAAGCCAGTTGACTGCTTCCTCAAGAAGAAAATCCTACATGAGTCTGTGGAGCAGTGGCATGCACCTTCCAGTGCCACTGCACCAGAAAGGTATTGAGATGATTTAAGTATTGTCACCAGAGAAGACAGTCCTGCTGCTGCTAGAAAAAGCTGATGCTTGGCAGAAGGAGTGGTGTATCCTTCCTCTGAATTTTCACCGTAGTCCAAACAGAGTCCCTCTGTTATAACAAACTGCGAAGTCTGTCTCATAGAAACGTAATACCATACCTAGGACGAAGACAACATGCATTCAAATTAACTGCAGTGCAACAGTGCAAGATATTGAGCCAACCACATAATGAAAGTATTCAGATGTTGGGCCTGTCTTTGCTTTTTCGTGTTTCATTTCCCCTCATACATACAGGACTACATGTATTAATATACAACATGATTGGAGCTAAAAAGCGAGAACTGGCTGAGTATCTCATATCTGAAGCCTGATAAACAGAGAGTTCAAAATTCAATGAGTGTGTGACAGCTCATGCCCTGTATGCTTGTTTTTATCTTTATAATGAACAAGTGTCAGCGTTCTAACCAGATACATACAGCTTGGTCTGCAGTACACAACAAGGGATGCTTGCATCATTCCTGTATGAAATCCACCTATCAAACGTAGGGACAAGAGTAGCCAAAGACTTTGATATTTACTTTGACAAAACTCCCACAACTCTTTCATCAGGATGACCCAGAACGGAAAATAAAAGACCTAAAGAAATACCCCTTAACTCACTGTTTGATAACGCTAGTCAAGCTTGAGGCTTGCTACTTCAGAGATGTAGGGGTGAACAGCAGCAATAATTCATACAGCTATAAAGGTAAAAGACAAAAAACTACAAGGATAAAAGCAATAAAAAAAAGAGTACAAATGTAACCAGACTGAAGAGGTAAAAAGATAAAAAAACAGTTCAAATGTTCAGAATAAAAATCAGAGGAATCAATGCTAGTCTACGGTAAAAGTAAAAACACCACTATCCCCCTTTATGGGTCCTTTTGAGGGTCCTAGAGCCCACACTGCAAGTCAACATAAGTGGCCCGTAGGTAGATGGTTGGAGTGTCAAGAATGTATTCTTTGGACCTAGTCTCGTATTATCTTTTTTAAGGACACAGTTGCAGGTATCCTCCAAGATGTTCAATGATTTGGATACAAAAGGAGCCAACAGTGAAAAAGAAAAAGGTGAAGACAAAAACTCCATGAAATGTAGTGGCTCTCATAATAGATAGTCTGCTCACATTAGAGCTTGTTGTGGTCATTTTTTGTATTTTTAAATATTCTTTGGAGGTTTGACATGCTCAGCAAGTGTTCTGTTGTGGTGGCATTTTGAAGGGCATCACAAGCTCAGGTCATGTTTCAGGAGCTTATTTTGAGAAGAGGACCTTGGTTTTCTCAAAGCAGGTTGAGACACTTCTGTGTGATGTTTTACTTTTTCAGATTGCTTTGGTTTGGTTGTTTCAGTTCTCCTATGAGTTTCTGAATGCTTTACATAGCTTTTAATTTACTGCTCAGTTGTCCTTTGTTGGTAGTAGTTCATACATCCAAACAAAGTTTCAGAAATCTTCAGCACTGAGTTATGCAAACTGATGGCCTGATTTAGAGTTTGTCTGGTGGGGTTACTCCATCACAAACATGACAGATATCCCATCCACCGTATTGTGAGTCCATTATATCCAATGGAAATCGTAATACAGTGGGCGGGATGTCCGTCATGTTCAGGCCCTAAGTCCTCAGAGATAGAGCTTCATGGTAATCACTTAAAAATGTTCATTAGGTTTTAGTGCTGCTTTTCGCAGAACCTCAGGATTGCTTCTGCTTTGGAAATTTTTGCATTGATCTAGGTTTTGTAATTAAGAATGGGGTATTAGACGACTAGTGATAGGGGAGACTATTGTGTGAAGTATGTAATCAATTATCCTATCATATATTTTCACTTCCAAATAAATATGTCCCTTACAAGTCCACCAAGTTGCACCATAGTGGCAAGTAAGGAATCCTTAAAAGAGTTAAGTAAACATATTCATTAAAAGATATGACATGCAACTGACATCATTTGTTTGAGATGCAGCTGAATTGCTGGTTAATATAAGAGATATCCCTTGTGAATTCCACTTAGTGTGACATCATTATATACAGGTACATATCAAAATAAGAGGCATACGAAGTGAAATATAGTTAAGTGCATTGGCAATGTCCTAAAGGTGTTATGTAGTTTGACTTAGTGTGCTTTACATCATAACCATTTTATTTTTCATGAAGACACTACCTTCATTTATAGGTCATCTTTGTAAAGTCCTCCTTCATTCTCATGTATGCAAGCCTGTTCACATTATGTCATTTATAGAGAACGCTGTTGACGTATGTTGTTAGACCTGTCAGCACTTGGCATGGTTTCCCCTGTCTTTTTGGCTTCTGACCTGTTTTGGATCCTGTGCTGAATTTAGTTTTTGCTGGCTTTAGGGCTCTGGATAGTTTACCACTGCTGGCCAGTGCCAAAGTGCAAGTGCTCCGTGTCTAAATTGGATTGGTGATTGATTTTTCCATGACTGGCATATTTGATTTATTAGTAAGCCCTAGTAAAGTGCATTGTGTGTGCCCAGGGCCTGTAAATCAAATGCTACTAGTGAGTATGCAGCACTGATTGTGCCACCCACATGAATAGCCCTATAAACATGTCTCAGACGTGCTAATGCAGTGTCTGTGTGTGCAGTTTTGAACTGCCAGTTCGACCTGGTAAGTGTAACCACTTGCCAGGCCCAAACCGTCCCTTTTT
Organism: Pleurodeles waltl; assembly: GCF_031143425.1. NCBI lineage: Eukaryota > Metazoa > Chordata > Amphibia > Caudata > Salamandridae > Pleurodeles > Pleurodeles waltl. Next base: position 192,645,121 of record NC_090439.1, read on the forward strand.
CTACATGTAAACCACCCTTAAGGTTGACCCAAGGCAGCCCCATGGGCAGGGTGCAGTGTATGTCAAAGGTAGGACATGTACTGGTGTGTTTTACATGTCCCAAATTCGTTTCTCACTATTGCAAGGCCTATCTCGCCCATAGGCTAACATGGGGATTGTCTTGAAATATCTTTTACGTGGAGTTTTCCATTGGGAGCAGATAGAGCTCTGGAGTTTGGGGTCTCTGAACTCACAATTTAAAAATGCATCTTTTGGCAAAGTTGGTTTTTAAGTTGTAAGTTCGAAAATGCCTCTTTTAGAATGTAGGCATTTTCTTGCTTAACCATTCTGTACCTCTGCCTGGCTGTTGAATACACGTCTGGGTCAGACTGACAGTTGGACTGCTTGTGAATTAACTCTAGACAGTCACACAAAGGGAACTGAGGTGTACTGCATATCCTGATGGGTCTTCCTGGGCTAGAGTGGAAGGAGGAACTAACAACTGCACCTGAATAGGGCTGTGCCTCTCCGACACAAAGCAGTCTCCAACCCTCTAGATTGTGCCTTGGGCCAGAACAGGGAGAGGTAGGGTCTTGGGCACAAAGGTGACTTTCCTTTGACGTTTGCCTACATCAAAAGCAGAAATTAGTATAAGTATTGGACTGCTGACCCCACAATTTCAGAAGACTTCTGGTCTGAGAACATTCTGCCAGGAAGAGGCGCTGGATGCTGAAGGACGAACTGCCACTCTGCCTATTGCTTTGCTGTGCTAGCCTACTGCTTGCTGCTTCTGTCCTGGGAGTGAAAGGACTGGACATGGCTTTCTACATTCTGCTTTCCAAGGTTCTCCAAGGGCTTGATCTGAGCTTGCACCCTGTTGTGAAGTCTCAGGGACATCAAAGACTTCATCTGCCAATGCCTGGGCTCTTCTGCTTAGAGTCCTGACTTGCCAACCAAGTGGTGCCAGATCCAGTCCCTGGGCCCTTGGAAGTGGAAGCTGGTGACCTGAAGTAAAATTCATGCACCAAGGTCATTGCAGCAGAAAAATCGACACAGCGCCTGCATGCAGCGAAAAATCATTGCAACGCCTGTCTTGTGGCTGCGAAATCGATGCATCGCCTGCTTCAGTGCGGATCCATCTTTGCTGTGCGTCTGGATTTTCCACTCATCATTCCTGGGTGTCATTTTCTTCATTGTCGCTTCATTGCAGTAAGGAATCGACGTGTCGCCAACCTGGCAGGAAAAGAATCCATGCATCGCCCATCCAGCAGGGAAATAATCAACGCATCACTTGCTTCTCTGATGCATCACCTCCTTTGCGGCCCGCATTATCTTTGATTTTGATGCTTCCAAGGTGCTGTATGTTATAAGGATACAACCACTGATAATCCAGGATTAAGACTCTTTTAAACATGTTCAAAGAGATAACTTTATTTGTGTATGTTGGGTTTGTGTTATTTTCATCTTGGTTTACTCAGATAAATATTGGCTATCTTCTAAACTGGTGTTGAGTACTTTTGTGGTGTTTTCATTATGTTACTCTGTGTGTGTTCAAATACTTTACACATTGCCTCTGAGATACGCCTGACCACTTGTACCAAGCTCCCAAGGGGATGAGCAGGGATTATCTTGGGTGAGTGACTCTCTTAGCCTGACTAGAGTGAGGGCCCCTACTTGGACAGAGTGTAAACCGACTGTCAACTAGAGACCTCATTTCTAACAAATGTGAATTAGTGGGAAAAGTACAATTGAGAAAACACATTGGAAGAAACAAAATCATCGAAAAACAATTTTAAGGAATGGCAATTTTAAGGGAATATAAATATATCGAATGTGAAATGAAACATTTCTGAGGAAAGATAAAAAATGACTTTAAATGTGGGTGGAGTTTAGGGGTAGTGAGAGGTGTTTGGGTTCAGGGAGGTGTGATGTTTAGGTTTGAGGAAGGTTTTTTTTAGAGATCAGGGATGGTTAGAGTTTGTTTAGGTGTAGAAAGAGATTTTTAGAGTTCAGGGAGGGGTGGAGGTTAGGGCTGGTGAAAGCTTTTAAGGTTCATTAATGGATAGAGCTTAGGGGTGGTGAAGGGCTTTTAGGATTCAGGAATGGATGGAGAGTAAGGGTGGTTAGGAGTGGTGAGGTGTCTTAGGAGTCAGGATGGGTTTGGTTTATGGACAAAAAGAGTTTTAGAGTTCAGGAATGGATGGAGTATAGGGGGGAAGGGTTTTATGGGTTTAGTGAAGGGTTGAGTTGGGATGGGCTGAGGGTATGGGCAGAAAGAGTTTTAGGGTTCAGGAATGGATGGAGTTTAAGGTGGTGAGGCATTTTAATGGTTCAGGGAAGGGTAGAGTTCATATGTAGGAAAGGGTGTTTGTGGGTTTCGTTTTGGAGCGGTGAGTGGTTTAGGGGTCATGGATGGGTGGAGTATAAAGGACAGTAGTAGGTGTAGTTTAGGAGTGGTGAGGGGGTTTTAGGGTTCAGGGAGTGGGTAAAGAGTGGATTTTAGGGGCAGTGAGAAGTTGTGAGGCTCAAGGATGGCTGGAGTTAGGGATAGAAAGGGTAGTTGCGGTTCAGGCATTGGTGGAGTTTGATGGCCAAAGGTGGGTGTGGGTTAGGCGAGGCAAGGGAATTTTAGTGGGTAGGTATGGATGATGTTTAAGGGTTGTTAGGAGGTCAGTGATGGAATGGTGTCTAAAGTTGATGAGGGGTAAGTAAGTTAAAAGCATACAAATTAATGGTTTGACATTGAAGAAGATGCAAATCCGAAATAGTGTCCCTTGAAGTAAAGCAATGAAATAAATACCTCCAACAAAAACGTTTTTCAGATTAAGAGCTGCTATCATTACATTTACAATTTAACCAATAAGCATGCTAAATCCAATTTTAGAAAAAAGACATTCTACTTTTGGTAAGTGCCATTCATCCTGCACCTTTCCATTAAACAGATTATGTAAAATACTTTCTCATTAATGGAATTCCATGAATCATTTTTCTATGATATCGCACACAGCTCAATGCTGTTGCACACATTCACTGACAAGTACAATAGATCAATTTCTTTAGATTAGATATATTTATCACCTGGTTTATATTTCTGATGCATCAAAGAAATACCAAGTTTCATATTTTAGGAATTTTATTTCCAGTTATTTGGAATTCTCAGTTTACACATGTCCAATACAAGACATCAGTAGTTTACTTGGAGTTCAGGGATGAAAGGAAAAAACTGCATCTCAGAACAATAGCGATCAGCTCTCTTTTACGTTATGTAAGCAGTCATCAATGTGCCACCATTTGTAATATACCTTTTGGTGACACTGACCACACTACAAGGAATTGTATATTGGGAAGGGGTCAGATATCTGAGATGATTTGCACTTACGTGCATCACAAGCAAAGGTGTTGCAGGCAGTGTGATTTCAAGTGCTAGGAGCAATATAGATTTCTCCCATAAGATAAGTATTGTCAGATCTAAACATAGGAAACATAAAGAGAAAATGGCATTCAATATAACCCAACCACAAATGAGATTTCTGCTATCTGAAAAGGCCATTCAGCGGTGCTAAGATTAAATAGGAATCTGAGATCCATTTCAAATTTCTCCATGTGATTACTTTTCAGGAACATTTGATGCTATATTTATGAGAGGATAATGGTTGGAACATGTCTGCATGAAAGACTCAATGGCTTCATCGTCTGCTCTAATTGCAGGAAGTGCCAGTATAGAGCAAGTATCAGAAATATTGTTAACATGTAAGAGGTGAATTTGGTGGAATTTCCGAACAAATGCATTCATTTAAACTTGTCCGGTGTAATTACAATTGTGGACAGCATGTTTCAGTTGCCGTACATGGGAACACATTTAGTGGTCTTAGAATGGAAGCCGATTTGAATACGTATTTGAAAAAGTTTACAGAAGTACACTCTTCTATTCCCAAGAATTTCAAAGTCAATGGATTAGCTGAATACATACTTAACACATTATTAAGAGAAGAATTTTGCAGTCGACCGCTGCCATATGTGGTAGAAGCAAAAGTGTACTTTAAGAAATGCTGATATGAAACAATAGATTTCAATATTGTTAGCTTTTCATAGCAAACATTAATTTAAAAGTCACATTACATTTTACAATTGAATGCAGTGGCAGTAGTGTTAAGAAACCGTGTCATGGAAAGCCAAAAAAAGACAATTTCCACTGAATAACTGATGTAAAAACCTTGACAATCAGCTACATAGTGTACCGCAATGCACCATGTAATTAATTCCTGAAAAACCCAAATAGTTAGTGATACATTTGGCTCAGTGGCACCTACTACAACTGAGACACTACATTAATTTAGAAAAGAGCAATAAATGTTGCTATGTATGTGCTGATTATTTTTTTTGCTCTAATCCAGATCTGACTGCACAGAGCTGGGTGTTTGTTCTTACAGTCTTGCACTCTTCTTTCTCCTGTTTCCCCAGGGCATCACAGTTATCAGCAAGCACTAAGGATTTAAGGCATCTTGAAAATAGCAGTGAGGTAGGGCAGAGGAGTCCAACAACTCCACCACACCTCAGAGTCAGTCAGAGAACTGTCTGGTGCATTCTTGGTTTCAAGACTTCCGTTGAGTTGTGGCTCAGCAAAAAGATCCAAGTAGTTCCTTTGTTTTTTCCAAGGAAAGTCATGTTTCTTTAACTTTGAAGTGTACTAGATCCAGTGTGACAATGACTAAACTCACTCTCCAAATTTTAAGCCTAAACTGTAACATACATAAGGTTTTCATTAACCTTTCCTGTAGTGCTATATCTCAAAATTCTGAGACGCTTACTTTCAGGCAGGCCAAACCTAACATATATTGTTTTCAACACTGCACGGTTCGTTTGCTTCTGAGCAAGAGTTATTTGTTATATTCTGTCAGCTACTCTTGTTCAAATTGGAAGGTTTGTGAGCCAGAAGATAAGGGATATTGCAATATTGCCCTAGTCCGTTTGTGGACAAACATATTCACCTTGTGGCTAATAGACAAAGCAAAGGCCGTCTTGAACATGACAAGATAAGAAACCCAGTAGGGTCCATGAACATTGGGATATCTTTGTTCGTTTTAAATCTAAAAATTACTTTATCATTGTAATGCAACTGAGCCAAAGCAACCTCAGATGGAAAAGTAATTTACAAGAAGATATAATTAAATTAATTCCAGAAATTAAAATAATTAACAAAAGGAATGAATACTTTTCAATTTTTATGTGGATTTTCACCATAACCAACTATGGTCACTGTATGATTTTAAACTTTCCCACAAAGAAACAGTCAGGCATACAGTTATAACATTACAGTTGGTTAAAACATTTACCGGTAGTCCTACCGGGGCCTAACATGGATTCTCAATGTGCAGATGTTCTATCTCAAGGGTTTGTCAGAGAGTGTAACAAACACACATCCTAACCCTTCTATGATAGTCCATGAGACTGCATGTAATAAATATTTATTTACAGGTTTTATCACAATGTAGTATTAATCTACCTTAAGGGGGTATTGGCTTTAACATACAGGCCCAGATTTACTAAGTTGACACAGGGCAATTCAAACCTTATTTGGGATTTACAAAGTGTTAGGCCTGACAGTGTTAAGGTGGTCTTCTCCAAGACTTTTTGCCTTTTACTTCACTGCTGACCAGTTCTAAAGTACACGTGCTTCTCCCCTAAACATGGTAACACTGGTATATCCACAATTGGCATATTTAATGTATTTGTAAGTTCCTTGTAAATTGGTATACCATATACCCTGGGCCTGTAAATTAAATACTACCAGTGGGCCTGCAGCACTGGTTGTGCCAGCCACACAAGTAGTCTTTCAAAGCTTTCTCACACCTGCCATTGAAGAGCCCGTGTGTGCAGTGTACTGCCACGTCAACTTGGCATTTAGAACTACTTGCCAAGCCTTACACTCCCCTTTTATTACATATAAATCCCCCCTAATGTAGGCCCCAAGTATCCCTAAGGGCAGGGTGCTATGTTACTAAATGATAGGGCATGTACCCTTATGTTTTACATGTTCTGGTAGTTACAAACAGCCTATTTTGTTCACTACTGTGAGGCCTACATTTCTCATAGGCTAGCATTACGAATTCCTTAATATACTTTTAAGCTGTAATTTGTGAACAGAAAGGAGTAGCTTTGCCATATGTCATATTTTTGGAATGGGAATGATAAATCCACTTTACTGGTGAAGCCAGATTTAACATTACTATTGTAGAAATGCCACGTTCAGAAAGTTTGCATTCCTCTACACTTACTGCTCTATGTGCCTGGCAGTCTTTCTCCACTACACATCTGGGCTGGGTGACAGCTACCTTTGTGCATTCCCTCTAGACAGCAACAACACAAGACTTTCAACTGTGTCTGCATGCATCTGCATTCTTATGGGTCTTCCTTGGCCAGACCGATGGAGGGCTCACACTTACACTTCAAGGGGTAGTGGCCTGACCCCACACAAAGGACTGATTACCCCACACAAGTAGCCTGGCGGACAGACTTCAGAGAGTTTCATGGAAGTCCACCCCTACATCAAAGGCACTTTTCGGTATATGTACTAGGGCTCCGGCCCTACCAAACCAGACACTACAGGGTAATTGTAACGAGAAACTGCTAGCTCTACATTTACACATTGCTAGAAGGACAGGGACTGGCGCTTGGCTAACTGCATTGCTGTGTTGGTCTGCTGCTTGCTGAGTGCTGTGCTGAAGGAGGGACTGCCACGCTGCGACCTGCTTTGGTGTTCCGTCCTGCTGCCTGCTACATTTTTGCTGTGCCTGCAAATGTTCTCCAAGGGCTTGTTGGCTTGCCACCTGTTTTGGGGTCTCAGGGCTATCAAAGACTTCACTACATCATTGCTGCGGTGGGACTCTGAGTCTGGCGATTCGAACTACAACAAACCAGCACTCCCTGCTCCTCAAGGAAGTGCTCCACATGGAGAGGTACAGCGTACCTTTCCGCAACATGCTGAAGCCCTGTGCTCTTCCTTTCCAGCAACATTCTGGTTCACACCTTTCAACGAGAGCAGCAATGTAGGCTGTGTGTTGTAAGAACAGCAGCATTCTCTGATGATCTGTTGCCTGGGCAGTGCATAGTGCAATGACGACATCAGTCCTATCCCCATTGTCGTGGAGGAAGCCAGACACAGCCCTGCCTTCTGCTACATTCCAGAGCGGCGGAGCCCAATGGGGAGAGAAGATCGCTGCCTCGCAGCCTCGTCCCTGGCTGTCTGACTTCCGAAACTGCCCCCCCCCCCACCCACTTCAACAAGGCCAGCCCTGTATAGTCCACCTAAGGTATTGTTTTGTGAGTTAATGAACCCCGAGATCCCAGCCACCAACCCAAACTTTCATGGACTGTTCATCTCTAAAGAGTTCCGCTGGTCCCGAAAGCCCTGTTTTGGAATTCTCAATGGGTGCTGCTTTGAGCACGGGTCTCCTCGCATACAGCAAGGGAGTCGCTTCTATCAGTCCCTATTTGATTGTATGTGCTTTTAGCTTGTTGTTTACCTGACTGATCTAAGAACTTGCAATTAATGTAATACTGAGAAGAGATCCTGCGTTTAATGTGATATTTCAAAATACTTAGAAAAGTACTTATGTGGTTTTTATTGTGTTGGTCTTGTTTTATCTATAATACAAATACCTATTTTTATGAACCTGTGTGGAGTCTTTTTGTGGTATATTCATTGTGTTACTGTGTGAGTGTGTTGCACAAATACTTTACATCATAAAATTACAATATGTGCGCAATTAAAATTGGCACTTTTTTTAGTATAAACACTCACTTTCTGCTCAACAAAAGCTTTTAGAGAAGATGGTTAGTGGGCGGAGACCCCTCTCTCCCCTACAGCGCTTTTTAAATCTCTTTTTTCTGTTGATCACATTTGGTCTGGTGTCAAGCCAGACATAAAAATCCCAACAGTTCAAATCAGGGCAGAAGGTCTGTTTATAATTCCTTTTCAAATCAGAATTCCAAATCAGCATTATAAAATGCCATATTAAGTACAGATATCTATCAAGGGTATCCTTACCCCTATCAAGTATGATTTCCAACTAGTCTGTAATAGACTTCTTCAACATGTTTATGTTTGGCATATTAAAAAACATCTTCACGAGCCGTGACAACCCTTTGAATTGTGATAAAGAAAAGACCAAACAACTTATTCACAATGCATTTTTTAAATAGCACATGTAAGCAGTTTCAACTAAAAAATGCACGACTTAGCTTCACAACGTTGTTTGTAAGTACCATCTAAATGCATTAAAAATGGCGCTACATGTTGATGTAAGAGATTAGATAGGGAAATGCAATCTTAATAAGTCGAACACCCACACGATTGTAACTTTATGGATATTCACAAACATATTTCCCGAATATAGGCTAATCTAAACTCCTACCACAGTGATCCAGGTTGTAACGACTACAAAAAAGTGTGGGAAAATTCAGGAATGCTACTTCCTCCATAGGAAATACATAGAAAATAAAATAGATTTCACTGAACTATTTCAAAAGGAGACTTAAATTAAAGGATATTTCACTATTTATCTAGCCCTTACTTGAGCAAACTTTGCAATTCTAGGAATGTGAGACAATACCATGCCTATCCTCTGCCTATGTGATGACGTGTGCATTATGTTTAGGCGCGCAGATAGATTTGTACATTAGCCATTCCTTATTAAAAATCTATTCTGAAGTCAAATTTCATATGTCCTGTTGGATCAGTGGGAATGACAACAAACATCCTTTTTTACATATTTTTCCAACATTTATTTCTGCACTTTGGTTGACTATTAGGATGATATATGTTGATCCCATTTCATTTAGTCTTGCCCAAAATTATGAATCACCATTTGATCATAAGCCCTTCTTTCTTTGAATTATTTTTGCCCATGAGCTATCAAGGTATGAGGGTATTTTGGCCAACCGTAAACTGGCTTATCAACACACACCAAATTTTGCATGCTGATTGTCTGTAGTGGTAGTTGTGATTTGCAGAGGTGGGGCTAAATAAAATATTTGTAAAGAAACTTGCCTATAAACTGTGGGATAGTCTTTGTACATGTATATTTTAGAACCACTGATGCTCTTCACACGGTACTGCTGCCCATGCACCTCAATGACAATTAATGACAAAATACCCTGCAAGGGCACATTTTTCACAATGTTAATACAAATCTGATAAATATCATCAGTCGACATAACTATATTTGAACACTGTTCTAAATACCTCTGCAGAATAGGATAAACAATGTTTTGCATTTGTCTTGGAGGTATCTCCCAACCCCTACTGTTTTGATAAATGAACTTCAGGCAGTAAAATATAGTTAAACTATATTTGCACAATTGTCTCAATAAAGTAGCAATTGTGAAATCATGTCTATACACTTAATAGATATTACTAGAATATTTTAAAAGCAAAACATTTTCATTCAGGCATCTCAAAATGTATTGAGGAATGACAACCTATTTCATTGGCCATTGGTGGTAGTTTGTGGGTAAAAAAACACTTTTAGCTTGTTGTCCATACGTACCTATCCAGTCAAGCCCATTTAAATTAAGTTCACAAACATCTGATACTGCCTATGTGTTTCCAAGCACTAAAGAAAGGATCCAAATAGGGGTGGAAGAAAGATTGCTCTGTGAAAACTCATACAGCCTTCAGCATTTTTGATTCACGTTTATGACTTGTTCCATAAATTGGTAGCCTGAAAAAAAAAACTCCTTTCAGGTTTAGTGCAAGTAAGTATCAGGATTTCACATCAATGTTGATGTCTCATTAATTTCTATCTAAAAAAATGGGAACCAACCTATACTCAGCTTGGGGAGTGATGCACATTATTTCTAATGAAATCAGCACTGAGCTAGGCAGCTAGTGCCAGTCATCTTAAAAATGGAATAATTCACAATCAGTGTGTAGTTTGGGTGACGATGCACATTGCCTCCTTCTGGACTATTTGCAACCTGTTAAGAAGAGCCTTAAACGGTCCTGTGTAAAGATAATTGCAGTAGTTGAGCCTAGTCCCAATTATTGATTGTATAAATGTAATTAGGTGCCTCTTTGAGAGAATAGCACCAATCTTTTGGGACCCTCTAAAGTACTACTGAACTGAACTTTAATAGTCAAAATTATAAAACTATACTGCAAGGGGTTTATGTTTAGTAATAAGCAAGCTTTTGTGTAAGGAAATAGGGTATACCAATCTGCCAACTTACAATTTGTGGTGCACAAAGTAATATTGTCTATTGCAGTAATCAATGTTATGTATGTGATACTAATATACGGTGTTCAGTGTACCTTGATGTGCGGTTGTGCTGTAAACAATCCATTTTATTCAAATAGAGATTTGTCCATCATTTGATTCTTAAAGCATTTCTGTACAGTTTTAGTCATCATTTCCAGCTTCATATTCCATCATACCCAATGATTTTGAAGAAAAACTCTACCTAATTATAAATTAATTTCTGCTTCATTAATACATACTAGTTTGCAATTCCCAATGTATTTCAGGCTGACAAAGCTCTTTGTCCGGGAACTTATTACATGTTGTGAGAAAGCTGGATTGGTGGTCTCATGGCAAACAGAGATTACTAGGACCACTGTTGCCATTTAATTCTCTGCTGTCCTGGAGCTTCTATACTGTGGTCCTGCAATAAAGAAACCAAATGCCCCTTTTAGATGTTGGCAATCAGTACAAATAGGCAGAGCAGTCCAGGGCTGATTCAAGGAGGTGCTTCATAATTGAAACTCAGGACTCAGCAACAAACGCTAAAACACTCAGTGAATCAATTCATAGCCATTACTGTAATTTAGTAAAGAAAAATTACTTTAATGCATGTAGATAAACACTATCCCTAAAGTTGCAAATATATATAAAGGTGCACAGTGTAGAATGAAACACAATCCTTCCTTGAGGGGCTAACAAGATGTATTGCCCTAGTGCAAATCTTCTACCCTAAAGATTTGTGCAAGATGGCAACCAATGCTAGTTAATCTGTTAAATACCATCTACATATTTTGAAATGGGGTATTAACAGTCAACTAAGAAAGGGCTATTGCCTTTGACATAATCATCAGGTCTCTCACTAGAGAGACAACCCAATGTTTAGGTAGACCTAAAGTATTAACATAAAAACCCTCACTTGAGAGACTAAACACCATGACTGACCAATACAGACCAATGCAGTTTCAAAAATAGGTTGCTCACCAAGAATTGGAACTTAAACATGGCCAGAACCAATAGAACACAAATGCGCTCAGCAGAGAGCTTAAGCACAACTTTGTGAAAATTCAAATTCTGGGCGTCAGCAGTGAAAAAGCTGTGATCCACCATACAACAGGCAGCATTGCAAATTCTACTGAACAAAGTGGTTAGGGGAAGTAGAGTCTCACTAGAAAAAGGCCCACAGCTTTAAAAAGTATGCATGCTTATGTTTTGGTAATGCTGCCTGCAAAAGAGGGTTGTATCATTTTAGAATTCTTTGCATTTATCATTGCTGAAAGGTGTCCACAGCCTCTGGCCTCCCATGGTAAGATAAAGCCACACACAACCAAGACTTTTGAAATCATGTATCTTGTTCCCATTCACAGGGAGTTACAGGGGGTTTAGAGTTCTTTGCTCCAGGGAACAAACATTAGCCTCCGTGGATGTGGGCACTCCTGAACAAGGGTCCAAGAGGGATCATCTAATTGATGACAATTGCTTCTTCTACCCCACCCACACTTTTGGAGGCTTTCTTCATAGTCTTTCAGGCACTGCTTTTTCCTTGGAAAGAGTAGCTCCTCTGGAACAACTTTGGGCTTGCTCTTTTGCCCGGCCCTTGTGGTCTCCTGACCAGGGAAAGTTCAGTGCCACACCAATGCCTCAGGGGTTTTTGTAGCAGACCACTCTGTGTGCTAGCATTCTCCAGCCACCCAGGCGCATAGCCGATTCTTGGGTGATAGAGACCTGTGGCAGAAGCCCACCATGTCCCCTGCTAGCGGATTGAATTTAGGGGACTATCCCAGGGCCGGGACAAGTCCACTCACAACCAGTCCTAATACGGAATGAGGGAGATGGGTCCATCAGCCCTAGAACAACTCTGGTTGAAAATCAGACGTATAAACCAGGTGTAACTGTTCTGTTTGCTGTACTCTTGCCGGAAGATGTCACTATCAGCAGTCAGAATGAACAGGCAAAGGGCCTTGTCACTACTGCAAGGTCCTTAGAGGTAACCGAATTGTCCATCATCCATCTATCTTAGAGGCAGAAGAAAAGCTTAAGAAAAATAAGAAAATGCTGTTTCTTTTAGCAGGCATGATCCATGCCTTGAACTCTGTGCCCAGGACTGATACCAACAATTTCCCTCAGCCATATCCCTCTCTCAGCTTGTTTCCAATTTTTTGACAGGCTCAACTGTCATCAACAACTCAGCCTGAGTGCCCAACATCCCCAGTGCATGTGGATTCACATCCACTGGATTGCTCTATTGACCCAGCACCTAGATTCCATAAAAAATTACCTGTCCCATCAAAGTTCCACCCTAAGCAATGCTAGGATCAAAACTTCTTTACCATCTCAGCTGGGAACCATGAGCTCTCTGGTGAACAACTTTCTGCAATCATCAAATACCCATTTAAACAAGATCACAGGTCAGCATATGGTGGTTCCAGGATCCTTGTCAGCAAACATTTATATCAGCCTACTCCGACTAGCATGAATTGGCCAGTCAACTACTCTGCTGACAGAAACCCCTCAAAGACCTCTCAAGAAATATGTGATACGCACACACCGGTGGAGCTCCCAGAATTACCACAATCTAAACATCTCCCGCAGAAATCTTCCAAAGAATCCTTCAAGTGCTCTATTGACCCAGCACCTAGATTCCATAAAAAATGACCTGTCCCATCAATATTCCACCATAAGCAATGCTAGGATCAAAACTTCCTTACCATCTCAGCTGGGAACCATGAGCCCTCTGGTGAACAACTTTCCGCAATCATCAAATACCCATTTAAACAAGATCACAGGTCAGCATATGGTGGTTTCAGCTTCCAGGATCCTTGTCAGCAAACATTTATATCAGCCTACTCCGACTAGCATGAATTGGCCAGTCAACTACACTGCTGACAGAAACCCCTCAAAGACCTCTCAAGAAATATGTGATACGCACACATCGGTGGAGCTCCCCAGAATTACCACAATCTAAACATCTCCCGCAGAAATCTTCCAAAGAATCCTTCAAGTGCTGGCAATTCATCACCCAAACGCAAACCGGTTTCAACTATTCTAAGGGGTGAAACAAGCACTTCAAAATGCTATTGGTCGAGCAATCTTAGGCTTCAAGTGTGACTGAACAAAAGACAGGAGGAAAAACATATACTCCAAACCTACTCAAACACAAAGACAGATGTAGACTGGCGCTGGATTGCAGTATCGCTACCTGCGAAGTCTAATAACTGCTCCTAGCACTTCCTACAAAGCTTGCATGCATGATCTGTTTTATGCAAATCTAGCCCTACTGACATTTCCTGGAACATAGCAGGCCTAAAGCAGATGCTAACCCAAGATGAGTCACTAAAATTTATAAAAGACACTGACCTCCTTTACTTGCAGGAAACATGGGTTCTGTCTCTAGTCCCAATAGCGGGTTTTTATGGTCTACACAAACTGGCGACTAAAACAAATCACTTCAGACATCCTTCAGGAGGTCTTGCACTCTACACAGCCACAACTGCTAATCTTGACATTGCCATAGCCAAAATAGATTGCCCATCATTCCTGGCAGCCACAATCAAGAGGTGTATTCTTAACATGATGGTCAACTCAATTTTGTTAATTAACATGTTCTTAAATATCCATAGACGTAGTAGAAACACAATGATTTTATTCCTGTGTTGGGCACCCACCTATGAGATTATAATAAAGGGTGATTTCAACAAACATAACTTAGACTATACTGCATAACTCAACCATGACTGTAGCCCTTTTTTATTAGGGGACATACCAGCCTCGTTAGAAACTGATGAACCAACTTACTTGCATTATAATCAAGTTAGCAATAGAACTGCAAACACAATTCACAAACTCATTCAGAGGCATTTTCATGCCAGACTATACCTTTGTAAGTGTGTTGTTACTGGCTAAATGCAAATCCTAATCTGTAACGGAACGCAAAGTAAGTGACCACTGTACAGCTATAATCAGTGCTTAATTTGTGCTTGTTGTTTCCGTTGCTGAGCACCGGTACTTATTTTTGAGGGCCGGGGCTTATTCTTCTGCCTCAATCAATCAATCAATCAATCAACATTTGTAAAGCACGATACTCACCCGCTAGGGTCTCAAGGCGCTGAGGGAGGGGGGAGGGAAGGACTGCTACTTCTCGAATAACCAGGTCTTGAGGCGTTTCCTGAAGGTCAGGAGGTCCTGGGTCTGTCGAAGGTGGGCAGGGAGGGTGGTCTAGGTCTTCGCGGTGAAGTGGGAGAAGAATCTACCACCGGCTGTAGTTCGATGGATGTGAGGGCCGGCGGCAAGGGCAAGGTTGGTGGAGCGGAGTTGGCGGGTGAGAGTGTGGAAGGTGAGTCACTCATTGAGGTAGGCTGGGCCTGTGTTGTGAAGAGCTTTGTGAACGTGGATGACGAGTTTGAAGGTGATCCTCTTGGTGACAGGGAAAGCATTTGCTGTGAGCAAAAGACACATATGAGAAAGACGGAGGAAGGGAAAAACAAAAAAGCATCACAAAGGGAGAAATTAGAAAGCTGCAAGAGTGAGCTGAAGAGGCAGGGAGTGGCTTTATATGGATTGAAGAGGTCCGAGATGGCTTCAGGATTACGCAGCCTCAGTATTCCGTGTTCACACATTTAATTACAGCAGCCGCATGTTTAAGAAGAGGGCTTTGGGCACCGGCATTTACAAATTAAGCGCTGGCTATAATATAGTTTGACTTGGAGCTCCCCAAATGCAACCCACTAAATATATTAGGTGTGTTCACAGGACTGGAAAAAAACATTGCTGGTCGATCGATTAACGTAGGGAAAGATGCAGTTAGGTTTATTTAACCTCTGGAACAAGAAAGTGATAACGACGTTGGCCAACTCTGGGAATCTGCAATGCTATTGGGACCTAATTACTGACTTGGTGTTCTGTAGTCTAGAGGGCAAGAGAAACCACTGTCCATCAAGCACTAAGGAATTCAGACCAAAGAATGCTCCCTAGTATACTACAGATTTAAGATTAAACTAAACTGCCTTGACTGCTACTGCTAGAAGATACAGTAAGGAAAAAAAACTAATTAGTGTCCTCTACAGCAGCTGAGTAACAAAAGGGAAGCCCATCGCAGTCTGCTGTGGAAGTTGAAGGCAGAATATGTGGAATCAGAATGTACATATTTATTTTCCCCTTTTGTTTTGCAAAAACCAAGAGAAATTTTGACTGTAGACTAAGACATTAAGCAATAAATCTGTCATCAAAGGGAATGGTGTCCCAGTAATGAAATGTGTAGAATATGTACAGAAGCTATGTCGAAATCCTGACTCTACAGTCCGCCACAGTGAAGCTCACATGTGGAAGGAATTAGACCCGGTCAGTGAAAAAGATATAACTGGGTCTACTGTAGTTAATCAAGAGTTTGTCCATAAAGCCATCAAGGCCATGAGAGCAAATGGTGCCTCAGCCCCCAGTTGCCTGCGAAGTACATTTTTCAAGTCTGATGTAGACTTTTGGGCTGACTGCCTCACTACCCTATATGTGGTTTACTTCCAAACTGCAGAAGTCCTGCAATCTTGGAAGGGATCCATGCTCCATCCAATTCACAAAAAGGGGAGTCATGCCATCCAGGAAACTACTGGTGAATCATAACTACTGCATGTTCAGGCTAAAATCTTACTCAGTGAACTTGAGACATGGGTGGCCAAAGCTAATATTATACCCTTTTATAAAAACGGATTTAGACAGCATTCCGCTACTGTCGACAATATTGTTGCCTTGTCATATTTGGCCTATGGCGCTTCTCTTCCTTCTCGGCTGCCACACTTTGTGTGCTTTGTGAACTACTATGCTGCTTTTGACAGTGTTGACCACAACCAGCTCTGGTCAAAGTTGGCAGAAGGGGGCATACCTGTCACGTTGCTTAGAGCAATCATTTCATTGTACTCAGGCATGTGGGTTTGCATCAAGACTGGTACAGACAACTCAACAAGTAAACTAATTCCGACTACAAGGGGCCTAAAGCAAGGGTGTCTTGTCACTTCTATGTTGTTTAACCTTTAACGCACAGACATAGGTCACTCATTTGCATGGGCAAACTTAATCCCATCAACGTTCATCTCCGTCAGGTTTCCAGTAACCCAATACGGCTATGATCTGCTTCTACTAGATCATACAAAAGTTGCTCTGCAGCATGCTCTCAATAAGCTCTATACTTATAACACTGTGAATAAACTGGTGGTGAATCCAGATAAAACAAGCATGATGATTTTCAGCAGTTGCAAAAACAAGAGAACCTTAAGTTGTGGGCTGGGCAACCAATTGATCTCTCAAACATCAAAGTATAACTATTTTGGTGTCTGATTTATGGAAACAGGGAACCCGAGTGCACACCTTAAACATCTTTGTAGGAAGACTCACACAATCAAGTTTTCCTTCTGCAGATTATACCATCAGCTACACTCCCTTTCAGCAGAGGCAATACTGTGAGTTACTAAGGAGAAACTGCTCTCTAACCTTTCCTGCAGTCAACATGCTTACCCAGGGGCATTCACTCCAATATTGGATAAGTCTCAGTGCAATATCTTTAGGGGGCTCTTCCATCTTCCAAAATACACCCATCACTCGCAGCAAATGACTTGTTTGTGTAGGCTACTGGCACTGCCACATAATTACATTTTTTAAAATTATATTTATTTATTTTTGCACTGGAGTAGTATTTTTTAGTCCTGTCTATTTTTGTAATTGGTGTTCATATGCTCTTAACTAATTTTATTCTTATGTTTTAGCAATTTATAGTGACTAATTGTATCAATTTTAAATAATCGATACAAACATATTCAGTGATTAGCTCTTCTTCCAGACACTGGTCAAACAGCAAAGTTTAACATTCTTCATCCTGCTCAAGCCTCTAAAAAGCTTTTGTTGCCTTCACAGCTCTTTAAGCTTCCACAGGATTTAAAAAGGTAAGTGAAGAATTATGTAATTAGTAGGACTCTCGTCCACTCTGTGTTGCCACATTATCCTTCCTACTTAGTTATACTTAAAGGTGTTGGCTCACTGACTGTCCACCCCTCTACAGCAGGCTGGGGAAGTTTCACAATCAAACTTTCCAACTTATGGTCATATTGGCTCTTTTGCGCCTTCCCTGTCCCTCAGGCCTTTCCCTTCCCTCTCACACTTGACACGGATCTCTTGATGGGCACTGGGAACATAAGTCCGCCCTCTCTCTGTTGCTTGATTTGGGAACGTTCGCTGCCATAACTGAGAGGGAGATACACCAAACAAACTTAGAAATTCACAATCCTGACACCCTCCTTAAGCAGCAGAGTTAATCAGAAATGAAATATAAAGCAATAACATGGCTATCCAGTTGCCAAGCCTATTTTGCCATGGATTATAGGCAGACAACAGTCTTCCTTGCTCAGCCTAGGAGTGTATATCATGTTTACTTGTGTCACACACAACCTTAGTTAGAGACCCTTACCCTCACTGTCAACTGGCAACAAAACATATACTAAAATAAGATTTTTATGAAACTAGAAATTGCACCTCATCAAGCGATTTTCCATGAGCATTGAAGTGAGTGAAGCATCACTGCAGAGTCACACCACAGCAGAGGGCAAAACAAGCGGTTCAAAAGCAAGAGCTCAAAAAGTAAAAAACTCTGGGTTTACATTAGAAGGACCCACATCCCTATATAGACAAAACATATTGGCCCTCATTATGACCTTGGCGGGCGGCTACAGCCACCCTCAAAGATCTTTCCGCCGGGCGGCCGCCAATGCGGCCACACTCCCGCCACGGTCATTATGAGATCCCCGCTGGGCCGCAACACAGGAGCCGACTCCAAATGGAGCCGGTGGTGTTGCGGCCGTGCAACGGGTGCAGTTGCATCCGTCGCGCTTTTCACTGTCTGCATAGCAGACAGTGAAAAGCTGCATGGGGCCCTGTCAGAAGGCCCCTGCACTGCCCAGGGCCTGTTGAGCGAAGCAGTCTGGCGGGGGAGTAGAAGATGATGCAGTGGTTGAGGTGGGTGGGTTCTAGGTCCTCGTATGCATGGACGACGAGATTGAAGTTAATCCTCTTCTCGATGGGGAGCCAGTGGAGGTCCCTTAGGTGTCTGATGATGTGTTTGCGGCAGGGGATATCCAGGATGAGTCTGGCGGAGGCATTTTGGATGTGCTGTAGTTTTTTCAGGTTCTTCTGGGCGGTGCAGCATAGAGGGTGTTGCCATAGTCAAGTCTTCTGGTGACCAAGACTTGGGTTATTGTTTTGTGGTTTGGGATCCATTTGAAGATCTTCTGGAGAAGTTGGAGTGTGAAAACAGGAGGAAGCGACCGAGTTGACTTGACAGGTCATGGTGAGCGATGAATCCAGGATAAAAGCCAAGGTGGTGTGCGTGGTTTGTTGGGGTGGGGGGTGCTGAGGGAAGCAGGCCACCAGAAGCCATCCCAGACTGATATGGAGGGTCCCAGGATAAGTATCTCGGTCTTGTCAGAGTTGAACTTGAGGCAGCTGTCCATCATCCAGGCGGTGACTGCTTCCATCCCGTTGTGGACATTTTTCTTTCAGTTGTGGGGTTTTCGGTCAGTGAGATGATCAGCTGGGTTTCGTCGGCATAGGAGACAATGTTCAGTCTGTGGTTCCTGCGATGGATGTGAGCGGGGCCATGTAAATGTTGAAGAGTGTGGGACTCAGGGAGGAGCCCTGTTGAACTCTGCAGATGATCTCCTTAGGTTAGGTAAGGCAGGAGTCTGACTCACTGTGTTCTGCCAGTCAGGAAGGAGCATATCCATTGTAGGGCCTTTCCACGGATGGCTGGTGTGTGGAGTCTGGAGCAGAGGGTGTGATGCAAGACTGTGTCAAAAGCTGCCGAGTCCAGTAGGATGAGGTATGCTGTTTGGCCGCGGTCAAGAAGCGAGTGGATGTCATCTTTGGCGGTGAGGAGGGTGGTCTCCGTAGCTGTGGATGCTCCTGAAACCTGATTGGGAGATGTCCAGGATGTTTTTGTCCTCGATGTGTTTGTGTAGATGTGCATTGATGGCCTTTTCGATGACCTTGGCTGGGAAAGGCAGCAGAGAGATGGGGCGGTAGTTCTTGAGATCCAGGGGATCAGACGTGAGTTTCTTCGGGAGTGGCGGATCTTGGCTTGCTGCCAGTCCTCAGGGAAGGTAGCCATCTCCATGGAACAGTTGAGAGTGTGGCAGAGCTCAGGTGCGTAAAAGGTGTTTGCTTTGTTGAAAATGTGGTGAGGACAAGGGGTCAGTAGGGGCTCCGGAGTGGATGCAGCTCATTATGGAGCGGGTCTCGTCTGTGGTGGGGTGGTTCAGCAGTGCAGGATCTGTGAAGGTTCAGAGGGTCTGAGCTGGAGGGTTGTTGGTAGGCTCAGAGGGTCTTGGGGTCTGAAGCTGTCGTAGTTGTCTTAGATTTTTTGGTGGAAGAAGGTGGCTAGTCTGTTGCAAAGGTCCTGAGATGGAGGGATATTTGCCACTTCCAATTGGGGTTTGATGATCTCCTTGACCACGGCGAAGAGCTCTTTGGTGTTGTGTGCGGGGGCGCTGATACGGTCCTGCAGGGCAGTCTTCCTGGTGGATCTGATGAGGTGGTGATGGGATTTGATTGTGGATTTGAAGGCCGTGAGGTCATCCAGGGACTTGCTGTTTCTCCATCTTTTTTCGAGCTGTCTGCAGATGCGCCTTGAGTCCTGGAGTGTGGGGGAGGACCAGCTGGCCTTCTTGAGGTTGTGCTTTGCTGAGATCTTTCGGATTGGTGCTATTTGGAGATCCATTGGTGAAAGTTCTGTGCTGAGTTCTGTGGTTGCGTCTGTGGTGTGGGAAGGAAGAGGCTTGCTGAGGGTGTTAGAGAGGTGTTCTTCAGTGATCTGGTTCCATTTCTTGCTTGGGAACCAGAGTGTGTGGGGGTGTTTGGTCAGTGTGGTGATGGAGAGATTAATGCAGTGGTGGTCGGTCCAGTGTAGCGTGGAGGTGTTGTTGACGATGATGTTGTTGCTGTCGGAAAAGATGGGGTTGGGTGTGTGTCAGCGATGTGTGTTGGCGAAGTGACAAGTTGCTTGATGCCTATAGTGGTGAGGTTCTCGAGCAGGGAGGCGGCGTTGATGTTGTTGCAGTTGTCGATGTGGTAGTTGAGGTCATCAAGAAAAGGTAGTTCATGGAGGCGAGTGCATGGGGAGATATGATGTCGATGATGGAGTTGCTGAAGGCTGGACGGGGGTCGGATGGCCTGTAGATTAGGGTGCCGTGGAAGGTGAACTTGAGGGTGACGTGGATCTGGAAATGGAGGTGCTTCATTAGGGGGGGGGGTGTTCTTCTCTGTTGGTTATCAGGAGAAGGGTGTATTTGTGTTTGATGGCCAGGCCGCTGCCTGGTCGAGAGGTCTGGTCTTTGGGGAGCTGTTTAGTAGTCGCCGGGGATGGTGATGTCCGGTGCTGATGCTGGGTTCGTCCATGTTTCGGTGAGAAAGGTGATGTCCGGGCCGGTGGAGTTTAGCAGGTCCCAGAGTTCTATGGTGTGTTTTTGGAGGGAGCAAATGTTGAGGAGGATGCAGCTGATGCACTCTGGGTGGGTGTTCGATGGCCCAATGGCGGGAGGGTCCGGCATTAAGGCCCTCATTCCGACCCTGGCGGTCATAGACCGCCAGGGCCACGGGTGACGGAAGCACCGGCAACAGGCTGGCGATGCTTCCTGGGCCATTCTGACCGCGGCGGTAAAGCCGCGGTCAGAAAACCGGGTCCGGCGGTTTCCCGCCGGATTTCCCCCGGTTGCCCAAATCCGCCATGGCGGCGCTGGGGATTCTGACCCCTTTCCCGCCACCCTGTTTCTGGCGGTTTTTTACCGCCAGGAACAGGATGGCGGGAACGGGTGTCCTGGGGCCCCTGGGGGCCCCTGCACTGCCCATGCTAATGGCATGGGCAGTGCAGGGGCCCCCTAACAGGGCCCCAGCATGCTTTTCACTGTCTGCCTAGCAGACAGTGAAAAGCGCGACAGGTGCAACTGCACCCGTCGCACACCTTCGAAGCCGGCTTCAGTGTTGCAGGCCCCTTTCCCGCTGGGCCGGCTGGCCCAGCGGGAAAGTTGGAATGGCCCCAGCGGTCTTTTGACCGCGGGCGGCCAAATGGCGGTTCCCTCCAGGCGGCCGGCAACCGCCGCCCGCCGGGGTCAGAATGACCCCCTTAGTGTAGTTTGAGGGTGCGGTGGCAATAGAGGCAGGAGAACAGTACATGGGTGTCTCTGGGTGATGCGAGATGACAGGTGGTGGAGTATCCTGTGTTCAGCGTGTGGAGGGTCTCCGTGTTGTAGTGAGGGATGGTTGGAGGACCAGGGTCTGTGGCGCTGGCCGTAGTCCAGGCGAAGATGGGCTTGCATTTGGCGCACCATGGGAGCGCTACATGCGGCCGCCATTAAGAAGGGGAGGGAGGGTCCATGTCAGCTGGGAGGCGGGAGGGCGGGAAAGTGCTTCACAGGGAGGTGGTCGGGGCCGCAGAGGCAGCAGTGGCAGGGAAATGGAGTGTGGGGAGAGAAAAAGGCTCTGAAAAGAAAGAGACAGGAAAGAGAATTAAGAAATAGAATAAAGCGAAATAAGGAAAATAAAGATGACAAGGCACAGAAAAAAATTCAAAAATAAAGATGACAAGCACAGATACACACACACACAGAGGGCCACTAGGCCACCAGGGTTGAGGCACAGACGGGAGCCTGCGGGTTAGAGGTGGGACTTGAACTGATAGGCAGGCTCCCAGTTCGATCGCAGCAGAGGCAGTAGCAGTAGCAAAAGGTGGTGGTGCTGCCTTTGCTGCTGTAATGTGGTAGTGGACAGATGTCTATGCTAGAATAAAAGGGGACTGTTTACAAAACACATGTCAACTGTTTTGCTTACATGTGACACCAGTCAGCTTTGATTACTGCAAATACTTTGAAAAAACATTGGAGATGTTAATTCCATTTAAATTTAGAGGTGCGTCTGAACTCAAGAAGTTAGGTTTTGTGCAGTATTTAGAAAACACCCCAAATCTTTTTAGTGCAGTATGGTCTCTAAAAAAAGAAACTATGCAGATGTCAGATTAATCACCAGAGAAAGCGTAATGATCAGTTGAATGATTCCAATGAAAGTGGATTTAAAATGTTTGTAAAATCCTTGACAGGGCTACTAGCTCAAGGTACATGAGGTTAACTCTATCCATCTCAGAGACATCGTAGGAAAAAAAATCTTAATGCAGCTTTATGCAGTTAATACCCAAAGTACTGTCTGAGTACCCTTTTACACCTATAACACTGTGGAAGATGGCGAAAGCAGGGGTTCAGTGAGAAGCAGGGTGCCACTAGATTTCCTGTTTGCTTTCCCCACGGGTGATGGAGATAGAGATGGGGATGTGGAGATCTTGTTCTCTATAAATACAGGTTATACCAATAATACAATATTAGCAGGAGTTCCAAAAGCAGCAGACTTCATCATTCCACTAACGCTGATTGTAGGATCATTGTTGCTGATGTTTGTCAGATGGCTTGTAGTGACCTGTTACTGTTTTCCTTGGCTCCTGGATGATCGGAAACTCTAAACATCACATTGCAAATTTTTAACAACAGCAAGGAGGCCACTTCCTTGGGGATTTTTGAGACTGAGATTGAAACGGTTTCTCCAAACACTGCAGATAGAAAGCAACATTGTCACAAAGGTAAGGCCCTTATACAAGAGACTGCTGCTAATTCCTACCTTCTGTCGCCTTTTTCACAGTACGTAGTTGCTCTCCATTGACTCCCTCCTCGATACATGGTAGTGAAACTGACAAGCCTCAGGAAAGAGCTCCAACATGTCAGGAGCAGGGCCTGGTGTGGGAGCAGTAGAACCCTCAAAGGGTACTGAAGGCAGATACAGTAATGGGCCTGCTGTGTCTCCAGAGTCGGAAAGCAATGATACTAGCAATAATGATTCAATGAATGCTTCTGTTAATGCACCTACCAAAACTTCTGCTAGAACTAATGGTGGTATTGCTACATGTGGGGCAGAAAGCTGTCAGGCAGGTGGGAGCTAGCGGGCAGGATATTGCAGCTAGTGTAAACTCTAATGAAAAACTTTCTAACAATCACTAATGACTGAGATGAGCATCAGCTTTGGTCCAGAAAAAATATTTTAAATGTCTCCAGCTGCCATGGGACAAAAATACACATCTTTCTAGCCACCAGACCAGCTTTCACTTTCACTTGCCTTCAGATGATAATCTAGAATAAATGTTGCAGATTGTCGATGACTTACAAATGTGAAGCCCTCACTGAGGAGAGGCTGGGGTCACTTACACTCGACCAGGCCAAAAAAAAACGATTGATAGTAAACATACCATGGCTAAATAGATTTCTAAACACCTGCAACACTTGCAGCCTTCGTCCCCTTTTCACTTGGAGAAGAAAGTGCTATATAGCAGTACTTTAGAAGGTCTATGCTCTGAAACTGTCAAGTCACCCTCTGCAAACATAATCTTTAGTGTAGCTAATTTGAGAGACCTCAGCATTTCTGGGAGCTCTGACACAAACTTTTTGACAGAATTAGCCACATCAGGCACAATGATACAAGATTTAGACTCCCATCCACATTATAATAAAGACAGGCAGGCGGCCCATTTGAGCTGCTAGCATATTAGGGATTCTATACTAAGCAGAAAAACAATGACAAAGATAACAATGCCAGGAGCAATGAAACAAGTGGGGAGCTGCTCAAATCTATTCTCTCTCGTCAGAGCTTCCCTGATGTGAATCTTGCACATTCAATCAGATATGCACCAACAGAGCACATACAGCAACTCAGCCAAGATGAAGAATTTGCAGCTTTGCCTGAACTGAATACTGCCAGCACAATTACATAAGTGTTGGAGCAAATTCTGCCAAAACTTAGTGGTAAGGCTGAAATGGCTCAGACCCAGGAAAAAGTGGAAAATTATGAGGTTGCTAGGGGCAATATGGAGGATGATGCAGATGATGACGGGCCACTCTGGGCCCCCAAATTCCTCCTTGGTGGTATAGAGGCCTTATTATACGTAATTTTGAAAACAACACAGGATACACACCTAGGCAATCTCAAACTCAGCAAATTCACTATAAATGGACCACCAAAGTTGAATAAATGGATTACAAGATGGGATTCTTCGCTGATCAATTAGAGGGCCTAGAAAAGGCTATCAAATGGAACAAAATTACCTGTGATACTTGCCATGAAGAAACAAGGGCAGACTCAAGAGAAAACATTTAGATTCTGAGAACAGGTCTCATTGATGTAACCTGAAACTGTTAGGGATCCCGGAAGGAATAGAAAACACTAACAACCTAATGGAAACAGTTTCTGAGCTTCTGAATTATGTTGTCTTACAGAACCATCCAAAGCTCTAGATCTGACTACCAGTAATTAACAGAGTACCTTTTAACTGGAACTCTAAAAATCACTGAACCATGACTGTTTCTCATATGCCTTTCTGCTCACTTAATGAAGGAGAAGAATCTTGTAGTGGCCATAAGCAAATGCTCATTTACTGCTAAGGCAGGATATGCATGCATTATTTACATGGACATGGCTTTTGAGACAACACAGAAAGCTTGACAGATGAGGTCTTTGATCCCCGAGATAAAAGCACTCGATGGCCAAGCCCAGATTGTTCAGTTATCTAATTTAAGATTACTCTGGAAGGGGGAGTTTAAACTATTGCAAGAGGTTGAAGATACTGTATTATTTGTATTTAGTAGTGTATGTTATCATTTTGTTTAGCTACAGCTATGTCCCTTCTGGAGGAAGTGCCTGGGAGGCTTTCATCATTGTACATGGGTACTCATCTTTGTACCCAATTGGTGGGGATGAGGACCACTGCTTTTTCCATGAGCAGGTAGTGGTCAAAAGGACGGTTGATGGGTGGCAGGATCTTGTGGCAGGTGCAGATAGATGGGACTAGGCATGTTGGTCATTGGGACAAGGATAATAATAGAGGGGAAAATAGGAAGAATATTTTGTAATTTCAGCAAGCAATGCAGGTGTGTGTTGTGAGCTGGTACATATCCAATGTGTAAGGCAAGATATACAATTTGTATTTGAGAATATTGGATATGACATCCATTAAAATAAAACTTGTTAGCTGTAATGCTACTGGCTTAAACTCTCGCTCTAAAGGAGAAATTATCAAGAGAAAGCTGCTCAAATTCAGCCCCACGCTTATTCGCTTACTAGACACACCTTCCTGATCATGCTTTCTTCTAGTAAATGGAGCTAGGAATAGGTTTGCTTGTTACAGTGTAACACACAGAGGAAGGTGTTTAATTGTGGCTCCTATTCTAAACACCATGCAGGTTTCTGTGGTTAAATCACTATCTGATAACCATGGCCAATCGACTATAGCAGTCATGAAGATTGATAACCTGCAGTTTACCTTATGCATACTTTATGGACAAAACTATGACGATCCCTCCCTTTTAATATTTATAGCTTTAGAGCTTGTGAAAATGGCCCACCCCATCTACAATTTGTAGAGATCTTAATTATCCTATAGATCACCTTATGGATACCACTAATCCATCTACAAAGATAAGAATAGTTAAGACTTGGATGGCCCTCAAGAATCTCATTAGGGTATTAGATGTATGGTATCAAACGTATACAGCTAAAACCACCTTGAATAATTGTTTCTCATATTATTTTTACCCTCACCGACAGTATTTGACAATAGAATATGTCTTTGTTTTATTCTGATTTCAAAACTGCTGGTAGTCTCCAGAAAAGGTTAAGAATTGTCTCTGGTCATAGTCCTCTGGTTTTAGCATTAGCAACTAGCTCAACTATTACATATATAAGATGGAGCTTCCTGAAGAGATTATTACAGTAGGCAGAGTTTAGACACTACATACAGCAGGAAATAACTACATTTAAATTATAACTACATTTAAATTACATAATAGAAAATCTGCAGCCCCAGCAGTGGTTTGGGACACATTCAAAGCCGTACTTCGAGGCGCCATTACTAGCTACACTATTCTAGAAAACTGAAAATCCAGTAGTGAGATTCACATAAACAATACTTGCTACATTAGAAGATACACAATCCAGGGCCGTTTACCCAACAGTACAGGCATTTATCGCAAACTAATTAAAACGAAAGCAGAACCTAATAAGGCCCATGCTAAAAAGAATGCACAATTTTATCTGCAACATTACATAGAAGTATATGAATACACCAACTCTGTTTGTTGAATACTGGCTTATGCAGCCAATGAACAAAAGATTCACACTACTATAAAACAGATTAAGACCAACAATGGTGTAATCTCCCCAGAACCAGGAGATATTCTAGAGCTTTGCAGAGAGTGATATCAACAGTCATACACAAAGGAAGCATTGCCAATCTTCTCTCATATAGCTGACAGCATTAATCCCTCACTAATCACACAGTTTCTATTTACAGATTCACAATCTCCAAATGCTGCACTGAGGCTGAGGTTAAAGAGGCAATATAGCCTTGTTAATTGTAAAGCAGCTTGCAAGGATGTTATACCCTCGGAATTATATAAAGAATTCTTGGAGCTTATTCTTCTTCTATATTTGGATGTCATAAATGGTATAGATAACAGGTGGCAAGATACTGACCACATTGGATCATACTGTGAAAATGTTTTTTCTAAAAAGAAACAGAGGATCATACCGAATGTTAGAAATTGGGTCTCTAGTTTGCAGTCAGTTTACACCCTGACCAAGTAGTCAGGGTAAGGGAGATACACAGACCAGATGACCCCTGCTGACCCCCTTAGTAGCTTGGCCCAAGCAGTCAGGCTTATCTCAGAGGCAAGGTGTAAAGTATTTGTACACACACACACACACACACACACACACACAGTAACACAGTGAAAATACCACAAAAGTACTCAACACCAGTTCAGAAAATAGCCAATATTTGTCTGAGTAAACCAACACCAAAATAAAAAAAATCCAACATACACAAATAAAGTTATCACTTTTTAAAGGTTTAAAAGAGTTTTAATCCTGAAAAATCAGCGGTTGTAGCCTTATAACACACAATACCTTGGAGGCATCATAAACAAAGATGATGCATCAGAAAAGTAAGTGATGCATTGATTATTTCCACTCTTGACAGGCGATGCATGGATTCCTTTCCTCCCGGGTTGGCAATGTGTTGATTCCTTACTGCGGTGCAGCATCAATGAAGAAAATGACCCCAGGAATGATGGGTGGAAAATCCAGACGCACGGCAAAGATGGTTCCGCGCTGAAGAAGGCAGTGTGTCGATTTTGCAGCCGCAAGACAGGCGCTGCATTAATTTTTCATCTTTGGTGCAGGCGCTTCGTCAAGTTTTCTTCCACAACTGCCTTGGTGCGTGGATTTTACTTCAGGTCACCAGCTTCCACTTCCAAGGGCCCAGGGACTGGGTTTGGCACCACTTGGAAAGTCAGGACTCTTAGCAGAAGAACCCAGGCACTGGCAGATGAAGTCTTTCATGTCCCTGAGACTTCACAACAGGATGCAAGCTAAGTTCAGCCCTTGGAGAACCTTGGAAAGCAGGATGTAGAAAGTCAAGTCCAGTCTTTTCACTCCCCAGAAAGAAGCAGCAAACAGCAGGCCAGCACAGCAAAGCAACAGGCAGAGTGGCAGTTCCTCCTTCAGCATCCATCTCTTCTTCCTGGCAGAATGTCCTCTGTCCAGAAGTGTTCTGAAGTTGGTGGGTCAGCAGTCCAATACGTATACTCATGTCTGCCTTTGAAGTAGACACACTTCAAAGGAAAGCCTTTGTAGTGCACAAGACCCTGCCTCTCCCTGCCCTGACTCCAGACATACTCTAAGGGTTAGAGACTTCTTTGTGTCAGGGCAGGCAGAGCCCTATTCAGGTGCGAGTGCCCATTCCTCCCTCCACTCTAGCCCATGAAGACCCATCTGGATATGCAGGACACACCTCAGCTCCCTTTGTGTGACTGTCTTGTGTGAATTCACAAATAGCCCAACTGTCAGTCTGACACAGATGTGGATTCAGCAGCCAGGCAGAGGCACAGAATGGTTAAGCAAGAAAATGCCTGCTTCCTAAAAGTGGCATTTTCAAACTTACAATCTGAAAAACAACTTTGCCAAAACATGTATTTTTGACATGTGAGTTCAGAGATCCTAAGCTCCATATCTCTATCTGCTCCCAATGGAAAACTGCAGTTAAAAAATATTTCAAGGCAATCCCCTTGTTCACCTATAGGAGAGATAGGCCTTGCAATAGTGAAAACAGAATTTAGCAGTATTTCCCTAATAGGGCATGTAAAACAAGAAGTACATGCCCTACCTTTGACATACACTGCACCCTGACCATGGGGCTGCTTTTGGCCCTATCTTAGAGGTGGCTTACATGTAGGAAACGGGAAGGTTTGGGTCTGGCAAATAGATACACTTACCAGGTTGAACTGTCAGTTTAAAACTGCACACACAGACACTGTAATGGCAGGTCTGAGACATCTTTATAAGGCTACACGTGGGTGGCACAGTCAATTCTGCAGGCCCACTAGTAGCATTTGCTTTACAGGCCCTGGGCACACACTGTGCACTTTACCAGAGGCTTACTAGTAAATCAGATATGCCAATCATGGAAAAACCAATCACCAATCCAATTTAGAAAAAGAGCACTGGTCAGCAGTTGTAAAGTGCCTAGAATCCTAAAGCCAGCAAAAACGAAAAAAAAACGAATACGTACGTCCGCATACAGCACGCATTTTATTACTTAATATATGCTGTGATATTTTTGAAAACACGAACGAGCACAATATGCAACATATTACGGTAATAACTAAGCATGTAGCTCATGCAACGCTTACCGTAGTATGACCGCGAGTTCACCGCAGCACCTCTCAGTCTGCCACTCTGAGATCAACAAAAACTGCGGTCGTTTTTTTAAAACAATTTCGGCTACTCAATCAAGGTAGGACAGATCAAAAGAAGGATTCCTTTCAACCACGTGGCAAAGGCCGTGGTTCGAGAGGCAGAGGAAGAGGAACCACTCAGCGAAAATACGAAGAAGAAAGAGAAGGGTCTCTACCAGGAAGAATGACCACAAGGGCACGGACAGCCACATAAGAACCATAGTCAATCTATCTAAGAGACCCTTGACTGCTGAAGAAACTAGTTTGTTGGGTCTGGGACTATCGTTTTGTCCAACTAAGTGTTTAGATTACGTCCAGACTAGAATTGACCTTTTTCAGTTTGTAAGAAAACTCAAGCTGAAAAAATGGTTTCAGACGAAGGTAACAACGTCCCCTATGATAGGGGAAAAGGCTCCAACAAGCAGATTACTGATTTCTGACATTGATATGCTACACACTATATCCATTTTGGACGACAACACACAGGCACATGATGACCCCATTATGAATTTGGGGATCTTAGGTCTAAATACAGATGTTACATGTCCCAGTCCTTTCAAACAGAAATCCACCTTTCTACCAGCTATACAAAATGATGCCATTGATGTGTTTGAGAGAGATGTAATCAGACAGCTAAAGAAAATTAGGTTTAGCACACCAGGCAGGAAACAAGATAATTTATCTATTAGTCAACGTAACGCATTGGACATACTAGCGAAAGACCCAGATATTGTGATACGTGAATCGGATAAGGGTGGTAACGTAGTAGTCTTGGATAAGACAGCCTATTTGAAGGAGGGGATGAGACAATTGAGGGTAGGAGAGTGTTATGTTAGGGCTGAGCAATCTGACATAAAGAGGTCTACAGTTAAATACCATAACATGCTGGCTGAATGGAGGGAGACAGGCTTACTTGAATGGGAGGAATACTACTTTCTGAAATGCGATTATCCCAAGATACCAGTTTTGTATTTACTACCTAAGCTCCATAAGGATAATGTTAATCCTCCGGGTAGACCAATTGTATCTGCGATGTCTTCATTGTTGGAAAATACATCAAGATACATTGACTATATCTTAAGACCTTTTGTCAAATGTCTACCTTCATATGTTAAGGACACTACGCAATTTTTGAAATTAATGGATGGTTTACATTGGGAAAATGATTTCCTTTTAATAACCATGGATGTTACAAGCTTATACACCTGTATTCAACACGATCTGGGTCTTAAGGCTGTGAGACACTTTATGAGGGCTCGATCCATTTCATATCTGGATCGCACAGAAATGATCTGTGATATGATCTGGTACTGTCTCTCAAATAATTTCTTTCTGTTTGACAACTCAATATATAAACAACTACAAGGGACAGCGATGGGCACCTGCTTCGCCCCCAGCTATGCAAATGTATTCATGGGCTGGTGGGAGGAGCAGGTATCCCAGGATCTAAAAGAGTTTGAGGACAAAGTGGTTTTGTGGTGCCGTTACATTGACAATATTTTTGTAATATGGAGAGGTAATGAAATAACAGCTAAGGATTTTGTAATGCAAATTAATTTGAACCCGTTCAATATACAGTTAACTGCACAATACAGCAAGACCGTAATTCAATTTTTAGATGTGGAGGTGAGTATAGACAAAGATCGGGTAGCAACTAAATTATATAGAAAAACGACAGCTGGTAACAGCTTGTTGAATGCTAATAGTGCACACCCCGCTAATCTCATAAAGAGTATTCCATATGGGGAGCTGTTACGTGCTAAAAGAATATGTAGTACTAGTGAAAGTTATATACAGGAATGCAATGTGATGTGCCAAAGACTATCGGAAAGAGGCTATAGCGATACATTGATTAGGACAGCAGTTGATAAGGTGGACCTTAAGACCAGATCGGACCTCTTGTATTCCGTAAACAATACTAAGGATGATGAACATAAAATAAGGTTTATTACTACCTATTCGAGTCAAGCCTTTCAGCTGAGGCAGGTATTGAGGAAGAGTTGGCATATTCTGCAAACGGATTCTCATTTAAGTAATGTTGTGCAGGATCTGCCATCCATTACATTTCGAAAAAGCAGATCCATACGGGATAACTTAAGTCACAATATGGTAATGAGTTCTGAAAATATGACACCGACAGGGGCCCCTATTCAGGGATTCTATTGCTGCCAACGATGTAAAGCCTGCAGATATAGCACCAACTGCACAGATGTCATCTGGGGTAATGGACGTAACAAAAATCGAATTACAGGACACTTTAACTGTAATACGGAATTTTGTGTGTATTGTCTGAAATGTCCATGCGAGAGAATATATGTTGGCAGTACCATTCATAGGGCCAAAAAAAGAGTTCTAGAACATATGACGGCTATCAGGAATAATGATGGTAATTACCCGGTTGCAAGACATTTTCAAGAGGTACATCAAGGCAATGAGAAACTATTGAGTTATGTGGTGTGTGACCATGTCAAGAGCAATAGACGGGGTGGTGACAGACAAAAAACCCTACGTATTTTGGAGTCAAAATATATCATCAGATTTATGACATTAGCACCAGGAGGACTCAACTCTAGTGAGGAATTGAGTAGTCATCTGGGGTAGTTATTTCTGGTTATAAGTTGGAGAGTGAGGTTGTAAGGCTGGTTTTAAATATAGAGTTATGCACATTTATGGTACTGCTGATTTTTCTATACACAGGGTTTCTTTTTGATTTGCAATATGGGATTATTAGCACATATGGGTAGATATTTAATGGAATATAGAGAACTTCAACATGACATACAGCAAGTATAAGAAAAAAACAAGACTAATATGGGAAGGTAGCTGGACAGGAATGAATAACTAATTACATCTAATGAATATATTTGCTATTGGATCAAATTATATGGGGGTGAAGAATAGTATTTAAGTACAGACAGGTATCTCCTATATAAATGACCAGTCCAATATGGCTGCCATGTTTTCATTAGGATATGATCTTTATGTTATGTTTGTCTGTTTTCAGTTTTGTTGATTTTAGGTATTTGTGTGACAATGTGCTGAGCTCCCCCATCTGTGAACAAGGCTACGGCTGAAACGCGTTGGGAGGAACAACCTGTATGATAGTAAAATAATTTTGATTACACTGGAAGTGTCCGGACCTTTCTTGGAATTACAAGAAATTTGCTTCAATTTATTTATGGTGTTTCCTGACACCATGGTCGGACCGCCACCTTTTGAGCCTCGGTATTTCGGGTTTTCTTAGTGTAATATACGCACATATATATATATATCTATATATATATATATATATATATATACATATATATATATATATATATATATATATATATATATATATATATATATATATATATATATATATATATATATATATATATATGTGTGTGTGTATATATATATATATATATATATATACATATAGTAATAGTCATGAGATTTTCCAGCTTAATTATGATTCCCTTTTTGAAAATACTGGAGTATTGCTGCAAACATTGGATCGGCTTCCAATTTCGGGTGTTGGCAGATGCAATCATATTAAGACGAGTATACTTCAAAAATGTATTCCACTCCTTCCCTATTCATATTCTGTTTACCTCTTACAAACGTCTAGGCACTGCAATCTGACACTTTGGCCCTCATTATGACTTCGGCGGTCTTGTAAAAAGACCGCTGAAGCTGTGGGCGCCACAATACCACCAGTGCTGGTGGTATGCATGGGACCCTATTTTGACATTTCCGCTGGACCAGCGGACAGAAAAAGTGTTTTCGTCCGCTGGCCCAGGAGAAAAGTCACATCAACATTGAAGCCGGCTCATAATAGAGCCGGCAACAATGTTGATGTGCAGCGGGTGCAGCAGCACCTGTCGCGCATTTCACTGCCCGAAATTCGGGCAGTGAAATGCGCGATGGGGCTGTGCCTGGGGGCCACTGCACTGCCCATGCCAAGTGCATGGGCAGTGCAGGGGCCCCCAAGGGCACCCCGAGTCCCCCTTACCATCAGCCTTTTCATGGTGGTGTTTACTGCCATGGACAGGCTGGCGGTTGGGGACTCATAATCCCCAGGGCAGCCCTGCTTGCAGCGCTGCCCTGGGGATTATGACCGCCTGGCGCAAGCCTGGCGGTATAGTGGAGGGGCCAGCGGTATGGCTGTGGCTAATGCGCCACGGTCGTAATACACTGGCGGAACACCACCAGCCTGTTGGCGGTGTTACCGCCAGTGTTCCGCCGGCTGCCAGGGTCGTACTGACCCCCTTTGTTTGAAACTATAGGAAGGTAAGAAGATTGGTGAGAAGATTGGCCAATGTCCTCACGGCCCACCCGATTGATGAAGTCTAGATTCTATCATTCGGCCACCATTGCCAAGAGACTGTCCATCTTGTGGCTTTCTCAAAGGGGGATAACCCTGTTAATATATATTCAATTTCTTTGGTGGCCAATGCTAGTGGATGCCTCTTGCGCCATTTTGATCTTAACTACTTTATGAAGGTAAAATGCAAGGTAATTAGAGATGCTAGGACATTATGGCAACAATCTTCTCCCTCTATTATATGCATATTGTAATACATTGCATTTATATATTGTACCAGCTTCTTTCCAAATAAATATATAAATAAATATAAGTACACCTGTAACCCTGCCAAGTGACTTACCACATCCTTCAGCTGACGTTTTCCCTATACTGAGTAAGAAAGCATGGCACTTCACTGCTCTAGGTCGAACAGGATACTTATAACAGTTGTTAACAAAGAACTGTTATTTTGGGGAAGTTGCCAGCACTCAAATTCAAAGAATGCTTTGCCTCTCGGAATACACCCAGCGATTAATGGTTAGGATCCTTATCCCACTATATAAGAAGGGTGAGCATAGTAATATTGGCAATTATAGACAAACAGCTATTTTAGATTCAGTGGGAAATGATTCTGTAATTCTGCCTGACAATCCTGGGCTCCTTATAATACAACTGGGGTTTCAAATCCTCAGGTTTAGATAATATGATGTCACTCTATGTTATCCTAGGTGAACATGTTCTCATATAAAGAGCAAATGACCTATTATGCGCTAGTTGATTACTGAATGGCCCTTGACGAGATGGAAATGTAGACTTTGTGGCACATACCTGATGACCTGGGGAATATTTACTTCAAGTTGTCAGTAACATTGTGTTCTGAGGTACCAGGTCCTCAAGGGTGAAAATAAAGATCTCGCTGGGAGTTTGTTAATGGCCTTAAACAGAGTCACATTTTGGCACACTTGTTATTCTCATTGTATCTATGTCTATGATCATTACACAATCTTGAATGGTTTTTCTTTGGGCAGTTTAAGAAATCAGAATTTACTTCATGCAGACGATGTAGCTGTTGAACAAATTGGTTTTCAAGGTCATCTAGCACCCCACTGTTAGAGCTCCCTGAATAGAAAGGGCACTAAAAGTATCATTATGATATTCAAGAAACATTTTTAAAAAAGTGTTTTACTGATGGGACATTGGAGATGTTTTTAAATAGATTACCAAGTTATGATGATGTGGGCACCGTAGTAATACAGAATGAAATGAGTAATCAACATGTGGATCCACTAGTTGGCCATGCCCTCTCATACTGTTTGGAGCTAAGCAGTCTTCATAATTGAACAGGAAAAAGACATCTATCATTTCTAATTCAAGTATTTGAAATTAAATACCACCAACACAAATTTCTCCTGATAAATTTCTGATTTTAGAGAAAATTATTATAAGCATTGCATCTCAAGGTGGCGATTGTAGGAATTCCATTCCATTCCATTTATTCAGAAAAGTCTGCAAACTCACCCAAAAAAAAAATCTTTACATTATAAACTCTGCAAATAACTTCCTTACGTAAGAAGTGCATTGTAATAGTCATCACAGGTCCCACCCCTAATTTTATAGTCCCACTGATTTTCTAAAAACGACCTGGTTTGTTGTCATCACCCATTTTGCCTCCAATTCTCTAATTCATTCTTCTTGGAACTTATTACAAAGCTCATTGACATATAATGTTTTTCTCCCATCTATAAGGGAAGTAGTTGATAATTTATTGTATTCCTTTTATCTACTTTCCATTAGATGAGAACTGTTAAGGTATGGAGGCCTGAGGATGGTTTGTGATCAGTTGACTACATTCAATTAAACAACAAATTTAAAACAAATACACAGAAGTCCGAATATGACAAAAAAAAAAATGGTCATGAAATCTTGGGTATATCTCTTTTTTGCTCTAATAGGATAGCCTGACTTTCCTTAGTAATAATCATTTTTATTCTTTTATCTGACATTAAGGGCCTCGGATATATTGGAACTTGTAATATGGCGGGCAGGATATCTGTCACTTTTGTGATGGAGTAATCCCCTCCACCAAGGTCGTAATCAGGCCCTTGGTCTCAGAGTATGTTTCATATCCGACCGCTATTATGATAAATATTTCAAAAGAGTACCAGGAACAGAGATAACAAATTTAATCACATTCGAAATCTTTTCAATCGAGATAACAAATATAATTACATCAGAAATATTTTCAATTGTACATAATAAATTATTTTAAAGTGCTTAAATATAGTAGGAAAATGTCTATTATAGCTTGACAGAATACATTTGTATTGTATGTCTCAAGGCTTTCTAGATGTAGTTTACAAGAGCAAACTGTAAAGTTTTAATGTTGCATGAAGTAATAGTGACAATCTGTGTGTGTCACTCCCATTCCCATCCCTATACTAACAGCATCTGTTAAACAATTAAGTCCTCAATCTCACCTTTTATGATAGGGTAAAAAAAAGACAAATAATGAATGTTGTTTTTAATTCTCCAGTACAAGCACAAAGATCTCAGTGCCCTTTATTCTACATTTAAATATATCTTCCATGCAGAACATTCCCAGTGGGGGTTTGTGGTTGAGCAGATGTGTAGGGGATGTAGCACATTCTAAATACCATTCCATCCTAAAGGTTTAATGGAACAGATAAGCTACCCCTACAGAGCTACCCAGTAATTTCTTACATTTCAGTACTACCCAGTCATACAGTTAGCCACATACCTATGTTTTCTCTAGTTTAGTAATCAATCAGGTTTGGTCCACATATTTTAGACGCCAGTGTCTCATAAATATGTGATATCCATGATTGCCAAGGTACCTTTCCTGACCTCATCCTATGAAGAAGGCTGTCTTGAAAAACCTTTGGACTTTTTTTGACCCATAAGCATGTCCAAAATGCAGTAGACTTGATCACGATACAGCTAGCAATACATGTGGCTCCACATTCTTTTCTAAGAGCAATTGTGGAAGAATGTTTAAGGTTACATAATATTTTTACAAATTAGTTCTGAGAAATCCTAAAAGAGCCAGTTTTGAAAAAACGTTGCACCTCTGCACCACATTCAGGTGTCCGGCATCTCTTGTCTTCTGTGTTATATGTAGGACCCCTCCCCTGTTCTTTTAACTCTGGGGAGAGAGAATGGTAGTATTCTGGCCTCTCCATGCGGAAGCAAGGAAGGTCCCACTTTTGAAAAGAAAGCTGCAGACACACTGACACTCTATTTCCATGAGAACTGGGGCATGTCAATTAGTAGGGCAATGGAGTGGGAAGTGATGAAGTCGGTCCTCTGCAGGTTCTGCTTTAAAATGATGTATGGGGTCCGATGACAGGTTGAGAGGGACATTCAGATACGTGAGCGGGAGATGGGTGACTTAGAAAAATACTTATCTACACATCCCAAAAGGCTAGTGGAATGACAGGATACCCGTAAGACACTATTAGATGATTGGCATACTTTAGAAAACCACATATACACAGTGCATTGTGAACGTCTCCCTGCAGAGGGGGACAAGACCATAGCGATGCTAGCATGACTAGTCAATTGGGAGGAATACCATATCCTCACTATGGCCGATCAACTAGGACACCTAGTTTTCTCGCAGGGGGCCATAAATGAGATTCTTTATTCTTATTTTAGAGTCATTTATGCAGTCGAGCGCTGACCGGATCATGAAACATCGTAGATTACTTGACAGAGTGTTCACTCCCATGCCTTTCCCCTGACGACAAGACAACCTAGATAGACCTATTACATGTGAGGAAGTCCTAGTAAAGATCCGGGTCTTGAAAACATCTAAATCACCAGGGAGTGATGGTCTCCCTGCTAAGTTTTATCAATCAATCCAGATTTACAAAGCACAGCTAATCACCCAATAGGGTATCCAGGCACTTGCAGGTCCCAGAGGCTTAGTTGAAATGCCAGGTCTTGAGGGCAATTTGGAGTTCTAGAAGTGAAGTGATGGTCCAGAGGTGTGTGGGGAGGCTGTTCCAGGTTTTTGCTGCAATGTGAGAGAAGGAGCTTCCTCCACTTCTGCTTCTGTATATGCAAGGAGTATGGGCAAGTGAAAGGGAGGCAGAGTATTGTCTTCTTGACAGCTGGTGGAAGTTCAGGTGGTGGTTAATGTACGCGGGCCCTTGGTTGTGTAGAGCCTTGTGTGCATAGGTCAGCAGCTTGAATTGGCATCTGTTCTGTACGACGAGCCAGTGGAGTTGCCTGAGGTAGGGTGTGATGTGGGTTCGTCGGGGAAGGCTGAGGATGAGTCTGATTGTGGCATTCTGTGTGGTCTGAAGTCTCTGTAGGAGGTGTGCGGCGATTCCTATGCAGAGGGCATTGCTGTAATCCAGTTGACTGGTGGTGAGGGCCTGTATCACGACGCATCTCATGTGTAGGGGTAGCCACTTGAAGATCTTATGTAGTATGAACAAAGTGAGGAAGCAGGCTAAGGAGATGGCATTGATTTCTGATTTCATGGTAAGCTTGTTGTCATTGATGATTCCTAGGTTTCTGTGAAGGTGGGAGGGAGTGGGTTCTGGTCCTAGGTCCGATGGCCACCAGGAGTCATTCCATGTGTTGCTGCTATTGCCAAAGATTACTACTTCCGTCTTGTCTGTGTTCAGCCTCAGGCAATTGTTCTTCATCCTGTCACCAATGCTGGTCATGCATCTGTGGAAGTTGTTTCTGGTGGTGGAGGGGTCGTCGGTGAGTGAGAGGATGAGTTGGGTGTTGTCTGCGTAGGAAATTCTGTTTGAGATCATGGGATCTGACGATGTTGGTCAGCAGGGTCACATATGCGTTGAAGAGCGTGGGGCTGAGGGATGAGCCCTGGTGGACATGCACGTGATCTCCTTGGGTTCAGAGGTGAAAGGTGGGTGGTGGATCCTCTTGGTTCTTCTGGTGAGGAAGGAGGTGATTCATCTGGGTACATCCCCTTGGCTGCTGATGTGGGAGTCTTTCAATCAGCATGTGGTGGGATATGGTGTCGAAGGCTGCAGAGAGGTCGAGGAGGATCAAAGCTGCTGTTCTCCTCGGTCGTGCAGGGTTCAGATGTCGTTGGTGGCTGTGATCTGTGACTGTGGGCGGTGACTGTGGGCAGTTTTGGTGCTGTGATTGCTGCGCAAGCCAGATTGGGAGGTGTTGCCTGGCTGGTTCTGCTCCAGCTATGTCATGAGTTGTTTGTTGATGATCTTTTCCAGTCCCTTCACTGGGAACGGGAGCAGGGAGATTTGCCGGTTGTGCTTGAGTAGGGATCACGTAACACGAATACAAATGTAATACGAGAGTTCAGAGAGGCATCCAGAATATGGGCGAACCCTTCCAAATCCAAACTTTACCCTTTACCCTTTATCGGTAGAGTGGTGCAGGGACTGAAAGCCTCTGTGAGGTTCTGGAGAGACTTACCTTTACCTCTCACGGGGAAAATCACAGTTCTAAAAAAGATATTACTCCCTCGATGTCTCTATGTACTCCAGGGCATGTTCTATATTATTCCCCGACAGTATTTTAAAATGAGCAATAGCCTAATCGTTGATCAGTTGTGTGCGTACCAAGGCAGGCAGGTGGAGCTCTATACGTTAAAAGAGACCATGGACTCAGGGTGAAATGGATGTCCCTCACCTGGAGCTCTACTATATGGCCTCACATCTACAGCATGCCGTTTCCCAGCTTGACCCAGGAGACTCCTGGATAAAACACTTTGGAGGGGCTCACATGTGGATGTTGAGCTCTCTGTTTTTCTGATGAGCGCTTCTTGAGTTCCCCCAATACACTTTACCTGATACGACAGGTTGCAGAAGTGTGGGAGGGGGCGGTTAAGAGTGTGATCCATCATGCACCCTATGCCCAGGACTTGCCTCTCTGGATTCTGCAACCTTTTCTCAGGATAGCAGAGTCTAAGTTGATCCAGAGATAGAAAGATGGGGGTTGCACCACTCTAGGAGACTTATACCAAGAAGTCATTTGCACTTGGTACAGACCGATTCTTACAATATATGAAAATCTCTGCTATGGCCCAGAAGACCTAGCCTACCTTTCTGACTGCTCCATCTTGCTCTAGCACATTAACCACACTGCTGCAAATGGCTGGAGACCGGCATCCAATTTTACATCTCTACAAGGTGTTTTACAAGACTTTTGTGGAGGGACCCCTTCCGATTCAGACTAAGTAGGAGGAATTGATAACGGAGCCAATATCAGGGAGGGACTGGACACGTATTCAGGATGGGGTTTGTCTAGCTAGCTCTAATTCTATATTAAAACTAATACAATATAATTTAATTCACCAAACCTATCTTTCCCCAAGGACTTGACATTTTATCTACCCTACACGTTCCAACACATGCCCCTGGTGCAGAGGCTTGAAGATGGATTTTTATACATATGATTTGGGAATGCATGGCCCTCTTATCCTATTGGTGATCAGCCCTGGAAACTATCAATAGAGCATCTGGGTGGCAGATACCTTTGTATATACAACAAGTGATACTAGGCCTTATCCCCTCCCTCTCTGGCAAAAAGCTAAGCAGGAAGTTTGTTCTGTTGGGTCTCACACTGGCAAAATGCCAAATAACAATAAACTGGTTGAGTCCTGAACCTTCCAGACACATAGACTGGCTGTGAGATGTTACCAAGAGGGTGGTTGCCGAGGAGGTGAAGCATGTTCGCAAGGGTGATAGACTAGAAGGTGATCTCAGGGTCTGGGAGTCTATCCTTGTTGACCTTAAAGATCTCTCTACAAACATATCCACTGGTCATACAATTGAGGGAGGGCCCAACTGAAGACTGGGTTCCAATGTAATATTATTGTCTTCCATATGGACTCATGGTTCTGCATGGTATTATATTAACTTGGATAATTTGCACAAGAGCTAGGTGGGTGGGGAGGTTATGCATGTTTACGTGATCTTATTGACAGGATATTTATCCTGTCCATTTTTGGATCTCGACGTACAGCTTGTTCTTGCCTTCTTTTTTTGGAAAAGTCAATAAAGATCATTTAAAAAAAAGAAAAAGGCACAACATTAGAGTTTTACCTGAAATGTCTCAAATGGAGCTGATAAAAGGCTCCCAAGTCTGAAACATACCGATCTACGCAAAGAAGGAAGTGTTTGATCAAATGTCAAGGGCTCTTTTGGCTATGTATAGACCAATCACCCTCACTACTAAAGCATTACCCCACATACTATAATTCTTTCACCTGATCTAACTATTAGCTGCCGTACAGCTCAAAGACGGCTCATAATCCATGCAACGCCAGTTCAACTTTTACACTCCACAGTGCATCATCAGTGTAATATAAAGATAAAAATGGCACCAGTGAGATCGCAAGATACTTTATGGATTTCTAAATCTTCCTTTAACAGTTTTCACCCTAAAAGCAGCCGCCTAATCTAAATAGATCATATATAAAAATTCTTTTTTTTTCATGCTTATACATTGAAATAGTCCTCGTAGCTCCAGCTCTAGTTCTTCACACATAATTGTTCTCCCTCATTTATAAGGGAAAATGGTTGATAATTTGATGAGTTCCATTTATCTCCCTTCTGCTAGATGCGTGTTAAGGAATGGAGCCATATGAATAGGTTATGATCAGTTGAACAAATGCAAATAAACGAGTAAGGAAAATACCCATAATCCCAATTATGACAACAGAAATAAATGGCCATGAAATCTGGTCCAGGGGTTTATCCCTTTCGTGCTCTAATAGGATAGCCTTAATAAATATAATCATTGATACTTCTTTGCCTGACATTTAGTATCAGAGTATGTTTACTATCTGACCGCCATTATCATAAAGATTTGAAAAGGGCACAATGAGCATCTTTCATTGTTTTCTTTTTATTTTACCAGTTACATTCAAAGATGGCCCCGTAGATGCATGTCTATCTACAATGGTCATCTTTGAAATCATTTTTTTTTATGTTTACAAATCCCAATTGACAGATAGCTGTCATGGGTGCACACACATCCATTTGAAATCCTGTCAAAAAATGTCAGCTGTGGTTGTGGTTTTATTCTTGGAGACATTCTAAAATGTTATAAAAATTATTGCCAATGCCGTTTTGGGTCCATTACTGAGACCTCTTGCCTTAGCTAATGCTTGTTGTCTTGGGTTTCCTAGTTCGTTGCTATACAGAATACATTTTTCTCAACAAATGATGTACAACTGGTAGTTGAGGTACTAGCACAAACACTGCACGTATCACTATTGTCGATAATAGAACCAATTAAGAAGTTTCCTTGTTGGTGCCCGAGTTAAACACGGATCAGCCACCCACATTCCTTCCATTGCAGCAACCAAAAGTTGTCCCATAACCAAATGTAAGCAACAAACGCGGCACGAAGCGAATGTTATTCAAGTCAATCAAAGATCCTTTCGGCAACGAATGTGCCAAAAGTCAGTCGTTTAACTTCCAACAGATTGTAGGAAGATCCAAGTCTTTATTGACAATTTATTTGTTCTTGAAATCGATAGTAGCCTGAGCATTTTATTTTTTTGTTGCATCCAGCGCATTTCAATATTTTCAAACTCATTGAGGGCTTCAGATTAATAAAAATAATACACTTTACAAGAATAATAATAGAATGTTCAAATAAAACTACACAGACAATATAAAATACAAACAAAAGTAAATGGCTGAACGGTTTACATGAAAATTGAACCAAGAGCCCTTTCTAAGAGGCACATGAAAGGTGACACCTAATCACTGGGAATTTTCTCCGGGCACAAGTGAGACATTCAAATAGTGATTCTGTCTGTGGTCGCCACAGGTTTAATCACAGTCTGGAACAGGAAAAGGAAGTAGCAAAAATTATATCAGATTATTTCTGCAGTCACAGCAGTGATTTAGGGAGGTAAACTTTGTTTATTATCCTTTTCTTTTAAAGGGGCTGGGCCACGGGGTGACGAGCAGCGCTCACTGCGCTTGTATGTTTGGCTGGGTGTCTCGGGTGGCCAAACATACATGCGCAACGTGCTGTCTCCAGCCCGGCAACTGTGAGAGAGCCTAAACAGGCTCCCAGTCTGCCTGGGACTCCCTGGCTGGGTGCTCCCAGCCAATCCTGACGCTACTTTGAGCAGCGTCAGGATTGGCCGCAGGATAGGCTGGGAGTCTGTGCATGCAGCAAGATGGAGGAGAGGAGCTGCGCGGCGAGGGGCAAGGTATGTGTTTTTTAAAATGTAATTTATTTTAATGTTTATTGTCACATCCTCCCCCGAGCGCCACACCGCCTGCCCCTTCCATGCCCCACGAGCTGCTCCTGAGTTTGTCAGCCAGTCCACAAATCCATTGCTGTGACTCTGTCTTAGGGGTAGCAGCAGTACTGGCACATTTAAAGATGGCTGCCATTGTGGCATATGTTATTCCCCAAACCAGCAGAAGCTGCTTCAGAGGCAAATAAATCATAGCAGCAAAGTCTGCCATGATATATGGGGGTGCCTGCTAGGAAAGACGAAATGCACCTGTACTCACAGTGATCCAGAAGGGAATCAGGGAGGACATTCAAAGAGGAGTTGGAAGTTGATTCTAGTGATTAAGAAATATAATACTCACTGATATCTTAAGGATTATGCCCCCCCCAGCCAAGCATGTTTGGGAGGCCCCTGCTCAGAATAGCTCTGAATTTATGATCCACTTTCATCTCATTAATACACTCAACACCTTTGTTTGTATCATTGACAACCCTCTTCTTTGGAGCCTACATCTGGGTCCAACATTAGAGCAAACAGATTCTCTTTGGCTGGCCAGCACTAGAGAAACAGAAAGATTATCATTGTGAA
The DNA here is from genome assembly GCF_031143425.1 of Pleurodeles waltl. Taxonomy (NCBI): domain Eukaryota; kingdom Metazoa; phylum Chordata; class Amphibia; order Caudata; family Salamandridae; genus Pleurodeles; species Pleurodeles waltl. The sequence continues at coordinate 192,688,294 of NC_090439.1, forward strand.
CCAGCCTGTTGCATGTGGTGCTGTAGACTGTTGTCTCACCTTTTGGGCCTGTGCATATGGAGGATGTTTTTTTCCTCTACTGCACTCTGGTTCCTGCTGTGTGAGGAACAGGGACTCTGGTGGATCTAGACTGTGATCGCACTGGCCCAGCAGCGGCTCGATGTAGATACTGCAGTCATGAAGTGAGTGTATAATGCTGCCCTGCATATTAACACATGGCCTACCTGCCACAAAAGCTGAAAGACTAGGGGTCAAACCAAGTCTTTTACCTACATTGCATGTTGTTACACTTTAACTAGCCTTTATATTGTGTTGCTGGATGCTTTTGCTTACTGCTCTGCCTGCACCGCGAGTGACTGGTATTCAGTCAGGAAGCAGCAAACTGTAATCACACCACATGACAGCAGCACCAAAAGGATGATGAAATCTGAGAGGAACAACACCATACCAATTTTTAACGCACAGTAAGTGTCACATGCTGAGTAAAGACAAAGGCCAGAGCAGCAAGGCTGAGCCTATGCATTTTAAAAGGTTAGAATGCATGCTGAATAAAACTAGAATAAAATAGTTTTTTTCTTTAAATCTGTCTTTCTCTCTGGCACTGGCCAAACAGCCTGTGCTGGTTCCGAAAAGAGAAAGTAAGTAAACAAAGGGATTATTTTTTAACTCTAGGCTGTGTGGGAGCTGTTCTGGAAGATTAATGATTAATGAAGCGGGGGGGCTTTACAAGAGGGGGCCCTGGGCACAATCCCACTTTGCTCATACCTTAAAACATCTCTGGACAAACAGGCACCCACCTGACCCAGTCGGGTCATAGTAAAGGGTCATCCTAAGGGCGGTCCCATAATAGGAAGGGTTGCGAAATTTAGAAAGGCTTGCTGACAATCGGCTTGGTGAGATGCACACTGACCGCAGACCTCTATATGAACAATCGGGCAGTCAGCTCAAGCAACCATCTTGTCACCTGTACATTGACAGAACACACTTGTGCATCGGTGTCCTTTAGCCAATTGTCAGGGGAGCTTTACTGCTCTTTATCCCTGGCCTGGAAAACCTTCCTAGCTACAGTAATTCTTTTGTGATAAGGTTTTAGTGCTTCTGTCTCCTGGCCCTCCACTACTGATGTAAAAGAGGACTGCTGGCCAATACCCTTTACACTACAGCCATTTTTGTCACACCTCTAAATGAGATCAGAAGTCTCTAGTCCCTCTACAGAATCACTAATGTCACAAGGTAGATGATGAATAGAGGTAGGGACGGCAGGGAGAATTATGATACCCCATTTGAGACTGGAACTGGGGAAGATATAAATTGTTCTAGCCTAACCAGGTGAACTCCATTTCTTGTTAATGATCTAGATCCTTTAAGGACCTTTCCAGAGACTCCAAGAGGGGAGTGTGATATGTGGTGTCATAACTCTTTGATCAATCCAACATAACTAATGGGTGTAGTTCAACTTTTTTTGCTGATGTGTCATCCAATCACCAGGTCAGTGCACATTCCAGGTTTAGGACGGACCGCAGACAACCTAATGTCGAGCCATCCATGTTTTTCCATAATATCCTGGAAATGCTTGATCACCACTTTCTGTAAAGGCTTAGAAGGCCAGGGCATTATGTAAATGTGGAAAAATATTTTGTTTTATCTGGATCATGTGTTACTTTTCAAAAAATGGATACGTTTTGTGGCTAATTCGAGCAGGGAAGTCCCAAGTTAGTAATTGGGGTTGGTTTTAACATACTGTGTCTGAGAAGAGCAACAGACAGTACATTAAAAGAGAAAGTAAATTGAGTTTATGCCTAATCATCTATTATTGGATATTGATATCTGTGCTTATCATGTCGCCCAAGAAACGTCTTCGTTCTACTTGCCCAACCATGAACGATTGGTAAGCTAAATATGTTACATTAAGTTACTCTTTGCATAGGATATAGCAAGGACTGGATGAACAGTATTAATGAACATCAGCCAGCATTAACCTGATCATAGGGTGTACGATTCTTACATCGTGGACGAATGGTCAGGTTAATGCCGGTTGCTGTTCATCAGTACTTCTCCTTGTTCCAAATTTAACAGTTGTAGCGTCAACTTTAATTTGGAAAGAATTGTTTATCAAAATATAGAAACATGAAGGGATAATGGATGGAGTGCTGAAACTTTTCAAAACTCACCCCCAGTCACAGATCTGGGTTTAATCCATCATGCCACTGGATTCAAGCTAGCCTGGCTCAGGAGGGGTGATACCCCGAAACCGGTCCCAGGATGCTTGTTTCTGGTCCAGGGAAGACCTGGATTGGCAGTTCGGGCTGGACTGTTCCCATGAGAAACCAAGGTCAAGACTGATTTGCATATGGCTGGGCCCAAAATGGGGTGGCAGGGTGAGCAAAAGAACTATGGATTAAACCCAGAGTTGTGACTGGGGTTGAGTGTTTGAAAATTTCAGCACTCCATCCATCATCCTTTTGTGAATCAAGATATATAGACACAATAACTAGCTTTCTTTTTATATCCCATTTTGTACTTACAATCCTTGAAAAGGGTGGGTTGTTGGATTTGTAGGGGTAAAGGGTGGGAAGTTAATTAAATTATAATTAATTATAAATTATGTATTTATAATGAATGAATTAAATAGTGGTTTATTATGTAAATATGATTTTAAATTTAGATATATTTCAATGTTCGGCTATAGTCTGGGAAGTTAATGAAATAATTATTAAGTAAATTTTTTCTTGCATAATTTTTTTTTTTAATTGTTTTTCAAAGTATATATTTAATTTTATTTTAATAGTTTTATAATTTTTCTGAAATTAATACTTGTATTAAAATAAGGTATATGTTTGAAGTGAAGTGCTTTCCCTACTGTTGTACAGACTGGGGTGGGAATAGTTAATTGTACCCCTCCTAAGTCCAACACATTCCCTACTATTGCACAGACTGGAGTGGGAATAGTACATTTTACTCTCCCTGAGTCCAACATGTTCCCTATTGTTGCACTGACGAGTCGGAATAGTAAATATTACCCCTCCCAAGTCCAATGGTTTCCCTACTTTTACACACACTAGAGTGGGAATAGTAAATTTTACCCCTCCTGTGTCCAACACTTCCCATAGTGTTGCACTGACTGGAGTGGGCATAGTAATTTTTAGCCTTTCTGAGTCCATCGCTCTCCCTACTTTTGCACTGACTGAAGTGGGAGCACTAATTATACCCCTCATGAGTTCAATGTTTTCCCTACTGTTGCACACACAGGAGTGGGAATATTGTGGGAACATTAAAATTTACCTCTCTAGAGTTCATTGCTTTCCCTACTGGTGTACATACTGGAGTGGGAATAATAAATGTTACCCCTCCTGAGTCCAACACTTTCTCTACTGTTGCACTGACTGGAGTGGGAATATTATATTTTACCCCTCCTAAATCCAATGCTTTTTCCACTGTTGTACTTACTGGAGTGGGAATAATACATTTTACCCCTCTTGAGTACAACACTTACCCTACTGTTGCACTGTTGCACTGTGGAGTGGGTATATTAAAGTGTACCCCTTGTGAGTCCAATGCTTTCCCTACTGTTGTACTGACTGGAGTAGGAATAATAAATGTTACCCCTCCTGAGTCCATCACTTTCCTTACTGTTGCACCGTCTGGAGTAGGAATAGAAACAGTAAATGCTACCCTTTCTGTGGCCAATGCCTTCCCTACTGTGCCACAGAGTGGAGTAGGAATAGTAAGTTTTACCCCTTCTGAGTCCAACGCTTTTCCCACTATTGCACCGACTGGAGTGGGAGTAGTACATTTTACCCCTCCTGAGTCCAATGTTTTCCATACTGTTGCGCACACTAGAGTGGAAATATTAAATTTTGCCCCTCCTTAGTCGAGTGCTTTCCCTGCGGTTTCCCTACTGTTGTACTGACTGGAGTGGGAATAGTAAATGTTACCCTTCATGAGTCCAAAGACTTCAATACTGGTACACAGACTGGAGTGGGAATAGTAAATCGTACCTCTCCAGATTTCAACGTATATCCTAGTGTTGCACAGAGTCAAGAGGGTATATTACATTTTACCGCTGCTGAGTCCAATGTCTACCCTACTGTTGTACTTACTGGAGTGGGAATAGTAAATTTTACCCTCTCCTGAGTCCAGTGCTTTCACTACTGTTGCACAGACTGGAGTGGGAATAGTAAGTTTTACCCCTCCTGAGTCCAGCACTTTCCCTACCGTTGCAGTGACTGGAGTGGGAATAGTACAAAACTTTACTTAATGTTGCACCAACTGGAGTGGTCATAGTAAATGTTACCCCTTCTGAGTCCAATGTTTCAATGTTTTCCCTACTGTTGCACAAACTGGAGTGGGGATATTACAATTTACCTCTCCTGAGTCCAGTTATTTTCCTACTGTTGTACTGACTGGAGTGGGAATTGTAACTTTTACCCCTCCTGAGTCCAGCACTTACCCTACCGTTGCACAGAGTGG